>NC_046184.1:3927310-5223977 GCF_011004875.1 Balearica regulorum gibbericeps | reverse complement strand
TATGTATAAGATTCAAACCTTAATAATGCCTTGCTGAGAGACTCCGGACAACTACCAGTAAGTAAACCCCTTCTCTGTAGGGTCCAAAGTTGTCTGGGAAGAATCCCAAGCCTAATGACACACGATAGTTGATTAGATATACCTGAAAAGGCCATTTTTACAGCTGGATATTTTTAACTCTAAGCATGGGGAGGTAGAGGAACATGCAAATTGAGCCAGGCAACACAGCAAACACAGTCAGAAACCTGTCATAAGAGACCTCAGGGGGAAAACAGTTATTGTCTGTGTCCACAGGGAATCACTGGCCAGCTCCCATAGACACTGATGCAGGTTGCAGAGATCAGAGAACTCTAAATACATGTAATTTTTCAGAGACAGAAGACTTTTCCCTGGATATTTACTCTACAAGGAGAGTTTGAACTATTTCATGCGGCTCAACTGATGGGTACAATTCAGGACATAGCTTTGTTATTGGATTAATTACAGCTTTAGTTTCACAGCTCTACCACCGCCAGAATCAATTACATTGATGCACTTGAGAGCAGAGATGGACTTTTCCTGACCACTTAAAAATGCAAAGGACACAGCCCAAACGCTGATCCCAGTCCAGTATAAATAAGATGTAACTCTACCTTCCTTAGGTATAAAGAAGGTATAAATGTACCAGGATACTGGTATTAAAAAAATGTGCCAGAGGAGAATCAGGCCACCACTTTTCCACCTCTTTTTTATTGCTTGAGGACACATGTGCTGTGAACATTTTGAAGGAAGACTACCATCTTCATAGCCCCCCTCACAGAATATCAACTGAGTGTGGTCAAGATTACATACCAGGCTTGAATCTCCTCCTGGGAGTTTCTTTTTGAAAAGCCTCACACTCCAGGGCAGGTAATGGCATTTATTGATCACATCTGACAAGTCGTCTGTTCCTTTGAGGACCAAGAACGGCTGACAGCCCAGAAAATCCAACATCCAACCCTTGCTCAGGGCTGATCCAAAGATGACAAATGAGAGGGGAGGCTTTCCATCATCACCAGTGGCTCTGGGGATGGAACTCATGGGACAGAAAAGGACCTTTTCAGAAGCAACATCTTCCAGAAGATCAGGATCTGAGTCGATTCAAATTTCTCATTCAATTGCTGAATCAACAGAAACAATCCTGCTGCACTTACTCCTGCAAACTGCCTCTGCTTTCCTGAAGACAAATAGCAGCATCAGCAAATCATTACCTGGGCAAAGGCTGGAGGCCATGGGAAAGCCTTAAGGATGGAGTAGCTAAGACAGGGGAATAGACTCCGAAATAAATGAGCAGACACTTGAGTGCAGGGGCATGCAAAATGAGATCATGCATTTTTATACATAGGAAAAGTCTAGCTTTGGTTTAGCGGATGGGATGCAGAAGAAACTGTTTGGTAGGTCAATCTGATTACTTATATTTGTGCATGCTCATGCACCTGACATATACTTTGATATGCTGAGATGTGCAGGCCTGTGAGTCTATCACATGTATTGCTGCTCCTGATCACGCAAATGGCTCTGCACCCAGGAAATGTGAAAAGAGTGCATCCCTCATTTAGGTAACACAGTCCACCCACGTTTCTAACCCATAGTCAGTCACCAAGCTGAAAAATGGTCAAAGACAGCATTTAAAATATATTACAGAACTATCAAAAAACACCTAGAAATCTTTGTGATTATCCTGAAACAAGAAGAATCTGTTCATCTGGATTTATTTTAGCACAAGCACTTATCAAAATCAATAAACTTCTGTAGACATGATAGATGTTTTCTCTTCCATGCCACTGGATTCTCATTGACTACAGACTTCCCACTGCCTTAATGGAAAAATGGTTCATGTTCTTAACACAGCAGGAGATATATGATGGAGAAGAGAGAAAATGTGGGTATCCAATGGCCTGAAGGGAGAACTTAGTCAAAGGAACCCAGTAATTCTGGGGAGTGAGCAGAGAATGAGACCTGGCAATTGATTTTAGCAGCAATGGGAGGAAGACCTGATCCTCAAAGTCTGAAGGCATATTTGAGTCAACAGGTTATTCACTCTACATACACAGTAAAGATGTACAACATCATGTCAGAGGTGTGGATCAAGTAGACCAGAGGGAATGGAAAGAAAATTCAGTGAAAACACAGGATTTCCTCATCTCTCCAAACGTTGTAAATCGTGTCTGAACTGTTGACACACTCTATGCCGATCCATCCTACTCAAGTAAAGCAAGCACTTATGTGCTTGAGCAGCTTGAGGTCTTCAAGAAGCCAGGAGGCATGAAGACATACCACTTGAAGGCTTGGAAAGCCTGTTGCCTCCTACCTGCCTCCCAACTCAATTCTCCCTAAAAAAAACCTCCCAGAGACCAGCTACTTCCACTCAAACAGGACAGGGACAGTTTGAGCAGATTTCCTTTGCGCCATGGGCAAGTGAAAGCTGAGACACGCTGCTAAAGCCAGAAGCCAAGCAAGATCTGGGTGTTGTCCAGTCTAAGGGCAAGAGAGGAGAGAAGGGACACTTTGAAACAGTGACTCAGAACAGAGATAACTAATTTGATGCTCAGAGTTTGTGTGATAAAACTTCAAGTCAATTTGCCAATGAGGTGGTAAGGAGAGGTGCCTTACCAGGGCCTGCACCCAGCTGTTACATCCCCTGATGCAAAAGGACAACTCTGTAGAGCAAACATAACAGCCTTTCCTGTGTGCCATCCGTAAAATACCTATGCATACACAACAGGGACAGATATACGTCATCAAATCCATAGGCTTTCACCTTCCTCTCCCATGACCTTTTTGGAAACAGTCCACTGAATACAAACAATGTTGACAGGCCTGTATGCAAGCACAACTCTTTTTTGATGTACAGGATTTTGTAGAAAAGCCACCCTATGGAAATTAATAGACAACAATATCCCTATTATGTACATATATGCACTACACACAGTATGAAATTCTTATAGAAAGGTTATCAGTGTCTGACAAACTTAATCGGGTTTTCATAAAGGAAAACATCCTGCCTGCTATTAATGGAAAGACCCTGGGTGACTGTTCAGAAATCCATCATAGGTTCAGTCCCTCCTTCCTCATTTTTGGCTTTCCCATGGGTCCTGTTCAATTCCTACTTGAGGATCCTCTTCTCTCCAGGCTCAGCATAATTCTATATTCCCCTCTACTTCCTGTCCCATACTGGTACTTTTAAAAAAAAAAAAAAGTCTATTATGAAGCAGCTGCAACTGAGAATCACAGTTCAGGACCTGTACCTATTCATTACTGTTTCCTCAGAGTCTCTAAATATAGTTTAAAATTTATCACAGAATCTATAAATCTGCTCCAGTGCGACTCCACAGGAAGTAAATTCATGAGCAATCATTTCTGCATGCATGCAGAAAAGGGATGACCTCCTGCAACTAGCTTGAGGTTTTGCAAGTGAGACAACTTCACCTCTTGTAGAGAAGGCTCCTCTGGCTTCCCTGGTCATGGGCATTTTTTGACATGTGGGAGAAGAAACCAAGAGTCTCAAGAAGCCAACAGTCATCAACACCCCCCTGCATTTACAGTCGCTCATATTGCTTTCTCCTGCCTTCTTAATTATTCATAATGACCTCAGCTGAGAGAGGAAGCTCTCCTATGACTGGTGAATGTTAGAGAAGAGTGTAATTAAAAGCAGAATTGGAGCTGAAGGATTGGATCCCGACCTGGAATAAAGCAACCCAGTTCTGTGGACAGCAGTGCTCCCTGCAGTCAACGGGACCACCCCAATTTACACACTGGGTGATTTGTGGCTTAGCAAGAAAAGAATTATCCAGTCAAGTAGTGTAAGAAGATTAATGTAGTTCTAATACAGAAATGGTTAAGCAAACGATTGCACTATAATATTGCGATATAATATTAATTGGGAACTAAAACAGTTCATGGGCTAAGCCTAAATACACATGCAGAAGGTCAGCTAATTATCTGTGTTAGCACGAACACCAGCCTGCGAGGCTCACAAACAAGCTTTCCCTGAGTATTTCAGTCACTTCTGTCTTCCCAGAGGACAGGTTCTCATGAATTATTTCAGTGCCTCTGGAGTCGACAGTAACCCAGAGTGGAAATGTAAAAGGACAGGTTAAATAACCAGGTGTTTTGTACTTTGAGAGAAAAAAAATGAGTTGAGCTTCAGGTCAAAGCCTTAATTTAAACTTATAACAAGGGAAATATACTTCTAAGATAGAGTGATCCAACATCCACCCGGGAGTCTGCATAGCCTCAGGGCATTGTGTGAAACAGGTATAAATTTACTATACATTTGTGTTGTGCCTTGGTTTCTGTAGAGCTTAGATATCCACACAGGCACACACAGAACATCACACAACCAATAAAGACAGGTGACAACAGGCGCCCTCCAGTTCTCTAGATAGAGACATACTTACTCATAGACGTGACACATGCTGCATTTCCTTTGCTGACAAGGTATGAAGTCCATACCACTGATAAGCACCTATCTATACCTGTACATGTATATTTTTATAGAAGAATGCAACAAAAAAATGCATTAAAAAACCAGTGTGAATATAAAAAAAAATCAACTACTGAAATGTTAGGAAACATCAGATTGAATTATCCACCCTTCCTCCACCTGTATTGTTCTTCTACATATGACGATCACACCCAATTTTTTTTCCCTTTGCCTCATTCAGGGCACAAGGAGGACGTCGCCCTTCATGAGCACTTACTCCTCGTGCCTTCCTTCCTGCAGACCTGCTGAAGCTGATGGGTTTTCCATGGTGCTCATCAACCTGCATCCAAGCACTTCAAAAGTGATGGATTTATCTTCACAACACATCTTTGAGGACAGAAGGAGCTATTTTCTGTTCTCCAGATTTGAGGATGGGAGGGGGTGGAAAAAATGAATGGATTTGCAGTTCAGGTTGAGATAAACCTATATTTTTAAATAATTTGGTATTATGCAGCATTAATCCTGGCACAAGGTCCCCTGGCTTCAGATACCACTGAGAGCACTGAACATTTCTGCAAAGCAGAACTCAGGGTGTGAAATTAGGCAACCCCAAAAGGAAAGATCACATGATTAGTGCCTGTCCCCATGTGACGAGACTTGACTGAGTTTCCCAATGACAGAGAATCTCTGTGAAAGAGGTAGGGTTAAATGTGACATTTTTTAAGGTTTAGTTTACAGGGTTTTTTCCATAAGAATATCTTCTAGTCTTTTCTCCCAAACTCTGCAGAAAACAAGAGAGGTTCCCTCTAGTCCCTTCATCGACCACCCGGATTCTTCCCTAGACTACAGCCAGTCCTGAGTGAATCAGAAGTCTCGATGACCAAAAAGGTGTATGAGAACACATGGTTTATGGCAATGTGTGCATTAGCAAGTAGTGCGGTACAATAGGAGTGATTCTGGAGGGAGAAACAAACTGTGCTGAGGACCCAAAGACCATATTTTGCTGGGTTGCTTCAGCATAGGTTTAGTTTAGCCCTGCAGCGTGAGATCCCATTAGTGTGGCAACACATTAGGTGGGAGTCCAAGGAAACCGTATTGCATGAGCTAAGGTAAAATCTCATCACCCTAAGGTGGAACTACTGGAAAATCATTTCAAAAGCACACTGCTAATCTGAACCCAAA
Organism: Balearica regulorum gibbericeps; assembly: GCF_011004875.1. Taxonomy (NCBI): domain Eukaryota; kingdom Metazoa; phylum Chordata; class Aves; order Gruiformes; family Gruidae; genus Balearica; species Balearica regulorum. The sequence continues at coordinate 5,218,351 of NC_046184.1, read as the reverse complement.
TGCAGGTCTAGGTGCATCCTAAGACAACTCATAATTCAAATGCATAGGAAAAAAACCAAAGGTTTTGCAGATGGTGTTAATTACAGCATTTCTCATCTCTTCAACCTTGAAACATTGAGCTTGGTAATTTTAAAAATGTCCCTTCAATATGTCTGCGTGCACACATGTGTACTGACACAGGACCAATGCAGCTGAAAAGTTAACTAAGGCAGATAAATCAAGGTGATAACTGAAGTTAATACTTAGGAGGTCTTGATTCAAGTCTTATTGCATTACTCATTAGGAGTCTTTCCACTGATGTCAATGGACTTTTGCTTGGATCATCAGTAAAATGTAGTTACCACAGTCACATCAGCACAGCAACTATTACTCACGCAAATTCCCAGAAGGCATTTTGCCTGCAAAAAGACCACAAGATTTGACCCCGCTAATGACTTCCATAGTGTTTTCTACACCATATAGATTATCGAAGTAGAGCCATGACTCAGAGGGCTTTCCTGCTCCAACCTGCCTACCATCAGCTCTTCCCTGCAATTTCAGAAATTAAGAAAGGCAGAGTTGCTGTTCACAAGACGTTTGCCCAAGAACAAGAGCTCTCGGCCTTTTCTGTAAACTGGCTTTTTCCCATGTGTTAAAGGGAAGGAGAGAAACCAAAAAAACCACCCGAGCAAGCAAACAAACCAAAAACCATAACAATAAAAACAAACAAGCAAACAAAACCCTTCAAAACATTAAAATTCTGGAACATTTGCTCTGGGAGAAGAAAAGAAAATAAAACATAACTGAAAAACTGGTAGATCACTCATGTTACTTCAGAATCTCAGACAGTAATCATGGGATATGTGATGTGAGAGATCTTATTCATCCTGCTCCTGGCATCAGAATATAAGACAATTGATGTAAGAACTCTCTAGACAAACTGTGTATGTTTCCTAGAGCGTACACAGACAGAGCGTCTGCATTTGTGTCCTTTTCAGGATGCCCATCCTCTGAGCTGGCTCCCATCCTGCTTCGTCTCGCTCAATGCCCCTAACACCTATGAAACAACATCAGAAGGAAACTGCAAGAAGAAGGTGTTTCCAGCTTTTGGGGGGGGGGGGGGGGGGGGGGAACAAAAAACAAACACTTAGAGTGAGAAACAATAATACACAATTGCAAAATTGTGTCATGCGAATCCTCCTGTAATTTTCACCATTGCTGAACTCCTGGAATCAATATATTAGTCTAACTGCAATCTGTTGATGAGTGAAAGGAGGGAAAGGTTGTAGCATCATGAATTAAAAAAAAAATAATCTCTCAAGCTTAATATCAGCAAAGATGATTATTTCCTTTGATTTGTCAGACTAATTGAAAATAGCTTTATAGTTCGCAGATGATTAATTAGGAGCCACCAAGATCTCCATTTGCATCTCAGTAATTCTTCACTCTTTTATTTCAACATTTAGTCTTTATGCTTAAAATATTCATTGAGAAAGCAGAAAGGTGATTAACATAAGATTTTAAATGTGTGCCATTTGTTCTGACTTTTTTTACACATTTTTGTCAACAGAGTAAAAAGGAAAGAATATACAACATTACAAAACAATTACTGCCTGTTCCTCTTTCATCTGCTAAATCCTCCTTTAAGGTAGATATAGTTTAACTAGGTTCATTTTGAAACAGAGAAGAAAAAGCTCAAATAAAGGTCAATCCTCTTCCGCTCCTCCCCCATTCCTAAATCAAATGACTCTTTGACCTCTGTATAATCATCGTGAAAGTTTCAAAGTGGTCTTTCTTACATGAAACATCCTTACTCATGTGAGCCATCCTGCAGAAGAAGATCAGACCATGCCACTGTTACCCTCTCCAGTTATCACCCAAGAGAAAGTGGGTTCAAAACAGCATCTGACAGATGTGGTGATATTTTTTTCATCCACTTGGCATTGAACGGCAGGAGTACACATATTTCTGGGTGAAAGAACTGTTATTTCATTCTGCATTTAAAAAAAAAAATTCATTTGCAGGTCATGTCTGTTGAGTTTTTTACATTTGGGGGTTGGGGGGGGGTTTGTTTGTTTGTTTGTTTGTTTGGGTTTTTTTAAGCATTTTCTCACAGCCTTCGCAACCTCTGTCTTATCACACCATGCTTAAATCTCCAGCAAATGGAGTGGGGTGATAAGACATTTAACCCTTTATATGGAAAGTAAATGCCCAACCCGTATGATGGTATAAAGAATCTGTAAGAGTAAATACTGAAGACTACAAGGAGGACGGATTCCTAAGGATTAAACCATTAGAAATCAAATTATAAGAGCCAAACTTTGGTATTAACAATAATTAATACAAATAGCATTATTTCAAAGAAAACTCTTGCAGGAAGGGGCTGGCTGATGGCCTTTGAATTTTTGGGGAATTGTCCTCTGTCTACCATCAAACCCAGCCTTTTGTAACAAGTTCTGCCCATTCCTCCAAGCACAGGGACAGGGTCTGGTCCATCTTGATTTAGACCACTGAATTATACCACTGAGTACCCAACGGGGAAGAGCAGAAATCGCTTTTCCAGCTCCTGTCCAAAGTCTCGAGGTCTTTCCTAGTACTGCCCAAAGAGTAGCCAGGATCATGAGGACCCTGCCATACCTTTGCACTTATCCCAGTCCCACATTGTCCTCGGCATAGCTTTGCCACCATGGTGGCCATGGTTGACTGAGACCAAAAAGGATCCATCCCATGTGGGAGCCCAACAGTAGGCTGGGGCAGTAGCTGGGCTGCGGTTTGAGGGACAGGGAGCACACACTGGACAGTGGGGTTACACTAACATGCAGTCCATTTATTTTTGAGGTGTTTTTTTTTTTCCTTTGTTCTGTGGGTTTTTTTATATATCGAGCCACCACAAACACTGCGTTGGCCATCAGCATGAGCGCAGAGACACACATTCCCGTACCTGTGGTAACTATGTAATAAATACCATCAAAACAAATTAAAAAATAAAAAATAAAGAAAGAAACATATTTCCTTTCCCACCCCCAAGCACAAAACACTTTTAAGTCAACAGAATTTAATCTAGTTTATTCTCAAAAAAAAAAAAAAGGAGGAAAAAATATGAAAACAAAACAAAAAAAGCAGGTCTTATCACTAGCAGTAAATAAATTTGTACAACCATTCAGTCTGTATAATAGGATGAAATAAATCTACATCTTTCTTATTTTGGTGCGTTGAATTATACATACAAACAACAATTACAGGAACTTGTTCACAATGCATATAGACCTGGAGAATGGCTATCTGAAAACCCCTTGTTGGCAATGTCTGCATGTTAACACTGATTGCCTGACACCATTGGTACTTCCTATGCAAAAGGCCCATGGCCCGAAATGAATGATCTCCCTACAGGTTTTATTTATTTAGTTATTTATTTATTTAGTTAGTTAGTTAATGCATCATCAAAACCGTTCTAGCCAGCCCCCGCCCCCTCCCCGGAAACGAAAAAGAAACCGAAAAAAAAACCAACCAAAAAAAACCAAAATAAAAATAAAATAAAAGGAGAAGACATGACTGGCAGTTGGTCCATTTGTTCGTAAGACCGCGTTTCCTCTTGGTCTGCATTGTTTATTTTTCTGGTTTTTAAATTGTCCTCCCGTCCTCTTTTTTTTTTTCCTTTTCCTTTAAAAAAAAAAATCTCTTGGAGTCCTTCATGCCTTTTTCTTTACAGCTCCCCAGATGCAATAAAGTCTTCCTCAAATGTACAGTATTTCTTACAATATAAGTTATATGCAATGTTCAGCATTTTTTATTTTATTTTATTATTTTTTCACAGCACTAGAGATTCTGTCCAATAGGGAATGCAAGTTCTGAATGGCTTATTCACAAATGGTATCCAGATTCAGTGGGTAAGAATACATAGACGCCATAGTGAGTTCCTTTAAAAAGTGGCAAACATCACTTTCTTTAACCTTTTTTTTTACTTTTTTCTCTTTTTTTCTTTTTTTTTCCTTTTTTGTGCTTTTTGTAGTTTTTTTCTGCGTTTTTTTATTTTTTTCTCCTTATGCCTTCAAATAACGTTTTTATTTATTTTTTTTTTTATTCTTTTTACCCCCTCCCATTTGATTCGGGACGTCAGACCCATAACCACACGCCTGCAAAAATGCAAGTATATAAAGTAAATCTCATTTTGAGACCGTAAGCATTCAGCAGGGGAGTCTCTCGCTAACCCATGGCAGTGACCATACTGGAAGGATGGTGAGGTCCAAAGGAGAGGCTGGATGGAGGATGCATCGGTGTCGGTGTAGTCAGCATGTGGCTGGAGTGACTGAAAGGTGAAATGTGGCTGATGGAGGACATGTGTCTGGAGAGGGCGGCAGGGTTAAAGGAGCTGCTCTTGGGAAAGTCTTCAAGGTTGTCATGGACCTTTTTGCACTTTTTGGATTTGCTAGACATTTTTCGGTTTCTGGTCTGAATTCCTTCTTTCTTCATAGTCAGGGGTCTGTTAATCTAAACAAAAATCAATTATTTTTTTTGTGCTTCCATCCCTTCTCCCCAAATCACTGTGGGATTCATCTACCCCATGCCCTCACAACCCCAGGGATATGCCCAGGACCAGCTGGACAGCCAGCAGCCCCCCTCCGCCCCTTGTATGCCCCATGTGCCACAGCTACACAGCCTCTCCCCACCATCCCAAAATTCAGATCCCACCAGGAAATCCCAAATTCCATTGAAATTTCTGAAGACACGACAACAGAAAAATTCTGGCAGAGCCTCATGGGAGCAAAACATACCCAAATAACTCACAGCGGCTGAAAAATTTCAGCTATCTGCACATTAGGTAATTGCACCTTGTTTAGGAACAAAACCAATCATTATCACCTTGAAATATTCCCCGCAGACACTGTCTCACCCCGAGGCTTCCTGACTGATCTAAAACCATTAGCGGCAAGAGCTGCTGGGATTTCAGTGCAAACTTTCACAGTGGCATTAGGGACTCGGGCTAACTCTTCACAAAAGGGACAGATATCTGTCTTATTTTTCTTCTTTCGAAAGGTTTTGCTCTGATCATCCATTCAGGTTTACTTCAGCCAGTAAGGGTTTATTTCTAAAGTCTTATAGGGTAGGGGTTTTTCGGCCTAACACAAACACGAATATGCAGACATATCTGTAGAAAACCTAAGTATTACATTCTTCTGCAGGGATATACACGGCAGCAGTGACCACCCATACACCCATTAGGGTTAGGAAATGGTGACAAAAGGGCTGTTGGACCTTCTGTAAAAACTATCGTTACTGCATAGAGAGCCAGCATCGCAACATGCATTAACACAGGTGCCATGAAAGCCCCAAGGATCACACTTAGGAAGGGATTTATGCACCCAATATCCATAAACAGCCTTAAAAATCTGGATTTGGGAGTTTACATGAGGAGTTATATAGGTCTTGCACCGGCTCCTCTGCAGAATTTCACCCATAGCAGAAGGCAGGAGAGGCCAGCAAACCATTCCAGGGCTGAACACCCCTTTTCGTAATAAATGTGAGCACACAACAGTGCTGATGGATATTCTGCAAAAGGGGAAAAGGGGAGGGGGGGAAATGGATCCACCAGGAACTACTGTCTCAACCCTGGTGAAGGACAATGAAAAGAGGTTCCTACAAGTGTCCTGAGCAGAACTTTATTTGTAAAATCTTAAATCAGCGCAAGGGACAAAGCACTCCCTTCTTCCAGATCACAGCAAAGTTTCATTTCTTGCTCATCAGCCACTGCTTGGTGCCTTTCCCCGCAGCATGGGAGTCATTCACGGATCTCTCTCCCCGGGGAGGCAGGGATACAATAGCTCCCTGTTACATGCAGAGATGGAGGCATGGGGAGAGAGGGAGGACCAGACTCATCTGCTCCAGTTTAGGCATCCCAAAGTTCGTCATCTCAAGCTGAATTAGTGACCCCAGGCTCTCCATACCAGCAGTGATGGGAAACTTCACCTCACCCTAAAAATGGGTGAATAGAAGGATTCCTCTGCCTCTGGATAAAGGGAGCCGGAGGGAGCAGCCCTGCTTGCCAGCAGCTAAAGGTAGGAAGGAGGAATCTGCCCACGTGCAGTCCAACAGCAGCCCTGGGGCAGCAACAAGCAAAAACCTCAAATGTCATGGGCTTTAAATACAGCATCACCCGTCTCCCTGGCTTCCTGTCCTCGCCGAGGGAACAGGGATACACACACAAGGAAGGTCCTTTGCTCCAGCTGGATGGCTGGAGTAGGAAAGCTCTGCCTGACCTGTTTTAAGTCAGCCAACAGGGATGTGTTGCCCACATTCAAAGCCAGGAGGAAGCCCCAGGCAAGCCACACCAGGCAACAATGCCAGAGGAGACCTGGAAGTCTCGAACCTTGAAGAATCCAGCTCAGATTTGGGGAGGCACACGCGAGCCCCGGGCTCCCCAGATCCTAATGAGGATTTGCTTTGTGAGACAAAGGCTATGGGGCAGCCAGAATTGATTTCCAGGTGAAGCAGCAAAGGTGCAAGCTCAGGAGATGGTTGTAGCAAATCAACATCAGCCTGGGACTGTACTGGCTCTTGGAACAAGCACGGGGTCCTGACCCTGTGTAGCTTGGTGTCACGTCCTGCAGGACAATGACCACTTTCCCAAAGAGCCATCTCATGTTTCATTCAGTCAAGAACAGGTTGGCCCAGGCCATGATTTGATGTGAAACCCAAGGATGGGAATATCAGTTTTGCTCAGAATGGTGACAAAGCCACAGCCAGCCCTGCAACTGGGGCCAGAGATGCCATCCAGGCTGTTAGCTGGACACATCATCCCGGTGTACGTGGTCTCACCCTTCTAACAGGTACCTGGCCCAAAAGCCAAACAGTTAAGGACTCAGATAAATGTCAGGAGGAGTGAGACCAGCACAGTAACAGCAGCAAGCTGCAATTTTTTTCCACTGACTTCAAAGGCCAGCCACAGCAGAGCTGAAGCGATCCCCAAAACATCAAAGCCACTGACCCATTTCTATTTCCGGGGTAGAGAAGGAAGAGTCCTGGAGGGAAGACCTTCTCCATGAAAATTCATTGTAATAGAAACGATAAACACATGCTAAATTAAAATTAAACCAGCCCAATACTTGTATATGAAATCCATTAATTTCAGATGGAGCCAATTAATTATGGGCAGGAATTACGCTCTTTGTTTTATCGTATGCAAAACGCTGACTGTTCTGCTCTCAGGACGCATAGCCCTGCTTTAGGATATTGTGAAAGAGGCTTTTTCTGAGGACTTTTACCAGAAACAATGGCAACTCACTCATTTCTACGAGCACAGGCCAGTCTGCTGTGCACCTCCAGCAAGGTACACTCCCACCCATCCCTGAAGTGAGTGGATGCTCATCCCCCTTCTGAGAAGGACTAAAATAACAAGGACGAGAACCTCACATTCAACAATTCAAATCCAGGGGATACTCTTAAACATTATAGGTCTGAACTCGCTCTGACTGAAGACAATGGGATTTTGCCATTGACCTCAATAAGGTCCTGTCACTGAAGCGGATTTATCCTTCAGACATAGTCATTACAACGTTGGGTTAATCTTCCAGGCTGGCTGTATCTTAGAAAGCACTCTGGGATGCCACAGGATGAAAGGCACCGTATCAATGTGAAATATTAGTCATTGTTAACACTGGTGTTAATGGAGACGCCTCTTGTGGAAGTCAGTGGGAGAAATGCCAGCAGCTTCACTAAATGCACCCCAAGACTATTATGATTATTGCTTATATCCTACTGACAAATGGGTTTGCTTAAGCTGTGGGAATCAACAGTAAAACAAATTGATATAGCCCCATGAAAAAAATAGCACCATGAAAATATAGCTCCATGAAAAAAAATAGCCTTTTCACTGTGTTGTACTCAGTGTGGACTGAAAAACTGGGTAAACCTCATCTTCAGATCAACCCATTAAAATACCCTAATGATCTGAAGGTCCAAGAAAAAGTCATCAAGCCCGAAGAAAATACAAAAGGCGGGAGGGAGGGGGGACTGGGGTTAAAAAGCAGCCAGGAATTTGCTACAATCTAGCCTGAAAAAGGGTTAAGGCATCTGCCAGGCAGTTGAAGACCACCTATTGGCATTGATGCAACATCTGTGCAGACACGCTCAGCTGCCTGGGAGGGACATTGGGAGAGACATGCTATGATGAGCCTCTCTATTTTTGACACCTCTCCTCATGGAGGACTGATACAGATACATAAAGGGAGCAGGACCACAGCCTACAAACTGGTCTTGCATTTTAACAGCCCAGATCAATTTGCACTAGCCAAGGAACCTTGTCCACATGCAACCACCAAACTTCCTCCCTGCCTTGAGTTGACTAAAGGATGATGCTGGTGCCATTCACCAGACAGTTAGCACAGCTCCCTAGGTCCTGCCTCCCAGCAGCCAAAAAGAGAAGGCATCTCCATGAAGCTACCCCCACCTTACCACTAGTCACAAAAAATTCACTCGTATTTAGCTTCCGAAGCACAATGTGGCCTTCACAGTCACAGCCACCAAAGCCATTTGGGCTGCAGAATGATGCTCCAATGCTCTGCCATTGTAGACCTTTACAGCTGCGGGTGGTATGTTCACGGACTATTGGCTGTTATGTTGCCTGTTTCTCACCACAGTCATAACTAAGCATCATCTTAAAAAAGTGGGGGGGAAAAAAAAAAAAAAAAAAAAAAAAAAAAGAATCTACCCACTCATACCCACATTTTGGTATCCTTGCCTAGTTATATTGCTGCACACAGTATCTCAGTCCTCTAGGGGTTTCTTTCATTTAAGCAGGTCCCATTAATGGAGTTGCTCATAAGGCAAGATACTACTTGACTTTGGTAAGTAGCCGTGCTGAGCTTTTAAGCAGCTGTCGGTGTTTTTAATGAATATGAAAATGGTTCCAATGTGCTCAAGGCCTGCCCCATGTCACAAATTTCACAGCTGGATCAGAGTTTCCCTAAACAGTGGATCTAGGGGTCAATTCAGGCCAACTAGGTTCACAATGTTAGTGTGAAAAAGAAAAGGATGTTCTCTTGCAGGCACGTTTCTGGAGAACTTCAGCACTCAAGACACCGTTCTAAAAGGGGGATTCCTCCAGTCAGATGTCTACAATGCAGGTAGACACATTTGAAATCATCCTGCCACCTTTTGTAGTCATGAGGAGAAACTACACTGTCTTCAAGGGTACAAGTCATCCCATCCAAACACAGGCATCTCCATCAGGTCCAATGAATGGCACCTGAGAAGAGCCTATTTTCTTCAAAGGACTTTGCTGGGGTACAGGGGAGCAGTGTAGGTATAGGTATCCCTATAGGTCTCCCAAGCTACGTGATTTAAGTCCTACCACTGGTGGCTACAAGGCCAAAATGAAAACATAGCACAAGCATAGACTCCTCCAGCGAGGCTGGCTGACCTTTCTCCCTTCTTGCCATGGAAGTAGCAAACAGAGAATATTTTCTTGTGATATTCTGAGAGTTTTCACTCTGGGTCCAACCCCTTTGTTTGCAGTGATCACACTGAGAATTTGATGACAAGCTTTGCTTGCTACATAGGACTCAAAACATGCTGAGACGCCTGCCCACTAAAGAGTAAACACATTTTCCTTTTTTTCAAGAGGGATGCCTCTCACTGAACAGGTGAAAAATTACCCTGGTTGGGTTTTTGTGGTTTTTTTCTACTTAATCCAAACTTGTTTACCCATCCCAAGAAACCAAAGAGCTTGAAATAACAAATGGAAGGGACTGCGACACCACAAGGGTTGGGTGCCTCATGAAACCCAATCTGTCTTTGATGCGTTTGCATGGGTGGACATGAGGGCAAAACATAGCCCAAGATTTCTAAGTCAAACATAAAGCAAATGACCACTAGGGAAAGAAAAAAAAAAAAGAAAAAAAAGATGTGATATCAAAGCAGAGAAATGGAAAGTCTTTTCCTTCTTCTGACATAATAATTATTCTAATACCACATGTGGAATGAGAGTAACAGGAGTAGCCTTAAGACTCTTTTATTAGCAGTATTATTCAGTAGAAGACTTTTCAGATCCCTTTAGCTCTTTCCATGGGGCACATATCCCTGGTTCCTGCAAGCTGGCTTTGCATGGAGATATTAGATTAAATCTGCAAGCCATTTCATTTCATTTTTCCTTCCCTTCCATGACAGACTCTTTAAAATTCACATCACAGGTTGAGCAGACTCTGCAACCCGCTAACTAAATCAAGTCCTTTTTGGTTGATGCTTGCGTCAACCAGTGCAAACACAAGACCTAAATAAATCATCTTTGGGGAAGGGTGGAGGGACGGGACAAAGGCAGCCACAAACCCAAGAAAGATCTAAATAGTCGCTGGCACATTTTGCTTTTTTTTTTTTTTTCTCCAGAGTTTGTGTTTGCTGGAGGAACCAAGCTACTCATAGAAGGGGTATCGTCTTGCAGGACGGCGTGTTGTCTTTTCCAATGCACTGAGCCCAATCAGCAGCAGATAATGTCTTTCTGTGTTGATCCACACCTCCTTTCTTGGCTCAGACATGGGAAAGCTCTAACATTACCCATGGACTGCCCTATTTTATACCTCCCCAAGTCAGATCAGCTACGTTTGAGGGGATGCTGACTCATTGCTCCAACCCCCAAAGTACCCAAAGGGATAAAGGAGGTCTCAGCACCACCCAAGACTGGAAATCCTTAGGTGAAAGAAGAGTTTTGACCATAGAGCACCGAAACTGAGGCCTCGTTATTGAGCGTTACAGTCACACTTACATTGTGCAGCTTGTAGTAGAGCCCGCAGGCGTTACAGACGGGATCGCCGTTGGCATTTCTCCTCCACAGGGTGGTAGTGGTGGTCTGACAGTTCGCACAGGACGTGCCTGCCCTCCTGGCTGCAGACTGCGGGAAGGAGGGGGAGAGACAAGGGAAGAGGAGAGGGAGAGAAAAGCACTCGTGTTAAAAAAAAAAAAAAAAGAAAAAAGAAAAAAAAGAAAAAAAAGATGCAATCAGCAAAATTGCTGAGAAAGAAAACATCAACCCTGCAAGACTGACGCACATCAGTAGAGGCCTCCAGAAACTGGCTTGTGAGAACAAATAATAATTCTGAAAAAAATCCCCAAGGTACTTTAATCCCAAATTATATATGAACTGAATCAGGTGCCAAAGGGCATCCTAAAAGTGAGTGCTAAACCTCTGATAGAACTCATCAAAATTAGCAGCGCTGGCACAGCCCATTCCAGAGGGGAAAATATTATTTAAATGCCAACATGTCTTTCCATCTTAATTCTCTCAGACCCCCCAGGGGTCTAATTCTGCAGTCAGGGCCTGAACCAACAATTGCCAGAGTCAACGGCATGAGTCACGCCGGCTCCAGCGAGTGCCGGGTGAGACCCACGCTGAGCATGGTGGGCAGCTGCTCACCGGGTCCGACCGCAAATACAGCCCAGTCCCGTAAATTCAGCTCAGCTTCAAAGGATATGGGTTCCAGATCGGAAATAACACTGTGGCAAAGAGCGAGAATTCCAACTTTTTAATTACACCCTTTTGCAGCCTAAACCTTCATGTTTATTTAAGGATCGGTAGGGAGCCTGAAAGAAGAATTTACCATTTCATAAAGGGGGAGGGACAAGAAAAAAAGTCTACGTGTCAAGGTGTATAAAGAAGCTTTTTTGTTGGCTGTGATAATGATTTGGCAAAGCCAAATTTAGCAAAGTCGCTCCTCTTTCACATGCATGAATTCGTGCTTATCATTTAAAAACTGTTACTTTAGCAAACAGATTGTCCTTCTGCCACTGAAAGAGGAAAAGGAGTTTTCAGACTCCTATGTGAATGTGTATGCATGTTTGCCTGTGTGCAAGTGCCTACAGCTCCTAAAAAAAGACCTTTAGATCCCCGTCCTATCTCTTCTTCATCAGTATGACACAGTCCCAGAGCTCTGATTTCATCCCAATGCATTGCTTTCAATGGGACTGCTCATGTGCTTAAAGTTAAAACATGTGCTTAAGCGATTTGCCAGATCATAGCAATGCTTGGCACCTTGCAGAACTGAGCCTTTAATGCTCTCTTTTGTGCTCTTACTGTTTCAAATTTACCCCTCACCCCACACAGCCGCACACTGTAGCGCATCCAACATTTTAAAAAAAAACCTCAAAACTACCGCATCTTTGGATACCGTACAACAAACCCAAAATGCAAACATGGACACTGGCACAGCGCTAGCGTTAATACCAACTCTTGTTAGGTCATGTTGCAATTTTAATCATAATTGAATGCGGCGTAGGTGGAGAGAGGACGGGTTGGTTTTGTTTTAGATAGAGTAGGATTTTTATTTTTCTTTTCATTAGACAAAAAGGACTGTCTAAAAAATAAATAATGCGATGCCCATGAGTATTAGGATGCATCACAGAGAGCCTGATCTGACAGCAAGAAGCTCTCACTGTCTGCCCATGGGGACAGTTCCATTTTGCCTGACCATAAACGACACTGAAACAAGCCGATCTCAGGCCCGAGGAGGCCTCTAGCTGACTTCTCCATGCTGGTGATAAGCAGGAGCTGGGAACAACACACAGGTCTTTGGTTGCAAAGATCCCCGTGACGGCAGGAGAAGCTGAAGCACCTCACCACGAACAGCAGAGCCCTGAACAGATGTGTGCACACACGCGCCTCGGTCCTGTCCCGCTCCAGACCATGCTACGGCCGCAAATTTAGTTCCTATCAAAATCATCGGGTTAATACACGTGCTTCAAGCACAGCACGGACACAACAGCTTGCAGAACCGGGCTCTCGCCAAGAGCTGGGGGCCAAGTCGGCAGATATCTGCCCCCCGCCAGCTCCCACCGGCCAGCATGGGTGGCTCAGAGGCTGGATCGAGTCTCTCAGTGGCAGCTTTGCCCTTATCAGACCCAAAAATCAAGCCCAAGGAAATTTCTAAAAACCAGTGATATTTGACTCAGCCCACACAGGGGAAACATCCCCTTTGAAGATATTTGGGGTTTCTACACGGCGCTCGTCGTAATTTCTCGTACGGCAAGTGCGTTTAAAAGACACGCCTGATCACCACCTTGCTGCTTTCATACAATTTCTGACATTAAATAAACGAATAAATCACAACGTGCACTGTCTTTATAAAACCTTTTCCATCTGCCGCATTTCCCCTACAAAAACTCAGCGTTGTTAGCTCTTTCGCTCCCAGGCTGTGCCTTTTATGTTGTACCAACTTATACTGGAGACACCGGCAGGAAACAATGAATAATAACACAATTGTAAAAGCTCCCAGCAATGGCATCCACTGACGCTAATCACCAACCTGAGCCTGACCATGTAAGTAATGGGATGACTAACAGGGTGCCCCATATCACCTGTAGGACCAGACCCCATGGCCCAGGTGCACGTGAGCGAGGGCACAACTTCAGAAGTGCTGGCAGTGATGAGAAAGTGGAATTGAGGACGGTACAGGAGGAACCGAGCACTGATAAAGGTGCTTAATTAAGAGGCCTTTTCGATGTCTGGATTTACATGGGGTAGCCAGAAAGCTGCAAGCATCAGCTTCCTAAAAAAAAACTGCACGTGCATGGGCCTTCTGAGAAATTAGTTATAATCCATCCGAAACCAGCATGGCTGGACACGGAAATGGAGAGCTCTGCATCCACATGGGCAGGGAAAGGAAGAAAATCCATAGGAAGGTTTTATCTCAGCAACATCAGTGACAAGGCTGCTACTGGCTTCGACAGGGACAGGGATGGTCTCCAAGAGGGCTGTAGACCTTTTAAGCAGAGCCATGGCCTGGTACCACCTGCCCGTTCCTGATGCCCTCACCAACATCTCCAGATCTTCCACCTTCCCCCGAAAGCAGACCTGTTTGAGCCCCCTCAACTAGTAAGGCTCCATCCATCTCCCCTAAAGGAAACCCTTACAAAGACGCCCATCGATTTTAATAAGATTTAGGCTGGGTTCTCAGCGTCTAAGTATTTATTTGCCTCCTCTTTCCAACCCATCGGAGTCCTTTCATTAGTTTCAGCGTGCCTGGGATCAGAGCCTACAAAACCAGCCCAAGGTCACGCAGGAAATTTGTGGCAGAGGGAGAGGAGCACACGCTGGATCCCCACCCTGAGCCTCCATACATACGCTGGCTTCCCCAGCCCGCTCGCCTTCACAAGTCACAAAAGATCAAGTCAAGCCACAGACACACACACATCTACATCTATGCACATGAAACGCAAACATGGGCCCAGCTTTGGTGCCTTCTGATTTCTTTTTTTTTTTTTTTTGGGGGGGGGGAGGTTAGTAAGGGAAATAAATATAGATGTAAACAGCATTAGAAATGTTTCTCTTTTTTTTTTTCCCCCAGGCAGTGCTGGGAAAAAAAAAAAAATAGATATAGAAAAATTAAAAGTTTCCATTTAGCCAAGGCTGCATTCAAAGAACGGGAACTTTTTGTAACTAAACTTTTAGTTTAACTAAAATGCCCAAGATTGAAGTGATTATACAAGACAAGGTCTCTCTTTACTTTTTTCTTTCTCTTTCTTTTTTTTTTTTTTTTTCCCCCAAGAATGACCTTTTACAATGTATTTATTTATATAGTTCATTTTACATGTGCCGGGCTGAGAGTGACTCGGGACATTCTTTCGTGGTTCCATCAGACACTTTTTGAAAGCTCTCCCCCCCTTTTCCAGCCGCTTTTCTATTCTGCCTCCCCCTCCGCTTGTTTGGATACGCTCAAGCCCCTGTGTGTTTGGGCTGGGGAAACGGAGCTGTTGTTTAGGAGTTATCTCCAGGGCTCAGATATCCGGCAGCTTTTTCCTAGGAAGTTAACTTTGCACATAAAGAGAGAACAAGGAAAAAAAAAAAAAAAAACCCAAAAACAAAAAAACCCAGAGGTGTGTGTGTTTAAGACAGAAGAGCCGGGGGGAGGAGGAGAAGAGAACAAGAGAGCTGCCCAAAAAAATTAAAATCCCAGCCTGTACTTCCCTCCCTAGAAAGCTTTTCCTTTTTTCTAATAAGGCTATGAAAGATGAGGGAGACCAACATTTTCCTATACAGGAAAAGCCGTATAGGAAGGCACGGAGAGATCCTGCCTCAGGCTGTGCTTTGCCTACGGGAAATTTGGGACTAGAGGAGCAAACCCGCATCTTCCCCAAAACCCACACGGCCCGGCAGAGCCGTCGTCGCTGCCCCTCGTAGCGTAACCCCTCGTGGGGCCATACCCTGCAAAAGCTTCCCGGCGCCTGTGGGAATATCGCCGGTCCAATTTTGCAGGCATCTCACAGGTGAGGAAGCTGAATCCGTGCCTAAGAGTTGCCGGACCAAGGCTGTGAGCACCTCCACGGGGAACACAAGGCCAATGAACCACCCCGCTTCTGCCTGCAGGATCCGGCCATGCCGGGCACAAGCCTCACGCAACCAGCCGGATCCATCCGTAAGCCCAGAAAATCCACGGAGAGGCGAGAGTTGCTTTTCCTCCGCATTTTGAGCAGCCCCCAGGAGCTCATCCACATCTTTAATCCTAACGAAACCAAACGTGCCTCAATTCAAAACATTCAATAACTTCCCATGCAGGGAACATTTTTTTTCCCCCCTGCTTGATATATTTTTTTCCCCCTTGTGGTTTGCCTGATTATTTGCCAAATATACTTCAACGCATTTATTAGCCATGCCCACAGCTTCCAGACCTTTTTGTGGCTTCCAGGGAAATTCATAAATGGATCACTGGGGATGCTGTAGCGTATTGCCTGTACATAGTACAGTCATGAGGCTTGCAACTATTATTTCAAATATTTACCCGCGCTTTTCATCTTCCTCCAACTTCTGTGGCCCTGGGCACACGCTCGGCTTTGGACACTCACCAGGCTTGCTCCTACTTTGCCATCCCCTACTTTGTGTCCTCACCACTCCGATGTGGTGGCAGCTGCCCATCGGGCAGGAATGACACAATTTGAGACCCACGTGGCTCTGGAACAAATGACCACACCAGGTTCAAGTGGCACCAGGACCATCAGCCGAGAGCTTTGCAGGACCAAGGTACAACCAGTGTCCTCGTGGCAACTGGTACCCAGATTGGGTCCCCCCTCCATGACACCACCAACCAAAGGGGATGGAGAGACACACGAGAAGACAGCAGCCTGGAGAGCCCAGGAGAAATCCTGTTCTCCTGATAGTGGTCTTTGATCACTAGGAATTGATTACTCTGCCCTTGTCCCCTGGAAAGGGCCATCATCCTTAGGTCACCATCCAGAAGCGCTATGTAGAAGAATCTGCCCCACTGCAGCCTGGGAGAGAACTCAGTTCTGGTTTGCAAGAAGCCCTAGATTTTGATTTTTTTAACCAGTTTTGCAGTTTGCAAGAGGACCAGACAACTGAGGCCCACAGTGTCTGGGAGCATCTCTCCAAGCATCCCCCCGCTGCAGCGCGACCAGATTTTGGAGCTGGCTGAGCTTCCCTGTCCATCCTAAGGTGCAGACAAGAAGCACAAGTTGCAGAAGAAGAAAAAGAAAGAATAAAAAAGGAGACTCACCAGCCTTCTCTTGGGTTTGATCAGGGGCCGGTTCTGCCCATTCATTTTGTGATAGAGTCCACAGGCGTTACACAAATAGTGCCCGGTGCCGTCTCTTCTCCACAGAGGGGTTGAGGTAGCCCCACAATTTACACACTCCCTGCCTTCTGGAAACAAGAGAGCACATAGTTCACTTAGGGAAAGTGGAGGCAAAAGGGGCTGGAAAAAGCCCCCCCACCCTGGAGAAAAAAAAAAACCCACCTCTTAAGAGACCCAGCCATGCCAGACCCTGCCTGTCCTCTCCAAGCTCAGGTTGTCCAAGCAAGGGTCCAAGGCCATGGCTGAGCTACGTCCCTGGCACAGGCTGGGCCTGATCCTGTCCCCCTTGCCAGCACCACCCCACAGGCAGCAGCAGGCCTGTGTCCCAGCAGCAGGAAGAGGGATGGTGACAATGACAACCCGAATGCCCATGGTGGCTCAAGGGGCTCCCCAGAGAAGCTCTCACCCGTCCCGCAGGTCCCTCCTTTGGCTGACAATTCCCCCTCACCCCATGTTGCCCTATGGACGAGGCAAACCTTGGCAGGCTTTCCAGGAGCCTCCAACCTCCCCCCAAGATTGATGGATACTAAATTTAAGTCCATGCTCCCCTTTCTGATGCATATGGGGATCCCAGGGTTGCTCCATGAGCACTGCCCAGCTCTGAGGGGGGGTGCATGAGCCTGGGGGGCTCTTCCTTTGGCCTCAGGTCAAACTACATCAAGGACCCTCAACATAATCACAGATTGACAGCCAAAACACCTCCTCAGCCCCAGCCAATACACAACCACTCTGCCAATATCCACTATGGATTAATTTGCAATTAAGCTTCCACCGCCCAACCTGCAGAAACCCCTCTGCATCCTCAGCCTGATGCTCCATCCCTAATAACTGGGATCCCGAACAGCACCGAGCTCGCCTGAGCCCTAATTAAAGTCTTTCCCTCTTTCTTCTTCCCTTTTTTTTTTGGCACCTCTCTATCCTCTCCCTGGCTATCTTGGTGGGCTTCCCCCAGCCCACCGGCTCCCAACTTGCGGGAGGGAATTGGGGGCATGCCTCTCAGCTGCTTTCAGTGTTGACTGGGTTTTTTTGTTGGGTGTTGGGTTTGTTAGGGGGTTGTTGGTTTTTTGTTTTTTTTTTTTTTTCTTGCACCTAATGACACTCCCACCCCATCTGAAAGCAGCAGAAGACCTCAGCTGGCCAGAGCAGAGCTAACTCAGCACAGAGCCGGCTCCCCGCTGCCCCAGCCCGCGCTGCGTTCGAGCAAGAGGCATCCGCGCCCTAACCACAAACGGCAACCGTTCTTCCAGAGCCTTTGCGCTAAACCCCTCTCCTCTCACCCCCCACAACAACAATAACCAAAAAAAAAAAAAAAAAAAAAGACTTTTGCAGCCGTTTCTCCCTCTTTCATCCTGCAAAAACACCCCCTCCCTCCTTTTCCTCCAGCACTAACCCCCTTTGTCTGCGAGCTTCCCAGCTTGCTAAAATCAACTTTAAAAAAGAAAAAAAAAAAAAAAAAAAAAAAAGGTGTCGCTCCTGGGGTTGGTTTATCGCAGATGTGTCTCTAGAAGGTAAAGCAACAGAAAGTGGCAAAGGGAAAACAAGAAACTGGAGGGGGGCGGGGGGGGGGGGGGGGGGGGGGGAGGCAAGACGGTTTGAAAATACCGCGCAGCCGGTGCCCCGGCGGGAGCTGCGGCTAGGCGGGCCCCGGGGCGGTCAGGGGAGCACAGCACCGCCCGGCTTCCACCGGGGCCGAGAATAAACCGGTCCCTACCCCGACACAGCACCCGGTCCGTACCGGGGCCAGGCGGGGAGCCGCTCCCGTTAATACCCAGGTCGTTTTGTTCCCCTCCGGTTAAACGGGGCAGCCGCTCCGGGGCTGTTTGAGTCTCTGTCCCTCTCTTTTGTTTCACTCCATCTCTCTCTCTCTCTCCTGCTTTCATGTACAAAACATACAGGTCTGGGTTTTTTTGTCACTCTAACCGCATCCGGACTCTATTAAAGTTCCTGGCGCTGGATAAACAATGCAACTGTCGCGTGCAGCAGTCTGAAAATAATTGGATTAGCTCAAACATATCAGCTAAATAGAGACAGTCCCTGCTCAGACAGACAGAGTAAATGTCACCCTGGAAAAACCCTGAAAACTGATCTCATTCATGCCAGGCAACCCTGCAGCAGCCTCCTCGGAAAAAAAAAAAAAAAAAAAAAAAAAAAAAAAAAAAAAAAAAGAGAGAGAGAGAAAAAAAAGAAAGAAAAAAAAGAGTTTTGACTAATCGCCCTTTCCTCTGCACACACACCCCCCTCGGCTCACACACTACCCCTCGGTGCACACAAACGTCCAAGCCCGGAGCGTTCAGCCGTCGGGAGAGCCGGAGCCGCGCAACACCCCCCCCCCCCCCTTTCTCCGCGGGGTGCGCCCAGCGCTGGGACCCCCCAGCTCCTCCCCGAGCGGTGCGGCCCGGGGGGGGGGGGGGGGGGGGGGGGATGCTTTTGGGGTCTCGCACTGGGGGTGGTCAAAGACCCTGGCGCTGAGCTGGATGGGGTCGGGGGCTGCGTGGGCGAGCGGCCCCCACCGCCCCAGGAAAAACCCTCCCCGCATCTCCGGGCGCCGCATGGGAAGAGGCCCTGGGAAGAGCGAGGCGGAGGGCAGGCGGGGGAAGTTGGCCGGGATTTAGTACCATTATTAAAATACAGAGAGATACACTAATGCTGCGGTTCCTTAGGTTTCGCTTCCTCCTTAGGCGCCGCAGCTGAACACACCGTAGGCGCTTGGGGTGGCGGAGGGGCCCGGATCGCCCCCGGGGCAGGAGCCCTGCGGCACCGGGGGTGGGGGGGGGAGGTTTGGGCTCCTGGGCCGGCGTGCCTGGGGTTGGACAAGGGGGAGTTTGGTTAGAATCCCAGCAGGGCAACCTGTGGTAAAGGTAAAGTCCCCTCCCCGGGGCCTTCAGCCCCCGCTGCTTTCATCACACGGATGCTTGTGCGCATCCCTTTGCGTGCGGAGAGGAGAGGGGGGCGCAGCTCTATCCCTTTGCCCCCCGCTTCCCCCCATAGCTTCCTCTCCCGAGCAACGGGGGTGAAGAAGCCAAAAGCCCTACCTGTGCTTGACCGTGCTTTCGGTCGCGATTTACACCCGAACCCGGTAGGCGATCCTCCTAAGAGGCTACTGGGGGGAAAAAGTCCAGAGCCATATTCTGGGACATACGGTGGGTAGGTAGTGATGGGGTGATGAGCGGAGGAGGTGGCTCCTCCTAAAGAGGCCATGCTGCTCCGAGAGTGAGAGGACTCCAGCTTCATGGTATCGGCCAGGGACACCTGGTATTTGATGCATTCCTTCTCGTCCTGCCGGGTGGAGCCGGTGGAGCCGGGGGTGGAGATGGACGGATCCGGGGACACATCTTTAGGAGGGGTCGGTGGGAAGGTGAAAAGGTGCGGGCTGGAGTGGCCGGCGGATAAAGTGGAAGAGGAGGCGGGTGGGTAGACGGAAAGGGGTCCCGGTGAGCTGTGGTGGATGGAGGTCTTGGAGAAAGGGCTGAGGTTCCAGGGGGAAGCGCTGTGGTGGCTGCTCAGCGCTTTGCTCCCGTCCAGCCAGGGCAGCGAGCCGTGCAGCAGCGGGGGGCGGCACACCTGGCTCCCTGCTCGGAGAAAGCACAGCGAAACCCCCGTTACACTCCCTTTGCCACCCTGGCAAGCCCCCCCCCCCGTGGGGGTCCCGGGCTGTACCCCCACCTCCCTCCTTCCCAAAAGGCTCAGCACGATGGGGGAAGCAAGCAAAATTGCATCTGATGCAAACCCCCACTCCCATCTAAAAATTAAAATTTAAAAAGATGCAATAGCCTGAGGTGGCAGCCGGGATCCTGCCCAGGAACGGGTCTTCGGGTCGGGACCACCCCCGAGTAGGGATGCCAGTCCTGGGACATGGAATTTGGCGAGCCCTGCTTCACTCTCTCCCTTTTCCAGACAATCCCACGCGGACTTTGGAGGGAAGATCCTGCGTGAAATCGCCAAACCTCGACTGCAGAAATATTTTTTTATATTTTTTTTTTCCTAGCTGGAAAATATTTTCCCGAACGCAGCCGTGGGCAATTCTGGTCAAACGAAGACGACCAGAAGATGTCCTCACACGTGATATTAACCTTTCCAACAGAGCTGATAAACTTTGCAAACCGCCCAGCTCGTCTTTTTTTCTTCCACGAGGCTGCACATAAATGTCAGACGGCTTTTTCGTGGTGATATGGCACACGCAGGGAGTACCAAGTGCCTCAAAAGAAACTCTCCATCCCCTTCTCGTGACAAGAGACCCTTCACTTTTATTTTAAAATACAGACCTGGACTTAGCAAAAAACCCCAAAACTATTATATTTACGAAGTCAAACCTTGTTTTCTTTGGTTATAAACGTTCTTTAAGGATGGTACCTAATATTTTAAATTAATCGCATCGCTGCCCTTGCTTAAAAAAAAAAAAAAAAAAGCAACAAATCCAAAGAATCAAATCTACCCAAATCCACAGCCACTTGAGTAAATTGCTATAAGCTGAAAACCAGAGTTATTCAACCGAAGGAGAGCAAGTTTGTGCCTGCTAATAAAGCCCTGAAAACCCATTGACATCTAGAGAGCCTTAACCTCTGTAGGTATCGTGATATATGTATACAGGCTGCTAAATATACAAAAGGAGAGATGCAAACACAGCTCTATAGAGCCACAGACAGTTAAAGAGTTGGTGCAATGTGGACACGTATGTTTGCATGGGAGCTTGTGTGTGTCTAGAAAATCTCCAAGTTAGTTTTCACCATACCAGACATTCGTGAACAATACTGAAAGTAACTGCTCGAAAGGAAGGGAAGGTGGGTTATACGAATAGAAAGGGTCAAGATTCATTATCTTCCCCAGGAAGTAGCATAGTAAATAATATTCAGACTAGATCAGAGAGACCGCATTTCCACTTTCTGCTGATATATTGGAAAAAAAGAAATGAAAAGAAAAGAAAAGAAAAGAAAGGACAAAGGCTGCTGATCCTTAGAAATAATTGTTTTAAAGGGACTAATAGCAGAACAATGCAGTTACTGAGCGGAGCCTAATGCAGGCTCGTACTCAACAAGTAGCTGAGGGCTGGGAGCAGCCCCCTGAACCCGGCTCGGCTCCATCTCCACTCGCTCATCCCACCTTCTTCTCCTTGATTTTGGCGTAATTTCCACTGCAAACCTCGGGCTTTTTAGATTTCGCCACTACAGAGGTCACTCCCTGGCTTCATAAATCAGCATCTGTTTTTTCCTCTCTTGTTTTTTAATTTTTCTCTTTTCCGTGTTCTTTAACCGTACAGATAAACTCCAGCTATAAATACTGGATCACTCCAATTCTTCATAAAAAGATGGCACCAAAACACTAATCCCTCTGTGGACCTGGGCCGCATCGGCCCTAGGTATTTCACCTCCTCTCTAAAAACTGTGACCCAGGAACAAAATTCACATTGCGGATCACTACCTTCCTGCAGGACCCACAGGAAAACACACCAGATCCGATACCTAACTACACCACGGGATTTATTTGTTTTTATTTCTTCCTTATTTTTAACCACACGTCGTGGTGTGGCCCTAGATGCCTGTGCAAAACTTTCGACCCGAGCCTAACAAGCTCACCAAGTGCGAATGAAACAGCCCAAGCGTGAGGACAGCAGGGTCATTTTCACACCCCTGCTCCCCAGCTTGCTTTTCTTCTCCAGAGCAGCTTAATCGTGCAAAAAAACTAAACACCGTATGAAAACCCTGTTAACCTAATTACGGGGGGGGGGAAATAAAGTGAAAGAGAGAGGGAAAGAGGAAGAAAACGAGAAAGATGAAAGGGAAAGAAAGAGAAAGAAGGAGAGCAAGAGAGAGGGGGAAAGGAGGGGAGGAGAGAGTAAGAGTGGAGAGCAAGAGAAAAAGAACGAGAGAAAGAAAGAAAGAAAGAGAGACAGAGAAGAAAGAGATAACGAAAGAAGATATAAAGAAAAAATGGAGAAAGAAATGAAAGAAGGAAAGAAAGAAGAAAAGAGAGAGAAAGATTTTTAAAAAAAGGAAGGAAGGAACCCTGGATTTTGATTTATTTCCAATAAGCCAACCCCAAAATCCACCCGTGACGTAGTTTCCCCGCCGGCAGGAGAGCTGCCGGGGTCTGCCCGATGGCAGCCGGGCCGCCGGGGGCCGGGGCAGCGCGGAGCCGCCGGGGCTGCCCCGTGGGAGCCGGTGTCTCGGCGGGGACACTCACCGTGGTGGGCCGTGGGGTATCTCTGCACGGTGGCTCTCACGGAGTTGCCGTAATACGGAGGGACTGGGTTGCCTTGTCCGTCGATATTAAAAAGTACATCCACTTCCTCGGCGAGAGGATACTGCGTGGGGTCCATGTAGGTATGGCCAAGCGTGGGGTGGTGCGAGTCCGGGTGCTGCCCATTGAGCACGGCCGGGTGGTGGTGGCTCACCCACCGCGGCTGGTCCGTGGAGACCTCCATCTTCCGCGCTCGCTGCTCCGCCGCTGCTCTTCCTCCTCCTCCTCCTCAGCAAGGCGCGGAGGACTTGAGATAGGAGGGGGAGAGGGTGCTGGAGTTATGCAGAGGAGGGGGGAAGTGCTCGGCGAGTTTGGGGATGTTTCTGGTTAGGTTTGATTTAAAGTGGAGGGAGGGGGGGGGGGTTTATGGTGATAAACGATCGATTCCAAAAAAAAAAAAAAAAAAAAAAAAGGAAAAAAGAATGTAATAAAAAGGAAAAAAAAAAAAAGGAAAACAAACAAACTCAGGGAAAAAAAATCTCTACGAAGTGAGATCCCCTCGGTATCTTCCGCTCTTTTGCAGATGTTTCTCTTCTTTGATCACCTGTAACGAGAAAGAGGAAAGGGAAGGAGCAGAGAGAGAGAGAGAGGCAGAGAGAGAAACGTGCTTGAGAAGTTCTGAACTTTAGCACCTGACTTTTTAGGCAAGAGAAAACCCATCCCATCCTTCGGCAGCCATCCCTGGGAAGCGCCTGCTCTGCCCTGGACCCACCTCTCCCCAGCGTCTCTTTCTCTTTCGCTCTCTCCTCTCCCGGCTCGGAGCGGAGCCGAGCAGCTCTAACCGCGCTCCTGCAGCCTCAGCTCTTACTCTTGCCTTTTTTTTTTCTTTTTTTTTGCTTTTTTTTTTTTTTTGGTAGTCGTCACGGTTGTTTGTTTATTTGTTTATTTGCTCAATTTGCACCTGAGAAGCTCCAGTGGCTTAAGCTGGTGAGAACTTGTGCTATTCGCTGCTCTGCAGCCTAGAGCCACTTTGATTGCTCATTAATTATTATGCAACCGAGAAAGGGGGGAAGAGGGGGAAAAAAGTATCGGGGGGGGGGGGTGGGTAAGGCGATGGAGAAGAGGGTGGGGGTGAAGGGAAAGAGCGAGGGGAAAAGGAGGGGGAGAGACAGAAAAAAACAAAAACAAACCAGAAAGAGACAAGTTTCTAAAGAAATTCCGCACAAACCTTGGTAGAGAAGCAGTATGTGACCCAGGAGGGATGAAGCTGAAAGTGCTTGATCAGATCAGATTGTGCTCGTTCGCCCTATTTTTTTTCCCTATTTTTTTTCCTCCCTGTCTTTTTTTTTGTCTTTTTTTTCCTTTTTTTTTTTTTTTTTTTTTTTTTTTTTTTTTTTTACAGGGAAGGCATTCTTTCTGAAAGGAGCAGGATGGCGCCAGCCGGCTCAGTGCTTACAGACAGCTGTGGCGAGACGCAACTTAAGGAGGTTCCAGTGTCATAAGCCCGGGGGAGGCGGAGCCTGTCCCCGCCTCAGGAGGGGACCGGCGGGGCGCACCGGCCGCCTCCGCGCTGCCCCCGCCGCGCACCCGCGGGAACCCCCTTTTGCCAACTTCTTTTAATCCCCCCCCCCCCCTTTTTTTTTTTTTTTTATTTTTTTCCCTTTTTAAGGGGGAAAATAACTTTTCCCGCTGGCCGGAAAACTCTACGAGTGGCCACTCCTAGAGGTCGTGCGTGGAAGGGACCGGTTCGGTTCTCCTGCCGGTACCCCGGGAGATGCGAAGAGGGACCGGAGCCCCCCCCCAGGACCGAGGCCGGGCCGAGCCGGGGATGTGTCGGCAGGTGCAGGATCTCCGGGGGGGCTGGCCACCTGAAATAAAGCTGCCTCTCCTCCTACACGGCCGGGTTTAGAGCTGCTCCGTCGCGTAAAGGATTTAAATTATATTTTTCTTAAGGATACAAGCGCAGAGAAACGACCGCGTTGGGAAATAACGCGATTTTGGGGTGGTTTAGAGTGCGTTGGGGGTTCCCTCCCAGGTCCACTGGACATCCCAGTGGGGCTCAAGTAGAGACGGGGAGGCTGCGCGGGGCTCAGGGCAGGGGGAGAGGGAGGGTGCCGGTCCCGGGTGGGGATGCGGGACGGGACCCCCGGCCGCCCCGGCCCCGGCCCTGCCGACCCCCCGCGGGCTCCGCGCCCGCAGCGCCGCCCGCCGCCCAGCAGCCAATGGGGGGCGAGCAGGAACTGGGGCGCCGGCCCCGGGAGGCGCTGATTGGCTGCCCGCCCGCGCCCCGCCGGCCGGCCCGGCCGCTGCGTTGAGCCAGGGCATCCCCTAGCGGCCCCGCCGGCACCGCGGCACGGCACGGCCCGGCCCGGCACGGCACGGCACGGCACGGCACGGCACGGCACGGCACGGCACGGCACTGCCGGACACGGGCACGGCACGGCACTGACCTCCCGGCCAGGGAACAACCCCGGGAACGGGGGTGAAAGGGAGAGGGGGGGGGGAGAGGGAGAGGAACAGAGAAAAGAGAGAAAGGGGAGAGAGGGAAGAGAGAAAAGAGAGGAAGAATAAAAGGAAGAGGGAGAGAGAGGAGAGGGAAAAGGGGAGAGAAAGAAAAAAAAAGACGTAGAGAGAAAGGAAAGACAGGCAGCAAGACAGGGAAAATAAGAAAAAGGAAAGAAAAATAAAAAGGAAAAAGGAAAGAAAAAAGAAAAGAAAAAAGGAAAGAAAAAAGGAAAGAAAAATAAAAAGGAAAAAGGAAAGAAAAATAAAAAGGAAAAAGGAAAGAAAAAGGCAAAAGGCAAGAGAAAGAAAAAGAAAAAGAAAAAGAAAAAGAAAAAGAAAAAGAAAAAGAAAAAGAAAAAGAAAAAGAAAAAGAAAAAGAAAAGAAAAGAAAAGAAAAGAAAAGAAAAGAAAAGAAAAGAAAAGAAAAGAAAAGAAATAGCGGGAAAAGGAAAAAAGAATACCAATTTAAAAAGAACTAGAAAAAGTCACTTACAGGGTGCCTTTGGGTGCTGTCTCTCCGCACGCCGGCAAGAGAGCGTCTACCCGGGTGCGAGAGGAAGCTCCTCTCAGGAGTTTTTATACAGGGGGGGGCTAATTAAAAACTGGGGCTCCGCAGCGGCGGCCGCGCTGCGCCGTTACCCCCCGCCGGGTGCCGCCGGGGCGGTCTCCGGTGTCCGGTCTCCGGGGCCAGCGCCGTTCCCCGCGGCGGCAGCAGCACCGGGCTGGGCTCAACCTGCAGCCTGGAAATGCCTCCCCGGCCGCTCCGCTCCCCGACGGCCGGAGGAGTTGAGCCTCCAGACGGATGCTCCGCGTTCTTGCGTTCGTTTTAAGCCCGGTGTTAAGCCTCCGGTGCGGCCCATCCGCCGTTGGGCGTGGGGACAGAGAAGCACCGCTGAGGTTTCATGCTTCTCCGTGGGGATGCACATATATATGTTTATTTTATTTAATAATAATAATAATAATAATAATAATAAAAGTCGGCAGGGGCAGATACAGAAGCCGGGGAACCAGCCGTGCTTTGGGGTCAGTGTAGCCCAGTCGGGGGGGGGGGACACCTGGGAAATGGGCCGGGTTGGGAGCGAGGGGGGGGTCGGGGTACGGACAAGTCCGTATGGGGGTGGTGGGTCCGGTTCCCCCCCCCAGGACTGACCGGGTGACCGGGAAAGGCTGCGGCGGGGCCGGGCTCGGCGCTGCCCCTCGCTGTCCAGCCTCGCCGACGCCGGCGGGACCGAGCGCCGAGCCCCGCCGCCCGGGGGGAGCCGGGCACCGCTCCCGGCAGCCCATTAGGAGGACGGGGAAAGGAGGGGGCTGTCGCGGGGGGGCTGGGGGGGTGGAGGATGCTTATGACCCTCCCCGAGCTGGGGGTTTTAACTGTCTCCGGGAAAGCTCGTGTTTCCTCTCTCCCCCCCCCCCCCCGCCCAGCTGGACAGGAGCCGCTTTGCCTGCAGTTTTTGGGGGGTTTGTTTTTTGGTTTTTGTTTTTTTTTGCAGTCTGCCCCCTCCTTTCCCGACCCCAGTTTTTGGGGTGCACTGGGAGGGAAAAGGGGGGGAGTCAGGGCGATGCCTTCTGATGCGCTTGCCGGGATGCCCCGCCGGCTCCCACCGCAACGGGCGGCCCTACGGCGGTATGGGGGGGGCAGCTGGGTGCCCCAGCACCGGGGGGGGGGTTCCTTGCCCACCCCTCCTCCTTGGGGGGGTATTTCTTTGAGAGGAAGAGGACAGTAAAGAGGGGAACGCCTTTTGCAAAGCATTTATTTGCAGGGAAGAGCACAAATTTTCCCACCCCCCAGCCTTAAGCGTTTTATGGACGTGATGCCAAAGTGGCTCCCGAGAATTTACCCCTTTATCCCCGCTCCCCAAATTTCCCCAGACCCCAAGCAGACCCTGCGGGCGAGGGTGGTGTCCTGCACTTGCAAAAAGTCACTTTAAAAATCAATTTCTTTTAACATCTGGGTGAGGGGATGTCTTTAGTGCCGAGCCGGGCTCTTTGGGCAGGTGAGCTGAGATTCCCACACCCCCCCTCCCGCAGTTACAGCCCTGGGACCTACAGCCGTGGGATCACGGGAGGGGAATTTCCGTCTAGAGGTCACAAAATTGCTAAGCTATCGAGAAAACGTGCCTTTCCCCTTCTCCGGGGGCAGGGGGAAACCGTTTTCCTTCAGCTGTTTGGAGGGCATGGAACGTTTAATGCAAAATAAAATGACTATGTTTAATGTAAAATAAAATGACTAAAGTAAAAAAAAAATATATATATATATATAAAATTAAACAATCAATAGCTACACCAAGTCTGATCAGTGGAGTGGGGGAAGAAATGGCAACAGCTCTGAGGGCCCCATCCTGTCCCGGGGGCGGGGGGACGGGGACAGGCGGTGGCACAGCGGGACCCTGCGTGCCGCCTCCCCCTCGGAGCCACAGCCCCAATTTCGGGAGAAGGACACCCTCCTTCAAATCAAGTTTTCTCAGTCCTTCCCTGCATTTTCCCCCGGCCTCTGTAACCACGATTTTACTATCCCCTTCCCAGCCGGAGAGAAACCATGGTGGGGAGGACAAAAACGCACTCCTCAAAAAAAAAAAAAAAAAAAAAAAAAGAAAGAAAGAAAAAGGAGGGGGGGAAGCAAAAAAAAAAAAAAAAAGACAGCAAACCCATCATCACCCCCCCCTCCCCCCCCATTAATCTGTGATCTCCAGGGGTTTTGCGAGGACCGCTGGCCTTGACCGTCCTTTTCCCAGGCTGTGGCTGCAGATCCATCACCTCGCCCCCCCCCCCCCCCCCCGCCCCGGCAGCCCCCAGCAGGGTTTCCAGTGACAGCTCGGCGTTAATAGGAGCCCATTGTTGGAGCAATTAGCCCCAAGCTCGCCACCAGCCGTCAGATAAGGCTCGGGGGCTCGGGGGTTAATTCTGGCGGAGGGGGGGGGGGGGGGAAGCGAGGCTCCAGCATCCCTCCTAGCTAGGGGAGGGATGTCTGTGGAGGGGGGAGAGAACTGGGGCTAGCTCTGGCGTTAAAAGGTCAGAAGGAAACGCTTTTGACAAAAGTCACTGAAAGTCCCAAAAGGGGGGGGGGAATTAAAAAAAAAAAAATCAACAACAACAACAAAACCCCATATCTAAACTCGGGGAGATGGAGCTGTTAACCCAGCCTACCCCTCCCTTAAAAACAGGCAGTCAAAGGGCACTAAAGCTGCCCGCCGCCCTTTTTCCTCCAGGTCTTCCCATTACAATAGATACAGAGGCGATTTTCCCGGTGCCGGGACCCCGGGGCCACCCGCTGCCCCCGTCCCCACCGGTGCCCACCGCAGAGACTGGCACCTCGGGGCGGGGACAGACAGAACACCCCCCCCCCCCAGCATCTCCCCCCCTCCTTTAGCCCCCTTTTAGACGACAATTGACTGAAAGCGGATTAAGTTACGTTTGCCGGGCTAGGGTTTTTTACAGGGTACCAGAATAGTACAGGTAAAGCTGTACAAACAGCCGGGAGCGACGGATCGGAGGGTTATGGAGAGGACACGGCCCAGGGCAGAGCTCCGAAGATTTTTTCCCCCCCCCGTGTATACAGCAACTTGCTCTCTTGCCGAGGCAGAGGGACCCGGGGTTGTGAGCGGCTTTGCCATCTCCCTGGCTGGGCCGGGGGAGGGAACCGCGCTCAGCCGTGCCCGCCGGCCGGGGCAGCCCCTCCCGGGACACGGAGCCTGCCAGCCCCCGGTGTGAAGATGGCTGGGCCCTGGTAACGCTGCTGAGATGATCTTGGGTTAAATAAAGGTGGAGAGAAAAGGGAATATTTTGGTTTCCCTTTTTTTCCCCCCCCGCACCGTCGTGAATCAGGCAGGAATTATGATCTGTTCCCCCAACGCCACACACACCCCCCTCTTTATCAATAAAACTATAATCAGCATCCCTCCGGCTAGGGGCTGGCAAAATAATAATAATAATAATAATTATTAATAATAATAATGATAAAAGTCCAAAAGAAAGAGAGACGGAGACATTAGACTGACGTTTGTGCCTCTCCCCTTTCTCATCCCGTGCGAACCTTCCCCTCCGCTTCGAAACCAGCCACATGGGTGGTTTTTCTTTTTTTACTCCTTTTTTTTTTTTTTTTAAATATATACATATATATTTCCGTTCTCTTCTAATAGTTCTTTTATCTCCCCTTCGCGAAGATCGGGAGGAAACATAAACACACGCACACAAAGAAGTGACGAGCCATGCAAATTCAGAGAGAGAACAAATCAATGTCTGATTACATCGGGTTCAATTTTTTTCTCCCTTCGTGCACCACCACCCCCGCCAGACACACACACACTTTTTTTTCAGCGCAAATGATGCTATTTGGTGGAGGGGGGTAAGAGAGGGGGGAAAACCCTGCTCTGCCGAAGAAAAGAAATTCGAAGAATTAAAACTGGGAGGAGAGATACTAGGACTTTTATTTTCCCTCCTCCCCCCCCCCCCCCCCCCCCTTTGAAGCTGAGAGGAGGGCGACTGCCCCGGGACACTGCCTGGTGTGGAAAAAAAAAAAAAAAAAAAAAAAAAGGCTGAGAAAGATCAAAAACCGGCTCCGCAAGTCCCAGCGGCGACCTCTCCCCCCAACACATTCCCCAAACTACGCGGCAGAGACGCGGAGAAGAGCCGGGCAAAGGGGAGAAGGGGGGGGGGGGGAGCCGTGTCACCCCCGCCGGTGCCCCGTCCTGCTCCGGGATGGGAGGCAGAGTCCAGCTCCCTTCCCTCCCTCCTTCCTTCCCTCCTTCCTTCTTTCCTTCCCTCCTTCTTCCGCAGCACAGCCCCGGTTTCAAGCTCAACCCGGTAAGTCCCTCTTCTTCCTTCCCTCTCCCCGTTCCTTTTCTCAAACAGCAAAGGGGTGGCTTGAAAAAGGCTTCTTCTGCTCCCCTTTATTTTTTTTCCCCTTCTATTTTTTTTTTTTTTTTTTGTTCTTTTCCCCCTTTCTTTCCCCCTCTCCAAGCTGCACGGAGAAGCTCCCCGACCCGCCGCACGGATCCCCGCCGCGGCACCGGGCATCGCTCCCGCCCGCACGGCGCTGGGGTAGGGGCGGTGGGGCAGCGCTCCGGAAAGGCTTCTACTGGATTAATTAAAAAAAAAAAAAAAAAAAGAGAAAAGAAAAACTAGAAATCCGCCTGACCAGCTACTCCAAGTTAAGATGAGGTTAAGGAAATGCGCATTAACTGAAAAAAAAAAAACCAACAACCCCAAACCAAAAAAAAAAACCAAAAAACAGAAAAGGGAGGGTTGGTGGTGTCGTTTTATTTCGTGTTTCTCGGCTTTGCTTTATCGCCCAGGACCATTTTGAGCGATAGATTTTAAGGCGGATTGAAGTGAAGGGAAAGCATCTTGCAGGCTTGAAGCCCCAGCCGCGCCGTTTTCCTCGCACCCCACGGAGAAGGTGAAGCTGCCGTCGGGTTTAATGACTTTTTTCCCCCCCCCCCCCCCTTTTTCCTTTTCAAAAGCAGAAATTACCCTGGGACTTAGATAAAGCAGAAACAACAAATCGCCAGGCGGTTGGCGTGAGAAGAGGCGGCAGAATTAACACCAGCTCCTTGGCGAGGCGAAGGGGCATATCCCGACCTCCCGGGATTAAAAATGGAGCGATTTCCTCCGGGAAGCGTCCGGCTGCTGCTAGTTTAGAGCTGTCCCTGCACCCCCCCAGCCCCTCCCAAAATAAACGTCCCGTGTCCACAGACACCCCACCCCGGGTGTAACCCGGCACGACAAGGCCACCTCGCCCGGTGGCACCCCCCACTCTGTAAACGAGGGGCTCATATTTACCGTCCCAGGCTCCCAAATTCGGATAATACCGGGGGTGTCGGGGGGAGCAAAATCTGCACGATTTCTTTCCGCTCTACGGGGGGGGGACTATCTCACCCCAAATTCCCCTGAGGTGCCCATATAGGCACCCCTAAGATGCTGTCGTCGTCCCCATCACCCCTAAGATGCTGCCCGCATCCCGGGGGGGCGAGCGGACCCCCCCCAGCTGGGTACCCCCCGCGGCGCATCCCGCTCTCTACCTGCCCCTGCGGGGAAGCACCCCCTCGTCTTAGTTCCCCCCTTGAAATTGAAACACCCCCCTCGGCAATGTAGAAAAGAAAAGGAAAAAAAAACCAACAACCAAACCCCAAAACCAAACCAAACCAAAAAACCCAAAACCATCCCCGGGGAGAATGAAGCGCTTTGCCCCAGCCGGGAGCAAAGTGCCGGGGGGCGGGGGGGGGTGTGTGGAGAAGAACTTCCCTCTTCCCTCCTTCCTTCCCGACAGCCTATTTCTCCTTTTCCACGATCACCAGCCTGCCGAGAGCCTCTCTGTCCCCCCTGCCCGCCTCGGCGGCCGGGGATGCCGGTCCCGGTGTGGCCGGGGAGAGGGGACCGGGGCAGCCCCCGCTGCGGCCCCTGTCCTCGGCACCGCTGACCCCGGCTCCCCCGTTCCGTACCTGCGCCCCATAAATAATGGAGAAAACAAGTAGGGCCGGTGGTTATTAATTATCCGGTTGCATTAAAATCCATCACCCAGAGCCCGCTGCCCGTGAACGTAAGAGGAGCTGGGATGGATGGATGGAAGGATGGATGGACGGACGGATGGATAGACAGACAGATGGATAGACAGATGGATAGATAGATGGATAGATAGTTATTTTTTTTGCCCTGTTTTCAAGACACTCAATGACAGCTAACGCTCATTTCTGGACAACCCGAGCCATATCCTGGCTCCCTCCTAAAATACCCTCCTCCCAGTCTGGAGGGTGGAAAAAAATGACTACAAAGAGGAGAAGGAGGAGAGAGACATAAACCCAGGGGTGTCGGCAGAGAAGGGGAAACTCTGCTCTCGTCCTTCGGGCACCAAGTCCTGCCGGAGCCCAGGACGGCCCGGCCCGGCCCGCGGATCTCCCCGGGCGCTGCGGGCAGCGCTGCCCGGCGGGGCCGGGAGCCGGGAGCCGCAGGGAAAGGTGCGGGATCCGGGCCCCGAGCGGAGCCATCTCCCTCCTCATCTCAGCCTGCCTTAACGGCACATCTCTCCTCCGCGGCTGAGGTAGCTGTGGTTTGGATTTACACGGTATAAAAAAGGAGGAATATCTGCGGAAAGAGGCGAAAGATCGCCCTAATTAGATCCTATTAGAAGCAGAGTACGCTTGTTATATATTATATACTATATATATTTTAACATAAAATACAGAGAGCTAAATGTATAGTATATATCATGGACTATACAGCACGGATCGACCTAACATGATCAAATCAGCATCGGTAAGTATTATACGTGGGAACAGGACAGAAACGCAGACGTCCCGCTGCTCACAGCCGCGCTGGCAGACATCGGCACACGGACACCGCTCTACGCAGCAATATAAGTGATACGCGTATGTGGTGCTGTATATACAAAGGTATATGCACATAGGTACGAAGCCAGGCACGGAAAGGCCGCGATCCCGCATACACAGATATATCCCTTTGCCGTCCTGAGATGGGTATTTCACACCCGAACAGGACAGTGCCGTGTCCCATCTCCCAGCCCCGACCATCCCCACCTCACTCCTTTACCCCTAACACCCCGGGGTAAAATTGCTTTTTCTCACCCGCTTCCCAAATTTCGGCTCCCTCACGGGCCGGGGAAGGGGGGGGGAGGTTGGGGGGAAGGGGGGGGGTGCCTTTCCCCAAGGTCACCGGGAAAACCCAACTCCCCCTCAAACACGCACCCGAAGCAATAAGGGGGGTGGGGGGGTGTCGGGTTGAATTTCAAGCCGGCGGCTGCTGCCCTTTGAGCAGAGATCCCCGTCCTAATTCCCTCCACGTGGAGAAGGAGTAAAAGGAGGCGAAGAAATTAAAAAGAAGAAGAAAAAAAAAAAAAAAAAGGGAGAAGGAAAAAAAAAGGAGAAGGGTGAGGAGACATACAGACACACAAATCGGAGTATTCACTGACCTGGGCAGATGCTTTTTGTTTTGTCCCGCTCCGCTGGAGCTCTCAGGGCAGGAGTGCGGGAGGAGCGGAGCCGCGGCGGCGGCTGCTGGCATGTCGCAAGCTCCCACCGAGGGGGAAAACCTGGGGGAGCCGCATCCTCCAAACGCCCACCCTTGCCCTCCTCCTCCTCCTCCTCCTCCTCCTCCTCCTCCTCCTCCGGGCTGGGCTGAAGATCAGAGCTCTTCCGGGTTGGAAAAGGGCAGAGAAAGAGTGAGAGGAATATGATGGGCCATTTCTTTACACACCCATCCCGGGAATCACATGGGGCGGGGAGGCGGGGTGGGGGGGACGGGGACGGGGACACGACACACACACGACAGGGGCAGGGCCGGGGGGGGTGGGACGCGCCAGGTACTGGGGTTTGCAGAGGTGTGAGCGTGATGTAACCCGTCCCGGGAGCAGCTGTCACTGCCGTGAGCCTGCAACGCTTGGGAAGAGGCAGAGAGACAGAAAGAAAAAAAAAAAAAATAATTAAGCGTATGATCATACAAATAACAGCGAGGTTCGCTCCGCTTGCATCGAAAGCTTTCGAAGAAAAGCGGTGGCATTAGCTACCAGGGACCGTTTCTTCTCCTCTGTCCCCCTTCCTCCTCGGGAGAGACTTTTATTGACCCTATTTTCCTTTATTTTATTTATTTTTAGTTATTATTAATTTTTATTTTTCTTTCGAATATGTGTCTCTGCAAGGCTCCGGGATCTGGACAGTAAAAAATAAATAAATAAAAAAAAAATATATAAAATACACACGCATCCCCTGGCACTCCGAGAGCGGGGGGGACTGTCCCCCTGTCCCCGTGCCCCCCCCCCTCCGGGATGAAGCAAGCTCCCGGCCGCGGCAGGGAGACACTGACCTTGGGGGCCGGTCCCAGGCGGGGGGTCTGTCTGTCTGTCTCCCCGCTGTCTGTCCTCCCTGAGCTGGACGGGCTTGAACCCAGGGCCGGTCTCCGTGCGGAGAGAATGGGAGGGCCGGGGGGGGGGGGGGGAGCTGCAGCCCCCTGCCCCCTCCCCAATCCCCCTTCCCTGTAAAGACTCGGGGGATTTCGAGGGCTGGGGTGGGAGGGGGGAAAGATAAAAGTCCCCCTCGACCTGCTGTGGGGCCGGGAGAGAAGACTGGGAGCCGGGCCGTGGCCATGCCGCAGGCTCCGGGGGATGCCCCAAATCTTGCACCGATGAGAAGGAGAAGGAGGGACCGGGGGTGTGGGGGGGCAAACTGATTTTCCCACATTTAACCCCCCACTCGTGCCAGTCCCCAAAACCTAGTGTTGCAGCCCTGCGTGTACGCACCCCACCCGCCCCACTCCCCCCCCAATCCACCGGCAGATTTGCTCGCAAGAAAACTTCCCTGGGGTTTGGGGATGCTGGTTTTTACTGTTAAGGGTGGGTGCTTATTTCTGCAACACCCCCCCCCCCCAACCCAGGGCGGGGGGTGGGGGGTATCCTGCCAGCAAAGCAAGACAAGACACGGAGGACCAGCCTAGAGAAGGCTTTGCCGTGAAAAACGTGTTCCGGAGCGGCCACGCTGTTCTACCCGGGTGGGCAGCCACTTCCCGGGATGGGAGAAGATGTGGGGAGGGGGAAAAAGTGAGGAGGGGTGGGGAAACACCCCCTCCCCCCCCCCCCCCCCCCCCGCTATTTAGCATCAAACCCTACATCCACCACTGACGCGAAATGTTCCTACGGGAATGAACCAGAAATGCTTTATTGCCAGGGCTAAACAAGGTGCGTGCAGCAGTGTTCAGGCCCCACGAGTGGGACACCCACTCGTGCTCTCTGTGTGTGTGTGTGTGTGTGTGCAGACCCGCCCGACCCGCCCTGTCTCCGCGGTACCCGGCGGAGATTCCGCGCATCCCGGCGGCGCTGGGTCTCGGCGCGACTGGCTCTTCAACGGGGGTGAAAATTGATCACTTAGGGAAAAAAATATATATACTCCTACTCCTGGAGGGATATTGGGTGGGTTTTTTTTTTTTCTGCTGACGTTGGGAGTTCGCTATCTCCACTTCTAGAGTGACTCTTTGTAAGGTGAAAGGTAACGCGATCGCCTCCCAATTCTATCTTTAGAAAACACATTCAATTAAGGTAATAACTTAAAGCTCATTAGAGCTGTGAAGGGAGCCTTCCCGCCGCGAAACAGGGATGGAAACAGCTCGGGCACCCCAACAACGGGGGGGGAGGCGGGTTGAGCCCATCTCTCCTCACCGAGAAATGTGGCTTTTGCTAGGGAAAGGCTTCCAAAATTGGCATTTTAAAGCCGCGAGGCTTGTGTGGTTTGCACAGAGCCGAGTGGAGGAACAGAGGCTAAATGCTTGCAGGGAAAAAAAAAAAAAAAAAAAGAAAAAAGGAGAATACAGCTAAAATCAGTAGGTGTGTGTGTTCCCCATCACCGGGTAGGGAAATTCCCTGGGAAATCTTCTGCTCGCCACGATTTCTGCTCCCCGAAAATAGTACTACGGGAGGGAGGCGAGATCAGCGTGGAAGACGATGTTGCAGGATCCCTCCAAAACTGCCCAGGAAAAAACAAAACAAAACAAAACAAAACAAAAAAAAAAAAAAAAGCGGAGAGGGAGGGAGCTGGATCTGGGATGTCTGAGCACACCGTGGAAGTGGGGGCGAGGTGGGGAAACGAAAAATCAAGGATCTTCCTGCAAAAACCGCTTGGGAAGCCCGTGGAGATGGAGTCCCTGCGCTATTGTCTCTATTTCCCCCGGCTGGGGCTTGCTGGGGGGGGGGGGGAGAGGGAATTTGGGCAGAGGCGCAGGCGCATCCACACTCACGCTCATCCTCCCTCCCCACCACCGCATTCACCCCGCACCGTGAAGTTCATTTCCAGCTATGATGACTGGTGATTCAGAGGTTAAACATAACTAATGAGGCTTTAAATGGCACCCGGGGTTTATCATAAATATCACAGACCTTCCTTGATGCCTGCAGTTTAGGTCCGAATATACATTAAAAGCAATAGTGAGGTAGCCAGAGGTCATTTAAATAAATACATACATGCGTGTATATATATTACGTGTGTGTATATATATGTGGAATATATATATGGTGTGTATATATATGAAATCTATATATAAAGTATATACGGAAAAATACGTATAGAAGAATACATAAATGAAATAAAAAATTCCTTGTGTTTTCCAACTCACTAGGGGAGCCTGTGATTCTCCAACTGCGTGTGGCTAATCCCACCTCTTGCTCTCCTCCTGGCACACATTTAGACGCGTATACATCGAAATAAATACCTACACATACACACACACACACACACACACAGACAATCGATTTCGGCTCCGCCTGAACCAAGATTTGCAGTCGGACCCTCCATAAATATAATCCATACGTTATTGTTAGCGATAACCGCTCCGCTGGTTGCAGAAAGGAGGTTAGGGATGTTTTATTCGCTATAATTAAACTGCCTTGTCTGCTCTGGAGAGAAAACCCACCCTTCTCTGCCCCCACCCCGCAGCAAAGTTGTCAATAATCAATAATTTCCCCCTCCCAGGCTATGAAAACTCAGTCTGAGATCGGTTATTTTTTAATATCATCGTTGCAATCTTCATTTCCAAGGGCGGGGGGGGGTGTGTGAAAGCACCCTTCCTCTTGATCTCCCCAAATCAGCCGGTTTGGCATTGATCCTGTGCTTTGTGTGCGCAGAGTATATTCGCTTTAAAACGATTTCCATTAAACGCAGCCTCCTACATTGGTAGGATCGACCTAATGACTTTGTGTGAACGGTGGGGAGGGAGAGCGGGGCTGGGGGGGGGAAACCTCGGAAATTAAAATAGTGCCCCCCAACTCCCACCCCCACCCCCCCCTCCGCCCACATCTTCCATTCACCGAAATCGGAGACTTGGAAATAAAGTCAAAACCAGACCCCCAACAAATAGCCCCACTTGCAAATTCCTATCCATTAAAGCCAAGGTGCAAAATATATTTATAAAAATATATAAAGCACGTGGAAGTGGAGAATTTTAATTAAATCTTACTGCGGCTCTAACAACATCGAAGTGATATTTCATTCGGAGCCCGCCTCTTGCTTGTGTTTTATAGCGTTTTCTTGCCTCTGACTTTATTTAAAATATTAGACGAGGTACAGAATTATAAATGACTCTTTCCTTATCTGTGCTGCTCACATATCCAGGATCAGAGGAGCTGATTAAGAAAGAAGTCAGAGGCAACGTTGGATTCATAATGATTCGGAATAATGAATCCTTATCTCTGCTTTCCAGATTATCACCCTTTCAGCTCCCAATGTTTTGTTACATGGGATAATTTATTGCATCTAATACATCACAATGAATCTGATGGCGGAAAGCGATGGGCAACGTTGGGGGAAAAAAAAAAAAAAAACCCACGAGGGTCCTTATTTCAGTTTAGTTTTATCCTGGGGGCAGCGAATCTGATTTTTTTGTTTGTTTGTTTAGATTTTTTAAAAAAAAAATTGGGAAAATATAAGGTAAATCTGATAGTAATAATAAAGAAGTTGCGGGGGTGTGTATGTGAGGCGCTTTAATTAGTGTGTCACTTTCAGACTGAAATTAAGAAAATCGACCCGAGCTTCTGCTCTCGGTGGCTGCGAGATCCTAATTTTACATGATTTATTTTTTATTTAAAGGGGAGATAATGCATCATAAACATTGAATAAAGCACGGAGCCGGGTTAAGATAAAACACAATTTGCATCTCCCTCTTTTTTTTCCCCCTCCTTTTTTTTTTTTTTAAAGCGAGCGCTGCCAATAATGTTCAATATTCTCCCCGCCCCGTTGCTAAATAAATACATGCATAGCAAAAAATCGATAAGATTTCTGCTAGGAGTCTCTCTCCTCTTTCCCTGTGTCTCTGGCTCTTTTTTTCTTTTTTTTTTTTTTTTTTTTTTTTTAAAGGCATTTCTCATAACCTGGAGAAACTCCGCGGGTTGCTTTGTATGCAAATGAACGCTGCTCTGTGTTTCTGGCTGAAGAAATGAAAAGTGGGGGGGGGGCGGGGGGCAAGTCACCTGAAATTATTGATATTTCTGTGCCTGAGGAGGGGAAGATCTGCTGATATATTGCTGGATTTGAATGTATTCGTTTGAATCCTTCAAGGGAAGAAGCAGCCGGTGTCTGCCTCCTCACCTGCGCAGGGAAAAGATGCATTTCAAACATTTCTGCGGCAAATAACCCCCTTTATTCCCCTCTAAGGGATGGATTTGGGGGGAGGATTCCCATACCAATAACAACTCAGTCCAAAAGTTCATCTCGACTGAACCACCGCGTGGGTCAAATCCGATAACGGCTCAACCCACCCCCCCAAAACCCCGCCGAGGGGCTGGGGGATGCTCCTGACCCGCGTTGGAGCATCCCCGCCTCTTAATTTCTTGGACAGCACCGGAGAGAAAATGGTGCCTAAAATCCTCTTCGTGGTCGATTTGCTGCGTGTCGCTTTTTTTTTTTTTTTTTTTTTAAATTTTTTTCCCCCCTTTGTGTACAAGCACTCCTGATGCTAAAATTTCTGGGGACAGGTGCTGGCAGCCCTGTTCTGCCTTGGTTTAAGTTTCCCTGGCTCCCTCTCATCCCTTCTTGGCTCTCACGGCACAGGGACGGTGTTTAATCATTAACCAGGTCTAGCACGGTCCTTTTTTCCAGGAAGCGGGAGACGCTTCTAAAATGAGGTTGAAAAATAACTTGTTTTTTCCCCTTTGCCTAAAGGGGAAGGCTCCCATCTGGGGTCTTGAATGGGGTGGACCTTCCCTCCCCACTCGTGTGCGTGTTACAAATGCACGTCTCCCTGCTATAGGTTCATCATTTTATATGCGATGTTTCACAAATCCCATTCGAAGGGTAATCTCTGCTTGCCTACTCTTCCTCCACCGTATATTCCGTGCAATATTTGTCAAGGAATTTCAAGTATCAATTATAACCGCAATTTTTGATCCCCCCAATTTGAAGTGTAGATGATTTGATAGGAATATACATATATATAATACCGGTTCTCCCTCAGATGAATTTATTGGACCACGTCCCACCCTCAGCTGAACATTCAATATTCCAGCATTATCTCCGCACTTAAACTCGCTTTCTCCATTTCTGTGCCAAGATAAATTTGCATAATATTTGCAGTTGTAATTAGCTGATGAACATCTCCCAGCCTTCCCCTTTGTTTTCCGTGCGTTTGGTCTTCAATTGATGCCACTTTTGATCTTTAATATTACAGTATCCCGATAGAGTATTTTATATCTTATCTGCAGCGCACGAAAGTCGCGCAGAAAGGGGAGAGAGGAAAAAAAAAAAAACCAAAACCAAACCCACCCACCCAACCACAACAACAACAACAAAAACAACTGGGGAGAAAGGAGAGGGAGGAAAAGGCACTGAACGAAGCTGAACTAATCAGAGTTTCCAAAGGTTGCTTCAGATGCCTGAATCCGCAGTTACGGGGCAAATGCGATAAATGTTGAAATTAGAGCCATTTAAAATAATCTAGGGCTTGATCGGGTGAAGTACCGCCAGCATCTCTGCATCATCCGAGATGGGCGCCGGGGGGGCTCCGGCGGCGGAGCCGGGGCTGGGGACACGGGGTGCCGGGGGGGGGGCAGCGTGTGTGTCCCCCCCCCGCCACTCTCCGGGCTTGGGGACCTCGGGGGGGAGGTGTCCCGCGGACTTCTAGGGACTTGAGCGCCAAAGTTGGGTTACTTGGGTCTTAATTACTATTTTTTTGGGGGGACACACACACACACACAAGATGCTTTGCTTCACCCGACAATTGCATCAGGAGCAGCCCGTGGCTGCCTGGTACCCCCGAACCACCATCCCCCGGGAGCATCTCGAGTGAGCAGCCCCCCCCTCGCTCCCCCCCCCCCCCCCCCCCCCTCCCCAGGGTCACCTCCGCTCGCGGAGTCGGGAGTAAAGGATGTTATCACGTCGGGAGGGTTATTAAACCGCTAATGAATGAGTGTCTGTGAGACTCTGGACGGGCTGGAGAGACTGCGGGAGGGGGGCCAGGGGGGGAGAGGAGGCAGAAAGGCTCGATCTTCATGCCAATCTCTGGAACAAATAGCTAACATTTAACGTTTACACCCTGCTTGGCGACGAACTGGCGCTCCACGGACCCCTGATCCAGGCTAAAATGTCCAGAAAGCCTTTGGAGAGAACAAGTTCCTAGCTATCAGGTTCTTCTGATCTCTCTCCTCCTTTCATAGGGCTTTGGTTTCAGGCTGGACTTGTCCAATGTCTGCTTTACCGCTGCGCGCTCCTAAATGAGTGTCAAGGAGGCGAATATCAAATAGCAGAGAGGTCAAGGCGATTTGGTTAACCGTTGGCTGGGCTGATGGCTTTAAACTTGTGTGGGAGGCTGGGGACGTGGCAGGGGGGGAGGGAAGGAAAGGGAGGAAGGAATGGGAGTGGAGGGGAAATAAACCTGAGAGAAAGGAAAGCAAGGAGGAGGGAAGGAAGAGGATGGGGTGTGGGGAGAGATGCGGAGCTTGGAGAGCCCCAAAAAGCCAGGGCCAAGGGTTTTGTGGTGGTGGAGGTCTATGGAAAGCTTTGGTGGAGGTCTATTGGTGGCCCTGGCTGGGCTGAGGGTGTCCCTGTCCGTCGTGGGGTGGGGGGTGTCTGGGACCATTTGAGCAATACATGTATTTTGATGGCATCTGCATTTGGGCTTGTGTGCACTTGATCCCGAGTGTTTTATATGGGAGGCTGCAGGGTGCAGGTGGGTGCACCCCAGATGAGCAAGTACAGACGTAGAGATTTGAAGACGCGGGGGTGTTTTGTAGCGTGTGGGTGGAGGGGTTTCACGGTGTTTGCGTGCAGGGGAAAATCCAAAGATGCACCCTGGAAGGTGCGTTTGTGCAAAGGGTGTGTGAGGGCAGGGCTGGCCGGGAGGGCTGAGTACCTGCGTGGGGGTTCGTGGTCCTGGGGGTGACGCAGGGCACGTGTGTTTTGGCACGAGGGCTGTAAGGGAGGTTAGGGAGATGCCATATGTGTCTGTGCGTTAGCAGGAGTGAGGGATGTATGGACATGTTTGCCTGTGGTGATGGGGGGTTGGCAGGATGGGGGCAGCTGAAGAGGCTGTGCACATATGGAACGTATAGGGATGGCTGTAAAGCAACGACCTGTGCCTGTAGCAGAAGCGCGAGATGTGAATCAGCTGTGGGTGTAGGATGAGCTGTACACAGGGGTGCAGGGTGCAGGACCACGGGTGTGAGGGGTCCACACTGTACTGGTGAGTGGGATGTGCTGGGCGTGAGCACAGGGAAAACCACGGGCAGTGGAGGGCTGGGTAATCCAGCCATGCTTTCGGGGGCAAATCCCCTTCCCAAGTGCTCTTGCACTTCCTGGCACGGGGGTGGGCTGGGCAGCTCGGCAGGCAGCAAAGACGCCAAAGAGAAATTTTACTTTCCCTGTAATAATCATCTGCTTAAAAAAAAATAAAAAAGAGAGAGAGAATTTCCTGCAAGAGAAAGTTTTCTATTACTGAAGTGGCCAATGAACTGAACAAATACTCGAGGCCTTTTCCAGCCACACTCCTCAGCTACAAAGCCACGCAAGCCCTCCCTTCCCAGCAATCACATTTTGCTCCTGACATTAGCAGAAAACTCACTCTGGTCCCAGGTAATGTAAAGCTCGTCAGCTGAATCAAGGCAAACAATCGCCATAGGAAATGTGTGCACAGCTACACACGGCTGAGCAGCGCCGGGGGTTGTAACTACCAGAGAGTTTGCAATAGCTAAAACCAAGAGGGAGTTAATCGTGGGTTTAGTTCCCATGCCCTTGACCTAGAAGTTGCAGGGCCCAGGAGTGCGATGCTGATGGAAGACATCCAGGTGAGGCCACGGAGGCGCTCAGCCTAAAGCTATAGTCTCCATATTGCCCTGGCTTTTGCATTTTGAGCGTGTTGTAAGGGAACCGGGTCCTGCCGCTCTCCCTTTTGGAGGTGCACGAGGGACTTCAGGGGATTCAACCCCTGGGCTGTCCTGCAGGAACGAGGGATGCCATGAGGGATGCCATAAGGGATGCTTTAACGAAGCCTGGTGAGGACGGGAGAGAGGGTGAGCAAATTTCAGGATCAGATATGCATTCTGGATTACTTTAAATTTTTTTTTTTTTTTTAGCCCAGCGAGCACGGGGCCGCGCATCCTATGGGCATTGCAAAGGTGTGTCCCTATGGAGAGATGCCCCGTGCGTGTGTTTGGACACGAACATATAGGTAGCGTGTGCGCAGGGGGTTCTTGTGCATGTGCACGCCAGTGCTTGCAGACATCTTGTGCTATATAAATACATACATTCCATACGAGGCTCAGAGCTGTATGTCTCTCCATCATGCCTGCATACATCCACATACATACACCCACTAAGGTTGCGTTTCCGGAGACATTCTCAAATAGAGCAGTGTAATTTCTCCGCTGATTTTGATTGACATGCTGTCCCTGGGATCATGTGTTAATCCCTTCTTCACTCAAGCCTTTTCATAACTCATTTCTCTCTGCTAGATGGAGACTCTGATGGTTACCGAGGCAACGATGATAGCACTAAGCCATTTCCCTCTCTGCACGGAGACCATTATTCCGCATGCATAGGCCATTTGCAACAAAGGTCGCCACAAAGTCATCCACAACACAGCACACGTTTATTAAACTTTTATTCTTTTTTTTTTTCCCTCCCCCTAACAGAGAAACTAGCCGGCACGTGTGCAATCTCTCTCTCTTTTTTTTTTTTTTTTTTTTTTTTGGAGATCTTTGTAATATAGGTAATAATAACTGTAGCAGATATTATTGTACCCAAACTACATATCACACAGATCAGGGGCTTAGAGTTCCTGGTCCAGAAAGATCACGCTTAGATGGTGAGGTTTTGCACCAATGACTCCTATTTGTCTTTTGTTCTCCTATCAAATAGTAACTTTAATAGCAGTTGGAGGAAAAAACCAGCCAACAGCAACGATATGAGAGCGGTGTGAGGTGAATATCTGAATGTAAAACCCACACGGAGGTTCGTCCTGCAAAACCAAGCACCTCCCAAACACGAGTAACTAAATAACCATCGGCAGTGACCACCCCCTCGCCGAGGTGATTTTAAGTCCAATTTCTACCTGGCTCCTTACCTGGGCTTCCTGGCTCTGGCTATAAGTTGTAGAGGGTCCTTCTCGTGGGGTTAGGAGCTGCTTTAAGGGTGTTAAAAGCCATCTCTGGCTGTAAGAGGACAACGGGTTAACGTGCTGCCGGAAAGGTTCCCCCCTAACCTGAGGTGCTCCCTCCCCACCAGCAAGGCTTTGCCCATATGGGGCTGTGCTGGTGGATTTTATTTCAGCCCCGTCTTTCGCCTCTGGAGACCGAATGCGATGCGCCGCTTTGGGCTGGCTTTTAGCGAGCAGCCCTTTCCCACCGGGAACGGTGCGGATAAACGCTCAAATGTGTTTTGGCGGATTCGTGAATTTAGCACTGACACCAACCCCAACAAATGTCCACATTCAGTATCTGCTGGCCACCAGCCCCTCTCGGTGCCTGGGATCACGAGTCCTCGGCCTGAAGATATTTATTACCTCTTTCTGGCTCTGTTTTAAAGCAGCTAAACATCTCTGGAGGTCTAAATTTCTAACCATGTCAGGACAGAGACCCCCACTCTGGTGTGACGGGTCTTGCAGCCGCGGTGCCTGGTGGCAGCGGGGACGGGCGAGCGCTGGGCGGCTGCTTGGACAGTCCTGTGGCATCAGGTCTGCTGTGGATGTGAAAGAGGAGGAGAAGATGGCCCACGGTGATAAGCTCCCAGGAAATTTCTACGGTGCCTCCTACTCTTCTCTGTCCAGACAGCTCCAGCACTGCTAAGGGATCTTATCTCTCCATATTGCTGCACCTCTCTGGCCTCCCTCCTACAGTGTCCTGCTCAGCTTGGTGCAAAACACACTCCTAATTGCACCGGCCTGGCCCAAAGCTCTGATCCCATCTGCCCTCTCCGACTCCCATCACTGGCTTCACTGGTTTTATCACCTATTTCGTTTAAATTTTTAATGCCGCCTCTTCAAAG
This sequence comes from Balearica regulorum gibbericeps, assembly GCF_011004875.1. Lineage (NCBI taxonomy): Eukaryota > Metazoa > Chordata > Aves > Gruiformes > Gruidae > Balearica > Balearica regulorum. The sequence goes on along the minus strand of NC_046184.1, from coordinate 5,174,166 downwards.
CCAGGCAGAGGTCAGCCCAGCCCCAGGTCCTCCACTGTTTCTCCATTTATTACTAGTTTGGAAATTAAAAAAAAAAAAAAATCCAAATGAAACCACAAAACCCAAAAACAAACCCCCAAAACTTTAAACATTCACCTTCTTCTCTTGGATACATGGAGCCACTGCAATGACTGGGAAGTCCACGAGTCCAACTTCTGCAAGTGCATGAAGGCCTGGACTTGGAGATCCACCTAGAGGAAAACGTCTCCCAAGAGTAAACCATCACTTGGAGACAGGCGCAGTGGTTTCCAAACCAGGCCATGTTCTTGTTTACAAAGTTTCTGTTTTGCAAGATATTCAAATAATTGGAGACAAACAGAAGTTGGGGTTAATCCTCCCAATCTGCCATTTATCTGAAGAATCACTTTCCCACTACGATGCAACCATTGTGGAGGAGGGTGACACATGGGACCGTGGTTTATGGTGTGGGGTGAAGTGGCTCCTCTGCTGAGGTGGTGATTTAGCAGAGATGTTTGAAGAAAGCAGCTGTGCTGGCTCCTTGGTGGTTAGTGTCCAAGACCTGCCATGTCCACCCCTTTGAGCTGATGGTGAGCAAGAGCGAAGCTTGCTCTGCTAGCGTGACATTACAGTGGGGGGACCCAAGAGGGACTGATCCTGCAGACAAGGTCTTGCAGGATGCACTGTCTCACATCACTTTTCACTATATTCCCAAACCACGTCCAGTCTTTCCGAATAAAAGCCCATTTCCCTTTCCCCATCCCCTGCACCATCCAGTGCCCCGGCTGCTCTTGCACTGCTCCTTCCATGGAAAGTTTCCAGCCTGCCTGGCTTGATATTAGAAAAAAAAAAGGTGGAAAAAATATATTTATCATGATTTCTGCTCATAACGAGCTCTCCCAGCTCACACAGGGATGCTCGAGGCTGGGAAACCCATGGGGATATTTGCTTGTGATGCAGCCCTTGGATGGTGCTGGGACTTTTGAGAGAAGCGTGGCAGGTATTTCTGAGCCCCCTGCACTAATTGATGGGCTCTCTATATATCATGCCAGATAAAGGGCTCTTGTGCAGTAAATGCTGATGTTTAGAACATCCTGATAGTGTTTTGTTAACAAGAAGATAACGGGAGAGCAAGATACGTTTGTTTAGCTGCCTATAGATAAACCCAATAGGGTCTTTGTTAAGTTTTCATGACTGATGGCAGGTACTAAATGCGATAAATAATACCCCAGGTCCTGATTGGAGCTACTGTAGCACAAATTATAACCCACAGCACTGACCTGTGAGGGGGGATGGGGGGGTTGAAGGCTGCAGGAGTGAAGATCTGGGATTTTTTTTGGGGTGGTGACCCCTTGTTTCTGAACTGACGGTGGTCTGCTAAGGCTTTTCCAACATTCCTGCAAAGTGGTACACACCAGAAAAACAAGAGATGAAAAGGATGTAGGCAGCAAGGTGTTTGTGGCAGCAGAGAGGCAGAGATGCTGCAAAAATTCATGGGAAGAGGGTGCCAGTGGACAGCCACAGTCTGAAACCAGCAGCGAGCTTTTCTCCAGGGCTCTTCACCAGCTCATCCAGGATGAGAAGCCCCAAGACTCTTTGAAAATGGAGGGCGAGCAAGGTTGTGTCACAAAATCTTGTCCAGCAGATCCCGAGCATCCTTCTCCCCTCCCTGCTCCAGGAGGACGCTGAGTCAAGGCAGCGTCCGCCTCCCTCCCAGGTTTGTCTTCGTCAGGGTGCTTATTAGCGTTTCTCCCCAAACAACCTGCTAATTGCAAGGTGGGTCGCTGTCAGCCCTCTTACAAAAGAAGGAATTGTTGTTGAGAGGCGATGTGGTTGCCCTGGCTGTGAGTCATGGGAGGAGAAGAGGGGCCATGAGGTTTGCCCAGGGTGCTCCTGGGTGATGTCCCAAGGGTGTCCCCACCGATGTGCCAGCCTGTGAGGCCGAGGCTTGTGTTAAACCCGTGACAAATTACCAGCAGGGGGAGAGTTGCTCGGCGGAGGCTCTCCAAAGCCTACGGTTGCAAAACCCGTCAAGGTTTAGAAGTCAGGCCATGAAACAACCCAGCTCCTCTCAGATGTTGAAAGGGATTATAATTACACTATCTTCAGCACCATCTTCCCTGAGAAGTTGGGAATTTGTTCCTATTTTTTGTTGTTTTTTTCTTCTCATGTCTTTTAGGAGAGGAAACTGCAGGACCTGTGCCGGGGAGACGCTAAAAGCCTCCATGACCCTCAGGTCAATGCCTTCCTGATGTGTCCCGCCGAGCAAGGGGATGAGGAGGGCTCCAAGCTTGGCTCCCTGGCTGAAAACCTCTGGGTTGCTGGGAGTCTCAGCTCCTTTTCTGATCGAGGTGAAACCAGAAAGCAGCCGTGGCATGTCCAAGTCAGTGCTGACTTTGTGCGAGAGCCTGCTGCCCAGACCAGCATCAAATTTTGGCTCCCAAGGAACTTGGAACAAGCAGCTCAGAGTCCCAGTTTCCACCTAAAAAAGGTGCCACCGAGAGATGAAATGGGTACTTCAGGGGGTTGTGCACTTTGATTTTTGTTTTTCTACCCCAGCTGCTCACATGTGTATTTATTTGCTGGAGTTTTTTAATACTCTTAAGGACATGCAAAAGGCTGGAGAAGAAAGCACCAGGGCTGGTTTGTGTAGCATCCCAAATTATTTATGTTGATACCTGGACAGGCCCCACTCCTTGCCCAGGGAGATACCAAGAGCTCCTGATTTCTTCTGCTCCCGCTTTGTGTGCATCTCTCCCGTCCAGCGCCGGGGCCGTGCCAACCCTCCAGCCCACTGGGCAAAGCTCGCTCCTACCGTGACAGCAACAGTGATGTCATGTTCACGCAGCACCTTGCTTCCCGGTGGGTCCTCGTGAGCACCGCACACGGATGCTGACGCCATACTGCTCCGGTTGAGCAATCCAGCTCACAGGACGCTGGAAACAATGCTGGGGGAAGGAAATGGGGCGTTAAGCAAATTTTGGAGGTTTTTTTACTTTCTTTGGTTTTTCTGATCACAGATAGCAACAGAAAGAATATACTCGTTCCCATCCTCTGACCAGCTCCCTTTTTGCAAGGGCACCTGTAGGATTCGGCTGTAGATAAACCTACTCCCAACATATATGCTCTAAATCCAGATTAATTTCCAGCTATGGATTCTCCCCAAGCAGAAATATTGCAAGAGGAGGGAGACTTTGTACCCGAGGCTGGACTATACACATTTAAACACTCAAGGCTTGAAAATGTGTGGATGGGGTAGAAACTCTGCCCCATACCTAGTCAGGAAGATCCCGATCTTCCATTTCGCAACCATCTGCGATGCGGGACTCATGCTGTGCTCCCGAGTGAGCGCTTGGCCTCAGCATCAGAGCCAACCAAGAGCGATGGAGAGATGTAAAGGAAAAACTAGTGGGTCTTCCTGAGAAAACTTGGAACAGGCATCCAAAAAATGAATGTGTTTTCTTCTAATTAGGAGTGTTCGTTATATCTCATGGTGATCTACAAAACAAGCCACATGCCAGTTATTGTTGGTACAAGCACAACAATTCTGACTGTGGGAAAAAAATATTTCCAGGCATGTAGGACACAAAACGTACTAAAGGCATTTTAATGACACTTTAATTAATCTCTAGGCATAGGTTAAACAGAGAATATCTAAAAAGGTGTGTATGTGTGTGGGGGGTAATAACGAAAGTTAGGACTCAAATCAAAAGATGCTTTAGTACCTGCAAAAGCTATTAAATATAATTATATTCATTTAAAATATCCCCACGCACAAAAAATGGTAAACTGGAATGAAGGTTGCAAGCACATCTCAGTAAATCAAGGCTTAAAAAAAAAAAAGTATCAAAAGAATGTTGTGATTATCATATGAACAAAAACAAACCCGAATAAATTTAGAGTTAAGGTGAGTCTTAAAAAAAGAAATCCAAAGAAGCTAGGTGTGGAAAATTACAGTGGAGGCAGTTAAACCACTTCAACTCGGAGATGCCATTCAACAACCTAAAGAAAAAGAAAGTGTGGATTTAGAAACACATTATCCCGACCTGGGACCACAGAAATGGAAATGCCTTTCTCAGATATCTGTTGGCTGATAGAGTTTATTGCAACCAGTTGGGAGACTCTCATTTCTAGTTTGCTCACCAGACCACAGTCCTGTCTACATGTACATCTATGACAAAGCAAATGGGGTCTCTGCAGAGATGCACCTTTCGGTTCAAGAAGAAATGGACCTGATTTTATTAAAAAAATCACCACTTCTTGCCCAATTCTTACAAGTGCTTTGCTGGGCTTGCCTTGCGTTGTATCCCAGTTGTGGTTAGGCGGTGCGTCAAGCAGCCTCGGGGGGAGCCCACGTACAGACTCTCCCCATACCTTTGGTTTGGAAGGACCTTGCAGAGGGATCCAGACTTATGAATGTCTATTACATGGAGATCTTGGCAGCTGAGGCCCACTTTTGGGATAAAAACTCAATGTAAACTGGTGCCCCCAGTAATAGGTTCATATAAAGGTGCCTGGAAAAGTACCTGGAGAGGTACCCAAGGATGAAGGAGGCCCAAAGGTGCATTTTGCAACAGATGTCACTATTGAAGCAAGGATTAGCAGGTAGAGGGGATCTCAAGCTTAGAAAGGAGAAGGAAGTTTCCCTTCTTGTATCATCAGGCTACCCTCTGTAGTTACTGACCCTCTTGGCCACAGACAGCTCTGGCACCAGCCTTGTCTGCTTGGTGGGGAGCTGGGAGCTCGGAGGCACCGGTTCCCATCTTGGCTTTGCCCCTGACGTGCTCTGTGACCTGGCACAAATCACTTCACCACCCTGCTTTGGTTGTGCTGTTCGTAATGCCAGCAGAAAACAAATCAGTCCTTGTTCACAGAAAGTGAGTGACGCTAGCCTGCCTCCATGCTTTCTCCAAGCACATCTGATGGGTACGATCACAGCTTTTGAGTCCTTAGGCCATTAAACTGTTAGCCATGCTGAATAGCTCTCTGTTTTTATTACCCTCTCCCAGCGATTGTTGGGGACACCCACCCACCTTGCCCAAACGCGTGTACGTGTAGGAATTGCATGGTGGGAAGTGTTGCACTGTGATGTCACAATGTGGCCAGATGTCTCAGGAAGCCCCCTTATGTCTTAAATTCATATAAATAACGATCAGTTGTGCTCCCTGGCTGTAGAGTGTGTTGCCAGTAGGGAAGGGGCAGGTTGCTTTCTGCTAAGGTCTGATCTCCAGCAGCTTCCATATTCCTGGATTCCTGATGTGTGGAAGGTGTGTCTCCAGCAGATGACAACAGGCACAGAGGGGAAATGTGCAGTGTCAGACAAGGAAAAGTGAGGGACCCATTGCAAGCAGCAGGACACTTCTGACTGAGATAAGGATAACTCAAAATGGAGATCAACAACTAAATTACTAAGTCGTTGCAGAAAACTGGAGTACCTTTGGGGAGGCAATGCCAAGGGCGCACTCGGCTCTGAAACTATTTTGCAACATGCGCATCCAAGGCTGGATTCATACCAGAAGTCCAAGTAATATTATTTGGTAAGCATTAACTCCATGACCAGTGCATGCGATCCAGAAATGAGAAGAAAAACAAAGACGTGATGCAGTTCTGCAGCCATTTAAGCATGGCTTTGGTAAACAGAGCTGGTATAATATTCACTGGAGCCTCAGGCATGGGCTAAGGCACTGGCTCCTCCCTCCACCCACCTGCACACTGGATGACTTGTACAAAACTTGGCCAAGTGGGAGCTCTGGCAATTAATCTGGTCCCCCCGTGTCTCCCCACCACCCTCCTTCCCCGACACCAAACCAGCACGCTTGGTTCTGCTTGTAAACACAACCGGACCATCGACTGAGGCCAACTGAAAATGAGGAGTCGGGCGGGCATCCCGAGATCTGTAGCCTGTTAAAAGTCCGGGGAACATTTTCCAGCAAGTTGGTGGAGCATAGCTTTGCCAACATGGGCACCTGGGTGTGGGAAGAATGCTGGCAGGGTGATGAACTCATTAAGGTGGAGCTCTGTCACCACCTCCTGAAGGAATCTGAGATGAATCCATCAAGCTGCCGTACCCTTGTGCAAGCGAGTGTAGGAAGGATCAGTCACTGGAGCTCCATGCTCCCCTGCTCTACACGCTGAAGTCAATGCCACCAGGAGAAATAGGAGCCCTTTCCATGTAAGCGAACTGATCTGGCTGATATCAAGTGACTCATTAAGGGCTTACAAAACTTAAGTAGACCATAGCGTTGCTCTCTAGTAGTGGGAATTTCTTGGCTTGAAAGGAGGATTTGATACCTGCCATGAGCTCACCTTGGGCCTCACCGTTGTTAGCAATAGCAGATCTGCCCTTGGATGTGCTTGCAAGAAGTTGCAAACTGTGCCTATTTTAACTCTGAAGAATTAAGTTTTCCAGAGATCTTGGGCACAGAGACGAGCTGGACCTGCACTGGGCTAATGATGAACTCCAAAGCCTGCAATGCAGGCGACGAGGGATGAAGGTGGAATCAAGCTGTTCTTAGGCTGGACAAAAACATCTACTCAAACTGTGTTTTCTCAGTAGTTTATGACATTTGACCCTCTGCTTGCCACTTCATCCTTTTCCCATCTAAGCCCCTCAAAAGAATGAAAATATCCCATGATGATTAGATTCATTAGAGACAAATGAATCTCATTTTCTATATTCACAGAAGCCAAACTAAGAAAAATAGGCCCGTGCCATTAGTGGTACAGAAGAATCTGTGTTTGGCCAGACGTGGAGAAAAGACTCAAGCTGCTAGAAAGGTCACTGCCATGTATACAGAGGACAGTTGAAACTTCGCCATCAGCAATAAGGATCATGTAAGAACTCCCTGTTTCTCCTGCACTTGTGTTACCACAATCATAAAGAGGAAAAAGGCACCAGAAGGTCCTGAGCACTGGTTTCATCACACAGCCATGCTACCTTGTGTGCTATAGGTGGAAGAATGAACACACTTCAGATTTACTCCTTTCAAGGCATATTTGCTTCAGCAGCTGCTCATCTAGAGGCTACACAGAAAGGACAAACTTGTCATGAGCTGCCTCAGTGTGCTGCTTCTGAGTACACTTCTGTCATCCATGGCCCAGGTGCATCCTTGATTGAAAGAGGAGGTACATACATCGTCTTCAAAATAGCTAAATACAAACACATCCGAATTGGAATCACTGTGACTTGGAAGCACGGGACAAAAGTAGTCCATCCTTCTGGCCCCCATAGGTCACATAGCCAAATCTTGCAGAGCACAGAAACATGAGACATGGAGAATCAAATGGAGCAGGAGATGTTTTTCCCAACTCTAAGAGACACAAAGGTTTTACAAAATAGAACCCTTGTGGTCTGAGTAAACTGAGGGTATAGAAGCTGAATAAAGGTTAAGCAGATGCACTGCAATGGTTGCTTGAGCTCATGGCTTTGCCATGTTTGCTATGAAACCTCCAGATAGACTTAAAAAACATCCCAGACAGGACATATGCATGACACCTGAAGTTTAGGTTCAGTGAATTTGAAAGACATTTCTCCATTGCAAACTGTCCACCAAGCCAGTCCCACCAAGGGGGACTCTGTCACCGATTCATCTCAAGACTTTGCCTAGGTCATGGTTATATTCCTTACACGTCATCTCATGTATTAGATAGATAGCTACGACACCTTCGGTGGGATCCTCAGCACAAAATTGGTGAACATCCTTGCTTTGGGAGTTTGGTTTTTTGGTTTTGTTTTTTTTTTTTGTCAGGCCAAAGCAATCCTGAAAGCAAATAAAGGCGGCATTTAGCCAGTGGCAACTGGGAGGGATGAAGGGGTGTGCTTCCTCCTGAGCTCTGGCACTGCAAATCCAGCCTTTTAGAAAGTAGGTGGTACTAAGGGTTGATGATCGGGCTGGGTTATTAGATACTGAGGCCAAGGCCTGGATTTTGGGCTTGACTGAGCATCTGTCTTTGCAGAAAGTACAGAGAACAACAGCATCACTTCATTCTCAGCATCTCGATACACGGCAGCTCCAAGCACTAACTCAGACATTTCACAGCCCACAAAGCCCAGAGAAGGCAGCTATTGTACGAATTATGAGAGGTGTATTTTGACGTCCCCGAAGTAATTTTAAGCAAGAAGTTGTTTCTCAGATAAACCCTGCCAGATATCCCTGGAAGCAAAAAAGAGCTAGTAGCAAAATAAGGTTTCAATGTGAGTCCAGACAGGCTCCTTCCACAGAAAGGCTGAAAATCAGCAGATGAAAAGAGAGTTGGATTCATCTTGGAAAACTTGTTGGCAGCGGGTGAACTAAAACCTGCAAAGCCAAAGGATCTGTCTGGTTCAGGAGTGTAGCAGATGGTTTCCAGCTCCCAACCTCAACGAAAACACAAGTGCAGAAGCGCAGAGAAAGGCTCAGTTGAGGAGCAGGTTCAAGGACAGACCCGGCACTGGGGGAGCTCCTAATAGTTCTGCAGTTTTATCCACCCGTGTAGGTGTTATCCCAGTTATTTAACCTGTGGGAAGGTCTGGGCTGTCTTTATAAGCTTCGTATCACCTGGGTCCAAGGCCAAAGAAGAGCTGACAGAGCAGGAAACGTTCTCCTCCTCCTCCATGGAAACTGAGACATGCACGGATCCTGCAACCAAATGCACCAGTAAAGCCATGACAGAGCCAAGAGCTGTGTCCGGCTTTCCCAATAAGATGAGGATGTTTTTCCCTTTGAATACATGCAATGGTTACCATGTGGACAACAAAACCTACGAGCAGATGTATCCACCTAAGATGACAATTCTTATGGTGCTTACTAGAAAAGTGCTGTAAATGACATCTCAATTAAAAATAAACAGTTGTCCCTAATTTGTTTCCATAAAAGGAAAAAAAAAATCATATTTTTGGATGCCAAATTATAAAAATCCACTGCAAACAGTGCCCAGTCCCACACTTGGGGAGGGATCAGCTTGAAGGAAGAGAACTGAAGGTCTCCTGCACGCAGCTAAGCAGCAGTGGTGCCGGCGGCCCCAGGTGACACCAGGGTGTCGGGTTGGTGACACCCCATCACACTTTTCATTAGTCCCACAGTAAGCAAAGGACAGGCACAGTAAGTTGTCAAACCCTCACTGCCTGAGGGAGGCAAGACTTTTGAATTTGTAAAACAAATTCCTACTCACGACAGGTGATGAAACATAAATTTGTGTAAATTTATTTTAAGTCTCTTTCTCCCTCATCCCTTCGTTTAGGCAATAAAATAATCTAAATATTTTCTGTTTGGTTTTATAAACCTGTTCCAAAGTCCTTATGGGAATGCTCACATTGAGAACATAACAGGGAGTTGTGTTCACAAGAAATTACTTTCTCCTTGTGTTTTAAAAAATAGTTGGAAGACCTTGGACATATCATGGGTTTAGTTGACATTCTGCTTTTTGAAAAATTTGCCTTCTTGCTTGAAGCTCAGGGCAGCAATATTCCACCAAATCTCAACTATCAGCACCTCCTCAGTGCCACCACGTTTGAATACAAGTCCCTGTTTGTGGATGGCACTCAACAGATGCCGAGCTGCTGTGGTTTTGGAACTGGCCACCAGAAACCCAAGTTAAGGGTCAGCGTCTCTGGAGCAAACCAGGACTGGAAGGAAAATTCATGGGGAGACTGCCAAGGGGGAGTGGGTGACGGGGACAGCATGCTCCGGTAGCACCCAGCTCTCCTCCTCTCTCCCTGTGGACAGTATCACAGGATTTAAAGTCCTGGTGCAAAAGGTGATTCCGTAAACACGAAGGGCTGCATCTTAGAATCATCATAGAATGGTTTGAGTTGAAGGGACCTTTAAAGGCCATCTAGCCCAACCTCCCTGCAATAAGCAGGGACATCTCCAACCAGATCAGGTTGCTCAGAGCCCCGTCCTACCTGGCCATGAGTGTTTCCAGGGATGGGGCATCCACCACCTCTCTGGGCAACCTGTGCCAGTGTTTCACCACCCTCACTGTAAAAAACGTCTCCCTTATATCTAGTCTGAATCTACCCTCTTTTAGTTTAAAACCATTACCCCTTGTCCTATCGCTACAGGCTCTCCTAAAAAGTCTGTCCCCCCCCTCCTTCACCCAACCTAAACCTTGAACAGTCTGAAACACCACCTTTGAGGGAAAGCCCACCAGGATCAGCTGCCATAGCTCACGTTTAAAGGCTTCTGCTCACATCAGCCAGGTACGAGCTGTTTGCCGGCCGTAAATCTCCCGTTACAGCCTCCTCTGCCATACAGCGCACAGGGATTAATAGCAGCTTTCTACTTTTTAGGTTACAGCTGATCCGAGAGTCCCCAGAAGAAAGGGAGAGTTTCCTAAGTAGCATGACTGACAAGACTGCGAAGAGGGAGTTTATTCAGAGCATTATCTAATTCATTCCCCGGTGAAGGAAACTCATCTACTTTTGAGACTTAAAACTTCTAAAGAAAACTGCTATGATCTAAAGAGATTGGCCATAAAACTATTTGTATTGAAAACTTAGCCAGCATGCCTTTAGTGAACTTCATTCATTAACATTCTTCCTGGCAAGGTTTCCATATCTCAGCGTTCATTTTATACTTTAATTTGGTTAGTAGGTCTTTGTTTAATCGTCCTATTGAAAGGAGAACAAAGAAGGTTTAGGTGATACAGTGAAGTAATACACTATATTTTATCTCTGGAAAGCCCAGACAAAGTCAGCAGGCTCTGATACCCTCCGATTCAGGGGTTTTGATTTTTTTTCTTCTTTTTCTTTTCCGGGACATTTGGAATCACAAATCAGTTGCGGAGCATAAAGATCCTCACTGTACTTAGCTGCGGACACCTTCAGAAGAGAAACACCTTGTCAAGCAGAGAAATGATGCTTTGAGCACGATGTACAGCCCCGAAGGAAGATTATCTCAGGAAAAGTGCACCCCATTATTCTGGGGATGGATGCTCTGCATTTACATCTCTGCCCTCCAATAAAAATCAGTAGTCAAGATAGTTTCTTCCATTTCTGAGCTTTGTGCTTACCATCTCGATATTAACATCATGGATTTTTCTGGGTGCAAAACTCATTAACGAGTTGCGATTTTGCCTAATGACTAACACGCTTTGCAGCGAGCACCCAGCACCGCCGTTTTCTCCAGCGACCTGCAGGCACAAACTGCCATAAAGGAGCATTTACAGGATAAAAAGGATAGAAAAACCCGCCTCGTTTCACAACGAACGAACGGAGCTGCTCCCCAGCCCCAACGTCGGCCGCACGAGTGGGCAGCTCCTGGGCTGGTGTAAACTGACACAGCTCCAACTGACTCCAGATAATAATCTGGCCCCAGAGTAAAGGCAGGATTCAACAAGCTTTTCTCACGGAATAGCTTTTACGCTCTTTTCTTGAATATTTGCTACCAATACTCGCCGTACCACCTAAATCCACTACGTACGGTGCATCAGTAAAGGGGGGGAAAATTGTATCTGTCTTCTCTATGCACCATGGGCAGATGGCAAGTTGTCTTCTCCTCACTGAAAACTCTTGAATTCTTTACTTTCTAGACTTTTAACCAGTTCTACTCCAAGTACCCATGGAAATAGATGTTTTCCAGAGGCAGCGCTCACAACTGACTTTCCTCTTGAATGAAGCTGCCCTCCGAGGCAGGAAAACTATTCAGAGACGCTGATGCTCTACCATGACATCCAACGAGCAAACCATCCTGCAACCCACCCCACTGTGCCTTCTTTCCATGGACGGTGGTGCCCAAAACCCAAATCATAAAAGGATTCAGAGGAACACAAATGCCCAACCATAAAAATCAAGCAGCGAATCAAGGGAGCAGTCCTAACTCTGGCAGAGTTTATGAAGAAGAAACACAACCTGTGAAGCTACAGCAGCAAATACAAACATCTGGGGAAACAGCTGGGCTTGCTCAGCGTTGGGTGGTACGAGGGGCTGTAAGGAAGGTCCATGCCACATGGCTGCTCAGGGGGTAACTATTTTTGGAAGCTGATTATTTTTTTATACCACTGATTCCTGATACACCCCAGTGTAAGTGAAAGGCTCTGCACAGCTACGGACCAGGGCTGGCTTCAAACCGATGACCCGGAGGTGAAGGGCCCCTTCTCCCATTACTAATCCCGTCAGCCACACAAGCCTCCTGAAAATGATGCTTTGGTTTTATTGCCACAGGGGTCATTTATAAAATCATAAAACCCAGGGTAGGAAACCAACCCGGCGACAGCAATGCACAAGCATGCATAGAAGTAGCTGAACGGCCGTCGAAACGGTAAAGTTCAGCCCTCTCATGGCCCCTTGAATAATTTAGTTGATTAAATGTGAGAAATTCTGGTTAACAGAGGGGAGGAGGAAATGGATAAACAACTTACCAAAAGCTAGTTCTTTATTATTGCAACCAGAAATCACCAAAGACTGTGTATTTTGTATGTCTGCACATTACACGTGGGAAAAAAACAAGAATCAGGTTTGCAACATCCGACAATTCAAAATAAAGTAATAATAAAAAAAAATCAAACCCAAGAACTTTCTTGACTGGTAATTAGCAGGGAGGGAATATAAATGAGGTGGCATTGAACAAAGAAGGTAACAGTGCACTTTTAATAAACCAATTTCATCCATATCTCTACTGATTTGCAATTTAACAATTCTATCAGCAAAGCCTCATTTCCCTAACTAGACTGGTACTTTTAAAAACATGACTAATTCATTCTCATTAATATCAATTTGGATGCATTTAAAAAATAACTCAATATCTGCACAACAGGTTAAAGGGCCATATTCTCAAACATCAGATGTTTCTCACTGTACAGTTTAAAGTAGAAATATCCCCAAATTAACCAATGAAGTCTAAAATCGCTTCAGAAACAAAACATAATTTTTTTTTCCAGATTTATTCTTATATTTTATTTAGCTCTGAGACCGATTGCACTACAATATCTAATACTGACTTTTTTTTTTTTTTCCTCTGCAATTTTCCCCCTCATTCTCAATGGGGAATACCACTCGTATTCACTTTATTGGTCTTTCCAAGGGGATACACAAAGCAGAGTAACACATCTGCTGCGTGACAGCATTCTGCATCTCCTCCGTCTAAACACGAGCCTGATCGTTTTGGCAAACTCACTATCACTTGTTAAAAAAAAAAAAAAAAAAAAAAGAAAAAAAGAAGAAAAAGCTCAGTTCCAGCTACAGATTAACACACTGTAGCTACCATTAAAAGTGCAGAGTCCCCTGGCCTAAGCTCTCAATTCAGAAGGCATTTAAGCACATGTATAACCAAGTGTGGGAACAGGCTCCTTGAAGGCAATAGGATTACTCACTCCTTAAAAAGTTACCACATGTTTAAGTACCTGAATTGAGGCCTAATTACGGTGCTGGCCGACTCCTCGTGCGCGCACCGCTGGGGCAAATCTCGCCAATCCCTTAAAGCCATAAAGACAGGCGTACGTCGCACCAGCTTTTAATAGCTGCTAGGTTTGTATTCTCAGGCAAATGAAAATAAAAATCCTCAAGCCCTAAAAAATAATTAAAAAAAAAAAAAGTACTTTATAAATATCAGGTATTTACACGTGTGAAAATCTTTTAATGGGAAGTGTTTTTACACACCAATGAAATGTACAAGCAATGAAAAGGTACATTGACAAAGACTAAAAAACAAAAACCAAAGTATAAAATATATTACAGGTCCACCGAAATAAATTCTCATGGGGGAAAAAAAAATCGACACAATAGAAACCTTTTTTTTTTTTTTTTAAAAAATAGAAGATATATCACAAAAGCTTGAATGTGTTTATTTTATGTTAGTACTAAAAATCAAGGAAAAAAGCTTCATATATTCTTGTCACAAAAATATTTACCAGCCACTTTTTATTTCCACATTATGATTATCTGGCTCAGCAGGAGTAGAGGCTGAACTGTATCCAGACTACAGAAATCATTCCAGAAGGTCTCCTCAGTTTACAACTTAACTGCAATTTACATTTTCTCCTCCTCCCAGCACCTTACTGCAAAGGTTCAGGAGGGATCAATAACAAATTGAGAAAGAATAGGACAGATATCTGTATTTACAACATTCATCTTTGTTGCTGCCGAGCCACAGGAGCGGGAGCGGTACCATGAACTACCGAAGTCTTCTTATCGCTCTGTGCAAATTTCCCTCGGTAGGCGAAAGACAGAATCAGAATGTACCAAAATCCAACCCCCTGGGCTCGGACGGTCTGCGAAACCGCAACAGCCCCTGACAGAGAGCATCTCCTCTCCCCTGATTCACTCCAGAGCCATAACCCTAACAGCCGGTGACGGAGGGTGAGACACGAGCACGCTGGACGCTGCAAGGGAGTCGGGGCCGAAGGCGCCGCGGCGCCCGCACGACTTCAGTCCGTTGCAAAGTCTTCTTCAGTGTGCCCTGTGCTTCCTCTTCTTGTGTTTTTTATCTTTCTTTTTATTGGCACACTTGGAGCAGAACCATTGTATCTCTTCTGGGGGTGCAGTCGTAATCCCAACGCAAGGCCTGTGGGGGACAGGAAAATATCGTTATCATCTCGGCGGAGTAACGTTACTTTTGTTTCTCACCCAAAGAGATGAAACTTTTCAGTGGGAGACAGGATCTGGCCTTCAAATTAATGTAGCAATTATATTATCATTATCTTAATGAATATAACGATCGAACAGAAATCTAAAAAAAACACTTGCTTTGAGACGAAAAAAAGTGTATCGAAAGGACGCTGATAAGAAATGTTATTTTAATGGAAAATACGAGCACACTTTCAGGTATAATAGGCTAGATTTAAAATAATTTCAAACGCTTCTTTAACACATCTGCAGAAAACTGTATGATTTTACATAGCTGTTTAAGAAAAAGCCTAAAAAGTGATTAATTCCCTCCAACTCTTTTATAAGAGCTGACATTTATATTACTGTTCATACAATGCTTCATAATTTGAAATGTCTATCTGTATACACTACGCTCATAATCCTGTAGTTCTCACAAAATTACTGGAATCAGCAATATTTCCCAGCAGTTTCAAAAACAACTGTTATCACCAATGCCCATTAATTAAAAAGTAACTCTCCTTCACAGCTTAAAAATCTGCTTCTTCAAATTCCAGAGAAACAGAGATAAAAATATCTTCCAGATTATTACATTGGACACTGTAAAGCCATTTAAATATTTCCAGCGTCATGAACCATTAAAAAAAAAAAAAAAAAAAAAAAAAAAAGAGGTTTTTAATAATGTAGCCCCAATCTGCCAGGGAACGGGAGAACAGGATGGGTGAGAACAACTTACCAGTGATACCAATCATCGCAGTCATCACAACCTATCATTGGACTGCCATCATCTGGCTTGTTACAGCCAGGACAGATCCAGATCTGGTTACCCCACTCGTCTCGGATCTGGTGCAAAGGAAAGGAAAGTTAGCTGGGTTTCAGGGCTAAGCAGGCAGAAAAATTGACTTTTTTTTTTTTTTAAAAGAAGTTTCTTGCTTATCCGACAAAGAAATTCACTGGTCACCGTTGTTATTTATGAATTCTCTGGTCGTAAGTGCTCGGCATTATGTTTTAATTGATTTTCCTATACTGTACATGACGACAAAAGCGTGCATTTTTCTGTATTGTCCTGTAAACCAGTAAAGCCAGTTATACCACCCGACCTAAGCACACGTAGCAGCCAGGGTTTAAGGACACAACTCCTTCTCTGTCTATACTATCACGACTTTTTAAATTCTACCTGGTTAATGGCGAGAACAAGCAACGGCAGCCTCCTGCGTAAGACAACAGTCTTACGTGCATGTAAAATATACAGTGCCATGGGTATATATTGCCGTATTACTTATTAGCCAAAGCCTTCAACTTCAACGAGCTGATAAGATCAGGATATAAAAAAACTTGTTACTGAGTAACTTTCCATTCCCCTTATGACATTTATGTCACAGTACAATTTACTAAAGGGTAAATGAAACAAGAGAGGCCGATCATTTACAGTATTAGGCAGCTGCTTACTGGATTTATCATATTCAGAGCTTTATGAATTTTTTTTTTAATCTTTATATCCTGCCAGACCCGTTATTTGTATTTTTAAATTTCAACTGGTTTCTTTAACAGTTCTTTGGTAAAAACATACGTGCAAAATGTCACGAAATCCACCCAAAGCGCAATAACAATACAAAGTACAAAATGTCTGGGGTATTACCCTGATTTCATCATTCCTTTATGAAGATTTGCACATTATCACTGAATCTCAAAAAACATAAATTGTTTTGTTCTCAGCTTTTGTGCATTACTACATTTACACATATCTAAGGCACTAACTTTTTGCTATCTGTACAGCTTACAAAAATGGTATTAAAAACTAGCAGATGAAAAGCCCCAAATGCTCTTAGAAAAAAACCAAAAGCCACTACCCGGTGGTCTGTACATCTTACACCACTTCCTGAAAAATCAATAGGAATGTACCAGAGCTGCAACCAACACATCACTCTTGACTGACTCCTCTTAAAGCCCTGATTTTTTTTTTTTGGGGGGGATTTAAAACTAGAAAATACAAAGCCCAGGAATATTAAGCAGGGAACAATCCCCTTCCCAACGGCAACATGGAGTAGGCAACATCACACAATGAACTTGATTTTAAAGCTGATTGATTGCAATAATCACTCCTATCTACGCATCTAATCTCACATCTGCAAAGTCATTTTAAGTTGGTAGAGAAGCGTCTGCTCTGCAGGTAAACTGTTTCACTCGGCGTGAAGAGGTCCATAGTCCGTTCTGCGGGGTAATCCTGCTGGGAAGGAGGAGATGCTGTGCCATGGTGCTGCAGAGAAGCAATGCTGTGGGCTGTCGGGCTGACAGCCACAGCCCTTTTACAACCTGCTTGAGCAACCCGGCTGCACCCACACCATCCTCCAGCACTTGGCAGGTACCCCACGCAGGGTGCTGCCTGTTTTGGGCACAGGCAGGGGTAGGCAGCGCTGCCTAATGTTGCCCCATTAGAGGACAGGTACGCTAACTTTTCCAAACTTAGTTTTTCAGGAGGGGATGTTTGTCTGCAGAATGCCTGTCTCAGGTTTTCACGGGCTGGAGAGGGATGGGGTGGTCTACAATCACTGCAACCTCTGCCGGTTTGTTAACCAAGAACCTGCTGAATGAGGATGTTAAAAATATTGTGTAACTTCTCATTCCTTAATGAGCCAAGGGTCGTGGAAGGAGGGACAGTATGTGATTGCTGAATGCTATTTTAGTACAAACCGCTGAGAGTTAATGATCAGAGCACCCTTACTAAGATGCTATCCTACAGGGAGATCCCACATCGTATCTTTTTTTTTTTAAACTATACGATCATCCTCCTGTCCTCCTCTGCAGAAGGGAGTTGCACACCTCTGTCACCCTGGCTCCAATCTTATCTCTAGAAGAGCTTCCTCAGGCAACCTGGGGAAAGCCATTTCATCATTTTGTGTCCTGGATTCCCTTCATATAAGGGGTTAATAGTTATTAATTATTATTCCCTTCTCCCTCAACCTCTCTCAGCTTTTTGATTTGTAAATGTCTCACATCAGGAGTCTCTCTGCCTGCGTAGAGTTGTATCCTAATGCAGTAAAGCTCTGATTTCAATTCTAAGGTTGTAAAAGAAAGAAATAACCTGGAGTCTACATGTCCTCTGAACTCTCCATAACGTGCTAAGTGTGTTGCCACTGGAAGTACCTAGGAAAAGCTCCTGGTTTTCCTTCTTTAAACATCGAATCATAGAATCCCAGACTGGTTTGGGTTGGAAGGGACCTCAAAGACCATCTAGTTCCAACCTCCTTGCCGTGGGCAGGGACACCCTCCACTAGACCAGGTTGCCCAAACATCATCTCTAAGTTATTTGCTTTTAATGCTTACTGAAGAAAATTGGATGTAGTACAGTATTTTGGAAATGTTTCTCTTAAGAGTGAATTTCCAAGCTTCTGGGCACTACTGTAATACGTCAGAGTGACACTGCATTTACATCTGTGATACAGAAGGTGTCCAGAGGATATGTATCCTGCACCCTAAAGATATGCACAGCCTATGTGTGGTCATCTAGTGCTGTAACCAACTCAGGAGTGAAATGTAGCAGCTGTTTAAATAGAGACCAGTAACACGATACAACAGTTTAAGTCCAGCAGGGAAGAGCACCTTTTCCATTAGAAACGGCAGGGTAGATTTACCTTAGGAATCATTATAAAAACAGGAATTTCAAAAAAGAGAAAAATCATGCATGTGTCGCAATTAAAGCACAGCAACCTCTGTAATAAAGCAAGCGTCAGGTGTTTTAAATGGTGAGATTTTTAAACTGCTACCCACTACCGATAAGCAAGGTGTCACCAACCAAGCTGGAACTTAGCCAGGACAGGGAGGATAACAGCACTGCTACCGTTGTTAATGGTATCTGCTGCTCTTCAGTGACCAGAAACGGTCAGGACTTCCATTTTACACTGCATCTAAAGCAGAAATGTTCAGTAGCACAGCAATCCTCGTCCTGCCCAGAGGTACGTCAATGTTATTTTAGAGAATGCAGTTCCTACATCTTGTCGGATGGGAGACTCTTCTGAAGGAATGAAGAAGTCTCAATGCTACCAGAGAGAGGCCAAGTTCAGAGCCTATGTCAAACAGACTAACGAACTGTAGACTAATGAACTATCTACAGACTTTCTGAGATGCACAAACATTTGCAATTTCTGTATGTTGAGGAAACCAGAAAAGAGATTAGTGGACTCTACACATTTCAAATGAGGGCTAAGTCAAATTCCTGATGTTGTACGAGGGTTTTGTACTTCACCTGACTGACAGCAAAATCTATGGTGAGTTTGACATTTGAGGTTTCAATTCAGCACTTATGAAAGCATCTATAAAAAAATCTCCACCTCCAAAATGAAATGCTCTAGCTCTGTTAGCAGAAAATACCAACTGAGATATAACTGGACTTGTTAGAAGAAACTTAAACATTGAACTGGGAGCACAGAAAAAAAATCAGTCCAAGTAATAGTGTTTGTTTTAATTAAGTTATTAACCCCTCAAAACAAGTGCATGGAAGCAAGGCTGGATAAAGAGTAGCTTAATAGAGAGCAACATCACAAGGCCAGATACCATCAGTTTGAGATGGTGAGTCACCCAGGAGCTCAACAATTCAAGAGATGAATGTCACCAGCACGGACAAAGCGTGGCAGTATGCGTTACCTACCACGTAAGTACTGACGGTCTCGGTCACCACGCTCCTAACTGGAGCTTTGGAACCTCCTGCTGCCGAGACGGCTGGAGAGGGTGGTGGGATGAGGACTGGTGAGACGGTAGCCTGTGGAGGAGGAGGAGCTGGAGCTGGAGGAGGGGTGACATGAACCGGAGCTGGTACCGGTGACGGCACGGGTGGAGGTGTTTTGGGCCGGCTCACAGGAGTAGAAGGTTTGGCCTCTGGAGCTGGCACCACTTTGCTGATGACTCTGTACGACCAAAAATGAGAATTGTTAGAGTTGATGGGAAAGAAAGCAATGATCGATCACCAACTACGTATCAAGAAAATATACCGCACCTAATGCACATCACCGCTGAGTTATCAAAGAGGCGGTTTCAACCCAACACAAGGACTGTTGTCATTGCTACACCCATCCATTGGACAGGATAGAGCACAGAGCCATTACAAAGCGAACGTCAGGACTGCCTGAACTGCTCTATAACTCGCTGTCATATAAATATTCTCTGTGGCTTTACTAAACCTTGTTTCATTAAGTTTTATTACATTAGCTCAATTTGTGGGAAATATTAGAAAGGAAAGTTAATCAGCTGTGAACAGCACTGATTTTAATCTTCAAACTGAGAAACAATATCATCCTCTTAAGATCCTACATTAGGGGGTTCTCCAAATATTTGCTAGTTTGGTATTTCTTTCCCCAAATGTTTACGAAATCAGCAGTGGATCTAGTCAGGACAAATAAATGACGCACACTATATACTCAACATTTAAAATATTGCTACTTACTCGAGTAGCTGAAGTAGACAGGATGTAGCTCTAGTAAATACACAGTATAGAATAATCTGACCCAGGAAGGGGGATACATAGAGGACCCAACGTTTATTAATGAATGTTGATACACAGTGTTATTGATGTGCATGCAATTTAATGGACAAGACAGAAAAAGCCCTTATTATAAGGCTCTAGATTAGCAACATAAAGAGAAGGAAAAGAATGTTTTAGAAAACAAACCAAACCAAACCTCAAACAAAACACAGGATAGGTCTATTTGTTTTACCACATTTTGGTAAATCATTTAACTAACTTATTTATATTTGAATGATGACTGTGGGAGTGGAATTGATTTGTGATGGCACCGTAGGAAGAAGGCGATTTAAAGAAAGGTTAGGCATTCCAGAGACGAGGATATCTTAAGAAAATGGAGACATCAGTAGGAAAATCATGATGAAAATCCAATTGCACCAGCTCCTGAGAACCAGGCAAGTCCAGCTCCACCGTCAACGGGAATTTTACATTCAACTTTAGAGTTTACTGCAACTCTTTTATGATATTCAAAAGGCACTATCGCTACGATCGGATACATTGTCTGCATTTCAAGTTAATAATCCAAACCATCACTTGAGAAAGGCTTGGAATTATCCAGTATATAATGCCTGGCTGAGATAATAGCGTTTTTTCTCCCAAGGTATTCCACTTGCACTACTAAACCAAAACTATGGCAAGTTATAGTAAAAACAGACCGTAAAAGGAAACAGAGCAATGGGTTTGGTATTCCTGCCTAACCTGCCAACTGTAGCATCATATCTGCCTCCTGAGACCTACTGTGAGTGACCAGGGGAAGAAAAGCAAAACCAAGCAAGTTTAGAAACTTAGAGTGGAGCAGAATCTAAAAGGCATTAGATGATTTTCCATCAGCAACGCTGAAGGTATTCACACCACTTGATGTCCTAGTGATTGCTTCAGGTACGTAATTTGGGCGCTCAGGCTCTTTATATGTCAGTAAGGTACTGTGAGTCAAAGTACAGGACTCCTAACTTAGGTTGTCTGTGACTTGCAGAAGGAAGTAAGTCCTATTATCAGGCCATCCTACGAGCAATCTACGCATCAAAGCCAGCCTCCTTCTCCTGTTAGTGGGGTACACCTGAGAAGCCACTGTTGTCGCCCACCAATAAAGTTTTCTCTTTGGCTCTTGAATGTCCATGATGTGTTTCTGGTTCAATGAAAACCTTAGCATGTGGCTCCCTGGGGCTCCTGCTGGACTGGCCACCCCAATTCAGATGTTTCTTCTGTGCCTTCCTCCTTCCACTGCTCCCACAGAGCGCCCTGGCTCCCAACGCTGAATGGCCAAGACTTTGGTTGGTAGCAATACTCCCACGGTTTCCAAAGTTACCCTCATGACTTGAGGGCCACCTCTCAATAAAAAAAAATCTTAGTGATAGTAAAAGCGAGGAGAGGGACAGACAGCAAAAGTAATTTGGATGGTTTCAAACATCATTACTCCTTCATTCCTCGTCTCCCTCTTCTATGTCTTCCAAGTAAACAAAGTCCTGCTATGAGTTCTTCAGGGAGTCAATCCTCCCTGAGTCTAGACTAGGAAATGTATTAGCTAATAGGATTTTAAACACAACTCTGCACACAGTGTAAACAGTTTTAAAGAAGTATTAGCTAATATAATTTGAATAAGAGAGACCATGCCCAGCTAACATATGAAATTAAATTACATAGTTTCTTGGTCTAGATAAAGCCAGGTTCTCCTCCTGAACAGGGTCTTCGAAGCCAGTCTGTTAGTAACTGCAGATGTATAAGGAACATCACATATGAAATCTTCCAAAACTACAAATATTCATTAGCGGGTGACCCACAGTCATTGATTGGCTGGTTTGCTTGAAGCGTGCAATTAGGACATGTTCAGTATATAGGGCAGCTTGTTTATCTTGATTTTAGAACTCAGTTATCAAAACAGGAGATCGGCATTTCGGAGCACGCTTAGTCCTACCACTCCCTTGAGCTAATAAAGTTCAGAGACTTTAGACTCCAGAGTGGAGAAATGATTGGCTTTGTCCTACACCATTAGAGGTGATGGAGTAATCTCAGTGAGGGTGGTTTAGCCTGTCCTCCGTCCTGAAGAAGGGGCTGCATACATGGCAATATGGAGGTGGGAAGAAATCAAAGGGAAATAACAGTCCCACGACTAATAATTAATGTTACTTCAGACTTGGAGAGAAACCTGGTATCAAAACACTATGCAAATGATGGCAAGATTTATGAGCTCTATTTTATAGACAGGAAAAGTGAGGCACAGAGCACACTGCAAGTAGGCGGTACTCACTACAGCAAAGCTTCGATCCTCCTGGTACCTAGGTCCCTGCTAGGATTTAAACTTTACATTTGGACATCACCATACACTTATCGTTATCTTCTTTCCCAAATGTGTTTTTCATATGCTTCCAAAATCAGCACTTGTATATGAAAAGTCTGCAAATACAATACTAAATAAGACAAAATTTCACCTCCTTCCCCACCCCAATTCAAAAACTCTACAACTGAGGCTGGATTAATATTTTTTGCAGTAATCAAATACAAATGAACATCAACCACAATCAACACACTCAGAGGCCTGAGACAAGAATTACACTTCTCTGCAGGCTGCTTGCCTGACAATGTATCACAAACACGTTCTACATTGAAAGATAAAAAGTCAATTAAAGTTGTTTTTGAATCAAAATAATTCCTCCAAAATGAAGGGGTGTGAGAAAACCCTTGGAATAGATGTGGTAATAAGAGCCTCCATAAATCATAACTAAAGGCTACCACTCCCTTAAAAAAAAAACAACCCAGAATTAATGTAAACATTGTGTATCTGGTTGTGTCCAACCTAAATTCACTTTGGATTTATTTTTAAATGCTAGCAGGAACTGTACTTCTTACAGAACCTTGGTGTATTTATAATTGAATGCATGTACAGATACACTTCTTCATAATGGCAGAGTGAATGAAAACCCATTTTCATCCTCACTCCAGGGCAATCACCCCGTTCGCAGCTACAGATCCAAACCCAGACAGGATGAAAACGAAGTGTCGGCTTCCAGGCAAAGAGCAAATTCTACCAAGATTTTAAGTGTCGCGACAGGTCAGTTGGTTTATAATCGGCTCTAACTGGCATAAGCTGTAACACGCTACATCTGGAGCAAAATGAGGCTCCAAGGTGTGAAATGGTTTCCTATCTTTGGAAGTAATTTATTTGATTTCATTCTGATCCTTACGGCTGAAAGCCCCATTGACTGCTTCATATAAACACAGGGAAAAGACATGTGCACCAAAAGGAAATGGCTTTTCAAAAATAGGATATGAGCCACAGGGCTGAATGATTGCTACGGGTGACGAGCTCCAAAAAATGCTGTATCAGTACTTCCAAAGGTCTAGCGAAAAATCACAGCAATCTTTCTCAGAGGTAGAGCTCCAAAGAAGCTGTTTCTCTGCCCAAAGGAAAAACAACATTTGAAAAGTCCTAATTCTGTTCTGAACCCATGACCCATTTTTAAGCAAGGAACAGGAGCTAAACGGGTCTTTGTACATAGGTAAGTGACACCATCACCTGCACTGACAGAATTAAAACTAGTACAACCCACAGGGATTATTACGAGTGATACTATTATCTATTAGTATTGACATTCCCTTATTGATATAAGTTCATCGGCACTAGAAAGTTAAGTAGTGTAACTATTTTATTACTGAAAAATCGCGCACCTGGAACTGAGATTGTTGCACCAGAAAAAAACCTCAAAATACTCTAAGACCTACGGGTAGAAGTGTCAAAAACACCCAGGGGAATTAGGAAGATTTCCATATGGTTTAGATTCTTCACAGATTAGACGTAATTTTGAAAATTTTATTCCAACCCTGGAGGAGAATCAGTGTAATTTAAGCTCTGTAATGTAGGCTAATTCCCATATTACTTCTAGAAAGGGAAACTTAGTTTTTATCTCTTATGCCCCGCTGAACATTTTATTCTGTGCAAACAAGTCATACTGGCAAATCCAAGCTCCACAAACACATGCTATGACCAACTCGTGCATGTGCAGAGTGCCAAAACGTATCAAACCTCCAGCAGAGCCCCTGGCAATTTTGCAAGTGAAAAGACTTCAGTACTTAAACTTGACATTAAAAATATATAAATATTTTCATGTGATAAATTGCCTGCAATGTGATATTCTCCACTATCAAGGTAAATGAACTTTGAACACTTATTCCAAGATACCATCCATTTTTGTGGACGCTGCCTGGTCTCATACAAATGGCACAACTTCCACATAAGCGTGTTGACCTTTAATGGTGCACATGGAGCTCAACAGCTCATTCTCCATTTCATCAGCACGGCAAAACCCCACAAACACCCCTTCCTGGGCAAATGAGTCTAGTGATTTCACAGGCATCATGTCACCTAATCCCATTCACAAGTTTATTGAGCTTCATCTTAAAACCAGTTAATCTTTTTGTCCCCACCATTACCCTGTTCCAGGATCTCACTGCTCTGGTGGCACAGCAACCTCTTCTAATTTCCAGCCTACATTCATAGCCAATTAAGTCCCATTTGTTTTTGTGCCAACGTTGTTCTTTAGCTTAAATTGCTTTCTCCCTCCAAAATGTTTACTTGCCTGAGGTATTTGTAGCCAGCAATCATATCCCCTCTTCACACACTAGACTAAACACACGAAGTTGCTCTCCTCTCCTCTCCTCCCATAACACAGACTCTCCTATGCTCCCCTAACAGTGCTCCAAGCCCTCCTCTGCACCTGCTCTTCCCAATTCATCCTTCCTGAATGCAAGCTGCCTTCAAGAATTGAATATAACGTTTCAAATGAAGTACCAACAGGTTCTCATATGATGGCCCGGACACTTCCACTATCTCTGCTAAAATTACCTCTTGCAATGCATCCTACAGTCACACTTGCATCATGGCGGCAACTCTGTCATTCTGTGATCAACTAATGATATCTCACCCACTTAATGCACCTGCTGTAGCAATATACCTACTGATCAGCTCTTTACTTCTGGCTGAAGTTTCTATTGGTACACTTCAAACGCAAAGCCTTAACTGCAGTTTTTCATTTACTGAATGAATGGTACTAAGTACCATTTTCCTTGTCTGTTCTAGGGGATCCATGTCTTTCCAGTCAATCATCAAATCCTCATTTGTATTGACATCACCCTTCAATCTTACTGCCAATAAAAAGCATCACTGTTCTACCTCCTTCTATGACAAAATTTTAAATGAAATTATTAAATCAAACCAGTCCTGAAATACGTCCTTGAACAGATTCACTAGTAACCTCCTCTCTGGTTAGATAAGCTCTCTTACAACTCTCAGTTGCTATCTCCCTTTGAGCTAGTTCCTCACTGCTGAGCAGTTCCTCTGCTAATCCCATCTTTGCCAGCTTCACTATGAATGTCCGGTGTGACAGTTTTAAATGTTTTCTTGAAATCCAGCTCAAATTTACCATCTTTTATTCATCCACAAGACAGTGTTCCTTCTCCCAGTGGTAGGAAAGATGTCAACTGTATTCCAGATATGCACGAACGAGTGTCTCACCTCTTCTCCACTGCAGCTGAGACCTTCCCTTGGAGGGGAAGCGATTTGATCCTGCACCCAGTGACTGCTTACCCCATCCAGAAGAAATCACTCTGCAGTGGGAGGTGGAGGCAGCTGCTCTCAGCATTGGTGGTGGAAACAAATACTCAAGGTGCATGCCAAAAAATCAGCCATTGCCAGCCACATCTCTCATTAGCCAACGGGACTAGGCTAACCTAGAAAATCAGTTCCTTTATCAAAGATTGATATCAAACCTGTTGATATGGCTCACTTCCGTTTTGTGTTTTATTCCATTACTTCCAAGCCTTTAATCAGCTCTTCCTCCAAAATTTGTTTTATAATTATGTGCACTGCTGTCACCAGGTGTCTAGATCACTTTCCCTTTCTTCCCTTCTTCAGCATTCCCATTTATTCCATTATTTATTAAAATAGATTTAACAAACATTGCATTTTAAAATAAAAAGAAATGTATTAAAAAATTATTTGTCACTGAGTCTGCAAATTCACAAAGCAGTTCTTCTAGAACTTGGGAGAAAGATTATCCAGTTCCTTGACTTCAGTGCATAAAGGTGCCCATACTTTGTTTCCCAGTTCATTATGGTAATTTCCACTGCTGTCAACCTACTGCTGTTATCCATCTCATCCTAGCTCTCAGTAAAGGAGAGAATGAACATAGGATCAGAAGGAAAGTATTCTTTTCTTCTGTTCTTGGCTCATACCTATATTATCCTTCACTTTCTCCCACTCTTCATTTCTGTGGTCCTCCTTCTTCCCTTCTTTTCCTATTTGCTCAATAACCTTCACGACATTTAATTTAGCTTGACTTCTCTGCAGTCTTTTGCCCTGAAGACGCAACTTCTTTGCTAACAGTCCATTTCTCCTAGACGTGCAATGCTTATTCCCAACATCCTTTTGGAAGAAGTTATTCATGCACTCTCTAGTCATTTTGGTACAAGTGCCCTCTTCCCACAGGCAGAAAACGACACTTCTGAATCCATTAGGTCTTCAGTCCAGCTGACGTTTCTAGGTAACTCCTTTGGTTTATGGACATTTGCACTCTTGAAATTGAATTACAGGTTTTCTACTGTTTATTTTCCCATTACTTTAAGTGAAACAGAGTTCTGCCCTTGGCCTCCGCCCTCCGTATCTGTTACACCAGGGTATTTCTCCCAACAACCACAAACACCTTTCTGCTGATGACTCCTAAATCTCCCTCCCATTCTTTCTCACCATTCTGACTTACATCTCCGGATGGTTCATCGCCAGTCTGACAAAACAAAACTAAGCTGGTAGTGTGGTGTCTTGGTATCTTTCATCTGCTTTTCTCTCTTATCATCAATAACAAGCTGCTCAGAGCTTCGATGTGAAAACCACCTGGCATTATCCCCTTCTGCTGAGCTTTCAACAGCAAAACCAGAAGCTGGTAAAACATGTTTATGCCAATGAGCTCTTTGCAAACTTTCTCTTATGTGTTTCTTGCAAACTGCCCTTTATTGTCATTTGTTTTGGGAAATGCTATGGGATGCATGATCTAGAAGCTTGCCCATAAACCAGTCCTACATCTACCCTCTTTAATGGGAACTAGTGGAGAATGTGAATTTTATTAACTACCAGAAAATTAGGCAAGTATGGGTTTAGAAACCTCTAAAATTGTAATTTCCAGCTAGTTACTGAGACGTGTTTTTGTAAGAACCAAGCAAACTGGCCAGTCCTGAACTTGGAGGCTCTGTACAGCTACAGATCAACTGCTCACAGGACAACTTTACTAAATTCAGGTAGGACCATCTTTTTTCCCTTGTTTCTATGGATGGCTACTCCTCCATGGCCCTCTTGTCCCCATCCAGCTCCCAGAACTATACTGTGACTCCTTGGGTGTATATAGTTTACTCACTTTTGCTTAAAAACTTCAATAAATGCGCGAATAAAGAAGAAGCACCTATGTCAAAGACAAGAACAAATCAGTACCTTTGTCTTGCAGTCATCTTCTATGGAGAAAAAGTCTATTTTTTTAAACAAATACCCATCTGCCTTTCTAATCTTTCACACATATTTTCTGTTGTGCTTCACAAGGGCAGCTGCTCATGCCCATTTACACAAGCAATTCGCTTATGTGTCTAAACCTGTCTGAAGGTTGGGGTTTTTTTTAATTGTGGCATACAGTATACAATTTTTTTTACTCTTGAGCAATAAGCAGCAAAATCAAAGAATCTCACAGTAAATTGTTTTGTTTTCTAATGACTCAAGCCTCTTTACGGATTCACTTTTGGAGTCATCACTCAATGTGGCCAACAGCAAAATGAAAATAATTTGCCACAGCCTACCACCTACCATAAACAGGATGAATAATTAGTTGGGGTTGCTTCAGTAATTAAAAAAAAAAAAGGGGAAGAAAAAAGCTAAGGGCTACATCTGAAGTTGGAAATAACTCACACTCAAGGAAGAAAAAAACTCTTCTAAATCACCTTTAGAAATATAAACAAAAATGATAAGTTACTTGTTTTGGTAAAAGAGATATGGTATTCTTCAGATTTTTTTTTTTTTTTTTTTCATGTAAGAGCTGCAATCCTGCAGCAAGGGAGAGGCTGGGGAACCTCCACCGAAGTAAAAGAGACTTCGGATGGATACAAGACCACACATGGGGATTTTACTGCAGGATTGGGGCCAATATGTTACACTCAAAAAGAACAATTGGGAAAGGGATGTGAATCATACCCACGACAATATCTTCATTAAAATACATTCAGAATTTAAAAAGGCATTGAAAATCAGTCCTCCAGCTCTTAAAATTTAAAAGACTACAGAACAGAAAAATGCGGGTATGTATATACACACACAAACACGCACGCACGAAGATTTATGAAAGCTGTAAAGATCACTGGAATTCCTTACGCACACCTCTACAGCCCTGGAGAGGAGCAAGATCATTTTTCATTACTCTGCCTCCTCACTTAGGTGGTCTATTGATCATATCAAAAATGATTTCACCATTACACGCTCTTTTCCATCCTACAGCAAAAGTCGGATTGACACCCAGAGCGGTAATTCTGTTAACGGACAGTTAACACCGTCTTTCTCTGCTAAGTGCTACACTGTAAAATAATTGGGATGCCCATTAGTCCTGCAATAAACACAGACTTTCGCTGCCTGGACTCTATTGTTTAATTTTCCCAAACAGTGGTTTACCCTTCTACATTTTTCTCCCTGAAGTATCACTTTTTCCCTCCTATTTAATTGCACAATAAGTTCTCCTCCAGAGCTTTCTGTTGAATAAGCAACGTCTCGCAGGGTAACCAACACCACCCACAGCTGTGTCCCACAATAGCCCCATGCTGCTTGCATTACGTCTTTCGGAGGATTTGGTCACGGTGCCTTAACTGCTCCAAACACTGCTCTTATTCATAAAAACGTGCGGAAGGAGGGGCTTCCAGCAGGATTCCTTTACCTGTTTCCCCACCACAAAACAGTGAAATAAATGGAATGGGTCATGAGCTACTTGGCTGGTAATGCAAACCTATGGCTTGACAAGTCAATAAAAAGCCAATCCTTTCCTCCCCAGCCACACGTAGGGAGCCAAGGCTAGAGGCAAACAATTTGGATATGCCTACACAGGGAGGTTAATGAACCCCATTATTCAGCTATTGTGGGCAAACACTATGAAGGCAGTAATCTAAATTATCAAAGTCTGAGTAGCTCTCCTCTAAGTAGCACCCGAAGTTCAACAGTTTCTTCACACGATCCGATGTATCGATATGAGAACAACCCTATTAAATACGAAAGATCCTGAATATCCACCAAAGATGATACCATAAAAATAAGATGCATTCTTGGAAACTACACAGGGCAGAATTCTAGTTTAACTGACACTAATAGCAAAGTCCTGTCTTAGATATCTAGCTTTTTTCACAACTCCCAGGGAGTATGAGCAGTTTTCAAAAAATACATATTCATGTTACAGCAGCAACTACAGATCCCCAGTGAGCTTAGAGGAACATCAACACAGTCCTTGCCTAATTTCTTGTCTTCAACCAGGTCAATAAGAAGTGTATCGATGGATTTGCTAATAACTTCTTCTTCTCTCCTCCCTTGGTGCCATTACCTTTTTCAAGTCTGATGGCGTACGTGTGTGTGTGGTTTTCCCAAGAAAATTCAATCTCTGGAGAATTTGCAGCTCAAATCTTATGTAAATTAAACTTGTTGCAGATAGAAGACCCATTATTTAGGCATCTGGTTTTTTGGAGAACATTTCCCTATAATGAACTCGGTGGCATTCTGCATGCTGCAGGTTAGGTAATAAAGTTTTACAGAATTTCAAACAGTATGAATAAAAAAATTGTTTTACTACAATTCTGTTGCCCAACTGTGGTTGCACTTAAAATAACGAATTCTTGAGCAAGTAGCAGTGATGACCCAAACCCTGTAAATTTATGAAAAATAAACTCCTCCAACAGTCCAGCTGTGTTTCAGGTAGGGTTGTAACTTCAATGAGGAGATTTTCTCAAGCTACATCTCCTTTCAGGCTTCCACTTTTTCATACACATGCTATTTTGCCAATTTACAAAAACACACGCTACGAGCACCTTATTGTGGTAGGAGTTCTTAGATGGACGATCACAGAAACTTGGTGTAATAAAAAGGAAAGCAACAAGACAGGTTCTCCTATCTTCTTAGTCCCAAAAGTATGCTTCTGGGTCACCAATATTACACAGAGCGGTCACATCTACTGGTCACAAAGTAATTTGGTATATATATATATATGTATGCCACTTGGCCTTGAGATTCCCTACAAACGATGTCAGCTAGCTATGCTGGTGGCTTTTGTCATGGGGATATCATGCAGTCGAGCGAGCCTCCAAATGAACCTAAGTTAGGCCTTGGACTGATAATATCCTACCAAGCGATAAAAAGCTTTAGTGGAGTCAATTAAATATCTGGATAACAAAACTTCTTCTATCCCTTAATCCTTTTAGGATTTTATTTTACAATCCACGGGTTATTTAATATACATTTTTTATAGACACATGCACATCTGAGCATATGTGCGATTTTTTGGGGAGAAAGTCACATATCTACTCATTTTAAAAATATGTAAAACAAGGGGTAACTTCATTAGAGTGGCGGGTCACGTTTACAAGTTAAACACTGTTAAAATACCCATCTTTCCCCTTCTCACGTCTGGTTTCCAGGTTCCCTGCTGATGGCAGAGCTATGATACAGTGGAGTATAAGTTTGGAGCAAAAGCCCAACATTTTAAGGTAAATTTGGAGACCTGATTTCACAAAAAAATATCCCTCCTGCTTCTAAGTCACAGGAGCACTGAAACAGCAACCAGTGAGTGGTACTCTGCTTTGTGGTCTGGCATTAGAGTCAGAAGCCATGTGTTTTTTCTTAAAAACTGTATTTAAATGTAGAATAAATTTATCTGAAGTATCAAAAATTACAGCACATACTTTTGCTGAAGTTTATGTGAACTGTGGTAGTAGCTGGAATGTCAACACCTCATCAACAGATATGCTTTTAAAAAGCTCATGTGTATGAAAAATGATTGTGCTTAGGAAAAAATAATTAGACAAAAAAACCATGATGCAATTGAATAAAAGTATTAAATTCTGCTCATCATTTGCAGTTGATTTAAAATTTAAAAGTCTATGCTAGCTGTGGTTTTTTGTTTTGTTTTGTTTTTAAAAAAGATAGCATCTCTAGTTCCTTCCTATACTAACTCAGTTAGCAATCTACCTTGATAACACTGGAGTAGAAAAAAAAACCAGTAAAAAACCCTTCCAACATATCATTCAAATCATATCTAAAAAGGTGGTCATAAATATTTTAGAACCCAAGCAAACTAATAAGAGCTAGGCCCATTAAGGATAAGATCTTTTACAACAAATTAAATAAAACAATTTATTGAAGCCTGGACTTGAGATAAACTAGATTTACTAGCTGACCTTTTATTCATTTAAAGAACAAAATTAGCTCTAATTGCATTAGAATGGAATCCAGTAAATTTCTTCTAATGTGGCATCCATGCAAGTATTGCTGTAATTGTTTACAACTAAGATGGAAATGCTTTGATTATAATCTACTTTCTTCTTGTTTTACTGTGCAGTTAAAACACTTGCAAAAAAACCCTAAAGTAGGACAGTTTTTCCAATATTGGTTTCTTCATCTTTCAGCAACAGTACATTTTCATGTCTATTAACCTAACGTTATTAATAGCCATCTCCTTTGAACTGATGTGTGTTGTAAGAATATCTGCACACCGGACAAGCTCGAATGCAGGTATCACTTTGAATCTCGGAGCAATATGTACTCCTATTCAGAAACAAGAAAGAAGGAGACTTCTCTGCCACTGCCATCACTGCTCTGTATGTTGGTCCAAGCAGAGGAGCCAAGAAGTGAAATGACAGAGAATAAACTGTTCGCTACACTGCAAAGGCATTTTCCTCACCACTGCTGCATTATTCGAGTAAACTTGTGTTGCTGTTGCTGCGCTGTGTTTATGGTGTGATGTGAATCTCCATTTCAAGCATCATCAATCTGACACTTTTTCTTCAGGCACCTGTAAGACTTCATGGCTTTACAAGATCTGTAAGTACTTCCATTAAAGACAGTTTTATATGAAGTTCCCCCAAACAAACCAATCTCCAGTTGTATGGGTACTTAAGTACTTCCAAAAGCCTCCAAACAGCTCTTCTCTCTAACAGAGGAAATTGAAATAACTCATTACTCAATCTAGTTTTTACTTATCAAATTCTACGAATCCCCAAAAACCTTTCCATGGCGATTCATGGTATTCTCATACAATCCCATGCTAAGTAAACTCCATAGACATGCTAATTGAAACACAACATTTCTAGATTTTCGTCACCAGATATTCACAACTTCATTACCAACACAGATGAAACATAACTTTCCCTTACCATAACACATCACAAAAGCTTTTGTTTCTGTCTGTTACGAGCTACTTAAAAGGCTGATGATCCTACTATGGTCCTTCCAACTAATCACTTTAAATAGAGGTCACATAGACTTCTGGTATTACTTCAGAGGTCCAAGCCACACACAGAGCTATGTAACGCTTTGCCTCGGAGCGACACCAGTCCTTTTCATAATGATCGCAACACGTGAAAATTAAAATATGCTCTGAGTTCAGGCTGAATATTAATTGTTGAGGATGAAAGCGAAAGTAGTATTCAGAGCAGGACAGCTCCACCGCAAGCCCTGCCGCATTAGATGTTGGAATGATACGCAACACAACACGGTCCCCAGAGCCACGTGGCACAAACTGTATTTACTCGTGTAATGGCAAATTTCTTCCTGGATTTTGCCTTGGAAATCTATGACAAATCCGAAAAGCTATTACAAAGCTCCGTAAGTTCTTGTTTGCCATCAGTCAGAAGGTGCAACTGGGTGATACAGCCATTACAATGGGATAATTTTAGGGTGCCAGTATGGTGGGCAGTGAGGAGATATTTAAGGTAGAAAAGGGAAACCAGTAAGCAAATAGAGATGGAATACTAATGACTCAAACCTCATTTGGTTATGCAGCCTAAAGCTATCTTGAGGATGAGTTTCATGTGGAGAAGATGAAGTTCCCCTCTAAGGCCCAGTACAGATGCTGCAGAAAGCTGCAGCACAACCATTTTTCGGCATTTGCTACCAGCTGCCTCCAGGACTTCCCTGCCCCTGAAGATCTCAGCCTTGGTGTTTAATTCTCCCCTAATTTGTCTAGAAGCTTTGAGCTAAGTCAGCTTTATGTATGTCCCATCCTGGAGTCGGGGTTTAAACTCCAGGCTCTGCCGTACTAAGGATCACAAGACCTGAGGTCCTCAGATGGTGGTCATGGTGCCACTGGAGATGCACAAAGGAAACTGGGATAGAAGCGAGTTTCCCAAAAGACCATAAAACAATATGTCAGTAACTCTGACCCGCTACAGACTGGCAGGGCTGATTGATGATGAGGTACCCATATGATTTGTAGCAAGCAGATCTTCTGCTTTTTGTGAAGATCCCTTCACAAAATGTCTGTGGGTATGAGAAGAACTGGGGTGAGATAAGATGGGAAGCAAAGTCAACTCTTTGGTGCTAAAATATGGCTTCAGAACTCTAACTTAGAAGTACTTAGTAGAATTTTGAAAATATGACTTAAGTTTCCCTGTATAAACACTTGTACTGTCCTTGAAAAAAGGAGTTTAAAAGTATCCATAGCTCCTCAAAGAGAAAAATAGATTTGTGAGCTTTAAAGGGACATCCTGTCCACCTGTGCACATTCAAATCTGCACAGCAGGACAGACAACCATTCTGGGAAAGCAGGAGCTTTTGTACAGCAATCTGAGTGTTTAGATCACACTCAAATATTGTGCAAGGAAGAAAGCAGAAACGGTTGAAGAGCAGGAAAAAGCCCTGATATTTAGGGTGGGGGTGTCCCATAGAAACCAAGAAATGACTGAAGTTCCGTAGCAACTTCAAACCAGTACAGTCACAGTCACAATTACCTGTGAGAGAGGAGTAGGACCGCACAGAAAAAGAGAATAATCATCAAAGATGCCATTTAACTTATAAAGCAGAAAAAATACTGATTAGGAAATTTAGTTCAGAATGGCTATAAAAGAGAAACAACTACGTTAGCAATATAATAATGTGATGAATGGAAAGGAAAGATCTGTTTGGCGCTCATGTTTACCATCAGACGCGAAAGCGTGCTCTGCGCCATTAAAACCAACATGAAAAACCTGATAAAAAGAAACCCTTCACACACAACACAGGACCAGGCTAAAAAGCCCCGTGGCACATGGTTTCCCCAGCCTCTCCAGCCACCTGTTTATGCTGTATGATGTCAGGATAGGAACCAGCCTATTTACGCTCATACAGTACAAAGTAACTATTATTTGTACAACAGCACCCAATAATTAGGGAGTTAATGAACCGACATTTGCAATGTGTTAGGTACACTCATGAATAATCATCAACACTTATAATAAAACAGATGCATATAAAGGAATTTCAACTGTTATGTTTTAAAGCACAAAACAACTGTTAGCTGAAGAGTGTTATGAAATTTAGCTGTAGGTCACAATAGGGATAACCGCCCATTATGGAAGCCTCACTAAATGTCCCTTGAGGCGGCATACAAGACTAGATGGAGTCTTGTAATCCATGCCCTAGAAAGGCATGGACTGGGAAACATTGTAGGATGGATGGAAGATGATGGGTCCCACTTGGAGAGTAGAAGAAAAAGGGTAAAATGTCCAAAAAGTTTCTACTGGGAAGCGTTCTGCTTGATTTTTCATTAGAATGGTCAAAAGATGCCATAGCTGTATGAATGTCATTTGCCACTAATTTTTAAGCATTTCTCACTGAAAATAAGAGCTATCACGAGCGATAGAGCATGAACTGTGGTAAGCGTACACTTTGCAGATGAATTTATTTGTACTTACATCTTGTCTTGGCCTGCACCCACTCTTAATGTCAGCCGAGGAATAACCGGTGATGGAGCTGGAACAACTGGTTCCACCTTTATCTGTACAAGGGAACACAATCATCAATCAAAGACTGCAAGCAGACTCCCAAAATATATTAATTACATGAAAGCACTGATGGACTTAACCAAACAGAGTATATCGGTTTAATGAGACAGACCTATGATAGACTGATCACTGCTCTCTCATGCTTTGTGCTGTGACATGGATGGTCTGAGTTTGTCAGGAGGTCCCAGCCAATCCCAAATATGAATTCTAGACTAAAAGGTCAACTTGAAATTTCATTGCATTTGTTGCTCATACACTTTGTTAACATGTCTTCCCAGTTTAGTATTTTTCTAAAGACACAACCCCCCCCGTACCTTTCTAAACAATGACATGAAATGCTTTGACCTTAGTACTCAAACTTGATAGGTACCACCGGTGTTTGCACTTTTCCTGAGATTTAAATTCAGTTGTTTCCCAGGATCATCGCATAAATGTACTATGACCCTCTTGAATCAAAATTAGACACAGAGGAAGCAAATAAACCCCAAGCACCAACAGCAAATACTTTATGAAAGTGCTTATCCACGTTGGTATAACTGAACCGCTGCTTTTTAATGCAATTAAGCTGATGTTTCTCATGGCTACTTTTCAAATGGCCTGGTTTCCAACCTCAGTATCTGGTGGAGTTTAGATGACTTGATTATATCCTTAAACTCTTTGAACCAGTATCTGCCAAAATTTTGAGCATGTGTCATCATGTCAAATAAAATAACCACTTAGCTGTACCTGGTCTAGGAATTTCAAGAAAAAACCAGTATGCATATACTAAATGGAAACCCGAGCTACTCTCAGTGGGAGAAATCAGTTTTTAAAAGCTTTCATAAAGAAAAGGAGGGCAAACAATCAATTCAAAAAGCAGTGCAGGAGACAGCAGGGCAGAGTGGGAGGACTCAATTAGGACTTACATTGAGGAATGGTAATGACAAAGCCCCGTGTCACGCAGCTTGCCCAAGGAATCGGAGCTGCTCATTAGGAGATGTCTACTCCAGAGAGAGAAGGGCTGCAGCCTGAGTAGTATTGCTGTTTGGACACAGTTAACCACGCTTTTCAATAAAGCTCTCCATGGATATGTATTAGCCTACTTCACAGGTCTCTCTCTACTCTTTTGTTTATATAGCACAGGTTTTTTTGTTATGTCATTCCCCTGGAGTGTTGCAAGAGCTTTTTACCTCTGGAGCTCCTAATGCCTGGAACAATTTCACTGCCGCTTCCATAGGTAAGTCTCTTAACTGCTTTCCCAGCACCTTAACCTGCAGCATCATCCACTGGCTAGTGACATGGAATTGAACCCTCGGTACAGGAGGCTCAGCCACATGCCTTAGATTATCTTACCTCTTTTCCTGCAGGTTTTTCCTCTTTTTGTAGTACCTATTTCAAATACATAACTTCCTAGGACAAGTACTGCTACTTAGCTTCCAGCACACAGCACGGAAAGATACTCATGTCATCCATCCTTTGTATTAAGGTGTTTTGTATTATTATTTATATACTATCGAGATGTTCTAAACAATGGTGTGGGCTCATGTGGCAGAAGAAAAGCACACGGAACACTTCTTTATGCTCAGATACCAACATCACAGCCTGCTGTAAGAGGACAACTGGGCTCCATGACAATCCTAAATCTTATCCTTTGATACGAAAGGAGAGGAAGTATTTTCCAGCAACAGGGGTTTGTGTGTAGGGTTTGCGCGACTGGAGCAGGGGGAAAATTAAGGAGCATTCACAGTTATATCCTGGATATCCCGGTCTTCCTCTACATTGACGACAGGACTTTGATCCATGAGTGAGGGCAGTTTACTTTGGGGCTGCTCTGGCAAGCCCTGCCCCGATGCCAGGATGGATCCAATCCTCGTGAAGCAGTTCCTCAACTACTTTAGTTTACAGCTCAGCGTATTAAGGTTAGCTGAAACTGGGTCAGCGGCTGCTTCATGAGCTGCTCAGTCACTCCTACAGCACGCCCGGTAATCTCCATCATAGAAGTGGGGTGTAACTGCTTCAAACGTTTGCTTTTAATTTGGTAGTGCGTGCAAGGCAGCGCCCCAGCTCACCGTCTCATTTTCTGGCTCCAAGGGCAGCATCCCAACGCTTACTGCAGAGCACGGGGCTGCAGGCAAGCCCTACGCGAAAGCTCCTCTTCCTGAGTCGCACCACCGAACGCTTCCAGCAGACAGCCTTCAGCTTCTGCTTTCTGCCATTTAGGCAGAGTACTGGTTGCTGTTCTGTGTCTTCCAGCAGTTCGGGGCAAAATTACAGGGAAAATTGGATAAAAAGCTTTGATTTCCCAACAGGATGGGATGCACACTTAGGTAATAATGATAAAAATACTTGAAAATGGAAACATTACTGCTGAGTCACTCTTTTATTTAAGTACAGCAATATTAGAAATAGAAATCTGACATTTTCTACTGGCCATCAAGAGCTGAAGCTGCAGTTAGCCCACGAACTCATCTCTTGGGTTGGGCTTACGCCATGGAAGGTTAAGCATCCGAGCAGTAACTTGATCATTTGCTCTTGGAGCATAAATGGCTGGCTAAATAAGTCATTGTGTGATCTAAAAGCTAAATTAAGGAAACATGTACTTTTAGGGGTTAAAACGAAAGAGCAGCATTCTGGAGTAATACTGGGAATTGGGGCCAGCAGAAGAGCATTTACAGTGGATTACTAAGCTTCCCAAATCACCAAAGAGGTAAAGTCCAGCAATATAAGACTCCTTTGTAGCTAACTAAAAATACATTGTCAGTGGATTTGTCCAGTTTTATGTATAAGCAATACTTCTTTCACCTGAACTAATACTAGTAGTCATATAAGCCCCTTATTGCCATGTGCTGCATTTTTTTTGCTAATCTTCAAGGATTTAGCTTCTTTGCCACATACCTCAGGGCACCAACTGATAAAGCTCTAACTCTCCATTTTTCCAGGACACCAGCAGTGCGGCCTTGCAAAAAATGAAAATCGCTCAAGAGATTTAAAGGGGAAATTTATTTTTAAAATCCTGACTTGCAGCAAAGAGGTGGATTTAAAAAAAGCTTATCTATCAAGAATCAGTTTAAATTTTAATTCTATCTGGGGACTCTTTCATGCATTCTAGCTTTAAAGTTTATCTTTTGACAGGGACTTTTTGCCAAGGTAATGGGCAGCTTTGTCAATTTAATTTGTCCAAGTTTTTATTACTGTTGATCTCCTTTTCCTCATATATACATATGTTCAGTCTATACCAAAGCTTTACCAGTTTGTATTTGTTTGTGTATCTGTTATATTGCTCCAAAGCAAACTTGATGTAAAGATTTGCAGAAGAAATGCAAAATCGAATGTATGAAGAACAAGCAACTCATTGTCTTGATTTTACACACGCACGTATTTAACTTAAAAAGAATGCTCTGCAGAAATTCTCAATGAAATAACGACAAAATGGAGAATCCGTGAAAGTGTTGCTGCAGTCTAAAACCAGGCATTAAATTAACATGGACAACTGGACCACCACCCTGTCGAGCACCGACTCATCCGCAGCAGACAAATTTTAGTTCTCCAGATCACCTGGATTCTGCACTGAAAAAACATTTGTCAACTTAAAAAATATGTCAAGTTTTGAAATCAGCAGTTTGTTTCAAGTCCAGCTGGTAGAACAACAGGGTACAGTGGCAAAAAAGGAAAGAGAGTAATGTCTCAAATCTGAGCTTGTACAAACTGAGTATGACACTCAAAGCAGGATGTAAGGAGCATCTTGGTAAAACCAGAACTTATGTAGTGCTTCCTAATGCTAAGGATAGAGATTTAGGAAATCCTGTATCCAAGGTTATCACATATGAAGACAATCTCTTTCTTTTCTTCTTCTTCCTTTTTTTTTTTAATATTAACAATTTAATGCGTATTATAAGGTGAAGTGACTAAAAATTAGAGCAAACCCTGAATTAGGGGAACCGTTTCTAATGGGATTTCAAATCTGATAACATGCAAATATGCTGGTTTCATTTCTTAAATATTAAATATATTCTCAAGATTAGGTGATACTGGAAAGAAGAAATTATCTTTGGCTGATATAAATCAGTAAGAGTTACAGGAGTGGAAGGAGCTCAACCCACTTGAAAATCAGCTCTCCCTTTCTCTCTCTCAAGCATACAACTCAAAATGAAAGGTGACATTTGAACATTTAGACCATAATTTGAAAACAATTTTCTTACTTCAAACAAATTGGAGCAACAAGGGGATGGTCTTGCTAAGAGAGGATTCAGTAGCTGTTCTGAACATCTGAGATAACTGTTGAACTTGTTTATTTGAAGGCAGTCTGCTCCTCATTTCTGCCTACCTGGTAATTTACAGGCTTCTACAAGCTTTGAAACAGTAGACTTGTAGAAATGAAATTTAAAGTTTATATGAAAGGTATATGGTCACCAGCCCTACTAGTGGAAATCTACAAAACAAAATTTGTGCTTTGCAACACTACATACATTTGTTGTGTGTGTGCTGCCGTTCAGTATAAGCCCCAGCTTTTCAAAGTGAAAAGTGAGTTGAGGAAAACCAGGAC
Organism: Balearica regulorum gibbericeps; assembly: GCF_011004875.1. Lineage (NCBI taxonomy): Eukaryota > Metazoa > Chordata > Aves > Gruiformes > Gruidae > Balearica > Balearica regulorum. The sequence goes on along the minus strand of NC_046184.1, from coordinate 5,134,581 downwards.
AATCTCACATTTCAAATTTACAGAATTGAACTTCCATTGTTTTGTCTTCCAAAGAGGTGGGACAATCCCTGAAGCTCTTGGGGGATGTCTTCCTTGGAGCTGTGAGTTTTAAAAAATACCAAACCCATAATAGCATATCTCCTCAAAGCTCTTAAACAACGCTCAGCAGCAAATGTAGAAATCCATGTGCATTTTTCGAGCAAGTATGCCATCTCAACTCATCTAAACAGCTTACCTTTTCATGTTTGTGTTTTTCTTTTTCTTTCTCTTTCTTTTCTCTTTCTTTCCTCTCCTTTTCCTTCTCTTTCTTTTCCTTTTCTTTGTCCTTCTCCCTTTCTTTCTTCTTCTTCTTCTCTTTTTTGTCTTTCTTCTTCTCTTTTGGTTTCTCTTTGTCCTCAAACAGTTTTTCAGGAAGCATTGGAGACAAGGAAGGTAACATGCTGGGAAGCCTCATGGCAGTTGGTGTGCTGAACAAGGGCAAAGACATTTCTTTGGGAGGTAACACAAGAGGTGCTGATGGAGCCTTTATCTTATCTTCCTTAGCCTTATCTTTAAGTTTCTCTTTGTCTTTCTTATCCTTGTCTTTTTTGCCTTTCTCTTTCTCTTTCTTTTTATCTTTATGTTTTTCTCTCTCTTTTTTGGTATTGCCATCTTTCAACTTTACTTTTGTGTCAGCATCCTCAAAGTCCTTTAGTTTGAATTTATAGGGATCAAGATCATCATCTTTGAGGAGTTCCTTCCACTGAAATTTTGCTTCCTTGTTTCCTTCCTTGTCTTTATCCTTCTCCTTGTTCTTTTCCTTCTCCTTGTTTTTCTCCTTGTTTTTCTCTTTATCTTTTTCCTTTTGTTTTTCTTTCTTCTTCATTTTTGTCTTTAGCTCCTTTTTCAATTTCTTTTTCACTTCTACTGATGAAGCCAACTTGGTTTTCTCCTCATAGACTTTGAGAAGAGGTTCTGGAGTTGGCGGAGAAGCAGAAGGAGAGGAGAAATAAGTGAAGTTGGTAGGTGGATTAGAAGGTGTCCCCATGTTTGCCTTTCGAATGACCTCATCAATTGAGTCATCCATTGTCCATGAAATGTCTGAACTTGAAGTCCCACCTGAGGGAGGTATTGGAGTTGCTCCTGCCTTATTTGCATTATTGGCAGAAACAGAAGGTTTAGGAGTCGTAGTCTCTGAAATAGAAAGTCTTTTAGGACTGGTAAAAATTTCCCCTTCTGATTCAGAACCAGAGGAAAACTCAAAGGGATCCGGTTCTCGTTCTGCACATGCACGAGCAATCACAGCATCGATTGAATCATCAATGGTCTTGTCCATTACTGGTACTTTCTTAGTCTGGTTTTCAACATTTGGCTTGGTGACAGGCTCAGGTGGCGTCTGTACTTGTTTTACTTGAATGTTTTCCTTTCCTATCTTGTCACTTAATGCAGCCAGAGGGGTTCTACTTGGTGTTTCAGGCTTGACAGGTGGTTGGGGAACGTGAGCAGGAACCTTTGGACTTTTAGGACTTTTTGGGCTCTTGGCGCGACCTGGTGACTTTTTCTCTTTGGATCCAGTTTTTGGTGAACGTATGGGACTTCCAGTTACCACTGGTGAGGGTGTAGTTTTAGGTGATTTTGTCTTCTGTCCTGGAGAACTTGTTTTGGACTTCGTTTTGGGTACAAACGGCTTTGCCTCTAAAGTTTTGGGGGCTGGCACTTGTGATTTTGCAATGGGAGCCAACATTGGTGGTTCTGGTGAAGGAGGGGCTAAGTCTGCACTGTCCTGAACATGAACTGGAGAAAGCATTGGTGGTACTTTTTGAGTATTTATTGAGCTAAGAGGCTCACGTGGTTCCAAAGCTCCATCCAAGGTGTCCCCTTTGGAAACAGATAGTTTTGGCCGTTTCACAGGTGGAAATTCCTCAGCATCAGGACTTTCTAACGGTCTCTTGCTCAAGTAGTTCTCATCATTAATTGCCTCATCCTCTTCCATATCTCCCTCTTCTTCCAGTGGCACCTGCATGGCCTCTGCAGATGTACCTCCATCGGTAGGCACCTGCTCCTCTTCCTCTTCTGTAACAAAGAACATTTTAAAAAAGCATTAGGATAATTAAAATGTGTTTTACAGAAACAAACAAGCATTGGAGAAAATGTTCACACGCATCTCAGCCCATAAGAGATAACTGGCCACCTAACAGCTTCTTACTGGTCTACTTGGAAAGAAAGAGTGGCATCTCCTCCGTCTCACATTAGCCACCATCACAACTGGCAGGTGCCCTCATCGCAGTGTAAAGTCAAACCCATGAACAAAGCATACGAGGGTAGAGCTCACCAATGACGGCAGACCTTGTGGAGCAGGTCCAAATTGTCAGTTCTACCTAAAAACATCCTGATTATTTCTTACTGCAGGGATTACAGTAACACAAACCTGCTTCGTTCATTTTAAACGAAGGGAGAGAGGTTGAAGCATTTTTTGCTGTAACAAAGTCTACTGCAAAGCATACATCAAAGTAAAATTCACTGGAACTAGCTGTCTTCCTTACATATCACACAATTTTGACTGTATTTTAACTCCTAGGAAACCTTCTTTCTAAACATGGCTTGTTTTTCCTGAAGCAGCACAGTCTGAAGGTGAAAGCAGAGGACTAAGCCCCACTCAACCTGCCAGGTTCTGTGATACCGTTTTAAGAGCTTGCTGCACATGGACGTTATCTGTTATGATTATATGGGAACACCCCAGTATTGCGTGTGCGCGTGTCGGTTTGGATCAGGAGCACGCCTTTGAAATGCATCTCCCCATCATCCCTGCTTACTGTTGTTTTGTTTGCATCATGGAGCAATCCTGGAGTCCGTATGCTGGCTTCCTGCTATAGTGGAACCAAAATGAAAGATATGTTGCCAGAGGAATACACCTAACATGCTCCAGTGGCAAGTGAGCATCCAGGCTATGAGACTAAAAAATCAGCTTTTGAACATAAGATAAACCTGAAACACGCACAGTGTGGACATCAGGCACTAAATGTTTCAAGCCAGTGTGGACACCACCTGTGTGATTGCTCTGGTTTTTTGTTTAATAGCAATTATTTTTCCCCCCCCTACATATAAAACCATCTTCCATCCTACACATGTGACATTATGGTGCAGAGAAAGGAGAAAATTCACTTGAGATCTCCCAGCAAATAGACAGCGGGTTTGAGAAGAGAATCTCTGATCTCCCCAACTACAGCCAAGCACTTTATCCTCTTGGATACACTTCCTCACTTTCAAAATGCAATTATCCAAGCAGAAAAAAAGAATTCTTAGTCTGGAGTAAGAATGAGCAAACCAGCGTTAACCTGACACATTTATATTTGCTGTAATTACATCATTACACCTATGCTGGTTAACATTCCTGTGTAGACAACCTCAGTTCACTTTACTCCACATCTCTGTTTACCCACCTGGAAAAACGTGTGACATTTTGTCTAGAAGGGAAGATATCAAATGCCCTAAGATTCTCACATGAAATATGTAGTAAAAAACATTTATTATGACAGTGGATAAAACCCAACTTCTTAATGAGCAGGTGGTTTTAAAGAAGCAAACACCGAGAAACTTATAACGTTACACTAACACCATTTAAAGCTTTGTAAGAGCATCCTTCTGAAATATCTTTTTTCGAGGAGTTTATTTTCAGGTTTTCTGTGCTGGTGTTTCTCTACTGTAATGTGTCAATGCTCTGATTTAGGAGAGTTGAGTCAAGAGCCCTGGGCTGCAGCACAAATCTTGCCAGCATCACAAATTAAGTAAAATGAGCTAGCAACTCTGGCTTTTGCCAGGGCCCAGAGGATTTACAGCAGCCAGCCCAGAGAGGAGACTTTGCCTGAGGATAAAGTCTTAGCCTTCCGTGAAAAACAGAAATGTTAGGGAGTTAGGTTTTGCCTGGCTGGGCACTGACATTAAATTTTTTAAACTGCAAAGTTAGAGTATAACTGAGAAATCACTGTGGACCGAACCTGCACCTGCTATGGGGGAAAAAAAGATCTGCTTCCCGATCATGGAAGCAATTTCAATCTCTGTTTAAGCTGTTGCAGAAATCAGCTGCCTTCATCTGCTCAAAACTGTTTTGGGGATGAAGAATTAGCATTCACCAGATGTCATACAGGACCGGTTGCTACCGAGCAATTCCCTCCCAACCCCATTCAACCTAGTTCGCCACTAAGAGTTTGTCATCATTTGAAATTTTAGAGAGCGATAAAATTTAAAACAAACACCGTACTTTAAAATTGGGATTTAGAGAAGTTTTCTGCCTCGGCTACAAGATGAAAAGTGTAGCCAAATTCAAACGTTAGGAAAGACAGGGTTTGATCATGCAGACTTTAGAGATAGCAACATAAACCATTTTAATATAAAACCCACGGGGATAAAAAGAGTCAATAAAGTGGAAGAGAAACTACTGCAACGAACAGTAAAAAAATTACATTTCCTAGAAAAATCAGAACAGCTATTTACTAAAGATTTCTGCCTGGTGTCCGCTTAAACAGACCCTCTGCTATACCGTGTCTCACAGAAGTGCACTGCAATATTTCATATTTTTGTAACTCCTTCTCATCCCAAGGTGCTTCTCATGTTTTACCTACTCAGGATTGCAGAAAACCAGCAGCTGCTGGATCAAAGGCGAAAAAACAATTTCAGAGAAGGTTTGGAGAACAGGGACCGGAGTTTTGTACAATAAAAAAAGAGCAATGCTTATTTTTTTTTAAATAAGGCCAAGTAAAGTTTGCACCAAGCCCACGAAGTTTCTGTGATCTTGTGTGGAGATGCCGGGGAAGGGCAGAAAAGGTTAAAGTGCAGTTTGTAGAGGTGAGACTAGAAATTGGGGTGTCTTGGCTCCAGCTTTCATGCGCATTCCTGCAAGCCACAAAGACAACTTAGTAAGGAAGCAGAAGCATTACCATCCCTTTTATACGGACTTGGATTCCCCAAAACATCTGGAAAAAATTGCCTGGGTCAGTCCTGAACAATCCGGGGACTAAGGAAGTTCACGAGCACTTAACTACTGACACACATTCACCACTTTTCAGACATGCTCAGATGACAATCTGGAATCCCATCGTGGTCAAATGAAACCCAAATTTCTCTTGGAAGAAGGCCACGGTCTGATCCTCAGCGAGGACTGGTTTTCTGCCAGGCAGCGGCTTTCAAACCTGAGCCACTGCAGCTGTGGCCATGGCAGAAAACAATAAAGCTTTTTTTTTTTTTTTTTTTTTGGAGGGGGGAGAGTTTAATTAGAGCAAGTGAAATCTCTGTTTTATGTTCAAGAGCTACAGGCTCTTTTTCCTCCAGAAGGATTCACACTGGAGCAGGAACCAAATATGGGAAAACATCAGCTTTTAAGCGTAATCTGCTTGACTTGGCGACGAGCATTTAAAACCACGCAGCCACTTTTTCACCTTTGTCCATCTCATTCGCTACCCGGCACTTTTCCATGCGCAATCCTTTGTGCACAGGATTGCTTTTTAACTCTCTTTACTGCCACCTCTCCCTATCTCTGGCCACCTTATTAATGATCCGACTCTTGAGTTAGCATCTATAGGTCAAATGGATATCACCTCAGCCATCTGCCCTAATAACTCTCTCCTGTAATGAAAGGAGACCAGAGCTGTTTGGGAGGTTTCTCAAGATAACAGATACTTTTTTTTTTTTTTTTTTTTTTGGGTTGTTGTTAGAGAAGTCAGTGCTGGATCAATATTAATGTCCACATTACTAAAGCTATACAGAGCAATTGTTTATTATGTCAGCCGGCCCCACGCGCAGAGCCCGGGTTCAGACGACGCACAGGTTACGGGAGGGATGAGTTCAGCCGTCCCAGCGCAGCCCCGAAGGTGAACTTGTCCAACGCTGAAATAAAACAAGCTGATAGCCGTTACCACGCTGCTTCTGAAAAACCTGTTTGTTAAGACATCATTTCTTACTAGAGCATATTAGGATGTGTAACATTGCCTGTGTGTGTAACGAGGCAAGTTCTTCATTTCATGAAAGGACGATTTTGAAGTTAAGGGAGAAAGGAACCCACTCTTCTCCTGACATGGGTCTGCAGTGTGATCTTGGGCAGGTCGCACTACGTACTACTGTCTTCCCATCTGACAAGCAATGATAATTTCATCTCACAGAGGCGCTGTAAAAGCTGAACTTGATAAATACATATTTCCTTGGAATCTCTGGACAAAAAGCATTAGAATCCCAAATGCAAGCCGTGGGGATCTGTCACCACTTCAAATGCTGGAAAATTTCTTAAGCTGAACAGTTCAGGCATGAAACCGAAACTCCTGCACCTTTTTAACGAAAAACCACTAAAGAAGCACAAAATTTCTTTCTTTGTACATCATATTCCTGTAGCATAGCAGGGACTCCAAAACCAAAGGCTTATTGAATATACCTTCTTAATTTGGCCACGGCTCAGTTTCAGGACAGCAATACTCAACACTTTAGTAATGAACTTCCAAGTTCACGATGATCGAGGGACTATTTGTCCCTAAAACTGACACAGAGGTACAAAGGAACAGAAATTCTGTCTTTATTGCAGAAAAAAAAGTGCAATCACCCATGCCACGCTATCATGCCTCATTAGAGGAGGCTGCACATATTGCTCTTTCAACAACAGGTCAGATGAAAGTGAAGGCAGGAAAAAATAAGATGCCAAACTCTTCTGATCAAAGAGAAACGCACCTATGTATAGACTTCTTCAAGCAAGAAAACCTGTGACACACACATATATCCATATCCATCTCTCTCTCTCTCTCTCCCCCCCCCCCCCCAAATAAATAAAATTGAAATTGTCATCATCTTGGTTACTACCAGACTTTTTACTTGGTAGCTTCAGAGAGAGCAGCACAAGCACTTACAGCTAGACGATGTCTTAAGGAACGTGGCACAGACTGGGACAGACAAGATCTCTGCTCAGTTCTTGACCCTTCCAAAACCTGTCTGTTGGCTGATATTTAATTTAAGCAAAGTTCCAGTTTCTCTACTGGAAACTGGATTATTATTTCCCTATGTCACAGGGTGGTGGTAGGATAAAACCATCTGGCTAAGACCTGGAGATCTAAGAATAAATCAGTATTTCTTAGGTACAAGATGAAGCGGAGTCAGACATGCTGGCCTAAAGATGGACACCACATGCTGAAGAAAGTATAACATGATGTAAGTAACAGCAGCCTCTTACCTCCAAGGCAGAGGCTAACGTAGTAATTGCACAAAGCCCTGGCAGGTAACAGTTCCTGTGGAAGCCAACTCTTGTTATTATAATAATGCAAGATTTTGGCATTTGGTATTTGCTCTTAACTTTAGTACGGCAGACAAACAGTGCCAGCTATCAGAGCAAATCCATTAAAGACACAGTTCTGAATGAGCAGATGTTTCCACGCAACTCACACATGTCTGTTTTAAACAACTACATTTCTTCCATAACCCTTTTTAAACAGAATCTGAACATTTTATTTGCTAATGGAATGCAAAATGGCCAAATAAAGATCTATCAGTAGATCATGCATTTCTTTCGTGCACAGTTCTGCTCATGTCAGGTCTCTGGGCTCCTTTGCACTGCATGGTACCAAGTACCTAAGTATGGAAGTTGAAAGTGTCAAGGTTTTTAAGGAAAATTTGGACTCATGAAAAGAAATAATGTAGCAGTGCCTGCACTGAAATCTTCAATCCACCTTCCTTCCTAAGCATATGCTCCTTAGGAGCACATGGATATCAAGTGGAAGGTTTTATATACAAGCCAGCTCAGCCACTCGAATGCAAGAAAGGAAGGGATCATTCCACAGCATATGAAACTTTTTAGTGACCCCCCCCCCCCCCAAACCCAACAAAATTTTCCAGCAGACTTCCAAAATAATTTTACCATTGTCTAGATAAAGCATGAGATTAAGCCAAAGATATCTTTTGGGAAATTTTAAGTCACTAAGTCAAGGCTTAACATCCCTATCATACCCTAATAAGTAGGGGCTTTTGCCTTCTGTTAAAAGTGAAAAGATTTTTTTCTTATGCCATGATAGGTTTTATCTCTTTAACTTGCAATAATAATGGCTTTTTCCCAAAACAAACAGAAAGTGTGCTTGTAGTCCATAAAGGAAATTAAGGGAAGAGCGACAAAATTCAATCCTGATATCCTACAGGCCAATATCCTGATACCCTAATGCAAAATGAACACACTAAGACGCCTGCAATACTTTTTGAGCTTAAAAATGCCAGATTTTATATAGATATGTGTGTGTATATATATATGTTATATATATATATTATATATATAATTTCTCTGCCATGTGATCACACCTGATCACTGATGTGACTTGTTCACCAAACAGCTGACACACCAACAGACTGTATAAAGGAGATCAACCAATCTACTACCAAACCCTGACATTTTCCAACTGACACTTTCTGTGGGAAGGAGCTCATCTTCCACGTGTCTCAAATTTTTCCACTGACATTGCCAGCGAGTTTATTCCAGTGCCTTCTTGGTATGTTCTAAAATGCAGAAACCACAAATACATTAAAAAAAAAAAAAAGAGCTTTCATGTGTGGCTAGTGATTTTGCATACATAACTGAAACACTGTAAAGAGGATGTTAAAGGTGCCTGAAGTTCAGCATCCAGAATCATTAGTCACACTGGAAAATTTTGGTCCAAATGGCTGAGTGGTGCCTTCAACCACCAGTATTAGCCAGGATTGAACTTGGAGGTGCTCAACAGGACTGAGAGATTTGGTGTATACATTTATCAATCACTCCAAAAGTAGTTATTAACTTGTCTAAAACGCTACAAGTGGTCGACAACCCCCTCCCCACCCTCCATCCCTAATGACAAAATACATCCATCCATCTTGAAATATGGATGATAGCAACAATCTGGTTCAGGACTTACAAATTTCCAGACCAATTCAGTTACCTCTCCACCCTGTTGAACAACTGTTTCACACTCTTCATTGGGCATTTCTTTGACCACAACTACGAAAGCTGTATTTGTAGATCACAGCGTTGCTTTAAAAACAAACAGTCCCATCCCTTCTTTTGTCCTGGTTCAAGCATTTGTGCAGGAGAATGGGGAACTAATCGAAGCTAAAATAAGAAAGATTATCTGTTAGTTTGAACTCAAATCACCACTCAGGTCTGTCGTGATACTACTCAAACTTTTCGGCTAGAACAAGCCAGCGGAAAGTCCTGCACCTCCTTTCTTGTATCATCATCTTGTCCCTTCTCCATAGTGAAGGGACTTAACAGGCTGTCGTGATTTAGCCCCAGCTGGCAACTAAGCACCACGCAGTCGCTCGCTCGCTCCCCCCCCAGAAAGATGGGGAAGAGAATCGGAAGAGTGAAAGTCAGAAAACTCATGAGTTGAGACAAAAAGTTTAATAGGACAAACACAAAAAGGAAAATAATAATAATAATATATACAAAACAAGTGATGAACAGCCCAATTTCTTATCACACGAAGTCAATGCTACTCACGACCTCCAGCTGTTCAGCCTCCCAGCCCACACACGCAAAGCAAAGCAAGGAATTGATTCACCACTTCCCATGGGCAGGCAGGTGTCCAGCCATCTCCAGGAAAGCAGGGCTCCATCATGCGTAACAGTTACTCGGGAAAACAAATGCCATCACTCCGAAGTCGGCGCTGCACAAGACCCCCGGCTGCCACGCCAGGCCCCCAGTTGACACACCTCTCAGCCCACCCCCAGTTACAAACGGGACATGACGTCGTATGGTATGGAATATCCCTTTGGCCAGTTTGGGTCAGCTGTCCCAGCTGTGTCCCCTCCCAGCTTCTTGGGTGCCCCCCACCTTTGCGTTAGCAGGGCAGTATGAGAAGCTGAAAAGTCCTTGACTACTTGGCAACAACTAAAAACATCAGTGTGTTATCAACATTGTTCTTATCCTAAATCCAAAACACAGCACTACACCAACTGTCAGAAAGAAAATTAACTCTAGCCCTGCCGAAACCAGGACACAGGCAAACGCAGATGGAAATAGATCTGGGGGTGGAAAAAAACCCCCAACAAACCAAACAGAGAAAGTATTTTTCTGTCCAGGTGGCAAAATGAAAAGCCCATCTCAGGATCACGTAAGTGTAAGGGTGTGGGAAAGAAGAGGAGAGAGGTGCAGAGCATCCCTCTTCGGGCATCAGATCTTGGCTTGGGGTATAACACGCAACTTTGGCTTCCAGTGCTGCTTTAGGATACTGGATGCAATGAGAATAACACTTTAAAATACTTACTAGTGGCGGTCCTCATTATAATACTTTTTAAAATATGCAATGTTTATGAAGCCAAACTACCCAGGATTCTTAAAATGACACACCCAGCTTCCTGCTGAAGGCAGAAAAACAGCATTGGCAGATTGTTATCAGCTACTCTCACAATCTCTCTCTGACCTGACAAAGTATCAGTCCAGCATTCACGCTGCATACAGCAAGCAAAAAAAAAGTCTAAATACAAAGAGGGACTTTTTAATAGTGGCTCAACAGTTTTTGTAGATCACACATACGTGCAGGAATAAATGAATGTACACGGCAATGCTGTGCTAATGTGTCTGGAGCTGTTAAGCTGACTTTCGATGGCAAGTAAGATCAACCACAGAAGCATCTTTAGGAAGTGATCGAGTGAGAAGATGCGTGAGAACCAGCCAGCTCCTTGTCAGCAGGGCAGCCTTGATTCTGTCACTCTGGTGTTGCTCTGAATTACCTGTCATTGAGTCTCTTCCCTGAAATCCGCAGAACAGAAAACCACCGCTGTTTGATCAAAACATACGCCCTGAGACAGAAAACCTCCATAACAAAATTCAGACAAATCTGCATGCTTTTTATTATACATTTTTACTCCCTCTGGGGTGTGCGATGCTTAACAGAATCGGGAACTCGCCCCGAAGTACGTGTGCAGGCATAGAGGTTTTCTCTTTAAAGGAACATTTTGACTTCTAAAAAATGAAATTATTAGCAAAGACAAGGTAATTAGGCAATGACAATTCATAGGGTACAACCAATCAATAACAGAGTACATTAGCAAGACTGACAGAGGTGTGAAGCCGATACGTTATAAATGGCTCTATACTGACCTGTAAAAATGCAGCGTTTCCCTAACATTCGGCACAATAAAAAACTAAAATGCTATATAAGCAAGCCAACCTGAAATGACACCTAGTATTATAAATGGCCTAATCTATATGTTAATACTGTTGTATCACATAACTGCAGCAAGACTAAGATAACAATATGACTTTGGGGTTTCTATGGCTACATCCTGGGCTACCGTGCCTGAGAGGGCTTGCTGCTGACACCACACAAGCTTTCTGAGTGCTTCTCTTTGGTTATTTATGATATGATTTATGATAACGACAACATCTCCTATTTTCTCCCCTCGTCAGATACAATAAATTGCCATCGTTAATCACCGTTCTTGCTTCAGCTATGATTACAATAGTATAATAGGGCCTAGCTATGGTAATACTGTGTATTAAGGTGGTTTTTTCCCCCCCTTTAAAGAAATATGCACAAGTAGATCTTTGTAGCCGATGTCAGTACCTGTAGTATTTTAATAATCTTCCCCGGAGTATTTCTAGATGAGAATTTCTGTTACAACTAAGATTAAGCACCGTTCCTCTTGCAAAGATCAAATTTATGATCTAAAGACTCAAAATCCACACCGTACTATCTGTATCTAACAATTCTCAAATATAATACGAGGGGTTTATATGTATTTTTCTTGACAAAAGGAAAGCAGACGGTCAGTCTTTTCACTTTGTACCTCCGTATCTAATGTTCCTGGCCAAGCTTTCCAAACCAGATTTTCAAGTATCACAAATCTTACTAAAAAACAAAACCACTGAACCTATATAAACATTTGGAAGGATTTTACAATGTTTTGCCTTTTATATATTATGGTCTTGTATAAGAAATTTTACTGGTTTACCTTCAATAAAATCCTGTGCTAAAAAACCCCAGACTTTTACAAATATTTTAGGGAACAACTATTTATACCTCCTAGCAGAGGAACAAACTCGGTATTTATTACACTGTACTGCTTGTACTTCTGCCATACTACTAATTTTTACCTGGCCCTGCAGAATTTGTTTGAGTCCTTCACGGATTTGCAACCTGCATATGCATTCAGGTACTTGGATTCGGGAGTGAGAAAACACAGTGATTATTTAATATCTCATTTTGCAACCGAGCTAAAGAACCCCAGAAATGGTAAGACATAATTGTTCCATAGACATCACATATTTCTTTTACCATATATTACTTCGGACCTCACCCTTTCTTCCCAAAAGTTCAAAATTTAAACCCCAAATCTTTATGTGTAACGTGCCCGTGACAGCAGAACTGTGGTTTTGGGCAAGGTGCTAGAATTTGAGAGTTGCATTTCTTGTCCTCAGGAGTCTCAAGTAGGAGACAGACATGCTGGCACGATGGAGTATTTTAGATTGTATTAATAAGCATATTTCTATTTATACTGCTGCTATAAATAGCTAACCTGCCCTTCAGCCCAGCGATCATCAGTGATCCGACTTGTTATTGGTTTTGTGGCAAAGGTAGAAGAGATGGGAGGGGAGACAGTGGCAATACTGATCAGCACTGGGAAGAAGTTTGACATACAAGTGGAAGGATGGAAGAGATGGGACTATGAAGACAGTGGCGTCCCAGCGAATGATTAACTCATCTCACAGTTCAGAGGATAAACATGGACACCGCTCTGCTAGGTGTGGCACAAAATCCACACGGAGAGAGAACCACTCTGCCAGATGAGGTCTGCTATCAGCTACAATTACCTGCGTCTGCCTGTGCCTTGCTTTACTCCCTGAAAAGTAAATCTGGGCTATTTTGGATATTAATCTGTTATATACTTGCTCACATGATGGAGCTTCTGCAAAAATGCATTACCAGAAGGAAGCTTTGGTTCAACACAACTTAAAGACCATCATCACTCTTGCTATGCAGGACAAAGATGCAACTTTGCCATCGTAAAAAGGCTGTGAGTGTTTATATCACCTTCAAATAACTTCTTAGTTCAACAACTCATTTGGCCATTAATTGCCTTTCCTCTCCTCTTCCTATTGCGCATTACTTGCAATTGCAAGGGCACGTTCAAAACCAAATGATAAGCTGCTCAGGGCAAGAACCGTATCTGTATTTTTCAAAGTGCTTTAGTTACTTCTGGGCACTATAAAAAAACCCCAACAGAGTATTTATTTAGAGACTCTTCCATCCATTTGATTGTCTTCATTGGATAAGAAAGGGAAATGAAGTATTTTCTCAGCAATAGAGAAATATTTTATAAAAATGAGAAAGACTGGAGGAGGGAGAAGTTTATTTTCAATATATGAATTGAGATGTATAAAAATGTCAACCAGATCCTGTGCTCTGGAATAAATTGGAAAAAGTCTGTCTACACTGTTAGGTAAACCCCAGATCTGCGTTATCTATCCACAGTGGCACAAATGAACATAAGTCACTGCAATTCAATTAAAAAAAAAAAAAAAAAAAAAAAAAAAAGCCCTGCCGTTGACTAGAAACTCCCACTAATGCAAACAGAGTTGCTACATCTTCAAAGTAAAAAAAGGCAGGTGTTCACCCTCTCTCTTAATATCTGTATGCACAGTATACCCAGAAGTGTTTACCAAATATTCCAACTGTTGGGAATGGGTATGTCAGGTCATTTCTTTAAGGATACCAGCAGCATTTAGGAATGTTTTTGCCACGCAATGTGTTTATTCACACGGTTGCTAACTTAGAAATACAAATGCAGTTCCAGCTTACGACTTTGTCTGAACAGCATCCAAAGTCTTCACGAATATGTGCTGACAACGCACACCCCGGGACTTCAGTACTCTGAATTGGTAGTGGTGTGTCTTGGTACATACATGAAACCCCACATTTGCCAGGAAGAATTCTGAGATACAATACGAATCCCATAACAAATATAATCTTCTTGATCTAGCAGAGAAGGAAATCACTGATGATAAGGCTTTAATAAAGCTTGACAAGCCTCAAAATTAAATTTGCTGGGAAGGGTTCACCCCCGAAACAGATACTTTCAAGCGGTCTTCACAAAAGAAGTCAAGGAAAGACTTAAACAGAGGAAAATGTTTACTTTGAGAGATTTTTTTTCTTACAGCTACAAATCCAATTAGTGACTCTCTTTGTCTTTCAGCCTCTCTGCTTTATTCTGTACAGGAGCACATGTGTGTCCCCGGCTCTCCCTGTAACCCTGCCCTGCAAAAGGTGCCCATAGGCAGAGTGAAAACTAATCAGGGCAGCATGATCACCTATACATCTAGACAGCAGCACTTCTCAGGCGGCACTCAACAGCCGTTTGAAACCAGATCGGACAGCCCTACGCTACGGTGGGTTCAAAATGCTGCTGTCAGCACCGCTGGAAAAAAAAGTGCTGTGAGAGCATGGGGTGACCGTGCTGAGTAATAATTCTGCGGGCAGCTTCCCACTCCAGCAAGGAGCCCAATTCAGGAGGCCGTTGGAAAATTTAAACCACATCCAATTTAAAACCTTCTGCTTTTTTTCTGGCGACCTTATAATTTTTCAGGGACAGCTGCTAAAATCTATTGCTTCTTTCCATAGGACCTCATGGATCACCGTAACATCTTCAAATAAATCTCACTTCTAAGGGAGCTCAGAGGCTAAAAACAGAGCAAAGGAGTCTGTTAGATGCTCTTACCGTACAAGAGCTTTTTGGGGGACAACTGGAAAGGCTTCGTGGTCTTTTGCAAAGCCACAGCCACGAAACATTCCTATGCTTCTGGAGTTGCTGCAAGTCTTTGTAGGATAATTAAGCTAAACAAAAAGCAAGGTGAAAAAACCAGAGAAAAAGAATAGAAGAGAGATTCAGAGATACTCGAGTCCTGCATGTACGCTAGGAGAGCTGGGCACAAAGGTGAAATGATTTGTGATCCATTCCTCTTGGTATCGTTTGCAATGGATGCAAAATAACAGAGGATGTTTTTGTGGAAACATTAGGCAAGTTTCAAAATTATGTCTCTGTTTAGAAACATCCCAACTCATTTTTTTTTTAAATAAAAAAATTACAGCTCCAACATTGACTTCATTGACTTCTGTGTGATGCAGCAGCCTTCATTTTGATGCAAGGTCTGCCTCGGTGCTCCCAATGACCTTGGCAAAATTCTTACAACAAAACAAAAACAAAAACAAAAAACCACATAAAAACCCCCTTCAGGACCTCAGGCTCTAAAGCTATTTTAGAATTAGCTTTGAATAATTGTCCCACAATAGGAGTTTTCTTGATTAATTGCTTAAGATAAGGCCTCCTTTTCCTCGCTGGCCTCCAGTGACTCCCTCTACTTCCCATAATCACTTTTGTCTCAGTCTCCCGTTCACTGGGAACTGCTAAAAGAAAAATCAGAGATACACCAACTCCATTACCTGAGGATTAGCCAGGAGATAACCCTATGTATTCCATTACTGACCATTATTTGAGTAATTATTCAATCAAGTTTAGACCATGTGAAAGAAGCGCTAATTGTTTTGCAAGGCTCGCCCAAGCTGTATATCTAAGGGATGCAACTTGTGTCCTTTAACAAAACAAAAATGATGTGCTGATTGCAAAGAAAAATGAGAAGTGGTTTCGTATCGAACTCTGCTTTTTTTTTTTTTTAAAAAAAAAACCTAATTAGGCTTAACTAGAAGTTAAGGATCTATTTTGATCAAGTTTCTGCACAAGCTGGATTGTATACATACTTGATTACAAAAATTTTGCAGGATATTGCTTTTCCATCTGAATTATTTAAAAAATGGTACTCAGCTGTTAGTTTTCTAGCAGCTTATAAGATAAGCATCCTGAATATAAGGAAGGCAGGGATAGTGGAGAAACAAACAAAGAGCCAGTAACCAGCAGGCTCAATTTAAACAAGAAACTTGTGCGCACACATCAGTACTTGACTCAGAGGGCTTGAGACCCTGATTTAAACTGAATTAATGTCTTTTAGCTAAGTAATATTTTTCTTGGACACACGGGAGAAAGGAAAAAACCCTATGAAAACAAATTTAGCGAAGGAATTGGCTTCAGTAGGCAGTTTTACGTAACATTAACTTTCCACTCGGACATTAAAAAAAAAATTAAAAAAATCCTTCATTTGAGAGTTGTCGGATTCCCATGTAATCTTCCCGTTCCATGGAGCTGAGATTGGTACACTACCAGGTGACTCCCTGCCCAGAGGGAACTGAAATTCCCAGGGACACCAGCTGATGCTCTACAAAGACCCTCAAAGAAGCCACAACCTAAAGACAACTTTTTAATCTTGAGATACAAAACTTCCCTTAGCTATCAAACACAGGAAAGCGTTTACAGCCGATGGAAAATTAATCTGTAACTATTTATTTGATCTTCTTGTTGCCACACCTTCTAAACCCGTGTTCTTAAAACCGCCGCTGTCAAACAAAATCTACAGCCTTTATTTTTAAAAGCCCATCAACCTTCCGGCTCCAGCAGATCTCATGCAATACCTCGCATAAGCTATTTTCTACACATAGTTTCCTCGTAATTGTAAGTACCATTCTGGTAGATAGATATAACCAGCCCTCGCTAGCATCCAGAGGGGTAGTTTGGCAATTTTTAACCCAGGTTACTTGACTGCCTTCCAGCTCTTGGCTAATGCAGATAGAGCTTCCACATGGCTGCCATAAACTCAGACCTTTACCTCCTCTGCCTTCATGAGTTTTCGGGGGTGGAGAGGAGATTTATCTATGGGGGTGAGCACGAACTGTTGGTATTCTCGGGATTCAGGCAGAACGAAATGCGTTCAGCCGTGGCGAGGGAGCTCCTTCCAAGCTAGGATTAAAGCCAGTGGTAGGGAAGCTTTGGTTTTAATGGATAAATTGTTGCAGAGTATGCTCAGCCAAACACCTTTGCTGATGAACAGGACTTGAAATTCGGTGGGGAGGGGATTATCCTCCTGCAGTGGCATGTAATTTTTAAGAACACCCCCCCTATTAATCTAGTTACGTGCCAAATAGTAAGCAGCAGTTTGACCCAAATCCTATTAGCAACAACAATCTGTCATTACCTCCTCTCCCCAAAATGAAATATGCTCTGGGATGCGTTACAGAGAAATAAATTGAAACACGGGAGGTTTTCTGCATTAATTTCTCCCACATCCCAATTCAAATTGTAAATTCACGGGGCAGGGACCTGAATTATGTTTGTAAAGCACTGCCTTCACCCACACTGCTGTGTGAATAAATCATGAACATAAACAACACTGAAGATTTTCTTTCCCATTTCTTTGTTTCTTCTTTTTGTTCTGATTCTCTGTTTTCTCTCATCCTTGTATTTTCCTCCTTCTGCTTGGTCTTCATTGCCTGTCCCTTCCGAAACCCAGAAAATATTACCATTTTTCTGCCTTTTTCTTGTCCCTCATTCTAAGCTTCCACTTTTGCTAAGATTTAGCAGAAACATAAAAACCAGAAGAGACAAGAGCACTTTTGCCTTTCGTGTCACTCAGGATATTTTCATGAAGGAGACTGGTGGCCAAAGGCAAGACTGAAGCAAAACCACCCATGAAGCCCATGAAACATTGGACCATAAGAATACTGAGAAGTGGGAGAGGAGATAAAGAGGAGTTACACTAAGTAAGTATTTCAGGGATAAACTGAGGAACATGGGACAAATAAGGATGTGGAAACATTGTCAAAGTGACTGTGGAACAAGACAGAATATGAATGGGGAGCAATCGCTTGCTGGCTTGGTTTCTCCATCACATGATGCTAAATCCTGCAAGCTTTGGTCCTCAAACACTCGTTTAGGGAGAATATCTTCACTCTCGAGTTCTTCCATCTCACACCTGTCACTGCAGATACTGTGGCTTCATTTCTTATGCACATCCGGAAAAATAAAAAATGCCCGAGGATACTCTTAGATAAGAAGCTGTTCAGATGTGACGTATCTCAGCAGTTATTAAAAAGTAATTATACCTCATATTCTCATGAAGCATTCATTACTTTGAGAAGGGATTTAGATATCTAACTTTTAGATATATAACTTTTGCAGATCCTGCTTTATGATTCATGTTATAAGAGAAACCAGGAATAGCTGAAGAATCACAGTTTGGTCGCTAAGTTATAGATTGTCTTGCTTAAAATGGTGAATTCAGTGTCACCATGCCAAATCACGAGACTATATCTGTCCAGCACAAGATGAATTAGCTTACAACCTCTTGGTTTTTTCTGGTTTATAACATAATGCTCAAGAGGATGAAGTTGCTTGCAATGATCAGCAGCTTGGGATGCGGGGTACCGACACTGTCTACCGTAGACTACCTTAGAGCGTGGTCGCACGTTACCCTTGCTTCAAGCACGGCCATGCTCTGACGTTTGTCCCACAGCATCCCGTGGCCATGCAGCCACAGGGTACATCAGTTCGTTGAGCTGAAGGAAAAGCCAAATTCTCTTCTCCCTCCTTCCTGAAAAAAACAACTTTTAGCCTAATCAACTCTTTTAACTAACTCAAAGGAAAGGGAGAAACAACCAGCCGGAGATGACAGCATGCCTGCTTCTCTTGGCAGTATCCTGCAGCTACAGCAGACAAACCTTCTGCACAGCACGTGGCAGCCTACGTCAGACATGGGGGTGTCAGTCCTCCAGCTTAGAAGACCATCACACAATGAAAACACAATGTTCAAGGTCAGTATATCACAGTATATACAGACACGATTTCTATTGCTAACTTTGGGTTTTGTGTTTTAGTAGACCTACAAGCCCTTTCAGGTGAGATGGGACTTCATCTTCTCTTAAGGGTAGACATGGATGCTTGTGTACCGATTCAGCCTCTTGCTGCAGATGGAGAAAGTTCAAGAGAAGATTTATTCAGATCTTGTACTTTGCAGTAGGACAGAGGATTCTTTTTCCAACTGAGGCAGGAGATTTATTTATTCTTCCTGAACAGCATCTCTGACTCAGCAGAGATCACTCCTCCATTTACTGTTTAAATTTTGCTTTGTTTCCCCCTCTTTACATCATATTATTCCCTAATAAGGTGGGAGAAGGAAAACCCTTTCCTCTCTCCCTCACACCAAGAACTGTCACTGCTCCGAGCTGAAAGACAGATAGAAGGAGAAGAACTTCAGATTATGTCTAGAAATCTTTCTCAAAGATGAAATATGACTGAAACGTACAAAAAGGACCTGCCACCTCTTCTTCTGCAGGGAGCTAAAGAGCCTTTAACAAGGAATTTCAGATCCACAAATATTTGAGTTTGTTTCAAGTGCTTGATAAGACCCTGGCAGACATCAAATTCTTGTTTTACTTCTGAGCTTCTCCCCCCTCCTCCACCATTTCTGGGCTAGAGAAACAAACACGAACCGTTGGCGTACTCTGCGTACACCCAGGAACTCATTAAGTCCAATCAAAATGACCCCCAGAACTGTGGGATGAAGTAACAAGAAAAATAAAGCATTAGGAATTTTAATACAATAACTACTTGCTTCCTTTTGCCATAAATTCTTTATGGGTCTCTACGATACATCTGTTACCGTGGGATAAATATCTTGTGCTCTGGCTCCTAAATATTTCCTACAAAAATCTAAGATTTACTCAGCTATCTGCACAGAAAGCTGTTTAAAAAAATCTAGGTGCCTTACGGGGAGAAATAAATCTAACCATAAAATTTGATAGCAAGAACAAGGACACCGTCTTAATCCTGTAAGTAACAAAGGTGTTGTCAGGACTTGCATCTATGCCTTCTGCAAATTAGAAAAGAAAAAAAACAAGTAAATTATGGTCAAAAGCATAAGAAACTGGGAGGAGAAAAGACAGGTAACAATTTAGTCAGGACACCTGAGAAACTGTAAATACATTATTTCCATTTTCAATATGCTACACTACTGCAAGAGAATATTACCCTTGACATACGCCAGACATGCTGAATGACAGAGTGGCAAAAAATATCATTTATCATAAGCAATATGATTAATAAGCTCTATGACTGCTCAAGAATAGCAGGTATTTAGAGACACAAGATACCTGATTCAGAATAAAAGTCTAAATTCATTCTCGCTCAGGAATAACATTTTTGCCAAGCCACAGTTTTGGGAATTTTCTATTACTGAGACCAAATATTTTAGGACAACCTGCTCATGGCACAGCCACATATTTTTACAGGCTCTTCATCAACAAATGGCAAAGAATTTGCATGTACAAACAAATTCAGGGGTCTCATCTTACAGAGGAAAAAACAAACAGGGCTCAGAAAGGACAAACTATTTACATATGACCACTGTCACACAAAATACTGGTGGCAGAGCTGAAAATCAGAAGTATAGGATGAGTTTGGAGCTCTAACACTGAACCTACCAGCTCACCTTTTGCTTAAGAGAAGGTGTCATCTGGCTAATCAGATATTTTTTATACAGTCAGAAGGAGAAAGAGCCCATCTCTCACTCCTTGGATTAAAGGAGATATCTTAAAATAAAAGGAAATGGTGTTTGTTCATCTGCAGTGTGATCCTGCATCTCTTCTTCGAAGAGGCAAGCTCCTCCTGCCACGGAAAGAAACCTCAAGTAGTTTCTTCTGGCAGAGAGTAGTTTAATTCCTTGCAATACATTTGCTCCTTTCGTCACCGGGACCGATTTGGGAATGACCATCACTTCACAGCTGATGCCCCATTCAGAAAAGGTATAGTTTTTAATTTTAAAATAAATCGCAAAAAGACTACAAGACTGTAACATCCACTTTTTGTACCACATCCCTCTCCCTGCCTCCCCCTGCCCAGTGCGGATTAGGATGGGGAGAGGGATGAATTATCTCTGGAGAACTATAAAAGATAGAATTGATTTTTGGTAAGAACTCCAAGGAAGTTCTTAATACCGCCTTATCTTTGTGAGTAATACAGAAATGTTCCTCTGCTGAGTGAGCGCCTATCTTCGAAGCTATCCTTGCCAATGTTATCTCTACAGAAAAGCAGCTTTGAAGGATAGAAAATAATATATGTTCCCCGTTGGTTGAAACGGAGTTGTGTCAAAACTTGTAATACAGAGTTTAGGTTCTATGCTAGATATTTCCATAACTTAGGGGAATTCAACAAGTTCGCTGCTGTGACGCTAGCATGAGGCCAAGATAAGATTTGCCCATCTCGCATAATGAAATGTAGTAATTGTGATGCAGTTCAGAGCACCTGCACAAACCTCATGATGTGACATCGCCCAAATTCACAGTCTTGCACATTAGTATTTTTATTACAGTGTGAATTTGTGAAGCTTCTTTAAATAAATTTTAAAAATCCATCATCTTTAAGTATTTCTTGAAGAAAGGCCACAAAGTCTATGTTTATAAGGGGAAGCAATCTCCTATTAGACTAGTAAGAACAGATGGAAAAAATAGATGTAGTTTTGGATGCACAAGCTATTTGTCAGGACAGAGGCTGTGTGCTTGAAAGTTTTTTGTTTTTTCCCCTGATGACAACAGAAGGTCTAAGAGGAAATATTACCTCCTCCTACAAACTGTCTGATCCTGGCTACAACGTTATCAACACAAATATTGGACTGTCCCACCCCTAATAATTTAGGGTAGTCCCCCTACCCAACTTCTGAGTGTTTAGGTCAAATGGTACATTTTCTGAGAAACAGGAGCCTTTGATTCAAAAGTTCCCGTTTCTAAGACAGGCTCATTTAAATGTACATGAATCTCTGAATGGCATCTTCTTGCCAGTCCAGGGTTATGCTTATGTATAATATCTTCTTCTTTATTCTCAGCCCTTGACAACTAGCAAGAAGAATACATACAGAAAGCATCTTGCAGCTCCTCTGAAAACAATCTTTTGCTGGAGCCGAGCAGTCTCTCCTGAGAAAAAGGACTTTCTGGTCATCTGCCGAAGCCAGTAATTCTGTTCTTCGGACTCCCAGGATTTCTGCTATCTGATGGAATATTTAAGCAGAGACTTCATTTCCCCGGCGGAATGCCGACAGCTCAGCCACTCCACTCCGGTGTTCAATGAGCTCTTGTGTTCTATTACAGAAGAAATGCGATTTTCTGCCCAGCTGGAAAATGATACTTCTTCCTAGTGCAGAGATTTGTACCCCACTCTAACCCGTCTAAATAGGTCACAGTCACATTTTCACAATACTACCAATATATCCCTTCAGAAAATGCAAAAGCTTATTGCACCCAGGGCAGAGACTATCTCACGTGGAATACAGCAGACTCTCTCCTTAGCGAGGAAAAATAAATAAAGCAAACTAAGGAACACGTTACATCTCTCCACAAAACCTCTTCCTCCGATCCGGCGGGTTGGAATAGCCCTCCCGTATCTCTTTCTTTCATCAACTTTCCTATTTCGAGCAGATTTGAAGGCCCTGCTCTGCCAGTGACCAGCTCGGCGGTGCTTGACAAGACACAGCTCTGCGCCTTACTCCCACCCTCTATCAAATGGGGATTATTGATATTTTTCCCCCGAGTGCTTTGAGCTCTCTGAGTGTACCAGGAAGCTTTATTTATTCATTTGCCTGCCCCAAATGAAACAAGCTCTGTCAATCCTACTGGGTAGGATGCTATGGCGTTACTGTTCTACACGGTACAAGTCTGCCAAAAAAAATGGAGACACCCAAAAATATTAGGAGTTTGGGGTCTAGTGAGATGTCTTGAGGAAACAGAAAGTGTGATATGATGTTTAATTTCTTCTTCGGATGTCTTCTGTGCATGCTTTTCTTATGCTGTTTTACCAGCCAAATACAGTAATTAAGCACTGGCTAATGTGCCCTTCAAAAGCACACACTGTTCCCAGCCACCCTGGTTTAAATCTGGACTAAGCTTAAAAAAGCCGAGAGAGTTAAACCCTGCATGTGAGCGGGCTGAAACTTTCGGTGTCAAAATACAGTCGAGGTAAAATGCATCAAAACATGGAGAAAGGGGATGCTCAGAATTGATTTTTCCAACAAGGCATTTACAGGCACTCCAAATACGATCTCCACTTCAAACATAAAATAGTCATTGTGCCGATTTGTTACAGTACGACTTGCTAACGTATTTGATTCCACATTATCTGAAACTCCCAGTTATCCGAGGTCTCATCTTCTTAATGGAAGGGAATGTACAAAAGTGGAGCACTTGCTTTAACACACAATATATTATCTATACAAATTGGTACTCATTCAACAGACAAACTTAAAAACCAAATTATGGTTGACTATCAATTTGATACTCTGCAGCAGAAAACACCGCTTAAAGCCTGATAGCTTATAAAGCCTTTTAATGACAGTTCTTGGCATTACAAAATACCAGATCTTGACTATGTGCTAGAACTCGGTAGAAAGGTCTCCTGAGAAGAAAATTTTCGCTAGTTGGTTGTTGCAGCTGAGATCTCACCAAATATTAAACAAATACTGTACTGCGGGCTAAGATATCAATATTATAAAAATGTTTCTTGGTGTAATACCGCACTGCTGTGTGAAAAGCAAAGATTCCTGCTGAAGTAACATGCTGGGTATCTCAAAGGAAATGATTTGGAAGCAAATTTCTCAGGCAGCCCTGCACCTAAGAAACCAATCCGGCAGCCAGTGAATTTCAACTTTTACCTTTGCTTCGCCACAGATGCCTCTAAACTAAGTTGCCTGCAAAATAAATTCAGAGCCTTGCCTCAGTTTCCCCGATTTTAGAGACTGCAGAATTCAAACTCAAACATGGAAACGTAATTCGCCAAACGTGCATACGTGCACGCATGCAGAAATGCAGATTGCTTTTCCACGGAACAGACTTTCTGCATTTAAAAAAGCCAGATGCTAGAAGTATTAGTATTTATTTAGATATTTCTATGTGGTAGTAAATAATACTTTTTTGCCTTCAGCATAGATATTTTTGAACTCAGGTTCATATTCTCAACAGCACTTCAGTAATTTAGGAATAAGAACCCCAACAACTTTCAGCAGAAATAATATTTTTAATTTCTTAGGCACTCAGAAGAAGCTACCTTAATTTGCCAACTCCTTTAATTAAAACTTATTAGAAATTCTAACGTGCAATCAAAATTCTGTAATAAAAATGGCAAACCCCACATCTCATTCTACAGCTTTTCATCAGGACATAAGCCAGATCCCAGTCACATACTATCAGGCATGCCATTAACAACACAGCAACACTGTACAGTTTACCAAATAAAAATTCAAGTCCATAGTCCAGTGACAGATATTTGGATGCTACTGGGCAGTTCATGTTATAAACAGAGGCATTTCTCTTGAAAGTTCAATAAGGTTGAAAGCTAAAACAGTGATACGGCATCAGGGATTTATCATCTAATAATAAAAGAGTGTTTGTTCTTCTGGATCTGCTCCTAACAAGTGGAGTCTCATGCTGAAAGAGCAGGTTCAGTAGGCATGTGGCTCTTCAATTGCACTCCTTATTGTATGCTTTATATTGAAGAAAGCAATTTAACTTTTGAGGACAAGAAAATTATCTTGAAACTGAAGTCCTGCCTAAGCTCAAGGCCAAGCTAGAAAAGAACATGTAAAATTATTAAAAGGTCTTCAATTATTACTATAGCTGGAACACTCATAACAGCTATAATTCAGGATGCCTACACATTTTAATTATAACCCCCATTTTCAGCAGGTTATAGCTTTCCCTATCATGCTAAAATTTATCAGGTCTGGCCTGTCATAACCTTTATAAAAAAAAAAAAGTTTAGGCCATATTGCTCACTCCTGATCAAATCATGGGAAAGTAGAACAAAACCAAAAGTAACTGCAGTTCTGCTGCCCCACGGGTGGTAGAGAAGAGGTGGAAATCACTTGAGCGACCTCTCTCAATGGTGCTTTGGAGTTTTTTGGTGAAAATTAGGTATGGTATCATTGAATCCACTCATGTAAATTCAATAAATTATAAAATAATGAAAGTGAGAATTTACACGGCTGTCAAAGCAATGTGAAACAGAGGGACACCATTCTCCAAGAAGCTGTGTTGTACCAGGCATACACGTGAATTAATTGGTCCTACTTCCACAAGTATAAATGAGGTTTCCTGCTTAAACAAGTCAGGGCTTTTAGGTCTTTACCTCACTCCTTCTCAAGCAAAAGTCAACAAAACTGGACTGCAGAAATGATCTAGGACAGCATCTTCCAGACCTCAATTTTCTACTCATGGACTTTCCTACAGTAGTAAACCCCCTTCCCCATGCAAGGCACAACTCCGGTCACGTACAGAATGGACCAATCTGCTAGCATGCAGCCAAAATTACTCCTTTTTCTTTATTCTTCTTTTAAATATCCAACAAATCTAACGTAAAACCACCCCGAGATACTGAGAGGGATGCCTGCTAACTCTTGAAAGACTGGAAGCGCTTTGAGTTGAGTTATATGTCTT
This sequence comes from Balearica regulorum gibbericeps, assembly GCF_011004875.1. NCBI lineage: Eukaryota > Metazoa > Chordata > Aves > Gruiformes > Gruidae > Balearica > Balearica regulorum. The sequence goes on along the minus strand of NC_046184.1, from coordinate 5,109,253 downwards.
TGACAGATGGGCCCAACTGATGACCTGCTGGTTGTGTATGTCCTGCCAGAACAGAAAAAAAACAATCTGCTGCCCACTTTTGTACAGCAGCACGTCTGGGGAATACTTGGAAAATCAGAGCAGGCTGAATGACTTGCCCTGGCCAAGGCATCTCGCTCCCGTTGTTTTTTTTTCCTAGGTCTGCTCAGAAATGCACAGGGATTTCCTGTGCACGCAGGCTGGGCTGCAAAAGCACCGTCAGCTTTAAACTGGGAAGCACTGGACAAACCGGGTGTACACAGATCTCTTGTACTGGGCTTCAGCAGTAGGTTCGTTCACATGACACACACTGATTAAAACTTTGCTGTTCTTCTAAAATGCTCCTCTAGACTCTAACGAGTACTTACAAAACTATACACCAATGACTAAATTAGATATGAGGTGCCTGGATGTAAATATCAAGTAAAACTACTATATTGTAGTTTTGTAGATCCAGATTTGCCGAATCAAGCTCCAGCAAATCGCTGCTCGGCATGCAGGACCTCATGCTGCATCCCTTCCTGCTTACAGAGTTCTGGTAAGTCAAATATTAATGATATCATGCACTTGAGAAATAAGTTGGGATGGTGACACACTCGTGCAATGCCATGTTAAGATTCTATGTCCAACCTCACCGCTGGTATTTCCTGACTTTTTTGAGCCTACCAAGTATAACCTCATATGTCTCAATGTTTAAAAGCATGATGTAACATAGCTGTAGCATTGAATTTATGATTGCTTTTATTAAAGAAGCATATTGGAGACCCCAGCTAACAACAGAATTCCATTGTGGAAGATGCTGTCCAGACTTAACCTGAAAAGCCCTCAGTCAGAACAGTTTACAAATCAAATACAGGAAGACATACCTAAGATGAAGGACAGGAAATATTACTGTGATAATTCTGCTTTATGGAGGAAGTGACCTACCTAAGGTCACAAAGCAAGTCTGACCCCGATATTCCGAATCCCAGTCCACTGCATTAATTGCAAAACTGTTCTTCGTCTTCCTCCTGAGATGAAGAATTGGCACAGCAAAGCTGATGCTGCACCACGAGAGCTCAGGGCTCCAGTCGGGCAAGGCAATGAAACAGTTTTACAGCTGCAGACGACAATGATAATTTTGTCTCACTTGATTTTTTTTTTTGGTTTGGAAAATATAGCTCCAACAGTCTGTACGGGCTTTCAAAGGGCTTTCTAGATGAGGTACAGTATCTTCCCTGGTGGACTAAAAAGTTTTATTCTCACACAATATTCAAAACCCACAACTGTACTGTCCCTTCTACGTCCTCTGTGTCTGGAAAATGTAGCATATACCATTGTCCTACCACCCATCAGCGAGTTCTCTATATGTAATATCCTACTTGTTTGCAGGATATACTGGTGTTCTAAATGCATTTTTATTGAGTGCATTTTTATTTATTATTAAGCACCCATTTCACAGGTGAACAAACTGAGATTAAATGACATAAGATGACTCCGTGCTGGATCAGCCAAAAGCTAGGCACAAATTCAAAGGGTTCTTGAATTAAGACTCTTTATTCACAATAATGAACTTGCAAGATGTGCAGAGAAACCTGTTAAAAAAATGCATTTTTTAATGCATAACAGGACCCACAATATAGAAAACAGTTACTGCAATATTAGCGGTCCAGGTCCTTCAACTTACGCTGGCTGAAGCTGATGCTGAAGAACAATAAACACATCACCTTTACGCTAGTGCACAAGCAGCCACCTCTCCAGTGGCTCTTTAACTCTCTTGGATGCTGATATGGTGTTTGTATTTAAAATACACAGTATCAAGGTATTTTAGGTCAGTCCTAAGGAATTTAACTACAGGTTTAGTTATGGTATCACTAGGAAATGCTATATATTTAAGCTGCTAATGTAAAACATCATTATGACGATTAAACCATAATGCAATGCCCTTTCAGCAGACACAGTCTGGAAACACCCAGAGCTTGGAAGTCGACAGGTGCCCTCGTTAGTTTATTTTTGTCTCCATCTGCCTGACAGAAAGCAAAAAGCTCCCATTCTGGGTTAGCACAGGATCAATTAAGAGCCTATTTTAATTGAGTGGAAGCCAAGCTTTCCTTCAGAACTATGTAGGCTGAGTATTCACTGATCAGATGAATTTCTCCCTCGTGTGACTCTTCAGGAAAGTCTCCTTGTGTCTGCGTGGGAGCTGGAGAGACTCAGACGTCAAACCTTAATAGCTGGGCCAAGGGGGTTTTTTAAAGTTGATTTTTAGATACCTTTAAACTTTTAATTTAAAACACTAAAAACAAATAAGAGGTCAACTCTTCAAACACAGTCTGTGCTATATAAGAGCATTTATAGGGTTACAACTCAGGAAACAAGCACATTAATAGGGCTGCAAGAGAAAAGCAACTTGAGCTTCTGCTAGAAGTGAAAGGGGTGGGTGGGCAGGGAAGGGAATATAAAGAAGGTTTTAGGCAGTTTTTGCATGATCTGCATATTTTGACTTCTGATTTTTCTGCCTATCAAACGGTAACACACGCAGACTCAACAAGTAAAGTTCATCAGTGACTGAAATCACCGCGAGAAAAAGCTCCTGAAATACAGGCTTGTTATCCTCTGTCAGAGCAGGTCAACTTGAAGATGCTGCCACGAGGGAGAAGAAAGGACCACTGCAGTTAGGAACCCAGTTCCTAACAGGAACCCTTCCCAGTTTCTCCGGCAAGTAATGCCGGTAACTCTTAAACTGCAGCTGGCTTGCAAGTCATGCACCTCACTAAAACAGGAAAGCACCGGAATATCCTTCCCATTTCACCCAGGGCTATTACAGAACAAAGCAAGACTAAAAAAAAAATAAAAAAATCACACACATTGTCCACTCTGTAAAATCCACGAAAAGAAGTTTTGCTCTTCCCTTCTCCCCCGTCCCTCTCCCTGCAGCCTGGCGCCAGGCTTGGCCCAGGGAACAAAACCCACGTCCTAACGACTGGTATTTTCAGACGCGAACCCATTGATGACACGCAGCCATGAATACCTTCTCCCCTTACTGTAGGGAATGAAGAGCGGTCGGTGGCGTTATTGTTTTTACCCAGTTACATCCTCGAGCCTGTCATCGGGTATAGAAGAAGCCTTTATGCAGCAGTTGTACCGTCCCATTTCCTGGCTTCTGTCAAGCTTAACAAAACCCAAGTACTAAACACATTTTATGCCTTGGAGTATCAAATGTTCTTTGCTATCAGTCGAAATGGAGCTCTGTTCATTTTCATTATTGCTTCATATGAAAATGTTAGCTCTATTCATATTCCATATTCAAGATGTTTAACCTGGGTTCACTGTATGAAAAGTCAATCATGTGTGCATAAATTCAATATATTTTCCCCATTTATTGCAGTACAATGAATATCTTACAGAGAGCAATGTTTGTGTACTGATTCAAAAATATTATCTCTTTCTTTTGCCCAATTTATTTTGTATTTATTTGAGGTGAGGCAGGTATATTTGGGTTAAATAAGCTTTATCATTGCTCAGGGTTTATTATGTTTAGCACAAGAAAGAAAGGCAGCGTAAGAGAAGGAAATAAAAAATCCATCTTCGAAATCATGCCAGCAAGTGGGAAGAAACACTTTTGCTGATAAACAGGAAATATTTTATTTCTAAAGTTAACATTCTTAAGTAAAAAAACAAACACTTCAGCTAAATTTGTGGGTTTTAAAACAAACCGTGGAAAACATTAAGGGAACTAAATAGAAACCATCTTTCAAGATGGTAAAAGTAGGACAACTGCAAGCACGAGGTATTAAACAAGCCATGACAGCGAACATACATGACAGCCAGTTTTAACACCAATTAAACATACCTCCAATCAAAACCTGGAAAAAATGCTGTGAGCAACGTCAATCAAATTATTATGTAATGACATAAACCTTTCACATTATTATTTATATTTCAGGAAGTCGCATATGCTCCAACTAGCGTCCAGTGTGTTCAAAGCACCCTACAACCTACAAAAAAAGAGAAATTAAGAGAATCCTTGCTCCAGAAAACATGTGGCACAGTCGATGACTAGAGAAAGCTGGGGTAGGAGGGCAAGAGAAGAACGATTAATTGGAAAACCAGCAAATGTTGGTAATGTTCTGGCTGGGTTCTGCTCTAACTCTGCAAAAAGCACCGGTTTTGTGCTTTCATGGGAGTTTTGATCAGGACGGTGACGGTACAAACTGCTGAAATTGAAATAAAAAAAAATATAAGATGAAAACATCTGTCTTCTGCTTCCCACCCTCTCTTTCTGCAAATTTGCTCAATAATTTAAATGAAAGATCTAAAGGGAGTTTTCCATCTCTGTGGCCCTGTGCTGAAAGTGAAAACTGGATTTCAGACACTCTTTAATAGAAGAATTGTAAGGTTTCCTTCTGAATTGAAAAAAGCAATTTTGCTGTATTTTTTTTCACAGAAAAAGAAATAAAAATCAACTACACACATGGTTTCTTTCCATCAATCTGTCTATTCTATCAAGTTTTTTCACCCAATGGGTCGACAGATTCAGCCCAATTTTTGAAGCACAGATTAACACGCAACACGCAGTGACAGCAATCGACTGCCCGTAACAGGCACAGGTTTCTCATGGGCAAATATGCTTTTTTATGCAAGTCAAATTAAGATTTTTTTACAGCCAGTGTAATACAGCACAGAGCACGTGCTAGGGTGTAACAAGCACAAGTGACCGATGGCCGTCGGACTCCTGCCCACCACTGCACCCACTCTGGGCACGCTGCTGTACTGCAGCAAGTACTGGGCAGACTGGGATGTTGGGGAGATCAATTAACGTGTGAAAAGTGCTTTGAAGTTGAAAAGCAAGAAGTGCTAAGTATTATATCCCATTTCAGCACATCATTTCAAGCTTATGATAAACACAATAGATTTAAAAAACCCAAACAGCATGCAGGTGAGGAAAATTTAGAAACTCAGCCCCAAGTTTCTACCTGCAAAATACTTGACGTGCTCACGCACCACGCAGATGTTGTAACCAATTCATACTGTGCAGAACGGGCACACAAAAAGATCCTGAAAGTGCTAACAAACACCCCAAAAAGTGTAAAACTTGTCTTCAAAATACCGGGGTCGAGTCAGCAGTTGCGCATTTCGCTTAAGCGTGGAGCATTAAAAGGAACTTAATATTCTTGCAAAGAGAGGCGATCTGGAGGAAGCCTTGCTCTAATTTCTCTCTTCTGTTTAGATTCGTATAGCTACGCCAAAACGTCGAGGACTAAAGCAACACGAATATTATGCTATCATATTATTTACCTACGGTGGGGGAAGATAAAGAGTTTTAATGGAGCGAAAGCAAGTAAGAAAAACTCGACTTCAAAGCAAAAACTAATTATGTGTTTTACTAATTACATTTTAAAAAGATACACAGGGCATTACCGACGAACCCTGCAAAACTGAAAACACAACTGTGTCTCAGGCTGCCTTGGCCTGGAAAAGAGCTCCCGAGAATTACCAAGGGATTCCTGCTTCCCGCAAACACAGCGCCACTAATATTCTCCAGATTTGCTGGCCCTGCTACGAACCATCTCAAGAAAATGTTTACATTAAAGTCGGGTTCAGCTAGGAGGTCAGCTAACTTTAAGGCTTTAAGAAATCAGCAGCCGTCTTGTCTCCCTAGCAGTGCAGGGGGATGGGGAAAGGTTGTGGGTTTGTTTTTTTTTTTTTTTTTTTAAAAAACAGAAAATCATTAACTCGCTGCATGGACAAAACCTCAGGTTTTCACTCTGTTTCATTTGCTGTCAGTGATGTGAAAGTTTGGTTTTTTGGGTTTTTTTTCCCCTCCCTGTCTTTAGGCATCCATCAATAAATTGTCAGCACATCTTCAAAGTTTCTGCATACTTCGAAGCTGCTTTTAGACTAAGCCACGATATTGCACGTTTTAAACCTATAATGAAAATAATAGGTACTATCTCGCACAATTAGCTGCGATTTTTATCAGGTTTCTGACTTTCGAACTGCACGCGTATCAAGTAAACAAGATAAGGAATTTATATTGCACGTATTCAGCCTTTATTCTTTAAAAATTGCTTCAATGAACACCAAGTGGATGTCAGATGATTTTCCATTTCATTCTGTACCACACAAGAATCAATACAATCTGGTTTTATTTGAGCCAGGCTCCTAAGCTTACGTCTTATTTACATCTCTCAACTGATAAATGATAGCAATAAAAGTGTGGCATTCTGCAGGAAGAAAGTGAGATTACACTTCATCTAATTGTTTAAAGTAGGAGAAACAGTATTCCCACTCGGAAATAAATACCTTAAAGGCTTCCACTGCTATAATTGTATTGCAAAGGTCTAACAACTCTATGCTGAGCAAGAATGGCTGCAAATACAACAATAAAAAGTCAGATTTTTTTTTCCTTTATTTTTTATAGCTATGTATCCAGGTAAACATGTCAGAAAAACACAGCCTTCGTTCAAGGTTCTTAGAAATCATCAAAAAACATCTATCACAGTGTCCGCGTACAAGGCTGTTCATGTTCACTATTAAATGAAATCAGATGCACGTTAGCAAAGAGCACAAAGGCAACTGTTAGTATTTGCTCCTAACACAAAATGTGTTTAGCAGATCCAGGGTTATACAGACTACAACTTACAGCAACTAGCCCACGAGACACGGATTTGTGTTGTGGCTAATTGAATTTTTACTATTTTTTTTTAATCCTAGAACCAGTTCCTAACAGCACACAACCAGAGGGAAGGGAAAGACCCACATCGTGTTCCGGTTCTGTCTCATTAACTTTAATTTATCTCCGTACTAAGTGCAACTATTTTACCAAGAAAAAACCCCATAAGCATGCATGCGTGAGCTACACAGGTAAAAAGAGAGGTAGAAACAGACAAGACAAATCCAAATTAGAAATAATTTGTGTACAGAAATAAGCTGAGTAAGTTAAGAGACTGAGTTAGCACAAGGAATGGATGCAAAAAACTTTCAGAAAGGAATTGTTACTGTCCATTTTTAACTTGCAAAGTTCGCCTTTCTGCAGGGTCCGACTCTTTCAAGCAATCCCTTTTCCTGCTCAATGAATCCCAAAATGATTTCCAAAGCTTTCACTCATTTTGACACAAAGGATACAGGAGACTGTTTAGACTCCTAATAAGCCAGGAGCCGTTAAAGCTGCACAGTACAGTTAAACACTGGATGGCGGCAGCCAAGAAAACAATTCCTTTGAGAGGAAAACAGCCAGCATGTGCCCTCTTGTAGGAATCACATACCAGAGGAAAGGAACTTTTTTGGGCTGGCGTGTGACGTGACTGTAAGATGCTCGCTGTGCACGGAGGGGCTCCATTTCTCTGGCGTGCCCCTGGAACTGGAAAAGGGACATTTATTTCAGCTGCCCAACCTCGCTGCCACCTGCCGAAGAGCTCGGTGCTTGGCAAGCGCTGGTACTGCTGTCCACTGGCAACGACTAATAAACGTTAGGGACATATTAACACTGACTATTCGGTAAGTTATGCGGAAAGATTTTTTTTTTTTCCCTAATTCTGCTGGAAATATTCCTTTTTTCTCTCCTCTACTAGGAAAAGTCAGACACCCCTTAAGAGCTCCTTAGAGGTACACATAAAATTGCGCTCATCTAAAGTCCAGTAATCTCCAACTATACCATAACAAGAGCACAGCGCAGTAATTAACACATCACTACCATATTTCTTCCAATCCAGCAAATTTACAGCTGAAAACAATTCCGTGTAACCCAATTTAATTACATTAAAAATTATGCAACTTATTTTATTAAAACGGGATTGATTGCTCTACAAAGAATTTAGATCCAACAATGACCTTCTGTGCTACTGTAAAAGGTGTTCAAAACCCAATGAACATACAATGAAGGCTCTAAACCAGAAACTAATTAGCTCACACACAAAATATTAAATCTGTTTCACAAATTATGTAAATCATATAAAAAATGAGGTATAATACCAATGGCAAACTTTATAGTGCCAAAATGGAATAAGCTGTATGTATACCTGCCTTCAAATTAACTAAAGCAATTATACTGTAAAATCATTAGCCCAAGACATAGTTTAAAGTCAAGCTTTAATAACTTAATGCTACATGTATTTTCTAACCACAGAAACAGCATCACATACATTTACACTTCCCACTAAATTTAGAGGAGGTTATGCTGCATTAAACCAAGCAGGAAAAATAAAGTATTTAAAAAAAAAAAAAAAGAAAGGAATGCCAAAAATGTTTACTGCAGAAAATATGCACAAAATCAAGCCATCATTTCCTCTGGAGCTCTGTTTCCCCATAAAAACAATGCATTATTATGCGTTTTGAAACAGTAGCACCTTTATTCTAACTGCCACTGTCAAAAAAAATAAACAAACAACTCTCCTGAATGATGAGAAAATAAAACACGATTTTACAACATCCTGGCAATACTTTTAAATGCCAATTATCTGGTCTCATGGCTGCGTGCATCCCGTGGCGAAAACCTCTTACTACTTCGCATTAGGGTAGCTGGAAGAAGCAGCAACTCACGGCAGAAGCGTCTCTGTACGGTGAGGAGCAGCGCTACCTCCGCGACTGTAAGGAATGGGCTGAGAGGTTGAATTTTTTTGTGGGTGTGGAGTGCTTGGAAACTCTTGTGTTTCCCTAATGGGATTTCCAACCTGCTCTTCATCCTTTTAAGATAACTGCTGCGGAGCTTGATGAATCTATATAGGAGCAAAGGGACAGTGAACAAGGCAAAAATAAACAAGCCTTTCTTACTCTGCTCAGATGTTAAATTCGTTATTGCAATTTTCACAACACTACTGTGAAAGATAAAGTCCTTCAAGCCATTGCGTGGGAGGACAAAGTTTAGGCAAAGGGCTGTGAATTGTCTACCTGTTACCATCCACGAGAGATGGCTCTACTGTATCTTCGTGCAGCATTATGCAGGTGTGATTTTTCAGATGCTTTGGGATTCCCTCAGCATAAACCCAAGACACTGCGTGCCTGATCTACGTCTGAAAATGAGCACATACAAAATACCCAGATAACAGTTTTCCTGGCCTGACTGGAGATGATTGCATTTTTGAGGGGTGAAGCTAAAAGCTGAAGCACAACTGTGATGCATATGTCTGTGTATGTATTTTAAAATAAAGACTATAGTTCAGCTTTAACAAATAAAAATTCAGACCTTTTAAAATTTCTTCTAGCTGTTCACAGCCAAGATGTTACGGTCAAACTTCTAATGGACATGACTACTTTTTTATTTTTATTTTTTTTTTCAATTAAAAGAGAACAGCTTTTTTGTACATCAAAATGAGGTCTGATACAGTGTGAACTACATAAGCTAAAATCTGGTGCTCCATACCCCTTCTGCATAGCTGGGGCAATGTACTGTCACGATACACAGAACCTAAACACTGCTCTAGGAATGGATGTGGCTTTTGTGCATTATACGGGAGGGGTTGGAACTAGATGATCTTTAAGGTCCCTTCCAACCCAAACCATTCTACGATTCTATGAACTGCAGAGGATCTTTCAAAAATTGAGTATGAAAGGCAAGAACTTTTCCTCTGTTTCTAGAATACTGATTAATAAAAAAGCCATTTTCTGAATTTGTTACAGAGCTTTTAATACCAGAAATCCAAAGGGAGACTGATCAGGTCAACTGGCCAAAGATATACAACTACTCTTTCTGTGTGCATACATACCTACAATCACTAATTCAGTATCCTCAATACATACAGACTCCACATTTACTAGGGGCTGCTATAATTCTGTTTTAAGATCACCTTCCTACAAAGGAGAGTATAAAAACGATGGGCATATGCTGGGAAGAAGTACTTGGGATGAAGGAGAGAACAGAAAGGATTACAGAGGGAAGAAACTGGGAAAATCTGAGCCCTATCTGGGCTAACCTGTAGTGAAAATTAATAACATCCACGCAGCCAACTGAGAAGGGAGGACTGCAAGGCAGGATCGATGATTGAATCTTCTAATAAAATGCATTTGATTGGAAAAAGTATTTCCTTGCCTCAAAGTATTCTCACAGTGATCACGCTACGATAGAAGTTGTCTCCTAAATATCAACTGCCTCTTGATGTTGCATGACCACCTCCCTCACTCTCTGCAAACAGAATATAAACACTATGGTAATTACAGTGACTGATGACATGTAAATATTTAATACAGTTTAGTTTTTGTCTTTAAAATGTGTTTTAGAAAGGAAAGTAAATTAGTTTCCGGAGCTGACTCCGGAACTTAGTTATGGAGAATAAGTATTGAAAAAGAGATAGTTAAGGCAAGTCGTTTTGTCTGCCTGGCACTCTAAATTTAAGGGAAAAATACTTGCTGGTGTAAACTGCATTTCTAATTTGTCAAAATAATTTAAAACTAGATCTTTGTCATTAAAACAGATGCAACAAAGCCTGTTCCCTGACAATATTTTATCTGTGTCTTTTTGACTTATTGCTTGAATCTGCACACGTGCCAAATGCCACAGTACTTGCTAACCACTTAATCTGTTTCCTTTGAAACTCATCATCAAATGCTCATTTCTGTACAGTTAACGGCAGGGTCTTTGTAATGTATTTTCTTTTTAAAATGTAAATCCAGTGTCTTGGGAAGGTTTGGATTTAAAAAAAAAAAAACCCTCCACAAACCTATGAAGTCTCATTCCATGCTTTTAAACAGGAATGTTAAGTTTAACACATTAAAGGAAAAAGATGTCACTGATTGGAAAATTCCTTAGAGAGTCACATTTCCCCTTCTACAAACTGCTAATATATTATTAAATATTTTCTGAAAGAACAAAATGATAGCCTTTCCATCTGTTGTTTAAGCAGCCCTAAAACCCTCTTTAGCTTTGAGAAATTTATATTTTTAAGGGAAAGAGAGAGAGAGAGAGAATGGAATGGAAGAATAGGTCATGAAATATCCTAAAAACAAACAGCAAGAAAAACATCATTTCAACTACATTACAGCTCCAATTACTACTTACACCCCATTTTCCTGGGTTAGACTGTATCTTGATCAATGATATCCCAGCTGGTTTTAGTTGAAAAAGTTTCCATTTCTATCTCTACTAATGGTGCCACTGATAAAGAAGGAGAAATCCATCGCATCTGCAGCAGAACTGAAACTCCATTGAGGGATATATATATATATATTCATATACACATGCATGAACTGAAACCGTCAAGGAACATATATATTTATGAACCCTTGTCCACACACATAACATTTAGAAATATAGAAATCTGAACGGGAGAGTAGAGTGCAAGAAGCATACCAATATTAAAAAATATGCCAGAAAAAGGACTGCACATCTTACATCTCTAAATGCTGAATAAAAGATCAGTGGAAAGCAGGACGTTTCTGCAAAGTTACACAAGAAACTTCCAGCTTTACCATATCACCCTGTAGTACAATATTTAATTCCCACTTCTAATTTTTTCTAAGAGCACGCTGTCTGCAGATACATATGCAACAGTTAGACAAAAAGAAAATAATATATGCAAGGTTAAGCACCCTCAGGAAGTGACTGCTATAGCTCAGCTGATCCTTACACCGTCCCTTTCCCTTGTTTTATTGCTCTTCTGATTTACAGTGAAGTGCCGGTATAAAAATGCCTCCAGAAAGGTGGCAGGAGGATATTCTCACTCCCTGCATCTGTACGACTTTGGCAGAGAAAGAAAGCACAATGAAAACGTGGTAGCCTGTTTTAAACAACCAGTTTCCTCTTCTACGTAAACTGAAAGCGTGATCGAGTCGGCGCCGATCTCTGCTGTGCCCGGGGACCGAAAGCACAGCCGGGGACCTGCAGCCCGACACCACGAGTCGCAGACGTGATCTACAGCATCCCCATCCCGACCGGTGAACCCGTCCGGGAGCGTGGCACATCTCCCCACAGCCGCAGGCTGCTCCATCTATAAATTAGCAACAACATTGGCTTAAGGGTAAAAAAAAAAACCCTCTAACCAAAACTCGTCTGAAGTTTTGCTACTCTCCACTTGTACTGAAGTTTTTGGGTGCTTGTTTCCTTTTTTTCTTCTTTCTTGGGTATGGGACAGAGGCAAAGGCTTGGCTCGTGTTTAGAAACGGTACATAAACTATGAAAATATCTCACCACATGCACCAAGGCTGAATTTTTTTTTTTTTCTTAAACATTGCTACTGCATGCTTAAAAGACAAAACGGAGGAGCGTGAAGGAAAGATTTGGCTAATAGGAGTAAGCTGTAAAGCCCAATTACTTTGACAGGGTCCTTTTCAAATTCACATTCATCTTCCACGCAAAGCCAGTCTGGCATCAAGGATTCAACAAGTTATATTGTAACTGGGTACTTGTGTGTTCTTAAAATAAACATTTCTTCTCTTTGCGTGAATATGTCATCCCCTTCAATTTACATCTTTGGAAACAAAAGCCCCTGGAAAAGTATACAGAAAAAGCTGGAAAAAACCCATCCTAGTTTGCAAAACTGGAGTAAGATATACAAAGGAAATGAACCTGTGATACTATTGCTGTAACACAAATACTCACTGTCCATCACCACATTTAATTCACATTACGTGCTTTTTTTTAATCCCGGGTTCTTCGATTTAGCAATGATGAGCCACATTAAAAATGAAAACTTAAATAACTGAATTTTTGTAGATTGTGCTGTGTTTAAGGCCAAAACAATCTGCAAAACAAAGAAGGAAACGGCCTCTTTTTGCTAATGGGTTAGTATAAATCTCTATTGGAAGAACAAAGTGGGGAGGAAAATAGGGGAGAATCTGAGGTATTTATATAATTTTCTTTATACATCCAGTTTAGATATCCAGTATTTTGAATTATCTACCCGGAGGTTTCAGTCTGTCTGTTCAATGGCTTTATAGGGATCTTTGACTCCCATTTGTAATCACGTGTAAACAACTTGGATATCTGAGTTAGCCTGTAGCAGCCACTGTGAATATTCGCACACAGGTTTAACGCGGATCCTGAACCAAATCCCTCAACTGGAGCAATTTTGATTTGATTTTTTTTTAAACATTTAGACCTATATTTCAGAGCTTAAGTCTGCCTCCATATTCAATTAAAAGAAAAGTTAATGAGATTATAGTCAAGTAACCATATGAAGGCCTGAAAGTACACTTTGTAGCTGAAATTACTTTGTTCTGGTTTTATTTTTGAGTAGATATTTCAACATAAACTCTCCTGTACAGGCAGCACATCCCCATCTATCCATCCCAAAATGTTTTGTGCTCTGTGCACAGCTCTTCCACAGCCAAAACCAGATTTCCCATGCATGTAGAGTTCAGTATACCAAAATCCATATTCATGTTACAACCAAAGCAGGTAATTTAATTTGTGGACATTTTATGAACTATGTAGCCAAATTAAAACAGCTACCAAAACCCCAAGCTTGACTTCCTGCCTTTTCTGTCCTCGTATTTCTACCGCATTGTGTTAATAATCAATTTTTCCATTGGATTTCCTCTTGTTTAAGGAAGGGACTGACCTGCTATTGATCAGCTGTTCAGACATGGCATAATTTATTTGAAAGAGCAACGTGAGATTTGAATGAAGGCACTGGCTACATCCGAATGTGTACAAGATCACACACCAAAATAAACACAGTTGGGTCAAATTTTGATGCATTGAGCACACCAAAAAACATGCTCCCATTACACTGGAGGTGAAGATCCAGAGGGCTACACCTTGCTACATGAAAAGCTGTTATTTGGTGAGGAGGGAAATAGGCACCACAAGCAGCCTGTAAACACACAATTTAGAATTCGTAAAAAACTTGCTAGAACCTGGGAAAAGCAACTGTTTAGAGCCAGAAAGGAGAAACCATCTCACGCCATCAAAATGCTCACGGAGTTGAGACTTTGAGGTTAAGAATAAGGAAGCGCATTCCAAGTGTTCTGCTTCTGCCCTGCAAATAAAGTTTTATGGTCTTTGACATACGTTGCGAAATGGGATTCCTCCAGCACAGTTACACAGCTGCGTTGCTTTGGCACTAGCCAGACCAGGCACAGGGACGCTGTAACAAAAAATTCTTCACTTGGAGTTATCCCACTGGACAAACTTCTGGGAATTAATTCACGCTTTGTACTGCTACAGGAAAAAAAGATCCACATGGACATATAACTCCTACCATTCCAAGTACCATGAAAACCCAATTTTATGGTATATGTGTAGCTAAGATATTTTTATCATCTCCATTACAAGGGAGGATGCACCTCCAATCTGATTGATGTGGTGAGCAGCCACATACCAGAACCATTATACGGGAATCCGTGGCAGCCTATTGCTATAGCAACTGCCAATAACTAAGAACATCAACAAAGTTGTTTATTCATCTATTATAACTCTGATTTTGCTTCATTGGGCTGAGACCTCTGAACAGATGACCGCCAAAATGAAAAATATGCAAATATTATTCTTCTCATTAAAAACCATAACAAAATACCAATTATTTCAAAATTATCATGCTCTTAAAGGTCAGGTACGAGGCCAGGAATCAAGAAATCTTAAGAGCTAATACTAGTCTGGCCACTGATGTGCTACACAAATTGACCTAAGCTGCTCTAGCAGAGTCTGGGAATGATACCTGGCATTGCAGCGACAAATACGATGAATGATACCTGGTATTGCTGCGACAAATATTTATGGGGCGATCCAAAGAGACCCATCATTATATTAATGAAGGACCTTCTGACATTGTTTTGCTTTAACACAAATAAATACTGATGTTGCACATATGGTAAAGGAAGTTTAATGGGTAAGCACACAATTTAGCAAACACTAAGTGCTACTAGCAAGCATCACCGGGACCACAAGGTTGGTTTTTGTCTAAAAGATGACAACCCAATGAACCCTTCTAAAGCCACCATCGCTGTATCTCACAGGGACTGCAGTTCAGTGCCTCTTCCCCCCCCTCGGTGGCCTCTATACGTGCAGCTTTCCAACCAGACTGTTTTCTCTGGTTTATCAGCATAGCTTAATGAAAACGCGCAGTCATTTGGATGAAGAAACTCAAGTCCATCCAGGGAACTTAGGCCAGGAGGAGAAGGCATGCGAGTAGAGCCAGTG
Source organism: Balearica regulorum gibbericeps (assembly GCF_011004875.1). Classification (NCBI taxonomy): domain Eukaryota; kingdom Metazoa; phylum Chordata; class Aves; order Gruiformes; family Gruidae; genus Balearica; species Balearica regulorum. The sequence continues at coordinate 5,094,183 of NC_046184.1, read as the reverse complement.
ATGACTTCCATGCAGCATTACAGCAGCATTTCCAAACAGAAACCTTGGTTTCTCCCTCAAAAAGCTTTTGCTGTATCAACATTTGGTGAAAATGTCACATTTTCCAGGAAAAAGCCAATGTAACCTTGTCCCGTTTCCCCTCCTCTCGTCCCACTCATTTTGAAACATTTTAGGCTGCTGCAGGTGGGACCAAGAAGCACAATTTCAGAGAAGAGAAGACAGGAAAGCAGTGATGCAGCTAAAGCTCTAAATAACAACTTTGGGGGCAAAAAATACCCTGGTATTTATATTTTTATATTTTTTTTTTTTAGCTCTTCTGGGGTACAGGCAAAGGATAAAAATGCAAGGACCTCTCCTGCTTTCAGTAAACCTCACGTAATGTTGATAGTTTAGCATTTAGTTTCCTTAGGAGTGATGAGAAAAACCTGCAAGCAGTCTTTGCTATCTCTATATTTTAAAGCTGGTCAGAAAATGGTTTCCTGCAAAGAACTCTTCCCTACAAGAAAAAAAAAGTTTTCTGGTTTACCACAAAAAGGCAGCTTTCTACAGAAAGCAAAATCCTTTTCAAGAAAAGTATTAGTGCAATCGAGAACCTCATTTACTGTTAAAGAATAGCCTGCAGAATTTTTTAACCAGCTGTTCCAGTTAAAACTGTACAGAATTGGTCATCGTTTACTGCTTCCTGCATTATCTAATCCTACATCTGATACCCCAAGACTGAGCTTTTCAGGGCAAAAACTGCCCCTTTTTGTGCATACAAAGCACCCAGCAAACACTGCTTGAGCTCTAAGTAAGTTAGGAAACTAATGAAGTTACGGAAATATGAAGACAATGAACTCTTTCAAGTGCTATTTCAAATTTTTTTGCCATATAGAACATCTACTTACGTTCTAAAACTCTACCATTTATAACTCTAAACCAAAATATTAAGTTGTTAACATTTTCTCTATAATAGAAGTAGGCTGCCTGAATTGAAAAATACACAGAACGGTCATATTTACACTAACAGCCTTTAAATCCTCACTGAAAGCTTAACTCTCTGAAGAAACATCTTCTGAAATGCCAATACAGAATATTAGTTTCTGTTTTACTGACATGCCACGAAAAATAACCACACAGTGTAATCTGATGCATTATCACCTCAGAAGCTAAATGCGGTGTCAAATTTACTAAGCCAATGTAAAGCTGTAGGAAACTGGAACTCTTTCATTATTATTATTATTAATACGGCTTCATTTTGGTTTTCCAGCTCCGTGGTGTATTCAAGGTTCCTTCATACTGGCCAACAGCAAATCCTTTGGAAGGGAGTCAATGGCAGAGAGAAGATAGCATTTCGGTGGCTTCGATTCCCAGGATAAGCAAAGAGAAATGGTTTAAACCCAATGATGTTCTGATTTCTTCGGTGAAACATCTCTGCTTCGTTCTCTCCCCACCTCCCCCAAGCTGCACGGCTCGGTTCGGCTACCCCTGCTGCTGTCTTAGCAATACAAGGGATGTGCCAGCACTGAGCAGAAGATAATGCCGTTAGTGGCAGCGTTAATTTTTCACCTGGATATTCATACCAATCCACTGCCCAACCTTTTCTTCCCTGGCAAAGCCCCTGATCTTCCCTGTGCCTTCGAAGGGAGCTGAGCAGAGGACCCCACGTCCAAGCTCAGGTCACCGCTTCAAAGAAGTGTCTATAAAATAAACAGTTATCAAACACAGCTCCAATACATCTCAAGCTGAGAAAATAATTAGTTCATGCTACGATTGTTACAAAAATGAAGAGGGAATAAATGACCGAATATAGCTCTGCACATGCACTGCTCCAACAACTGTAATCATGAAAAATATTCCTTACACTTCTCAGTCTAGAATTAACCAGCAGCAGAAGAGGTAAAATGTCAGACTTTTCAAGAAAACGTATACACGAGGCACCACTTACAGTGCCAAGGTGTTCTTGTATGAATTTGAAGGTGTCTCTTTTTATTTACAGTATGTAACTCAGGTCCCATTGCCAGAGGATCATTTAAATATCAAAAGGAAACAAAAAAGTCATGAGATACTTTCTCCTCTTGGTAACACACGTATGTTACACATGGTTGCGTGTGTGTATTTCTGTGCGCATGTGTGTTTTGTTTTACCTTTAAAGACTGGTTACACTGTCAACCTGTGTGGGGCAAAACCCAGTTCAAGGCAAAACCCAGTTCAAGTCTCAAACTTCATGTTCGTGGTATCACAGCTGTCGTGCAAACACACAGCGAGGCCTCGGTCCTGCCTGCAGCCGCTGAGCATTGCTCTGCCATCTTATTTAGGAAGGAAAAACAACTGGAAAGATGTGAATTAGCTTACAATTCATTTTAGGGGACAAAGGCCCCCCTACAAAAAATAATAAGTGAAAGGAACGGCAGTTTGAACTAGACTCCTGATGCAGACTTCTGCATCAAGGAAACATCCAAAGAGCAGTTTAGCCACAGAGGTGAGAAGCCTGTGATACCACACAGGGGTGGTTTTAGCAGTGAGGCATCAGAGACGACTTGGTGACTTGGCTGGAAATGAGACACAGACTCGAATCCCGACCGCAGATCTGAACAGCGGAGCTGTGGATGGAGCCCAGAGCAGCTCCGACTCGCACGTCTGTCTCACCTAGGTAAGAGGGTGCCATGTTACACGCATCAGCTTTTTGGAGCTGCTGACAGCAAAGGTAAAAGGCCAAATCCTGACCGAAAACGCAATTATCAAAGAACACGGGAATGAAGAACGCTGTGCATTGGTTAGAGGGAGGTGCAGGACCTGGTGTATTTGGGCAAACTCTCACGGTCTCGAGGAACGGTGCTGACAAGTGGCTTCTGACGAGCTTCCCTGTTCTCTGAAGCACCCCTGGTGTTACCTCCAGGCTTGGAGCAGGGGCACGACACAGCGGTGGAAGGGAACAGGAGAGGAAGAGGGGCCGTGAAGTTAGAGCAAATGAGCAAAGGAGCAAAAAACAAAGCAGACGTAAGGAGTAAGCGACGGAGTCACTGAAGTGGCTTCAGTGAAAGGTGATCACCACCTTTTCCCAGCAGCACCTTTAATCATCCTTGATGCAATTTCACTAAAGCAAATTCTATTTAATTTCATTGTGCCTGACCAAGCAATGCAATTCCTACTAGCTGGACACTTTCTAGTCTTCATCAGGCTTTTGCAATAGCACTCATTCCCTTGAATTTATCAGTGCATTTATCACAGCGGTTCCAAAAGCGCCAGCTCCATGAGGCAGAACCTGGTGCTCAATACTTTATTTGTATTCAGCAGATCGACCTTTGCATTCTGTCCTGGTACGCTGATAATTTCCCCTGTTTCCAAGAGAACTCCTACTGCCCTGCCACGTAATCACTCCCCCGTTTGACGAGCAGAGCACTCTCCTTCACATAAGCTCCGGCGCCTTGCATATTTATACAGCTTTTAGCAGTCCACCCAGCCTTAAGTTTAACCCATAGATATTTAATTTTCATCTGCTACAAGAACAACAAAACTTGGCTATTTAGATTACTGGATTTAACCCCAAATTTAACAATTTTAGTGATCCTTTTCAGGAAAAAAATTATATAAACATATACGACAATCAAAGATCAATTTGAGAATACAGGATGCACTTAAAAGAAAATAAATGTATCTTGTAGCAGTGGGATTTTTAGTGCCAATCTGAAGGACACAGGGCACTCAATTAAAAAAACCCAGAGAATCTTTCCCTTCCAGTTGTTTCAGTACACAATCACTTGTTAGCAAAGCAGCAGGAGACTAATGGTGAAAGGAGATTATGAATTACACTGATGTATATAGAAATAGGTAAAAGTTTTTTAAAAAAAAAGTTATTCAAGTATTTCTCATGCATTTACTCTCAAAATATACCCATGATCACGTCAGTTCATCCTTTGGAAGTCAATATTTCTTAAATTTTGGGGTTTACAGTTGCAGCATTTGCCATTTTAACAGCAGAAAATGTGATCTATGTGGCATAATTCATCTTTAGCTTGGATTGGATCCAGGTCAAAGAGCTCCATATTTTCAGCCCATTAGTCATGGGAATTATAAGTATTATACAGTTGCTTTTAATTGGTAGTTCATGCTCAACCACTGCAATCCAGTCTATGATTGCAAAACTAGGTAAATTATATTCTCAATAAAACATCATCCAGCCTACAAAAAAAACCTGTCCCAAAGCAAACTACATCTCACATGCATAAGTAAAATATAACTAGCTCCACACTCAACGATCATGGGAAAAATGTTGATGACCAGCCGCAACTGGCCGCCGGAGCAAAGCTCCAGCGCAATGCCACGTTCCACCCCAGCTCCCTTTCAAAGGAAAGTCGTTCTCAATGCTCGGCTGGTCAAACACAACATTAAGTAGCAAGCACTAAAAAGTTAATTGAATGTTTGCCAGGAGACGTATGCCCCATTTTTATACTGGATAATTAATTTCTTTGTTTTTATAAGAATTTTAAAGAGTGACCAACATGCACCCTAAGGGTAATGATCTTCATTCAAGGGAGACTTCTGACTTTTTGTGACACAGGACTTATTTGTATTTGGAAACACTCCAAGATTATTCTCAGGTAGGTGCTTGCTTTTAACATTATACTAACTCTTGTATCTATTTTATCTTAAGCAGCTGGTATCTTTGCACCTCTCCTAAAAGAAGACCACTTCAGTTCAAGGATTTCAAAAATAAATTTGTTCTTAATGGTGTTCTACAAGCAAGGTGAGAGCACTGGTGAAGAAGCATCTCGGGGCACACTGGAAGACTATGGGTGGCTGCGGAGAAGGGGCTATCTCTCCTTCTAGTCATGGACTTTAAAATTACAAGACCTATCCTTTCTCATCATGATAGTCTCTAAACCCCACTATACACAGTAATGGGGCTTTGCTGTTGACAGTGTGAGCTACTCATTAAGATAAACTGCAGTTTTGGGGTTTAAAAATTTTTTTTCTTAGGTTACTATCAACCCTGTCAGGATTAATCGTTTTAAAGTATACTTAAACTGTCAAAACAGTTCCACATTTAGAGCCAGAAAGGAAATATGGACTATTAGCACCTCACGACATGTGCAAAAGCTCCAACGTACCCACAGACTTCTGGTCTACTACTGTTTTGGAATAAAAATCCAGAATGATCTTTACCATGATTATGCCTTTGCTGCTTACGAAGAATGTTGATATAACTTAAAACCTTAATCATTCCTAGACCGTTGCAATCTGTGAATAACTTTTATTGCTTCTGCAAACAAGCACTTCAAACAGTCAATCCCCCACACTAAAGAAAATATTGACACGTAAACAAGCAACAGTGCCCCTTTCTTTAAATCCTCCCTGTGATGATTGTAAGAACTACTACTGATTATAACTGATTATATGAAAATATACTGGCGATGTATGAGGCATTTAACTTCCTTAGGCTTTGCCATTAAACATGACCAACGACACGGATGACTGCAGAAACACCAAACTCCTGAACAAGTGAACTCTAAAATTTCTTTAAGCTTTTATCTATTTAAAAAGTTTGTGCAGTTTTTGGACTCTGATTTTTGACTGTCGTCCCAACTGATATGTCATCTAAAATTATCCCAGTTAATATAATGAGATGGTTTTTATAATCAATGAAAACAGAACCAGGACAGGAGACTGAAAGAATAACAGGGTGATGACACGAGTTTAGTTGCTAACCTGGGCTAGTTCCTGCAGGTCTGAACACATCTCCACTCCAAAATAATCAACAAGCAGTCACTCTGCATGGGTACCTCCAATCTTCTTTCTTTTATCACTACTAGAAGATCTTTAAAGAAGTTTTTCTTCACTGCCTGATACCTGTATGAGAGCAAATTTTAACTATCCACATCATAAAAGGCAAACTGGTGTAAAGGTGTTCGTTGATGAAGCATCTTGCTACCACTAGCTGGACCTTCTTCTAACTCTCAGCTGGAATTGCTCCTGGCAAGAGGAGAGTTGTCAGCAAAACGAATTGCGCCATCCGCCTCCCTTTCGTCTGCTCGCTGTCTAGGTTACCTGCACGCTGGTTTGGGGTACAATAGCTGGGGTACAAGCATTCACGCTGTCATGACACCTCCCAACTTTATTACTCTTGGGATTGAGGTTTTCCTGCTTGGATGAAATTACCCTCAACCTGTACACTGCAGTTCCAGGTAAGGTAGAAGATCTGAGCTGAAGGGTACAGTGGTGTTCCACGGGTGAGACTGAGGTGATCGGCACAAAGGTTAGCATGGATATTCCCATAAGGAAGCCTCATCTCTTCGTCCTTGCTTGCATCTGGAAACGTGGCCCACAGTTATTTATGTTGAGACAGCCTAGGGCTCTCTCCCAGTCAGCAAACTCAGCTGGAGAAAAACTTGCCTGTCTGTCCAGGAGAGCAGTGGGGAGCACTGGTGCATCACCAGCATGTGGATTGCTGCCTGCAGCTCACGGACACGTCCACATGTCCCAGCTTGAGCGAAGGCAGCACCTGCACCCCCGCAGAGCAGCCCAGTCCAGGGTAAGAGCACCTACAAACCAGATCTGCAGGTCTTCTGCATGCGGGTGGCAGCAGATTTCCCTTGAAACCTAAGTGAGCCAAACTGGAAGGAAAATCTCCTCTCTTCACACTACCACAACGACAGAGAAGATGTAAATCTGGTAACTATTTATTTCGCAAATCAAGAAAAACCCATACTCTGCCCCCTCCCAGATCTTTGTTGACATGATGACAAAAGAGAAAATCTACTGTTTCTTGTGGAAGTGGAAATATTTTTAAAAACGTGTGCACGCCCAAAAATTTATGAGCAGACAAAGCTGCAGTGTTCATGAGGGGCTGATGGTGTCCCACCAGCCGCCCACAGAAATAATTTGCTTTATTGTAACATACACCAGCTGGAGGAGCTCGAGACGCTACCGAGCTGGGGGCAGCTTACATCTGAGGTTGTAGCAAGCTAAGGTTTATACACTGTCTTCTGTTCTAAAATAAAGCACGTGTGTTTATTGATCAAATATGAATTAGCTGCAAATGCTTTCAGAGCTGTAGCCTTTCCAGACACTGTACTACCATGCTATAACACTGCTATAGTCAAGTTAAAGCCGATATTCCACTCACACTGGCAATTTTCCACTAACAACAAAACCAAGTCTAGTAGATGCAACATTTCAAAATGCATGTAAACTATTTAGATGAATTCTTTTTATTGACAATCCCAGGGGAATGGAGAGAAAATGATTTGTTTTACCCTCAGAGCTCAAAGCTCTCGTGGGAGGTAATTCAATTGAAATTTCACATTCAGTCTAGCCAAGCAGTGATAAACAGATGCTTAAATTAGCTGCATTACACCATAATCAAATATCTTAAGAGGGGGGAAAAGTTTCCAATAAACAATGGGGGTGGAGGGAGCTTCCCAGTATTTTTAGAAGGAATGTTTTTCATACCTCTCTAAAGCTCCTGCAGCAGCTAGCACTCCTCCAGACACAGAAGCATCTAACAATGCAGGGAATATACACACAAACACAAAACCAAACACGACGGGCATTTCACCAAGATCTCAACCAGATTAGGCGACCTGCGCCCCCAATGCTCCTTTATCTACTGCACTTAAAAGACAGTTTTTATTACGATGTCCTGCTATGCTATGCTACCTCTTCTGCGATTTTACAAAAATGTTTCTCTTCTTTTCGTTTAAACAAACTGTTGCATAAAACACTTGTACGCAAGGGAGGCAGAAGAAGTAACCAGACCAGTGCCATTGTTCAGCATCTGCTGCTCAGGTCCAAACACCTCCCTATGGACCTAACAATATCATGCATCTCCATCCCCTCTTTCCACCACCCAAGCCACCAGGTACTCCCTTTCCTCCTCCTTCTTCATCTTTCCTCACCCTGCCAAGGGAAAAGGCACTAAGAGCAAGAAAGCCCATGTCTTGCTCCTGCTCCAACTGTCAGGAATGAGAAATTTCTCAAAAAATAACTTTGTCCATGCAGTGAGGGTCACCTTGTTACTCCTGAGAAATCCTTGGAAGGGCATGAATGAGCCCAGAAGAATATTAAAAATAAAAACCATACATAGCTCACTCAACTACATTTGCTAATCTGAGAAGCTAAGGGAAAAACAGAGGGGGGAAAAAAAGCATATCAGAAGTTTTCTAAATTTTACCACTTTTTTTTTTTTTTTTTTTTTTTTTTAAAGAGGTGGTTTGCATTTCTCTCTGGACTTTATGTGCAGGTCCATGAGACTACATGAGTGATCCTGGCTTTCAGTGCAAACACTTTCTAGTTCTCATGGTTATGAACGTCATGTGCTTTAAGCACATGCAGAAGTTTCAAAAATCAGGAGGAACAAAATAATCAGGACTATAATCCAAGTATTCCAATAATCAAGATTTAATCCCTGAGGAGACTTCAGTTATGGGCTTTGGTGCTCACTTGCTGTGTCACTGCAGACCCCTTTGCACCCAATACAAAAAAATGCCCTGAAACAGAGGGTCAAGTAAGCAGAGGTCAAGCTTTCAAACATTGTGTGTTTTACGTTTTTTGTTTTGTTTTGTTTCTTTTGAAGTTCATTGTCACTTTTCCTTATCACTAAGGGCTCCTTCGCCTGTTGCTGCCAGTGAAAGCATTTGCCTGCTGCACGAGGTGCACATGGGCTATATTAGAGGAGAAAATATGATTTAAAATTCCAAACGTCCTGGACTCCATACAAAGCAAGCCAATGAGAAATCTACTGCCTGATATAGTGAAGGTTGAAGTAAATGTTATAATGATTCCTCTGGCTTAAAAAAAGAAACCCATGAATACATTAAAGTGGTTGGAGGTTCAGTCTAGTTAAATCATCTCGTGCATCATCACAACTGTAAAATCCAAAGTGTAAATGGCTCCTGGAGTTTGTAATACTCAAACCCAGAAGCTACTAGTTCATAAAACTTTTGGTTTTCATCTTGTCTAATTTGGAAAGTACTAAGTTTTAAGCAAACCCAAATAGCAATACTGGGGGGAATTCTTAAAAAGGCAATTTGTCTGTCCTCTGGGTCAGCTACCATCTAAATTTTTAAACTACCTTTTGAACCAAGCATGTGTTTAGTATATGAACGCTTATGACAGAGCCATTCCTACAAAGATTAGATCATATTTTAAAGCAGTATGGAGCACCAGAATCCGAAAAATGAGGCTAAGAGCTAGTAGTTACTTATGGAAAGCTGGATTTTGCTGTTACCGATTTGAACATTAAGTGAGCATCAAAAATGCGCGTGGTGGATCAAATAAAATGCAAAACGCTGCCTCAAGTTTTTTAGTCAACTCTAGCACATCCGTGGTAAAAACAAGCTCCACATTAGACACTTAACAAGTCCTATCATAAGATAAACACAGCATGCCAAAACATATTTCACTTTAAATCGCATTACTTCCCATCACAAATAGCTCAGGCAAAGTTCTCGGCAGCGAGTGAAACGGGAAGGTAAAAGCTCCTTCCGACTGGAGGAGGCAAAACCAGCAGATGACACGTATTTCTCTTCTCTTTCGTGCCAAACGCGCCAGGAAGGAGCTGCTTTGAAAACTTCGCAGCAGCGGCGGCATGCGAGCCCGAGTCAGCAGCGCGGGGAACGCCGGTTCACAGGAAAAGCTCGAGAGATGTAAGGACAGACCTAATGCTGCAGTTCAAGTTCGCCTGACCCTTAGGTTACCACCACACTGCAGGCGATGGTGGTGGCGTCTTGCTCTGAAACCCAATGCATCAAAGCTGTTTGGTTTTGGTTTGTTTTTTTTTTTTTAAGGGATAGCTGAGTTTCCAACTTCATTTATTTATAAGATTAAGAATATATAGTAATTGTAGCAGATTAAAAAGCAGCAAGGAATGGATCTTGAATCAACTTCTCCTTCGTATTCCCATGCCTTATATTTCCCATCTACATTTTCATAAACTAGACGGACTCCAACTTTCTCATCTCCTAAAAAAAAATAATAATAAAACTCCCCAAACCCACTGCTTTCAGGCACCCGATGCTTTTTAGCGCTAATATTTCCAAATAGAACTCATGGCTTTAAAAGGCTGCATGAATTAGAATAATGCCATAAAATCAGTAATTTAAATAAAGTAATATTTTAATTGATTCTGACATTCAGAGACATTTCTTACCATTGCCACCTCTTTCTGACCTTTTACTCAAGTGTGTTTCGCTCCACTGACGGGGACCAGCTATTTATTGCTGTCTTTGAAGTTATAAATGCACAGTAGCAAAATCCACCCCCAAAGAAATAAGGGGGACATTTCCCACTAATCTTATTGAGAACAAGAATTGGCCACGAGAAGCGTAATAAAAATTGCTTGAGAATACTGAAGTAACATAAACAAACACATCCAGTGAAAGGGCTACAAAATCAGAGGCCCCTTCAATTATTGTGGTTTCCCTTTATAGGAGGGTCAGGAAAAAAATAATAATAATAGGTGGCTGTTACATGCCAAACAACATAATATGGCAATATAACAGGGCAGCTAATTAGACCCGCCAGGGCAGAACTCACTGGCCAAAGTTGTGACATGAGTATCTAGTCATCTTACATGCTTAAAAGCAAAAAACCAAACCAAACCAAACCAAAAACCTGTACGGGTAGAGGTACAGCGAAGGTAAAAATACATTAGGCATTTATTTCCCCAAGACAACAATATAAAAATGTATCTTGCCCCCCCCCAACCCGAAAGTGTACCACGAAATGCAAGAAATGTATTTCCTCTGAAGTTCGTTAAAAAACTTGGACATAATTTGATTGATTCAGCACACAAGCCTTACAGGGAGAGGTAAGGGAAAATACATTTTTTGGGGGGTATGATATTCTACAGTTGTCCTCCAAAGGACATCTCATACTTGGAATTTACCTATCACACACAGGAAGACAAATCAAATCCTCGATCAGGACACAGACCCAACATTACAACACCTGGATTCCTTCATTCTTAAGAGAAGTTAGAGATCTTTGTCATTCCAGCTCCTGCTGACTCCTACTTTCACTTCTGTTAGTTACCAAATTCTGAAGAATTTTGTCAGCTTCTGACTCATCCTCTATCTAGTAGTCCTCCTCCTCCTCCTCCTCCAACCTTCATATGACCTACCTTCCTTAGTGCTGTCTAATGATTTATCATTTTTCTAATCATCAGCTCTCCGGAAAACACAGAACTATCTATATTCACACACTGCAGTACAGACATTTTAATTTTAGACTTTAGTAGCCTGTATATACAATATCCCAAGTGGTTCAGACACATAATACACTACCACCTTCCGTAGATTACTTCTTGAGCAAAACTACCTAACAGAGGAGTAATGTTTCCGTGTTTTCCCAGAGTGAATATATAAATATTTCTTGAGTGCAGCAAATCATCAGAAAATTGGGCAAGAGGCAAGAATTCAAGCAACATGTATGAGAGCACGAAGTCTGCGAAGGTCTATGTGACAAAAGCATGAATGCAAATGCGTACATTAAACGCAAGAAGCTCCATGCAAAGCTCTACAATTCTTCTTTAGCTCCCCTTTAAAAATCAAGGTTATTTTGAAAACTTTTGGTTTCTGTACTATCTGTTGTTTGTAAAGTCAATTGTTTAAGCAACAGCAAGTTATAATCCTAAATCGTTTATCTGCAGCCATAAGAGTATTTTTACAAACTTATTATTATTTACAGTTCTACTTGGTTTTCCTAAACTTCATTTTCCAGAGCTGTGTAACGTACCTTTTAAATCAAGCACACTTAGTTTCACGTCAATTAAATATAAGCAGACCTAAAATTTATAGCTGAGCACGCAAACCCTTTTACTCCTACTACCCTATGACTGACGCAACCACCCTCGAATGGAAGAAGAGTCGAAAGTTTCTCCCCCACCATCACATTTCTCCCCGCTTTTTAAGTATCGCAAGTTCTCCTATCTATTCAAGCAATATCAACACATTCATTTTCACAAACGCATGACCCAAACGGGCACTTTAGCAATCCTACTTTATATTTCTTTTACCTGCAACTGCTACTAGCACGCTTTTGAAGCACAAGATTAAAATCAACCGTAAAAGAGAAAAAATACAATGCAATTTATTTGTATATACCATCCACATGACAACGTACCTCCTTTGTCTAATCGACTCCTGGGGAAAAAAAGGAGGTCAGGAGGTGAGATTTGAGGAGAGGATGGAGCTCAGTGGGATGGAGGAGAGCAGAAAGCTCCCCAGACCGGGGCAACACAAGTGAGATACTGTGGAACCACAGGAAGGGGAAAAGGAGAGACTAGAGGTCAGATCCTGGTGTTTTTGCACATCAAACTCGCGCTAAGGCTGGTATTTTGCACAACTAGTTTTCAGGCTGCAATCCCAAGACACCAGAGTCGAGGCACGGATTTTAACAAGGCATGGTGCTGTGTTAGGAGAGCCGAGCATCTCGGGATCTGCCCGAGCTTTGCCCTAAAGGGGTACGCAGTCAGGCAGGGGAAAGCGCATTCTGCACAGGGAGCAAAAAAAAATCGAAAAGAAAGCAAACAAGGACGAGAAATGGAGAAAATGAAACAGAAGAGCAGTTTGGCTCTTGCTTTCTGGCCTCATAAATCCTTACTAGCAGGAGAGAAGTCGGATGGAACAAAGCATAAATAAAGTATGAGGTGAGTTTTAACCATTTTTCAGGGCAGGGAGAAGGAAAGCTAAACAGACTGCACCTCTCCACCCTCATTGAGATGCAAACCACACAAAGGCAAAAAACTCATCTTGATGCACTGGTAGTTACGCATGTAAATTCCAGCGCAGGGAGCAAGATAAGCCCAAAGAATGCAGTTTCTCTCACCAGAAAGATTCAGCTTTGTGTATAATGCTGTAGTCTAACTACTGTAACCACCAGGACGACTCTGTTTAATATCAATAAAGTGAGCAATGTGTTCGCCTCATGCTAAACAAGCAGAAAACCCGGAGCAACCAATTCCCACAACCTAGAAACACCCATACATGAAACAGCATCCAACTTTGCTTCAATACAAAACACCCAACCAACTTCTTTCCACTTCAGGCTCTTCTTTCTTAACCAGAGCAGCAGAGAGGAGGCTGAAATGAGAGCCCACCTGTGCAGCGCAACGTGAACCTGAAGTCTCCTCTCCTAGTGGAAAATAAAGTTTTATTTTAATAAGACAGGCCTGTGACATGCCCTTGCAGGAACCCTGTATGATAACACTGACAGTACCGCTTTGCAACCTCTTTCTCTTTGCTCTGCCTCATCTCTGGCTAATTTTTTTTTTTTTCCAGTTATTTTGGCAGCTGCAGAACATACAAATCTGCAAACAGCAGAACGCCAGTTTAGTTATCTAGATGTGAATTTTTTTTATTTTAACCATTAACAGCAATTATGAAGCGTTTCTTTTGAAAGGCCATAATTAGGGATGACAGACAAACAGTGGATGTGGCAGAAAAAGATAGTACCAGTTCTTTGATAGTACAAAGCAAACCACCAAGGCAGCGTGATAGTAGTAGTTTCATTCCTTTTGGAGTTCATCGGTTGTGAGCGATTGAATTCTGCCTCATGACTGATAAATGCATATTTTGATTTGTTTCCCCTTGAAAGCCAAGTACTCTTTTATTGGCAGGCTGATTAAAGTGGAATTAAAATGTTCTCTGAGGAAAGAGGTGAAAACTTGTCACCTTTTCTGCAATGCTCTTTTTTCCCCCCTTAGTAGATAAGGGTTTTTCTGAGTCACAGACACCGGATACTTGGGGGTAAATTAACCAAACTAGTCATGTTTTAAAAGGACAATTGTTCTATTTTTAGAACAATTTCTGTCATTTTCTGAATATTTGATTAGGGCTGCGTTACAAAAGATAACTTTTGCAAATAGTCTGCTCTCCCCCCGCCCCCCCCCCCCCCCTTATTAATTTTACATTAGATTTCCACTCTGTTCCAGCAAACCCCACGGTGACTCCCTGCTCCAGAGAGGCTTCCTTACTACAGCGAGCTCTGCAGGATTTCAGCACGGCAGAGTTCAGCTACATCAGCAAACAGGCAGCCAGAAACCTCAGGCCCCGAGCCGAAGTGCAGCTAAGCTTGAAAGAAATACAAATATTTAAAGACAGAGCAGAGAACCAATAAAAAGCAGGAAAAAAATAATTCAACAAAGCATTTACACGACATAAAGCTACTAGACTAAAATAAATGTGGCCCTCGTGAATTTGCTATACCAGAAGTTTACGCTTCTCTCAATTTAAAATTTTCAAATAAAGAGACTAAGTACAAAGCCCTGGAGAGAAAAATAGTAGAAAGTAATATAATTATGAGCGCAACATCAGCCATTGCGAGTGATATTGTTATTCTCCATCAAGGAAGCAATAACTTTGATGAATAATCCCCTTAATGAACACCAAGATGGGGTTCTGCCTCCCTAATTAAATTAAATTAAAAGTGTCAGGTATCAAACCTCTGTGGTAAAGACGAAGAGAAGCTACACTGCAGCTTCCGAACACGGTATTATCAACTCCAATTTTGAATTTCAAAGTATTAAAAGTAGAAAGAAGCAATCTTCGGGTGCTCTGGAGCCAGGAGGGGTAGGAAACATACCTACAAAAGGTGACAACAGGGTATTACTAAAAGACCCAAAAGTAGGTGACTGTAGCAAAAGTGGAAACTTTTTCCTTAACTTAGTCCTTATGCCACCACCATGGCTGCGTGGCGTGGTTTAAAAGATCAACTACAGAAAACAGAGAAAGCAAAATGAGTTCGAGCGAGCCATGCAGTCTTATCAACAAATTATCTTTACCGGATATAAGTCAGATCTTCAGTATTACTTTAGTAGGATTTTTTGTGGGTTAATTTTCTTACTCTCTATCTGATGCAACAGAAAATACAAAGCCTGAAGGAAAATAATCCCTATAATTTGCATTTTTAAATGCCCCTACATAAAATACATATTTAAGTAGATGCATCATAATGGCTGGAATTATTAAGTTACATAAGTATTTAGAAAGATTATGAAATACTTATTGATTTAACTGCATAAATATGTACCTAGGGAAATTTATATCACAAATGAAACTGGCCTAAGCCACTCTGTCAAAGCCAAAACAAAGACAATTATCTTGTCAATAAAAAAATGGAAGGTAAAATTCCAAAAAACTATTAGAGTGCTAAAAATAGAGCAACTTCGTAATCGTAGAAGGTAACTTGGGGATAAGCCTCATAAATCCCTATACAGACACCCAAGTGAATGGAAAGTAAATACTTATTTTGATCGTGGCCTAAGAATCTGTTAGGATTTGGCGAGGAGGAGCATAAAACCCATGAAGTTGTACATTTTTTATTTTTTAAACTCTCTAATTGCATAGGCCCCGTTATAAACAACCATTTAGGGCATCCACTCCACTGACAGAGTCTTACAAGCTTTAAAAATTCATTAGGATCTTGGCAATAAATATTGCCAATGTATTTTACTGTAACTGTATCGATCCTAATGCACTTGACTTATCTATAGAGATAAAACTTATCTTGACCTTGTCGAATACAAACAGTCTGGACTAAAAACCTGCGATAGCCTCTCATGGGGAAAACATACAACAGATAACAGCCACAGAGATGATACAGGAGCAGTACATCAGTATTAATGTTTCAGACAAAACAAGAATTTGCTTGAATATTAGCCTACCAAGCAGATGTAAGGAGACACTAATAAATAGGAAACGATATGAAAGAAAGCTTTAAAGAACAAAACCGTACATTTAATTAAGAGTCTTCTTGGGCAGAATATCAGTCCCCTTAGAAAATACGTAACGCCAGATCGTTACAACCCGCTGCACAGCAATATTACTGAGTACGCTTTTTTTTTTTTTTGAGGCAATCGCCTCGCTTTGTGAAAGTAAAAGCCAGTTGCATTGCGCCGCACTGACAAAAGGCAACGCAACCAACTTTCGCCTTTGTTATTTCAAGTTGCTGTTTCCAGCTGCAATCCTAGCGCCGACTTTAGACAGCGGCATTGGCCTTGAGACACAAATCCTGCTGCGCGCAGCCGGGCAGTCTGTGGACAAATCCTGCAGGGCTCTCCGTTCCCGGAGACCCGACAAGACCATGAAGGCACCAGGTCCGCAGCAGAATCAGGCCCCGAGCCCAGGATTTCCCGTGGAAGCCCTAGAAGCAGAGAGCTGTACCGATCCGTAGCGTACGCTTTCGTTTCAAACTCTTTGGTGCTCCTTTCCTCGCAATCCTCCCATTTAGCTGTCGATAACTTAATTAACATTTCCAACTACCAAAAAAAACAAAAAGAAAAAAGATTCCCCACTATTTCTAAGGCAACAGAGATTTTTGGAGATGATGTCTTTTGTGGTTGATTTTTAAATGAATGTAAGAGTATCCTGCCAGTCAGCGGCAGAGTGTATCCCTCGATCTTTAATTCAAACTTCTCCAGGTGGTTCGTGTAACTCAACCAGTTACAGACGAAGAGTCGCTTTCTGAAAGAAAACTAGAACATGTTTTTTGTAATTAATTCTGTACGTATTTGCCAATTTAAGAGCCAAACACACCAGAATGTTAATAGACTACCATCTTCCAAATATCTTCTCTTCACAAGCAGTAAGGGCGTTCTAATGTAACGTAAGCATTAAGATTTAAGATCTCTAGTACCTCAGAAACTTATTTCTCTCTGACACAATGCTTTGTAGCTGGTCTTCATAAATTAGAAAAAAATTAGGATGTTTACAGGTATTTGGACAAGCAAACTATTTCTAGGTCACAGTAATTACTTTGCATTTGCAATTAATGAAAAATAACCATGCCTGATCACTCTGTAATTAATATTTCAATATGCTAAACAGCACCAAGACAGTACAACTTCTTGGAAAGATACAGAAGAAAACAAATTAAACAGGAAAAAAAAAATCTGCCAAATAAAATCAATAGGCTTCCCATATAATTAAATATTACTGGCTTGCATATATATTTTTAACAACCTGCAAGTACTGACAATCCAACAATATTATAATACACTTTTGGATACAAAGGTAAAATTATTATGGTGCATTAACTCTGCTATTTCCCGAGCCACGAACAGGAATTTTAAAGGTTTCCTATTTACTCTGAGCAACTAAATGAAACTAACTGCACAGTTTTATAATTCCACCTTTAAATATTGCTTAGCTTTGAGAGATAGCAATAAAACTTTCTACGTTTTGATAGGCAACAGTATTTTGCATTGACTGAAGGCAAATAGAGACAAAAATAATACTATCCACAGCAGTGGCACAAAGAATAAGGCTCCATTGCTAATTATACAGGGAACTGAATTTAATTACATGGAGAACATTAAACACTTTCCAAAATAAAAAAAAAAAATAATAAAAAAATCAAGAAAAGCTGGAGATGAGCCTTTCAAGTGCCTTTAATGCTACAACAGTGCCCTCTGCTGAGGCATCAAAATAATGCTGAATTATTGCAAGAACACTGAACGGGACACAAAACCAGGCATCGGTGTTTCGGGATCGTTTCTGCTAAAAAATTAGGCACCCTCACAAAACTGAACGAAACCAACTTTCCACAGGATGAATAGGCCAGCGTGGCATTGTGGTAGGTGTGCATTCTTCAATGAGGATGCAACTAAGGTTTTCGAAAGACAGTCGCAGTTCAAAGACATTTAAAAAGCAATGTCCGAGGTCTGAATTGTTTCCTTTTCACTCACAGGATCCATCTAGCGAGGATATTCCCAAAGACTAATCTGTTTAGGATCCTGTACTAAAGCACGGCTTTTCTTAAGATCCAACTTAGTTTGCTTATGCATTATGATGGATATAATGAGATGATACTACAAACACCTTCGAAAGCAAAAAGGCTATGAAATAATCTAAACCAAATAAATAGATTCATTATTCAATAGATTTTAATAAGAAAACCAATTGGGTTTCCCCCCCTCCCCCCGATGGTAAATACCCCCAAAATACTGCTGTCTGGCTCCTGATGATAAACCAACAAACTAAATGCCATCCCAAGCACTGAGGAGAGGCTGGACAATGCTTTTCAAAATTCCAGTTTCAGATGGCCGAGTGGAAAAAGGGAAACAGAAGGAGGAGGCAAAGGATCTTAGCACGACCGAAAAGTGCAGCACAGAAATTCTGACAGCTCCCTCACCATTTCTTTTTCCTTAAGGAAAAAAAAACAAACCAACAAACACCAAATGACACCCCCCCCATTACAACTGGGATTTTAAAAGGACCAAAGTAAACTCTTCTTGAAGAGAGTGGATT
This sequence comes from Balearica regulorum gibbericeps, assembly GCF_011004875.1. NCBI lineage: Eukaryota > Metazoa > Chordata > Aves > Gruiformes > Gruidae > Balearica > Balearica regulorum. Next base: position 5,075,956 of record NC_046184.1, on the reverse strand, counting down.
TTCACAGTGCAATCATTCCAATTCTGTGTGTTTGGGGGAACTATTTCAGCAGCACAATTTCATAGCTTCAAAACCAGAGGTTCTCAGGACTCGGCTCCTGCAGACATGAGGTAGGCAGACCCTCCCTTACCTCCCTTGGCTCTCCTACCTTCATCTGGGAGAATAAAAGGAGCGAAGGAAGAATAAAAGGAGATCCCACTTCAATGTTGTTTTTTTTTTTTCTTTGACCAAAGTTTTAAGAATTTCAACTAATACAAATGAACCATGGTTTCAAAAGCCTGAGTATTGCCTTTTCCCCAAATTCACAAGTTATTCAACACCTCTCTAATGATTAACTCACAAATAATTTTTGTCACCTGCAAAAAACTACAGCCACAAGCACCCAGATACTTTTTATTAGACCACAGCCACAAAATTTAGATAAGAGGAGACACTCTCTGGGTACGCAGAGGAGCAAGGTGAACCGCATGAAAGGGGCAAACACAGACTAGGTTCAAACTCCTGTCTTTCCACCTTAGAGACAATTTTTTTAAACCTGGGGGTAAATGGTGATCTTCCTGCTTTCGTTTTAACAGTATTAATAACCCCCCCATCCCATTCTTTAGAAATAGTTAATGTTTTAAATGACAGAGAACATTCAGTGTAAAACACAAATGTAGGCTGGCAGTCCTGAAGCAAATTTTTTTTGCATGTACTGTAGATGACAGTAACTTTTGCACCACCTCGCAAGCCTCCTGAGAGGTGGCGATCTATCAGATGCTCATGTAGATGGCGATGCTGGAGAAGGAGAGCAGGATGCTCGCTCCAGCTTTGATACGGACACCGTCTTCTGTGATCTTTATCGAGCACGGCGGTTTGAAATCAGGATGCTAAAACTAAGTAGAAACCTTCGGGGTTGGGAGTACCTACAGGTGCTGCTAATTTCAAAGAAAGATATGAGTTCTTAGCAATCCTGACAGTCTTTTTATTTACTACATGCTGTTACCAGCCCTGGGCTTTCTGCATCCAGATCTACCTCTCTTTTGCCTGTCTCGCATCAGCAAAGCTGCGATACTTCTGGTTAACTGTGTCCTGAAAAATCAGTTGCTTAAACACAGTAGTATAGAAAAGGCTGAAAACATAAGTGTGTCTTTTTGAGGAGTCAGGCACCCGTCCTCACACACCACTTAAATTTTAAATCTGTGTTGTGAGCCTGATTTTCACAAGTCTATCTTTCTTACCACCACAAGAGACCACTGCGCAGATCGCAGCAGGTGAGCCTCCACTGGACATACGTTTAAACTCACGCAAGCTGTTAAAATTACTTTAAGCCACATCAGCGCAATAACAAAAAAAAAAAAAAAAAGAAAGAAAGAAGGCATATTAATAATGCAATATCAAGGATATGTAATATTACCATAAGTTCAAGCTAGACAAAAACATGTAACAACTTGCTTACTCAAAATGTGCAAATGCTGGAAGATTTACTGCTGCTGTTGGATCCTAAAGGTCCACTTGCTGCCTGTTTAAATCTGTAGCCCTAATGCAGTATCTGCCTGCTTGTAGGTGGTTTGCTTTTTCCTTATCTGAAAGGAACGATAGTTTTGCAGGACAGCTGTACAATCTAAAATCTCAATCCCAATTTCAGTCCAATTGTTTTAGACAAGTAGTGCCAGGAGTGATTAAGTGTATTAAGTTATTCCTTTTCATTCCCAAAAGGGAGACTTTTAAATCCAGTGTCTATTTCTAAGATAATCCAACAGCCTATGATTCACAAAAATTCTCCAGCATAAACTAATATCCTTGTCAACAAAACTTAAAAGATGATTGCCTAGTCTTCTGAATAATCACAATAACAAAGAATTGTGAGAGCTTTGATAGTTCAGTGTGCAAAATGCTACAGAGGTCCAGCAAGCATTTAAAGGCAAAAAGCATTTTCTTCTTCTAAGTGTTAAACTGAGGCTTTTTAAAGAGACACGGAAACTAAAAACGGGAAGCTCAGGCCACCTTCTTTTCCTACAGAGAGTTGAAGCAGGTTAGTGTAATCAAAATAGCAAACAAATAATCAAAGAGAATATATATCCCTGATTTACTACAGACCTATCTGTTCACGCATCTGAAATCCCAGATTTTCAGGAATTCTCCGTTCGCGTGCCGCAGAAGGGCACATCAGTCACCCAAATTAATTTGCCACCTGGGGTTTAAGCACTGATAACTTTCTAGAGTTTCCCCTGATCTCTGAGATTCATCTTGAAAGACTCCAGGCTCTCAGCTCTCTCCCTCCTCCATTATCTGCTGCCAGTCCCTACAATAAGGAGAAAATGAAGGCTGGAGCTAGCAGAGGGGAGGAAAGGCAAAGCAGAGTAACGCAGGAGTGCCTGCCACCCCCCCCAACCGATCAGTGCTGCCCGTACAAACTGGAAAGCCGTCTGTGCAAATTCAAGTTGTTTATAAAATAAGGGAGCCCATTTCAGGGGCAAATCCTTTTTTTTTTTTTTCTTTTTTCTTTTCCCTTGCAAACAAACATTTTGATTTTTTTTTAAACCAGGGGAAAAAACCTGAAAACATATTTTACTCACAAGGAATCTGTTCACAGATTCATATGGAAAGACGGAGTGGATGTGCAGATGTCAAAGCAAGCTAAAAACAGAGAGTATAAACCCATTTTCCCTGCATGCCCAGCACACACTATCACACCTACGGCACGGATTTCACAGCACACAACAGCAACTTTCCAAAGTACCCTTCCCAAATTCACAAAATTCTTGGCTTCTGCCCTACAAGCATTTCTTTACCACTCGGTCAGGATATGTTTAGAGCCCTGCTCAATGAAAATGAGAGAGAATGCCTTAATTTCTGTGTGCTAAAGTATCACAATATACAGCCAGTTGCCAACAGCTTGGATGTATGTTGCAGCTTTTGTGATTCCTATTTATTATGATGGTGAATTCAGGCTAAAATATGCAAAGCAGATTTTTTCCCAAGAGTAAATTTATGGTTTTACCATAGATTCATGCATTGCCTCAAACTAATTTTTTTACAGTTACATTTTCCACGATGTGAAAATCAGTGATAGTGTATCAGATCTGATCTTACAGGTGAACTTTTTTTTACATTCAGTAAACAAATGAGAGAAACATCTTCCAAAACAGCGTATCACTAACAAAGCACGAAATGGAGAACTTTTTACCCACGGATTGCTCCTATAAAAGTTAATGGAGTTAGCGCATTTAAACTTTGTTTGGTAAGGGAAACAAAGCTTTTTTGCATTCATATAATATTAGTCCAAAGAGATATATTAAGTTGGGTGATTTAAAAATAATTGAAATGCACTGAAATCTGATCTCTCTCCCTCATCCAAAAAATCCTAACCCAAACCAGGACACCTAGTGAAAAGGAACAAGAGCAGCACGTTATTTCCAAGTTAAACTGTTAGCTAAATTCAGGAAACAATATAACCCCCAAAATTCTCATTTCAGAGTATAAATGAGTTGCATATATATAGGTAGAAGACTCTTGCCAAACAGTGATGGCTGTCAAATAAATCAAAATTGCATCATTCTCCTCTGAAAGATTTCTAAAAGATTCATGAAAAAATCTGAAATTTGAGAAAACAGAGAAGAGTCGTCACAAATATAAAGAAATAATTTCCTGAGGGGAAACTAAATGTGACTGTGAGAACTCAGCTAAGAGACAACTATAGGGAACATCTTACCTTTTTGGTACCTTAATAATAATTATTATATTTATTCCTTTAGATTTATACACAACGGTAACAAATACTGTTAACAATCCAGTCTGCTCATCAGACCAACCTACTCACAGCAGAGCTGCTCTGTAAAAGCAGCGAGAACAGCAAGATGCTCAGTAAGATCATGAGCACCAGTGGTGAAAGCAACCTTGGATGGTCACATCCAGCTTTTTGATTCTTGCCCACTCTACTATCTAAGCTTCAGAAAGCTCACCTAGGATCTGATCGAGATGATTAAGCAGGCTGCTCCACTGCCAAAGCCATCAAATTTTTCTTCCCTTTTAGACATTGGCACAAAAGTTTGTTTATAAAAATTAGGGTGGTTGTTCATTAAAAAAAAACCAACAAAAACATATTTGCTGCCTTAATAGACTAATGTACTTCCAGTACAAATGAACTTCAAGTATTTTCAGTCATTCTTCCTTGTTACTTCTGTCCCTTGTACCCTCAGTATCTCACACCAGGCTTTACCTATAGGGAAATGGATGAGAGTCTTACTGAAAATTAGGATAAAGGGTATGTAAGCCAAGCCAAGTACATTTAATAGGGAAAAATAATTGGATAGAATACTAAATCTTCCATTTGATTAAAAAAATACAGTTAGCACTGATGCAACAGTGTCAAGATAGATGTCAAAACTTTTTTCATGTTAAGGAGACATAAACATTCAAACCTCTAAGACATGCTAAATCTGGACCACGGCAGCCATCCAGTCTGGATATAACACCAGCCAGGCAAATTAACAGTCAAAGACTCCTGCACTGGCCAGCTATGCAAGGAAAACTCTTTTGCCTTTTCAGAAGAATACAAACTAGGGAATTAAAAGGAAACACTAGTAAGAAAAAGACTGAAAATTACTTTATTTTCATCCTTTAGCAAGAACTCTAGAGCAAAACGTTTGCCTGTAAGGGTGGCAATGGGATACAGCCACATCTCTGTATCAGCTACGATGCACAGCTGGTTCCAAGCACGAACCCAGGGCAAGTTTCCAGGAAGGTGAACAGGGATGCAAATACAAACTGCGAACACTTTAAGCCTCTCTTTTTCTCTGCACTTTTTTTAACTTCTTGGGCAGTTTACATTTTCGGCTGCTTCTGCTTACTTAGTATCTTCACATTTCTATAATAAAACTTGTATAGAAGAAAAGCTTTTTCAGTGATGTACAACCAACACAATGTATTTTTTTCTTTTTTTTTCATTCTGAGTAGCCTCAGACTGTGACCATCACTACCAAATTTGGGTGTGTATCATGAACCCAAGAAACCTGTACATAGCAGGCAACACTGGATACTGAAACGAAGAGCATCTGGATCATTTTGTTTCGTTGCTTGAGAAAATCCATGTCTCAAACTATTGTGCTGTCTCTATCAGGAGTTCACTAATTAGTAAAGCTGCTTGTTATTACATGTATCTAACTAATATTATCAGTAAGTCCAGAACATACACACACTTCAAAAGAATGACCCTAACAACTACCACTTCAACCCATAACTGAATTAGGACATAGTAAGAAAAAACCCCCAACAACCCCACACTACAAGATTAGACAGGAAAAAAAAAAAAAAGAAAAGATAACTTGATCAATTTTCAGATTATTCTGAAAGAACTACAGAAATAATAGATAACTGGAAACTATAACAGAAGCTTTAAAGTTTGATATCTGACAGTATCACAAAATCTTACCTGAAAAGTCTTGGACAAAAAATTAAACATGCTGAAAGAACGCAGACAAGTGCTAATGAACAAGTGGCAAGAGCTATCTAATAAGGAACCAAAAGGAGGTAATTTAGGCATGCTCTTATTGTGGCTTTTCCTAAAAACAAGCATCATCCCATTTAATGAAACTTGTCAGAAAGTATAACCTTGAAAGTGTGGCACAAACGTTCACGGAAAATGATAGCTATTAGAAATATAGGCATAAATAAACTGTTATGCTTAGAAAAATCTAAGCTGATCTTGGCACAGAAAAAAATATTTAATGCATTTCAAGATGTTAATTAAAAAGAGAAGCATGGAATACTTAGGAGTGGTAACTACTAGTAAGAGGCATACACTGGCAGAGAGAAAAGGCACAGCAAATCTGATCACAGCATTTAGGTCAGTCTTGGTATTAGAAGACCCACAACGCTGCATGGAAACACTACAGAACTGTCAAAATCAGGTTGCGTTTCCAGCTGGCAAAATGGCATGCAAATTAGAAGGGGCTTAGGAAAACTAAAAATTCCAGAATGCTGGAAAGACTGAGTTTTGAGGGGAAAAAAATAAATTCCTAAACATGCCAGTTTAGCAAAATAAAATATGTGTACAAGTTGAGATGGAGAAAAGAGTATACGAGGTTTGCAAAAACACTAGCTAACAACCCAAAACTCACTGAGCACCAGCAGCACTCAGGCTCTTCAGTCCCTTTCGGTAACATATATAGGCACTTATATACATACATACTCTTTTTTTGCATTAAGAGTGAAGCACATTTAAATAAAAAGATTGCGAGATACTATCTGATAGCTCTATTGAATCTATTTTATCTCCCTGAATGGTTTAACAATAGCAAATTGATAGTGATATGACAGTGAAGGCTATGATGCTATTTCCATTTTAAATCACACCTCAGACATTTATAATTCTCAGGGAAAAAAACCAACCAACTCTATGGATTAGAAATACAACATCTTATGCACGGATTCCACTTGGGAGCTGAATTTCTCTGAAGAAGTTGCCGTAAGACTTCAGCTATTTGAGTTCACAAAATATTTCCTTCCACATTCCTTTTTTATTAGCAAAATGCAGCTAAAATATATAAAAAATGTTTTAAATCAAAGTTTATTGAATACATTATTGCACATAATAACTAAAGCTTTTGTTGCATGTGAAGAAGTGTTTAAAAATAGCAGAACTTGCAGCTGTCTGAACACTACATGTTCAATAGCCTTAAGTCATAACTTCTCTCAACTTGAGGCTTGGAACGATGCTATAAAATTTTTGCACGTGTGGTATCTGAAGGGAGAAGAGTGAGATAGACCTTTCGGGCTTTTACACCTCAGGATTTTCTAGCTAACGTAAGGAAAGCTTACTGTGCTTTCAAGTTGGAAATTCCTCTGAAAATAGTGTGCAACCTATGCATTTCTGCAGTGATTTGTAAAATACTACTGTTAAAAATACACTGATGCAGTCAGTGTAGAAGTCTGAACCAATATGATTATCGAATTTGCATTAAGCAGCAAACGAGATACGATAATGATGGTGAAAAACCGCAGCTGTGTTATTTGAAAACACCCGATCTCATCTGACTGAGTTTCAAGAGGGAAAAGGAAAATATCTCATTTTCCAGGATATCTAGAAGGTTGGTGAAGAGAAAAACCAGCGGAATGTGTATTTTCTGCACAATTAGCTCATTATCAGACTCCAAACACTGACCGACAGTCTGCAGACACGCAGTCCACTTGGTTTGCAGGGAGAAAGGACACCTCAGAACCAGTCTAAACTTGAGAGTGGCATACCCAAATCCCAAAATAATAATCCCTTAACGTGGCACTCCACCTGGACTGATGTATTCTGCTTCTCAGCAGGGATTCCTGCTCTTCTTTAGGTGGATCCATCAAGGAATACTGAACAAGAAGATGTGGATGCAGTCTCTGAATAAAGAAGTCCTTCAAGCACACAGTGCTACACCTGTACACTGTAGAAGGGTACACAGCTGGGCTTAGGTTCTTCTCAACAGTACAAACTGACCTGACAAAAGCGTCCTGTTAACGTGGCTCTGCTGTTTCTAATACTCAAGTTAATTTGTTTAGCGTCATCACCATTACGTCACTGCAATGGACCTTAGGCGCACACTCCAAGTCCTGCCTTACATCTCTTTTACATCACACACCCAAACCTCCCCTTACTGAGTTACACACCAGAACTACAGCACCGCAACAAGTTTGTGGGAAGGGTTTGGCTCCCTCCGGGTTATCATCTCCCTTCCCCCAGCATCACCATGTCCTTGGCACCTCAAATTGATGGGGGTACAACTGGAGACAGGCTGTGGTCCTGTGCTTTCCCCAGAGCTGCAACAGGAACGGCGATGATGCTGCTGACAGCTCGCTGTGCCCTGACAGCTCTGGTTCAACTCCACTGCAGAACGCGTTCTTCGCTAGCGTGGACAGTGTTTAGTCGTTTTCCCTTTCCCCCAAACTCTAGCAACTGCTAGAGCCAGACCACTTTGGTGTCTTTTTTTGTCGCCTGAGGACAGAGATTGCTAGGAGCAAACCGCTGGACCTCACGCTTCGAATTTTGCGCCAGGTATATCACACACTAAGCTCTTGTTCTTTAGTAGAGATTACTGCATAGTAACTACGAATACAACCTCCAAGAAGATACACCACGACTGTAGTTATCTGATCTCCACTGCTCAGATCAGGCTGAAACATTTAATTTTCTTTGCATGTGCTCATCTGGCTCCTCTCACCTTCCCTCCTGAAGTTTCCATTCTAAAGCCAGCGTGTGGTGTACAAGCAATAACCCTCTCTGGATATATGCTCCTTTGGTTTGTTTTCGAGCAAGAAAAGAGGCGGTGGTAGAAAGAACTAGTAAGCAATTTCAAGTAATCTTAGGAAAAAACCACATTGAATTAATTTTAATTAAAGTGCAGTAAGCATTAATACTAGTCTTTTAGTGATGCTAAATTTTAAAAAATTGCAAATTTTAACACAACACTTAAAATATTCCGTTTGTGCAATCCATTTTATAGGCACATAACACATAGCAATATAAGATGCTATATGGACTTGGATTAGAGAAAGCCTAGATCTTTCATATTATTTCCTTTGCCATATGCACCCAGATTATGCTGCTGTTATTTTAAGAACATATATTTTGCTATGAATGCCATGAATGAGACATGCACATAAAAGGCAAATAAAAGCTCGAGAGGAACGATTTGGGTTTTGCAGAATAAAAGTTTCAGCCTTGATACTGCATCAGCAGAGTTAAGGCAGGTGTGATATAACTCAATTTCAATAAAGAAATATAAATCCTTGATGAGTACAGTATTAACATGCTCTCAAATAGAAGGGGGGGGATCTTGAAAATCTCCACTTGTATTTCTAACTTTCCTTACATTACATCAGAAGGTGTGATGACAGAACAGTTAAGGTGCCTCACTGCAACAGGAGGCAACAAGGCTGACTATTGCTCTGGATTTCTGCCAAATGTCATTCTTTGTCAACTCCATTGTAATTAGGAATCTGGCTCTTTGCATGAGGGAGCAAGACTTTTCTTTGCACACTGTTTCTTACAGAAATTAAATTGCCTTAAATATGTTCATGTACCATGCTACCTATGACCAGGAGAGGTTCCTGGTTTAACAAAACTTTGACTCATTAAAATGAAAAGGTTACAGCTGCTGTCTTAATGCTGGAGAAAGAAATGAATTACTCTTCAGAAAAAGAATGGCACTAATGCAGCTTTGGCTGTTCAAAAAGTAACCCTGACCTTTGCGGGATGCTGGGACACCAAATGCAGGAAAGGAAACAAAGTCACCCAGTTCTGGAGTCTGGTGTTAAGCGTGTTATCTGATAGCTCGCATGTTCTCTCCCTGTTAATGCGATACTAAGTGGACACGACTTCTTGACGGGATCTCTCATTCCGAAGCTCACTTGTTCCCTCATCGCACTGCCCTTTCATAAAAGATTATCTGGGAAAGAAAAACTTACACCAATTAAGGCAAAGAAACGGCAAAACCGGACGTTTAGAAGCTGCAGTGAGTCCGAGTAGTTAGAACTGGAGTCAACTCGAAATCATCTTTGTGCCAAACAGAAAAAAGCAGGTTTTTAAACCACCTCTAAGCTTTTCCTCATAAAACCAGCATCTAGAGTCTTTCCCTTGAGATACTAACAATATATTTCATCTCTTCTACACAACATTAAAAGGTAGTAACGGCTTAACGCAAAGATGTGCTGCATTGAGAAACAGATCTAAGACAATTAGACTGCAGCAGAAACCTCCTCCACTGTTTAACAATACGGAATGAAAACATTTTCATTTATTTTCACTTAAAAAGAAAGTCAGAGTCCTGTGACTGCATTGATAGGAACGATGTACACATACTTCCGGACGTATTGCCTTGAACTAAGGAAAAAGGAGCTGGTTCTTTCAGATGGAGTGGCAGTGCACAGAAGTCTTCAGCTCTGACTCCCTTTGCTCTTGATAAAAGCTTGGAGCAATGAACTCTCAGGAGATTAGCGTACACACACACTAGCTCCAAAAACTTTAGGCAGCATACATGTTCCTTTGAGTCTTGTACATGTGTTGTGTATAATGTGCTCTTTTTGATATTAAAAAGTTGCTAAGTTGTTCTCAAGCTGGCAAGGGTTTTCCATTTAGATAAGGCCAATAGCTACTGCATAGAATAAGCACGTGTGTAACACTGGAGTCTGAAGGCAGCACAAATGTTAGCCGTTCTACCAGGGGCTGATAAGAATTATTCCATTTTACCAAAATCCTACTGTAAGTTATTTAACCCCAACGTGCATTCTTGTGGTGGCACACACATCACTGCCAGCATCATCTTCCCACGTCACACACTTTTCTTTTACAACAGATTATAACCAGTTGTCCTTCTACTTGGCTATTTGCATCTCATTACTCCAACAGTCCACACACCTTTTCCATATGTTGACTGCTAAAAACACCGCACAGAAATTATCTATATTATGCACAAAAGCAGCCCTCATACGCATGTGAAAGGAAAAAACCTATTTAGATAACAGGAATCAACATTTCTGTTTATTTGACTCAGTTTCTTCAATATGTTCGCGGTAGCTACAGATCACGTATGGTTCTCTCCTCTGCAAATGCAGATTTGATGCCAGGATGGGGTCTACTCACTGTCCTGCTCCAGAAAGAGAGTAACAACCTTGCATTTATTTATCATCATTCATACAGGTCTAACACTAACCTAGAAAACATGCATGCACTGCTGGATTTACCCTTAAAAAAGACAAAAATATGCTTGCTGCATACATTCAGTCGATAGGACCTGGCCTCAAGCTCAGCATCACCTCGGTTACCGCTGAAATGCAGTAATCTTGGTTGGGAGGATGCGGCGGCTATTTCGGCAGCACAGAAGAGCGCTGAGCAGTTTCTCCTCCACGAATTTGAAACTGCTCGGGGCATTTAGGTTGGCAGAACTCTATAACCCACCTGGAACCGTGCCAGCAGGGTTAACATGCTACTCTTGAAAAGCGAGCCACCGAGGCTTTAATCACCACAAGTGGCAAGGACTTAATTTTTCATCTCATTTGAAATATGCCAGTCTCGACAGCCGGCCAAGCTTCTTATAAAATACCATCTACTAATCAACGTTATTTCCTGCTTCGCTGGATTGCCTTGGACGTCTCCCATTACGAGCACTGCAGCAACCCTGCTTGGCTTAGCCTGTGACCCAGAAAAATCATAGCCCGCTACAGGCACAGGACGGACGTCCTGCACGCAGGACCGCTGACAAAAATACTACAAAATTCAAGCTCAGATTTCTTCTAATATTCTTCACTTTCCATACCAGTGGAAAGCATTTTGTCTTTGACCAGGCAGCATGGTTAGTTTTTAAGACGGCAGCTTTACACTGGCATCCCATCTGTATGAAATTACACCGGGGAAGGGGGGGTGGATCCAGACGATGGGTTGGGAATTCACCTCACCCAGCCCTCTGCCTCTACACAGCCCAGATGGACCAAAAAATACATCCAAGGAGCTCAGCTTAGTGAGCTCATGTGAGAAGGAATGTCTGTGTAAAGGAAAATCTCCTTAAATAGATGGGCCATTTATAAAAGTGAGGTTTACACTGAGATTTTGAAGATATTCGGTGTTTCAGCCTGAATCACCTTAACATTTTAAAGAAGTACTATGCATAAGCTGAAGGTTGTTACCTGCAACGTAAGCATTAAGATACTTATCACTTTTTAATTCACATAAAGTTTACTTTCCACAAGTCCTAAAAAAATATTGAATTGTGTCAATATACGCAGTATTGTGATAAAACCTTTGCATGCTGCAGTTTGTAAGTGTAACTGAACTGTGTGGCGACACTGTAACAACTAAATTCCACCTTGATTTTTCAGCTGGTCACAAGCAATGTTATTCTATATCATGTTTTTAAAGACTCTGGAAGGAAAAGTTAAGGTATGATGCTAGAGGAGGATAAATAGATGGCTAAATCTCACCAAAATCTAATAGATTTTCACTTGTAATTCTAAAGCTTCTTACAAAAACCATCCCAACTCAAGTTCCCTGGACAAGGATATGTGAGTTTAACCATAGCTTTTATCTTTAAAAAAAATAAAAATACATGTTTTGATCACATTGCAAATATTTGTTTGTAGAATATTTTATATCCCCCCCAAGAAGGTAATTGAATTACAATAAACCTTGCTGATCTGAACATCTAAAGCGTGTATTACAGAAAAGTAAAACTGTTGCATATAAGAATGGTACAAACCCATCAATTCTCTTTAAAATAGCAAAAGAAATCAGTTATCTCTGAGAGATTACAGATGAGCTATCACCTTCAGCAACAGTGTGATTTAAAATATTCAGAACAAAAAGAAAGCCTCTTTAATGAATGTGTTAAAAGTTTCTCATGCAAAACCAAACGCATCCTTGTTTCATATTTAATTTGCAATAGGATACCCAGCAGCTGAGCTCTGGGATCTTTTCTGGCTGGTGACTAACTCCCTGCTGAGATGGGCTCCACACATAGGTAGCACAGGATTGAAGACTAAATCCTCAGACGTTCATCTCAGCTCCCTTTAAAGTTAATCTGAACACACTGGACTCAAAAGGAAATGAAAAGTGAGTTTCTCTCCCTTCCTATGGCACCGGGACTTCCTGTGTTTTAGCGATTGGTCAAGAACTATTATTTCCTCCATGCTATTCCCAATTGTGACTGTCAGACATAATTAGCGTTGTCCGCACACAAGCGCAAAACATTTGTTTAAATACGCCTGGCACAAAAGTCCCACATGTATAGAAACATGGAGAAACGTGGAGAAACTTGGAGAACATTACGGTTCAAGTATGCTGTACCTGAACGAACATGCTGCTCTAAACATTTAGAAATGCAAAGTTCATTTGCTGAGATGAATATCCACAAAAATCTATGCAAGATAAGGGGTATTAAAATTATTCACTCTCCAATTCAGGATGGATTATTTGGCCAATCTGTTAAGCCGTACCTCTCAGACACACAGAATCAGTACCATCCTCCTCCCCTCAGGGAAAAGAGCTCATAACGTTTGAAGAAAAGTATGCTTCATCCCAACCGTAAGAATACACATGAAACGCAGAGTCTTCCTTTAACACAACTCTCTGGAACGGGAAAGCAGCAGACATCAACAGTGTGAACGCAGAGGGCAAACAAGTTCACCAGAGAAAATAAATTAAGCAGAATGCTGCTGATTGTAAAGTGGCCAGAATAAAGGCCATTTAAGTTGTTATCGGACTGTTTTAAACACACACTCGCAAAGCTGAACTTCAATTTATCTCTCGATATAAAATACCACCTCTGGCAGCGTGGCGTCATCACTTATAACCATGATTGAAACATTAATCTCAAACCAAGTCAGAGAAATTTGTGACTTACTGTGTTACCACCTGAAGACCCTATGTTTTCCAGCCTTAGGCTAAATACAAGCCAGATCCGGCCCTGCTCAAGTTTGACATTGCTTCTCAAAAACACAGGTATGCTATGGTAGCTTTTGCTTAACCGATCCAAACAATATACATCTATACACAACATGCAAACAGAATTACATTTTACCTAGTCACGCAATACACAGCTGTTCAAAGAAACAAAATCCAAACTAAATAAATATATTAAAAATACCATCAAGTCATCAGAAAGTCATTAATGTTTCTAATAAGTGCAATTACAAAAATGAAAGATTCCAAAAAAACACTCAGTTACAGATGAACTTTAATTATCCAAGTGTCTTGCTGCATGAACCAGGGTCATGTCTCCAAATGCCTTCTAATCTGACCTCTCCCTGTTATCCATCCAACTTTACATTTCTCAGGCTCTTGCAGAATGAAGTGGAACTGCCCACACACAAAAATGAGTTATTCCTTCCTAATGACTTACCCACTCACTAATATTGCCTTTAGTTGAGAGTTGGAGAAAACAGGAACATGTACCAAAGGTGAAGACTGGAAGAAGACAATGAAGTTAAGCGCTGTACGGTAAAGGTATAGTGCTTATCTGTGTGTGGCAAAAGACAAATAATTCAAATGAGCTTTCTTAGTCATAATTTGAAAAATTGGGAGGCAGAGTTCCTTGGTCTTAACCTGGACTCTACCACATACTTGTCTGCAGAAGCTTGCAATGAGTCATTCACCTGATTAATGTGAGAGAGATATGGTCCCGTAATCCACCGGTGATCTTTGCCTAGACAACGGCTTGTTCTGATGCTAAGATCTAGGTTAGGCTCAGCTACACTTGAAAACGTGCGCGTAAACACCGTGCAATGTCTATTCCTGAATAGCTCCAAGCATGGTTATTTTTCACAGGAGGAAAGAAAGCTTTCAGACACTTCAAATGTGTTTAACTGAAAAAAATTACTCTGCAAGTAACTCTTCTCTGGTCAGTAGCGTTATTCGGAACAACTACCTGGAGTGACAACTCCTGAACTCCAGGCGTGGACCCTTCCCTGTGTCCATGTACACGCCACAGCTGTCGATCAGCAGCAGGAGGATGCCGGCATTGCTGGGGAGACTTAAGGCTACATGGCTCAAAATCAGCTGTGCGTATGAGGTCTCAACCAACATGTTCTACTTCCATGTCCTTCCCGAACGATTCTCCAAAATATAGTACAAAATGAAGGCTTGCTTGGGTTATGAGCCATTTCTCAGAAAGTTTGGCACAAATTCCTGCGTAGGGGGGTAACAATCAAATTTGTGGTTTTGCTCCCAGTAGCTAAAATAACTTTTATTTGCTTTTTAAAGGCCAGGAGTTGTTAGTAACCACCGACTAACCTTTTCATTAAGTTAAAGCATCCTTGGTGGCAAAAGTCAAAGAGAAAAAAACCTAAAAGCATTCGATGAGGAGAAAAACAGGAATGGCTCCTGCATGAAGCAAAAGCACTGAAAAATAATAAACTTACAAGGTCAGCCCTTAAAATAGGCCAGATGCACTTTTCTCCTGCGTTAAGCGGTGGCTAGACTTTCCGTTTCCCACCCCCTCCCCTAGAGTCACCAAAAATACTCGGTGCAGTAAGGGAGTCTGAGAACAGCAACACACAGCTATCAGACGATAACCTAATTTGAAACTTATGCTTTCAAAGGCACAAAGTTGTCTGATGATCCAGATGAAATAAAATCCTCAAGTATAGTAGCAGTAGACAGTGCAGGAAGCAACGCAGGCGCTAAACAAAGTCACACATTGTCAGAAAAGGAGAAAAACTGATCTGACATGACGAGTCAAGACAAGTGACAAAAGTTTTGCTGAAAAAGGATCAGTAGGAAATTAAAATCATGACAGCATTTCTGTTCAAAATACACAAGACAATAGAATCCTTTTATCATAAAGTCCTATTTTCTCCTCCAGTTTTATTATAGCCAAAATTGCAATTTGCACATCACAATGCACTGAAAGAATCCATGACTTTCATTCCAATTCATTGTAAATAATTTACTGCAAAAGGCTGGCTTTTATAAGTCAACTTCTGCATTCTGCAGTTTTTATTTTGAATCCTTAAGAATCACTAACAACTTGTAAGTTATCTAAACAGGTCTGAAAACCAGAAAAATCTTTGTGGGAAGGTTTTAAAAGGATGATATCCCCTTGAAGAAAAGTCACGTTAACTTCATTTCGTTTGCTATATGCAGCAAATAAAACTAGATAGCTACAGAAGCTAAAGAAATACATTTACACAATGCCGAATTTTTATAGTTAGTATTACTCCTCGTTATTACTTTTAAAAAAACTGGAATCAACATCTTTCTAAAATGTATTTTCTGATTTGTTTATTCAGGTACAGCCAGGTTCCAACTGGTTTATTTGTTTTGAAGGATGTAAACTTGGAAGACCTCAACAAACCAAAACATGAAAACCCATCACAAGCTGAGATGAAGATTTCCCCTCTCCCCAAAAACCAATGCAAACTCTTTTAATTCATTTCCTCCATTCCCCACTTCCAGCAGCCACTATCCTTCTTGCAAAAATAGCAAGAAGGTTTTTTCCAAAGACACGAATTATTAGGAAAAGTTCGGTATGTGCCTCCTATAGAATATAAAATAGCATATGTCTGCATAGTCTACAGATCCCAGCCATGTGATTTGGTTTCTGCCACAGACAAAGTTTTACTATTGCACTTATTACATTGATTTTTTTTTTCGCCAAATGCTGCAAATTAAATGAAGCTCTTCGGTGAAAGTCTATTTAATTTCACATTTTAAGCTTTTTTAAAAAAAAATCTTCCTCATTAAATCCTTTCTTGCAGTATTTCACTGGAAATTATGCTTTTGATTATGATACAACTTCTTAAGAAAAGGTAAAGATACAGTTGTCTTCCCAATTACAGCTTTATCAGCATGCCTTCTATAAAAGAGTCATTTTTCTGTCTAATGGCAAGATTTAAACCAGGCACATTTTCTGTACACTTTTTTTTGTTCCTGTCTCATATTTTCCTTTTTCTTTGAAACCTGCCTCTCCTATTGGCTCTTTCCCAATGCCTTTCTTCTGTCTGCATCTCAAGCCTGGCTGCCTTTTTCATTTTGTCTGTTTCTCCTGTTGCTTCTTCCTTGCTAGGCTGATGCATATGTGAAGATTCATTCGCACAAAAGCAATCAGCGTCTAACACTCAGCACACTGCACGGACGGCTAAAGGATGCTTGCAAATACTCAGCAACCAGGCACGGTTAGCAGCCAGGAGCAGAGCGTTTACAGCCTGGCAGGGGTTTAACTCTTCAAACTGGTTGACTACACAGTACCTGTTTGTTGATGGATGTTGGTTTCCTAACCAAGTATATTGGAAAAGCTCTGTTCAAAAGATCATTGCTGCTTTTAAATCATCGGTGCGGCTGTTAGAACGAAGAAGAGTTAATCTGTGGGGTTAAACTAGATCTGGGGAAAGCTAGAAAGCCTTAAAAACAACAGCAGTGAGACCTGTGTTATCAAAATGGCAAAGTCGATATCCCAGTATCCTTTTTAAAGCCCATCACGTGCTAATTTAGAAAGAGGTATTGGCTTTGTTTAACCCTTGAAGAAAACAAAGATTGAAATGAGGCCGGTCTGAGATCCAAGACTTGCTACATTCAGTTCTGGACCACAGCCAAAGAAAGCACCGCTCAACTGAGGGGCCAGTGACAATTTTAAAATCTGATATATCTAGCCACTGGAGCTAGACACTAATGCTTTATGCCACCGTGATGCTTAATGCTTTATACAATTACAATTCTAGCACCAGCAGGCCCTAGGTATCAGATGCAAAAATCATGTTATTTTGATTAGCACCTTGCTTCATCCCTTCCATTCTCATCAATTTGAATGTGATTTTTAGCAACTAACATTGTACGAAAAAATTAGAGATGTTCTAAGATGATCTCTAATTTGACAGATGGGTTCCCATGCTTCCAGGTAGCTGAAGCATCAGGTTTTGGTGGGTAACAGGTCCTAATGTCACATCAACAGCAAAGAGGGGAAAAAGCAGGACTGTAAGAAGATCAACAATTTTATGCTTTGATCTGCCAGGGAAATAAAATGCTCTGACAGAAAAGGCTACAAACAAATCCAAATCTGTACACGGTGCCAAGAACTGGTCCTGACTCAGTGATCAGAAATACATTGCCAGTGCCTGAACACACATTACCAGGAATGAAAGACCACAAAACTTAATGCCGGGTAAAAATTACATTTGTTTCCTGATCATTTTTAAGGGAAAGGAGCTGAATCTCTACAAAGTGGGAGTGAAGTGGTATGAAGCAGAAGACAGAAAAAATTGAAGCAAGAATCGAGGATGACGTCTGACTCCCTAAAAGCTACCTCCTCTCCCCACAAAAAAACTCGACGACTGGGAAAAGACTGTCCTGTCTTCTCCCTCATATCCTTCCGACGTACCCCAGCACAATTACAGTGTAAGAGAGGAATGAGGGTCTCATGCAAATATAATAGACTATGAAAAGCATTGCATGCACAAAAAACCACATTTTCTTCAGTCTTCCAGTCAGAGAAACAGGGATAGACTACCTGTGACTTCAAAAAGTCAGAAAAAGCAAGCAGTTGACATAAAGTGGTTATTTTAAAAAAAAAAAAATCATCATTGCTATTATTATTATTTAAAATGATGTAATAACAAGAGACAGCAAGCACAGACTTCCTAGAAATTCATTCCAGGAAGCTTAAAAATAAGGTTACCATGGCACATGTAGGAATCACACTTCACTTTTCTTTGGTTTAATTATGAAGAATGATACATGTTCTTAAAGCATCAGGACCCAGAGCTCTCAACATTATCACAAAATGTAATAGTGATTATTATTAGCTGTGGAAAAGTAACTGGGCTTTCTCAACTGGCCTAGTTTTAGCACAGCACTGTTTTGCTTCAAATGCAATCAACAAATTCTATGAAGTTGATGTATTATTGCAAAATTTATGTTCTTTTACATTAAAGCACAAGAAATAAAGCATGACCATCATGTTTTGCAACTAATTTATTTTTTTCTCCTTTTTTAATCTGTCTTACAAGTTTACCATGACATTTTAGTGACAACAGCGCTAAAATAACTCAAAAAACAAAAAGGAGACTAATTAAAAATAGGCAGACAGCGAACATCATGATACATTGGCATAAAATTATCCCTTCAGTGTCCTTTGTAAAAATACTGCTAAAACCCTAACATTTGCCATGGCAATACTGAGTCAGATTGTTTTATAAAATATGTAATTTTATATGCAGATCCCCGAAGTGCAAGCATTTGGAATCTGCACCAGATCGTTTAAGTTAGTGCACATTACTGAAATGAGGCACGGCATATTTAAGGCAAGAAAACATTTTCTGTTTGCTTGTAATAAAACTGGTACCACAGAACTGAACTTCCAACTGACACAAATTACAGATCTTGAAAACCTATTTGCCTTCCTCCCTTTCCCCCACAGCTTCAGAAATCATTCAGAGAGCTGTTTCAGCATTTCTTACTATCAAGTATATATGAAGGAAACGGCTCCTCTTAGGCTGGACAAGACTTTTTGCTCTTATCGAGTCTTTGGCAACGATAACTAAGACATCGCACAAGCTGCTGGGTAGATTGTATACTCTGAACACAACACCACCAGTTCTAGAGTAAGTGGAAATAAGAAGTTGGTTATATGCGCAGAACTAGAGGACTTTTGAGAAGGAGATTAGCAACACCTACTGGTCATGGTGCATACTGAACACTTCTTTTTTTTAAAAACGAACAATAAAAAAGGGGTTTTTTTACTAAAGCACGCAGCTAAAATTACTTATGAAGTCAGTTTGTCAGCAGAGATAATACTTCTAATTAGATCAACTGATAAAATTAAAGAATATTACCTCACCCAATAAACCTTGTTCTGCTCACACTTTTCTACCATCATGGCTACATTATTGCTAAAATACATCAGTACTAGTAATTTCTGAATTGTAAATAAATTATAAATAAATATTCATAACATGAGCTGAGCTCTAGGCTTCGATATAAAATGGGACATAACGAGTTCCTTTAAGTGACTGAAGGATTTACATTATACATCCTAATGTGCATGAAGCCTTCCTTCATTACTAATTATCTTTATTGCCTACTGAAAGCAAATCAAATGTTACGAACTGCACAATCTTAGCAAGCAGCTCGTTCTTCTTCCTACTCTATAAAGATCTGCAAACTACTCAAACAGCTTCTGCTATTCTTCAGTATTTTTATGATGCGTTCCTTTAATTTGTGAAAGGAAAAGTTTTTCTTCCAAATTTTAGTCGGAGTAAAATATGACAAAACATATACAACAGAGTTTCTTGATCTACCTCACCCCTTCCAAAAAAACACCATAGCAAAATTAGAAATAGTATTTTCAGAAAACACTTAATTCAAAATTTAAATGTCCTCAACTCTAAGTATTTTAAACCAACTATAACAAACCTGCATTCAGCAGTTTATTTAATGCTTGCTTTAAATTTCCATTAAAAAAAATTATTGTATTCATTTTTTGAAGTTGTGTCTATAGGTCCTCTGATACACTAGCCTTAGGCATTAGAAGTTTTCCTGGTTCTCATCCAACTTTGGAAATAATATCTTCTTGCTTCGGGTGTTAAAAGGATTCATACATTATTTATAAGGACTGCTAAAATCTAACTCCTGGATCTAACTTGCAAGAGAAAGAGTATAAAAAGTTACATACAAAAAAAAAAGCACACAACTGTCCCCATTTCAATTTTTAGCTTCTCTTTCTATGTCATGTATCGCCAGACTGAGCCTGTAATACTCTCATCTCTCACTCCCCATGTTCAGATATTTGTCTATGGCTGCTTTGAGCCTTGCTGAATTTGATCTTTGTTGCATATTTTTAAAGTATGATTTTCCAAGTAAAAAAAACCCAAACCAACAAAATGCAAAACTGCTGGGTAACACTGTTACACTTCAAAGCTGCTGGATATCTCTGACAGAATGGTGTTTGTTTACCTCTTGAAAAATCAGGCTAAAGTGTTTCAAGAAAGCAGCCAGAACAGGGTAGCTAAAACCCCTTTTCACTTCCCAACGTCTTCTTCCTCTATACTTTTATTAATGTTGTCTACCTATATGATATTTACATTCTGTTTGTCTCTTCCTGGTTTAAGAGAGTTCATTGTTAGATTTTTAAAAACAACTCTTTTAACAAACTTTAGGAGGGGAGATTTTAATACCTTCTTATCAATCGAATAAAATACTTCTGCAGTTTCACTGAAAATCAGCAGTTTCACTTCCTGGGCTATATTAAGGCAAGAGACATTAAAATGCTACTGATCTATAAAATAACTATGTATTCTATGCTATTAAAGAAAACAGAAAAGTCAAATCTACAGAGCTTCAGAAATATTCATCAGCATGAGAAAATCCTCACATCGTTACTGGAAATAGCATATTTGTTCTGAACACTCTAAAACCACTAAACCCTTTACACTTCAGGCACCTGTCCGTGACTGTAATTCCACTTATTCCAACTGCAGCACACAGTAACTGCATCCATAGCTGAACATGATGTATGAAAGACTGAATCTATGCTTACTACAGGTTAACAAATTACTGAAATACTGCCCCATTTGTACCAGCACACCAATGGATTTCGTTCACATATAAGGTGATGTCCTTTATGTTCGTCTTTACGTTGGGCAGAATTTTTATGCATATTTCAATGTTCAGACTTAGAGGTCTTAGTTCTTAAAAAAGAACAGTATGCATAATAAAGCATGATATCCATTCTGTCCCCACAGAAATTATAAATTAAATAAGTATCTTGTGAGGATTGCACCTGTAAATTACACTCTTTTGGAAAATGAAGTTCTTCAGTCTGGGATTTTTGTATCTGATCCACAAGCTTACGCACATTTATTTCCCCACAAAGTACAGTTGCGTGATGTTTATTATTCAAAGGGAAAGTTAGACTAGGACACGTTTCTTAAAGGTTTATCTTATTAGAGATCAAGTCTCATGTAGCTGAAAAATAGAAAAAAAACAATTTTGCTTTTTCCACTGTCACTGCTAAAATTCTCAGGCTAGCTGTAGCTCGTAGCATTTATATAGCTGGTGTCCCTGTTACAGTGATCCTCAATCCCTGCCTCTGTGGGACAAGAAAGGGAAGGACAGCAGTTGGAACAGCGATGATGAAACCCTAATCAACATTAGCAAAGAGAATTAAAAGCAAGCACTGTGCCTCTAAATGACTCTTACTTTCTTATTTTAAATCTGACTTCATTTTAATTGGAAGAAGTTTTTTTGTTTTCTTTTTTTGTTAAATTTGTTCAAAGGAAGAAGAAATAGCTGTAAGGAGCTGGGAATGCTGTGCCAGTCTTGCCAGCCTTCCTTCTACCTTTAGCAATTTATACAAGCTCTTGCAGTGTATATAAGAGGGAGACTAACACATAAAAGGTAATGTAAAGCATTCATGTCTATTATCATCCAAAAACTTAAAATTTAAAATGCATTACAGAAGCGTGTATTAACGTGGTGTATTTTGACACTGGTTAATCTTGGAGGAAAGTAAAAGGGTGGAAAATAAACTTGCTACAGCGCTGCTACCTGTTTTGAAACCATGCTTGTGTAACACCCAGTGGGTCCTTTCTGAGTGACCCGCTCTGGGCAGCACAACTCAAACTGCTGGAGGATGCAAACAAATATGCAAACACACAGGGACCAAACCTTAAGGCAAAGGATTAATTTCGCACCTTCTTGAGAGGAGACAATAGGTGGCATATAATCAGGGATGTACTCCTTCCGTTCTTCTGCATCTTTACTTCCCGGCTGGGGAAACTGCAGGACATTGTTCTTGCTGACGGGAAACGAAGGAATTTGATGTGCAAAAGTGACAGGTTCAATATTGTGTATATAATCTTCTAGCTCGTGCAGGTTAACCCCCATAAGCTTGAAGGCATCACCTACATCATCCAAAATTGGATCTGTGCGGCCGTCTGTAACAAAAAAACAACAAAAGAACAACATTTTTGAAAAAGTCTAGTTTAAAAAAAAAAAATCTATCTACACTTAGAGATTACAATCCGCCACGGCTCCCCACCAGTAACGGAGATTACTGCCCTGTAGTTCTGCCAGCTTTACTTTTCATCGGGCTATATAATGTTTCAGGCTAAGAACACACTCTCCTTTAAAAGTGTTTTGTTTCGATCCATATCACTTTGTTTGAATTCATACCATTAAAGAACTGCACCTCAAGAAGCAAATGAAGCAAAACCAAGGCAGCAGCAACAGGCAGCTTTACCTGGCAACAGTCAATTAACACAGTACAACACCACTTAAAATAGTTTCCAATTTTATAATGAACATTCAAATGAACGAAACAAGCCCTCAATATGCAGAAAGTGGCTCCTTACCAGTAGGTAACAAGCTACATGTTATTTTTCAATCTAGAAAATGAGCAATTTAATTTTGTTGAACTAATTATAGTTCACTTGTAGCAAAAAAAAAAAAAAAAAAAAAGGAAGGTATCTCATGTATCTCTTGATAACAAAAATACTTCACATAGTATCTTTCCACCAGACAAATACAGGCTTCAAAAACTATGAGTCACTTTACCTACTGGTTAGATATACCTCATGGATGAAACACAGGAATATTAAATAGTGGTCTGATGAGGAGAAAATATTTTATACTAAACGTCAGGAGCTGACGTCCTGAGGTGCAACTTAAGTTTGACTCTACAGCAAAAAACTTTTCTTTACAAAAAGCATAGTGCAACTTTATGGGCCAAGCAGTTAGGATATTTATTTACTATGACCTTCAAGAAAACAGTTCAAGAGAGGATGTAGTTTGTTCTACACATGTAATTTGGCTCCAAGATTTAACCTATATGGAGCAGAAGTCTTCCAAGTGCCTCGGTTTCCCTGGTCTGACAAAGCGAAATCCCTCTGAAGGCCTCTGGAGGGAGAACTGAGCACCTGGCTTTGGTACCCAAGGCACCACTTTGAGTCTCATCTTAATTTTTCATAACAGTAACACACACAAAAAAATGCTTTAAATCCCAAACATGATTTTTTTTATAAATTCAATAAAATCATACTGAATTACTAAAATTCTGTATAGTTGGCTTATGAAGATATTACATCCCTACATGATGATAAGCTGTGATTTACTTTAAAAAGTAATTATGGAAAACCAGCCCGTGCTTATTGAAGGAACACAATCGCTATTGTGAAGCCCCAGCTTTGGAGAACGGGGGGGATGCTCTTTTGTTTGTCCTTTAACCTAATCTCTTCTTGGTTTATCTTGAAGCTGAAGCAGTCGAGCAGGCTGGTTCTCACATCACTGGATGAATTCAAACCCCCAGCCAACTTACGCCTGCAGGTACATTTAGAAAATAAGAATTTTGTTCTAGAATTTCTCTTCTTAGTCTTGTTGTGAAGATAAGGGTAATACTCAGATTATGGTTTTGATTCTCAGCTCTCTAACACTGGCCTCTTGTGTGACTCTGGGCAAGTCGCTTGTGTTTTAATTCTCTTCACAGCTAAAAGGGAGATCAGACCAAGTTATCGCCTCTTTTGCCCGTCTGTATTTAGAACGTGAACTCTGTACGACAAGATCCATCTCAGTTGGATTTTGTGTTTGTATATTATCTAGTACAAGTGCAATACTAGTTTCCCCTGCAGACTCTAGGGACAGAGAAATGTGGAGACTTACATAAACATAATTAAAGGAGGATATTGCCACTCTGGAGTAGTTACGAGATCCCTATAGTTATTAGGCAGACTGAAGAGTGTTTTGTCCTTAAAAAATTAAATTTAGATTATTGACACAGCTAAGAAATTTTGTGTTGTCACTTTCAGTTGCTCTTTAGACTACAGAGATACCTTTAAACTTAACCATTTTCTAAGGTGCCAAAATTTAACAGGTACAAGCTGGACAGCGAGTTAAAAAGAAAAATTTGGGGAAAACTTTTCAACAAGCCCAGAAGTAGAGCACGTTTATTCCCCAGACACTTCTGAATTCACTGCCTATGCTGCTTGCAGGACAGGGGGATTCACGGTGAGCCTCAGTATTCATTCCCAGGTGGGCATTGCCTAGACCTGGAAAGCATACCGAAGGCACAGACACACACCGTGCTTGCATTCAGATTCCCTTGGAAGAAAAACAAAGTGCACAGGCAGAGAAAACGCTGCAATAGGTTTCCCAGCAGGACACAGGACTGCAAGATGCACCACACCACCAACCCCACTACTGGGGCTCTGTGAAGGTGTTTCGAGTACCTTGCTCAGTCTGTGCCTCTCGACACCAGCACCGTTGTGTACCCAGGGTGAAAGTTTAGTCCAGTTTATCACTGCGATAGGAAAAGGTCTTTTCCTAGATCTGCACGTGATCTTTTTAGCCTCCAAAAAAGTGTACTGATGTAATTGAGTGAGTGATAAATGCTAAAAAGGACCTTTTCCTACAAGTGCTTATTAAGAACACATGGCAGAGAAGCAACTACTAAGTGCAATCGAAGCATGGAAACATTTAAGCAACCATATCAAAAAACAATTATGTGTGTTAGAAAGCAGGTTCAAAAGGTGACCAAAAAAACTCTGAAAAAGATTCAATTTTCCTGTATGTTTGACATTTCCCTCCAAAGAGACAATGCCAAGTCATAAGATTGATTAAAAGCTTAAAAAATTTTTAAACCTGCACCTGTCACAGGGACAAAAGGACCGATCAGTTAACCTCTTCTATGCAAGAAGAGTCTTCAGTGGGAAAAGTGTACAAAAAAAGTTTCAGGTCTGTCTGTCTTCATACCTGTGTTTAAATCAAAACACTTATCAATTGGAAATACACACAGCACAAAAATCCATTTCTCCTGGTTTTCAGCTAGAATAGAGACAATTTTCACAAGAAGCTGAGAGGGGACACAACCAGGACAGCTGACCCAAACTAGTCAAAGGGATGCCCTATACTATATGACAACAAGCTCTGGATATAAGGGGGGAGCTGGCCAGAGAGGAGGGGTCACTGCGTGCAGACATGCTGGGCATTGGGCTCCGGCAGTGAGCAAATTACATTGTGTATCACCCGCTTTGTATACTCTAAGTATTGTTTTCGTTATTTTCCTTCCCCTTTGCAGTCCCAGTAAACTGTCCTTATCCCAACTCACGAGTTTTACCTTTTTCTTCTGATTCTCCTCCCCATCCCATGGAGGGAGGGAGAGCGAGTGAACAGCCACGTGGTACTCAGCTGGCAGCTGGGGCTAAATCATGACAGCATTAAATGTAAATTCAGGTGATTCATCAAATAAAGGCTTGTGACTTTATACTTTTATTTGAACACTTTAGCATTGCTCCTCTCTCTCTGGTTTGATAAAAATTCACTAAAACAGCAGAAGCTAGACAGATGAAAGAGAATGCTGACAAACATGTAACACACTCTCTCCTGGTCTTTCATTTAGTCTTAGGCTTTTTTCTGTAAGTAAACTTCCCCCCCCCACCGGTTAATTTGTGCATACTGAACTTGTCTCAATATTCTTCAGATATTTGGGCTATCCTCAGTTTAAAAATTCAGATGCTGAAGCCTCCCAGTGAAATAATTAATCCGATGTCACACAGCAAGCCAGTGCCAGACCACAAGCAGCTTTGGAGCTTTTGGTTTCCAGTCTCTTGCTGTTCCATATACCACGACACTTCAAACAAGATCTGTTGTCCAGGATTGGAAAGAGATGGGACTAGTTCATCCAGCAAGTTACAACTCTCCTCTTTACCTCATGAACAGTGAACTACGAAAATACTTTTCTCATAAGCTTTTAAGCTGTACTATCTCCCTGAATGGGAACTGTGCTCTGAAACAGATATAGCTGTGGCAAACAGCAGAGCTAAATTAAGATCATTCAGTCTCAAAACAGCTCACTAGAAACCTGTGGGAACGGCCACACAGTTACATTACTCTCAGCTTCCCTACGCATGAGGATGAACGCTCTGTGAGGAGGAATATGCAGGTAGAAATGGATCCCCAAAAAAGTACAGCACCAAAATGATGGGGGAACAGAATCCATGCAGAGCCAAAGATTTCGGTTGAAAGTTATCCAGCCCTCAACCCTGCTGCTCAGCATTCCCTGCAGATAAACCTAGCTGTCCACAAGGAAAAACAAATCAAACAGAATGAGGGCAGTGCACTAACTCCCCTTCAAGCAATAAAAGCTTGCTTTTGGTTTGTGGGGAAAAGGAATTTTTAGAAGCTACTAAAGCCTAGTTATTTTTGCAAGAGTCACAAGAATTCCTCCAGCAAACAAGCTGACCAATGCTCGTGCCATCCAAAGAAACTGGGAGGGAGCAGGTAGGGGTTAGGTTACATTCCTTAACTTCTGTCTCAGGAATAGCTGATTTACTTTTGTCAAACTCGCCCCCATCACCTCCTCCTTCCTGGCCCAAAGTTTGTATGAATCAGTGAAAATTTAACAAGCGAGTAAGTACAGGACAGAAGAGGTTTTAGTTTCATGACGAGTTTTTTAAATGGAGCAACTGCAGCTCTGTAATAAACACATTGAGAAAAGTCAGTGAGTCACTACCCATGCAACATGTACAGTCTATTATAAATAGCTCAGCATTCACCTCCATGTCTGCTCTAAAAGAGATTTTTTTTAAATTATATTTTAACCAGCAAATTATTAGGTATAGCTCCTCAGTATTTTTATTACAGGCTCTATCACAGATTCCTTGTGGTCAGCACAACCCTGCCACACAATAAATACCCGTGTATTTATACTGAATAGTTAGACAACACATCACTTCCATCCAGCATCCACAAGAACAGTGGAAAGCATGCACTGTAGATTATTAAATAAAGTTTATATGCCTTACTTGAGTGCATGTAAGTGGGGAAAAAGGGTCCTATTAATATAGTTACCAGGCAGGCAAAAGCATCTTCTTGCTACTGCTGCCCAGAGTCTGCTCCTTTTCCTGGTAACCTCATAAATGTCAAGGAAAAACCCAACTTGTCCTTCTTTATTGGTAGCCAGCAAGAAGTTAATTAGTTTAAAAACATCAACATTTAACGTTATCAGGACATAAAGAGGTACACTCCTTGTAACAAATGTTACAGGCCCTCTATAGATACTTGTTATAACTGTCATTCAGCATCAGCATAGGGAATCAGCTCATTTAAACTGATCATCAAAATCTAACACTTTGACAGAGATTATTATTATATACTGATAAGAGTGAAGGAACTAAAAAAAAAAAAAAAGAGAAGAAAAAACATATGAAGTAAATCTGACGTTTAATTAGAACAAAATTAAAATTTGCTTGATGCCAGCAAAATTCTCTCCACTGTGGTAATTCCTCATGAAAATATTGGTCTGTTTGCATTCTCCAAAAAAAGTAATTTGCTATAATGAAGGTTTCCTTTACAGGAGATTGTGCAGTGGCATTGGGGCAGGTTTAGAGCCAGTTCTATCATGGCAAAACATTTTGCAAGATCTGTCATTTTTCCTTCCAGTTACAATGTTGTGCTTACCAGATCAGAAACCGCCCTTTTAATATAAATGCAGTTGCATTATTAATATAAATTTCAATATATTAATTAATATTATTTATATTTCATACTTATATATATACACACATATAATTAGTTTTAGTTAGTCCTGTGAGGAGCAGGGAGTTAGACTCGATGATCCTTATGGCTCCCTTCCAACTTAAGATATTCTGTGGCTCTATGTTTACATAAAAATAATCTTCAAAAAAAGTAGTCACAAAATATTAAACTAAAGAGCAACTTTTAAACTTTATTTCCTCACTGTAAGCAAATTTCAGCAGAAAAAAATTAAAATTAAAAAAAACCCCACAGCATATCCAAGCACATGCTCCTGCAAATTCAAGAAAAGAGTACCGAAAAACCCACTTCTAGATGCAACACACCTCAAATTTAATTATCTAGTTTATTACACTTCCAGTTTTAGTAGCAGATAATCTAAATTTGTCCTGTTGATAAAAACTGAAGTAAAATTAGTTCCATTATGTTGCACTGCTTTACTGCTGAAATATGGCTGGGTACCCTCAGTGATTAACATTAAGTAGCTTCTACCTGGTTGTTTTTTAAAGCAATGTAATAGAAAAAAAAAATAAAGATCTGTCTTTTGGGGGCACAAAGCACAGCTCCCTTCCTTGTCCCTCCAATCAATAATAGCACTCACACAAACATACTGGAGGAAACTAAACTCTCCTACTGGATTTGCTAAGTTAAGAGGTAAAACATGATGTATTCTTCATGTCTATACCCAACTACCACACTGCCAAGCCGCATTAGCTAAATTAATAGCAAATGAAGCAGATATTGGTTTGTCTTCACTGGACAGTTCCCTAACATAGAAAACCCCAACACATACAAGACTATCCAGAGCAGTTAACCCAAAGGACCAGCTGTGCCACCACCTCTATCAAACCACATGAAACATGAGTGCAAAACGAAGTGGCACATAACAGAGAACTTTTCCCTTTTCACCTCTGCTTAAACCAAACAACAACAAAAATGTAGAACTCTGCTCTCAGAAACCACATGATGCCAGTTTGTTTTGTAGTTCGATACCTTAGTTACATACTCCAACACTGTTTTTCAAATATTTTATTTAAATTTTAGGATAAAAACATGTGTGGAGTCTACAGCATATTGAATAGGCTTCCTCTTACAAGCTTTCCACAAATTTGAACAGCGCAATGTGGTGTACTTTAACAGGAAAACCCTTACTGTCTCCCCCGTAAGTTCGCTCCCTCCTCCACCCCCAACACAGTATTCAGAAGCATTTCATGGCATCAAACACATCTCAAGCCCGCTTTGCAAATCCTTTTGCCTTCTATTTGCAGCCACAGAAGCTCTCATCAACTACAGCTACTGCAAATGCAAAGAAACAACAGCAGAAAAGTAATGAAAATCTTGAATGTAGCTCTCCTAATGGGATGTAACAGCTGGAACAAAGATTTAACACAGCTGGGAAAGCCATCATTTTCTTTTGCAACTGAGAAAATATGTGAACAGCAATGACATGCTTTTCAGAGCAATATCACACTGTCTCAATTACGTCAGAGTAAATCCATTCAGTTTCAAATACAAAGATTATGTCCCTCAGTTGACAACCCTGCTAACTCAAACCCCACTGGTTTGACTCTGAGATAACACACTGACAATAAAGATGCTACAATCGGAATTTAATTAATTCTACTTATGCAAAACCATAGCAAAACTCAACTCATTCATCCAGAGCTGGGTTTGTACAGTAACTTATTTTAGGAGCAAAAGGAAACAATTCTGAAAAAGCAGGGAGACATCAGCTGAGCATTAAGGTGTCTTTTTACAAACCTTTTAAAGAAATAAATAGAGTAATCATTTTAAGAGAGGTACTACAAGAAATACCATATCACTGGCATGAAAACAGCATATTCCCCTTCTCTCTTGCAGAAAATAAAATAAAATAAGACTGTGATACTTCTCTCTGTGTTCAGAGGGGGAAAAAAATAATCCTTTCCCTGCATTCAGGAAGCAGGCCCAAAGAAATGAGGTGTCCCTCTCTTGCTATGCACTTCTGATTTCTCATGCACCGAAAGGAGAAAGTTGTATTTTCACCATCTCTGCGTCTTTTCTTCCCAGTCTTACAAACACTGCAGCACCTGTGGCAGAGTCACCTGAGCGCAGGGGGGCAATGCTGCCCAAGAACTCATCTCTTGCACAAGTAGTGATTCAGTTACAAAAGCATCTCCCCAAAATTTGTACTAACCATAGCAAAGGACAGCTCTGACCCAGCCCAGGTTAGCTCCTTTTTCACCCCATAACCCAGTTCTCCCAAACTCTCTATGCTGTCCCCTTTAATCTCTTTATGAATCATTTCTGTTTGGATTGAGATACAGACTGCAGAGGTGCAGTGGCTGGACTGATGCTGCTGGTTTAATATCGCACAATTCCATTTCCAGAGTAATGACACAATGCTTCACATCCAACTAGCTCTCAAATTTGTGGAAAGCTTGTATGAGGAAATCCATTCAACCTAGAACTCAAAGAGTTTGCAGCAATATCACTAAGTTCCTCCTCAGCTCAGTTACACTGGCAGTGCCAGACTCAATTTCAATTATTCCTGAAATCATGAAGCAGAGGCAAGACCAGGTATGCTCAGATCTTCACTTTGCTTTATCAGGGATCACTGCAGCAGTGAGAACTTCTGATTCAGAGAAGAGACATGAGCACAAGCAGCAGCACCTTCAGGCCATGGCTGCTCCTTTCCCAACCAAGCCAATCACTCCCCGCCTCCCAACCCACAGGTCTTCAATCCACACGCTCCCCAAATTCACTCTTGCAGAAGACAATATCCCCAGCCTTCACAGTTCCTCAGATCTTGAGGCTGCATCCACCACCAGTTGACAGCAATATGCCTAATATAGTCCTCTCATCCATGGCTGTGACACCCTCATTAGCACAGCTCCCACAATCCTGACAGAAGTGATGGCAAACTTTTCCATTTACGCAGTTCAGGGCTGCCATCCCTGCTACCTCTCCTATAACCTCCTGCCATCCCCAGCACAATCTCTGAACTGGTGGTGACTATCCAAAATCCTCCACCAGTGAGTCACATTCCTCTCACCCAGCACTTCAGGCGAGCAATCACATTATCCATCCCAGTTCCAACCCCTGCTTCCTCTAAACACCTTCCCCGCTGCCAGACCCAACCGCAGCGGCTCTGACCTCTGCCCCACAGGCTCTCCAGGACTTCTCCCTCCACATTACAAACACGTGGAGCAGCGGCAGCCCACAACCCCACAGTTCCCCCGCATGTTGAAAAAAGGGGGAACAGGGAACAAGTCCCTCTCAGCACAGGAGGCACAAGCAGCCCTGTTTCTCCATGCACACACAGCCTACACCCACCCCTCCAGGGCACCCTCACCAGCCTCTGCACTCTGTGCACCCCCTCTTCATCTCTCCCCTCCCCGCAACACTCACAGATCCAGCAGCAGCACTGGCAGCCCCCTCTGCTCATACATCACTGCTGCCCTCCCCATCCTCCCCGCCATGTTACACCCTCCCTGCCCCACATGTGGGGCAGCAAAGGGCTCCACACACACAGACTCGCAACCCTCCAACCACACCAATGCTCCCTGTGTTCAGGCCCCGCAGCTACCCTGACAGCCTCCCTCTCCCCACATACCACTCCCCACACACCCCCTGATCCCACAGGACAATGCCACCCCCTTCTTGACATTCCCACACCCAGCAGACCCCTACCACCCTCTCATCCCCCCAGTCAGTATTACTGGACATCCTATCCTCCCACAGCCCCTATCCTGCAGGTGTCAGTAGGTCATCTGCCCCCCTCAGTACATCCACTGCAGGCTCTGCAGGGATGCAGACAACCCCGAGGGACACACAACATCCTCTGTCACATCCCCACCCATGATACTTGCTGCCCCTTCCCCACCCTGTCCACAAAAACACTCCATACTGCTGTGTGCCCCAGCCAGCAGTCCTTGCACTCACTCCCAGACCTCTCTTCTTTCTCTTCTCTTACTTGGCGTAAACTCACCCCTTCCACACTCCCACCCCAGCCTCACCCCAAATCCAGCGAGGCCGCCTTGGGCATCCTGCCCCCCCCACCCCAGCATCACTCCCAGCTCCTTCTGCATGTGCCACCTCAATGGCAGCACTGGCTAACTCCAGTCCCCCACATATCCAGCCAAAGCTCTTCCACTGCACCCACACACACACACCCCTCATGCCATGTGTACCAAAGTTATCCCCAGCCCCATCCCTCCCCATTCTCCATACACATACTCCACACCTCCCATATGCAGCTCCATCCCGTGCACTACAGCTCCACCTCCCCCTGAAAACACCCTAGTGCACCCCTGCCCTCACACACTGTGGCCCCGCAGGCCCCATACACACATTCCCAGCCCCACGTAGCATCACCCAGCCCCCTGTACGCACACACACCCAGCCTCATGTATATGGCCCCATGCTGTACTGGTACTTGTGCGTCCTTGACACCAGGCACCACAGCCCCACATTATCCCAACACCCGTACACCCTGACTCCACACCACGTAGCACATGTGCATCCCCGCCAGCACTAAAGCCCTACACCTCCCCTTGCACACATGCACCTTCAGCCCCACAAACCGCTGTCCCCTTACACGTATATACCCATCTCAGTGCACTCCAGCCCTAGCAATAGCATTTCCAGCCTCCTCCAGCCTCAAGCAGAAGGAGGGTAGATTTAGATTAGATATTAGAAAGAAATTCTTTACTGTTAGAGTGGTGAGGCACTGGAACAGGTTGCCCAGAGAGGTTGTGGCTGCCCCATCCCTGGAAGTGTTTAAGACCAGATTGGATGAGGTTTTGGGCAACGTGGTCTAGTGGAGGGTGTCCCTGTCCATGTCACAGGGGGTTGGAACTAGATGGTCTTTGAGGTCCCTTCCAACCCAAACCATTCTATGATTCTATGTCTCTCTCCCCATGCAGGTGACTCCACCGACCCCAGGCACACTTCTCAGACTCCATGCACTGCAGCTCCACCTCTTTCCTCCTTACACACACCCTAGACACGTGCATTACAGGCCCAGCTGTAGGGTTAGCACCTCCCGCTGCCCTGCCCCATACACCCAGCCCAAACCCTACACCTTACAGCTTCAGCACTTCCTCTTGTGCCCACATCCTGGACCCTACACACACATCCCCACCTGCAGTGAGCCCCCACAGCCTCCTCAGCACTCCTCCCTGGGCACAGACTCTGACCCAGAGATGAGCCAGGACAACACAGTAGCATCATTACATCCTCTCATGCACACATCCCACCCAGCAAGAGGGCTGGTTGCCCCTTCTCCCAGATTCAAACCACTACAGCCCCAGCAGCCCCACCTCCCCCTCCTGTACACACACAAACTAGTACCCCGCTCAGAGGAAAGGGGGGCAGCACCCCCATCTCCCCACACCCCTGACCCACAGCCTCACAGCTCCATTTCCCCCAAGTCCACAGCCCCCCGCTCCTCACCCGTGCCCACACCCCAGATCCACTGCCCCACAGCCCGCCTCTCCCTCACACTAAGGCCCCTGTGCACCAGTACTGCCCCACAGCTTCCCCCCTCATCCTCTCAGCCCCCTGCACTGCTCCACTGCATGGTTCCCCTTGATCTTCCCCGAAGTGGAGTACCCCACAGCCCCCACCACTGCCCTATACCCTGATCTCCCCCATGCCCTCTCCTCCCTGCCACTGACCACTTCCCCACGCTCTCTCCCTACAGAGCTGCCCCAAAGGACACCTCCCCATGCCGCTACAACGCTGCCCCACAGCCTGGTCTCCCCCATGCTTGCACCTCACACCCGCTGCCCCACAGCCCCCAGCACTGCCCCCAGCCCACCTCCCCATGCCCTCCTGCACTGCCCCACAGCCCCCATCTCCATGACCCTCCTCCTGCAAAGCACTCCCCAGCCCCCAGCACTGCCCTACAGCCTCCCACCCCACAGCTGCCCTCCCCATGCCTTCCGCAGTGCTACCCCACAGCCTTCCTCCACAGGCTCTCCTCCCCAGGGCCCACAGCACTGCTCTGCAGCCCCCCTTCACAGAACGGCCGAGGCTGGCAGGGACTTATGGAGGTCACTTGGTCCAGACCCCCTGCTCAAGCAGGGCCACCCACAGCCGGCTTCCCAGGGCCGTGTCCAGACGGTAACGACTACGTCCTTTGTCGCAGCCCCTCTCCCCACAGCACTGCCCCTCTCCCCAGACCCCAGCCCGCACTCACAGAGCTCGCAGTAGCGGTGGCAGCCCCGGCCCAGCCCCTGCAGGTACCGCTGCAGCACGTCGGTGAGGAGATCGCAGGCCGAGACCTGCACCGAATCCCAACCCAGCGCCTGGCAAATCTGCGCCACCGACACCCGCAGCAGCCACCGCGAGTAGGTCTCGCACATGCCGGCTCGGCTCGGCGCGGTGCCGCCCGGGCCCGCCGCCCGCCCTGGGCCGGGAGGGCCGAGGGGAGACTCACGCACAGCCCGCCGCCGCCGCCGCCATCTTGGCGCCGCGCCTCCTCACCGCCCGCGCCAGGCCAGGCCGCTCCAGCGCCGAGCGCATCGAGCGGGGAACGTCGAGTCGCATCGAGCGCTCGGCCGTCGTCAGGGGGGGCGGGACGGAGGGGGATGTGGCGATGGCGGAGACGGGTCTTGGCGCGGAGCGGTTCGAGTTCCCCAAGAAACCCCGAAATCGGAGTTTTCCGCAGCGGTGTGAGGAAAAGTTGACGTCAGGCGTCCTTTCGGAGCGCTGTAAGGTGGCGGGCCCTGGGTTGAGCTTCCCCAAAGGCGAGGGGCCACCGCCGGCCCCGCTCCTCCGCAGAGCCAAAGCGGCCGAGCAGGGGCCGTGCCCGTGAGGCGCTGGAGCAGAACCCAGGCGCGTTATTTAAACAAGCAGCGATGCCACCTGTTACCAGGAAGCTGAAAACTCTTGGTCAAAACAGTTTATCCGAAGCCTTGTTTGATTATTTTTCATTTTTTTCGGCTGGAGAAGGCAAACGCCAGCCCTCACCATCGCTGGGTTTCCCCTCTGCTGTGGGACCTAAGGTGTCCTCAGGCGGCTCGCACCCAGACATCCGACATTTGCTGTCAAGACCTTGCCATTGAGTCTTTTGGGCGAAGCCTTTTAATTACTTTTTATGCTAATCCTGTCAGTTGGTCACTTTTTGGTTTGGAGATCACGGTTTTGGGCTGTCGGGTCCCACCACGTCACTCCACCGCTGTACAGCCTCACCACGTGTTGACGTATGTCACACGTATGGCCAACGCTGCAGCAGGTTTGTTCCCGAGCAGCCTCCTGCGCAGGAGCTAATTCTCAGGGAATCTGAGAAATAGGAGAGGACATTTAGTGTAAGAGAATCCTTTGAGAGCGAAGAGACTTCAGGAGACAGGAAGGAGCCTGATTCAAGACACTTTAATACAAACTTGACTTTAATGACTTATAGGGGATATTTCTCCTTTGCAGCAAAAATAAGGCTGATTTGTTACATTTCTCTCTAATTTCAGTAATTCCTCCAGAGCTAAGAAAACTTCTGTGAATCTCTTCTGCAGCTGCACTTTTTTGCACATGGTAGAACCACAAAAAAAAAAAAATTAAAAAAAATATTGCTTTTAAGAGCCAGTATCAGCCAAATCGAAGGGAATTTTGGGGCATGTTTTGGGGGAAGAACCTTGCAAGGTCACCTGTACGTAGACAGGTATATAAATTATTATACATATACATATATAAGGCCAAGATGGCTTAGGCAGTAGAAACATCAGCTTTGGGAACAGATGTAGCAAAATTGCTAACAATGAGGAAAAAGTGTTTATTTGAAGGGGAAAAAAAGAAAAAAAAAAAAACACATGGAAAGGATGAAACTATGGTGGCAAAAAGGAGGATCCAGAAACAAAGATAACAGTTACTGAGTGGTGTGGGAGGTAGAATGAGGAGCAACAGAGCTGTTACTCAATGGTGGCTGTGTATACACTAGCAGTACAAGTGCTAAACTGTATCTTGGTAATTGTAACTAATCAGAGCATGAAGAACAGAATTGTAAATAATAGTGGTCTATTATTAGAAGTTACTTAGTTCACCAATTAGCTCTCTGATTTATTAGACCATTGGTAGCACGTTGGTTAGTCGGTAAACAGACCAGCCTGCGACCTGAGGCGAGGGGGTGCAGGATGAAGCCCTGCAGCTCACCATTTTTCAGGGCGGGTGCTTGTTCTTTGCTCGCTCCCTTCTTTGGGGAGCTCTGGGCAGTTCTGAACTCCTACTGTTATACCATACTACTACCATTTCTTTCTTACGCTTCTGCTATATTCTTATTTTTTATGTTTTATCCTTTCTCGCATTCCTGTCATGCCCAGTGAGGGCCGAGAACTGGCACTGTGGTGTTATAGAGCATGCAAATATATATACACGCACACTGACCAATGGTAAAAACCGTATGCGTTCTAAATAAACAGTCAGTGTTCCAACTGCACCTTGCAGAGAGGTTATTCCATAATCTCCTTCAGCACAACGTACACAACAAACCAACACTTTTAAACACAAGGTGAGGGCAGGCAACCGTGTCCACTTTTCAAACAAACACCTGCCTATATGTTCTGCACGCCAGATACATCACAAAAATGTAAAGCACAGCTTTTAAAAACTGCATTTCAAACAGTAACCAAGTCAAATCCAGATATTTAGACATCAAGAGCATTTAGTCCATGGACAACCAAGAACATTTGTTTCATGTAGGTGGTTTATTGTAAGAATTTACAGATTTCTGAGGCTTTACCACTTCTTCGCAAAATAACAGAGAAGTCTTGTTAACACAGTCACAGGCAGGTTAGACCACGTGCTCAGAAGAGCTCTTCTTCACCTGTAAGGAAAATTGAAGCAAATTAAACCCCTTTCATTTATTTAAAACTTTTGTCTCCTCCAATTTGAATACTTCAACTCACTAATATTCCTTACACCCCCCCCTTCTTTATCAAGTCTATTTTTCTTTTAAGTTTTAAATTTTGAATATGCTTGTTTTGCTACAGAAACCTCTTTAGGTACAACGTCTTACATACAGACATTTTTAAGTCATTGCATAAGGTCAGGGCACTGTGAAAAAATTAAAACAGCAATTGCAAATGAATCCAATAACCCAGAAAATTATGTCAAATGTTGATGTACACTATCAGGGACATATTTTGCTTAAAATTATTGACACTTAAGAACTTTTTGTTCAGACAGATTCAAACTAGCAACAGGCAGTTTCCCAGGGAAGAGAAGCTTGTCCACTCAATAAAACCGAGTTCTGATTGCCTCATTTGACTTCCAAGATTTCCTGTGTTAATTCATTTTAAAACACAATCTAGTTTCTATTTCATAACTTTACCTCTTGGATTTGGCTGAACCGCTTTTTCCGATTAATCCCTGGTTATGGTATTACGAGAAAAAACAGAACAAGCAGGTTAGGAAGCAAATCATGCAAATTCAGGCAGAACTATGCATGTATTTATGACTGTAAATGTATTGTGAGGAGCACAATACAGCACGTAACTGCTATATGGTATGTATTCCAGGCATTTTGTAAACACACAGAACATTAACACATCTGAGTATAGCACAAATTTTTAGCTGTTAGATGTAATACACATTAGCTACACGCAGTTACAAATTGTGGTCTAAACCCACACATTTGTAACCTGCAGTACACACCTTCACAAAACCTTTCTCAAGGAAATAAGCAAATTACTGAACTTAAAGTAAAATACACATTCAGTATCAACAGACTCTGGAAATTCCCTCCTTCTTCTGACCTCAATCCCTCAGCTTCTGACCACCACCCCAGGCTGCTTTACCCAAAAGCATTTTAGTCACTTGAGTTGCTCCCCCCCACCCGACACTACTGGGCCATTTGAGCAGACAAAGGAGAAGCCCAGGCAGAAAGGAGGAGTGGGGAAACCCACTGCCTGTTCAGGCAAGGGTGTGTGTTGAGGCTAAAAATCTATTTTACCAGCTTTTACAGTTTATTTGGCCAAAAAAGACTGCCAAACTTCACACTTGTTAGTAGAACTGCGTAAGCTGAAGAACTTGGGAGCCATGCCACGGACTGTCTTCCCTTCGGTTTCAGGACCTACGTGCCATAACCTTTCCCTGACTGAAGCAGGACGTACAAGCATTATACCACTTCACAACAACTCCTACTTCACATTTACGCAGGTACTCACAGAGCAGCAGCACCAGAGATGATCTCAATAAGCTCCTTGGTAATGACGGCTTGACGGGTACGGTTGAACGTCAATGTCAATTTGTCAATCATCTCAGCTAGAAAAAATTAAGGTTGGAATTTAAACATAAAATAACTATTTAAATACAGATAAGGAGAAGCTGTATGAACAGAATACCAAACAGTCTTGTAAATCCATGCAAACAATCAAGAGTCTTACTGCACTTCTCATATTTTTTTCCCTACAAATAACACTACTAGTAGACAATCTAGAAACTTGGTAATTTGGCTTGAGGCATCAGTTAAACATCTGAAGAACAGCTGACAGACTAGTAAATACTATGGTGTGACATAGCTTATTTTAACATAACACAAACATGCGTTATTTTCCTTTTAAGTTAGATGTCACTGTCAATAAACTCCATTGTATTTCCTTCAAGTTACTGTTGTTCTGGCAAAGGCAGCCAGATTTTTTTTAATTCTTTTTTCTTCAGATTTTTTTTTTTTTTAAATGCAGAAGGTATCACCTCTTTCTACAGTCAGCAAAGGGCCATGCCTACGGTTCCAGGTAGCCCAACTGCATATCACATGGGCTTCACTCAGTCACTGGTAGCCTTTATGCAACACGACCTTCTCAGGACTGAGGTCTTACCACCATGCTACGTGAAAAGCTACTAGCTGTCTCCCACTAATACCCACTGCACACTCTGCACTGCACTCGGTTTGGACACCTTCCAAGGGACACTTGTATATTCTCAACTTGCTGCATGACAGGTGGTAAAGTATTTAACCCACCCTTAAATTGGTGCAGTACTAATTACATTGGTAATTGTAGGTACAGGTTTCTAAAAATTTTGGAAATCCTCAGACCAGCCACACGAGAAGAGCGTAAAGAATATTTGCCATTACAAGATTTAGTGTTTCATATTCTTACTGAAGAATCTGTTATTTCACCTCCAGTTCCCTAGTCCTGTTTCTCAGATACCTGACAGCAATCCCTCTTTCCAGGGACTAAATAAGGTTCATGTGTTCAGAAAAGAATCCCAGTTGAACAGGTTCAGAAAAAAAAGATTCAAAATAGAATTAAGTGAGAAACCAGCTCATTTCTTATAATTTTGGAAACAAAGAATTACACAAAGGGAGGTCAGTACTCTCATGCTAAACTACTGAAGTCCTGGGAAACCCACAGAGTAGACTTACAAGCATTTTTGCTAGCATTGTCCATAGCAGTCATCCTAGCACTCTGCTCACTGGTGGTGGATTCTTTCAGGGAGTAGTACAGAATGTTTGCTAGTGTAAATTCCTGGTAGTTTCTCAGCACATCAGCATCAATATCATCATAGATACTCAGGCTTTCTGTAAAATATGAAAGAGCAGACTTAGATATACTACTTCTAGCAAAACAATATAATGCCGTGCGAAAGACTATTATGGTAGCTTGTTTCTCTACTTAAGGCAACGCAAAGGCATTTTCTCTACATACAATGTGTACTTTCATAACAAAGTATTAAACAGCAGAGATATTATTTTATGTGTTTTAATTCACTTTAACATTAGCAAAGTCAGATTCTGACCACGGCCAAATACATTATTGGTGTATTATGTTTAATCTTCCCAGACAACGCTGCAGAATCATTCTGGGGTATTTTTACTGAGTAACGCGAAATTAGTCTGCATCCAGGCTGTTCAGTGCTGAAAACATCAGAACTGAGAGTATAGCTTACGCATAATTCTTGCTTGAGGGAGAATCTCAAATAAAAATTAGTACAACTGTTCATTTTAACCTCCTTGCCCCACAGCACCTTTGACAGGTCAGCCTTGGACCACCAAGATAAAACAACCTGTTGAACTTACAACACACGCACCATTATAAAATGTTTTCATACCACAATCTCATGTTCACAGTAGTTTTTCTGTGATTTATCACTTCACACAACTGGTGGTTTCTAGTTCACTACTTACCAGAACCAGCAACTGTTTCAAGGGAGAAGATGGGTTTTTCATCAGTCTTGTAGGAGATGACAGACCTGTATAAAAATAGCGTAATAGGCTCTTCAGTCCAACAAACCCTAAATTGAGCGCTTCAAATCAAATTAGAATGGACAACTTTTGACAACTTCCAAAGTTCTGCAATAATCCCAATGAAGAGACCTCAGATACCACGCGGATATGATGATGTGCTGACTGTAAATGTAACAGCACCCACTATACAAGTAAAAAGATAATTCCAGCCACAACGATTTAAAAAAACCCAACCAACAGCTCTTCACACACAACAAAATACAGTCCTTCCTCAAGAAATAAACACAAGTCACAGTCAGTTTTCACATTACTTCATCAGGCCAACGTGCTGTTTGAAGCCTTCTACCCAATATTTTTCCAGTGCAGTTTCAGTTTAATCTTACCTGAACCGATTGTAAATGACAGAGCCTTCATCAAATTCATACCCAGAGTTTAACAACTCTGTGGCAATGACTGAAGCATCTCCAAAGCTCGGAGGTCTTCGTCCCACTTCTTTGAATGTCAGGAGGATGTAATTGCCATGTGTCCTGCAGTAACATCAAATCTGTGTTAGAACAAGTGGATGCTCTAATGCACAACTTCGTGGCAGCAAGACTTACTAGTGTTCAGAACTAAGCATTTTATTGAATTAGGGTCTGAGAGAAATTTTGCCTTTTTTCAGTTAAACTATTACGATAGCTTCATGATAAACACACACTTGTAGCAGTGCTAGTGTTACTAGCTTTCACACTTTTATTTCAAAAATGTAATAGTACTGTGCAGCAGTCTCATGAATGTCCAGATGACCAAAACGCATGTTATAATATTTGCAATTTTTTAAAGGAACTTTAATTTAGCGCAGTTCCATTAAATGCAATTGTCTGTGAATGCCACACGGCTTTCTGAGCAGTCTTGAAATTCCTATAACAGAAAATAAACAAAACCACCAGACCAAACCCTTCTCCTTTTTACCTCTGAAGTAGACCTCTGATCTTGTCACCTACTCCAACCACCATAACTTCTTTCCCTGCATTTGAGAGGTTGGTAATCTCATTCTTCAAGGTTTTAGCAATAGATGTATGGATAGCACCACACAGACCTCGATCAGAGGACACACCAATAAGGAGGTGCTTCTTCTTGTCCTCAGGGGCCTTTATTTCCGCTTTCTCATAGAGAGCTAAAAAAAAAAAAAGATGGATAAATTACTCAAGGGTGCCAGGAAGCAAATATATCAAAATACCTTTGAATTATTCTAACTAAAACAATCTCCAAAGGGGTTCGCAATCACAGCCATATGAATTTTATCTCCCTCACAATCATTCGATTTTGTACGTGATTTGACCAGAGGTGACAAAGAAAAAACTCAGAGCCAGCCACATCTCTCCATCGGCTATCACACAATCAGCACCATGACTCAGATAAGTTCACCGTGCAAGTCCACTGCCTCGGGAGGACGTGCAGCTCATGAGTTCGCAGGGAGGTCTGGCAGTAGCCAAGGACACAACTCCATTGACAGATAGAAGCAGGCCAGAAATTCTGAGTTATGGTGCCTTTATGACTAACGAAAACAATCACACAAAGTTAATTGACTTGGCAGAAATCATAAGGAATTTCACATTAGAACTCTTAAAAATCACTTCCCATAAATTATAAGGAATCCTTAAGGAGACATTGGCCTAGAGATACAAATTCTTTCAGAAAAAATCTACAAAAAGGTTAAAAACTGTAGGCATTTTATCACCACCATGAAAGCCCTCCTCTCTGTTCCCACATCACCCAGCACAAGAATCTTCTCTCACCCAGTGCTCCTGTTCCATAGACTCTAGCAGGCTTCAGCTCCCTCTCAGCTCTTGCATATTTTGCTGCAGAAACCATCTTCATGGACTTTGTAATTTTCTGAATGTTCTTGATGGACTTCAAACGCCTGGTAACTACAAAGTTAATAGTTGAAGGTCGTGGGCTGTACTGGGCAGAATGACATCGATACTAAGCAATAAAATGCTAGCAACAGCCATCAAAAAATATCCTGTCAAGTTCTTCGAAGAGAAAGTAAATAAACAAACAATGCACAAATAAACTTCCTGAAAGACCTTAATATTTACAGTAATAAAGTAGTAAGAGTAGTAATCTGGGTAAGCCAAATGCATCTTTACAATAGATATGTTTTTACCTCCAGGCATAACATTTATTTATTAGTTAGTCCAACATAAAATCTATTTCCTATTCTCTTTCCTTCCACTTCTACCTGTGTCACAAAAATATCACTTGAGGTATATCGTCCTCTTTTCCCAGATGACAGGGAGAGGAAACAAACATCAAAAAAAGACCTCACAGTAAGAAGACACAGAATAAAATTCCTCCTTTGTTTAGACCGTGGCAAAATGAGACTCATAAAAATACTGATGCAAGAAGAGGACAAAACAGGTGTCCTGTAAACAAGTGCAACTCCAAGACAATATCCCTGTATAAGAACCTATGAGGAATGGCTTAGAGAAGCATTATCAAAGTGAAACAATTCAGTCAACCTTTTTGCCCCCAATATTGGATAAATGCACAGGGAAATAAACATAACAGAAAACAAATTAATTCTTAAAGGTGAGCAAAAATCTGGTTTAGTACATATGATAACATTATTTTTAAAATATGTTCGAGTAAAACTATGTTGATTTACTGAAATGACAGTTAAATTAGTGCTAAAACCATTCTAAGCAATACCTTTTCTGAAGGACACTTGCTTAATATAAGAAGTGCTAGACGCTTGTATATAAATGTTATGGCGTATCACAAACAATTTATCCAACAGAGGCTAACCAAAATTCTATTTTAACATACAGTTTTCCTGCAACACTTTCCCTCTCTCAAAAGCAAACAAAACCAGTACTTACTGTCTTTTAGAGTTGCCATATTCCTGACTTGGCCCCTGAAAATGAATGCAGGAGAAATTAGGATAGTTCACTAGTTCTCCAGCAAATCAACACCTGTCAAGGACAGGTCCCTTTCAGAGGGACGAAAATTTAAGAACTGCCGTTTGTTAAAAAGCATCTGTGGCAGGACAAGCCTCTTTAAACCGCCCCTTGTATGCGTACCTTCCATCCTTCCCTGCATCTCCTATATCATTTAATACATTATCCACTGCCTTGGATAATAACACGACATAAACGAGGGCCGGACAACAGGGCATCAGAAGGATACAACTGCTTTTGAAAAACCATTAAAACGAAGCAGAGGAGATTACACCATTTCCTGAGATGCACCGCTTGTCATCTCCAAAGCTGTCCTTGTTAGTCCTCTCGCCTCGCCCATTCACCCCCGCGGCCGAGCGCCCGTTCCCTACGAGCTCCCGTCTCCCCGTCGCCCTCCCCCACAGAGCCGCGGCTGAGAGGACGGAGCCTCCGTCCCCGGCAGGTCACCGTCGTGCCCCAGACAGGCCGCTTGCCCTCAGCCTCACGGTCACCGCTCCTCCAGCTACACCGGACCCCATAGCACCTCAGGGCTTGGCCCGGCCGACGGTCCCCCACCCCTGAGGGCTGCACGGCTGAGGGGAGCGTCGTCCCCTCAGCCTCCACCAGGGCCGGCTCCAGCCTCTCGGCCGCCCCAGGGGGCTGCCTCACCGCTTGCCCCCACCACCGGGACGCACCCCTCCATCCCCACACGGCCCTTCCCGGCCCGCACCCCCGTCCGTTACCATTGCGGCTGGTAAAGCGCGACAGCAGCCCCCCGGGCGAACATGGCGGCGCCTCCACCACAGCCCCGCTGAAGGTCAGCGCGCCCGCACCGCGCATGCGCGCAGCCG
This sequence comes from Balearica regulorum gibbericeps, assembly GCF_011004875.1. Taxonomy (NCBI): domain Eukaryota; kingdom Metazoa; phylum Chordata; class Aves; order Gruiformes; family Gruidae; genus Balearica; species Balearica regulorum. The sequence continues at coordinate 5,032,054 of NC_046184.1, read as the reverse complement.
AGCCCGGCAGAAGCGGGAAGTGCTTCCGGGATACGGGCGGCCACTTCCGGCGGGGACAGGGAGCGGGGTGGCGGTGGGTCGGGGTAGTCGCCATGGGGAAGTCGGATTTCCTCAGCCCCAAGGCTATCGCCAACCGTATCAAGTCCAAGGGACTGCAGAAGCTGCGCTGGTACTGTCAGATGTGCCAGAAGCAGTGCCGCGATGAGGTAAGCCCGACCCGGCAGTGACTGGGCCTGCGGCCGAGGAGCGCGGCGGGCCTCGATCTCTCGGGGAGGGAGGGCGATCCTCCGTGAGGGGCAGCGGGGGGCTCCGACCCCCTGGTAGGGAAGCCCAGGCCCCTCGAGGGGAGCGGTTCTCTTGGGGAGACACAGGGGCGTCGGTCCCCGCGGTTGGGGTCCTCGGTTCCCTTGTGGGGGCTCCGATCGCTCTTGTAAGGGCCCTCAGTGCTATTGAGGAGGATACGGAGAGGCCCTTGTTGTGGTCCCAAATAATTTTTTTTGGGGGGAGGGCTGCGACAGCCTTAGGGAGTATGTGATCTCATAACCGTGTAGGGTTCCTCAGTTCCCTTGTGGGGGTAAAGGGCTGGCCCAGATTGCCCTTGTAAGTGTCCCCTTTCTCCCTGTGGGGCTCTGACATTATCTGTGAGGTGTGAACCTTCTAGGGAGGATACTGGCCTCACTTGCTGGGAGCACAGGGAGCCCTGACTCTTTTTAGGGGACCGTTGGAAAAGGCCCTTATCCTCCTTTGAGGATCCCCAGTCTTTGTATGGACCACGATCCCTTTGAGGGCAGATTGGTGGGACCTGGTGGGTTCCTAATTGCTGAGGGTGGGGTGATCCCTGTGGGATCACCCATGGGAGAAGTCCTCATCCACTCTGGAGAAAGTGTGTTGGCCCTGGTTCATATTTGGGGATGTTCAGTTGCCTGCAGAGTGACTGATCAGCCCAGGGTGAGGGGGAGCACAGGCTGGCCCCAAAACCCCTGGAAGGGTGACTCTCTCGCACACAGCTCGAGGGGTCAGTAGGTTTAAGAATTAGGTGGCTCCTGTCCACCTTGGAGGGGAGTTGAGGAGGGTGGCCATGATTTCCTTTGGGGACAGGGTAAATGTGGCAACATGCCCAAGGGAATGTGTGTCTGGAGCTCTCTGATGTCTCTTTTCATAGAATCACAGAATAGTTTGGGGTGGAAGGGATCTTAAAGCTCATGCAGTTTCACCCCCCACTGCAATGAGCAGGTTGCTCAAAGTCCCATCCAACCTGGCCTTGAACACTTCCAGGAGTGGGGCATCTACCACCTCTCTGGGCAACCTGTGCCAGTGCCTCACCACCCTCATTGTAAAAAAAATTTCTCCCTTGTATCTAGTCTAAATCTACTCTCTTTTAGTTTAAAATCATTACCTCTGGTCCTGTTGCTACAAGCCCTGCTAAAAAGTTTCTACCCATCTTTCTTATAAGTGCCGTTTAAGTATTGAAAGGCTGCTCTAAGGTCTCCCCGGAGCCTTCTCTTCTCCAGGCTGAACAACCCCAACTCTCTCAGCCTGTCCTCATAGCAGAGGTGCTCCAGCCCTCGGATCATCTTCGTGGCCTTCTCTGGACTTGCTCCAACAGGTCCCTGTTCTTCTTGTACTGAGGACTCCCTTCTGATTCTGGCTCAGTTTCTTCCCTTTTTCTCTTTTTATGAAGAGGTATTTTTTTTTTCTGAAGCTTTCCCCTCTTCTTTTCACTGATCTATTCACTTGGGCCCAGATGCCTCTGGGATGTGAGTGTCCTCTTCCTCCTATTTCTACCAGAGTTGTGCACCAAAAGTACCTCCACTTGGGTTAACTGTGCTTTTAGTTTTCCGTCTTGCTGATGTTTGTCTCGTTCTTCAGCTGTTTCTGCCCCCTTCTCCCTTTCACCCAAGAAGTTCAAATCTTATTCTCTTCGCAGTGGTACAAGCAAAAAAGCTTCACTGCTTTACAACCAGATCATTTTATAAGGGGGGACGGGGCTCCCATGGAATGAAATTTACTGTAGATATAATCATGTTGTGATGAAGGATGTTATGATGATATTATACAAAAAAAGGACATGGTCAGATGTCCTATGTCTGGGTGCTTTTTTGGGACTTCCGATGGCTTCAGCCCTGTGCCAGAGGTGTCCAGACTATCACAGTCCGTAGCTTGAGTGCTCCGAGGACACTGTCCCCTCCTTGCACACATTTGGCGTCAGTGTTGGTCAAGTAGGGAGCCAGCAAACATTTCCAGTGCTCTTGCACAAGCACTGGAATGGGTCCTGGGTGGACCTGGGTGGTGCCACATCTATCCCATTCCACAAGGGATGAAGAGGACTGCCGGAATGTCCTGTCTCATAACCCCTTTCACAGCTTGTCTTGAGGCTCTTTGCCCCAGGAAGAGTTTTGTTTCTGGATTGCCCAGTCAGGAGGAAGAACCACCCTGTGTAGGCTATGGCTGAGTTAAGGTGTTTTCTGTGGAGCCTCTGAGAAATTTCACTTATAAAACATTATTTTGAATGCTCTTCAGCTGTGTGAGTGTTGCCAATTGAGACAAAGACAGACAAAGTATTTATTTTTATTTTATAGAATGGCTTTAAATGTCATTGCATGTCTGAGTCCCACCAGAGGCAGTTGCTGCTGGCTTCTGAAAATCCTCAGCAATTCATGGATTACTTTTCTGAGTAAGTTTGCTGTATACCCAGGTCTTCATTCCTGTATCATATCTGTGCAGCCATACCTCTAAGGCCCGATCGTGTCCCATTGAAGACACTTTATTTATACATTTCGGTGTCAGCTCTTTTTTTAATGGCAATTTGAAAATTTAGGCAATGTCACTTTGGAATGCATGGAAGAGGTTTCAGGGAGCCATGATGTTTAATCAAATTTGACAGTTTTATCCCGTGTCTGAGTCCCATTTTAAGTTACTCTGTGTTACAGAGTACGTCACCGTTCTGCCTCAGCTAAGTGACTGCCACGCACACAGAGTTCCAGAAACCTAAGAGAACCATTATGGAGAGATAACAAGTCAGGGATGCAACTGACGTCCCACAGTTTCCCCCAGTCCTTTGTCTAGCTGACCTGCATCACAGCTGGGTTGACTGGAGCTGTCTTCAGCGTGAGTCTGAAGCGAGGTTTGATACTCAAGCCCTTGAATTAGCAGGGAGATGAGTGATCAGTCTACCCCATCCACCACGGCTGCCCTTTGTCCTGCCCTCTGTTTTGTGTCAGTCAAACTGGGAAGATACCTGGTAATGAAATACCAGCAATTAGTGGGAAATGTTTGGATTTTGTTCTTTCCATTTTATCCTTTTGAAAGGGTATTATACTTTTGAAGATTTAAGTGGTGTGTGCGTGTACCATATTGTGTTTCTTTGTGCATACATGATGCATTTAATGCTAATCAAAAAGTAAAATGAATGTCTGAATTACATTATGGTCAGTTCAAAAGAATACTTCTTTTTATACTGCAGATATTTCATTGTTTATAACAATAGAAAATTACTTTAATCATTAAAGTTTTACTAAAATACTTTCTTTTTATTCCCTGAGGGAGTTCCGAAATGATTTCCTAGAACTGCTCAGGAGGCGATTTGGTAAATATTTTACTGTTTGTTTCCTTGTTTGTTTGTTTGTTTTTAATGTCTTTTATTAGTTCAGTGCAAGAAGTTTTGGTTGCTTTCTCCTAGGTCCCATATTTATATTTAATAATTCTCTATTTCAGGAACAAAGAGAGTCCACAATAATATTGTGTACAATGAATATATCAGTCATCGAGAACACATCCATATGAATGCCACACAGTGGGAGACACTGACTGATTTTACTAAATGGCTGGGCAGAGAAGGTAAATGTAGTTGCTCAGGGTTGGGAAGTTTTAAAATTATCGGGTAATTGCATTGCTGATAAGTGATCAGTAAACATTTATGTTAGTTTTCCCGTTTCCTTTTTCTTTCTACCCCTTCCCTCCTGTATATATATTAACAGATGTCCAAACACATTTCTGTGCTAACCACTAGGAGTTTGCTTATGAAAAATGTCAGAAGTCTGGGATAAATGCATCAGTCAAGAACCTTTCCTTGTTTCATCTGCTGGTCTATATTTACGGGAGATCTTGCTAAATTCTAAATCAACTTCTAACAATTGCCATTTAAAAATTAAAAACTATGATAGAACATTTCTTATGACTACAGAATCCTTCCATATTTAAGGTGACAAGAAGCGAGCAGTCGTTTTCATTCCTGGCCTAGTGAAAGGGTTAAAGCTTGAGATCTGCAGGTTTGTGTTTAGTGCAGGGAAGAGAGGTTAAATAACAGAAAGTTTACTTTGGCTCTGATTGCCTGTGTCCTACAGGATACATTCATGAGTCATATAGTGTTTGAAAAGTCACTCTAGTGAGAGTTAGTAACAATAATATACAATAGTAAAGTTTTCTTTAGTATGATGCTATTAGTGTGTACTGTTTATATATGTTAGATTTCTGTTTTCTTCCTTGTTAAAACGGTGGGAAGGAAACATTTTCTTCAATAAGGAAAGTATTGTAAAACACTCTGTCCACTTTATTATGTACTCTGGCCTATTTCCAAACAGAACCAGCTAGCTGAAGGGCAGAAACAGATACAAAAGATAATTCAAAATCAATTTTACCAGGCCAGGAAGGGGTACGTTATCTCTGGTAAAGTATCTGCGTTGTTATAGTGAACATGGACTGTGAAAGTGATGTTGATCTTTTCTTTGTCCCTTGCTTGCTTTTGTGAGTATTAATTTTACTTTATTTTGCATTGACTTTTTAGGTCTCTGCAAGGTTGATGAGACTCCAAAAGGCTGGTATATTCAATATATTGATAGGGACCCAGAGACTATTCGCAGGCAACAAGAACAAGAGAGGAAGAAGAAACAGGACCTTGATGATGAAGAAAAAACTGCTAAATTCATCGAACAGCAAGTTAGAAGAGGTTTGGAGGGGAAAGAGCTGGTGAGGAAAATTGTACTGTATGTCAACCTTCAGCTCAAACCTCCTCTTGGTTAAATTAGTGGTGAATTCAGCGCTGCTAGGATCTGTGCACTGGTATTTCCGTTGCAGTCAGTTAGAAGGTGACGAGTAAGCCTCATGCTTCAGGTTGCTAGCTCATCAGCAGTTCAGATAAAGGAACAGTGGGCATATCTGGCTGCATTGATGTTCTTTTTTTTAAGCCACAAGGATTAGTCTTCTCCCAGATACCTTTGATAGCAGCCTTGACTAACTTCTTTCTGTTGAAATTGCAACTTCATGCATTTCCTTGACCAACTAACTCGGTGGTAGTTTTTACAGCTGATGAACATCAAGGTCCTCTATGGAATCACAGTTTCAATAAATAAATAAATAAATAAATAAATGGAAGCAGAGGTTTCAGCTCCTTTTAGATTTGATGTGGTTTTTAAAATCTACTAGATTTGTATCCTGTGGCCCTGGTGTCTGATTCTGGCCATTTCAGACTTTTATTTAGACTGTCATCTTCCATACTTGAATCACCACATCAGTTCACTTACGTTCTGAATTTTCTGCTATACAGTTTTCTTAGATTATAACCTGCTCTGGAGGAGAACTTGGAGTTACTTTGTACCTGCCTTGCTTTAGTACTAAAGGAATAATAATTAGTGAATAGTGAATCTACCTGATGTAAGTCTTTCTAAAGCTCGTGAATTTAATTTAGTAGATTTGGCCTCATTCCGTGACTTTCGTACACATTATTGCCTGGGACTGGAACCTCCCAGTTGATCCTGGGTATTGATAGGTACATTTAAGTGCTGTTGTAAACAATTATCTTTTTCTTAATTTAAAACTAATTGAAATTTAAATGGTCTGAGCCTTCAGTGCTAAAAATTTGGAAATATTCCAGAATTTCCTTCTTTGAGTTATCAGTCTGTCCAGAAACCAGTCTAATCATGCTGGTTCAAATAGAGAAAACTACTACAGTAAGGCCACTTTCCTTTCATGTTGGAATCAAGCAAGTTTAGACAGCATCTCAGCAAAGAATGTTAATTAGAGAATTTTGCACAGGAGCCTGTAATAAGATAATGTTTTCAATTTATAATCTTCTTATGAATCAAGCCAGGTTGAATACTATAGTTACTGGTAATAATCTCACAGTAGTCTGTAAAACCGAGCTAATCGATGATCACCAAAAAATGATATCTTGGCTCAGTTTTCTGTTTGACTCTTGAAATGTGCTGTGTTTTTTTTGGCAGGAAAAGCCAGTCTATACTGAACTGAACAGAGAAAATGAAGAAGAAAAAGGTAACTAGATTTTGATATATGTAATTTTCTAGAACCTACTGAAGCTGATTTTGTGATTAAAGCAAGATGAGCGCTGAGGCCTGCTCGGTGCTTCATAAAGTGCTTTGAGATCAGTTATAAAGAGCACTGCAATATGGAAATACAGAGTATTCTTTCTTATAATGTTTAAAGTTATCTATTGTAAAAGCTGAACAGAAACATAGATTAGTAAATATTTTCAAATTTATGATCTTTTTCATTTGTAGATTTTTAAAATTGTAGCATCCTTCAATGCAATTATATTTAAAGATAGAAATAGAGTAATGTCTTTTTATTTTTTAGTTACATTTAATTTAAACAAAGGAGCAAGTACTTCAATAGCAGCATCTTCTAAAACAAGGTGAGAAAAGAATTTAAGGGCAACCCTTACTGTTGCAAAGCACTTAAATGACAATGATATTTGTATGGGCAGGAAGATGTATCTTGTCCTGAAATATTTGGAGTCTGGTATCTCATCCTGTTATGTTATTCAGGAGGGGATACTAGGTGACTTCGTGGTTCCTTTTGTATTTAAAATGGATGAATGGGTATATCTTAAATGTGTGCTGTGAGGAACCTTCTTGAATTCACTAAGGTTTGTGGCAGATGCCCATGAAGTCATAGGCAGTTCTAGGTTCGTCCGAGGAGATACCGTTATGTGAAAGACTGGATAAGAAATCCAATCACAGCATTTGAAGTGAGTGCCACCCAGTCCCAGCTGCCTTCTGTGAATGGGTATTCATGACTTGTTAATTTTGGTTCCTAAAAGGTTTGATTGCCTTGTGTAATTGGAGGTAATACTTTCTCTGATCATCATTTAAAAAGCTGAATCTACCCGATGTAAGTCTTTCTAAAGCTCATGAATTTAATTGTCATCGTATAACCACAAGCAGCGCAGGACAAAAGGCATCAATAATGCAGACAATACTGACTTATAGCAGTCTGTGAAACTGTTTGATGAGCAGTGCGTCTTTTCATGTGAGGCAATATTGTAATTAAATGTATTGCAGGTAAAACGAAAGCTTTCCACTCATCACAAGCTCAGCTCTTAGATAAGGTATCTGATGGGAGATATGCCAGGCAGAAAATGAGACAACAAAGTAGTTCTTTGCAATAATAGATACAGAATTCATGCTTTGAGGAAAACTTGTAAATTATCCCTAAGCATTGAGTTGTGCTTAAGATGAGTCTGAAACTTATTGCAGATGCTCACTTGAATAGTTTCAGTGAGGAATACTTAAGGTGCTTGCTAAAGTTTGGCTGAATGTGAAATCATATATCAAGTAGTCTAACTTTTTTGTAGCTTATGAGAGATACTTCTCTGTGAGCTTTGTATTGGTAGCATAGAAGCAAAATTAGGATACCCATTTCACAGTAAAGTGACCAGACGGTGGTGTATGTGTCACTGGTGATACAGGAATCACTGCAGAGTTGTATATGGAAATGGCTTCCCTGTGTCAGCAGCATAAAGGTGTGTTCTGCAGCTGTTGGCTGTTACTGAGGATCAGTTGAGTTCAACCTGGTGTCCAGCACCCCAGCACAGCATGCAGTAGGACTTCTGGCTTCCCAACTTCTGTGCTCACAGCACAAGCTACAGAAACCTGGCACTTGTATTTCCTGAGCAGAGTGCAGAAATAGGTCTGGGAATTCATAGGTAGTGGATGGTGGAGTTTTGAGGGCATGGGGATACTGGTGGTTGGGTACTGAGATGGAGTTGGAGCCTTGCTGAGAAGGAGAGTGAGGGGTGGCGTGCCTTCCCTTGAACATCCATTTGGCTGATGTGAAGCTAGGAGTCACCGCTGCTGCTGTGAGCATGGCTTCTCGTGTGACTTGAGCAAACTGGGAGCCCTGAGCTTACTTTTTTCCCTCAAGAACTTACATCCTCAAATCCCTGCTTAACTCCGTGGACAAGTAAGATTTGAATTACTTCTAATTAAGGAATAAGCAGAAACTATTGTCAAGGTCACTGACTCCTGTCCACGGTACTGCAAGTGTACCAGCATACAGTCCTGTCCCCACACTGATCAGCCTCCATTGTACACGGTTACAGTCTCCCCAGCTCTATAATCCCAAGAGAAGTTCCTTCAAAACTGTTTCCTGTGATGGTTAGGACCTTGTCTGTAATTTCCCAAGTAAATGTAGTCATGGCCAGTTTATACCAGTTGCTCTTATACCGGTATGGGTGTTTAACATAAATAGTTATTTTTCTCCCTGGTGTTTGCTTTCTCAGACAATATATTTATAGAGAACAGTTTTAGCCTCTTAGCTTTCACTGTGCTGCACAAACAGACCTGCATGGTGCTGGCCTCATCTCCCCATTCCCCTGATCCACTGAATATCCCTTCCTTGTCCTTGTTCCAGTTTCAGCTAATCTCGAACAGGGGAGCTGATCAAACATGTGCGTGCTGCGAATGAAATGTCACTGTGGCTTATACAAAGCACTAATGCTTGTCTGTCTTGACGCCTCCTAGGGTTGCATTTGTCTCTTTCATGGCTGCTCCACACTGGTAGCTGTCATCTGGGGTTATAGCCAGACTCCTTTCTGCTTTTGTTGCTCTTAAACAGCTCCCAGTAGATAGAAGGTAATCAGACTAAACTTTTCCACAGCGTGTGAGCTTGCATAATGTGCTGTTGAATTTTGTCTTTTTTAAAACAACAGTTTTCAAGATAAACCAGTCTCTTCTGGTGTCCAGTTCTTTCTTGTGTCTTCCACATTGAATGGCACACCTGAACAGTGTTGGTGGTCTCTCACTCTGTCCCAGGGTCCTTAGTGAATATGATAAATAAGATTTGTTTTAGTGTTGACACCCAGGAATCCCTTAGTAACCTCACAGCTAGATGTGTTTTCCTTCTTAAATGTAGGCACTGCAGTTGTTAGGTTTTAATTGTATGTTACTCTTTATAAGATTTTATTTTAAGTACTTGCTATTGGATTTGTGGTTTAATGTGCTTTTTCTTGTAGAATTCTGCTATGGAGATTATCCAGTCTTCCTCTGAAATATAATTATTTTTCCCTCAATTTTGTTTCTACTGCCATTTCTGTATCTTCATTCCTATTTCATATCTTCCCTTTGCTAGTATATCGAATGTCCTCATCACAGGCAGAACATGTGATTTGTTGTAAGGCCATACTAATCTTACCTTACCGTCCACCTCACAGCAACCTTCATCTTTCCAGATGAGAGAACACCTAAATTTTTTTTTGCTGCATTCAAATGTCTTTTATAAAAATGGCTTAACTCAATCTGTGTTTAGGCAGTTCTCGCTTTACCTAGATGTTCCGTGATCCCTGAGATGTATCTTTTTATGCTGATTGCTCTTTTCTTTCATAATTCATAGGCTGTTTGGCTATTTTAAATATAACTGTGAAGATGGTGTTTATTTGCTAGGTGTGGAGCCCTTTTCTGCAGATTCCCATGTATTTCCTCCCCCTGATGGATAGGTTGATTATCTGTGAATGGAGTTCTAGACATCTATCATGTTTAAGAGTTGCTCTGTCCAGGTGGCTTCTCTAAAGCCGTAAGTTTGTCCTTTTGAATTTCAAAACCTTATTTGCAAGACCTGCTTTTGCCTTCTCCATTGAACTCAAGTCCCCGATCAACTCTTTGCTTTTGCACTGGTGAACTGATCATTAAGTTGTTTTCATTCTGCTGGACTGCTAGCAGCAAACGTCAGTGGACATGGAGTTTACACCTCAAGGATATCAGTTCTAGCTGCCCAATGCAGTTCTAGAGAAGGAGGCATGCAGGGTCTGGAAGGTGACTTGCACAACTGAAATTAAATAGATCCGCAGGCCTTTTTTTGCACAATGAGATCTTCATATGCATCTTGATAAAGGAGACAATTTAAGGCCTGCTGTGAAAACACCGTCTTATTCTTCCAGCAGTGCCCTTGGACCGAATGCACTGAAGATGGTGGAAGGGGCAGTTAAAAGAAAAGAATCAGCTCATAGTTCTGGTCAGTCCAAAGAGAAAAAGAAGAAATCTGCACTGGATGAGATTATGGAGGTAATAATCATGCAGGATCTGTGTCTTTATAACTCTATGCCTATGGCAGTGTCCACTTTACTAGGGCATCCCTGTGAAGGGACCTCAGACCTTCAGTTCATGTGGAATTAGGACTTTTCTATCTTCTCCGTCAAAATGATTTCAGTTCCCCATTAAAACTGGTTTCTGCTGCTGATCTGTGCCTATTCCTCAGGCGACTGAGATTTTGGAAGTAAAGGAATACAGATTTTGGAAAAGAAGAAAATATCTAGAAACGCTTGACAAAAACAAATCTAAAATCTCCATCATTTTATCATGGATTCCTCGGTCTCATCAGATTGATTTTTATGCATCAAGCACACACTGACTTACTCTTATTTAGTTTTGGGGTTTTTTTTTATTCCCCGCTTGATGTGGGTCTGGAGAATTGGTTCAGCTTTTCAAAGGCATTGGAAAGCTGCAGTAAAAGGAGGAAGTAAATGGTGATTATTTGTTGTTCTGTAGCTCGAAGAGGAGAAGAAAAGAACGTCTCGAAGAGACTACTGGTTGCAGCCTGTAAGTGTCTTAAAAAATATTATTATAGCAAATAACAAGCAATTGTGCATCTCTAAAGCCACTATTGATTTGTGTAAAGATCCAAAAGCAGATTCCAAACTAAATTCACCCTTATTTTCCAAGCTGCTAAATATGAAATATTACAGTATCTGGGAGGAATTACTCTTCTGGTTGAGCATGATCTGCAGGCTGAACATTGTATGCCTGATCTCAGATGGAGCGGAATTCTCTGATTAAGGAGTTGGTACTGTGAATCTCTACAGATGATGTTTAAATCATGAGGTTACTTACAGCCCTCTTCTTTCTGCACTAGTAGCTGGCGTGCACAGAGATGTAGAAGTCAACATCAGCCTTTGAGCTGAGAGACCTCATCTCAGCTTCTACTTACTGACTAGACTTCTAGATCAATAAGTTCTGCCTTTGACCCATTGTGGGCTGTCCCATTATTTCCTGAATTCAAGTGTAACTGTACTTGTAAAACAAACAAACAAAAAGTATCTTGAGAGATACTATGGGGCAATAATTTGAGGATAAATGCAAGTTACTGAACGCCCAGTCTTTACTATTGTTGCTTCCTGTGCTGTGCTGTACAGTGTGTGGTTGGAGTCAGAGCAACCTGAATGTGCAATTAGTTTAGATTGTGTAGTTGTCTGTATGTTTTGGCATTTTATTGTTTTTTCTCCCCTTTCAAATCTTCCAGGAAATCATTGTAAAAATTGTAACAAAAAAGCTTGGAGAGAAGTATCACAAGAAGAAGGCAGTTGTTAAGGTAAACTGCAAATGGAAGCGTGTGGCATTGGTTAGGCTTTTCTGGTATCAGATGACTTCTGAAGTTTTCTTTGATTGTGCAAGTTGTTCAGCCATAAGTCAACACTGATAAGGGCTGAAACGTCACCTTCACTGTATTGGGACTTATTCTGGGCAGGGAGTGAGCTCTGAATTGGTTTAATGTCATTTACTCAGTGATTCTTTGTTAAGCACTGTTTTATCCTCTATAGTTTGTCCCTGTTAACACATCCGTCTTGGAGAACAGTCATTTTCTCACTGTGATATGACCAAGAACAGTGCAATTGCATTTTAATCTCAGACTAGTCAGTTTTGCACTGATATTTAAGCAGCAGGCTGCCTTTGAGCAAGATACAATTTGTGTACAAAATCTTCAAGCTGTAAACCTTGCTCTGTTGTTCGGAAGTGCTTTCTTCTAGCCACTGCCAGTGAAATGTTGATGTACTAGGTAGTCCAGAGCTCAACAGTATGTGGCAAGAGTGCCAAAGACAACACCCAGGTGTGTTTTGAATGATCGACAAGAGTGTGTAGAGTTCAGAATCACAGCTGGTTTGGGGAGGCATCTGGGAGGGTTTATGAGTCCCAGTGGCTGTCTTCCATTGAGCTCTGAATATGAGAGATGGGACATGGTTTATGCTAGGCGCAAAGATGATCAGTGACATTTTGCCTCATTGAGAGGTAGTATCACAGTTGTCATCGTGTGGCTTCCAGCCAGCTTAGCCTCCCATGGGGGAAAGAAGCTTCTAATTTACTCTCCATCTTTGAGAGAACAGCTAAGATAGCTGACTGAAAGGTTGACAAAACCTTCAGACAAGGCCAGCAAAATTAGTGGTCAACTAGTCCGGTCATTGACGTTCAAGAGGAGCCCTTTTAATCCAGCCTTAACTTCAGAGTGGGGCCGGTCAGCAGTTTGTGAAAGCTGAATGCCTTTAGGACAGCTCAGCAGTCCTTGCTGCTTTTGAAAATGTTGAAGTGCAGACTTACAGTCCCAAGTTTGTTAATTTTGAAATGTAAATTTAGATATTTTTTTCTCTCTCTGACTGTCCTCTGCCTTTTGCAACAGGAAGTGATTGACAAATACACAGCAGTTGTGAAGATGATTGATTCTGGAGACAAACTGAAGCTTGATCAGACGCATCTGGAGACTGTAATACCCGCACCAGGTATAGCAGTTTTGTTCGTTTTTCAGCTTAGCTGTCACTGCAAAACTTGTATTTCAGTTCTTTTCAACTATAATTCATCCCCTTGAAAGTACCATAACAAGAGCCACCTTCCTTTTGGGACAGCATTTCGTAAGCTACTCTGATCATGTACCACATATCCTTCTGTTACTTTCTAGGGAGTTACTACATTGCTTCTGCTTTGAGTCTTCAGTCCCTTCTCATAAGAATTAGATTCTTTTCTGAGGAGGTGTAAGTACTTTAGGAATCAGTTCATTTGACAAGATGAAAGCATCTCTCTTCAGCTGCCAGGAAGCATCTCTGGAGCCCTACAGGGCCCTTGGTCATGTTTATCCTGTATCTTCCCTCCAAAGTCATGCCTCAGGTAGCTGTGGGCCCTTGGCAAAGCTTACCTCGTCTCCTGTTTGGTTCACTGGTGTTTCTTTGCCTGGTGCTCGCTAATGTTTGTGTATAGCATCTGACCACTATTTCAGGGAATGGTCAGGGTAGCAGTAAGCAGAACACTGTCAGCGTAGGGGAAATAGGATGTAGGATTTTGGGATTCACACATTCTTCAGCAGACCTGATGTATTCTGCATTTCTGTAGCTGGTGAAGAGCTGGTTGATGGTGTCCATGAGTGCTCTTTAGCATAACGGTACTTGTAGGTGAGTTCTGCCCATCCTTGCACTAGGATCGATGCCCTGAGGGACTGACCGTGTGAGACAGAAGGCAAAAGAGAGGCATGCTGAACCACTGGCACAGGGAATGGGATGTGGGAGAAATAGCTGTGACTTCTTTCCCTGATGCAGTTTCGATGGATTCTGCCCATAGTATCAGTGTAGCTTGGAGCAGTAAACATAGGTGCTATTCAGGATGGATAGGCAGGGCAGGCGAGGTGGAGGTGTTGTAATGGCGAGGTTTGATTGTACAACCGTTACAGTAAGTGATGATGTGGTTGAGAGCCTCTGGGTGAGGATTAGGGGGTGGAAAACAAAGGAGATGTTGTAGTGGATGTCTACTACAATCAGGATGTAAGCAATGATGAGTTCTTCTGTAGGCAATTAGGAGAAATTTCTGGATCAGTAGCCCTTGGCCTTATGGGAGATTTCAGTTTTCCAGACATAACTGGGAATATTGTGCTGCTGACATGAGCAGGTCTTGGAAATTCTTGAAGGTTGTAGGAGATAACTTCTTGTTACTCAGTGAGCCAACTAGGAAGGATGCCCTCCTACACTTGCTGTTTGTGAATAGAGAAGAACTCGTGGGGGCTGTCTTGGCCACAGTGATCATGAAATGGTTGAGTTTAAAATTTTCAGTGTAATGAGAAAAAAGGACAGCAGAGTTGCTACCCTGGACTTCAAGAGAGCAAACTTTAAGTTACTTGGGGACCTGCAAGGTCCTGCACATAGGTCAGGGCAATCCCAAGCACAACTATAGGCTGGACAGGGAATGGATTGAGAGCAGCCCTGAGGAGAAGGACTTGGGGGTGTTGATTGATGGAAAGCTCAACGTGAGCTGGTAGTGTGCGCTTGCAGCCCAGAAAGCCAACCGTGTCCTGGGCTGCATCACAAGAGGTGTGACCAGCAGGTCGAGGGAGGGGATCCTGCCCCTCTACTCCGCTCTTGTGAGACCCCACCTGGAGTATTGCGTCCAGCTCTGGGGGCCTCAGTACAGGAGAGACATGGAGCTGTTGGAGCGAGTCCAGAGGAGGGCCATGAAGCTGATCAGAGGGCTGGAGCACCTCTCCTATGAAGACAAGCTGAGAGAATCATAGAAACATAGAATGGTTTGGGTTGGAAGGGACCTTAAAGACCATCTAGTTCCAACCCCCCTGCCATGGGCAGGGACACCCTCCACTAGACCACGTTGCCCAAAGCCCCATCCAGTCTGGTCTTAAACACTTCCAGGGATCCAGGGGCAGCCACAACCTCTCTGGGCAACCTGTGCCAGTGTCTCACCACTCTAAGAGTAAAGAATTTCTTTCTAACATCTAATCTAAATCGACCCTCCTTCAGTTTAAACCCATTCCCCCTTGTCCTGTCACTACACTCCCTCACAAACAGTCCCTCACCATCTTTCCTGTAGGCCCCTTCAGGTACTGGTAAGCTGCAATTAGATCTCCCCGGAGCCTTCTTTTCTCCAGGCTGAACAACCCCAACTCTCTCAGCCTGTCCTCAGCTTGTCTAGTTTGGAGAAAAGGTGGCTGAGGGGCCACCTCATTGCTCTCTGCAGCTTCCTGGGGAGGGGAAGGGGAGAGGGAAGTGCTGAGCTCTTCTCCCTGGGATCCAGTGATAGGATGTGTGGGAATTGTTCAAAGCTTCACCAGGGGAGGTTCAGACTGGACATGAGGAAGCGTTTCTTTACCAAGAGGGTGGTCAAACACTGGAACTGGATTCCTAGAGAGGTGGTTGATGCCTCGAGCCTGTCAGTGTTTGAGGCATTTGGCAATACCCTTAACAACAAGCTTTAACTTTTGGTCAGCCCTGAACTGGTCAGGCAGGTGGACTAGATGATCCTTGTAGGTCCCTTCCAACTAACAGAGTCTATTCTATTCTAATTCTATTCTAATTCTTACTCTGTTCTTATTCTAATTCTATTGTGTTCTGTTCTGTTCTCCTTTGGCAATGGGCAGGCTGTAAGGCGAAGCTGGGTGCTGCTTGCTGGAGCTGCTGGGAGAAACCTGTCCTTCAGCTGTCAGTGGAGTTGAACACAACTCCATCAAAGGAAGTTGGGAGCCCTATTGTGTAACTTTTTCCTGTTTCTCATTTCAGGCAAGAAAGTGATGGTATTAAATGGTGGTTACAGGGGAAATGAAGGCATCTTGGAATCTATCAATGAAAAGAGGTTTTCAGCGACAATAATCATCGACTCTGTAAGTATCAAACACTGCAAGATCTAGTTTGTGTAGAGCACTTTTCATCTGTACATTGGAGAGTTTTCACAAAGAAAGATGGCATCATTAATCCTGTCTTAGAGGTGGGATTTATGGTGTGGTCACCTCCCGCCTATGCCCAACCAGTAGGAAAACAGCCACGTATTCCCCATTGCAGACTAACGCTCTGCTCTTTGCCTTTAAAAAGATGTCAGGATTCTGAATTTGCCAAGTTCTGAACTTGAAAGAGAATTGCAAAAATATTTTGTATGTTTATTTTGAAACGTGGCTGCTCTTGTACTATTTTGTGGGAAGGTAAAAAATGTGAAATATGCAAGGAGGTGAATTTTCTCCTGCTTTTTTCAAACTGAACGTGGGGCTTTATGTACTTATTTGTTGTCTTGATTATGGATAACAGTTAAGGTTGGTTGTTTGGTTTTGGGGTTTGTTTTTTTTTACGTGTCACCATCCTCTGTGGTAAAATTAAGCTGTGTTGTCATATCTATTTGTGTGGCAACTTCTTTATTCTCCTCTGCAAAACCCAATCTTTAAACTCATTGATACAGCAGAGAGGATATTGGCTCCAAGACAAATCTCCTAAACACAGCTTGCAGGAGAGAGACCCTGTTAGGATCCCGTTCAAAGAAGGTCTGTAGAAACTCAGCGCATATTGGATTCTGGAGAATTTGCTTGAGAAGAGACTGTGCAGATGTCCCAGCCACAGAAGGAGCTTTGATTGGAGCTAAGGATCATGATAACATTGGTCTTGGAAACCAAGGGTGGTTTTTCTCTAGTTCTGGTGCTTGTGGATATTAAGATTTCCCTCTCCTGCATAAACTCTTGAGTCTATAAATTAAAAATGGGTGAAACTACTCCTGGAAACCAGTGACTTCTGTGAGAATTTTCTTACTGATTGTAGGGTGACCAGGATTTGTTATATATAATAAGTTTGTATTCAAAATTAAATCTTGTACTGCTTATAAGATCATAGTGAATTAATTCAAAACAGCTGCTTATGTTTGCCCCAAAATCACAAGGAATTGCAAGAACTAATACAAAAAGTGTCCTGAAAGTGAAAAGATTTCTGGGACAGTGTTGAGGGCCTGTCACATTCTCTGCTCAGGTTGAAAATAACGAAACAGAAAATGCTGTGTCGTGGGCAAATCCCAAACCTGCATTGGTTTGGATGCATTCTGCTATACATCCCCTATATAGCCCCCAGTGTGCAGTTATATGTGGGTTTTTTAATATATATGTTATATGTGGCTTTTGGACAGAGTGCTCAAACAGAAAAGTAGTCGTCATGCTTTTACCGTGTGCAGCACTGAGTAAACGTGCTAATGCCTGTGATTTCCTGGGCTATTCACTTTGGTTGTGCTTCTTGAAAAATGTCTAGTTATGGCAAGATTTCGTAGAGCCCCTTTAGCTATCTTACTTTAAGCCCCCTATTGGGAATCCAACAAACAAACAAGTTTATATTTTGATCTGATTTCTTCTATGATGTTCTTCTCCAGGGACCTTTAAAAGGACGCCGAGTTGAAGATATCCAGTACGAAGACATTTCCAAACTCGCCTGAGGCGCTAATCATGGATCAGAGAAGATTTTGGTTCCCAAAACCATCTTTCTGGCATCTTGCAGGCAGACACAAGACTCTACCATGTCAGGGTTTTAATTGCATATGTGTATGTATTTATAATGTATATAGAAATTAACCACAAGCAAACTGGATTTATTTAAAGATCACTATGGATTTGTTACATAAAATGTTTGTGGAAAGCTTATCAGTGGAAATATTTCATCTAATTCTATATCAAAGTTATGTTATAACATTTGGTTCAATTTCCTTTTGTAAAATACATCAGATAGCTGCAAGCTGGAGTATTTTATTTCCTGAAGTATGTTAGCAGTTCCGTAAGAGAGAGAATGACTTAGAAATAGCTGCTTGCAGCAGGCAATGTGTGTCGGAGCCAGCGGAGTTTAAACAACACACTTCTCAGTCTGCAGCCAAGATTGAGTTCTGGCCGCAGGAACAAGTGAAGGGATTAAGAGAATAGCAGGAAGGTAAAAGCGCTGCAAGGGATTATTTTCCTGGATTTTGTAAGAACAGTCTGGTTTATTAAGTGCTATCACCAACTTTTGTTAGCACTTCAGCGATAGTAGAATCCAAGTCATCAGTCCTCCATCATCTTGTTGTCAGGGTTCCTAATAATACTAATAAGCAATTTATCTTCATGTGCACTCCCAAGATGGATGTTACCTGTGGGGTTTCTGGGATGCCAGCCAAAGTGCATGCAGATACGAACTGCTGATGGCTGTTTTGGTTTTCCAGAGCCCTTTTTTTGTTGTTTGCGCTTCCATTGTTTCCCTGCTCTGCTGCATGAGTAACATTACTCATGCTAAATGATATAACATTATTTGGTTTTATTTTTTTAAAAAATGTCATATTTTGTACAATGTTTAATTTCTAAGGCAGTTCAGGAATAAACATAAACCTTTCTTAGGTCAGTGTATTTATTACCAGCCTTTCAAATGCCTGAGATGTCTGATGGTTTATGTCCACCAAAGCACGCAGTGAGGTGCCCGGCTGGTGCACTGCCTTGTTTGTGTAAAAGAAAGGTGCCAGCCGTCCCAGGCGGTGTACAACCTCTCACCTGGCAGTCCAGGCTGCGTGCGTCTGCAACCTGACGGAAGGGAAATCGGTACCTGCTGCGCCCTCAGCTGAGGGTTGAAGAGGGCAGGATGGTGTCCTGATGTGCGCGTCAGTTATGTTGCCGTTTGGAAGTTCACCAGGGGCAAAAGTCACTGTTCCTTGTCCCTTTTCTTGTCTCGAAGGTTCACGTCTCGATTTGTGGTTTCCAGGGGACCTCTGCAGGAAAACTGAAAGACTGCAGAGGTTTAGTGAAAGCTGCTGTCTGGAATAGCCTGAAGTAGCCTGACAAAGGACATGGAGTGGCTGTCCAGGGATCTCAGACATGAATGCAAGGAGAGTCGAGCAGTAATGCAGTATCTAAAGAACAGAGAATTAGGAGGAAGGGAACTGGAGACAGAAGACACACTTATCTGTAAATTCAGGGTCTTTGTGCAACCTGGAATGGGTGAATAGCTCTGCCCTTTCTCAAAGAATGGGCACTGTGTGAGGAGAGGTAAGAGAGTGATGAGGATAAGTGAAAGATCAGAACAGCTTCTGTATCACTGAAAATAATTACGCTTGGCATTCTGGAGCCTGAAAAGTTAGACTGACAATAATAGACGTGACAAGTTACAAGTCACGTAGAGAAGACCAGAGAATGATTATTTACTGCTTGTATTCACATACAAGCTAGGAAAGAGAGAATGGAATTGCTGATTTGGGGATTTTAAAACACACTTGACAGGTTTTTCCTCCCCCCACAGGGCCTAGTTGAACTGGGGAACTCACAGCTGCAGGATGTTGGGGAGGCCAAAGCTAATAAATGAAAGAAACAGCGAAGGGGTTGTAGGGAAGTTGCTTACAGTTCTGAGAGTTAAAGAGACACTTAAACCCCATCGATCCTCTCACTCCTAACACCATAGCTGCAAGAAAGATCATGTACCAGCCTTTCGTTCAGAGGTGAAGGAAACTTAAGGTCAAAGAGCAAGTAGATTTCTTGAGTCCCCTTCCTACATCAGGGCTGCTGAGAAGAATCTGGCCAACATTTTTTTCTAAGGTTGCCAGAGAGCAGAGTTTTAAATCTGGCTCTAGGTAGATACACATGCATATTTGTTCCACTACTAATCTCATTCATTGCTGAATGCTCTTGAAGACTAAGGCATCTTTTGGGACCTGATCCCACTGGAAGGTAAGCTTTTAGTACTGATGGTGATTTCTAGATAGTCTGAATGTTTCTTGCTTTCCCAGATTTGTATCAGTGTGTAAACTCCACTGTGATGTCGCAATTTTCACAAAAGATAGGTTGGAGGTTGTCTCAGACTCATCTAATTAATTTTCCTGCAATAGGGCAGGACGTCAGCTATTTCAAGGAGTTTCCTCACCACTGGTTAACCCATCCTTAAGGACTGGAGACTCCTCATGATGCCCATTCCAGAGACCACGTTCCTTTTCTGTCAGATTTCCCTTACATCTAATGCACGTCCTCCTGGATGGGCTTAAAAAACCCCGTTGCTTTTTTCCCAGTCCAGCAGTGCATGAACTTACATTTTACCAGCACCCTGAAAAAGCAAAAGTGTAAGTATTAAATCTGGCCATGCCTGTTACCCATGCTACAACTCTACTCTGGAATGTATATTACAAAACAGTTGCAATTTTTAATGGAGTTTACTATCCGTTAAATCAGACACAGCAAGTGCAAGATACCTACGATAGCCCAGCACGTCACTTTATTACAGATTTATTTTTTTAACAGAAAAGGGAGTTACATTGCTTTGAAACACTGATCATTTATAAAGCCAATGGTGGTGAAGTCACCTTTGGTCAATCCGGCTTGATAGGCTGACAGCTACTGTTCAGAAGAGTCGTTTGGGCATGAAGCAGCAGATAAGAATTTTTTTGTAATAAACCGGTTTTGTGTTGGAGCATTCAGGGTTTCTTCAGAAAGCTGTACAGGTGGGGGACGAGGTAATCTTTGTAGTGGCCGTCTATGAAACCTTTCCCGCTGTTGTGCACAAACCAGCACTGCACGTCAGTCCCCAGCACGCGGTCTGTCCTGTAGTCCTTCTGCAATCCCCTGTGAGGAAGAGGCCACCCATAATGAAGATCACGGCATGATAGACAAGAAGATGTAGATAATCCTGCTCATTCGTGGCGCTGCTTTGCCAAAGTGGCGAGATGTGTGTCTTCCACAGGCAGAGAGTGGAAACGACCACAAAATGCGATGAATTTTACAGTTCTATGACCTCATGGGCCCTTTTGTGGGGGGTCGCAGGTGATTTTACACAGCCTGTGCGAGGTCAGATGCTGGGCAGCTATACGGTCAGAACTGTGCATGCAAAAATAGGAAAGAACCCAACTTGTCCCAAGTGTTTTGCCAACTGCTAAACTTAGTTTATTAGCAGAGGGCAAACAGAAGGATTTTTTTTCCCCGTGAGATCCTTGAGAGTTAATAAGCCTACAGTCATTGACATCATTAAAAAGAAAAAGAAGTCAGATTTAGAAAGAGAGCAACAAAGCTCATTATTCTTACCTGGTAACAGTGAGCTTGTTGCCTTTCACTTCCATGGTGGCTTGTTGTTTCTCTGGAGCTTGCCCAGGTCTTTGGTGGTGGATATACACTTCTGGTTCAGAGGCAAACTGACCTGATCAAAGAGAAGTTTAAAGCTCTTTGTGTTGTCCTAAGCTTGAGGCTTGTGTAAGCTGCTGCCGGGCACTTTTGAAAAATCAAACTAGCTGCAGCCGGCAAACCGCTCCTGCATGGATCAGAGGGCACCGTGTCTCCAGCGCTATCGGATTGCCCACACAGGGAGGGTTGAAAGTTCTGCTTTTGAGCCAGAAAACTTCTCTTAAGTAAGCAGTCTGGAGCTGCGAAGAGTATTTGGGAAAACAACTTCTGCTGCTCAGGATTCCCACATCTTAAAAGGGGCCTTGGGCGGGTCCAGGGCTCGGAGGGCTGATTTTCCCTCTAAACCGAGCTCTTGCTTTTGTTTTAGACCATTGCCAGAAAAGGCTTGTCATTCAAGGGAGAGCTGAATTACAAACATTTGTGCAGAAGACTTCTCAGAAAGAAGCTTTGAGGGGTTTGTTTCAGTCTTTTTATTTTCAACCCGCAGCAGATCAGCCCGGTTGGGAAAGCCCTGTCACAGTGTCACCAAGTCTGGTCAGGCCTGTTTTGAAAACACCCCAGCTGGGACGAGGAGTAACCTCCTGGTCCCTGATGTTCTACACTGTCCTTGGGGCTTCTAGGACATGACAGGAATCCCCCCCATTTTCTATTTGAACAATTTTCACACCTTCTCCCTCAGTACACAGACACCAACAAATTCACTCAAAGATCAAGCAAAACCCCTTCCTCGTGCCCCGCCATTCCCACCACCCAGCCCGCAGCCCTTACCTATCAGCCCGTGGGCTGCAGGGGAGAACTGGTTTTCAGGGGGAATGTAGATTCCCAAGAAGTCAACGTTAACGGGGTGATTCTTCCACACACGGTGCAGCAAAATCATGAAGGACATCTCCTCACCCACGGTGATAGTAACGTTGTTTTCTTTCTTCACAGATATGAGAAGCCTAGCAGAGATGAAACAAAAGGAAGGGCTCAGTTCGACTGCCCGCACATAAGCTCTCAGGTCCCTTGAGATGCTTTTGGGCTTCCAGAATAACTGCATGGAGCTAGCAGATATGACAGAGGATCCATCAGAAACTCGCAGCCTTGGAAGTGGTAGCCAGAAGGAGGGTAGTTGCCTTCATGCCCATGGTCAGGCAAACAAATCTTGCCCTACAAAGTTAAGCTCTTGCTACAATGAATGGAGATTTTGGAAGTGATCCCGTGGCCTAAACAGGTGTCTAGTGCTGTAGGGTGTCCAGCATGGCTGCTAGCTGTTAATCTGCAGGTGAAGGTCTCCTGGATGTTGTAAGCCATGTCTCTCATCCTGTCAGAAACCCTGAAGGTATCTCAAATAGCATTAGGTGCTCGCATTTAGGCATCTGAATCTTGCTCTTAGCTAATGCAGTCAGTAGTAGGGAGAGAAATTCAGCTCTTTCTACTTGTGTCTGGTCAACTGAAACACTCTCTTGGCCCTACTGCCTAATTTCATTAACTTTAACGAGAGCTCAGACATCTAGCTAAGATTCACATGCCCATATGTCACCCTGTGACCTGGATCCCACCCATAGCTGAATCAGTCCAATGCTGTGCTGCAATGGTTTCCATAGGGCAGACAACAAATTCTCAGCAACTTACTGTTTCCGAATGATGTGCCCCGTGTCAGACCAGGTCAGCGTGATGCCATAAGATCCATCTTTCAGTGTTATCGTTTCTGTGGTGATCTCCACTTTCAGGCCTTTGTTTTTGAAATAAAACCCAATTTTGCCGAAGTATGTGTTGAGTTTCTTATTCTCTGTTTTCTTGGCCCCAACAAGCTGCCCATTGACCACAACTCCTGTGAAGGGCAGAAAAACAGACGCTGCCTAAATCTTGGAACACCACCTACAGACTTAGAGTTCTGATCTTGGCAGGGAGTACCATGGCATCAGCAGAAACCTGTGGCCATCCTCACAGTGAAAAGTTTTTCCTAATAGCTTACTCCTACTCTGAATTTCACCTGTTGCAACTTGTTTCTGTTGTCTCTTGTCCTTTAGCTATGCATCTTGGAGATGTGTCAGGCTCCACCTTTACCTTCTGATCCAGTGGCTGTAGATGGGAACAAGATTCACCATGGGTCTTCTTTTCTTAAGATTGACCAAACCCAATCGTCTCAGCCTCTCCCTGTACATACTGTGCCCCAGCCCCATAGTCATCTTGGTGGCCACCACTGAATTTGATCCAGTTTGTCACCATCTTCCTTGTATTGGCAAGCCTCCAAGTGGGCACAGGACTCCAGATGTGGAGCGAAATAACCACTTCCCCCAACCTGCTGACCACACTCCTGTTAGCACACAGTCTTCCCTGTAGGCATTTCCCCTGCTCCCTCTGAACACCTTTCAGACCTGAGAGAAGAAAAGTGTTTTTAGAAGTATTTTAAAAACATGTTTTATTCCCTTACCAGTACCAGGATCAGAAACCAAGTTTAGGATCTTTCCAGGCTCTGAGTTGATATTGAAGCAGATGTTCCTCTGGCTCTTGGGCAGGTGTATGATGAAATGTGGGTCATTGTCAACTGAAATACAGAAAACAAACGGGTGTGAGAAGCAGGCCGGTACCTGCCCTAGAGGTAAGGGACACAAAGCCTGAGACACTTTCCTTGGAGGATTTTGAAGCACTTTTTGGGACTCCTCAGAGTAGGATGAGGGTCCTTTCCATCCCTGCAGTTGCTAAGGAAGTTCTCAGATGCTCCTTACAAAAGCCTCTCAGACACTTTCTCCCATATACTTTCCCTGTTTAAGGAAAAGATATGGCATTATTGGCTTGAGGAGCATCGCCAAGTGCAGTGAACTACTGGTTTAACTGGTCAGCTGCACACTAGGGTGCCATAGACTCAGCCTGGAGTTCTAGGGGCTGAGCTTTATTTTTTCATGATGGAAGCCAGCCTCCAGGTGAGGTCAAGAACCCATCTGGACACCAGACAGACAGGGACATATCTTTGAGGCCTAGATCCAGGAAAGAACCTAAAGCACAGAAAGCAGGACTTGGGTGACACCTCTGTTCAAAACCAATGATGTCCAACCCTTCCCCTGCCCAGCTGTTGCCTATTTCTAGAAGTGAAACACTCCCAGGACATCACTCTCTCAAACTAAG
This sequence comes from Balearica regulorum gibbericeps, assembly GCF_011004875.1. Taxonomy (NCBI): domain Eukaryota; kingdom Metazoa; phylum Chordata; class Aves; order Gruiformes; family Gruidae; genus Balearica; species Balearica regulorum. The sequence goes on along the minus strand of NC_046184.1, from coordinate 5,008,045 downwards.
AAGCTCTCAGATGTGTTACAAGTCCATACCACCAAACTGATGTGGGGTAAGGACACATCCTACTAACTCCCCTGAGGAATACATTCCAGGACTTGTTCTCACAGTATGTTTAGCACCCTGGTGGGATTGGGCCCCTCTGAAAGTCATATGTTCTTTAAAATTGGTCTCAAATGAGACAAACACCTGCACTAGTCTCTGAAGGCAGCAGCCTTCCATGTCGTCTTGAAGTTCAAAGCACTGCCCAGCTCTTGCTCGTTCTGTGGTGGTTGGCATCTCCCTGTCAACATTCAGAGACATGCCCGCGCTCAGTGTTGCCTTTGGGGATAGCCAGGCCAGCTTCTATTCCTTCACTGGTGGTCCTCAACTTTTGCAAGTATTTAACTCTTTCTGTGTACTAGACAAATCCTAGATCCTTGACCAGGAATGTCTTCACAGGAAACAGTGGCATAGGTACCCTCCAAGGGGTGAAGGAGCTTTTGAATGTCTTGAATCCTTTAAATATATTGAGTCTCTTGAATATAGCCCTCAATCTTTTTTTTCTTATTCTCACCAACTGCTTGATCTTCCTCAACGTGATGCCAAGGCCTGTTCTGATCACCATTTCCAGGAACAAAAATAATTTCCAGTGCAAAACACAAGTATAAGATAGACACGTAACTTTGCCTTGCTCACCTTCTTTTCCAGGTAGTTTTTTGACTATCCAAAGTCTTAGATTAACCCCTGAGCTATGCTGAGAAGGAGTTTGACAGCTCTTTGTTTGCTAGCTATGTAAATACACGCATCCACGCACAGGCACGCTCCCAGAGTTATTGTAGTTACACTGCTTTTATAGGCGATGGTTCTCACAGCTGGTTTGTTTAAGTAGGCACTAAACTGTGGCAAAGGTCCAAGCATTAACAGGATCCATCAATCATCGGTGCATTCAGAGATTTTTATCTACCACAGAGCATTCATCTGTCATTTACAATGGCAGTAACTTTACATTAGCTCTGCTACTCTGGAGAAGCTGAACGTGAGCTGAGTGAACAGCCTCAGCCCCAGGGAAGCACGGAGCAGAAGATGGGGTCACTGGGATCCTATGAGGAACTAAACTAGCCTCATGCTTGTAACTTAGAGCATATTTTTAAAGGTTCGTCTATTCAAAGTCAAAATGACTCAGTATTTTATAAAGAAAAGCTTGATCCTTGGGTGCTAGATGGATTTGCAAAAAATTGACTGAGGTGGGTGTGATTTGGGATGCACATGGTTGTGCCCTGCTCAGACCTTCAGCAGGGGCTGAAGCATCGAGGCCCTTTCACGCTGATGTCTTCTGCAACAGCACTCAAGCAGCTTCATCAGCTGGTCACACCAGTCAACTTATTCTCTTGCAGACTGGCCCCTAAATGAAGATATAGCTTTTACAACAATTCAGAAAACTCAGCAAGGAAAATTAGGACGACAGATTCCTCCATCATTATTTGGCTTAGCATTTTGTCACAGAAGCTGAAATTCCCAAAGTGCCCAATAACTTTGGTTATATCGCCTTTATTTGTTTATTAGGGGATGAATGTTGCTGTCTGGTGTTTCTTTGCAGAGAAATACTGCAGCTTTTACCTCTGTTTATGCTCAGAGAGGACACAGGAGGACTCCTTTGCTCCGGCATGAAGCTGACTGGCACAGCTGTGGCATTGGCCCACGCTGGGATACCTTTGTTATTATTAGGTGCGTTTGGAGTTAATCCTAGAGTACCTGTTAAATGACAGCCATAATTAGGTTTTTGTTAGTGCTGACATATTTAATAGTGTAATTTTTAAAGTAATGCAATAAATCAGAGCCTGATGTTGTTACACCAATGTAAAGTGGGTGCAACACCATTTACAACAGACAGATTTGTATAATGGAGTTAGGATGGATTTACTCCAGTGTCTCCACCGGAGGAATATGACTTACCAGGGCAGTCGAGCTAACCATAAGCTATTGGTGAAAAATGCAGCCTGACTTTTTAACTCTTATTCATCTGAATAGGCCCCACTTTAGCAAAGCCCCCAATGCAAGGACTTATGTGTTTGCAAATAAAAAGCTTAATTTTAAAAGTTTAGGATGTGGCAAATAGCTTTGCTGACTTGGGTCCTAAGTTTGGGGTGCCTGAGAAAAGGTAGGACTCTTTCTGCGTGTCCTAGGATGACCCACATACGTAAAGGCTGCAAATAATTAAAGTGATCCCCTAATGCGTCCTCTTCTGCTAGAGGTCTCTCTGCCTTTGCCATGACAGAAGCAGGAGAAAGTAACATGTACTCTCTCTCTCCCACTTAGTTTATAAAGCAATATGGTCTTAAATGATCCATGAAACTTGGTTTGGTTTAATATGTTGGGCTGAGAATGGCAAGAGCTGAAGCAGGGCGCACGTTCCCATCTGCTGGCAGTAGGGGGAAAAAGGAGCTGGGGACAACAGCAGGACAGAAGATTGCACAGCTAGATCTTCTAAATCTCTGTCAGCATCTTCTTTCTTGAACCCCTAATTCAGACCATCGGCTGTTTTTACTCAGGCAGTTATTTCTGTTAGCACAGTTCTATGTGAAGTCAGTGCAGGTAATACAGCAACTAAAACTGGACAGAGGCTTCTGAGTTTCCAGGTCATACGAATTTCACATACTATCATGCATGAAGAAGCTCTCCCATGCACAGTCCAGTTTTGCATTACATCTGTCATGATAAAAGAACAATTAAGACAATCCTTTGAAAAGTGAGTGATTTCAGTGGAAAACACAGTCTCTCTCTACGAAGACAGACAGTGCAGCTCTGATGGGAGCTGGGAAAGGACAGACAGAAAAATCTATTTCGGATTACCCATTCCATGCCTTGTATGTACAAATTTTTTGATACAGCCCACGTGCTGCACAATCCTAAGCACAGTTTTACTTTGATATTAGTTTTACAAACTCTGTCCTCTGCTCAGGTTCAAGAGTCGTGTCCCACACTCTCCCTGAAATCTGCAGATGCCTTGACCTGGATTTTAGTGCTCTTAAGTTTTGACTATTCCATCAAACACAGAGACACAAGAACGTATATTAAAATCACTTAAAACCTCTGCATCATCTAAATCAAGATAATTATGGTCAGAATTAGTCAGCTGGTGCCATGTATAATGAATTCATTATACATGAATGCAATACATGCTATTTCTGTGCTGAAGTGTTTGATGCTTGTGAGTTGAAGTATGCAGTATAAATAACAACTATTTATTTTCTCTTTGGGTCTCAGCTGCAGACTTGAAAATTGAAAAGAAGAATAAATGAACTTAAAAATAAGAACCCCATTTCATTGACCCAGCATCAGGACATTTTTATAGTTATCCAGGAGCTTGAGAACTGAGCATGCAGGACATGTGCTCAGAGTTTCAGCAAAGTCCCAATCACTTCCAGTGTGAAAAGCCAGACGGATGACGTTGTCTGTCGGGGTAATGTAGGTTGCTGCTTTCCTTCACAACCAATTGCAAACTCTCCCATTTATTAATAGGTTTTAAATCACCAGAATCAGTCATTCAAGGAGTTGATCTTTTACTTTCAGCGCTTCCATTGCATGGCACTGGCAGTGTTTTCCTGACACCAGCAGTTGTGCTCTTTCAGATCGCTGACCAGTGAGGGCACCTCACTGTGCCCTGTCAGCTGCTGTGAAGTTTCACTGGAAGCGGATAGCTGTGCAGGGATGACTTTGGATATACTAGACACCCACGGATGGCAACAGCTATTGCTTTGAGACTGACTTTACAATATAATACCAGAACAAGTCAACCCCACCTCATTTAGCTGGACATAAGGTTGCTGTAACAAGGACCTTGCAACACATATTGAAGTAATGGATTTAAATCCAGAAGTTTGATTAGTGACGGACTGTGTTGTTAAGACAACTCAGATTCCATGTGGGCTCACGGCTGATTGATAACAATCTTAGGAAGCTTCCAAGGCTTAAAAATGGTGATAAAGTATGGTTTAGTCAATTCTACAGCTTCAGTACAGGGAACTAGACACAACTGTCCTGGGAAGAAGATGTTCAATCTGTGACACTGTAGGCTTATTGGAAACCTCATCATTGCAATGTTGGCACATTCAGTCCTCACTAAAGCCAATGGCTCCAAAGAGCACTTGCATAACAGGATACTCTCAAACTGGCTGAAGATTTGCTCTGCTTTCACTGAAAATACAGGCTATCCCATAAGCACAAACACCTGGAGTGAACAATGAACATGGTTGTTCTTCCAACACCAGAAGAACAAAGGCAAAATGAGATGTAAAGTAATGGACAGACTGAGACACTGACCTGGGCAGCAGCCCCTTCTGGGGTCTTTGGGCTGGTCTGCCAGCATTATCTCATCCTTTTCGGCATTCTCTATCAGCATGGCTGTGAAAGGGGTAACAATATGATGGTCAAGAGACATCTGCAGGATGGATTTGGTGATGTTCCTCTTCAAAGCTGCAGTGGGAGCTGTGTTTCTGGGTGGAAAATGAAACAGAAGGCATGGTTAGCACCTCTACAGGGCAGCTGCCATGACGATTCCTCCACAGAGGGGTCATAGAGCCGCACTGGTAGGTCTTGCAAGAAGGAAAGGCTGAGGGCCTGTGTGAATGAACTCTCCATAAGAAGACTATTTTTGGCTTCTGTAAGCTTTGGCCTGGACTCAAAGAAGCCCAGTCCATCTCCTGGTCTCAGCAGAGGACCTCTTTCTGCATCAGAGGGGGTTCATCACAGCTTTTACTCAGGCTCCGTAAGGCAAATCTCCCATTCATTTCATTCCGTCAGCCAGATCTGTTTGATCCTTATTCCTCTAATTAACTGCTCCAAAACTCTATTGCCTAATATCTATGAGTGCTAAAAATAGGAGGAATGTGGCTGAAGATATCACCTACCTTTATTTTGATTCGTTTACCTTATCCATTTGAAACCCTGTGAGCAACCTCATGGCTGTGGTCTCAGAGAGGAACAGATTGCTCTCAATCTTCTCATCCCTCCCATCACAGACCACATTTCTCCTCACCTCTCTGCCAGCATCTGGTTGACAGTCAGATATGCCCACAGCTTCTTAGTGAAGTCAGGATCTGCGTATTTGTCTTTCTTCATAAAGCCATCCAGTTCTTCAACATCTCGCAGGGTTTCCATGACAAGCTCTGCATTTGCCTATGCAATTAGTAAGAGACAAAGATAATAGAGGATGATCCAGGAGAATGGGGTGGCTTTGAGTTTCCCTCTTGGCATGTCTGCCATTAAGGACCCACTCTGGCTCTGCCCATGGTCACTTCTAGATGAGAAAGTCCTGGCACTGTTGGGCTGACTGCCATGGGGAGGAGAGCTGTAGCAAGAGGATCTTCTGTTAAAGACACTTTTAGTGACAGTGGGTTAAAATAGATAAAGGAGCTGTCAGCAGTAGCCAAAGAGGGTGCTACCACATGCCAAAAGAAGAGGCTCTCAACAGAGCTCTGCTATCCTTCCCTCAGGCTTTTTCACATCCAATTCCTATTGAGGAACAGCAACCAGATTCTACTTTCTCCCATAGACCCTTGGACTGCACTGTGTTTTGGGTGGAAAGAGTATTTAACATGCTTGATTTTTCCAGCAAATAACAAATGGCAACTTCTAAGCCTCATAAGAGTGTGGATGCTTTGTGTCTTCCTCAGAAAGAAGGATCTGGATGTAGTATTCCCACCCTGTCCCACTCTACCTGGAAGAGCAGCCCCGAAACACGGGAAAAGTCTCGTTGCACATGCCACAGGGCAGAGCATAGCAGGACAGTGCTAGGACTTGACACACTGCAGAGCCACCTGCTTGAACTCCCCAATGGTGGGAGGTTCAGCTGTGAAAGGAGCTACCTTAGGAGATCTCTCCAGCAGCTCCACAAAGGACGAAGGAGGACTTAATAGTCTTAGAACAAAATTCTGGTTTGCAATTGAATTTTGTATAGTACATTTCTTAGCAGAAGGAAGTTCCTCTGGCAGGATGCAGGATGCAGTCAGTGACTACTCATGGGCATACTTGAAGCTATTGTGAAAGGTTGTTGGACAAACTCGCCCTCAGTTTCTCCATGCTCCCACCCAAATGGACAAAACACTCTGCTAGCAATAACCTCCAGCAAGGAGACTGCACATGAGTGAATGAACCAGCCCAAACCCCAGGAGCAGGTATCCTAGGGACACCTTCACTCACTGCTGTCGCTGTGACAATGCTTTCCAAGTGCTGCAGGTTTTCCGTGTCGACCTTCCCAGCTACTACTATCTCCGAGCCACCAAAGTAGTTGTGGAAGCTGCTCTGGGTGACGTCTGACACTGACTCCTGGGGATAGTTGAACTGAATCTTCTTCAAGAGCGGGGTGGAGACCTGGTTGTAGAAATTCTGAGGTGGAAGGAGACAGAGAAGTGAGTCTGCTGTACCGGAAGCAACCCTCCCTCACGCACCACTCTTAGTGAAAGAACAGGTGACAAAACCTAGAGCCATAATGGGCAAGTGGGACTTGCCTTGCCCCAGACAATCCAGATGCCTCTATATTTAGACCTTAGTATACTTGTGTGAGGGTACAGAAAGAAGATCTGTCCCAAGTCTTGTGGAAGCCAAAGGATGGTCAGAAGCCCATGGGCTGTGTTCTTCCTAGACCTAAAAGGCTTGAACACAGATGTATATGAGCCTGAATCTATTATCAGGTTGGTCAGCTCTTGGCTACTAAGACACACAGCTGCTTTCCACCTAATTCTTGCCAAAAACTAGACCTATATCTCACTTGTATTTGCTTCTGTGCTGTAGACTGCCCTTTTCTGACCCTGTTGTACCTGGGTGATGTGAACTGGGATGTGTGCGCAGCTGGGTTTAGCATATGGGAACACAAGTACCATACAGTGCTATGGGTGGAGGCCGTCTCATAGCGAGGGGCTGCACTCCCAGAGCTGCTCTGTTTTGCAGAACACCATGTAGTGTGTCCTGGCACACCTGTGTGCGTCCTACCACACCTGTGTTGGGAAAGAAGTAGGAGAAACTTGCGTAGGTGATGAAACCATAGAATAGAAACAGAATAAGGATGCAAGATTTTGTTCATCAGCAATTGCTGCTCACGGATTTGGAACCATAGCTTCCTACAACTGAACTGTTTCTTACACTGGCAAACTTTGGATTAGCATTTAGCATTTATATCTAGGTCTTTTGTTAGTGATGAAGTGGTCTGAGGTAAAATCCAGTCCTTAATTTTAATTCAGAAAATCTTTTTTATGATTAGGACTTCTACAGAATATAAATCCTACACAGAGCAGTAAAGTATGTATTATAGATAGTACAGAAATTCTAACTAGGACCACTTAAGCTAATGAATGATTAGCTTAAGTGAATCCTGAGTCTTGCAGGACTCTCCAGAAGAATCAATGTTTTTTGTGACCTCCCCTATGAACCTACAGTAACTCTACTCTTGCTAGTGGAGTTACCCAGCACCACAGCAGTGAACAGAACTGGGCCCTCAGTTCCAGAGGCAATGGGCCAGAAATGCACCTTCATTTGGGCAGAAGTCTCCTGATTTCCAAAAATCCTCTGGGCCATGCCACGGTTGTCAGTTGCAATTCTCTGCAGGAAATCGTAATCTACATCAAAGCCAATCCCGAGGCAGAAGAGAGAGAATTCGTCCTTTATGCTCTGCTTCACGTTCTTCTGGATTGTTGTCAGCTTCAGCTCACCTTGGAGACACAGAAAGGGTAACATTCATCTGAGCAATGGAGGAAGTCTCCATCAAGGTAAGTGCATTCATGCCTTTCCAGTGTCTCTGGTTCTCTCTTAATGTAAGGGAAATCTAGACAGCTAGCTCAGATGGCAAATCTCCATTTTACAGTGCCTACAGTGACATCTGAGCTTTTCCTGGATGGAGATTAACAACTTGTTTCCACTGAATATAATTCCATTGAACTCTTTTTTTTTGTATCTATCTATCTGATGCATATTCTTTGTATGTCCAGTGCTCTTACTAACTTCCTGGGCAGTTTGTAATTGTAACACATCTAGACTTCTCCCAGATTTACTGCTTCAAGCTCTCTGCAGACTAACACACCTACATGAAGGTTTTACTTTGTTTCTTGTCCTTAAAATGTTCTCTGCCATCATTGGCATTGACTTTTTTTTTCAGACTTATTTTAAAAGGCAGCCTGCTCTGGTCTGGCATCTTGCAGTAAGCAGTTGCTTTTGACCTGTACAAAATACAAGCCAAATTAATTCGCTTTCTACTTTATTTTCCTGATTTGGATGTTACACTTGGGACTGCATAGATCTTTGTGGGCTAAGGTCATTGGAAGAGGAAATTTTTTCTAAGGTTGTTGTGAAAACCTCTCCTACAGGAGTTGTGTATCTCTGGAATTGTAAGAAGTATATAACTTGTGTAACATAATCTGCTCATTTTTTGAAAGCTTCTGTGCAAAGCCTATAGCACTTGGGAAAAGAGCAGCACAGGCATTGGAAGAAAGAGGAACAGAATTTTTTTAACTTACTGTCAAAGTGTCTATGTGTTGCATGCTTTTCTCAGGCTAATCCCACTGGCCTTTCTTCTCACCTCGAGCAGGATCCTTACCTACTGTCGGGTCTCCATCAGACACCAATACGATCATGGAGACTGAGTTGGGGTCCAACATGCCTAAGTTTTGGGCTTCATTCAGGATGAATGTGGCTCGGAGAAGAGCTTCATTAATATTTGTGCCTGTCAAAGACACAATGAAGAAAACAAGTTTGATTCTTGTCAAGTCTCTCGTCAAATCCAGATTATTTCTGAGATTCTAATGGAATTAATCAGCAGGGACAAGATCTGAGATCAAGGCAGCAAAACCCCTCCTCTGTGATGCTTATAGTACATCTGCTAGCATTCTGGTTTCCTAAAGAAATAGAAGCAGAAATGTGTTGCATATGGGTCATTGTGTTAAACAGACCTTCTCTATTTTCCTTACGTATAGTTACACTATTTACTGAAACCAACAGAATTAGGATGTAAATCTCTGTAAATGGAAATATTCTGTAATCTATCTGAATTTGTTCATCAGCATGTTACATTTTTCTTACCATGACGTTGAAATATATGAATACATATTTATGTGAATTTATACACATCTGTATATACACATACATATGTGTTTTGCACTAAGTTCCATTAAAAGACTAGGTGTTGATATCCTTTTTCATCCCAGGCTGTGACCCCCACCTTCCCTTTCCATCCCCCTCACTAATCCCAGTGGGACTGTTTGTGGTGTTGGGAATTACGTGCTGTGGGAAGATGCAGTGGGTTTGCAGGCAGGTGAAAAAGAAACTTTATTTTCTGGCATCAGCCAAAAACAGCCAGCCATGGACATCTTGATTGGAAAAGAAGAGATGTATGTTTACTCACCCTGTCTAAACATTTGGCTTGTGATACAGAAGGCACTAAGAAATTAGTATGAGAGGAACTGGAGTAGGAAGGTTGGGCAGTCAGAAAATAGGTATTTTGTTTGTCAAGAAAGTAAAACATTAACAGCTCCAGAGACAGGATAATAAAATGCTGCATTGCAAAGTGGCTTTGCTGAATGGGAGCAGGTCTCTTCTTAGATTGTCTGTCAGTTCATTTGGAGTAACAAAGTCAGGCTCATGAGACATTCATCTACCTAACAAAGTTTCTGATTCCCAGCATGCTGATGATCTCAGACAAGTCTACAACTTCATGTTGATCCTACCTTACGTGTTGCCAGTGTAAGTTTCTGGGAATGAAGGTGCCACAGCACCAGAAGGCTCTGATGTTGGGGAGAGCCTCCACACACTATGGGCATTCAAATAACTGAACAACTAAACAGAATAGCACTTCAGAGAGCAATAGATTAAAATGTTCATGAGCCCTTTCTGCACAAATAGCTCAAGCACTAACAAATAAAGCATCCAAAGTGCTGTAAGGCTGAAAAAGGCAACTGTCCTTGTTTGTCAGACAAGGAATCAAGGCACAAAAAAGATGAACAGTTTGCCTAAGGTGGCATTTAGTAGATCATGGTGTAGTCTGCAATTTGCAGCCAGTGGAGACTCTGGAGTTAGGCTGCTTATGATCTGCTTTACAAAGGGTATGAGACAGCCTTGGTCTTTCAAGGATATTTGGGATCTGTAAGGCTGGAGTCAGGACCTGTAGATTAAAGGCAGCTGTTCTATGGCCTATGTTCTATCTGTCATAGCTTATTCAGCAGAAGGAAATGCCATCCCATCCCCTAACACAATAAACTGGAATCCTTGCTCTCCTTTCACCCCAGGGCATGCTTTCCCCATCTTGGGAATCAGACTTTTTTTTAGGAATATTCTGCCAATCTGAAAATTGTCTGAGGTACCCGTTCCTGTGATATCTAACTTCCATGAGCTCCTGCAATCAAAACCTCATACCCCCGTTGGGATGGATTGTCTGGATGTACTTCTTAGCATCTTCAACCTGCGCTGGGGTGGCTGAGACTAGATTATCTCTCCAGCATCGGACATTGTGGTTGAAGTCGATAAGAGAGAACTGATCAGCAGCACGGAGCTCACTCAATATTGCCTTCATGGCCTCGATGGTCTGAGAAGAAGAAATGTAAGAGAAGATGAGTTTTTGCTTCCTGTTGCTGAAAGCATCTTAACTTGTGACTGCAAGTAAACAGATGCCTCATGAATAAGAACGTAAGCAATGGAATCCAAAATAACATCTGCTATCCAAACTCTCCTTTTTTACACTTCTTGCATAAAGTCAATTTTTTCTCCAAAGAAACACAGAAAAAATGCAATTAGCAAGAACAAACCCATGTGCCTCAACCCATCCTTGCTTAACTCCTGCTAACACAGAGTGAGGTGAGAGAGAGAAGCAGTTTGTGGTTCAGGAGAGAGGAATTGTTCGTACCAGCTCAGGAGACCTAGCTCTGTCTGCGATGCTGTCATTTCAGGCTGGGTAACATCTGTTTGAAGATGTGTGATTTAAACAAGTGACAATTAGCCTGTATCCCAATTTTGCAGCATTGATTTCCCCAAGGAAACAATCTGTCAAGCCTTAGTATTGTGCTCCAAAGCAAAATTCAAATATACCATCCCCAAATAATGTTTGTCTAGCCAGTTCTTAAAAACCTTCAGTGACACATGATACACAATCTCCTGAACTGCCCTCTCAGCACTACAAAGTTTTTCCTAATATCTAATATAAATACCTCCTGCTCTAAGTCCATCTTATTCCATCTTATTCTACCCTGGGTGGGCATGAATGTCATTTGAATGAATTTCCCTTTTAGAACAATTCTTTGCATATTTGGAGGCTGATTATATCTCCCCAAGTCTCCAAACATCCTATTTTTTGCATTTCCATGGGTTGTGTTGTCTAAGCAATTCTCACTGCTCTTCAGTAGGCTGTTAACAATTTGTCCACAACTTTTTGAAATCAAGGATGTAGTATCCTCACTGAGACTTTCCCAGGATTCAGTAGAGAAGATTAGAGAAAAAGAGAGTCAGAGTCTTTGCAAAATGTTTTGTGATCTGTAAACTAAAATTTTAATTGAGAACTAAAAATCCATATTCTGATGGCATCATCTTTTCCTTACAACATGGAAGGAGCATTACAAATAAAGAGTAAAATCATGAATTCTCTTATTCACCAAATATTCTCCAAATTTAATGAGACTTTCGACAGAGTAAAGTGTAAAGAACTTAGCTGATAATTTTGAGTGCCACTCTGCTACAGAATTGTATGGTAAGGCACATGGGAAAAGTTGGTAGGAGGTTCATTTTGCAATAGAGGTCAAACACTTACTTGTTTCATTTTCAGTCCCCACATCGAGCCACTGACATCTATAACAAATAAAATATTTTTGGGCAGAGGATCAAGATTTTCCGGAGCAAAGAAGTGAATAAAATAGCCATTAAAAATCTGAAAAATAAAATAAAAAATTTCACAGTGAAGTCAGCTATAGTAAAGATGTCAGAAAATTCAAGACAATAACAGAGCAGAAAAATCTTATTCTTCTTTATGGACCAAATCTAACTTTCAGCTCTGTTTTTGTAGCCTAACACCATTTATATTCCGTAGTCTTTACTTTTTATCAAGGATAGCAGAGCCTGGTTCTCAGACAACTGCCATACACTAGCATAGGGAGGAATGAAAAACGTTTTTTAAAAAGACTGTTCTGTCTGTAATAATTCAACCCCATAACTCTGCTTCATGTTAACACAAAAATAGTGATGTTCTGGTTGTCTCCTTGTGATATATTGGTACAACTTCCAATGACTCTGTCCTCTGATTCAACATTAAATCACCAGACTGCTGCTAGGTATAAAAGACTTTGGCTTTTGGACAAGACAGGAATCTGCTCCTGAGTATATGTAGGATGACGTCTTGGTCATAAATTAAGTAAATCCATTCTGCCCACTTAAAATCTCTCTGTTCTTTCAATTGGATACAGAACTCTTCCTCATGCTTATTCTCCTGAATGATGAAGTTGAGCACAATTTGCTTAATGATAATTCTTGTATTCACAGATCTACCATGCTGGTTAAAAAGCAATACTTACTTCCAGTTCTCCACCTGTGGTTTCCCTGTTCACATCATATTGCACCACAAAATTTCCATCTACTGCTGTGGATGAGCATGTGGGGCATTTTCGCTGCTGAGTCATCGTTGGCTTGAAAGAAACATGAGCCTTGAAATGAGAAGTGATCATCCGTCAATCAGATGTGTGGAAAGGTGGATCATTGAAACAAAAAGAGTTCAACTATTTATGAAATATTTCACTGAATGCTTTTCTTCTTTCTTTATTTGTACACTTTGTTTAAGCAGAAAATGGACTTTGTAACTTCAAAAGCAAAACAGCACTAAGGTTTGTCTGGATATGTTGCTTCAGTAGTAACAACTGTGACAAAAACTTGGTGACTCCAAGCACCAAATATTTCAATTAGAGCTGTGCAAACCATTTCTAGTAACTAATATTTGGCTCATTTAACATTTTCCTAGTTGAAACTATCCACAATTTTATCAACTTTTTAAAATAGCTTTTTAATTGATTTTTTCCCAAACAAACAAAAACTTGTAATTCGTCTGTAAATTGACTACTAGGAATCATTTTCACTAGTCACATGATTGGTTATACAGACTTTATGGTTTTATTTCTCTGCTTTGACTGGACAACTTGAAATTTCCTGAGAAGAGAATACATAATATATATATCCAGCAACAAGGTTTCCTGTACACTCACAGAGTCCAGTGCTTGCGCAGGACCTTCCTTATTATGGAAGGTCTTTGGGACATGTGAAAATTCTCTCTGCGTTAATGTTATGAACAAGACAACTTGAGACTATCTTAATATTGGCAATATTTTGCTATATCCTAGTTACATACGCTATTAAGAATACTGCCATGAGACTGAAGTTTAATAATAGCAACAAACACCCTCAGAAAATTGACATGAGCAGAATAGTAACAGCTGAATGGGACTCTGAATTAGTGTTCACTTTGCCTTCAAATTCGTGACTGAACTTGGTCAGAGGTTATCTGTTTACAGTACCTCTGAAATCATTTGCTAAACTAGGAATGTGGGTGAATGAGAAGTAACACTGAGCTTGGATATCGAGAAACAATACTCCTTGATATATTATTATAGTAGTATAGACAGACTTTTGGGGCCTGATTCACATACTCTGTGTTAGATGTCTATGTAAGAGTAAGAAAAGTTGTACCCTCCTAGAGTCACTGCTCAAAGTTTCTTGAGGAAAACTTTACTGTTGGAGGGTTTTCTCATACACAAGAGCTATGCTGGAGAAACCTAGGGTAAGAATGTTAAGAAAAAGACCAGTCCTAAAATAAGTCCATATGTAGATGTTCTCAGTTGAAACTGAGATTGTGGAGTTATTTCAGAAAGGTTATTCCTCTTGATATTCATTACCTGCCTTTTTCACACCCAGCAATCTCAGTGCATTGCTCTTTCAGAATTACAAATTAAAAGCTTTGCGCAAAGATGGATGGACTACACGCTATTTCTATACTGCTGTCGCTGTAATATTTGAGGATCTTGTACGTACATTTAGGTATCAATAATGAATACACTATATTTTTTTGCCATATTTTTGCATGTTTCCAGCAGGTATGAAAAAATGACTGCGTAGGAAAAAGTGTGGGGAAAAAAAAAAAAGTTTTCATGCCATTTCCAATCTGTGACTGTTACCTTTTTCTCTCCCTTGGAGATGGTGGTGATTCCATCAAAATGATCTCCGAGAGAATTAGGAACATGCACATAGCGAAGTCCCTGTGGCTCAATAATGCGGACATCCACCTAAAGGCAGGAAGGAAGGACATTTAGTATGGAGCAGTACCAGTGTTGTATCAGGATCTTATGAACCCTCCACAGGCAAACTCAGCTGGGGGTGAGTTGCCCTTGGGAATGCTCCAGTAGAGCTAGTCTCATTCGTGGTGGGGATCCATGCAGTGCTGAAAACAGACCACGATGGAAAGAAAAAAAAAGTGTGCCCAAAGAATAGAAAGAATTTGGTGGAAATGCTCATTCTTCTTTTCTCTCTTATCCCCTGGGGTAAGTGGTGGGATTGGAGTGAAGGGTGATAACATTGTTTTTGCTGAAAGAAGCATGAAATGACTCTGCCTATGTGTTGCTTTGGGTTAGGAGGCCAGGAGGATGATGAGTTCTCATACTCAATGGTGAATTCTCTTCCTCTCCACTCGTGCCATTGACAGGACAGAGAGCATTTTCCCTTTCGGTTGAATGGCCCTGGTGATTTGGAAAACAAAGTTTTTATCCAGTCAGCTAAGGACTTTTTCTGGTTGTGCCTCTGAATAGTTAATAAGACTACTAGGAGACCTGACATGGCATCTTTTTCAGTAAGATTAACTCAGGCCTTTGGTCAGCTTGAAGCAGATCAGCTCCAAGCAAATGTGAGCAACAAACTTTAACTTTCCTATACAGCTTGTGCTGAAGCCATGGAAAGCTGAAGATGACATTTATGAAATAGGAATGTGAGAATGGCCAGATGGAAATGTCCAGCTAGCCGTGTATCCTGTGTCTGTTGATGGATGTCAGAGGACACCTTTAAATGTATGTAACACAGAGGGTAAGAATAAGACAAATCATCTTCTGGCAGCCAGTTGTGGACAGGCTGTCATTCAGAGAACATCTGCTCTCATAGTACTCTATCTCATGAAGCTGGGATTATTATGAAAAACATTGTTCCAAATAAATAATGAATATTGTTTGCTTTCCTTCAGCCAAGGCAAGTTTACACAAGGGTATATATAGGCCAAAGCTTGTTTGCCCAAGTGGTTCTGACGTGAGTCAGTCACAATTCAGGAGATGCCCAGCTGTGTTAGTATGTGTGTTAGAGAGGAGGTAGGGCACATTTGGTCCACACTCCTGTAGCTACATAGCTCCTGGTTTGAAGTGTCTCATGCTGGTCTCTACAGTGACCTTGAGGCTATTTGTACCGAGCCCATATAAAAGGAAGGAGCTGTAGATGAATTGTCCTGCTGTGGTGCTCATCGGAACCTTGGCTGCTTTCTCAGTGAGGATTCACCTGTGGGGTGCTGCCTACACACACCAGCTCTACTTTACCTCCATGTGCTTTGCCAAGCGTCCTGGCTTCACAGAGATGACGTGCTCATAGGAGCTCAGTTTCCTTCGAATCATTTCATGGTAGTGAAGTTCAAATTGGATCCTCATCCCTGGTGGCACATTCACTTCAGTTTTGAAGTTTTCCATATCCAAGGCATTGCTCCTGAAAAGTCAACTGTGGGGTTATTTTGAGAAAATACAAGGAGAAGGAGAGCTGCATTTGCTGGGTCTGATTCTAACTGTGGCCTATACCAGAGAATTGCAGTTGTCTGTTGGCGCAATATGTTTTATCAAGCTGAAAACAGGAACACAGGTTAAGTCCTTGACAATTAAATATCAGAGTTGCTGTAAGCAAGCAAAACCTGCCTCTCCAACCCATTTCATTTCCAGCTCCTCCTGGGACTGATCACCCCAGTTCTCCTGTGAGTAAGTTCAGTACAATATCCATATGCCAAAGTCTTTATACCTTACTATTCCAGCAGCTTTGCCTTTGGCTTTTGCTTGAGAGTACATTTTTCTGGCTTCAGATTTTTCCCGAATTTTGCTGGTAAATGTTATACCATTGACATCCCTGGGAGAAAGAAGCACAGTCAGTTTGCAAAAGAAACAACTTTACAATTGACGACTGTTTCTTCACTTTAGAAAAACATCAGTGAAATCTAATCTGGTGGGAAATAAAATAATAAGGCTCTTGTTTAACCCTGAAGTAATGAAGTCTGGTTTCCACTAGATCTGTATCTTTTTCCCTACCCACTTTTTTATTTCAAATAGCCAGCACTCTTGTACTCTAAGGAGGATCTGCTCTCCCCCCCCCACCCCTTCCCTTCACACTTCCCCATCCTTTGGGCAGGGTAGACAGTTTCTCATGTCATGGCCTTTTTGGAACATGGATCAGGACGTGTCTGCTGACCAGCAAAGCTGGCTGCTGTCTCTCTAAATAGATACTGAACCAGGCTAGTTTCTTTCTGTTCAGTGAGGGCTCTAATTTGACTCTCTCTCTTTCCTTTTATCTGGTGCCAAATTGCACAAGACAGGTAGGAGCTTAGCCTACTTGAAACTTCTGTCCTTTTGTCAAATTTTGTTGATTTTGGCCAATGGCCCAATAATCATTGGAGAAGAGACAGATAGTATGATGACATGAGCCTTTTTTCTTTGAGAAAGCTTGCTAAAATTACACTGAAGCTAGAAAATAATAAGAGGTGTTTTGCTTTTACAAATACTTCCCTCCCACCAGATTCTGCCACCACATTGAACCTGCCAGAGCACAAGGCTGATACCTGCCCACTACTTACATAGTAAAATTGTCAATAAAAGCTCCTTTGGGGACTTGTACATCAAACACTATGTGCTGGGACCGTTTTGCATTATTCACCATTTTGGCTTGGATCATTGTGTTGGCCAACCGTGACGTTATAGTGGATTGAACTTTGTAGCTGTAAAGACCTATCTTGTCATCGTCCTCCACCTGTAATTGACAAAATTACTCTATAAATTTGGGAGACAGCTAGAAAATGTGCCCTAGAGGGCGGTATCAACTCCTTTTATAGTCTCAGTGCCTTTTTTTCAACTGCTGTTCATTACAATATGGCAGCCAGATGGGACATGAACTCAAGTTCAAGACACCTCCATATTTTACCTGGCAATTGTGTCAAGATACTCATGTGAATATAGTTCATCATAACGTTTCAGCTGAAAGGAGGAATTTATTAAGCTGGAGTGTTTTCCTTGCTTTTGACCATGCAACCAGTCCTTGGACTGACTCAGTTGGTGTAATCCAGTATAGAAGGCCACATAGTAATCCTCAACATCATATATTGAGGAGGAGAGAGCTTACATTTTCAATAAAGGTCCAAAATAAAGGAAACCTGAAGCATTGGTTACCACCCTAGTCTTGTAAACAGTTAAACCATGGCAGTGGGAGAATAGTATTAAAATATGTTAAGATATTGCCTTTGTCTAATCACTTGTGATGCTCATTTCTTCATATTTACCATACCCTTCTCCCTCCAAGAGCAGTTGTATAAACAGCATTGTGCAAACAGTGCTCTGTTTAAAGAAAATAGGTTAATACCGAACCAGCAGTAAAAACAAGGAACTGAGCAAACAAAAGGATTGATTTCCAAAAAATGGTTAACTAAGAAATCACTTTGTTCAGTATTATTTTCCACAGAGGTAGAAAAAAACTCACCAGATCTCCAACATACCCCCAGTCAGACGTGCTTCGCTGGAAAAGAAAAATATGGAGAACGTATTTCAGCAAAGCTAAGAACACAGATTGTGGCTGTTTCAAGACAGGGATCAGACAGTGGTAACATCTAAAAGCTGCTTTCTGAGATGATCAGAGTAGGTTTGAGATCTCAGACATAGTATGCATATTTCTTTTGTCTTATTTTATGTATTTATACACGGGATGTTGGAGCATGTGATCTCCCAGCTGTGACTTAGAGGCTATCAAAAACAGAAGGACAGCTCGCTTCCTCTGTCTTTATTTTTTATAGAAAACATTCTAGAACAAAAACATTCTTCCTGAAAGCAAAAATGTGCTGGCAAAAAGTCATAATCAGAAACCTTAGCTTTTAACACAAAAAATTGTCTTTTTTTTCCTAACAAAAGTTGAAAAACCTCAAAATCCAAACCTTTTCATCTCATTTTGTTTACATTATAGAATATATATTTACATTATTGTATTATTTGCAATATGTATGTATACAAAAACCTACTGCATAATTGATATTATATTTATATACTTTTATATATTTAAAGTTAATTATGTATGCACTGCTTAGAAGAGCTGAAACTGTTCATTAATGGTGAGGATTTTTTCCTGCCGTATGAATATTTGCATTTGGAAATTTCTACGAAGAGGTGGTGACATCTTGTGGCCATTTGAATCGTTCTGTTTAATTGCCTAAAACTTAAACTTGTATGACTAACCCTGGGATGCGATTTTGCTCACCTAGTTCTAGAGGGAGAGGCAGTTTTTAAAGGCAGCTATCTACTTTGGTGTTATCATCACAACTAGGCAAACTTAGCTCTTTACTAATGGAGCAACCCCTTTCATCTGAAAATAGATACTCCCCTTTGGTTGAATGAGTCCTGCCCTAAACCATGCTGACTGCTCTGATTAGAGGACTGGGTACCCAGTGCCACTGGTGGTGCCCAAGGGTACCACCCTGGCCTCCAGCTGGGGTTCCAGGAGCTGAGGCTCCTGTAGGTCCTGCATGATACCTAAGATGTCTTGGACTCCCTGTGCTAGCTCAGACAGTGCTAGATATGTACATGTAGGCAACTCAACTGAGCCCTTTAACTCCATTGATGATGATGAAGAACTTAGGGGGACTAGTTCAGACACTGATGGCTAAATTATAAAAATCATAGAATTATAGAATCAGAATGGTTTGAGTTGGAAGTGACCTCAAAGACCATCTAGTTCCAACCCCCCTGCCATGGGGAGGGACACCCCCCATTAGACCAGGTTGCCCAAAGCCTCATCCTTTGAACACTTCCAGGGAGGGGGCAATCACAGCTTCTCTGGGCAACCTGTGCCAGTGTCTCACCACCTTCACAGGGAACAATTTTGTCCTAATATCTAATCTAAATCTCCCCTCCTTCAGCTTAAACCCATTGCCCCTTGTCCTGTCACTCCATGCCCTTGTAAAAAGTCCCTCTCCAGCTTTCCTGTAGGCCCTTTTAGATACTGGAAGGCTGCAATTAGGGCTCCCTGGACCCTTCTCTTCTCCAGGATGAACAACCCCAACTCTCCCAGCCTGTCTCCATAGCAGAGGTGCTCCAGCCCTCTGATCATCTTCATGGCCTCCTCTGGACTCACTCCAACAGCTCCATGTCTGTCTTGTATTGGGGACCCCAGAGCTGGATGCAGTACTCCATGAACTCCATGAACCAAAACATACCAATCTCATCTCAGGTTTCAGTAGCACTTGAATCCAAGAGGATCCAAAACCACAGAAGATGCTTACAATAACTGTTTTAGTCACATGGTGCATATAAGGCTTGCTATACAGTTACTAAGTTCATTTGAAGCTAATTAACAAATCTTTGGCTCTATAAGAGATGATACATCTTACAGCAAAATCATTTTAATGAGATGATTTTAAGGATCCTTTGAAGACAGACAGACGGACTGCAGGATTTCTACCTGCCTGAGAACAAATGTAGGTTTTTATTTCCTAGTTATACAGGCTCCACCTGAAACATTCAGACTAGGATTTCAGGATCTGGAAGTTTATGGCTCTCTAGAGACCCTCTGCAAAGCCTGACAGACTAATCCTTGCTCACTTCACCCTGACACCCCACAAACCTCACTGTACAATGAACTGGACCCTTCACATCTGATAAAGAACCAGATCATGATGAATGACTGTTGTCCCCACACATATCCTTAGGGTAGGAAACATCACCAGCATGAATACAAATTAAGAGTAAACCAACCTTAACTGAAACAAATTTAATTTTGAAAAGATGAAGACTAAGGCCTTAGCACAGAGGGGATTTATTTTATTGTGGTACTTTTCTGGTTCTTAGAAGAGCTCGGGGTTCTTGGCTCACCTTTATAATGGTGCTTAAAGCTTTCAAAATCCCCAGGTTTCCTTCCTGTTTGTTTTTGTGAGAGTGGAGGAGAAGGGGGAGGTGCTGATGGAGATGTGAACTATTACTTGCATGTGCAATGACTCCCACTGCTCTTTTTAGAGATCAGGCATGGGGTGGGCCAGCCATCCCCCTGAGATCTCAAAGGTTCCAGAGGGCAGCCACTCCAACAGGTCAGGAGGACAGAATTGTAGATAAATGTACTTTAGGTTTGAGCACTGGTGTGGTTGCTGAGAACGTGGGCCTTGCAGGGACTTCTGTCGCACACAAGACATGCTATTTCTGAATTCTTGGCTGATCCTTGCCTTTGAACCACATCCAGGTCTGCTGATGACCGTACTGCCTAGAAACAGTACCTTGTGCAATAGCTAATGTGTGGCAAATTGCTGATTAGGGTGGAGACAAGTGCCTCAGGAACTGTTTTAAGGATCTGATCTTGACAGATGATGGGCCCTGTCTTCAGGTGTTGAGACCCATCTTCTCCTGACATCTGTGCAGGCTGTGGATATTTAGGCCTCCATAACGATTTTTGTTCGAATCACTGTGGATGAGTGTTGCAATTACTATTCAGTCTACTATCATGAAAATACTGAGCACTTCAAGCTAACTATTATCCAGGGCTGCTGGCCCTGATGCCTCCTGTCCTGTCTGTGGAGGAAGAAGCTATGGTGTCTAAGGGAGGACATGCATTACAAGAGATTGCAGTTTTTATATCATCTATGGGATGTCTAGCTTACCATTGCTTTCACGTTTCAGTCCACAGGCTACTCCTGAGGTGTGACTTACTTAGTAAAACAAGGAAAGCAGATTCAGAGATGTTATACTGTACTTGAAGGAAATTAATTTTCTACTCAGGCATGAAAATTCCTAGAAGTCATAAGAATTTGTAAATTAAGAAAAAGGTTGAAAAGCAGATGCCCAGCATGCTATCTCCTCACAGATTTGTTTTCATGTGAGTCACTTCCTAAGCATTTTTGGACACACTTCAATCTCCTTGCAACCTCTTCAGACTCCTTTTGGGGATCATGACTCTTATTGTGAGGTGGAAGAAGAGTAATTTCAAACCTAGGGCTTGGCAGAGTTTGTCTTCACAGTGCTGCAGGTGAATCCTGATCTTTCTGATCACATTCATACCCTGGGAGCCGGCGGGGTCTCCAGCCAGATGATTCTACCCTCTCCTTATTTCCTTCCTTGCTGGTTCTCATGGAGAGAAAACCAGGCAGGCAGAGCAGTAAGGAAATAGGTGTGATCTCACCTGGCTTTGGACAGCCAGAGATCAGGACCAAGACTGGGGGACATGCTACAGAACATCCCACCTTGCAGTCTAGACAAAAATTCTGTTATCTATCTCCAAAACAGAGATAACGGCAGTGCCTCATCATATAGAGGTTCACAAGGTTACCTGCATTCCAGCCCATGAGGTGCTCTGTTTCTATGGTCACAAGGGCCATTCACATTCCTGAGACACAGTATTTTGAAGTTACTCAGGAGCAAATATTTTTCACCAGAATACCTGATCTGGACTTAGAAAGCAATTCTCTTTAGAGCTAATCTGTAGGTCTGCAGAGGAGTTCTGTTGTCTTGTTGCCAACGGGCTAGTGAACTCACTGTAGAAAAACATAGCACTAAAACAATAATTTGAAGACAGCCTTCCTCTAGTGATCCACACTAAGTAACTATGCCTGCTGTTGGCCAAGAGCTACTGTCTCAAGATGTTTCGTGTAGTTCAGTTTAATCATCTCATTTATTAATCCTTTAATGTGACTCAACTAACACAAGGGTAGCTCATCCTATAGCTGAGATGTTAGTTCTATTGGTTTGCAAAGGGTCATTTGGTAGGTAAAGGATGGGAAATAATACATGGGAATATAAGGAATAACTGGTGTAATAAAACCACTAGTAGAATTGCAAATTACTGCATATCTATAACACTGCATCCAGAAAGGTGGGGAACAGAGGCAGAATAATACATACAGCACTAATACAGACATGTTGGAAAGAAATGATGCCCTGAAGAAGTGCAGCTAGAGAGGATTTTTGCTTAGATCATGATTAAATTATTTAAATATTGGTCTGGCAAATGTGAGCTGGCTTGATTCATATTTGTGCTAAAATTTTCCTTTTCTTTGGCAGTGTAGTGGGGCTTTTGGTGTCAATACATTTACACTCTGTGCGAGACCTCTTTTGAAAAGCCGTAGGATAAAGAAAAACTACGTTTGCCTGTGCTTAACTTTCAAGATGCTGAGAAATCCAACTTTACTCAAGAGGATCTTTTGTTTTCACTATATTGAACAAGCTCAAGAAAGGCAGCACCAGAGTTTGGTGGAGGACAAGGTCCACTCTGATTGTCAGAGGGCTGGAGCACCTCTCCTATGAAGACAGGCTGAGACAGTTGGGGTTGTTCAGTCCGGAGAAGAGAAGGCTGCAGGGAGACCTTAGAGCACCTTCCAGTACCTAAAGGGGCCTGTAAGAAAGCTGGAGAGGGACTGTTTACAAGGGCATGGAGTGACAGGACAAGGGGTGATGGGTTTAAGCTGAAGGAGGGGAGATTTAGATTAGATATTAGGACAAAATTCTTCCCTGTGAAGGTGGTGAGGCCCTGGCACAGGTTGCCCAGAGAAGCTGTGGCTGCCCCTGGCTCCCTGGAAGCGTTCAAAAGATGAGGCTTTGGGCAACCTGGTCTAGTGGAGGGTGTCCCTGCCCATGGCAGGGGGGTTGGAACTAGATGGTCTTTGAGGTCCCTTCCAACCCAAACCAGTCTGGGATTCTATGATGCTATGATTCTATGATTTTATGATAATTTCTTTCATGCAGTGTAATAAAAGTTAATACCTTCAAACAACTGACTACATTATTATTATTGTTAATTACTACTGTGTAAAACACAAGAAAACTCCTGCAATGGGTTTCTGTTTCAGAAGCTGACAAAATACAACAACCTGCAACCCATCAGCATGCTGAATAAATTTTCTTCCCTGGTGTCAGACTCCACCAGCTCATGACCCTTGTGACACTGTGCTGCACTCTTTTGACCTGAGTTAAATATGAATGAATGGACTATCTGCAGGATGGAAAGGTTTCAGCCTACATTGCCAGTGTCTGAAGTCCTTTTCCATTTTCTCATGGAAAAGCCCCACCAGTATGAATGGGATTTTTCCCACATATGAAGTTAGACAGACAAATATCTCCATTGTTTAGAATCTGTATTATGGTCCTTAGGAGCTCAGATATGGAATAAAGTCTTGTCGTGCTAGATACTGCATAAAGGGTAGTCGCAGTTCTTATCCTAACAAGAGACAAGGACTTCTCAGTGCTTATGAAGACCCACTGGTACCACTTGATTGCACACGCACAGCCCTTGACATGGAACAAGCCACCTAAAGAGCGCTTCCAGGCATTCTTACTTCCCTTTTTTTTGCAGCATTTCTGTGTACCGTACCTGGTACCTGCCATTTCTCGTCTTGGAGGTTGAAGGAAATCCATCAATTTCTAGGTCAATCAGGTTTTCCACTTCCTAGAGAAGAAAGAGGAAGAAAGAAAGAAAGAAAGAAAGAAAGAAAGAAAGAAAGAAAGAAAGAAAGAAAGAAAGAAAGAAAGAAAGAAAGAGTTACTGCTGCCTTACTGTTTGATTTATCACTTGATTTATTATTGATTAGCACTCTAATAGAGTTCCAAATGCAGCAAATGCTGCGTCTTCACACATTTAGTTTCCCTCTGTGAACAGCTAGCTCTATATACTCTTTAAGACCATGACTTTTACTATCATTTTACAACCTTTCCTTCTGAAACAAGGAGTAATATTTAACACACTGAAGTGACCATAAAGAGGCAGATTATCATCAGGATGGGTCCAGCCATGGTAACTACAGCATTTCAAATACTGATATCACTTTTAAACTAGCAAGTTCAGAGAATTTCTGCTCAAACCAATAGAAATTATCTTTGGTTTTATACTAACATACCTGAGAACTTGATTTGTCCCATTGACAGCAAAGGAACATCGGGTCTTTTCCAAGTGCAAGCACTGATTCAATTAGAAGTGGGGTTCTTACACCACAGCAATACTCTTAATTAAAGTTTGTTAGAAGTTTAATTTATGGCAATAAAGAAGTTTAAGTTCATGAACTTCTCTCCAGCTTATATGATAGCATATACACAAAGGTTAGCACAAAATTAACTTCAATTGTTTAAGCACATCGATGTTCAACTGATACGGCGTCTATGGTTAGAAAGGACCACAGGTCTGGAATATTTTTCCTAGGAATTACAAACTCAGGATAAAAAATCTCGCCATGTCATGAAAAGTGCTCTAAGAAGAAAAGAAAAAAAAAAAAAAAAAAAAAAGAGCATATCCCCACTCAGTAATTCTTTTCATGAGTCTCGCAAAGGAAAAGAAAGTTTCACACCATCCCTGCTCTATTCATAGAAATATTGCAATACGCACTGCAATGTGGGAATGGGTGTAGACACCCAAATCTAAGTTCACTTGAGTCCAGGAGTTTAAATTTGGTTTAAATAAAATCCCAACTTTAATAATATTAACAAAGCAACACTATGAATGACAGGTGAAAACCAATTATCAGAACAATCCCATTTACAGAGAACAGTAGAAGAGAATTCGTGAGATACAAGCAGAGCTACAAAGCAATGATCCAATTCTGCTCCCACCGAAGTCAGCTGCAGCTTTGATGTTGACTTTAGCATGGAAAGGAGACCTAGGCCCTGCCTTGAAATACTCACATCTGGGATTTCGTCGATAACAAGATCAAAGCTTCCTACTCCAGAAACGAGGAACAAAACCAAGAAGCAGATCAGATGCTTCATTTTCTTCCTGCTTGTCTCCTAAGAACAGCCCGCATAGGTACTAGACACAAGATCTTTACTTCTCTGAGACAAGTTCAAGGAAACAGCTCAGGTTTATGCAGTATTTTGAACACAGTTTTGAAACGCTGACTTTGTTTAGGCCATAGGTAAATATTTGCCTTGCAACGCAAGTCTGAGCTGTGGTGCCTGAGCAAGGGTTATCCAAACAGTGTCTTCACTTGCCTGTGCCCTCGATAACAGCTCAGGCTTGGATAGGCTCACTTCTTGCTTTTGTAGCTTCCCATGATGTTTGACTAATTTCCTGCTAGGCGCAGACCTTGGAGTATGCAAAACTTTGAAAGATCAAAGCAAGAACTCACTCTTAGCTTGTTTGTTTATAGTAAATGAGGTGAAGACTGGTTCTCAGAGTAATGGAGGCAGCAACAGTGTGCTTTTCCAAGGGCCTGCCCACCCAGCCATCTCCCAGGGGTTGACAGAGACCTTTGGGCTGGATCCTGACCCACACAAATACCCTTTTCCACTCTGGCTGGGAAAGGATCATAGCTGGTGGTGGGATAGCTCTAGTTTTTCAAAGTTATTCATGTGAAAATATCTGATGATATTTTCAGATGCATGTTGTATGGCTCCTGGGTGCTTTTGAAACTGTTTTGTCCTCCCTGCCTCTTTGGATAATTCAAGAGACTGGATAAAGTAAGCCAGCAAGGCAGTAGAGGGAAAGAAGGGAGGAAGCAGGTTTCCCTGGGAAGTAGCTGGAGTACCCCTTCCACTCCTCCAGGAACAAAGGAAATTTGCAGACATCTGAGCAACCTCAGTGGAAAAGACTGAATTACTATGTAGACCCAGTGACAAAACAGCAGACAAGATCATATCATATCATACCATATCAATTATATTCTGTTATTTTATCCTATGTTATGTCACACTTCTATGTTTCAGTAAAAGCCAATGTCATTCCAGTCTTCAAAAAGGGCAGGAAGGAGGACCCAGGAAACTAAAGGCCAGTCAGCCTCACCTCCATCCCTGGCAAGGTGATGGAGCAACTTATTCTGGGGGTCATCAATAAGCATGTGGAGGAGAAGAAGGTTATTGGGAGTGGTCAACATGGATTCATTAAGGGGAAATCATGCCTGACCAATCTGATAGTTTTCTATGATGGCATGACTGGCTAGGCGGATGAAGGGAGAGCAGTGGATGTTGCCTACTTTGACTTCAGCAAGGCTTTTGACACCGTCTCTCATAACATCCTCATAGGCATGCTGGGAAGCAGCACTGCGGACAAGGACCTGGGAGTCCTGGTCGACAACTTCTCCATGAGCCAGCAATGTGCCCTCGTGGCCAAGAAGGCCAATGGTATTCTGGGGCGTATTAAGAAAAGCATGGCCAGCAGGTCGAGGGAGGTTATCCTCCCCCTCTACTCTGCCCTAGTGAGGGCACATCTGGAATATTGTGTCCAGTTCTGGGCTCCTCAGTTCGAGAAAGACAGGGAACTACTGGAGAGAGTCCAGCAGAGAGCTACAAAGATGATGAGGGGACTGGAGCATCTCTCATATGAGGAAAGGCTGAGAGAGCTGGGGCTGGTTAGCCTGGAGAAGAGAAGACTGAGAGAGGGGATCTGATCAATGCTTATAAATATCTAAAGGGAGGAGGGTGTCAAGAGGATGGGGCCAGACTCTTTTCAGTGGAGCCCAGTGACAGGACAAGGGTCAATGGGTGCAAACTAGAACACAGGAAGTTCCATTTGCATATGAGGAAAAACTTTTTCACTTTGAGGGTGACAGAGCACTGGAACAGGCTGCCCAGAGAGGTTGTGGAGTCTCGTTCTCTGGAGATATTCAAAACTTGCCTGGACACGATCCTGTGCAACCAGCTCTAGGTGATCCTGCTTTAGTAGGAGGGTTGGACTGGATGATCTCCAGAGGTTCCTTCCAACCCATACCATCCTGTGATTCTGTGAAAAGATTTCTGCAGCCATAGTCTGCTGTCACACATCTTTTCAACAGATTGTTTCTCAGCCTGAGACCTGAAACTACATTCAGAGGTTCAGAAGGAACTCAAGCAGTGGCCTTTCAACTTACTGCCATGTAAGAGCTGCCAAAGGAGCTTAGGGGAGAACATAAGGCACTGGCACAGGTTGCCCAGAGAGGTTGTGGAGGCCCCACCCCTGGAAGTGTTTAAGACCAGGTTATATGGGGCTTTGGGCAACCTGGGCTAGTGGAGGGTGTCCCTGCCCATGGCAGATGATCTTTGAGGTCCCTTCCAACCCAAACCATTCTATGATTCTATGATTCTATGATAAGAACTGGAGCAAGCATGTAAGGTATTTTCCAAAGACCCATAGTTACTTGTAGATATGGTACATCCCGATCAGGAGGTAGTTTCCATTTATTTAGCAGTTCTTAGTTAATTTATTTTCCAAAACCCTATCATCTCCTCTGAAGAGAATGAATAAAAAATTAGCTTTCATAGCATCTTGTGAGAAGAAGTTCCACACCTTAACTATACACAGAATGATCACTTTGAACCTGTCACATGATAGCTCCATACACTGTTTCACAGATGTTATGCTGGAAGAGGCATTGAATAATTAATCTTTTGGGCAATCTTGGATCTTGAACTTGGAGATGACATAGTTCCAGATTTTCTAGAAAGCTTAGGAACCTCTAGGCTGTGCCCTAACTACTACACAGCCTTCACAGCACATGCATTTGCTTTTGCATTGAGCCATCTACACAGTGCTTCCCCATGTCACCTATTTATTACTTTCTCCCTAAGCTCTGGTTCAGCTCTCAGACAGTGCACATATAGAGCCTGCAACGTTGCGTCTCCTGAAGAGACAGTTTCTGGATGCAGAGGTCACTCGATAAGCAGTTCTGTATCCCTTGGGCTCAAATGGCATGACCTGGCCAGCCTTCCCCTCCTCTGTATTACTCCAGGTCATCTTCTGTGCAGCTTCCTATGGAGGTGGGGGTGAGTGATGTGCACAGAGGAGGGGAGTATACA
The DNA here is from genome assembly GCF_011004875.1 of Balearica regulorum gibbericeps. Classification (NCBI taxonomy): domain Eukaryota; kingdom Metazoa; phylum Chordata; class Aves; order Gruiformes; family Gruidae; genus Balearica; species Balearica regulorum. The sequence continues at coordinate 4,980,062 of NC_046184.1, read as the reverse complement.
GGAGAATGAGGAAGATGGGAGCAGGGTTTTTCTGTAAGTAGCATAATGAGGGATGGGGTTACCCTACTGTAGATCTTTGTCTCCCTTTTTAGTCCATGGAAAAAAATAGATTTTTTTTCTGACCATATGGCACCTGACTCAATTTAATTATCTGCCCTCACCATAGAATGGGATGAATCCTGCCCTTGCTGGGTCTAATTAATGCCATGTACAGCATAGGGAGTCCAGTAAGAGAGCTCAGAGGAGGAAACCAGCTCTGGGGACTTCTATACTTCATCAGATGACTCCTACGTCCTGGAGTGAGCTGCTCAGCATTTATCGCAGTTGTAGGCTTTTTGAGCAGAGGTGAATCTCAGTGTGAAGATCCCAGGCACGCTGCTTCAAACAGGAGGTTGGCTTACAACTCTGTGGTACATAAAACATCCATGTGGGCTTTAAATCATGTCATAAAGGGATTGACAAGCTAACCATATACCTTGGACTCAGTGTTTAGTCAGCCTCTTAGGTGGATTTTGCTCAGTCCTGTATGCCTGTAGTCCTAGCAGTATTTAAGTTAGCTACCTTAAAGTTAGCTTAGGAACACTAACATGAGTGTAGTTGGAGCTGTGGCTATGACAAGGATTATCCAGGACTGCAAGGGCAGCAGGCATGGGGCACGCAGTCTCTGCTGTGTTGATGGTAACTACTACAGCTTGAAATTTCCTGCTAAGCCGAGTTCTGTTCACACATGAGCCCCTAGCTCAGAGTCACCAGCCCTTTTTCATCAGAAACTTAAACCTTAAGATAAGTCTTCTGGAGATATCTGGGACCCTGGGCTGGGAAGCTAATCACTGCTGCTCTGAAGAGATGAAAAAGTTCCTTTAGAACAGAATTCACTTTAAATATTAATTTTGTAACCCCTTATTTCAGTCCTCTCATAACCACCAAATGTGGCTTAATTTTTTCTGGTAAAAATAACGAGATTGGGAAATCAGTGTGACCACTAGATGGCACGAACTGCACAAATATACTATCCAAAAGTGTCTAAAAAGCTGAAATTTCTCAAGAAGATATATAAACAGTACATGGGAAGAACAAGTGCTGAGGATGCTCAGAAAGATCCCTGAGCCATACCATTTGCTATCAGGGTAGGTGAACTTCCCCAGAATTTAACGGGGAGGACAGGATCTCACTAAGACGTTTTGTGGTATGTGTCTGTTGGGCTGTTTTGTGACTAGTCCTCTCCATGGGCAGGATTCCTCTGGAAGGAGGTTTTCATGCACTGTCCTCCCTGAAGCACTTGGAGTTACTGCTGGGCAGAGTCCATTCCTTGGAATAATTAAATTCTGTTATCTTGGCTTGCACCTGGGGAGAAATGCTCACAATTTCTGTCTCTTATGACATAACCAGTTTCCCCTTCCCAAACTGAATTTCTTATCTGAAAATTTCCAGTGATACAGGTAAGAAACCTTCAAGACGACACACTTACCCAGGGTGCCTGCTGCCCTAACATTCATCCCACTACACACCAATCATTCTAGGAAACTGCATGTGGACATACCAAACAGGGTTTCCTGTTGTGTCAACTTTAATCTCTTTATACTGCCATTCTACAGAGCCGCTTCAGGTATTGGGGCCTGGCAGCCTGCCTGCCTGACCAGATGATTTCTTCAACGCATGTTTCACAAAAGCTCCCCAGACAGACTCAGACATCCCCAGCACTGAGGCCCTTTGGCAGAGAATTTGAGTATATTTAAAATATTCATCCCAAATCAGAATAGTACCAGATTTTGAAGTTCTGAAATGCTCAGCTGGGCCACAGTGCACGCAGCTAGTGGCAACAGGGAGATCACCAGCCACTGAGACTCCAGATAAGCCCTTTCAGGAGCAAAGGCACCTCCCAAATAGTGTCAGAACTGGGGACCGTTGGGTCCTATCCAGATGTTTCAGAGATTGATTAGATTAAGGCCTGAAAGAAAATATTTAATATAATTCCCTGAACTTCACCACAATTAACTTTATCTCCGGACATTTATCTATGTCTATGCCTGTGTAACCCTTCGGGACATTTGGCAATTGCTTGATCAAATTACTGGCTTTGAAAGCCACCAAATTCTACAGTTTGCTAGTGCTGTGAGTAGATTTAGTTCCTGGTTCAGTTGGGCATTTAATGTAGGTGCCTCTGTGTGAGGTGGGTGTCTGGTGTCCCATTCTTCTACCTAGAAGAGTAGAGAACTGGAAGGCTTTCATTCCTGAATCCATGCAGCCATGGTACTGATGTTATGACCAAATGCAGCTCTGATCTTGTTCCCTCAGCTTCAGTCTGAACTCTGGAAAACTCCCGCTCTTGAGCTAGAAGGCAACAAGGTTTTCTTTAGCTTCAACACTCCCCACAGGGTTTATTTAACTTGTATGGTGAAAATGAGGAAGACTAGTCCTACCCATGAGCCTTGCATGGAAAAATAGGAGGATGCAGATGTGTGAAGGCAGAACATCACCAAGGTGCATGTGTTTGTATGTCAACACAGAGAGATTCCTTGACATAACACAATCCATTCCAGGTGAAATGTGTGTGGAAGCTCAGCTGTTAGATCATGCCTCTCTCCAATGTCTCTGCCCATGTTGCCTGGAGGCATGCCAGGCAATTTAATTTGCTGAGCTCCCACCCAAAGAACAGCTGCTCATCTTGCTAAGTCGGCAAAAGTCAGCACGAAACATGTCTAATGTGAACACACCTGAGTAATTGCTTATCTCAGTCTCCAATGACATCCCCAGAACAGCGCCTTCTGTGTTCCTCCCCCCCGCTGAAAATCAGGAGACCTTATTCCAAGGAGGGGGAAGAGGGGATAATGTGAGCAAACAAGACCCCAGGCTTAATGTTAACTCACCAAACTTAACCGCATCTGAACCATGTTAAAACACACTTTGGTCTTATTTAGTTACATGCTGTGTCCTCATGTGCCCTTGCTGAGGAGAGCAGGAGCAGAACTGGCCGCTCCTAATCACTTTGGGAAGGTCAGTGCTTTTCACAGCTGATTGTCTCATGCCTGTTAGTTATTCTGTACCTGCTCTAGGGTCCTGTTTTGGTCTGAATATCCTCCTTTCACCAGATGTGCTTAGGATCAGCTTTATTGCATTATCTTTGCACTGTCTCACTGTTTTGATTTACTCTGGCCCTCAGCTCCTCACCTGTGCAATGGCAGAAGCAGAGTGGTTGTAGAAACAAGCTGAATACTGATCAGGAAGCAAAGAAAGATAGCCAGCGAGATCTGGATGTTTCTCCAAATGCTTCCTGACTGCCCAATGATTATTTCAAACTGGTAAACATCTCCCCATCCTGCCCAGGCTCTACTGTTACCTCTAGGGTTAGCATGGTAATTTTGACTGACTTACTTTTATAGAGGTGCCTTGGTATCCTCTAGGTTTTTCCAAAACAGTAGGAAAATCATCCTATATGTATTGTTTTAAGTGCCAGTTTCCAGCATTTCTAAGCATATGCCGGAGAGCTGCAAGACTTTTATTCAGCCGTGGCCTCTAGTGAAACATGGACAGAGCAGGTTGAGGAGCAGCCCATCCTAATACCAGTAGTGAGGGCAGGGGAGGCTGCAGCCCCCCTTCATCTGGAGCTCGGACATGTGCTCATTCTTCTGTGTCTGAGCTGGACAAGACATGCAGAAGCTGGAATAAACTAGATGCAGCTGAAAAATACTTCAAAACATTTTTTGTGTATCCTTAAACAAGATCTCAGCCTGAACCATTGTTTTGAAGTCTTTCTTGAACCCCAACTGCATTGCTGAGTTCTCTTCCATCTCCCTTTGAAATGGTAAGGACCTGAGAGTAATGCCTTGACCATCTTTTGGCAGGGACCAGATCAGCACAGGAACCATTTGGGGTGCCTCTGGGGGCCTGAAGCATCTTGCCCCAGCCTCTCTCCGGCTTTCTCCCACCATCTTCTCCTCTCCAGCCACATAAGCCCTTCGTCGTTCCCTGCCGTGCTGCCCAGCTCTACAGCTCCCATCGGGGATGTGGCCACTCCAGAGGCCCTTGTACTTGCCCATGGTGGAGTGGTTCCAGCAGGAAAGGGGCTGGCCAGGAGTTTGATTCCTTCCCTCCTGCTGGCAATGCCACAAGGGGCCTGTGTGTGACCACAGTGTGGCTACAGCCTAAGCCTCGACCACTGATTTGCTAAAGGGGAGTTCCAAAGGTATCAACCTTGCTGTCCCTTCTCTTTACTCCAGCTCCTCTCATCCCCTCTGTATGGGCAGCAAGCACCTTCCTGCTCCTCCACTACACATGCTAGATTTAGAGTGCTCCCAGGATATATGCTTTTAGCAGACATATGCTTTCAGGTGGGTGCACAGGTGTCTGTCCAGAAGGAGAAACTCCAGTGGTCCAAGGGTGTGTTGATACATCCCGGCAAGGCTGGAGAGACATTGAGACACTCTCCGGACTGTCACTGCTATGGACTGGAGCTGAAGGAAAACAGCTTCAGTCCCTGATGACCCAGCGCTGGCAAGGAAAAGGAAAATACAGTGGTTTGAATCCTGACAGGTTTGTGCGTGCAGCATCTAGAATCTGCAAAAAAAAAAACCCAAACAAAGAGAGGAAATTTGGGTCTGCTGGATTTAAGAAGTTACTGCTGGCATAGAAAAATGAAGTAGCATAAATGTGTCTGATTTGGGCTTAACTGAGCGCTGCAGATGCAAGTTTCTGAACGCCTGGGGATGAGACGTGCTGGCCTGTGCCAGCTGGCACAGCCGCGCCTGGGGAACGTCCCTGGTGGGGACTTGGCCGGTGGCTGCCTTCACCCTGGGGCTGGCCGGGGAGGAGAGGGCTCTGCCTCTGGGAAAGGGAGGGAAGAGCAGGAGGCTCACCCCAGCTTTGCCCAGCTGAGAATCGGAGTCCAGATGACAAGAGAGAGGAGTGATAGTATGGGTCTCGGCTGTCTTTGCCAGCGGGGAGGCACCTGGCTGCTGGATGGGGTGCCAAGGCGAGGGTGTGGAGGGAGCCCTGCCCTGCTTCGGGATGGCAGGCCCCAGGGCAGCTTTCACAAACAGACCAGGGCTCTCCAGACTGGGGAGAAGGTAGGAGCATGCTTTTTCATACGTATCATGGCATAAGCCATTCAGGCCTGCCTGTGTCCATGGCTGACAACATGAGGAGATACCCCTGCAGCCCAGCATGTTCTTCCAGCTCCCACCAGTGCTGGGCACCATCCCCTCGGGCAGGTGCTGTGTGGCAGCAGTCATCTTAGGCCCTGTCTCAGTGCCCACCCAGGTGGAGGAAATGTCTCCTCAGCCTCCCCCCCTGCTGAGGGCCACCATGGTGCTGGGGTGCTGCTGGTGCCAAAGAGACGGGCGGAAGCGCCTCACGGAGCCCTGGCACAAGAGGTGAGATGGGGGCTGAGGCTGGGGGCGGCATCAAGAGGGGCATGGTGGTGGTTTGTGCCCATGAGACCCCTGGCTGAGGTGAGTAGCTGCAGGATGGAAACCCTGCAGGGATCCCCCGCAGCCCCTGGCAGCACGGGAAGCCGCCCTGAGTAGAAAAGGGGCCGGTCCCGAGCTGGGAAGGAGGAGAAGAGGGTGGGTCATCTCGTCTCCTGTCAGCCTCCTCGCAGCCTGTCCGGCAGCACAGGCAGCAGCTTTAGGCAGCGGGGTTTTCCTCTCACATTCGGGGCAGGGAGCCCTGGCCAGCACTCCCCCTCCACCATGATCCTTTGGCTGTGGCTCTGCTGGGGTTTCTCCACCTCGGCAGGGCAGCCTGACTCGGAGCTGATGGCAAGGTACCTGGAAGACAAGCTGATGGCAGACTACAGCATCATGGAGCAGGTAGGTTTTAAGGCGGTCGTTGTTTGGCAGCATCCAGTGGCTAGGGTTAAGCTGTCCCCTCTTAACTGTCAGTATCAACAGACAGGGCAGTTTTTGCTAAAACTGTATTTATTGCACCCATCCCTGCAGCATGCCCATGGCTGCGGCTCAGGTCCGTGGGAGACTGCTACTAAGGAGCAAGGCAGTTGTTGGAGGTGTTAAGCCAGTAAAGCACCAGCACCCTCCTGAGCTGGGTGCTACTGCCTGGGGACAGGTTCAAAGCTGACATCCCCATAGCTGTGCTAAGGAGGCATTTCACAGGAGCAACGGAGTTAACGCAGTGTCCTGGCCGCATGCCAGTCTGAGTAATTCAGAGTATTTCAGGCTCGGAGGAAAGTTTTTCTGCCTACCGTATCAGTCTTACCGTACTTGATTTTTAACTCATGCTGAATGAAATCAACCACATGAGTTTCAGCTTGTAAAATGCATCTTGACCAGGAGAGAAAAAAATGAATTCTGCAAGTGAGGGCTGTTACACTGTGTCATTGCGTAGCTTAGATTTTCTGAGGAAATAGGGCTGAAAGGGCAATGAACTTTTTGCAAGTTAGCAAGAGATTTTGGATGGTGTTTTGGGAGGCTGTGATTTCAAAGGCTGAGCTTCAGACCTGTGCTCACATGCTTCAGGTCCATACCAGCTATCATGTGTTACTTTGGTCACTTAGGGCATCGGTCAGTTGTCTAAGTTTGATCAGATCTGAGAGGCTCTGTAGTATCTGAGATACCCATGTGGGGCTGGCAGATACAATGCAGGACCTGTGGAAGACCTGTGCCTTGCTGGAGGCCAGGTGGGATGCTCTAGTGTGTCTAAAGTGTCAGTGAATGCCTGTATTTGGCATCTTCTGCCATACGATAAGCGGAAAGGGTGAGACTTTTCATATACGTATCTGTGCCTGTCTCAGAGTTGGTAATTTGGTTGCTCATCCCACCCATTCTAGAATGGGAAGAATTTCTTTGCAGTACAAGGACCTCAGCAACTTTGTTGTCCATCCTGATTACTGTGAACGCATATTTCTTCTTGGGGAATTCAGCTACAAATCAACATTGTCTTGCAGACCCACCTGTCCAAGTGGAAGAGAATATCTCCACCCCTGTTCTGCCAGTGGAGTGGTATCTGGGAATGCTCACTCATCTGCTTTAGAGAGAAAATCAGTTGTGAAGCTCAAGGAACTGGCTCACAGTGTTGAAATGACCTGGCTGATCTTGCTTGAGGCAGATAAGGGTGTTTTCACAGGAGCTATGTTGCTGGCAGATGAGTGGCAGCAGTAACTTCCAACAGAAAAGCACTGATGTATAAATAGAGGTGGTGATCTAGTCCCTTGGGACAGCTACATCTAGAAGAGGACATCTGTCCATCCTCACTGAACACATGAGGCAAGTTAAGAAGAGGCAAGTGCTTCCCTAGATCAACATACTACATTCCCTATAAGCAAATATCTAATTCTGGAGAGCATATAAGGCTGTGTTTAACTGGAAAGATCTTCCTACACAAAGGCAAGTACGGATACAGGTCTTTGCAGGATTATTGTATTTGCAATGAGTGTGGATTACTTGTTGGCTCATCCAATGATTGACCACTCTGCTAAGGTAGTTGACAAGGTTACTAGTTATTACCATTGCACTAGAGGTAGTTCTTCTGGACAGCTCTTCACAGATAGTTGGGTTGCTACTGCCCAGCTTCTTCCCTGTATACCATGCTAAGACTAGCAGATGGCAACAGCTATGGGGTCACTATCAGCAATTATTGGGCTTTAATGAGTGCTTTGGAAGGCCTTAAAAATAAAGGTAGATGGGAACTTGGAAATTGTTCCATTGGATGATGCTAAGTGAAGCTAGCAGGTTCAAACCACTTTGATGGACTGATCAGTATCATCAACCCTGCAGTACTGCTTTGGCAGTAGTCATGAAGTCCTAGCAAAGAGAATACTGTTATCTGGTGATCCTTCGCTACTCACTGATGTCTGCTGGCTATCCTCAAGACTTCAGAAGGTAGCTTTTGAAGGAGCCAAGTCATACAACACCTTCTTATGCAAATCAGCAAATAAATAAATTGAGTGTGTGGTAGGGGAAGATAAAACCAGTAACCAAATTTCCAGTTTCACCTATTAGTAGAAAACATTGTGACTGTTCCATACAGGATGACAGGTGGATTTGTTTCAAAAGGCAATCCTGTAGTAAAAAAAGTACTGAGGATCACTGATGTCTCATCCCTGCCTCTGCTCCAAGCAGAACAACTTCACAGACATTTGTCTGGCTTGTTCTGAAGGACCTACAGTGATGGAGACTGCAGTCTCTCACAGCAGGCTCCTGAGGTGCTTTATGTGCCTGAGGTAATATACCCAGACAGAAAGTTTCTTCCAAAATTTAAACTTCAGAGATTTCCTCTCCGCTCCATTGAGAATTTCGCAGGGACCTGTTTTTCCTTGGTTCTAATTTCACAAGATGTTGTAAAAATAATGAAGAAAGAAATAGACTCATAGAATCATAGAATCATAGAATGGTTTGGGTTGGAAGGGACCTCAAAGCCCATCTAGTTCCAACCCCCCTGCCATGGGGGGACCTCAAAGCCATCTAGTTCCAACCCTCCACTAGACCAGGTTGCCCAAAGCCCCATCCAACCTGGCCTTGAACACTTCTAAGGATGGGGCATCCACAGCTTCTCTGGGTAACCTATATAAGGATATATAAATAATAAGGATTCTAGCAGAGGACACTCTTTAGTTTCCCCATTGGGCTTTCCTTAGTTTCTCAATGCATGATACAAACAGACATAAAATCATCTCTTTGGCAAGAAGTGCTGTTATTTCAGTGTAAATCAACAGAAAGGGTAAATCAGGTAAAAAAAAAAAATCATTGCATTCTTCTGCTCTCTGGAGTTTCACCGACATTTTAAGAAATCACTTGGCATCCCTCATTGGCAAGAGACTTGTACTCTCTGTTTTGGGAGGGATTTGATTTGGAGTTGTTGCTAAGCTGAGACTTACACCATGTGCAGGGAAGAAGTCAGAGGAGTTGTTGTTGTTGTGAATGGCAACACAATGAGTACAATTGCGTTGTCATAGGTGAAGCACTTAATTTCGTAATAAAAGCTGTGGCTGAGTTTAAATATCTTTATTCCCTTTTTTCACATGACTAGTGCTTTTTCCAGGACCAAGACATAGCATCCAGGGCTAGGGCTAAAGGCTGAGGTTCCTGTCTTCATATAGAGGGTCTCTTGACAAGTAGCATTTGCAAAACACACAGTACCTCCTTGCCTGCAATAGCCACATTCCACTGCTGAGCTTTGATCAATGGGACTGTTAATATACACGAGATTTAAGTTTTAATTTTAACCAGAGGAGCATTTGAACCTGGCCATGGGTGATCAGTCACACAAACCCATGTCTGGATTTAAACAAGTGACATGTCTTCTGTAAGTTGACTAGGCTCCACTAACTCCCTTAACTCTTTGCAGGTTGCGCGCCGTGTTCCAAGACAGGCCAAATTTTTGCAGAGGCTGGTATGTATCACACTGTGTCTTTATTTTACCTCATGGGAATTACATTTGGTCTATGCATAAATGTGTGCGTGCATCCCTGTGCCCAGGAAGGAACTATGTCAGTGGGTGATGGTAGGGTGAGATTCTAGGTAAAAAAATCTTAATTTTGATCAATGCAACAGGTACAGGTTCTTATAATACTTCCCGATACATCTGCTCAACCCCAGATTTGGAGAGAGAACATCCAATGTTACAAACCTCAACCATGCAGTGAACATAAGCCTGATGAAATCTCATTGAATTTGAAGAGAAAGGGTGAGTTTGCTTTGAAATTTGAAGATGTCTGTTGTTCTCTGTTGATGCAGAGGCTAAAATTTACTGAAGGATGGAAAAAACCAAGGAAGCCTTCTTTCGGCATGGGAACCATACTTTAAGATAGAAACCTGTAATTGTGAGATGTACAGCAAATCTGTGAGATCTGGCTATATTTCTGCACTGAGACTTGCATGGCTTAGATCAAAACTTTGGCTAAAGAGGCAGCCAGTGAAATTACTGTTCATGGCCAGTTATTTTTCTGGCTTTTCTGAGGGATGGGGGCTTCCCAGCTGAGGACTGGAGGAACTCATTTCACACACTGAGCAGCCATCACATGATGTCAATAGCTTCTGGTCCCTTTGATCTTTGACAGATTTGAATCAGCAGCATACAGGAGAGCAGCTCTCAGTCTTATTACCAGTTTCTTACTTCTAATCTGAGATACGGTCAATTTGTTTTGATGAAAACAACTGATAAAGGTAAAAACATGGAGTGCATTTAATAGATCTTCAGCTCTTTTCTGTCTTTCCAAACACTTGATGTAAACAAGCATAAAATCATTTGTTTGGCAAGAAAAATTCAGCTCCCAGTTCATCATAATAACCAGGACACCTTCATAAAGCATCCAGCCAACCTGCCACATAGCAGCGTGCTAATCTGTCACCTTGGCATTGCCTAGTTTTCTTTTTAATAGGGATAATAAATCACAGCAATAATAATATTAAACAAATGGTTTGTTTTGTTTTTTTCCTTTGTGGTGCCTCTCATCTTCTGAAGGCCTTAATAAAAAGTGGAGAAAACAGGCATTTGCGCAGCTGTAAGTCAGAGCATCAGGCACTGACGGATTGTGCAAGAGCTCCAGGGAATGCACAAGAATCGTGGAGTGGAACTTGGGCTGCCTGCCAAGCCTGACCTAGCAACCTGTTTGAAAACTGCCTCTGCCCCCATCGTTTATATTTTCTATATACAAGGAATGGCAGATCCCTTCCAGGGATGGGAAGATGAATCAATTCTTTCATCCTCAGTTGTACATGATGCCCTTGTTCAGTGCTTGCTATCTCCAGCAGCAACTCCTAACCACCAGGAAGAAGGAGAAGTGTTGAATGTCTTTTTTTGTTCATTTGTTTTTGCCATTCCTCAGCCTGTGAGGATATCAGAGCTGGAGCTTGTTCAGTGGGATAGAGAGATATAACAGAGGTCAGTTGAAGCCAGCAAACAGTAGATTCAGAGCAATGTGGTTCTACATATAAAATATCATTAAGCTGCGGAACTCCTTGCTACAAGATGTTGCAGCTGCTAAAAGTTTACATGGATTCAAAAAGCAGCTGTGTAAAGTCATAGAAGAAAAATCCACAGAGGTTTACTAAGCGCAAAATGCCATCCTTGTTCAAGAGTTCCTTCAGCCACAAATTGGGAAATCTGAAAACTGAGAGAATATTTCTGGGTAGTATCAGTGCAGGTTGGGCTGATTTTACGGTCTTCTCTGACCAGGTACTATTAATCCCTGCCAGTGATAGGCTATAGGGTTAGAATTGTTTTTGTTCTCACCCAATGCAGCCATTCTTAGGTTCTTGTCATAACAAGAGCAAGCCCATGTCCTCTGTCATATTCCTAAGAATTTCTGGCTTCAGATGAATCCATCACTGCATTCACATTGTTAGACTCAGTGTCAGATCTCACTGCAGAACCACTTGTATCTCAAGTAAAAGGCAAAAAAGGCAAAGAGCTTGATCCTCTTTTGCTGTTGAGCTGTCAACTGTGTTTGAACCCACAGCTTATGATGAAATGCAGAACATGGGAGTGGATGCAGAAGATCTGGAACCAAAGAATTTGCTGTAGTTTCAGATTCTTTATTTTACTTTTGTTATTAAATCCTCTATATCTCTTGCTATGCCACAGGAAATTAGTGGTATGGAAGACTGAATGAAACATCAGCTCATTATATGTGGAAATGTTCCTACAACACTACTTCTAATCAAAACTGCCCATCTTCTTCACCTTCAGGATAAGACTGCAGAGCCATGCCTATGTATCAGGAAAGGTCCTAAGAACAGCAGGGCCTGGTTCTAATCAACAGTGATTGAGTAAAAGCCACTAGTGGCCTAAAGGGGGGATATTAAATCTGAGCAGATGTGTTCTAGTCTAGATCCATCTCACTGAGCTGTCTGAAATCAGTGAGATGAATCACACCCTAAAAGTGCTAATTTCTTGCCATTGTGCTCCATATGAGTTGAGCCTGCGCTAAGCAGGACGATTGTGGACACAGAGCATATCACACATTCTCCAGCTGTTAAAGATATCTATTACAATTAGGTTCATTTGCCTGGAATTCACTAGCCCAGCAGCTTGGTTAGTTGGATGCTAGGTAATAATACTGCTTCTGATGCCATCATCTACTACAGAAATGTTCTTGTTTCATACTTATACAAACACTTGCTCCCTTTGTTAAGTGATTTGTGAAAATTATTTTTGTTCAGAAAAAAAGCCTGGAAGTACAGCTGAAGAACGTGTTCTTCTCTTCACAATCTTTTGTGGCTGTGACTTTTTATCAACCTCAATAGGAAGAGTCTCAGTTTATTTGTCGCAGTAAAGTTTCTCTGTATGTGCAATGTATTTTTCTCTTTAGCATCCTTCTGCTTTTGAGGGTTCAGTCTTTGGCTGTTTAAAGCAACATACAGATTTTTTTTTTTTTTACATGGACTGCTTATGGTTAAATACACTGAAGTCTTCCAGGAAGAAAACCGTTGAGCTCCATGGAGATGTTGCTGTCAAAAAATCACATTAGACTGGAGAAATGCTCCAACCCAGGACTTGTGCAACAAAACACATTCTCAAGAAGCAGGAATTGGCTTTGAGCTTCCATTGCTACATCATGTGTCATTCATTGCAGTCCCTGCTGCTTCTCTGCTGGAAGGAATCCAGTGTGGGCTAAAAGGCTTAAAATATTTTGTCTGAGACGTCACAGTGTCAGTGTTTCTTATTAAGCCTCTTCCATCCATTGGCTGAGACATCCAGGATGGATTCTCAACAGAGGAGGACTCAACCTACTCCATTGACAGCAGTTTTTCTGTTTACATAACTTATAGATCTGATTGTGTGAATTTGAAGATGCTGCTTCATACGCAGTGATCTCAGTCTTTCAAGAGGTCTTATATCCTCTCTTGTGCTCAGTCCACAGGGCAGTTTCTCTGACATCAGTTCTGGACCCTATGGGAACATAAATGTGGCTTCTCTTCCCAGGCCAGAAGGGACTAATCCTGATCCTCTCACACAGACAGAGTTGAAGGGTGCAATTTAGGATATGGGTAGCTTTAGTCAGTGTGTTTTACAACATAAAGGTTGGTATTACCAGAGCTCTCATTCTTCCTGAACCCTTCCCAAGCATTGGAGAGTGACTGTGGCCTTTGCTCCTGTGCGTGAACAAAGGCAGTACCATGTTCATGGTTTACCTTTTGCAGCTCACCTGAAATTTTGAGGGCAAGCCCACCTTGCCTGCTGTTGACTGTTTTTCATAGAGGAGTCTAATACTGATATGGCTGTTTGCTTGAGCATTTTAAGTATTAAAGCCACTGAAGCACTGAAGGGGTGATTTATCTAGCTGTCAGTGTTAATAGGTAACCTTTTGATACCTACAGGAAACCAGGCCTCGGATGTCTGAATTCACTGTGAAATCCACCATCATTTCTCGGTATGCTTTCACCACAGTGTCGTGCACAATGGTGAACAGCGGATCTGAGGCACGCGAAGGTGTGTTTGAGATGCAGATCCCAGCTGCAGCCTTCATCTCCAACTTTACCGTGTAAGTAAGTAATGCTGACAGCTGGGCAGACAATGGTTCTCCCATCCCACAGATAGCTCTCTGAGATTTCAAAAAATAGCTAATCTGCAGTAGGACTTATGAAGTCCTTTTTACATTTCTTTGGGAAAAATAAAGCACACATATGATATAGTCCATCTGAGAATGGTCATGGCCCCAAAGCACAGAGCAAGTCCCTGGATGACAAGATGCTAAGATTCAAGTCCTCAGTGTACATGGGGAAGAAAATTATTCTATTTCCAATCTGAGTGTCTCTTAACAACTTCTTCTTCTCTTCTCTCTTTGATTTGGACCAAAAAATCTCTCCTAGCCCTCAGAAACCTTTCCAATTAAAGTTTCAGCAACACTGGCACACGATAGTTATCTTGTCTAACTGACTGTGGTGCCTAAGCAGCTCCTTGTTGTTCCAAGTTCTCCATTCTGTCAATGGAGGTGGAGAGTCAACTCCAAGTAGCAGATGGGTTCACTTGCTGCTGGAGGTGCTTGTCATTCTCTGTGTATAACAGAGCAGATGATAGATAGAGGGCAACCAAGCTCCTACTGAAATGGCTCACAAAGGAATAAATTAAGCTCTTGGTTCCAAAAACACATTCAGTTTGGTCATGCTCAGATTCCCCCACATGGATAGATATTGGGGCCACAACTTCAGACCTCACCATAGCAGACAGGGGACCAGCTCTTTTAGAAAGACTTCCATTTGGACTGAATGGGGAGAAAAACAGTCTTTTGCTATTGGCCAGCCAAAATGTATGTTAAGGGCTCTTTCCTTATGGAATCCATGGCCCTGTGTTGTAGTTTAATGCCAGCGGGCAACTAATCCGCACACAGCCACTCGCTCATTCCCCCCATGGCTGGATGGGGGAGAGAATCAGAAGACTAAAATAAGAAAACTCGTAGGTTGAGATAAAGACAGTTTAATAAGTAAAGCAAAAACTGTGCACACAAGCAAAGCAAAATGAGGAATTCATTCACCACTTCCCATGGGCAGGCAGATATTCAGCCAGCTACAGGAAAGCAGGGCTCCATCATGCATAACGATTGCTTGGGAAGACAAACGCCATCACTCTGAACATGCCCCTTTTCCTTCTTCTTCCCCCGGCTTTATATGCTGAGCGTGACGTCATATGTTATGGAATATTCCTTTGGTCAGTTGGGGTCAGCTGTACCGGCTGTGTCCCCTCCCAGCTCCTTGTGCACCCCCAGCCTACTCACTGGTGGGGTGGTGTGAAAAGCAGAAGAGGCCTTGGCTCTGTGTAAGCACTGCTCAGCAGTAACTAAAACCTCTATATTATCAAAACTGTTTTCAGCACAAATCCAAAACATAGCCCATACTAGCTACTATGAAGAAAGTTAACTCTATCACAGCACACCCTGTAACTCATTCCCAGGGAGAAGTATTTTAGTTAGGGAGGCAGCTAACTGAAAGCACTCATCCTGAATATTGCCATGTGTATTGACACAAACAGTGGATCTGAGACCAGACCAAAAAAGTGCTTGTTGGGATTCTTGGTAATTAGTTTACTTTCCGGTTTGCATCCTTATACTTTGGAGATTACCTACTGAACTGGCATTTTAGAGAGGCAAACTGCTGGACTAAAAATATACTCTGCTGGTACAACCAGCCAGGGAACTTCTAAGTTGACTTCTGTCTCAGTGACTCGAGTGGACTCTAGGAGAGTTACACCAGCAGCACACTTAGCCTGTTTGCATTTGCACAGTCTGTGAACCCTTCTACAGCAAGATGTACAACTGTCACTGTAGAAGGGTGCAGAGTGATCATGCTGACATCTCTGGTCTGTATAGGAGCATCGGCAACAAGACTTATTATGGAGAGGTCACAGGGAAAGAAAAGAAACATAGCAGTGATGACAAAGCAAGACAAAAGAAACCTCCAAGCCCCACAAATGGAAGGTAAGTGTTGTGCATTTGGCTGGGTTCTGGGAAGTGACATACTCTCCTCCCATCTTTATTTCAGCTGCTTTGGCATACCCATCCACAGATTCATAGGAAGAAAGAACTAAATAGAGTGTTATCCATATTGCGTGGTGTCATTCCCGTACTCCAAGTCATGTAAAATTGCATGTGGCCTTTTCTACCCCTGTTACACAACATTTGCACTTCCAAGATGCTCCAGGATGTCCTTGAGAGGGAAATAAATCTTGTTGTCTCCTGAATAACAGGCAGGAAAATTAAGGCACACAGAAATTCAATGAGTTACAACTTTAAGAATGCAAAGCTAGTCAGTGGTAGAACCACAGGTAGCCTTTTGCAGTCATGCTTACACAGGAAGAAAGTCCCATCTCTAAAAATATGTTCACCTGAATACACTTCTTCAGCAGCACTATGGGGTATCTTCCCCCTGCTAGTTTCACCTGGATAGCTCTAAAAATATGTACCATTGGATGAATTTTGCTGCTCTGGAAAATCCTGCATTATTCTCTGGGATAGTAGCATTGTTCCAACATGAACACATGATCAAGAACAGCTAAATAGACTATGATTTTCAGATCAGAAAGATGATGAACTGTGGCGAAGAAGAGGTCTGACAGAGATCTAAACTCATGAGTGGTATGTGGAAGGAGAATAAGGATTTTTTATTTTCTGTCTTTTCATAGAAAAAATAGAGAAAATTTAATTAAATGATCAGATGTCAGGTTCTAAATGGCCAAAATAAGGTATTCTTTACATAAATTGTATTTCTTGCCACTAGAAATTGTGAATAATAAACGTAGTGAGGGTTCAGAAAGTGAGTAGATGAATTTTTGGTAGGAAAAATCCATCAGGAACCTTTAGCAAAGGATCCAGACACAGACTGGCAGAACCTGAAAGAGTTCTGTATTTCTCTCGAAGCACTGTATTTCTCTTGTCATGCCCTTTTGCATCTTCTTCTGTAGGTGATCACTACCTGTCATTGTTAGACCACTGATATGACCCAGAGATGTCATTCTAACTGTCCTACAGGCTAACATAAAAAAAATATTTTTAATATGTGTTAGAGAAATCAAAGTTTCAAATTCTTTTCAATACTCACTGAATTGTGGGCATCACTGACATCTCACATCAGTGAGTTCTGAAGCTACCACCACATGGCATTAAGAGTTTCCATTCCTGTTATATATAAACAGATAATATTAGGGAAGAGGAATTTGTTTGTACCTTGCTTAAGATATTGCAATGAGTCAGCAGTGACAAAGTCAAGAATTAAATATAGGTCTTACAAATCCTCTGTGTAAGAAACCAAGAGACAGCCCTTCCTCTGGCCCTGCTCCATGTTATATGTGTCTGTCACAGTCCTCTCTGTAAGAAGTCATCTCATAAGACCTTTCCTCCTGTGGAAACCTCCTATGGGCCCAATGCTTTGTGAAGCATTATGATGTTTTCTTTCTTGCTGGTTTCACGTATTTAATCATAGGAAACACTTTTATTGGATTAACAAAATCCAAATTCATCATTCGCTGGAGAAGGTGGTGTGTGTGATGTGTATGGGGTATGAAGGTGTCTTTGGATTTTCCTTCCAGGGAGAATGGCTATGAGACATTCAAAGCTTCTGTATTCATTCCTCGCAAGATGCAGGCCAAGTTCCTACTGCATTATGAAGAGCTTTTGCAAAGGCGACTGGGAAAATATGAGTATACACTCAGCATCCGGCCTCAGCAGCTGGTGGGGAGGTTACGAGTGGAGGTGAACATCCTGGAGAACTCAGGCATAGTTTCACTGGAAGTGCCTCCTCTCCGAAACAGCAAGCATAAAGGCAATGGGAAAGTTGAAGGTAAGGAGAGATTTTATGACCCATGGTTCTGTTACTCCTTGGGCCTTAATCACTTCTCAGGAACTGGACTGGCAGTGTTGGGAGTTCTCCAAGGCAATCTTGGATAATTGTGAAGACTGGTGTTGCATTCACTGTCCCTCTGCTCCAAATGAGGTATTAAACAAAACCCCAATGTTGTATTAAAGCAGCATTGTCTAGGATCAAGACTATATTAGAAACTAGAGGACATGTCATGAAGAAAACAAGAAAAATGAATGCTAGCAGCTCATGAGGCATAAATTATTCTGGCAAATTCCAACTATGACTTTATTTAGAAAGACACATTTTTCACTTTCCCTTCTTAACTCTTGCTGCACTCACTGTATGACAGGTTCATTCCACCGCAGAGGTGGCTGCATTTGGTGACGAGCAAGTCTCTAAGCATTGCAGGCCATCAGCAGTTCCTATTTAGAGATCTCTCATTCACTCGCAGGGCAGTCTCCAGGTTCATGAAAGCTGGTATAATGGCTGCAATGTGAAAGGGATGCCAGGATTATGAACTCTGTGGAGAGAATTTAGTCTTATCATAAAGGCTGATGGCTTTTGTTCTATTTTCTATAGATTACTGTGTCTACGTGCTATCTGTGGATAAGTATGTGAGAACTTTGAAGCTTAATGAGTATATAGCTGATCCCTTTCAACACAACAGGATTTTTTTTGTTTTGCTATTGTCTTTATGAGCTTTGAACCAGGCCTTCAGGCCTTGTGCTCAGCATCTGATCAGGCTCTTCCCTGGCTCCACATCTCCTGGGAACTGTTTATTTTAAGAAGTGAATTGTTTTTTCCATCCATCCATGCCAAGGCAGATAGGAAATCCTGCATTTTAGAACATGGGAAATTCCAAGAGGAAAATCCATGTTTTGCCAAAGCACTAAATGCAGTCCAAGTATCTACTCTTACCCCCAACTGTCCTCGCCCACTGCTCAGACGGTGTAAAGGTAATTTTTCTAGTGTAAACTAACAGTGAGGAGCACAAGATACTGTGATTGCTACATGTTGACAAAAATCTCTCAGCAAAAAAAAAGAGGGTGAGTCAGAGCTGGAAGCAGGATGTGGAGTCTTGTGGGACTCAATCCTCAGTTACTCTAAGTGACATAGTGCTAGCAAAATCAGTGGAGCTGTTCATGTCTGCCAGGTAAAGATCCTAAATCATGTGAACATGGAGTTAAACTGATTGCTCAGTGTGATCCCACTGATTTCATCCAAATTACATTGAAATTAAGGCTCTCAGTGACTTGGACTAGCTTCAGGTCAAGCCTTATACAACTAATTAGTCTTTCTGTCGTACATCCATGCACTGTGTGATAAATGTGCTCTGCCCCTTGTCAGGAGGGACAGGAAACCTTCTAAACCTATCAGGGAGTATCATAGTACGTTGTGATATATACTTTCCTGCAAAACATCTGGCATTGATCAAGGTTAGACACAGACTAAGCAGAGCAGAGACACTGTTGGTCTAATGCAGTGTGGAAATTCCTACATGTAAATGACATACAGGGAAAACTTCCGCAACTTGCTCTCCAAATGGCAATCTGTGAGCACTGATCATTCTTGGCACTGTGCTTCAGATTTAAAACAGCTCATATAAAAATGAGCCCACGCTCTAAGATTCCATAATCCTCCCTAGCCAGTGAAATGTATATAAAATAGGTGTCCCATTTCAGGATGGATAAAGCAACTGAAACTCAGATTCCCTTGCTCAGAATTCAATTACAGATCCTTTCTATCTGGAATTGCCCTATACAGTTGGTGAAACCTGTTTGCTGTGGTGAAATGACTGCTATGGAAGTAATTGAAATGCCAAACACACTTTTGGGGTCCATCATGGGCAGTCAGGAGTGGGTTGTGTCTCTGCTGGATGAAGCCTTTATTGCTACTCAGGCCTGTGCCACTCAGATGAGTGTATAGAGTTAATGAATTCAGTAGGTTTGCTGAGCTTCTTTCTAATCTAAAGCAAGATGAGGAGATTGGGACATTATCAGCAGCCAGACCAAAAAAAAAAAAAAAAAATAGAATTTGCAGGGGGTCTCAGAAGGGTCTAATATAGGTCACAGAGAAGGACAGTTTGTTTTGGATAGGAGGGATTTGTTGTTTGTGACTGCTTCTGGCCAACAAGATCAATCAAACTTGGAGTAGACAACAGGAACTTCCTGTCATCCTAAACACAAATGGAAACCACAACAATACTCCTAGGGTGGGAAAGGCCAAGGCAAGGAGCATTTCACTTGGAAATCCACTATATTCCAGCCAGTTGTTATCTCTCACACTTGACCCAAAACGCAAAACATCTGAGTCATTAGATCCTCCCTGCAAAACCTTCTTGCTCGTATGACACCTAAAGACCCAAGAGCATGAGATCTGCACATCCAGTGAGACCTCCAGGGAAAGCTATGTGTTTTTAAGTGAAAGACAGCTGAATTGCAAGTCAATTTGAAGAGTGGCTGCTTGGCAGGCAGTCTGTGAACTGGGAGCAAACCAAGAAAAAGACAGTGTCAGGTCTGTTCTTGGACTCTTGTGGCTTAAAACTCTTCAGTATCATTGACTGGAGGGCACGGTAGCAATGTAGTAAATAAGCAGCTAGCAAAGGATGCCAGACCAGATGCTGCCATACTGTGTTACCTGTGCTGCCTCAAATGAGAGGTCATGACTTAAAATAATGACCAAATAAGGAATGGAGGCCTGCACACTGGAAAATGGTACTGCCTGACTGGTTGGAGTTTGAATATGTCATGAAAACTCTCTTCCTCAATTTCCTATGTCTACAAAGATGTCTATAGTATTCATGGTTAATGATAAAATGTGAGATTTTGATAAGTATTAATAAATTACCGTGAGAGTATTGGGTGAAAAATGTATTGTGACATCAAGTCATCAGTTAAATGTCCAAAATGCCACCAACCTGAAGTCATTGTTGAGGATGGGTTGTAGCTTCACAAGTAATTTAGATACTTTTGACTCTGACTGACCTGGATAAGAAACTATATTCTTTTTCTGAGTACAGGTCCTGAAGATCCAGTGTAGGATAGGCAAATGAAGTTGAAAATGAAATATGTTTGGCTTTGGAGTCATCCACAGTTCCAGATGATGAGCACCAGCAGTGATTGATGTTCATAACTGAAATGCCAATCTGTTGTGGCAATAAATGCTGTTAGCAAAACTAATGAAATAAATAATAATAGTTTAGATGACCAAAAGTGGAGGAATGGCTGATCTGCCTTTATTTCATGGACCAATCCTCTTACATATGTGGTGCTTTCTACATGCTATGCCAATGTACCATGCAGGAAGCATAGTGGAAAAAACAGTTTCTCTGTTTAATGGTCACTCAGGACATGCACTTTTGACTGCAGCCAAACTGCTTGTACCCATACAGTCTGTGATGAACAGACAAAACTTAAAGACCTATAGACAGAAGATGTGCTTTTATGAGAAAGAGTGAAGAACGCTTTTTCTCCTCATTTATAAACCAGCACAGAAATCACAGCAGTAGGAGCAGAAGCAGTTAAGAGTCCAATTCTGCCTGTTTTTTGACTGTAAGGGCCCAAGATACAAAGATTGGACTTGGTTCCAGAAATTTCCAGTGATTTATGTGAATTCAAGATGTGCTTTGCTATAGATAGAGGCGCTTAGAAAGTCCTGCGTACATCCTCTCTGAATATAGAGCAGAGACAATGTGATGACAGGTCTTTCCAGGATATTTCCTTTAACAGTGACTCCTGTGCACACAGCTCCATCTGGGAGTTGTATTTTTCCCAAAGGAAGATATTAAGCATGTGAGTTTTGGAAAGTGACCTTTTGGCATGTGCAGGTGTTGTCTTCTGTCACATACAAACTCCAAAACAGGAGACATTGAGGCCAATGGTCCAGGCCTTCTCTGGTGACCTCAGAATGGAGCCGTTTTCTGAGTGATGTCTTACATCCCCAGGGATGACTGTCCTCATCATTTTCCTCCAGCGCAGCAGTGTGAGAACTAATCATGGACTTGGGTAGGGAGATACTAAGCTGCTGGAGAATGACTATTTCTCTTCAAAGTCATAGGTCTCAGAAAGGTTTTTATTTCTTACCACAGTTGTCTAGAAGCTCCCACATGTTAGCGGAGGATGAACTTTGCATTTGAGCTCTAACTGTGACTCTGCCAGTCTCCAAAATAATTTAGGTTTAAATGTTCATCATATGAGGACTATAGTTGCATAGGAAAAATGCTTTTTCCTGCTCTGTTTGCTTCTCTAGCTGAATTTGGTGGAAAGTTTGTCTAAAGGCCTTGTTAACTACCTCAGTGTGAGCACAGATCAATTCAAGTCTTTGGAGCTTATCTATGCTTTGTACTCTGCAATATCTCATAGATTTTCCTCTCTCAGTCACTTGTTTGAAAAGGACTGGGCCAATAGAGGAGAGTAATTGTGACCCAGATATCAAGTGCTGCCTAAGAAACCTGGGGGAAGACACCGGTTACTGTATTCAAATATATAAAAGGCTGCTGCAAGGAGGAAAAGAATACTGTGCTTTCTGTGTCAATAACAGAAAGGACAAGAAGTCATGGGTTTATAGTCCAGAAATAAAAATGTAAATTAGACATTGAAAATGTCTGACAGTGAAAAAGTGCAGCTCTGGAAAAGACTGGCAAGGGCAGGTACTGAGTTTCCATTACTACAGGCCTTGACTGTTTCCAGACAATGTCATAAAATCAAGTAGGAAGGGATTCAGTCTGGGAACATGTGATGGATTAGATAACCTGCCTTCCAGACCTCATTTCTATTATTTCAGGCGAAAAAAAAGATTTTGTATCTTCTCTATAAGACCATTTTTTGGTTTTAAGCTCCATTCTGGAGATGAGAGACGAGTGACTATGAAGAAGATGGGAGAGCTTCCCCAGCTATTCCTGTTACTGACAATGTGAGGCAGCCTTGGAAACTTCCTCTCCAGGGGTTCCTAAAGCACTGTCTGTGTTATAGGGGATGACATTTCTCACCTCCAAAGAGTTTTTTGAGGAGTAAAAGGGGGATTCAATGTGATCCACGTGATTCCATCTAGATTCCACAGTGCTTTACAAAACTGGATACATGTGATTATGCCTATTTGACAGGTGGGGAAACTGAGGCATGGAATAGCGAACTCAGCTAATTTCAGATGGTCAGAGTCCATAGAAATGCTAGGACTGGAACTCAGGCTGTTGTGGCGCACAGCATATTGTCCTCACCCATCAATGTACTTATGGTGGAGAAACACAGAAGTAAAGTCCAAAGGCCACAGCCACAGATGTATACGTGCAGTAGGTACAACGAGAGAGCTTCTGTTTCCAGTGTGAAACTCACTTTCACTAACTCTGACGTGATATGGCCAGACAGCCTAACTGACAACAGTACTTGCTTTTCAGCTGTTGAGGAGAAGTAATGTGAGACCCTCAAATAGATCAGAAAATATAAATGAACTGTTAAGTCTTTTCTGTGAATTCTAGGCATTTCCCACACACTGGCAGTTAAATGGGATTTTGGAAGTGATAGAAGACAGATGGAAAATCCAGGAAGGCCAATACAAGCAAATCTGATGCATTGTCCATTAAAAATATATTACATCTGTTGATTCATCAGATCAAAGGGCAGCTATAAAAGTAAAAACAAATCAAGATGGAAGTGAAATCTTATAGAGCTATTGATTTATGACTTTTCTTCACCAGGAGAAATCTGAACTGCACATAGATTTTAGAATAAATGTCAAAGCCCTGGGTAATCATTTTATAAGCCCCCTTTAAGATCCAACACTAGTGTCCTCAAATGATTTCAATATACTGGCTAGGACCTCTCTCTCTATTTCCATTAGGATGGATGGATTGGAATAGGCATAGTCAGAGAAGCCATAATGCAGAGGCAATTCTTGACTTTACTGAAATTGAGTAATAACTGTCATTCAGCCTTCTAGTTCAAGACTTCTGCTGATTTGAGTTTGTTTCACATGCCAGGTCCTCCAACTATAATTTATTTGTGTAGAAGTTGGGCCTATGAGAAAGTCCTTCCCTGTCTCAATAGTATGGTCTTAGAATCATAGAATCCTAGAATGGTTTGGGTTGGAAGAGACCTCAAAGATCATCTAGTTCCAACCCCCCTGTCATGGGCGGGGACACCCTCCACTAGACCACGGTGCCCAAAGCCCCATCCAGCCTGGCCTTGAACACTGCCAGGGATGGGGCATCCACAGCTTCTCTGGGCAACCTGTGCCAGTGCCTCACCACCTTCACAGGGAAGAATTTCTTCCTAATATCTAATCTAAATCTCCCCTCCTTCATTTTAAGGTCATTCCCCCTTGTCCTATTACTCCATGCCCTTGTAAAAAGTCCCTCTCCAGCTTTCCTGTAGGCCCCTTTAGATACTGGAAGGCTGCAATTAGGTCTCCCTGCAGCCTTCTCTTCTCCAGGCTGAACAACCCCAACTGTCTCAGCCTGTCTTCACAGGAGAGGTGCTGCAGCCCTCGGATCATCTTCATGGCCCTCCTCTGGACTCACTCCAACAGTTCCATGTCTTTCTTGTACTGGGGCCCCCAGAGCTGGATGCAGTACTGCAGGTGGGGTCTCATGAGAGCAGAGTAGAGGGGGAGAATCCCCTCCCTTGACCTGCTGGTCACTCTTTTTTTGATGCAGCCCAGGACATGGTTGGCTGTCTGGGCTGCAAGCACACATTACTGGGTCCTGTAGAGCTTCTCGTCCACCAACACCCCCAAAGGCCTTTTCCTGAGGGCTGCTCTCAATCCATTCTCCACCCAGCCTGTAGCTGTGCTTGGGATTGCCCCGACCCACATGCAGGACCTTGCACTTGGCCTTGTTGAACTTCATGCGGTTCACACGGGCCCACCTCTCAAACCTGTCAAGGTCCCTCTGGATGGTATCCCTTCCCTCCAGTGTGTCAACCAGACCATGCTATATCACACCAGACCACACCACACAGCTTGGTGTCATCGGCAAACTTGCTGAGCATGCATTTGATCCCACTGTCTGTGTCTTGTGCCTTGTTTATTAAATGGACTCACAGTACAGCTAAAGAAGTAAAGCCAAATCAACATGGAAGTAACATCCGAGAGTGCTATTGATTTAAGACTTACTTTCATTCCGTTGCCTAGAGGAGTCTAGATTATACATAACACTTTAGAGTAAATATCACAGCTTTGGCTAATCATTTTGTAAACCCACAAGGACCCTAGTCCCACCATTTCTAGGGACTTTGAACTGTGGGAAGTCAGGTCAGTTAGGTAACCACTCCATGCCTCCATTTTCCCACTTGTTAAATGCGTATAATTGTAGGTATCTGATTTTGGAAATCTCTGTGGGATCTGGATGCAAGGAGGTTTGTGTTCAATGTTGCATACAGATGTCATGTTGCATTCCTCTAATGCTGCTCAAAGCACTCTACAAAAGTGGAGAAGTGCCACTCCTTGTTACATAGACAGTGTTACAGGAACCCCTGGAGAGGAGCTTTCCAAGACTGCCTGCACCTTCTCATTGTGATCAGCATTGTTAATGGGGTATAGCACAGAATTAAAATTATCCTAAAGCAGATACCTATGTCTGGCCAGATGTATCATACCCTAATCTCCCCTGACACTCTTGACCTGATCTCCACTGAGCATCATGTAAGCCTAGAAAATAAGGTCAGATGTGAACACCTAAACCAGAACTGAATCTCACCCATCTTTTCTTTTCCCTGCCGTACCACAGACTTCTTGGGCCATCTTTGGCAAAGATTTAAGACATATACCCCCCCCCCCCCCCCAATATAATTAAGCAGCTCATTCCCACGGATTTTAATCAGCACATGAGCAGATATAATAGAACTTTCATGCCTCAGAGGAGTGTTGGAATAATCACTGTGAGATTTGAAGCACCCAAGAAGAACATCAGTTGAGAATCTATTTTGGTGTTTTCAATAGCTAGTTAGGATAAGGGGAAAAACCCTCAAAATCTGGGGAAGTTCAAGGCCAAATCTGCCCTTTTTCCATACTCATGTAAGGGTCCTTATGGAGTTCAGAGGGAATGAACAGCTGGCGCACCAGAAGAGAGTGAGGTGGGATTTCGGCCACACAAAGAGACAAGGAATCTCCATACCCCTCAACTTCAGAAAATGAACAGAACTAACAAGACAAACAGAGGTTCCTTCAGGGTGACTCAGACCTAAACTATTGTCTTTCTCTGAGATGCTCTCTGAAAAGCACATCTCTCTTCATTGACTCAGGAAGGGCCCTTGGAGATTAGGGTGAGTTACATCTTGGGGGTGCAGTTTGCATGACTGCACTAGCAAGCGTTGGACTGAAATTGCAATGACTATACTGGTAACTCTGCTGAACATAAAGGCAGCTAAGATGACTTGTTCAGATGCAGACATTACACACTGACGCTTGTCAGATCAAGCGATCAATTAGTCAGTTTAATCCCACCTCGCATGTCTACAGTGCATCTGAACAAGTCACCTCAAGAACTCTTTATAATCAACAGGGAGAAATCTGCAGTATGATTCATCTAATCCTAGAGGAAATGTTTAAACAGGTCAAATGAATCAAACTTGCATTGACTGGCAGGCTCTCAGGTATAGGATCTGCATTCTAGATGTCTAGAGTTGGCTGGAATGAATACCACATACATGTCTGAAGTTGTGTGTTCCTTATTTACAGAAAGCAATTAACAGTCATACAGAGAATATTTGGCCTTTGAGTTCAGTGACCTCCAAACAGAAATAAGCACAGGAATTTCATCTAAACATTTATATTCCTGATAGCATTGCAATGTTGGTTTCAGTTTAGAATTAGAGGGGAGGGGCTGTTAAGTTCTTGTTTTATCACCGGTGAGCTGAATCTTTAATCTCAGTATGTAACTGTGCCAGTTGACCTGACTCCATGGTAATACTGTGTGTGCTGTGCATAAACATCTGTAAGACAATGGGAAACAGTTGTAATATTGTGGTTTTATCTCAACAGGTGATGTTTCTCCTCCTCCTTCTACTGTAGTTGGACATACCAAAACTTTAGCTAAAGTTACGTTCAATCCCAGTGTTGTCGAGCAAACCAGGATTGCCCGAAATGGCATTTTGGGAGACTTCATAATTAGATATGATGTCAACAGGGAGCTGAGTGTTGGCGATGTTCAGGTGCTGTACACGACTCATCTTTTCTGTGTTACTAACTATACCTAAGATGGTTTAATTGTCTTGCATGCTCCAAATGTCCTTGAAAATGTTTTCCAAGTGAAGGCTACTTCTCCATCTTGCAAGAACTATCCAAAATAAAGGTAGTCAGTTGGCAACCACAAGATGGACTTAAAAACCACAGGTACCTACTTCATTGAGTTTCTTTTTGTATCTGCTTTTCAGTTTCTCAATATACTGGCTGTATATATCTGGATACAAGGCCAGTTCCCCAAATGCATGTCATGGTTCTGATTCCTGGGCACATACGTTATATCCTTACTGCATTTAGAAGGAAATCCCAATGTCCATCATGGAAGGAGATGTGGAGAGCTCCAGTAGGCTCCCTCAGTCTGGATAAACAGGGGACTAGGATTAAGAGGGTTACCAAGGAGTACTCTTATTCTCCAGTGTAGACACAGACATTGAAAGCAGGATCAAGTGTGCCTAACCGAATATCCCATAATAACCTATATGTGGAACATTGCATCGTGATCTGCCTTCAATTCCTGACTTCCTTGCTCTTCCACAGATTCTTAATGGGTATTTCGTGCACTACTTCGCCCCCACGGATCTTCCTCCATTGCCGAAGAATGTTGTCTTTGTGCTTGACAGCAGTGCTTCCATGGTTGGAACAAAACTGAAACAGGTGAGGTCCTTGCGTTTTTTATGGACTGGTTGGCTGTAAGGTGGCAGAGAGCTTGGTTCAGGCTTTGTCTCAACTGATGGGTTCTTCTGCAAAATGCTTTCTATGTCTGAGGTGAGAGGAGGCTCTGAAGACATCTCAAGGTGAGATGATTTACTTTCAATGAGAAATTATCATGCTAGTGGTAATGGGATGGGAACAAGAAGTGCAGAGGATTTCATCACTCTGTAAAAAAGGTCAATGCTGTCAAAACTGAGCTAGGATGCCACAGATAGGATTGTCCTGGGCAGTTCTGTTCTGAGCAGTTTGAAGAGAAGCAGATTAGGGAGAATTCCCAGCAAAGTGCATTCAGCAGACCATTGTATCCAGCTTAACAGCAGATAGAAGATACTGCTGTCTTTAAATTACCTTGGCAATACCCTTAGCAATGAGTTCTGTTGAAAAAGATCAGTTTGTCCTATTTGAGAATCTGAATCTTTCAGCACAAATCTCAGACATTTTTCCGGGGCCAACATTTTTCCAGGGCCTTAACATGAGCCAACATATCAAGCTGAAGGGCACTTCACAATGCTTAAAATTGATCTTTGACATGGAGAGTTCAGGCTGATGCCTAAAGGTTTTGCTTCTGCAATTCTCTAAGCTGGACAGAAGGAAACCATCTCCAGTTCAGGAACCAAGTAGTTGGCTTAGAAGGGCACCGTGCCTGGGGGAATGTACTCTTTCTCTCAGCACAGTATTATCAGTCTAAACTAGAAGCAGACTGTGCCTGGGGAGATATAGTCTCTCTCTCAACACAATACTATCAGTCTAAACTAGAAGCAGAGATGAATTAAGACTTCAATTCTGTTTTGAATGATTTGACATGTGTATCTCAGGTCTGCACTCACACCAGAGAGGTAAGTCTAGTTTTCATCTGTGCAGAAAAGAAAAGTCCTGGTAGAGTTAGTATTGTTTCCTTCCTTTTGAAGACTTGCCCCACAGGCATGAGATATGAAGTTAGTTGGCTTCTGTCTGTTGGATGGCCACTTTTTTACCTTCTACTTTCTTACCACAGCCAAGCTAATGGCAGTGGAAAGTGACACTTTCCACACAGGTTGACACCAATATGGGGCAGTTTCAACTTGTATGGATGGTGTGTTGTTGTAACTCTGCTAAAATGACTGAAGGCCAATGGCTTGGACTTGTATCTTGGCCAGTTAAGGATCTCTAATTAGTCCATTCAGGCTCCTTTTTTGCCTGTCTGGAACATGGTGATATTTCTGGAAAGTATGGTTATTTGAGAGCCTTATTTTTCCATGGCCACCAACACTAGCCCAAATGTCCTTGACAAACGCAGACCATGGTCATTCTTTGAGAATTCTCTGTTTTTGAACAAGGACATTTGGGGTATATATGCCTTTCTCTCTCTGCTCAAAACTTTTCTATCTATTTTCAGTGGTGATCATAAATCTTAATTTAGAAGCTGTGTCTCCTGTGAAATCAAATTATCTCCACTGCGAGCTAAAATGGAGTATGACTTTTATGGCTCCTAATTATCTTCCTCAGTGACTAGAGTAGCAAATGGAGAGCTGTTAACAAACATACCTAGTACTATGCTGAATGAGGTCTTGAATAAAGATGCCTTTGAATCCTTACAAATTCCTGTGGACAGAGCCTGGCTCTTGGCTTCTATTATCCTTCTGCTGAAAAATGTCTGCCTTGCCTCGCAGAAAGGCATTTGTGCATACTGCACAAATGCGCCCAGTCCTGCATGCTGAAAGCAGACAGTCAGTGATACAATGCTGAACTAGGGAGATTAAGACTCTGAAGGGCTTTGGTGCTAGTGTGAGCTGCGTGAGTAGTGCCTTGGATCAGCAGATTAACCTTATACTATGAAAGCTTTTATTCTCCTCCTGAGCATATTAGTGTTTCTTTTTCATATAATTACTAGAAACAACATGGTCATTAACCCTTGAAGGTCTACTTCATAGCCTAGCCAGCTTCTACTGCTAAACATACATGAGTCTCAGGCTAATTAACTGCAAATAGGTGCCTCTTGAGCCTGAAGTGAGAGAAGTGTCTAGCCAGAACCTTTGTCGAGGGTGTACCCAACTTTTTGCCTATTATCTTAGAATACTCTTTTTATGGAGAACCACTGGTACGTTATGGAGGAGTGCTATGCGCAGGAAGCACTTACCTTCCTCTCATTTCAACTGCTACAAAATATAGAACTTCACGGACTTATGACCTAAATCACACCCTGGTGTGTCCCCCCCCAAGATTAGGCAAGGAAAGACCAAAATCTAGAACTGGCTGAATAATATGCCTCTTTTGGTACATTAAGAAAGTGTGATCTGTTACAGCCATGGCCCATGTCTGCTCAGTGGCCTTTTTACCCAATTGTTGTTGTTATTAAGATGTTTGTTAAATTACAGACACGTCCCCTGATACATCTGAGCAGAGGAAATGCCTCCTTTTCTCCTTTTCTCTAGGACTCTTGCAGCTGTGGTGATCTATGGTACTGTGTAGAGAGCTGGGAATTCCCATGGGACTGTCTTTCCTCATTTCTCTCTACTGAGTCACATGCAAGATCAGCTAAAAATACAGTCAGCACTTGTAAAGAGTGCTCCTGTGGGTCAGCTGCGGCAGCTATGGCAAAGGACAGTAGTTTAGGGTTCTATAAGTAAGGATGAGAAACATCAGCTGTGCACCCTTTTCTATAGTACCTCGAGATTTTGAACTCTTCACTCAACTGTTTTCATGAAGTTAATGGCAAAGTGACTCAAATGGGGTCAGGATTTCATGCATCCTGCGGTTCCAGCAATCTAATTGTGAGTCATTTCCTCTTCTCCTCTCCCAAGGTTTTCCTTTTCCTACATGAATTTTTATCTGTTCATGCCATCCCATTCTTCCTAAGATACCTCAGTCTTTGAAGCAACAAGTTGTCCAGGCCCAGTTCCAAACACATATAGTGAGACTGAACAGCTTAAATCAAATCATTAAGACCCTTGAGACATTCCCCTCACATCACTGAGGCATGTATTAGCTTAGTGGGGAATATCAGCTAATGTGGATATTACTCCTGCAGTTTACACAGCCTCTGAACTCTGGCAATGTCTAGCAAACTCAACTGTGTTACAGCACTCCACCACCACTGAGGATCTAGGCCTTTGTGCCATCACCGTCTAGCACTGGCAGGGAGGTAAAGGTCAGGAAGAGAAAACTCTTGAGCGTCACGATAAAACATTTTTTCATGTGTTCAAGACTTTGCACGTCATTACTGCTGTCCCAGTGGCAAGGAAAACACTGGTTTTGTCCCAGGAGCATTGTTCCTTCATTTGCAAAGAGACAGTAAGCTCTGTGTGGAATAGTTGCTTTTAGCAGGAGCCAGAAGAGCCTGGGGAACAGGTTATATCTGCGAGGTTTACTGGAAAGCAAAATTATTTGCCCTTTGAGCAGCCTGACCTGCTGATTTTCATGGTACCTTTGGCTTTATAGATGGAGGGGGACATAGCAGTTTTACATTGGTGTAACTAGGACAAAGAGGGGCCAGTTACAGGTTCACCACCTTGTGATTACTGTGATTATCCACAGCTTCACTAAACATGGTGAAAAAGGACCTTTTATTGGCCTGCAATTCAGTGTTACAGAACAAGCATGTTCCAAGCTATGAACGTGTCCACAAGAGGATGGATTTACAGATGTTTTGCAGACATGCAGTAAAATGTAGTTGTTTCAACCACAGATTCATCTCACCTTACCTTTCCCACAGGCAATAAATACCCACACGCTCAGTTAAACAGTTGGCTACACCGCAAGCCTGGCAACATGTCAATGGTAGTGTGCCAGACGGTAATTTTCTTTGAGGTTAATTGCGCTAGGAGGAACTCACTTGAAGCTGGGACCTGCTGCGTATTTGCAAATGCTTATTTATTTGCCTACACCCATCCAAGGGACACTGTCGGTGCCCTTGATCTGTGACCCACACTGTCTAAGCCCTTCTGAGGGCCTGAGTGCCTTACACACACATATCCCTAAACCTCTATGCCTCAGCACACAGACTCCCTCTGAGTAGTTTCAGGGTGGTGAGAGACCAGACAAATACCTGAACACTTGATATTCTCACTCCAAACTCCACTGACTTCTGGTGGTTGCTGCAGAGCTGGCTGCGGGCCTGTTGACTACTAGTCCAAATAAAGGCTGCTGACCAGGAGAAATACATTAAATTGCCAAGGGACTTTGGAAAAAATGCTAATTCTAATTACAGCCTTTAGTGATTTTCAAGCTAATGTGAAGAAGAAAGATTTGTCTCAGCTTTTCCATTTCTATTGGAAGGCAACAGCCTGAGTAAATGCAGGAGAACTGTATGCAGCGTCTCCAGCACCGACAACTTCATGCAGCTGCCTCCTACTCGTGAGTACACAACAGCAGTGTCATCTCAGTCCTCTCTGTAGATGTGAATATGGAATATAAGAACTACTACAGTAAATAAGGTGTCAGATCCATATAGACCTTAAATGCCCAGCTTCCAAGAAAGATGCAAGTACTTGTCATGCAGCAAAACAATCTGCCTTCCCTAAACCCTAAAACTTATAAATAGTGACAGGGCCATACAGAGAAACAAGTAGCCTTCAGAGCAAGACGCCCTCAGATGTTAAGGACAGGGAGCATCTGCTTCTGGTCTCAGGACTACCAACCAACATGTCCCCAGCTGATTTGCTCCACAATGAGGCACCAAAAGTAGAGACGGAATTTCCCAGAAAGACCCCAGCCCCCCTATAAATGGCAAGTGCCTTGATTGGATTCAAAGTAAATAGGATGCAAAGACAAGCGCAGTTTGGCAGGGAAATGCTGCTGAGGCCTGAACTGAAACCCCGTGAAGACACTGAGGGTTCTCCCAAGGGTTTCAATGAGACCTTTACTGAATTAATCAAAGGATGAACTGAAAATAGGTGCTACTGAAGTGGCAGACACAGCCCAATGACCACCAGGCAAGTCCATAGTAAAAAGGAAGGGGCAAAATCAAACTGGGAAGTCAGTTTATGGATCAGGGTCGTTGAGGTCTGTGACCAGCCATAGCTGTGACAGAGCTGGAGACAGCTACAGCATAGCTCTTGGCCTGAGACTCAGACTGGCATTGAGGGCCCAGGATGGATCTTAAATGGGCAGGGGTGTCTGTGGAGGCCCCAGGTGGGGCTGGTCAGAGCTATTAAACCCTTTTAGTATGCTCAAGGCCCTAGCATACACATGTAGATCTGTGAAGCTATAGATCTAGGTTTCTTTAATGGTTCTTTCCAAGCTGGAATTGTGTTTTTCCAGTTGCTGGAGCAATACGTGGAAGCCAGACCTGGCTTCTGTTTATGTTTTCATCATTAATCTTTTATGTGAACTTAGGTAGGTTATTTTCTTTGCTGGTGCTTGTCTCTTTGCAGAGTCTTGTCTGTTTAGCTGGCAAACTCATGGCTGGGCTTACAGCTGTACAAGATCCCCCAAGTCTAAAAGACACCTGATCTTTGCTAAGACTTGAGCTATTAGTCTAACTTTGCTTGCAACAACACTGCTATTTCCAAGTAAACACCTCTTCACCTGAATGGGGTGTGTACTACACATTGCTCAACTGGGACAGTCTAACTGTGAAGAGCAGTTGAAGCTCAGAAGTGCTTGTGGGACGTTGTGGGGAAGCCTGCTGGTGTGAGGTCTTCCATGTTATATTAGTGTATGAAGTAATCAAACAGTGTTGACAGGCAGTTCTGACTCTCAGGTCCACATGATGTAATTTGGGGTCCCCTGGGAATGAGGGATATGATACTACCTGTGTCATGAGGAGAGAGCTTTTGCTTGGATAGTTACCCCTGATGTAGTGACTTCATCTTCTCCAAAGCATATGCTGTCTACTCTGCAGAGTTTTGGGCAAAGGCTTGGCCTGTGCTCATGTCTGAAACAGTGGCTTGGGATGGAAGTGGGCAGGGGAAGGGTTGGAAGCAGAGAGGTAAAGAAGGGAGTGGGGATCCTGGAGCTGGGGATGCTGAGGGGATTTGGAAATAGGGAAAATAGGCAGGGGAGCAGATGTTGGAAGACTGTGAGGGCCCTGTGGCAGACTCTCAGGTGAGAAAACAGGCAAGTTTGCTTTTTAAAAAGAACAATTTAGTGCTCTTGTATTGCTTAATGGTAACCCTGAGCAAAAGTGCTGGGCCTTTGCTCCAACCAACCATCATCACCATCCCTCACTCACTGGAGATGAAAATGGTGAAGTGGCATTTACAAGTAAGAGGTATCACAGTTCAAGAAAAAAAGGGCCAGGGCTATGAGAGGAGGTGGCTACAGAGCCACAGCCTCTGCAGAGGGATAACAGATACTTCATCTCTGTGGGAGGACAGCACTCCTTTTCATGGAGAAGTAACGCTTCCTCCCTGAGTAGGAATGGCACAATCTCTCCTTGGTGAAATAGCACAGATCTTTTCTCTATGGAGAGGAAACATCTCTCTGTGAAGGAGCAATGCACCTCTCCTAGCAGGTTACATGCACAGCTAGGGTGTTCTAAGAAGGGGTTAGAAAGCTTCAAACCTGGCAGGTTTCTGACTGCTGAGGCACCCACCATGACACAGTGGCTACATGATGAAGAATGGCTGCTAATCAACATGAAAAGCATAGCATCCCGTGTCTCAGCCCAACTCCTGCTGCATAATGTAGCAGTTAGTGGTTGCTGAAATCGGGAAGATGTGCTGTGGACAGCCTCTTGGGCATGTCAACTTGTCAGCACTGTGTGGGCAGCTGATCTGTGTGACAGAATTGAAGTCTCGACTTATTGCAACAGTTTTCATGCACTGGGACTAACTTCATCTTCTGAGGATGGGTGGAGAGAGAGATGTCAAGCTCTGCACTGAGGGCATGGGGCACTTTTGCCTTGGTTTTGATGTTTTTGCTGCTAGCTCCATGGAAATTGTTTGTCATGGTGACAGGGTGGGGGTTTGAATGTCCGACTGGCATGTTATGGGATGTGATCCCGCTTAAAATGAGCTAAGCACAAGACAAGAATGTGGCCTTCATAGACTGCTGTGTCAGTCTGGCTGTCTGCCTGGATAGCCCCGTTGTTTCCAGTGGGGCTATTTCAGTATGGCACTGTGGGGCAGCCTTTAAACTTTTCCCTTTGCCTTGTTGTACAGAAATGTTTACTGCTCCAAATGTAATCCATACCACACTGTTGATAAGGACTTGAAGTAAAGATGCTTGGTGCTGATAAGAGCTTGCCTCCTTCAAACTTTGTACAGGCATTTATTTATATCCTCAATGCTGCAGTGAGATTGCAAAGACTGAGCATCTACTCTGCCCTCTGAGCACATGAAACCCTAGTTCCTGAGAAATCGGCTCATCATGCAATTTTTCATATATTTATCCTCACCATACTGTTGGGTGCTAGAGAAGTAAGTTACCCCAACTGGTAGCTAAGCTCGTCCACATCTGTGAAGACAGTTTTGTCTTCCTCTGAGCGGAAATCCAGTGCTTAAATGCCCTGGATGAAAATGGAGCTAAGTGATTTACTCAATGTTAAATGGAAAATCTTTTTCAGAAAAGCCAATAGAAACATTTGATCTAAATGATGGAGAATTTGTTTTGCAGACAGGGAGATTACAAAGCAACTTTTTCTAAGGCAATACAGGGAGTCAACAATGTTATTAGCAAGGGATCCATAGGATCTCAGGGAAGAGAGACTGGACCATGGACTGGAGACAGACCCTTATTATCCATAGCTGTACAACCAAACTCCTTCTCATCACTGGCCACCATCAGTGTAAAACAAAATGCTTGTTGTCCAGAATTGTGAAGGAGTTTTCCTCAGTTATGTGATCAGTGTTTGCCAAAAAGAAAGCACAAAGATACATTGACAGGGAGAGGGTGAGCTGCAGTTCCTGAACTGCATGACGCTCCCTGCAGAGGAAGAAAGGGCAGATTGTCTTCTCCAAGAGGGGGATGGAGGAAGACAAAAACAATCCAAGGATACACTTCTGGGTTAAACCCCAATTTTGGTACAAAAGTCCCTGTTGCTGGCAACTGGCACCTGATCTGCATTATGTGGGCAGAAAGGAAACGGGGCCATAGAGGAAAATAAAACTTACAAGAAGTGGCTTCAGACCTCAGCAGGCATGGCACTGCCCCAGCCTTTGCTCCCTCTGTACCTCAGCTCCTCCCTGTAAATGGCAGTGGTGCTCACACCGCCTTTCCCTTGGCTACTGGATCCCAAACCAAGTCTATGGCAGTACCTTGTCTGACCTCAATAAGCACCATTTCAGGTGCAACTGATGCCAACTGTTCCTGAACTGACAGCATTAATCCCTCTGACAGACCGTAGGCAGAATTGACCAGATACTGCTGTTGTAGCTTTGGAAAGCCATCTCTGTGGCTTTTCATCAGCTGCCTGTGTGTGTTTGGAAAGGGAAAGGTATGAATCGAAGCATAAAGGATGAAGGGAAAGGGGAAGCTCTTCTGTTGTTCTTTTCCCTGTGTTTCCTTGCAGTGCTTTGCCAAACAACATATTTACTTGTACTTTTCTCCTTCTCGCTGTAGGAGATCTGGTTTTTGAGCCCTTCTCTGCACTGTTGCACTCTCAGACAAGTTACTGGACAGAGCCGTGGGTTCCTAATTCCCTTTGAGCTTACATCTTGTGCCTTAGCTCCTTTCTTGTCCAGTATGGACTCGCACAGGGGATCTGAAAGGACAAAGTAAAGGCTATTGAAATTTTGTCTTCTAGTTGTGGCATCCTTCAGTATATGGTTGCAGTTGGTCCCATGTCTTTTATCTGCAGACTGTCCTTCTGCAGCGCTTTCAGCTGATGCGTACTGCTTTCCAAAGGCTTTGGTTGTAAATGCTTTGCTCTCCGATATAGCCATGCTCTTTAGACTGGCTGATCTCGAGTCCCGGCGGTGGGGGCTGAAGCTGGAAAGGGGCTGTGTCACTGCTGTCAAGGTCTCACTGCCCAGCTGTTGTGCGGGCAGAGGCCAGCTGTGTTTGGGCGTGCAGGGTGCAGCCGAGGATTGCCAAGTGAGCTCAGAGGCACTGGCAGGGTGGGTGCTGGGAGAGCTCCCTCTGCATCTGGAAGTCGTTTCCAAGAGGAGCTGTGTTGTTACACTACAGTGCTGCAGAGACCCTTTATCCATACAGAATTGGATTCAGCATGAACTGAAAGTCTTTTGATTCTTTTTTTTTTTAATGGGCTGGTGTGAAGCTAGCAGAGAGGATGTGAGCCTAGGATGAAGCACTTACAAGTGCTCCTAGGCAATGGAAAGTGTGAATACGTGGGCTTGGGACATGCATTATAATGAGGTGCTTGAATTCCCCCCTTGCTTCATAGCAGGGCCAATGTATGGCAATGACATGGCATCGAACAACCACACATTGTCTCCCTTTGAACGGCATAGCTTTCAGCGTAGCCAGGCTTCGCCCTCGCCCTGCTCCTCAAACAAACAAGAGACTGTGACAGAAATGTCACCAGGACTCAGATTCCTCCTAAAAGGTGCCCAGATAGTCTGACATCATCCCAGATGTCTCTGAGGCAGCTCTTTGACCCAAGAAAGGGCTGAAGGCTCTTGGCTCTCCCATGGAGTGTGTCTCTTCCCATGCTTTGCTCCACCAGCGTTTAAACAGTGAGGTTTCTCAGAGCTAGCCTCAAGGGCCAGGTACAAAGGTGAGAAGTCACAGCTGAACTGGAGTGTAGCTGAGGGAGTTCTCCTCTTCCTGCTGTTTCGGGGGTGTTGTACAGCCCCGAATCATCTTGGCCATGATGCAGGGCCCTTAGCAAGCAAGGACCAGAAAAGCAGCAGTGGTGTTGCATGTCTAGGTATCGGTGTGGAGGTGACAATGAAGACCAGAGTGGTGGCTGGGAGATGGCTTGTCTGTGACCTTGTAGGCCTGAGAAGACACTATCTGCACATTGGTCATTTAAACAGTGTGAGCCTGTCTTCAGCTTCTCATAATTTCTGAAGCACAAAAAACTCCTGTGATCACTCACTGGCAGACATGGTCATCCCACCTGTCCTCAGCTGTAGACCATAACTCTTCTGCTCCAGATTTGGGGAGTGATATTTTGTCGCCCTGGAGGTAGCTGTTTCAAGCCCTAGGTTCCGGCTCTGCTGACAGCTCATTCACCAGCACAGCTTCTTGACTCAAATGTACTGGAGTAGCCATTCAGTCTCCACCTCTCAGCTCAATTTTATCTGTGCTAATCTGGGGGAAACAGAGGAATCTTCCCCCACCAAGTTATCCTCTTTTAAATCCTCATTTAACACTTGTCTCTGATAGCAACAAACCATTCCCAACTAGCAAATATGGATATTTTATTCAGCTGTTCTGTATTGCTACTTCCTGACATCCTCTCCTTTAATCCTTGCTCCACCCTCCACACAAAAATGCATCTACCCAGGCAAACACACTGGGAGAAGTGTGTCACCTTACAGCACCTGGCACAAGGGCGCTGGACCCTTAAACTGGACTTCCTCAGTGCGAGTGGGCTAGATCTGTGCTGAGCATATCCCCAAAATGAAACAGTGTCGTATGCACAGCCGTGTAGGAACCATCTGGCCCTTACCAGAGAAGAAATGGTTAATTTTCTGCCTCGCAAGAGAGCGCCTTTGGCACGAGTTTCAGTGCAATGACTCACTGGGGCCAGGCAGGACTGGAAGTGCAAAGACCCCATCGGCAGTGGAGCAGCTTGAGAATCCCACGGCAGCCTCAGCCCTTGGATCCTCAGAGCCAGGAGAAGTTCCAGCTGTGGCCTTACAAGGCCAGAATGAGAAACCTGCTGCTGTGTCCTGACTGAAGCTGCTGCCAGGCACTCTCTGCACGAAGAGCTCTGCAAATCCTTGCCTGGGGGCTGGTGGAGACTGGAGGAGAGGGTTGGGCACGAAGAGCGCTCAGTCATAGCTGCGTACTTAAGGATTTCAAGCAGTGCACTTTTACAAAGATATTTTCCTTATTTAAAGTTGCTTTTGCCTGCCAGCTCCTGAATCATATCCAACCCTATGGAGGGAAGTCACGTCTCTCTCACAGCCCATTTATGGGTGAGAGATATTGGTAGCAAACTGTGTGTTACCACCCCGTGAGGACTGCAGTCTTTAGTACAAACCTGGAGGTCCTTATGAGCTGGAAGGAGAAATGGAAATGCATAGGATGAGCCAGGCAATTTGGCTCGCTCTGGGAGAGGTGGAGAGCCAGTTCAGCTCCCTTTGGCACCAGTAAGCACTACAGTGCTGAGGACTGGGCAGGATTTGGCCTTGAGGTGAGTCCTGCCATCTCTATAGTTGAGCTACTCAGCCTCTTGGAGAGGCTGGGAGACAGGCACTTCCAGACAATGACTCAGCCCATCCTAAAACCTATCCAAACCAGATGGGATGCATTACTCTCCAGAGGTGTCTTTCCCTGCCTAGAGAGGGATTAGATGCAATGCCCAGCTTTCTGATGACTGAGTTGGGAAAGCTGAATCCCACCCTTCATTTTTACTGGGGATGAGGTAAAAGCTACAGGAGAATGAACCATATGGCCTCCTTCATTCTGTTTGCTTTGGAGCAAAACCATGTGCACATACACGCACTTCTACATATGTTTGTATGTATATATATTACACAAATTCAAAGTTTTGTTTTTGATTTATTTTTTTTTAAATTGCAGAGACAAGCACATGATAGAGATCCCAGAATCCAGGCTGTCTGTGCATCTGCATTAAAATATGACAGAAATTTTTCCTAGGAAAAACTGACTCAAACTCCATGTATGACTTAAATGACTTAACTGTGGCAAAAATAAGAGCAGAAAAGAAAGAAAAAATGAAGGAAGGGGAGAGAAATATGATCCCATCCCCACATTTGGCCCCTGTATGAGGGTGTGGGGAAGTGCTGTGTTTTCTAGGAAAGTTTGCCTCAGTTCCCTCCTGATCCCTCTGCAATTCTAGCTTGGATGCTGCGTACACACAAACTGCACTACTGCTCTGTGATGTTTTCCTTTTTCCCCCTCCTTTTTCCCCTCTCTTTTCCTCACAGGCAAGAATGTCAAAAGGAATTTCTGACCACACTGGAGGTGAGATGCATTGTCTCTGCAAGAAGGCCAAAGCAAGATTATTTTTCCTTTTGTCTTGTTCCCAGAAACAACAGAGCTGTTTGGGCCCAATAAATCCCTCTGAGAAAATGCAATTTGACAGAATTACAAAAAAAAAAAAAAAAAAAAAAAAAAAGAAAAGAGGGGGTTTGTAATGGGAAAGGTCAAGTGATGTTAATTGTAATCAGAGCTGTAACATGGTTGAGACCTGGGGAGTATTCCTCCAAATCATTGCTTCTATGCGCCTCTGTTTCTCTCCCTTGCTTACTCCGAGGGAGAGTAGAGCAGGGTTGTTGCACATGGGGAGCTGTTGTGATCTCGTTGTTTTTTGCTTTAACATCCTGCCCAAAATTTCCTTCAGCAGAGGTTGGCACAGAGTTCTAATCACGATCACATAGGATAGAAGTTCCTCCATTTTCACTTTCTGCTTACTTTGATCCCATATTTTGAGGGACAAATTAATGGGCCACTCTTGTTATCATGAAATAAATCCAAGACTCCTTCTCTCCACTGTGTGATTGTTACTTTGCCCTTCTATGCATGCATGAGAGATGGTTTGGCCTTTTGGATCCAGAGCTGGAAACTTCAAGTTTTGGCAAGCTGTCCATCTGTGGCCTTGACATCATTGCTAAAGTAGTCTGTGCCTTGGTTTTCACTTCTGTAAAATGGGACTGTGAATGTTTGAATGTCCCTCTGAAGGGTGATGTCATGTATTATCTGATGCATTTTTACAATACAAAGGCTATTGTAAAAGATGAGATGAGACAGCATAAAACCTTCCCTTCTTTTTCAAACAACACCTATTTAGCTCATCTTAGCAAGTTCTCTATGAACCGTTACACTGGGGAGGCAGCCCTCATGTTTGGGTCAGACATTCATCTTCTCAAAGGTTTATTTGGTGCATATCATTATGTAAACCTAGTGGGGTTCTCCCCTTCTCTTTGAAAGAGACTCTTCCACCAGGTTTAATATTCTTATCTATGGAATATCCATAAAATGCATGGTGGTGAGATGTGGAGCAATATTCCAGCTAAGCAAATGGAAAGACGAATCCTGCGACCCCTGCAGAGGACGATGGTTTATACTGAGGACAGAAACAGGCAGGGAGGGACTCCAGACCTGACTCCAGAATGACTGAAGCTATGGGAAATATTCCCCTTAGCTTCAGATGGACTGGAAGCCACGTCACCAGCTGGGAGGATTAGAGATTCCACTGCGGTGGGTAATTTGTTTGCAGTTGCATCATTACATCATCAGCTTCAATGCAGAATCCAGAGGGATATTGATGACACAGCTTGATTGGTCCTTTGAGCTCCTTTCCAGACTGTCTTTACATAGCAACATCAGGCCTTAGAAAGATGTGGTTTCCAGCACTGCTGATGATTATCTTTTGTATTTTTTCTGGACAAGCCCCTCACATATTTCCCTGATAGGCATAAGGGAAACCGTTAAATGCTGATGAGTCCACCGTATTATTTCCTGCATAGCTTTCCTTGGAATTTGAAAGTCTTAATGGTGGCCAAGAAGGGGCAGAGCTGAGAAGCTGCTGATTCCTCTGCTTACAGATATTGCCTTGTATTCCTCCCATGTGTTTTGCACCCCAATATATATTATGTTTGCATGGACAGAGGCTGCTTTTGGGCATCTTCTCTCAGCTGGGCTTACTAAGCTGAAGTTTGTTGCCATGTGACCACAGCTGCATGGCTGCTAAATCAAAACTGGTCACACTCGGGAGTACTAGACACATCTGCACTCTTCCTGTTGGCTTATCCTCAGTGGTCTGTCTTTCCCATCACCCAGGAACCTTAACCTCTCTCACTATGAACTTGTCTTGGTACCAGCTTTCCTCACTCTGGTTGCCTATATTTACATATGATGACGAGCAGCAGAGCAATATAATGTTGGCATATTGCTGGAAAAACAACATGCCTGGGACAAAACTGACTAGCAAGTAGAATCTGCAATGACTAGTCAGGGATCCTTTTTATATCTTATTCCTTTGAATATATTAGCTTAAACATTTGTTAATTGCTGGAATTACTCATTGGAGTATGTATACACCAACCAGTATCCTAATTCTGAACAGAGCATGTGCATCCTTGACATATTTAGAGGTATTTCAATTTATAAGTAACCTTTTTAACCGTATGCCACCTACAGCTTACTGCAAGTTTAGAGGACTTTAGAACTCCACAAGCTTTTTGGTATTTGTCAATGTTATTCAGTAACTCTTAGTTCAGGGCATGGTTCTTCTAGTCACTGGGAGCTTTTATCCTAGTTGTCATGCAACCCAAACTATTCTATGATTCTATGATTTTTAAGCTTAGATCCAGGCATGTCTCACACCTTTGTAAGATCTTTTGAGCAACAGTTGTTTTTTCGTCTTATATTTACACCTGGCACCACAGAGATCAGGCCTTGAGACAGGAAAGGACATCCCAATTTTCTTCATGAGGCAAACTGGCAGTGAAGAAATATCTGTAAGATCAGTGAACAGAATTATAGGATGGTTTGAGTTGGAAGAGACCTTAAAGACCATCTAGTTCCAACCCCTGTGACCCAGACAGGGACAT
Source organism: Balearica regulorum gibbericeps (assembly GCF_011004875.1). Classification (NCBI taxonomy): domain Eukaryota; kingdom Metazoa; phylum Chordata; class Aves; order Gruiformes; family Gruidae; genus Balearica; species Balearica regulorum. The sequence goes on along the minus strand of NC_046184.1, from coordinate 4,938,361 downwards.
TCTCCACTAGCTCAGGTTGCCCAGAGCCCCATCCAACCTGGCCAACTTCCAGGGATCCAGGGGCATCCACAGCTTCTCTGGGCAACTTGTTCCAGTGCCTCACCACCCTCAGAGTGAAGAAGTTCTTCCTAATATCTAATCTAAATCTCCCCTCCTTCAGCTTAAGGCCATTACCCCCTACTCCTATCACTCCATGCCCTTGTAAACAGTCCCTCTCCAGCTTTCCTGTAGGCCCCTTTAGGTACTGGAAGGTGCTATAAGGTCTCCCCGGAGCTGTCTCTTCTCCAGGCTGAACAACCCCAACTCTCTCAGCCTGTCTTCACAGGAGAGGTGCTCCAACCCTCTAATTGTCTTTGTGACCCTCCTCTGGACTCTCTCCAACAGCTCCATGTCCTTCTTATGTTGTGGGCCCCAGAGCTGGACGCAGTACTCCAGGTGGGAAGAGCAGAGTAGAGGGGGAGAATCCCCTCCATTGCCCTGCTGATCACTCTTTTTTTGAGGCAGCCTTGGCCTTGTTGAACTTAGAATGATAGAATCATAGAATTGTGTAGTTTGGAAAAGACCTTTAAGATCATCAAGTCCAATCATTAACCTAGCACTGCCAAGACCACCATTAAACCCTGTCCCTGACCGCCACATGTACACATCTTTTAACTACCTTCAGGGATGGTGATTCAACCATTTTCCTGGGCAACCTGTTCCAATGCTTGATAACCCTTTTGGTGAAGAAATTTTTCCTAATACCCAATCTAACTTCATGAAGTTCGCATGGGCCCACGTCTCAAGCCTGTCAAGGTCCCTCTGGATGGCATCCCTTCTCTCCAGTGCATCAACCACACCACACAGCTTGGTGTCTTTGGCAAACTTGCTGAGGGTACACTCGATCCCACTGTCCATGTTGCCGACAAAGACGTTAAACAGCGCCGGTCCCAGTACCGACCCCTGAGAAATGCCACTTGTCACTGTTCTCCACTTGGACATCAAACCATTGACCGCAACACTTTGAGTGTGACCATCCAGCCAGTTCCTTATCCACTGAGTGGTCCATCTGTCAAATCCATGTCTCTCCAATTTAGAGACAAGGATGTCACGTGGGACAGTGTGAAATGCTTTGCGCAAGTCCAGGTAGATGACGTCAGTTGGTGTTCCCTTATCCACCAATGCTGTAACCCCGCTGTAGAAGGCCACTGAATTTGTCAGACACAATTGCCCTTAGAGAAACCATGTTGGCCATCACCAATCACCTCCTTATTTTCCATGTGCCTTAGCATAGTTTCCATGAGGATCTGCTCCATGATCTTGCCAGGCACAGAGGTGAGACTCACTGGCCTGTAGTTCCCCAGGTCTTCCTTTTTTGCCTTTTTAAAAATGAGTCAAAAAAAATCTTAAGAATTAAATTCTTGCCCACTAAAGCAGTGACAGTTGTGCCTACTGGTCTCTTTTCTTTTCTTTTTCTAGACCAAAGAAGCTCTCTTCACAATTCTCCAGGACCTAAGGCCTGAAGACCACTTCAATATCATTGGCTTTTCCAACCGAATAAAGGTCTGGCAGCAGGACCAGCTGGTGCCAGTCACTCCAAATAATATAAGAGATGCCAAAAAGTACATTCACAACATGTCGCCTACTGGAGGTACGATCCAGAGATATGAATGGGATTGATTTTTCTATCCAATTAACTGTGCCAGAATGGAGAGTGATGAATGTAGCCGTGTAGCATGTAGCAATAAACATTGGGTTGTGGGACAAGGGGGAGCCTTCCTTACCTTCACTTAGGGTATGTGACAGAAGGATATGTGCCCTTTATTCAGTGTACATGATGAGGAGGTGTCCCCAGATCCAGTCATATGATCTGATACACTTATTAAAGCCAAGTTGGGCTCATTCTCCCATTTATTTGGTGAGACCCTCAAAGTGGGAAAGTTCCCAAGGTTATTTCTTGAGGACACAGGAAAAAATACTATATCCTGGTGAAGGACACACAGGGTCAGTACTTGTGCAGTTTTGGAAAGCCTATGTAAAAGCTTTCAGGCACATAGGTTTGTCTGGGCTGGAAGCTCCACAAACGGAGTACCCAGTGTGGGCTGTAGGATTGCCTTCTGCAAGAGCTGGTTCCTCACCTATTACTGTTGTCTTCTTGTCTCTACCAAGAAGCAGTCAGAATGGCATTTAAGAGTTTCTTGTCCTTTTTTGCTTGTGCCTTGTTGCCAGAAATGAAGAGGGGAGAGGAAGAGACCTCAGAACAGTGGCAGAGTGCAGGCATGATTCTGAATTTGATTCAGTGGTCTCCTATGAGGCTATGGACACTAGTATAAAAAAACCCAGTGAGGTTTGTAATGAAACATACTTTGGCAGCAGTGCCCATCCTAGCTAAGCACGCCCCCAGGTAAGCAGAGACCTGCAAAATGACCTATGGAAATCCTTTCCCATGCAAGCAGTCACAGCTGTTTGAAGGTCAGACAGGGCCTTCCCATGGTTGCCCCCGAGCAGTGACCACTCCTAGCAAAGGAAACTCTCTGATGGAAAACCACAGCAAACAGGATGGTTTGCCGTACTGTTTGTATTGTGAGAGGAAGAGTTTAGGAAGTGGTCAAGAGACCTGCCCAGTTAAACAATTACCAATAGTGGGACTAAACTCAGAGTACAAAGCTTTTTACTCCTGAAGTGCCAAAAGAGCTGTGCAGGAACCAGCTGAGTTTGCCCATGAACTTGCCAGAGAACAAAAGTAAAAGGAAATTATTAACTTAGGTTCAGCAGGAAGGGGCAGTGATTCTCCACTACAGGCCAGCAGTACTTTAGTTTTGGCTTTTCCCTATAAAGGTGCTATTGCTTGAGTATCTTCCAGTGAACGTGAATGTGCTCAGGCTTATAGATCACGCACACGAAGAGTGTGCTGTGCTTACGCCACCGTGTCGTAGTCACACACCAAAGAAATTGGAACAAAATACTGCTGCTAAATATTTGTGCATGTGGCAAAAGGCAGTTTTCAGTGCTTGGAAGCTCTGATGTGGCTGGGTTTGAAATGACAGTCTGCCATAATGTTTCCAAAATTTTGCGTCTGGATGGAGACTGAGAGAGTACTAGGATATTTAGGTGCAGAGTTTTGGTTCAAAATCATTTTGCAAAAAACACAGTCTGGATTTTGAGGATTCTTCAGAAGTCTTAGCCTCTTTCCTGTTCCTTGTCTTGCTGCAGTCACTAGAGCTGTGCACACTGAGTTTCTAGGTATATGACGCATGTTCAGACCTGCTAGCACATCCTTGCTGATAACCTCCCTAGATCTCCCTTCTGGACCACTGGGAGGAGTCTGTTGTGTACGGCTCTTAACATGTTTCACCTGTTTTTTTCTGAGAGCTGTTTTTAACCCTGATTCACTGATCTTACAAAGGTTCCACAACCAATCCCTCTTTGTTTTGACTAGCACAAAATATATGGAGCAAGGAGATATCTGTACTCATTTTCCTGCTTTCTTTCTTTTTTTCTGAACAGTAGGTTTGAATCCTTTTCATGGCTATTCTTCTAAAGTACATCTATTCCCTCATTTATTTTCTGTTTTGTTCCTCTCTCCCCACCTCAGGCAGCTCCATTCTTCACTAGCCAGTTGTTTTGTGAAAACACACTCCTCAGCTAATAAAGCCATTTCTCTTCCCTTTAAACTTTGGTAGCCCCTGGGGTTTGAAGAACAAACCCAACCACTTGTTTTCCCATTTGAAGGCTTTATTTCCTGTCTTCAAATCTTGTGCCCTTCAGACAAAATGAGCAGAACCTGTTTTCCCAGTTCAGATACCATCTGGGAGAGTCCCTAATTAAGTTTAACTGTTTTTTTATGTAGCGGCAGGACAGCAGTATGTGCTGTGACTCTGCCTACTACGGTTGACTATTGTATATTGAGACATTCAAGGATACAGCAATTTCACATAGTAAAAATGCAATTCATAACTCAATTCATAAAACTATAAACACCTATCCCAAACTGGCACTGAGTAACAGAGCTCAATTGAGTTAAAGAGCTACTGCAACCTGATGTAGAGAAAAGGAACATTGTGATGAACAGAGATGCTGACATGATACTAAAAGGAGCTTAGGGAAATTATTTGTACTACTCTTAGAAGGAGAAATGAGCTAATCATTTTGGTACTTTTCCAGGGACTAATATTAATGGTGCTCTCCAGACTGGTGCAAAGCTGCTAAATGATTATATTGCTCAGAATGACATTGATGCCAGGACCGTCTCTCTGATCATCTTCCTCACGGACGGGAGGCCCACTGTTGGGGAAACACAGTCATCCAAAATCCTCAGCAACACCAAGGATGCCATCCGTGATAAATTCTGCCTCTTCACAATCGGCATTGGCAATGATGTGGACCACAAGTTGCTGGAGAGGATGGCACTGGAGAACTGTGGTATGACAAGGCATTTCCAGGAGGATGAGGATGCAGCCAGCCACCTCAAAGGGTTAGTTCTGCTTCTTCTGTGCTTATATCTGCATCATGTCCTCTCGGCAAAGGTTTTGGGAAGGAAAATCCTCTATGGAGACATCACAAGAGATGGAAGTTTCTCTGAGGCTGAACGCTGGTTGAGAGGGGCAGAGTATGCTCAGATACTGAGGATACCTACCCAGAAATTGTCTCCCTAGCAGACCCCCAAGCTGTACTGAAGCTTTCCATCCCCTCAGAACAAGCTGTTTGTTTCCCTTATTCGGACTGGGTTTTTTTGGGCATGTAAACCTGGAGAGGTGGGAGGCAAAAGTTCCACCTCTCTGCAGGTGGACAGAGGGAGGAAAGGATGCATTGCTCACTTCAAATTGACAACATAAACAGCATGGAGGGCCTTGGGAATAAAGATACCAATTTGGGGCATGAAAGTATTTCTTTATTTTTTGAAAAATATAACCTTACGCCTGAACTCCAAAATATTACATTTTGAAAAATACACAAAAGGGTCATTCCTGGGATGATCACATAGTCGCTTCATTGTGACCCAAATGCCTCACAAATTTCCTATAATCCTCATCATTCAGTAGGACCAGGGATTATGTTCCTCTTCTGTGATCAGGGAGCTGTAGTCCAAGGGGAGACCTTAGTGAGGAACAGCAAAAAGATATCTGAACCACAGCTCTGTCTAAAATATCAGGTAGTTTTTCAGTACTTCCAGGCAAAAACATTTGGCTTTGGCTCCCAAAAAGTTAGTGTTTTGAACCTCAGAAACCAAAAAGAACAATCACTGAGGAGAGACCTCTCGCCTAGCTAGTGTCTAATTCATCTGGCACAATGAGGCAATGCACCTTCCACCAGAGCTTTTCTTTCTGTGGTGATTATGTGTGTCTTCCTTTTAAACTGGATTTTGTAGATCCATCTGCCACTCTGCCAATGTCATTTGCTTCTCAGAACATGCATTTTGGATAGCAAGTGGCATTCCCTGGCAAATGAAGGATGTGTTGATTGATTGGGCTGCAGGAACCCAGCACTGAAAGTACTTGTTCAAACACCTCTATCTGATAAACACTCACTGTTTATCAAGCTCAGTGATGGCAAACCTTTTGGCATCTGGTGCCAAATTTATATGGAAAGGTACAATCACTTGCTGGAGGCCAATTCAAATCACTTTTGGAGGGAAAATCTACATGGGTGCCAATGTAATTTCTGATTTTTGTGGTCAGTATGTTGTATTTTTACACAGATACTTCCTTGCATTGTACTGTAAGACAGGTTGTATCCCTCACTCCACTATTTGTTATACCCTAGGAGTTATTTCACAGAAGGTTCTCAGGTTTAATTCACTCATGTTTTAAAATGCATCGAGATCTCTGCAGCAAAGACACTGAGTGCTCAGAGAGACTTTAAAATGAAGCCAACCAATTCAGGCTTTGGGTTTCCTTGGAGAGAGAGTTAAACAGAAAGCATGACTCTAGCTTCCAGACAATCTGTTTAAGCAGATGTGAAAAATAAATGTAGCCTGAACTAAAAAAGGGCTGAGGCCAGTTCTTTGTTTATTTACCAAATTAAACTCAAATGACTTGCCAAGAGATGAGGATTCTGGCATTTAAATGGGAAGTATGGCATTCTTGGAGCAGCTTGGGAAAAGGCATCAAAAGCACATCACTGCAGAGAAAACACAGTGCTGTAAACTTAGGCCTTGACTCCTTGTAAAGGCTTTCTGGTCTGCCCAGTGCAAAGTATTCTCAGAAGCTGGTCACGTTAATAAAGCATTATAGGGTTAAGCTCTCTGGTTCCACAGAAGTCATTGCTTGCTCCAACAGAAAGTCAGCAATAAGGTAGCAGTGAGTTCTCATCTGCGGGTCTTCCTATATTTAATAGTTAGGATTCCTCCATTCCTTGGAAATGTCCCCATAAATGGGGACATGTCAGATTCTTTCTTGATTTTCTTTCTCCTCTGACCCTCAGAAAACCATGTTCCTGCCTGTCCCACGCTGACCATCCCACTGTTTTATCTAGGGCTCTTCCAGTGATAAAGAAGCTTTGGTTCAGATAATCTCCAGCTTTGGGGGGGGCTAGCATGTTGATCTTTCTTACAGTTTCTGGCTCTGGAATACCATGCATAATACCACTAGAAAACTGCAGGTAATAGCAGCTCTTCAAAGCACATTTTGAAATAACTAGGGTGCTTTCTGTGAGCCTGAGAAGCCAAGATTTTACATTTGATGGACAGACCCTCTTAAGCAAACTTAAGCGGTCACAACTATCTCCTTGCAGAGCTCTTGAATCATAAAGAAAGGTGGGTGACTGCCAGACCATGCTGGGATGCTTCTGAAAATACCCAAGAGACTCTGTTTAGATGCCTAAGAAACACTGAAAACTAAAATGAGGCACAGAATAATTCTGGTTGAAAGAGACCTCTGGAGGTCATGTAATCCAGCCTTCTGCTTAGAGAAGAGCTAACTCCAAGTTTAGGTGAGGTTTCTCAGGGACTTGTCCGCTCAAGTTTTGAAAATCTCTTAGGGTGGAAACTCCTCCATCTCTCTGGGCCCGTTTACAGTGGATGCAGTAGTTAAATTTGGGGTCTGATAGTTCTAACTGCTCCTGAATGTCTTAGGAGCCATATTAGATAGCTTGACTGTATCCTAGGCCATGTATAAGTGCAAGAGTGTGTACATACACTTGGATGAACAGTACCGATGGTGAGAAATGTGTCTTTGTTTCAGGTTCTATGATGAAATAGGAACACCCCTTCTCTCTGACATCCGTGTTGATTACCCTGAAGACAACGTGGAGCAAGTCACCCAGAACTTCTTCCCTAACTACTTCAACGGCTCTGAAATTATAATAGCTGGCAAACTCATCAATCGTACCTCAGATAGCCTCCACGTGGAGGTGACTGCTAGCAACTCTAAGAAGTACATCCTCCTCAAAACGGATGTGGGTATTGACTTTCCAAGCAGGAATGACATCAGAGGTGTCCCCGGCCTGGAAGATGGCAAAGGTGATAAAAATTACATTGAAAGGGCATGGAGTTACCTCACCATCAAGGAATTGCTTAAGTCCCGGTTGAAGAGTGATGACAATCAGGAAAAAGACTATTTGATGGAGAAAGCCAAGTCAATGGCCCTGACTTACAATTTTGTTACTCCCTTCACTGTTCTGAAGATGAGAGAGGCTGGGCTCCATTCAGAACCACCTCAGGAGGAGTTTATCAGTCCTTCTACTGATGGCATTGGTGAAAAGTTGCAGAGCTTGCAGGGACACAAGGCACCACCAGGTATGAGAGAAAAATAACCATACGCTGGTAAGAAATCTTTTTGTATAGGTAATGTCTCATGGCTGACTTTGGCAAAAGCGATGATCTAGCCAATGAACCAAGGGCTGGTAAACAGAAAGCTGAGATTTTCATGTTGATTTTTCTAATTGTGGGCTGAGTGACCGTCAGCAAACTTTTTAGGCACCTGACTCACTCACTTGAAGCACTTACTGCTCTGTAGAAACTATTGAAGAAAAATTGGTATTATAAACGAAGCTTAAAGCAGCTGCAGCAATATGTCCAATAATCTTGCTGAATAATATTTTGGGAACATTATTATACAATGTGTCTTTCTGATGCTCAGTAAATAATTGTAACAGCCTTCCTTCCCCACTTCTAGGTATAAGCAGACAGCAAGATAAACAAAGAATTAAAATCTCCAAAACTTCAGGTCAGTGCCTATTTTCATGCCTTTAATAATCCAAAATAATAGTGGTTGATTTATGGAAAATTCACTTGTATGCCACTGTGGTATAACCATCCCGATGGATCAGCCAAAATCCTATTTACTAGACCTGCAGAGTAGGAAGGAAAATGAAAACAAAACCAAAATACAGAGAGGATCAGTAATGAGAAGAAGTGTGAGGAAACGTAGCAAGGCAAATGATCTACAACACTTGATCCTCATGTTTGAGACTTCTGTAGATTAGGGAGGAATAGGAAGCATGTTCTCTCTGTACCAGAATAAGTCAAAAAACGTTTTATAAAGTAATGTTGCTGAAACATAAAAAATGTTGTTGAAGGAAAAAAAAAAAAGAAAATTCTATAGTGTTTTATTATTTTCTTGTTGGTTCCACACCTTTAATTAACATCCTCTTCATACATGAAACACTGAAGAGTAGGCCCAGATCAAGAATTTAGACTTGAATTTCACTGGATAAGGTCAAATTTACCTTAAAAACTAGGGGTTTGGCTTGTCTTATTATTAATGACACCTATCTGGTAGTTGATGATAGGTCAAAGATTGTTGAAAAATTAATATCATGGGATTGTTTAATATCTGCTGTTGTTGACTGCTCTAATCTGATACTGAGGGCCGGGAAGATTCAGTGTGCCCATACAGCAGCCCACCATTTTTTTGGTGCTGTGGAGGATGTAGCCTGCCAACAGAGTATGAAGGAGTATAAAACACCTGCATGACAGCTCCCATAAATCACTGAAATTATATTCCAGGAGGAAAATATCCTGATTTTCACCTGGACTGTTTTGGGTTTTGAGTTTTTATTGAAAACCCACCCTCTTCTGTGAGAAAAACAAAACAAAACGAAATAATTGTGAAAAACAAAGCAAAACTTGGCATTTCCTGACAAACTCCATCCGACCCTCTAAAAACAACAAACTGTGAGGTCCTAGAAAAAACAGGGACAAACACACTTTGAAAAGCAGTTTTGTTACATTCTTGGGCTGCAGTTTTGTGTGTCTCACATTTGTCTCTTTTTCCATGTCTTCTCAGCGGATGGAGACCCTCACTTTGTCATTGATTTTCCCTCCAGCAAGTTCTCTGTCTGCTTCAATATTGATGGAGAACCAGGGGACATTCTCCGACTGGTCTCTGATCATAAGGAATCTGGTGAGCAGCCAAGCAAAGCAGTTAATTGTGGAGGAAAACTGAAGTGCAAGGCCAGCTGTCTAGCAGTAAGACAGAACCAAGGTGCTTCATAGGCAAGAAAGTGGCAGAAAATTAGAAAAAGTTCCTTTTCTGGCCAAGCAATGTAAAATTGGTGCACACCAGTTTTCTGTCTCTAATCTGGGTAAATTCACAGCAAGCCTGAGCAAGGAGGAGGCCTGGCCACTGTTACATACACAATTCATCTACGGAAATGTTTGTCAACAGATTAGACCTAACCATAGAGAGAAATGGCCTTTATGTGTATCCAAAACTTTTCCTAGTTCAGGTCTTCATTGACTGGAATCAGGGGAGGAGCAATCACATGTAAACAGCTAAGAGACCCGCTTGAGTGCCTGAGGACCACACTGCACCCCTTCAGTCCAGTTAGATTGGAGAGCTCAGATCCTGATGATTAGACCCAGTATGGTCTGGGGGTTACACTTGACCAGTGCTACAACAGCCACAGCTGAAAGAACAGCCACAGGCTTTTTGCATACTGCAAGTTGTGTTTGCCTGAGCCATGCAGCCACTTCCATGCTGAGACACTACACAGGGGATTCAGCTTTCTGGTGCAGAGGCAGTGCATTTCTTGGAGCATGCAGCTTCATCAGCTCTCTAGTCACAAAGTCACAACATGCAAATAAAAGATTTGGACTCACCAAAATTGCTCTGTTATTGGAATTTCACTCTTTACTAACAGTGCTTTTTGCTTCAGGACAGAGTGAGGTATCCAAACAGGCTAACCAAGCACGGAGGCTGTTTCAGTGAAGAGACTACCAAACTGGTTACAGAGTCATGACAGACTTGAGAAAACCCACATGATTCAGGATCTGCTTTGCCCAAGCCCATCTGATCCCCAGGGGCCCAAATTGTGCTCTGATCCGATCTGGAATTCTAAACAGGCCAGCTAATAAACAGATTATGTTCTGAGAAGGGAAATGGTGGGAGGAAGGGGTGTCAAAACCAGAGACAATGCACAGACTTGTTTTACAAAGAAGATAAACAACCTCACAATAGAGTTATAAGAATTCTGTTCTGTGTGGCAGTGGTCTAACCTCCATATTTCTGTGTTCATGCCTGCCTTAGTGAATGAGATCCAGCTCCTGGCAATGATGTTTCCCTTAAACTTCTTTCACAGACTGTGTTTGTGCTACCACTTGAGTGATTCTGTGGCTCAAGTGTAGAATGAGCTTGAGGAAAACAGACTCTGTAGCAATAGCAAGTTGAGTTTATGAAGACAGAAATGAGAGATTCCCTCAACAATGATGGGGTATGGAGATATTTCATCTCAGTGTTGATGACTTGGGTCTAGCATGGGTTAGCCACAAGCCTCTTCCTTTATTGTTACTGTCTAGTAGCTGTTCAGAGACCTGTGGGAAGTGAGACACTGTCTTATGGACAAAAGTCACAAAAATCATTAAAATGATTTGGAATCTTAATGCGGACATCTAGGCTTTACTAGACTCAGTGGAATCTGCACCTTAGACTACTCAAAAGTGGTTCTTTTAGGGAAAAACTGAGGAAAACTGGAAGAGCAGCACTGGTGAAGCTGAAAATAACCCAATGGGAGTGCAGGGTTCAGGGTCCTCTTCTACAGCGGCACAAAGAGAACCTGAATTTCTTACGCTGCCACCTGAGGATGTTTAGCAGACTGTTGCAGGTCAGCCTAGTCACTCCACAGGTCCTGCTCAGTCTTTAGTGCGTTGGACAAGATAGAAACCCTTAGTCTGCAGCTTCCTAGGCTAGTTCTCTTCTTAGGAGTCAGGTAGAGAGGGACATCAAACTGCAGCTGTCTACTACCCTGAGAACCTCTGAGACAGCAGCATTCAGATACACCTAGGCCCTCTTCCTAGAAGTTCAGTCCCTATGCCAGTTGGTGATATGAGGAAAAGCAGGCCTGCCAGCAGCTTTTCTTAGTCCTCCAAGATTTGGTATGTTTACCCAGGTTTGAATTACGCATCAACAGATAAGTGGTCTAGAGAAATCATTCCATGGCTGGTCAGGCTGTAGCAGTCAGGAAGATAAATATTTGTCTTATGTGGCTCAAAACTGCTGCACATCGTTGTCTTGATGATAGGCAGGTCTAGGTTGGATGGACCTTAGGAAGTGGCTATGCTGATCCTATCCTGTAGCACTGTGTACACAGTGTTAGGACTGATGGGGCTGGGGGCACCTGTATCCAGAGAAGGCCAGTATTTCTGAGCTTGGGTAAATTTAGGTGCTGTGTATAAGGTAATCAATTTATAACAGACTAGTCATAATGCTTTGAGTACTGGTAGGTGAAATAATTCAGCATGAGGTGGTGAATCTGCATGTCCTCAGTTGTGAGGCTTATTTATATTTGAGACAATAGACCTATTCTTGGTTCCAGCTTTCATTTATTGACTATCTTTCTGCAAGGTGTAACTGTGAATGGGAAACTAATTGGAGCTCCTGCACCACCCAACGGCCACAAGAAGCATCGGACTTACTTCAGCACCATCACTATCCTCAGCAATAAGCCAGAGAGATCTTACCTAGAGATCACACCCAAAAGAGTCATCCTGGATGATGGGGAAAGACTGCTTCTGTACTGTGATCGGAGTGCCGTTGTGCGAAGCAGCAGCCTCGAGGTGTCCATCTCTGCCAATTCCAACATCACTGTGACGATACGAGACACAATCAGCTTTGTCATCCTCATCCACCATTACAAGAAGCCAGCCCCATATCAGAGGAATCACCTGGGGTTCTACATCTCCAACAGTAAAGGCCTCTCTTCTGACTCCCATGGGCTACTGGGTAGGTAACAGGTTCTCAGGTTCAGAGCTTTAAACCAGACAAAAGTGATCCTTCCAAACAGTTTTAAAGGACAGAAACAGGAGGTAATGAACAAGGCAGGTGGAGATTAAGTTCCCAGGTGAGACTTTTACATCCACTTTCAAATGACTTCTCTATTGCTAGTATCCTCAACTCCTCTCCCATCTTTTTCTGTGTGAGCTATCTCCCACTATCCTAGCTATGTGACTGTGCCTGTTTTTTCACATTTTTATGATTGTTTAATACAGTTGTCATTACAATACACATGCTTGATGCTCCCAGTACACAGACAGAAACCAAATATTGCACAAGAACCCTGAATAAGACACCAGTAAGAGATTCTCTCACAGTAATTCTAATTCAGAATAGCCCAGCTGCTAACATGCTCTCAGGAACATAGCAAAGCAGAGTCTGACTCTAGGCAGGGAAGACAGTCAACTGAGGTCTTGCAGATTCTGAAAGAGAGCTCTAGTCACAGAGCTAGCACATTGCCAGAGATCATTGGGTTAACCTTCAAGTACCGCACTTGCACATGTTCAGAGGGTCTGTTTTCACAGGACAGAGCTGTTTACACCTGAGCCTCACTGACATCAAGAAACATTGGTATGTTTTGTGGCCTCTTTCTTTCAAACATGAAGTGAAAGAAGAACCATCCCCACATTTTGAGGGCAACTAGGCTTTAGGTAGGCTCAGAGAATGACTAGATGGTTGGGTTCTTTCAGCCAACGAGAAGTAGTGATGTTTATGGCCATGTAGAGGTGCAGAACTCTAAGACTGAAGCCATAGTTTCCATCACTTTCGGGCACCCCCAAGTTAGGCAGCAGATGATCCCTCAGGAGTAGAGGTTTGGACTCAGGCCACTCGCATGCAGAAACCTCTAAATCCACACTTAGGTTTGGCCCAAAAGAGCTGGCTCCCAAGGCAAGGGAAGAGAACATGAAGCTTCAGGCCTAGATCTTCTTTCTGCTTGCTGACGGGCATTGTATGCGTTATTATCCTCTAGTAACCTTGGCCCACAGAAGGGAACTTACTATTGGCAGCTCAAAAAGCTCTTTAGCTCAGACAATGTATCTTGACAAGTGAAAAAAGAAATAGGGTTTTATTCTAATCTCTATCTCTATGTTTGTGAGATTTAGAAAAGAATCACAGGACCTAGATTCATCCTGCTATTGCAGAGAAGCACTTTACAATCCCTTACGCTAAGAATCCTCAAAACACGGCCTGTTAAAAAACCCGAACACTCAACTTATAAACAGGCACAAAACAGCCAGTCATGGACTCTATTTTATCTTGCCTTGCAGGTCAGTTCTTGAACCATGAAGTTAAACTTCTTCAGGAGTCTTTAAACACAAGTCATCAGCAAGTTGGTCAGAACCAAACGGAAGCATTAAAGCCAAATCCTACAAATACCCTGAAAGTGAAGGGGCGGCTCGTTCCTGTTGTGTGGAAGCAGAGGAGGATCTACAATGGCCAGCAGGAAGTGGACTGCTGGTTTGCCAAAAATAATGCAGATAAACTGATCGATGGGAGCTATAAAGACTATTTGGCTTCTCATCCTTTCGACACAGGGACCAGCTTTGGGATGATTAACAACCTTTAAGACCGATCATAGCAATGCATTGCAGCAGCATGTGTGACAGCGATTCCCTTCTGAAGCCTCTAGAGCTAGGCAACTTATGAATATTTCTTTACTTTTTGGTGCCAAAGAAACCAAGGCTTTTTGCCCTTGGAAATCAGCTGTCTGTCTTTCATGCTAGATGACCATTGTTCATCAAATTCCTGAAGACAAGGAGGTTGGGGGGTTGGGTTGAGGACATGGTTAAAGGTGCGATTAGTGCTCTCCCAGTGGGAAGGGAGGGATAAACAGGCCAGCACTTGTATCTAAAAGTGCAGAGAGCTGCTGGCCTTAAAAGAAACCCTTGCAGGGTTCTGTGCAATACCCCCAGGGGCTGGTGAGTCACCCGGTGAGAGACACAGATCATAGAGCACTGTGCCTATCTAGAGAGACAACATCAGGTGCTTTGCAAGGAAGTGATTTGGAGCACCTGCTCCACCCATGGTCCCTGGGGAAAGGAGAGGGAGACAGGAGAGGTGGGTGGATATTCATCTGCAGTGACCCATTAGCATCAAAGAGGTGACAAAGAAATCAAAACTTTAAATCAACAATCCAGAAGAGGGTATTGCTTTCTAGGTTATTGGGATGGGGTCTGAATTCGCCATTAAGCATGATGTCCCTGAACCACTATGGACCCTTAAAACAATGGTGAAAACCTTCATGTAGTTTATTGCTGTCGCAGTGCACAGGCTGTCTTCAGCAGCAGGAGGAGTGGTGCAGGCTCCCATTCCATAAAGCATCTCATTTAAATAACATTGCAGGTTTAGTGTTTTCTTGAGCCTTGACTGCCTCAGAGAGAAATAAAGTTCCACTGTGAGTTTCCAACAGACCCACCACCTCCTTGAGCAGAGCATCACTTCTGCTTAGCAGAGATTTAAGTTCTCCAAAGGATGATGAACCAGCACCTCTGACAGCTTATGACCCTACAAAGCAGACTAGACATTTCTAGCTGTTTTTCTAATCAGGGAGGAAGTCTTTATTTACTCCAAATTGTCAAAAATGTTTCATCACAATTTCTCCTGGCTCTATCTCCTTCCTTACACTGCAGGAATTTGTACACAGCAGGAATTTGGCAGCAGGAAGTTACAGAAGGGTCCGCCAGCCACCCCCACTGCAGGTGGTGCTGCTCTGCAAAGAAACCTCCAAACCCAAACTGCAAGGCTGTGGTTTATTTTGAAGTGAGGCATCACTGAATAATACTATAGATCAGCCACAGGGGAGATTGCTTAGTAGAGTACTTGGCCAAAGAGAACTGCAACAACCACAAAGACATTTACATGGCAAAGCCAAATTGAGCTCATGTATACTCTGCCTTTCCAGGACTGAAAGGAAGGAGGGTGGGGGTGGAAGCATCTCCAGCAGTTAAATGATATCCATGTGTTGGGGAAAAAAATAAGGAGTTGCCAGAGACCTACAGAAATAGGTTCAATCTTGAGTGATTTTTTGCATATTTAAAAATTAAATCATATTGTTGCTGTAGGAGCTCCAGCTGCTGGGAGGGTGTGTGTCGGGGGTGATGGTTTTCCAGTTGCTTACTCATCTAATTAGCAACACTAGCACTGTGGCACCAGAGCAGGTAGCAAGCACCGTTGCTTATTCACACCATGTGCTGCAGGGAAGAGGGAAACAGCCAAAAGCAAAGAGTTAATTTCATTGCACTCTGGAAGATCCTTACAGAGAGCAGAATCAGAGCAAAATTCAAGGCTCATGCTTTGTGACAAAACATGAAGATTAAACTACTGCTTTGGCCCCAGCTATCTTGAGAAATAGCTCTCCTGCAAGGGAGAACTGAAGGCAAGACCTTCAGCACAGTCCTGAATATGCAATAACCAAAGATGCTAATGCTTATGGGCCAGGAATAAGGTGACAAAGAGCGTCCATGAAGTTGACTTCTCCACCCAAGCAGATGGTAGGAAGATCATCCAGCCCATTCCCAAATAACCTCTCATTTCACTAGCACAGGGTAAACAGATAGTGGCAATGAACTTCTAGACAGTCCAAGGTTCGGCAGGTGTCTCCATACTGTCCTTACTGAAAAAAGGTTTCTTTGAAATCTTCACTCTCCTCCCACATTTTGCTGTTCAAGTGTATTGCTAAGGGGAGCGGTTGGCTTAGGCTCTCCTCTCATCTCTCCTGTATATAGATATGTGTGTGTATATATATATATGTACACACAGACACCTATTGCTAATGCTTCAGGTGCATCATTACTCCTCTTCCTCCTCCTCCAACCAAGGAAACATATTTCTTTCAGGGCCTGAAAAGAACAATGATCAAGTCCAACTTCCCAGCCACGTGAAGCACCTGGAGCAATATACTCAAGTTCTCTTTAAGGCTCCAGTTATACATTTCACAATAAATATTTTACAGTGAACACTGCAGTGAAGCTTTCATTTGGAGAAGATAAAACAAGCTTTGAAGCTAATGTTATGTATGTTTTATGCTGCTAGACAAGCTTATATTACCAGATGGCTGAGAGAACCACTCACAAGATAACAATAGGTTGGGAACCACAGTAATTTTAGCAGAAAATTAAAGGTCAATGATGTTCTTCACCCTCTATACACTTGGTAGGAAGCAAGAAGTGTGTTATGTGAACAAACCCTAGGGGTCTACTCCCATGCTAAACTGAGAATTTAACCACACTGATCCAGCCCTTAAATACAGTAGCATAAGACATGGGAAACCAGAGTTTGTGCTCCTGCTAGCCTAAGAGCAAAGGCAGGTCACAGACTGTAAACTGCAGCTTTCCCCATCAATAAAGGGGGCATCACAACACTTTGCTCTCTCAGAAGGAGAATGCGTCCAGGCTTGGTCCTCACAGTCCTCTGCCATACACCACAGAGAGCTCCCAGAAGTGCACTATGACAACCGCACATACAGGCACACATTTGTTCTCATCTCCAAGACTGTCACAGAGCACTTTTTGTTTTTGCTGTGATACAGTTAAAGATTGCAAGCTGCTCAGCTAGCTCAGGAATGAGGGCTGAGCAATCACTTTGGAGCCCAATGGCACACCATCATTTCAGACAAGGGAACTGGACTTCTGAATTTAGGGTTGCTGAAACAGCATGAGCTACACAATGCTGGAGAGGAGCAACCTTCCCCCACATCGTACTTGCTCTGCTATTGCCTGTTGTGAGCCTTCTCAGCCAACCTCAACGAAGAGCTAAGATGAAGATCCCATCAATCACCCTCCATTGTAGGACAAGGACTTTGCTGTGGCTGAACCTGCACTCTTCACATACTGCAGCACTGCACCGTGCAGCCCAATAGCAAGAATAAATCCCAAAACACCAGTACACCTCAAAACAGGGAATAAGTTTCTAATAGGGCAGCTGTTTTAATCTATTTTCAGTCAAGACCTTGAACAGCACAGGAGTTATTCCAGCCCTTCGCAGTGCAGAAGTCTGCCAGACAAGCCAAAGTTGCATTGTGAAACTGATTCCACTGAGCAATATAAATGATCTATTGAGAGCTGTATGCCATGCGTTCTAAAAGCCACTTGATGTGCCAGCACAAGTAGAATTTTCACCCCTCATTAAGTAAAGAAGAAAGAGAGAGACACTTAATTTCCAGAAATACAGTATAAGGCTGCACAGCTGCAAGTGTAGCCAAGCACATCGAGTTCACTAAGGGGCATGCAAGTCTTTGATTTGCATCTAATGCTTCTAAACTACTTTGAAGTTACAAAAAAAAAGCCCCAAAAACTTCGCACACTCTCAGCTTTTAAAAGTCAAAACCCATCCAAGTTAGAAAATCCAAATCCTTTATTTTCCACTGAAGGAGCATTTTCCTGGGAAAATACAAGGTAAGAAGGGAAAATAAAAGATAATTCCTGCCTAACACTTCCAGGGACCATCTTGCAATAAGCAAAACCTGTCTATGGTGCAGCCAGGTCTATCAGTTCAGTTCAATTCAGTGGATCCTGGATCAGGCTCTGCTCTGAGGACTATCCACTGTTTGGACACTGTATGGGTCTCACCACAGCTGTGTGTCTGCACCCAGTCTGGGAATGCATTATGCAGCTGCTCTGTGCTCTCTCTCCCCAGGAGAGTTGCGAAGTGTTTTGCATTTTTGTGTGTTTATAGATGAATACAGTATATTAGCAAAAGAGCAAGGGGAAAGCCCTGCACCTCACACATTTGGAGCCAGATCTGGGATGACCCAGGGGTCTTCTCCTGCAGCACTCCTACCTGAGGCCATTCCTTTATACCCAGATGATCATGGCTGGTTAATGGGACCTCAGCTAACTCATCAGATCTAGTTTTTCAATCGGGTCCTGCAGAGATTTTATATGTTTATTTGAAATGAGGCAAAAGGAAAGTAGGCAACTTCTAGCTCCCAGTAAATACTCACTTGTAAGGTTGCAACTGCGATCAACGTCCAAAACTATTCCTGTCCTTGCACTGAAGTGGCTCATACAACCCCTCTACAGAAACTGAGCACCGTGACTCAACTTTTCTTCTGTAGGTTTACTAGGACAGCCCTACTTCAGGAAGGCAACCTGCCATATGAAGAACTGAGTAGGAAAGATTTCAACAGATCCCCTTCCTCCTGTGTACAGCATTAGGGTCTTGCAAAACATTAAGCACGTGGAAGAATTTCAATTATGAAGCAGTTTTAGGTTCAAACATTTATTACATTCCTTATAAAACAGTAAAAAACATCAGATCCACTGAAAATTTTCCCAAGACATTTATATACATATCACAAACCAATTAAGTATTGTGAATATAAAAGTGTCACATTTCAGGTAGTACAGATTTTTTTTTCTATAAAAAAAAGCAGACAATCTTTTGATTTCAGTCTTTAGCCCTGACAAAAAGTTACACCCAGCTGGCCAGCCAGGGGAAGTACATATCCACACCCCTAACCTCAACGTGCCTGCGTCTGTACAGGTTAGGGTCAGGCAGGTAAAGCAGATACTGCTCAAGCCTGTACAGGAGGCACAGACACCATCCCAAAGAGACAACTGCAGAAGGACAGGTCTAGATGAGGCAGGCAGAAAGATCTCTGCAGATCCATAGGGATCAACTGGCATTCCCCACCCTGCCCTTCCTCGGCCAGCTCAAAGATCAGTGTTGCTTCCCTTCCTCCACCTCCCTTGGCTCAGTCTTGTCAGATGACCACTTGATAGCTGGGCTGCTTCATCTTCTGGTTCATCCCCTGGAGTCCTGAAATATCCTGGTCACTTTCAGACTGATCAAATTCCATGTCTGGAGAGAGTAACACCTAGAAAGAAGAACAGATGAAGTGAAAGTTGTCACCTCTTCTTGATACTGTTTGCTGAAGGGATCAAGCACCCCTAGAGGGGTCTGCTACAAGATCTAATCATCTCTGGCAGATGGGAAAAGGTCTCAAGATCACCTTGACCATCTCTCCAACAACAGCCAGACAGATTTGGGTACAGATACTGTGATGATTTGGTGTCCCAACACCCCCCCCCACCAAGAGAACAGGCAGCTACAAGCTCTGTTCACTGTGGTACAGGACTCACACACAGACGTGCGTGTTCAGGCCAGGCTGCAGTCTCAGTGGAGATGTATAAAAGCTAGGCCACATATTTTGTAAACAGCTGTACCAAATGTAGAATCTCCCAGCCTCCCCCAGCTACTTGCTATCTCCAAAGCCCAGCCAGGAGAACAAGCAGAGCTACAGTTAACTTCAGCCATGGCCAGCAAGCTCAGGAATGGTGTCCTAGCCTGGTAGCATCTTATTTCTACCTGGCACAGCAGCTCCTGGCTCAGACTGAATTGTGGGAGCCAAAACAGAGCACTGACACCTCTCACCAGTACCTCTTCAGGTTAAGAAAGCCCACAGCTGCATGATCAAAAGGCTGCCCATTGCCTCCAGGAACACCTACGCTCTCAGTAGCTAACTTCAGACTTGAAGCTACCAACAGGCTGTTTTGAGCTAACTGGCTGTCACCGGCCTGGAGCGTTTGCACGATGCAGACAGAGCCACGTGTGGGGCATCCTCCAGCCACATCATCTGGAAGAGGAAAAAGGCCGGATTTTACTCAGGCTATGGCTGCACTGACTGCAGAAGAGCTGAAACCCAATGCGAACCAACAGGCTGTATGAGCAGTTTGCATGGGTGATATTCATGGCTCGACAGATTGTTTGCTCAACCCTGTCCTACCTCTTCTTCTTACCCCCAAACCCCATCTTTGGGCAAGAGAAGCCCTACTGTCATTAGCCCTCACAGTAGCTACCTCTAAGCACAGCTGAAGCACTGTTAACCCTTGTGCTACAGCTTGTGTCATGCCCAGCAGTACTCAGGAGCTCAGTTGAATCACAGTAGTTCTGATAAACACAAGTCATCCACATCAGAAGCCTGGCCAGGTCCTTGGCACCTCAGCACCCAACTCTACAGAAGGGCACAAGCCTAAACAGCACAGTCAAGGGCCTCCAGTTTTACTTCCCTAGATGAGTCTTGCCAGCAGCCCTTGCCCCTTCCTCCACCTGCCCATCACAGAACCTGAATAGCATCATTAGTTCATGGCTGATGCAGGGACAAGGGCTAGGTACCACAACCACAGCTTCCTCCAGCCAGGCAGCTTAGACCTCCCACCCAAGCCCCAGCCCCACCTGACCTCACTTTGCTTCAAGGACTGAACCAATGCACTATGAAGCTTCCCTGTGCATAACCCACAGCAGCAACCTTCCTGCTCAAAGGCACAAGTCAAGGGATGGTCCATGGGCTTTCGGCCCAGCGCATTCACATGCGGAGTGTCCTCAACAGCTCAACCAGTCCCAGAGCCCAGCATTCCTTGGCCAAAACCAGGAGCATGGGGAATTAGTCTTATCTGTGGCAATCTCGGTGCACAGTTGTGAATTAACTGCCCTCCACTTGTTCGCACTTAGGCAGCACCACCAGGCCAGTCACCACAGCAACAAAACTAAACAGGAAAAACAAACTCCAATGAGTCAATGACTTCAAAGGAGCAGAAGAGCTGCAGGGAGAGATTTCCTCCTCACGCACACTCCAGACCTTCTGTCTGATGTTATCTTTACAGCATGTCAGACACTCAAAGGATAGCATTAGATCAGATTAAGCTCTCTTGTCATCCCCCCCCATAGGTCTCAAGGAATTTTTTTTTAGTTCAAGACACACACTGGAAAGTTTCCATCTCTTCCAAGTGAGGATTTCCTCTGTTTATCATATTAATATTTTGATGCTGTTGAAGCTGAAAAAAGTGGGCAGGTAGTCACACACAGCATTATAAACTCACTGAACTCTGACAGGCTGCAACAGGCTAGTTTTGGGGCCTAATGAACTGGTAATTTCGGTGGGTTTCAGCTGCAAACTCAAATCCACTTGCAGCCAAGCGTGGATGACTGAGCAGGCACTAAGCATTGCACATCCAGACCCATTCAGGCTGCTACCTGCCCACCGCACAGCTCATACAAGGCTGTTTGAGCCAACAGTCCCCCAGTAACCTCTCCACAATTCCCCAGGGAGCTTCATCATGAGACAGCACCTCATTGCTATGACAGTCATGGGACATACCCTCAGATACTGTTTTCAAGCCAAACTCCTGTTTGGGAGTTCTCAGCACAACTTGGACAAGGCACTTTGCCTGCAGATGCGTCCCGGTCAGGATCACAGCGGGTTGGTGGCACAGCTGGGAAAGGACCACAGTTTCCCAGTCCAGAGACAATGTGCTACTGTCTCACTCAGCAGTCCTCAAATACTTCATGCATTCCTCCCCACACCAGGAGGCCAGCAGCTTGCAAAACAACATGGGCCACGCTACTGAAACAGGGCTGCTTATGCACTCTGCCAACCCCTCTGGTCTGCAGGAAGAGGCTGCCTTCTGGTTTGGTACTCCATCCAAGCAGACCCTTCAGATAACCAAACCGTCTCTGTGGCAGAGAAGGAAGTTGCACAGACAGCTGAGAACTATGACACAAGTTGTTAAACAAAGAAGCTCTGAGGAGGTTTCCACAGCTAGCTGTTTGCCTGAAGCTCCACCAGCCTGGTGTAGAGATAGGAACCATCCCACCATCCTCCTGCACCTGAGGTTAGATGAATTCCCACAAGTCAGTAGGGCTGACAGGTAGGAGAGTCTCCTCCCAGAGGCACCTCTATGCCCACCTTCGTTTAGCATTCCCATAAGGACCAGGCATCTTAGTTCACCTTGAGCTATTAAAAAATAATCTCAGTTCAGCAACCAGCAAATCAAACTCACTCTTGGACTATTCTTCAATACTTAAAAGCAAGGAGCATAGGTATTGGCATTCATCAGCATCTTCAGTTCAGGGATTTGCCCAAAGTCACAGCTCCTATGAAGGGAATTGGGGTAGGTGCTAAACTCCATGCTGACCAAAGGCATGTCCCCATATTAGCTTTCCTCCAAACCTTAAGCTAGCTTCCAGTTTCACCCTAATGGTTCTCACAAGTACCACTTATTAGACCAAATTTTGCTTTAAGGCTCATCTCTGAAAATGTAAGCCTTTCAGAAAAGGAGCATGAACCCACTCACCTCCCTTGGTGAAAAAACCACCCCCCTTTGGGAAAAAACCCAAAAAGAAGTTCAAAAAAGATCAAATAAAACATTATTAAAACTGACTTGTTTTCCTGAGTGGAGGAAACAAAGAAATTGCTGATAAGATCTAAAGTTTATTGGCACTTGCAAGGGCAAGGGAAAAGAGACTCAGGTCAAGGGCAGGACACATGCAAAGCAGAAATAAGGCCCATGCTGATGAATGCATTTCCCCAGCCTGAACAGCACTGGATTCAGACTGGCACTTAAGAGATCTCTCTCCATCCCATCAGAAAGAGGTCAAAAAAAAAAAAGACTACATGAAGATTTACCAAGGCAAGGCACAAGTCTGAAACAACAGAAAGCTTTAAGACTGACTTGGAAGGAATGGTGAAATCCTTCCAGCCATAAGAGCGAGTTTGTCCTTTTCAGGGTTTCAGAGTAAAAAAAGTTCAGCATTTTCTCCATTATAAGCAAGAGCCCATCGTCACGCCTTCTGGTGTGGCTCACTAGAAGAGCCTTAAAGCCCACAAGAGGTTGCAGTTCTTTGGTCCACGTTGCAGTCAGTAAGTGACACCAGAAGCAGGATTGCTGGTTGCTGGGTTTCTCCTTGCTACCCAGCTGGTCTACCAAGCCAAGGACAAAGCTGAGTTTTCCTGTTAACCTCACAAAAAATAGAGTGGGGATTTTTAACTGGTTAACTTCAGCCCACTCTTTCCATTCTCCTTCCTCTCTCCCCCTCCTTTTCCAAGCACAAACTGCTAGTTCGAGTGAAAATAATGACACTCTCTATTGGCAAGATAGGCAGACGGTTGAAATTCAAGAAGGCAGCATGATGGGGAATTGTTGGCGCCTGCTGCTAGACAGCCCTGATGAACCCTGATAAACCGTGGGACAGATTAGCTTCAGTCAGCTCTGCCCTGTAGAGATGCTTCTCAACCGCCGCCTTCCCTCTCCACTGGGCAGCAGGAGGGGAAAAAATTCCCCCCACTTGAACAGGTTATTAGCAGCAATGAGCCTAGCAAACCCTCATTTTCTATTTTCAAACCTAAATCCCAGCCAATCCAGCTACAAGGGCCCAACCAGCCAACATGATATTTAATTTATAGCCTAAAGAGTTGACATATGAAGCAGGAGCCTATGGCTATACCTCGAGGCCTAGTGCCAAGAAGCAGAGTTTGAAAAGCAGGTCACCTACTTCTATATTCATTAGCTTTTCTCTGCCAAAACTATTTGTTGGGCCAGAGGCACAGGAACATGTCTGAGCAGAAAGGAGGCAGTCCCTGTAGACTGCTCCAGGTAGAAACTGGTCCCCTTGGTAGTTCAACTGCAGTGATGGATCAGAGGGTTTCTAAAGGAACAGATGACCTGCACATTGAAGGTCTCTGCAAAAATTTGTCTGAGAAAGAGCGTCAAGTACCTGGAAGACAGAAGAAGCCTTTGACAACAAGAATCAGACTGTGGGAGTCCAGTTTCCACCGTTTGAAACGGCCTGTCTAATTGAGCTACCAGAAGAACCTTTCCTAGCTTCTGGAGATTAACACATATCTTCCCTTCAGGTTACCCAACACTGAGCTAGAGGCCAGAAAATACTTGCCCTGCCTTCAGTGAAGCAAGGCAGAAGACCAGCTCCATTTCCATGGAAAACCATTAAGTGCGATACCCTCTGTGTATCCACAGCAGCAAGTCATCTATAAGAGTAGATGGTCCAAGTTTAGGTTTGAAAGGCTGGAAAGGAGATTGGTGTCTCAACTTCAGTTGCCATCTCCTTACCCTTGTTTCTAAGCTGGTGTAATTTTAACTGATCTTAAGCCTTCAGGAACACACCAGCATATCCAGTTGTAAGGTGGATCTTCACCACCACTTTTACAATTGGAGCAGACCTCCAGCCTAGCTCTTTCCAAGTAATTAGCACTCTTGAACATCAATCACCATCAAGAAACAAGGACTGCACCATAACCAGGGTCAATTTCATGCCCAGAGTTAATCCACCTTCATGTCCTAGGTATGAGTTTTTAGCTTCAATGCACAACTATCAAGACATACTGGTACTGCCCAGCTCAGGCCTCTCTTCACCCCTCTCTCCAAAACAATAAAGATTTCTCAAGGATGCCCCCACCACACAGGAAACTCCCTGGGGCACACTGTTTGCATGTTTCTAGTGACCTTGCAAAGCTCCAACTGTTTATCTGGAGGCCAGGAGGAATGACTTACTTGTCTCAACAGCTGCTCACATCTGCCTGCCCTTCCCACCAGAGGGAGGATTCCTCCAACACAGCATCCCCAGGAGCGGCGGATGCTTCCCCACTACACCCTTGAGCCGTGGAAGCCATCGCTGCTGTACAGACTGCCAAGCATGCCATCAAACACTATTACCTCTGTGTGTTGCCATGTCACCAGTAATTGGCCATCCCACCCACCAGCACAAGAGCCAAGTTACTCTTTAATAAAGACCTCTCAGAAGCCAAGAGTTATTTCTGTTCATCCTAAATTCCTCAGCAGAAGCTACTCCAGGAGCCAGCCTGCGACTGCCAGAAACTATCTTATCTCAGCCAGTCTCGCCAGCGAACTGCAGGGTATCAGCAGTCGCACACAGATCACTTTGAAAGCAGGTCTGGGTGCCAGGGGAAGGAAGGGAATTCAATCCAGCGACTCAGGTTGTGGTCTCTGCCCAAAGGCAGATGAGAAGCACAGAAACCACCTGCCCAGCAAACTACATGTCATTAGCAAAAACAAAGCCTTCTGGGACTGGAGCATTTCCCTCTCCATAATTTTTAAGGTTCAAGCTCACACTACACAAAATACAGCTTCCTACAGCTAAGGGACCATCAACTGGCTGAAAAGATACCAAATTCTGACAAAAATAGCATCCTTTTTAAACTAGGAATCCTATGAATGACAGTGAGGAAAGCAGACTCTTCTAAGCCAAGATTAATTACAATTAAGAACGGGAAAGTTGAGAGAGACAGTGCAGAAGTACCCACCAGCTTCAACCTGCCACTCCAACAAGCCCACACAGGTTAGTGCAAAAGCTAGCTCATATCCCACAGGATACTGTCATCATTTAGGGCAATATTTCAGTAATATTTTGTAGACCGTGATGTTGCTCATTGTTAGAGCAAGATCCTGAGAGGAAACATCCCTTTGTTGACCCCTGCTGCAAGCATGAAGAGTTAGTTTGACTCAGCAGGGTCATCATCCGCATTTCTAAAGCATCACCCTAGGTCTAGGCAATGTGATGGTACGTTGCATGGTTGTGGTAAAGCGCACAGACCACACCACAAGCTTGCAGTTTGGTCTCAAGCACAGGACATCTTTGATCTTACCTGAGATTCCTCAGTCCTCCTAGCCCGAGGGCTTTCTATGGATCCATTGATGTCCAGGGTGTTGTTCTGCTTGTATTTCCTCATGATCAAGCTGTCCACAACCCAGAACATAATGGCCTTGGGGAGGAAGGAGTTACATGAATAAATTGCAGAGACCAAAATACAGTCAGAGCTATTTCTTCTCCTTTGGGTTCTTCCACATGACCAGCCTTAATCAACCTAATGTCTAAAGTAACCCTCCATCAGAAGTGTGTCTGTGGTTGGATGAGTGCAATTCCTGAAGTCCCTTTCTCATATAAAGCCTATTGATTCCATAGCTGTTGAAGATCCAGTTAAAAAGAGGCCACAATAGGCCAAATTACCACCAGGAAATAGCCATTGAACTAAGCTCCATCCAAGGTTCACCTGCTCTACCCGCACCAGTCCCTGGTCAGTTCTATGAGAACCCATGTTTACATTCAAATAAGGAAATGCAGCCTGGGGTGAGGGAGAGAATCTGCTAGCAGAAGCAGGTAACCCCAACTTTGCCAATGCTGCATTCATTGCAATGCTCATGGTATAACTGAAAAGAGTTTGACTCCTTCCTTTGTCCAGGGGGAATCTGAGTATTAACACCTTGTTCTCACTTCCCATCTTAACAGGAACTAAACAGTGGGTCAAGGATTACCCAGAATCAGGGAAATCAGGAAAAAGCTGAGCTTCCAAGAGGTTTTACCAAATTAGTTTTGTCAAGATCAGTAGTTCTGGGTAACCTGAACAATTTGCCTTGCTGTAATGCGGTCTGAAGTGTAGCTAAATGGCTAGGCTGGCAGGTTGCCAAAAGTCACTTTTGATAAGCCATCTTACAGGAACTTCAAGGGCTTTGGGGCATTCCCACACCTGTAGCTTGCTGCAGAGATGCAGCCCTCACCTAACGAGCCCCAGCTTTCTTCAGAGTCAACCACCCAGCAGCTCGAACAAGGGAGCAGAAATTAGGAACAGAGACCACGGCAGGGCGATAGTGACATATTCGTGTGCTCATGACAACAAATATATTTGTTCCCACTCCCCTCCAACATGTTCCAGCCACTTTAATTACTCAAGGCTGCCCCAAACCAGTTCCTGTACATGCCCCTCACTGGGAGGGCACCGTAATTTCCAAGCCACCGCCCCCCAGAGCTTGCAGAGACATCACTTACATTGACAATAAAAGGCACAACAAGCATGACCAGGACGAGCTCCAGCTGGGGGTTTGGGATATAACCCAGGAGGATCTGCTGAAGCTGCAGAAGAGAAAGCATTTAGAAGCATTATTTGAACAGCTCTGTTGCGAGATCTTTGCTGCAAACTGGTTGCCTTCTTACACCAGCAGTCTCTTAGGTAGGGCTCTGCAGCCTTTGCTTTAGCCCTGCTCTTAGGAAGATTACATGGGCTATTCCTTTAGCCCAGCTGGCAAACAGAATTTTGTACAGGTCAAGAAATAAGTACTGCTAGACTTTCAGTTTTACTGCCCATGACAACTGGTAGGACTTTCCTTGGCTCCTTGGAGCCTAGCTGCAAAATAAGGACACCAGCCATGCGTGATAAGCATGGAAAGAAATCCAGCAGCATCTCTGGATCTAGCAGCACATGCTGCTGAACAACATGTTCACGTCCAAGTCGGCAGTGTAGCCTCCTGGGTTAGAAGGACAAGCCCTTAACAGGAACAGATAAGTGCTCCCAGATTGCTGTAAATAACTCCTCAGTCAAGTCGCATCAGCCTGTGAGGTACTAGGCACTACGTGCCAATATGCTTGATACTGAGTTACCCATCAATGCCTGGAATTATTTTTTTTTTTTTTTTTTTTTAATACCCATCACACCTATGTGCCACCAGGTAGGGGGCTACAACTGCCACAGGATGATTACTTTTATTTTTTCAAAGAGAAACTCACGATCAACACAATTACCATTGCATGAGCTACCACACAAGCAGTTGTGGGGGGAAGGACAGCATACTACTGGGGCAGTTCTTCCCAAATTAACCTCTAAGAGTGCCCCTAGTTTAGGCATGGGATTACAAAACACCAATATGAACTGACTTGACAACAAATGCAGAAATTGTCTGGCGGAACTGAAGTAGCTCAACTGCCAGCCCAGCCTATTTTATCCTCCCAAGGATGGAGGAGAAAATTAAAAGCAGCATCTTATTCTACTGGCTTTTGACTAGCAAGAGAACGTACCAAAAGCCAAACTGTTATGAAAGTCACGTTTCCCCAAACTTAAGCTAAAGATTCTTCTAGAGAGATGTCAACAAGTCATAAGGATTAAAGACCTATGATGATGGGGACCACTACTAAAGCAAAGCTGACAAGAAACAAGCCGTAACAGCTGTGGCTAGAAAAATACAGTTCAGGAGCTTACCTTTGTCCAACCAGGGATAAGCAGGACAAGGCTGATCACGGACTTCTCAAACACCATTATCAGCAAGTAGAGCACACACTGGCCAATCCAGGCAGCAGCTTGTGGAGGGTCACCTGGGAAGACAGCATATTAAATCTGAGACAGCAGACAGGAGACAGCTTTGCAGAAAAAGTTGCCTCATGCTTCATACCCGAGCTGATTAAAGGGACAGGGAAGTGTTTCTATATTGCAAGTTTTGCAGCAAGACAAATACTCAATACCAAACTTAAAATTAGTTGGGAAATTTTCTATGCATAGTTATAGGAGCACATGCCTGAGGTAGAAAGGTTTGGGGTCCCTGCTAGGTCTACAAGCCATTACTCCACTGAAGATCAGAACATACCAACTTCTAAGCTCAAATATTTCTAGTTTAATAAAAAGTAAGTCTGACCTGTACTAAAGAAACTTTAGCAGATTTGCATCCCTTGCTAGTTGCAGCTTATTTTGCATCTCTGCAAATTGCTGTAGAGAAATTAGCACAGAAAGGCAGAAACGCACCCCACTTCCATTTGTGCAGACTGCCTGTATCAGGGCAGCTGTTTGTCTTTCAGACTGTGGTTGTGCTTTTGATTTAAGCTTGGCTATAAGCAAGAGAGGTCTCCCTCCCACTACCAACACTGACCTTTTATTCTAGAAGTGATTCTGTTTTTCTACTTTCAGGGCCAACTCTGAAACAGAGATGGCAATTAACCAGACCTCTGGTTAATTTGAAGGGCAAGCAAGTAACAAGTTTTAGACACAACTCAAAAAGCCCTACCCACCTAGCAGGTGCTAATACTACGTGTATTTATCTGCCTTCTGTCCTGCTCTCCATTCCACCAACCTGCCTCTGAAATCCACCAAGAGGAGAAAACCACCACCAAAAACCTTTTTGCCTTGCATGTCCTCCCCCCTTGCCTTTCCTTCCTAGATCAACAGCTTTGCTGGAGAAAAAGTCCTACAAGTGACCTACGAGGTAGGCTGCTTCTGTAAAAGGGGAGACAGACAGCTCTGGCTCTGCCCAAAGACCTGCAATCCCCCGTGTTTATCCAGCACTCACAGGCACTCCTGGGCTCTCAAGGGCTGTAGCCCGGTAGTACCACAAGTGCTTAATGGAAAAGCCATTCCTGGTAACTCTAAGGAGACTGGATCAACTTTTATGAATCCTAGTTTGGATAACAAATATGCTCTCCTCCACTTGGGGGAAAGGATATACAGCCTTGGAGATGCATGTTTTCCCTCTCCTTCAGCCATTGATGAGCATTGCCAGTATCCTCCTCAAGGTGTTGTGCTACTTTGAGCTGGATGGATACAAGGATTTGAGGAGAGGAAGCCCTGCTTGTGCAAAGGGCAAGGATCTCATCTTCTCAAGCACAGACCACTAAAATCCTTTATGTAGGGAAAGTCTGAAAGCTCAGAAATATCAGCATCCTACTGAAATGGTTCTTTACAAGCACGTGTTGCTTTGGGGCATTGCTCATTTGGTTTGCCCCTTCTCTAGCACCCTTTTGTCACGGTCCCAGAGATTTAATTTCTCTTCACCTCAGCAAACCTAGAAAAGTCCAGAGATCCCAGGACTTTCCTGCCCCCGCTCCCTTTCCAGTGGATAGGAGCGGTTCACAAAATCCTGGAGCATTTTGACCAGAATGGCAGGCTGATAATCCCTTCTGAATTAAAGCTAATCCCAATAGCAATCCCCAAGACAAGATACTGCTGGAGTGACCCTCCTGTATACAAGGATCAGTCAGTATCCTGCACACTCCTCAAAAAAAAAAAAAATTAAAAAAAAAAATCAATCATTAAAGACATCACCTGCAATTTGCTCCCTGCCAAGCCTTACCCACCCAGTTGCCAGCAATAGTCTGAAAATTTCTGGTCACTATTTTCAATACAAGCATAAATTTTCCATCCTAAACAGAATTAATTTTTTTGCTGATAAAGTGAATGGCTGGTTATGATACTGTCTAAGCAAGAGACAGGGGCTCCATCACCCCAGGTTTTAAAGCAACTCACTCAAAAGTAATCAATCCTAATTAAATATGAATGTTTCCAATGGGGTACTCACCAAGTAATAATCAAAAGCATATTTGTATTGTTAACAACGCTAATGGTACCGTATCTATTACACGTGCTTGCTTCAGCCCTCTAAGCACCCTGCCAGCTGGTTATCATCTTCCCAGGCTCATCAGAATATCTCAGCTCTGCAAAACTGTGCTACAGTATCTGGCTTAGGAAAGCTGCAGCATTTCCTCTTGAATATAAAGATAACCCCTGGCAACACTTGCTTCCAGCAGAATTGGGCCAGAATTTGGAGTTGCATCTGTGCAAGAGAACCCAACCCAAGGTGAGATGCTGATGCTTGACGTGGTGTTGGATGACAGTGGTCTGGCAGCTTTGCCCCACTTTTCTCAGCACAATACTGTTGAGACATGGCAGAAGACAACACCAGCAGCTTGCAAAAGCACGTTTATCCAAACCACTGTGCAAACCTCCAGCCACAGATACCAGCAGTGCATACCAGGATTTAGTAAGAGCTTCTATCCAACCAAGCCCAGCTCTAGGGGAATCTGCTTCCCAGCAAGGGGAAAAACAGGCTTGCGGGTATACTTGTCCTTATTCTGTCATTATTAGCAGTGTACCAAAACATTTGCCTTGTTGCAAAGCTACAGCTAAGAAGTAGAGGCATCCAGCTACTGTCTCCATGCCACAGATCTCCAAAGGATCATCTTGCATCCCAGCTTTTTAATTGCTCAAACCACAATTAGGAGGAAGCAAAGGAGGAGAGAGGGAAGGACTGGGAGGCCAAGGGTGCAGAGAGGCTGCTGAGCTGGGAGGACAGCAAGCAGAGCACGCCAGGCCAGCAGGCAACCGCACGGAGGGGGGAAGGAAGAGGGAGCCAGGAAGGTTACGTGTGAGTGCAACCAGAAGGGCCCTCAGAGGATTTCAAAGAGTCCACGTCTCCGCTCCCTGGCAGGCAACAGCTTAATGGGTGGTCTGTGGAGGAGACAGGAGCAGTGTTATAGGCAGCTAGCAATTAAAAGCTGGTGTCAGAGAGGCTTTGATCCTCCTCAACCATGGACAGCCTCTCCCAATAGAGTCAGGTGCCTAGTTGTCTTTGGCACAGGTTAGGTATAGTGGGGCTTTTTGTCCCATACCCCAAGACTGACCAATTTTCCTACAAACCCCCAGGTTACCATCACCCATCAGAGCTCCAAGTGCAAACAAAAACAGGAAAACAAACATATCCATCATTTCCTTCCTGCATTTGAACTCGTTCCCTTTTGCTGTGTTGTCAGCTGTGCTCCATCCCCTGTAGAGAGACAGGGCTAACAGCCACAGCACCCTTTGCAAGTCAGCTCTTCTGCACAGCAATCCCAATGGCACTTGTGGAGCACTTCCCTCTGTCATCTCAGCTTGCCCAAAAAAACAGCAGCGAGTTTGAAATCTCTCCCAAATGCCTGCCCCCTCACACCCTTTTGGGAATAGAAGGTCACAACCATTCATCATCACAAACAGCAGGCTATGGTTCTTAGTTTTGCATACTGTGCACCAGATAGCCAGGCTGATACACAGACACTAGAAAAGACAACCTGCTTCTTAACCCACCCTAGTCACAGACTTGTCCATGTGTCCAAGGTCAACGGCTCCTCACCCAAAAAACTGCTCCTGAGTTTTCTTGAAGTTTGACAACCTTTGGAAAAGGAAAATCTTTTCTCCCTTTACTAGAGAACAGGTTTTACTGTGCAACTGCAAGATGCCACTTAGGGAACCCAAATTCTCCGAGACCATAGGTCTGCCCCAGTTAGGCCAGCTTCACTAGCTAAGTGTACAGGGCACGTGGAAGTGGTATGGCAAGACTATGCTACCAAGCAGGACCCACCTACACTCCTTACCTACCCACCACATCCCACCTTGTCAAAGGTGCCTCCATCACAGCATGGAGCTTCAAGTATTTCTCACTCTGGTCACCTACAGAAGATGCTGTGAATGTCCTCCACAGTTAGAGGGACATCAACACTTCTTACACATCCAGAGTAGACAGTGGAAGAATATGGAAAGAGAACCACAGACCTAGGAAGAGACCAGATCTGTCCATCTGCTCTATCACCTTAAGCAGCTCAAAACTGCTACTGTTTTGAAACCTCTCCCTCCTCTGATGAGGCTTTGGGCAACGTGGTCTAGTGGAGGGTGTCCCTGCCCACAGCAGGGGGGTTGGAACTAGATGGTCTTTAAGGTCCCTTCCAAACCAAACCAGTCTATGATTCTACAATTCTTTTTGCATTCTGAGCTTTGTTTTCAGACTATGGGATAAGATGTTTCTCCATCCTGAAGCACAGAATTAGACAGGACTTAGTTTCCACCCCTGACAGGAAGATTGGAGCGTGTCTCCACAGTTACTTTTTACTGCATCTTGGTCACCCAAGGACAGGAGGCTGCTCAGTACCAAAATAACTCAGGATAAAAGGTGAAAATGAAACAGCGGCATGGCCCACAGGGCTGCAAGAATCACTCACAAGGATAAATAGACAGTGGCTTTTTTCCTCTTCACCAAGGAGTTCAGCTAGCTGCTCCTTACCTCAGCAGGTTTGAAGTCACCCAAGGACCACTGATCCACCTCAGAGTGTCCCTCATCCACGTCTAACTCGCCACTAGTTCATCTAACACTGACTAATGCCAGTAACAAGAAAGTCACAATCTGTTTGCATCTCATCAGGGAAGGGAAAGCCTTCAACGCGGTCCCTGGACAAACCCATAAGACAGATTGAGCCACGTCATCTCCTCTGTCCAGAGTTAGGAAACGAGGCTGGAGAACTTGAGCTGATCTCAGCTAATGACACACCTCATTTAGATGCTGGCTTCCTACAGCAAGATGGTCAGAGGCATCCTCAGGTGTAACTTAATGTCTTTAATGGATCAAGTGCTGTCCAGAGGTGCCCTGCTCCACAGAGGGGAGAGGATTCTTCTTACATGAAGTGCTTCTGCTACATAAATCTAGGTGAGTGCCTACAGGACTGATCTGCCACACAAGATAGCCAACCAGCAAAACCAAATCCGGTCCCTGGAGACTAAAACCAAATAGATGCCCTCCTCTTCACTCTTGTGTGCAATGCTTTCCTTTCCTTGTAAAAGAGGGGTGGAACCAGTCTAAAGGATCTTTGCAGCCTCTGCACCGCATCTGTTAGGAGAAGCCATATATCATGCTCCCTTTGAATGCTTCCCTGAAACAAGGGCAGTTTCTCACCCCCAGTCCTAGTGGTAAGGTACCTCTCACCTCCACACACTGACTCTACCATCAGCCTCTCCTTTTAGTTTAATGAACACCCTTTGCTCAACTCTTTTCATAGCCATCTCCCCCCCCCCCCCCCAAAATAAATGTTCCCCTTTGCCCCAAAGGATGCACACATTGCATTTAGACCATTCTCCTCCAGCAGCATTACTGGTGCTCCCCACCATCAGCAAAACTTCCTTGATGCAGACCTAGGATCGCTGGTGCCTGCAGCAATCTCACTCAAACACGTCTCACATATTCCACTTGTGCATGGGAGCCCAACTGCTCGCAGAGCAAAAGCAACGCTGCTTGAGGTATTTAAGTTGTTACCACACAACAGGATTAGTTTTAATCCAGGCTGTCTAATGTACCGAGCTGTCAGCATAGCCCACATGTTACTGCCAGACAGCTTTATTTGCAATCTTTTAGGGACTGCGTGCACACTGAGCGGGGGGGAAGCTTAACCACAGCCCAAGCAGAGGGTTAAGGGCATTGAGGAAAAGCAAATATTTGAAAGCACTGAAAGATGTACTGGGTGACATGGTGGTGATAGAAAACATCAATAAAAACCTCTTAAGAGATACTCAAATGGTACCTGCAAAACCAAGGCATCTAGTTGTCAGTGCCAAGTACAGAGAAGGGTGAGAAATAGCAGCAAAGCATCTGAATTGCACAGAAGTGCTCAATTTGAGGGCAAGAACAGGTTTTCAGGGACTGGGACCTGACCCATCAGAGCAGCCAGATGGGTCCAGTGGACACCCCAGACCCTCTCTGGCATATTCTGCATCTGAACTAAAAGTGAGTGTGCAGCTGGAATCAGTCCTCAGTTTTCAGCATCACACCACTGCTCTGGGTCTTCGGTCCCTGGAGATACTGCTACTGCATTGGGGTAAATGCTGCTGCTATCAGCCAGATCCAGGAGGGTTCAAAGGTCTGCACCCCTGCTCAGGGCAAGGGACCTGACCACACACTCAACCATTTGAGGATGATCCTGAGTCCCCTGGTCCTAGGGGTGGAAAGACCACGCATGCCAAGGACAGGACAGCCCCTCAGGTTAGAGCTGTTTCCAGCAGTATTTCCTCAAGCACTAGCAACCAGCTCCCTTGGCTGCTTCAGGACGTGGGAATATTTGTTATGGAAATTTTTTACATCACAACAGGGCCAAAAGCAGCCTACACAGGTCCTCAGTTAAACTCAGCAGCTGGCATAGAGCATATTCTCTTATAACTAAATTTGACCAGCAGAGTTCAACAGGCCACTAAACAGACTTTAAAGGCCTCCAAGCAACATGCCTTCCCATTTCCAGACAGTGAATGAGCTCAAAGCATCAAGCTTAGACCAATCAGTGACTGCAGCCACAGTCATACACAAGCCAGCATCCAGAGAGGCATTTTCAAGCAAGAACACGCTCTTTTTCTCCCCGTAATTTCTTAATAGTCTTTCAGAATTTTACTTGCACATTGCAGAAGCTATCTCTTAATGCAAATTCATAGCACTTGCTTACCTGAAAGAAATACTCCAGTATTTCTGAAGTAATACTTTAGAGTTATTAGACACAACTACAATGCCAGGACATTGCAGCTATCTAGATGTTCCCTCTAGGGAGCTGCCATGGAAATGGGTGAGGGAGAAGAGGGCTGGAGCAGTTTGGAGGTGGGGCACAAAGCTGAACCAGGCTTCATCTGCAGGCTCTGACTCCAGCCAGCATCTCCCCTGCTGTACAGACCCAACAGCACCTCCAAGACCTTGGGTACCCGCCTGCCAAGTCCTTTGCAGCTTAAACTCTGCTCTCCTTCCTGCAGAAGTCCCCTACAGCGACAGCAGATGTGGCCTGCTGCTACCCTGCTAGAGCAACAGTGCACCGAGCATTCATGGAGTTTGTTAGCTTTGAGAATGCGTGAGGCAATAATCATTCATCCAAAGTCTACTTGAACCAAGATGAAGAATAAACCTCTCCAATATTCGATCTTAGGAGCCAAGCATCTGCCAAGAGGACAGCAGCCTTTAAAAATTCAGTTTCCTGTGCTTAGATGCAGTCCAAAGAGCAATCAAGAGCTGCTGGACAAAGATGGAAGAAGATAAGCATATAGGAGCCTTTGACTCTCCACCAGCTAAAGCCCAGGTCATTACTGGCTGCAGCAGTCTGGCTAAGAGCTCAGGCACAAGAGCAGCTGATCTCAGAATGGGTGTCTCCTGTCGTTTTTGAAATACAAAAGTAATTGATTTTTCTAAAGAGTTCTGACAGCTGGATGCTTAAAATTGCAGCATAGACTGAGGTGCTTCCCCTTCCCTTTACTTTGCTTCTCCATTAATACAGCTCTTGCAGTCACACAGGGAAAACCACCCCAGGACTGTGGAGACAGGTAAACCATCAGCAGAGTAGAAGGGACTGCCAGAGCCCAAGACAAGGATAACTGCACCGATTTGCAACAGTTGTGGGGATGCAACCAAGAGCTGGAAGGCCAGAAAAGAAGCAGTTGCAAAAGATTTTTTTTTTTCTTCTTTTGCTCAAAGACCATGCAGGTAGATGGGTACTGGCCATACTGGACAAAGACACAACTGTTCTTTCCTGATGGTTGGAGCAACAGCACTCACCGCTGTCTGCAGCATGGATTTGGTGCTTTCTGCCCTTCCTCCTCTGCAGGACTGCAAGAGATGCTTTTGCTCCTCAGGAGAATTGAGGAAAGCAACATAAAGTCTGGTACAGCAATTTAGACCAGAAAGTGAATCATATTTCTGGAGCCTGTATGAAATTGTACAAAGTTTACTAGCATCTTCCAAACTGTTTTGGAAGTTACTTAATTCCCGAGATGAGGATAGCAGTGTTTTGCTTCCCTAGCCCTACAGCAGGATTGCATTGGACATGACACTTGACTCCTACCTAACTTTTCCACTGTAGTGTCTCTGGCGAGAGACCTGCACCAAGAGCAGTGCTGGGTGGATGAGGTATTTAATCCTCAATTCAAGAGCTAAATTCAAGCAACAGCAGAAACTCTTTTTTATTAATGAAAGCAAGATTTCCTCAGAGGAGTGAACTGTTTCTATAATCTAAGCCAGCCTTCATGAGGGGCCAGCTACAGCTCAACAGAAGTTCATTACTGCTCTGCAAGGTTAAAGCAAGCTGTCAATACACTTTAACATTTCCTTGCTTTTGCTCAACTGCAGACGTGGCATGCAATGCTGAAGCTGTGCCCTGGAATGGCTGAAGTTGGGCTTCAAGTCCTTGTTGCTCAGAATGGGAAAAATGCCAGTTCCTAAACCAAGAATATCTGGATTTCTCCACTGTCTCATCTGAATGACTCCAGCACTCTATGCTTGACTCCTCAACTCTTTGAGAAAGAGCCATTAGGGGAAAAAAAATAGTAGTCCCCACCAAATGCATGCTGTCAGGATGCTGAACCTGCTCTGGAGATCACTGCAGCCTTTAAAGCCACTCTCAGGTTTGACGAGAGCCAGCCCTGCCTCATCCCATCATTTCAATCCATCTGTGTCCTCTCATTCCCAGTCTGTAGCTGCTTCTGCTGTCTCACATCCAACCACCCCTTCATCCTGTGCCACGACCCATTTACACATGCTGAACGTGAGCCTGAGTAAGAGCTCACGAATCAGTGGGGTCTCTGCACTAATCCTAGTTTAGTCCAAGTTTTACCAGCTCAGTCGCTAAAAATACCAAAGAAAGAAACTACCTTCAGAATAGACTTAATCATTATGGTCTTAAAGGTGGGAAAGTGATTGGTATAAATAGGATGTCTTTTCTGAAATATGACTGAATTAGTCTTTATATTAGATATAATGTAAAATAGGCAAAAGGGTTAATTTTCCCCTTTCCTGCAGCCAGGAGAAGCGCTCTTCTGGTAGCTGTCTCCGCTCTTTCTGAGGAGAAGTGCTACCCTCTAGTGGGGCTGGCTGAGAAAGGCTTTTCTGAAACAGTTTTTCCTCCTCATCTCAAGACAGGAATCGAAGCAGAGATGTTGCCAGACCGGGGCGTCCTTAAAAAAAAATTTTTTTTTTTTTTTTTTTTTTTAACATCATCTGGCAAAAAACCTAACCAAAAAACCCACAAGACATTGGAAAACTCAGCTTTGGGGACAGGCTGTGTCCTGCTGATGCCTGCTACAGCTCAAGGCACATGCAAGAACGACTCCACATTCTGAACTGAGAGGCTAGGAAAAAGACCCAGAAGAACCCCACAAAAATCACCACCATCACACCCAAACACCTTAATTTATCATATGCATATCCTGGGGTATATTATCTGCCCAAGGAAATATTCAACCTTTCGTCACCAACCTGCTTGGCAGGGCAGCAGGCAGAGTTACCCACGACCTAATGACGTCCCAGCATTTAACACGCTGATCACTACCACACTCTGCGAGCTCCTTGCAGAAAAGGTAACAGAAGCTGGCTGCTCACATGTTTTCTCCCCAAACTGGTGTTCCTGCCATTTTCTTCTCCTCATTCATAGCTGGGAGCAAACAAGCCACCTTTGTGCCCAGCCGTTGACACCTACCATATTCTCCAAAGACCAGGGTCGTGTACTTCTTGTGCTGCACAATCCAGGAGACAACCTTCACGCCAAGCCAGATCAGCAGCATCCCCAGCGTGGCATCAAGGATGAAATTAATAAGGTAGCTAAGAGCAAAGAAAAATTCAGGTTTCAGTTGTGTTAAGTCTTATTCAAAATATTTTATTTCAGTATGGGGATCCATAGAAAAAAAACCCCAAGATCTCAAAAATCCCCACTTAATAGTCCAAACTCACTTCCCTTCTCATTTCTTGGATTTTCCTATAGCCTTACCAGCAATTTCTTAATTTAAAAGCCTGTTCAGCAGAGAAGGGAGCAGACCACCAACTCTGGCATTGCTCATTTATTCATACAGCATTAAATACTTCCCTGGCTAGCCTTGCTTAAGAGTTATCCCCAAAAAGGAGCCTATCCATTTGCAGCATCTTTTGTTCTTATTAGGATGAAATCCCAACTTCATGGAAACAGAACCAAACATTTTTGGAACGTGACACAAAATGGAAGCTTCTTGGACACCACAGCTGCTCTGAAAACTGTGCAGCAGAAGAGACAAAAAGTCCATTTTATTGAGCAGCTGCAAGAGTCTCCTATGAGCAGAGATGCAGACAGAGGCAGGAGGTCTTGGGATAGGCAACAAGCCCTGGCTCAACAGGAGGCATCCTGGGGTCCCCAAAAGCCCCCGGTTCAGGATCCCCACTGCAGATCCAGGAGCTGAACCCATCCCCACCAGAAGATTCAGGCCTGATGGGTTTGCTCTGCAGCTTTGGATATTTAAGTCTCACTGGACAGAGCACGAGAGACAGGAGACCTGCAGGGACCTTCTGGGGATTGCAGGGTCCAAGCTCTAATCCAGGGCTTGGTATTTTAATGAACTCCAGTGGAAAAAAAAAAAAAAAAAAAGTATCACTCAGACTAATGTTTTCTGGCCAGTTTTCCATTATTGGAGTATTTTCTGCCAGATCAGGCCAGATTACTACAGCGTGAAGAAAATACCAAGCACAGAGCTACAGGAATGAACATTTCCTTTTCCAGAACTTGATATTGCCTCTGAAGAAAAACACTGAAAATAACAATCTGCTTTTGATATCCATTTTGAAAACATGACGTGAAGTTTTTCTACAGCCAAAGGCTCAGACTAGCTTACTACAGTTTCCAGCTGCTGAAGATAGAGTACTCAGACACAAACACGAGGCTCTGGTGGTTTATACTGGGCAGGACATGCAGTTTATGAGCCTCAAAGCCCAGGGATAGGGCTTTAGAGTTTTAAGCTGCCTAGTTCAGGATGACAAGTCAGGCAGCAC
Organism: Balearica regulorum gibbericeps; assembly: GCF_011004875.1. Taxonomy (NCBI): domain Eukaryota; kingdom Metazoa; phylum Chordata; class Aves; order Gruiformes; family Gruidae; genus Balearica; species Balearica regulorum. The sequence continues at coordinate 4,899,276 of NC_046184.1, read as the reverse complement.
AGGGAAACTTAAAAACACACATTAAGGAAAAAAACCCAAACCCTGAAGGTCACAGCATAAGCACAAAAGGGTTTATTTTAAAATGGTGTCTGTTTAAAACAATGAATCATTTTAGAGGTTATATTTAGCCCCAGCCAAACTTGTGTCTGTTTAAAGAAACATATCAAGGCACAGCGCTTTAATATACAAAAAGGACGTAAGCCAAAAAGTTTTCAGCATGGTTTTGAAGCCTAGAGGAGGCTTAAAACAGGATAAAGTTAAATCTGAAATGAAATTTGCAGCTGCAAAGTAGCTGGTCTAAAGTAAAAGTGGCACATCTATGTCAAGTCTGAAGTCTGGCTTAGAAAGCCCCCAAACAGGACTACGGGAATACATGAGGCAACCAAATATAAAAAACCCAAACATCCTTACGTTGGACAAATGCCTTCACCCACACAATTTAGGAAGCATCCTTGATACTGCTCTGAGATTGGCCAAATTGCCAAGTCCAATGTGCAAATAAATGGCACATTCAACAGTTGCATGGTGAACCACTGCATTATATATTGGCAAAAGGTGCAGTAAACATCAAGGTGCTTCAAAGGAATCAGTTTCTACTGTGTAAGATATTTTTCAACAGGCTTGCTTCTTCCTTTTACAGATGTAGGACGTGAATGCAAGCATCTTGTGTACTTACAGAGAGCAAGGGTCCTCTTCAGTGAGATCCGACAGAAAAACATTGGCAAAGTGGATGAAGATGGAACCTATTGCTTGCTTGGAGGTGTCATAAAACCTGGAGAGAAAAAAAGGCAAAAATATCTGTGTCCTGGGGCACCAGCAGCCCAGTAGGCACACAAATGAAGGCCCTGCATGTGTCTGCTTTTCTCCAAGATGTATTCATGATGCTCAAGAAATTGTATGTGGTGAAAAGGGGCAGTTTGGCTGACTCCAAATGCTTAAGAAAAAAAAGATACCACTTCAGTACGTGGCAGCTCAGTCTTGCAGCTCTGCACCTGACACTTACTGCTCAGTTTTAGCCTGCAGCGAAGGACAGTTCACCCTCCAGTGCCCAGCCCAGCCTCAGTTTCCCCAACAAACAGTAGGTGCAGGGAAGCTGTTCAACTATTTACCATTTTTGCATCCGTCCACAGGGAGTTGGATTGAATTCCCAAATTATTTTAGAGGAAGAAACAACCTGAGGAGACTGACATGTTTTTCATCACTGACGTTGGCTGGTAGCTCCGTGCTGCCAAGCCAGCCTGACAATACACAGATCCCAATCACACGCTCACCTCTCGGCAGTCCGTCAATCCTTCAGTACAGGGATGCTTTGTAGAGGTGTCTGAGCTGAGAGCGATACCCAGCTAAGAAGAAAACTTGACCCTGTCAGGGAGACAGCCCACGTACAGGTATGGCTGCAGATCATAGGGAACTGAAACCTCCTGGTTCAGCCCCCTGCAGTAAAGCCAAGTTTCCCTGGAGGAGCTAGGCAGGGAGTTTTACTTCTAGGGAACACCAGCTACTTCATGGAGGTTTCCTTGGGAAGTGGGAGCAAAGCATTTCATTTAACAATTAAATACCATGCAGGATATTCAGAGGGCCTAGAAGATTGTTAGTATAAGAGAAAATATTACATATACATGGTCTTTTCAAGCTACAAATTAAAAATCTTACCATGTCCTCCAGGGACGCCTCTCTTCCTTTGGTTCCTTAAATCGTTTTACTGCAAAGAAAATTAGAGACTTACATTAACCAACAGAGCTGAACCAATACATTTGCGCAGTCTGCACCAATCCTCAGCACAAAAGCAGTCAAAAAACCCAGCCTGGAGGACACTCAGCATTTCACAATCTGAAACGGAGCAAATCCAGATGACCTGGCTCCAAACTGAGCAGGGGCAATGCATGGACCCACAGGTCAGAAAGATGAGCAACAGCAGAGGTGTTTGGGAAGTAGACGTGTGCTCCTGGCATCCTTCACCAGCAGCATTTTCATGCTATGAGAAGTAGCCCGAGGGAAGTTAGGCAGGGTTCACCACTACCTACCAGCTCTAGTAAGCCTTCCAGGCAAACTGAAATTGGGGTAGCGACAGTGAAATGATATGGCCCAAGAGTCTGTTTGTTAAGCTTTTGGGTCACAGTAATGCAATAAAGTCATCTCCTTGCAGCTAACAGGACCAGAAGACCTTTGAGGAAGCAGGACCTTGCATACATGTCCAGCATATAGGTACCAGTGCCAAGCCCCAAAACGCAGCAAGCTGGCATGGCTCCAAGCTTGTGCCAACTAATATTAAAACATTATTGTATTATGCAACATTTTGCATGCCCACTAGCTACCACTGTGGAGCAGTAGTCTGAGACACTTGACTTCAGTACCACCAGCCATATACCCTGAAAAAGATATTTGAAGGAACTCTTCCTGCCTTGAAAACATTCAAGGTCAGGTTGGACGGGGCTCTGAGCAACCTGATCTAGTTGAGTCCCTGCTCATTGCAGGGGGATGGGACTGGATGACCTTTAAAAGTCCCTCCTAACCCAAACCAATCTATGATTCTTTAAATGAAGTCACTCTGGCCATAGATGAGTTTGCTCCTTGCAGCGTTTCAGGCCTGTCCTCCTCCATGGAGCCCTCCACTGTTGTCTATCACAGCTCCTGCTCTGAGCTTTCTCCTGTTACTACCTGGAGATAACAGCAAGTCAGATTTTTACCTAGTCTTGCTCAGAGTGGGGTCTGAGCATTGCAGAAGCATCTCAAAGGGTCCCATTTAGTTTGTCACAGAGATTTGGTGCTCTCCTTGGGTTCAATCAGCTTTTACATACACAAATAGGAGCCTCTGATGGAAAAGTACCAGTACCACATCCCACACAAGTCATTTTTGACTGTTCTGCTGTCACTCCAGCTAGGAGCCCATTTCAGAAAGTACCAGCTACCAGGCTAACTCTTCTCCCATTAAATCCACAGGTACCAATGCTCTAGAACAAGCAGACCTGGAAGAGGCTTTTCCACTACATTAGATTTATTAATTAGAAAAAAAAAATCCCCAAGAATAAAAGGTATTCAGTGGCATTGTTTTGCTTTGTGGTAAGGCTGCTAACAGCTACATCTAGAGCTAGAGATATCATCGTTACAGCTACAGCTCCAAGCACGCTGCCTCCAAACCTCAGGCAGACGCAGAGGGGGGGTGCAGATCCTCCACCTTGGCCACTGGAACCACTGTTCTCCTCACCAATGCTAATGGGCTCAAGATGGATGGTTGATTAAATCTGCCACAATCCGTTCCCAAACACGCTGCCAGCTTCGATAGGATTCAGAGTTAAAAATAATGAGCTGCAACATTTTTTTGAGGGAAATGGAAAACAATAATAATTCAGTGCATTCTCTCTAGCTCCTGACAGTCCATCCCCGGACACGAGTGGAACAGGAGCTTGGTGGTGCCACCTAGTGAAACCAGGAGACTGAAAGCAGCAGGACACATGAATATGAACCAATGTGCAATGTACAACCCTGTAAAGAAACCACCCCAAGAGTACATATTGTAAGCATTAATCACCAAATCCTTCTATACATCCCAGCTGTACCTGACACTGGCCAGATCACTGCAATGAGTACTGAAGAGTACACAGACTGCGGAAGTCCAAACAGACCACCAGTTAACCTATTTTACCGTCACTAAGTCTTCACCCTTGGGAGCTCTGTAGCCCGCTCTGCTCCTTTAAAAGCAACCCAAAACCAGAACAGACACACACCACCCCACTGGGCACAGCTTTTTTTTTTTTTTTTTTTCCCCTCCTTCAGCTCCCCAGCTACGTGTAATCAGACACTGCCTTCAAATTTACAACCAAAGGGACTTTTCTCACTGCTGACAGATCTTGGCACATGAGGATGCTTCCCAGGGCGACTTGGGGATATGAAGACAGGGACCCAGAGAGCCACAGGTGAAAGCAGGGGCATCAGAGCCACATGCTTCTGCCTGTTCTCCAGTGGGGTAAGGAGATACACTTTTATAGATAGGAGTTTCTTTTCTGCCTGTGGGAGGAACAGGGCACAGGCAACGCCTCTGGTACATTTTAGATCATTAACACTGCTGATAAGGCAGCACAACTTTAAACAACTTGGTATCCAGCTCTCCGTTTCCAGATTTATACTCTACTCACTAGTTAGTCTTTCAGTTAATGAAACTGCGGAGAAGCAAATAGCTTCTGTCCAAGTAAAAAACTGCCCCTTTAGAGCCAGGAACTGATCTCACCCAGGCACATCACTGTAGCCAGTCCCATGGGCTTCCCATAAAACACTCACAGGGAATCTGAATGACTCTGGTTACAACCCGAAACAAGGCTTTTTCCTTCCCTGCCCTGTGGGGAAATGCACGGCTTTAACAGCTGTACCAGCAGGCAAACTCTCCTCCAAAAGCAGGGTCAGCAGCATGCTCCGCGAAGGCTGGGCAGAAGCACCAAAATATTAGCTGGATACAGGTGATGTTCAAGTAAAGGTCTCTTTGCTCTTCTGCATCTAAATGGTAATTAACTGATCTGTTCAGACCAGCTGTACTTGAGCAGTCAGCCTGCCAGCTGGAGCCCTACCATCTGCCCTGAGGGACAGCCTGGGCTCATTCCCCTGGGAAACGCCTGCCTGGTCCAGCCTGGAAAGATGCAAGGACTTCCCTGCCAGGCGCCTCCACATTTCAGAAGCACAACTGTGTACTTGCCTTACTGGCAAGGTGACAGGGCGATATATGAGAAGGTGGGCCCCCAACCCCAGGACTTCAGTCAGGCACATGCAGGGTTTTGCTGCCACCCTCAAATCCACAGAAAACCAGCACTCCAATGACCTGACCCACTATTGCCATTAATGAGTGATGAAGCAGCAGTCATGTTCAGTTACACCAGGCATACCTGCAGCAGTTTGTGTCCTACCCCTGTCCAGGAAAAAAATACCTGCTTTCCCTTATCCAGCTGAATCCCATCACAAGATCACAGAATTGTTTTGGTTGGAAAGGGCCGTTAATTAAGATCATCAAGCCCAACCAGTAACCCAGCACTGCCAAGTCCACCACTAAACCATGTCCCTAAGCACCACATCTATGCACCTTTTAAATACCTCCAGGGACGATGACTCAACCACTTCCCTGGGCAGCCTGTTCCGAAGATTGACAACCCTTTCCATGAAGAAATTTTTCCTAATATCCAATCTAAACTTCCCCTGGTACAACCTGAGGCCATCTCCTCTTGCCCTAAATATATATCGCTGCAGCAATGACGTCCATCAGCATGAACAAGGTATACCATCACTGATGCCCTTCAAAGGGCCACTTGCATTTCACCCACCCACAAGCAAAAGACTCAGAGACCAAGCAAGCTCTTTGGGTGACCAAAAGTATTTAAACCAAATCTAACAAGCTTGCTCAGCTCATGTGGCAAAGAGCATGACGCTGCAGAGCAGCTGTTGGAGGGGTCTGCAGGCCACCAGGCCAACCCACTGACCACTAGCCCAACCATGAGAGCACCAGGGATGATTTGCATTATTGTCTTAATGAGAAGTGACATGTTATGTATCCACAGCCACTCAGGCTAGAAATACAGTAATTCAGTGTGATAAGATGACAAGTAAGAGGTAAGAAGTTAATGGTGTGGTGCCTTGTTGAACACAGCTTGTCATGCCTCATTAGATTTAAGAGAGTTATCTGAGACTCTGTAATTATCAGAGACAGTAAAACTGTTGTATTAAAGATAAAAGCTAGTATTATAGAGATATAATTAACTGCTTAATAGGGCATTTACTGTGCAGAGCTGCAGCAGGCTGTCTCCAAATTAAACCAGAAATCCAGCCAGGATTACTGGAGTTTAAACAGGCAGCAGAGTTGTTTGGTGGCTGTGACCCAGAGGTTAGGGGTGATGCTAAGTCCACATAAAAGTAGTACAAGGTCTCTGAAAACTGAAGGAGCTGATGAAGTCCTCTTTGAAGCAGTACTGCTTTTGTGCTTTAGGAACACACTCGGGCTCTGGAACAACAGGCTGAGCAGCAACTGCAAAGCATCCCTCTCTTCTTCCAAGCCCTGCAGAAAGCCAAGCCACGGCATGCACAGCCACAGGCTCAGCTAGCTGGGGCTGGAGAAAGGCTGAAGTCTCCTTTGCTCTTCTCAAAACACATCTCCACTCACTGGGGTCAACTCAGTTTTCCACTGGCTGTAGGCATGGGTGTGCTACTGTGGCTCAGGCAGATCAGTCCACCCTTAAGATTTATTTTAAAAGAGTTGTGTATGCTTATGCATCAGGCAAACAAGAAATGTGACGTTCAAGTTTAGCACCTAGAACCAATTAAAAATTGAGTTTAATGCACACAGAGTTGCATAAGATGGGAGAGAACCCCATTCAACTAGATTAAAGAGACTAGCGTTTACTGGTTCTACACTAGAAGACAACAGAAATTTGTCTTCCCAACAGTGACACCAGCTACAGCATTGATTATTTTAACTCTCCTTCCCTTTTCAGCTTTGTCCATTAGTAAAGCAAGCTGGCTTTTGCAAGGAAGCAGAAGATGTTACTGCACATCTCTATAGCTAAATGATCATCCCAGTTTGCCAGATACCTGCAAGCCTAGTTAGGGCAGCAGTCTGGACCACACCACAGGCCAGGAAAGCACAGGTCCCCCAGCTGCATGTGCTCCTCACAGACCCACGTGCTACTCAGTGCTCTATAAGTCTTAGCAAGCGTGCTATGCACACACAGTAAGGACTCCAAATCTCACTTTATGCCTCTTCACGTCATCACTAAACAGGAAACTAGTCCTAGAAACATGTGAAGCAAGTAAAATACACATGAACCTTTAGATTCTCTCCCCAGATCTTTCTAAGGGGAAGAAAACACCAGTGGAAGTACAGGCAAGCTTTCAGACTTCTTTGAAGTCTAAAAGAAGCAACGAATCTCAAAGCTGAATGCAGGCTGGGAATGCTTACTCCAGGGTTGACTTCAAGTAGGGAAGCCTGAGAAGTCAGCCTCAACTCACGCTTCCACTAGTGGTGTAAAGTCTGGCTGTTTACAGCATGTTTAAGGTGAGTCTTAGCTAGCATTGATGACCTACCAAGTTGCCCCCTTTATCACCAAGCAGAGCTACTCATGTTCTGAAGAGCAGCAAATTTGGGAGTTGTGTCAAGTCAACTGCCTCCCTGAGAGCACAAAATCCCCCAGTGGTGTGTACTGCTGCTGCAGGGACACCACAGGTTGATAGCAGATGCTGGGCGAAATAAAGCTGGACACACCATTTTAATGGCTGAGGATACTTGTAACAGAACAGGATGCTACAGCAAGCACCATGAAAAAACAAGTTGCTATATGGAGGAAGATAGAAACTGCTAGTCCAGGTTCTTCCTGCAGGACCCAACCCTGCACTGAACCTATTTCAGTCTGATCCTGAATTATTTCATTAACAGTAAAGTAGGCGGATGTCAACAGTGAAATAGTTCACACTGTGGAAATGCATTTCCTTCAGAAAGGCTTCAAAAGACAGTCCTCAAGAACAAACAGGAGCCTCATGAAGTCCCAACGTGAAGCATACAGGCTTCTCTAAAGCACACAGCTGTGCTGCAGCGTGGAGGTGAAGTGCTTTGTGATCATTTAGACTTGCGACATGGTCCAAAGCATCCCAGTAAAAGGCTGGGCAGGTGGGAAGACAATGGTCCTGGAAGGGTCAGGAAGAAGGGGGCACGGGTCTATCCCATTAAACAGGAGCAGAACACCACTGAGATGACAGCATGCCTTCTTGAGTTGGTGTCCTCATAAGTTACCGCTCTCCCCCTACTTGGCTGCAGTTACTGCAGACAAAAAGCCATGAAGTTAAACAAAAGGGAAGGAAGAAGAGTGACAATTTGAGACACATACCCTGCCCATGGCTGAGAAAGGGCAGAGCAGGAAACTAAATACTCCCAGGCCCTTCCTCTTCAGTCAAGGCACTAAAGATCATATACATTGGAAATTCCCTGAGGATCACCAGGCTGGGTGGAAGTTGGACACCTGAATAAGGATCTGTGAAATGTAAAAAAAGGTTTGGGAGGAGAGTCATAGATCTGTAAACAGTCAGCAAACTAGAAGATAAAGCTCAGTAACAGCTATCCTCATTTTTTTTTTCTACAGAGTAAAGAGGCAGACATTTATTATTATGTTTTCTTGATGCAGGAGAAAGGGCTTTGCCTATCCTAGACACATATAGTTCCCTGAAGTTTCCAGTCTGCAGCAATGCTGTCCCACAGTCTACTTTTGTTTTTGAAAACAAGATCTCCAATTATTATAATCAATTAAGACAAGGACATCAGCAACCGCCCAGTTCCCTCATGCTGTTCCCCACCCCATTCACGGTGGACCTCTCCCACATGGAATGTCCTTCCCACATCCCCCACTGACCCCACATTGCATTGAGGCAGCTCCACTGCAGATGTGTGCATCACCACAGGTGCCTTTTACCCCTCCTGGAAATAAAACCCTTACACCAGGCAGAATTAGCCACAGTAGCAACTAGCTGCCAATTAGCAAAACAGACCCCTAAGTAAGGTTTCTACAGAATCAAAGGTTGAAAATTATTTCCCTGGGAGAAGTTTAGGCGTGCTTGGCTGATGGTCAGACCATCTCCTTTATAAATCTTACTGCAATCAACCGAAGGATTCAAAAGTTGAGGTTTGGAAAGGAGATGCCAACTCAGACAAAGCTTTTAAGAGCTGATTTACAGGAGATGCAAGCCTGACCCCACCATGCTCAGCAGCAGGTCCAGAAGATGAATACTGAAAATGAATATTGGAAGCACTCAGAGAAAGCACTGCAGCATGCATCACCTAAATTGTGAATGGTCCGCCAAAAATAAAGGCTGCCACACCCAGAACTGGTTACACTGTCACCTGCTTTTAAGAGAAGGGTCCATGTCTAGGGCAACACCATACTAGCAAGAGCATCAGGACTTTATTTCTGGCCTTTTCAGAAGGGGACTTGGAGCTATTGTACCAGGGAAGAAACAGAAGCTCCCCCCCTGCCCAACCTCTGTGTTATTTATAGGCAGTATAGTCTCCAATAACACATTTCAACCTATTTTGAAGAACACACCCTTTCCCAGGCTTTTTCCAAGCCCCAGGCAGGAAAGAAGCCAACATGCAGGATACAGAGGCCAAAACCCTGGGGTCTGCAACTATTCTTAGCCTGAGCATGCAGCTACTCTGACAGCTTGACCCGAGACACAATGGGCGGAAGCAGGAGCCACTGTTTGTAGAGAGCAGCCAACGTGCAGCTCGTGAGATAAGTGTGCACCCAAGCTGGAAAAGCTCAAAACATATACCCTCCATCAGTTCAGGGAGCAGCAAAAGTCCTGTCAGTGGTTTAAGGACACAGATTGCTACTGACTTACATCCTCTAGTCTGCACTAGATGTATTTAGTCATTCCCTCGCAGATACCCTTGTACAAATGCTTCAAGAACATAAGCACCTGTAGCAAAACTGGCAGAGGGAATACTTTAAGGAAGAAAGAGGAATGGAGGATACATTCTAGGATATCTCTGGGTCTACGTGACATGAAGTGGCAGGGAAGTATATAGATTGAACTAGCTCCCACTGAAGATATCCAGCTATTGCTGGGCTATTCTACAGCATCTTTTACATAAGAAGAGTTTCTTCTGGGATGGAGTGCTCCTACTTGTTAGAGGAATGCACATGGACAGTGGGTTTATGCACTCAGGAAGCTCCTGCTGAACCAACGGCCATACGCAAAGTCCTGCATGGTGCTGCACACTGGACCTCCCAGGCTGATGCAGGTGGGCCATAAGAAAGAAATGGTTCTACTTTTTCCTAACAAAAAAAAAAAAAAAAAAAAGGGCAGAATAGAAAGAAGAAAAGACTTGGACATCTTTCCTTCCTGAGATCTCACCTAACAGCTGCTCCTCTTCCCTCTCTTGTGTCATTCCCAATGTTGTTTAGCCCATCTATTCCTATTCCTCATACAAATCCAGGATCATCTGCAGGTCCAGCGCAGGGGAAGCTCTGGAACCCACAGAGCAGCACCACCTCCCCATCATCTACCCTGCAGACACATGCCAAGCACCTCAGCTGGAGCATTGATCCATCTGGGGATCCTGACTGCCCAAATGAAGGCCACATAGTACTTTGGTATGGTTCTCAGTTTCAATCTCTACCGTCACTGTCTTATTCCTACGTGGATTTTTACAGCTGTCGTTATAGCCAAGTGCCATGTGGTTATAAACCGTAACTTTGAGATAGCAAGCACTAGTCATGCTTTGCACATTGAAAACAGGGCATATAATTTGATGACTCAGTCGATCTTCTAGGAAACCTGGATTTGGGCTAAGCTTTAGCTCAAATGCAGAGTGTTTTATTTAACTCTGTCCTGGGGGAGGCAGTAGTGACTTTCTCTACATAAAGCATTGCTACATTTCAGGTCAGTACCTTGAAAAATGGGGTTTAAACAGGGAATGCCGTATCTTGAGAGCACAAGATTTGAGATCAACACCTGAAGAATTAAGTCGTGCAACTGGCGTGGTACTTTAACTTAAAGTCTGTCTGCCATACAGTTTTCTCACAAATGCTGTTAAGAAAAAAAACCAGCTGGAAGCTTAAAGACTCCCCCCTAAAGTGTTACTTGCTTCATCTCTGAATTACAGAAGACTAGTTTCCCTGTAAAGTTTCTTGTACAGAGTTAAAAGTCACATATAATATCAATTGTTCACCACATATTGCAGAACCAATTCAGCAAGGAGTAAGGCACTTTGCAGCCCTTAGTTTACAGATAACTTTTCCTGCAGTTCTAGTTTGCCAGCTCATTTCTCAGCTCATCCAATCCATTTGTTCCTTCAGAAACCGGGAACCTCACAGCCCTCGCTTCGCATGCAGCTTTCCCTGCTCAGTTTGGCTGTTCAAAAGGTGACTTCCGAGAAGAGGTCAACGTAATCAACAGCTGAAATTGAGAAGCTTTGTAGGAAGCTGCGTTCAGCTTAATGAAGCACATCAAGTGCTGCGCGGACCTTTCAGCTTACAAAGCACAACGTGTGTTTTCAAGCTCAGCCGGTTTTCAGATGTAGTGAAGCAGAAGAAAAACGTCTTGAGAGTCCTGCCATATGTAGCTTTTTGCTTAACCCACAAACCTACATGTAAATCAAGTCTGCTACACCCCATGCCTTGCACCTCCAGAGACACAGTTAACCTTTGTGACTTTCTTTTCCCCTCGAGAGAAAAGCATCCTCAGTGGTGACGTTCCCATTTAAATATGCATGTGCGTGAATAATCAAAATCAAACATAGTTATTTATGTTAGAGGAAGCAAAAATCAGTGGAGCTTGTCTTGGGCACGGTAAGCCTGTAGTGCTCTCATGTCCTGGGCAAGTTTATTTCAAAACAGAGTAGAAGTCTGGACAGATCAAGTGACCTATCACTTATTTCCCCTCTTTCCTGACATGGACTCACACTTCCACCCACCCTTACGAGAGGTTTTCAGGGTAAAAGCAAAAAAAAAACCCACACAGAACACACTCAGGATAGTTTTGAAGCACAGAAACAGTGCTGCAATTCAAAGCATGTATAGCAACAAAACTGAACTTAGCACTGGGGCAGGATCATAGAATGGTTTGGGTTGGAAGGGACCTTTAAAGGGCATCTAGTCCAACCCCCCTGCAATGAACAGGAACATCAACTAGACCAGGTTGCTCAGAGCCCCATCCAGCCTGGCCTTGAATGTTTCCAGGGATGGGGCATCTACCACCTCCCTGGGCAACCTCTGCCAGTGTTTCACCACCTTCATAGTGAAAAATTTCTTCCTAATATCTAGTCTAAGTCTACCCTCCTTTCGTTTAAAACCATTGACCTACAAGGTCTACTAAAAAGTCACAAAAGGTTGCTTAAGTTTGATTTATCTTATGGAGATAAGTACCACAGCTTCCACCAATCCTGCTCAACGTTCCGATGCTTCCATCCACTGGGAGACTCTTTCCTATTTTCATTAACCAATTGCCCACCATCCTGGAGAAAAATGCACTGGAAGATCAAGCTGGTAAGTCCACAGGGACCAGGAAAACACAGACCATAGAACAAGGGGGTACATCTTAAGAGGATCTTTACCAGCAGTTTTCTACCACAGTCAAGAGCCACTGCTGCTTTCACGGTCAATCTGGCAAACTCCTATTCTGTGGTCCTTGGACCAGCATGTAAAACACCACCCTAGCTGCTAACAGAGCACCTCCATCACCAAATCCTGCCTGGAAGCCAGCACCAGGGTCCCTACCACCAGCAGCTCTGCCTTCTTAGACTAAGCTCAAGGCAAGATGTGCTGGAAAAATGCATCCAGCAGTGATATGCAAGAGGAGATAAAGGGACAGTGCTGTCACATTAGGCAGGATCAAGACATTTTCAAAAAGTCAAGCTGAAACCCAGGTTTCACTGTGTGAAGAGGGCTACGAAGCTCAGTCCAGTACAGCTCTCCTTGCCTGGAAGTATGAACTCTCTCCAAGAGCTAAGTCTCTTTTGACACCTGCAGCACAAGTGCTATTAAACCTCATTCAGGAGCTCAGAGGCTGCTGACAGTTTCAGGAAGAGAGGAAGTTGGAAGGGAAATAAATGTTCTTAGATGTCCTCCACGCTGTTTGTGGTGGCCTAGAAAACAAGTATACCAGCTCCAAGGAAAGCTTTTTCCATTCACAATGGAGAAAGAGATCCTTTAAAACTCCCCAAATCTGTTTCTTTTGGACTCCATCTAATTCACAAAAAAAAGCTATGGCTAGAATTTCTACACAAGATCTCTCCACACACACACCCTTCCCCCCCATTTAAAAGGGTTTTGCTGTCCAGGCTGCAAATCTGGACAAGTTTTGCTAGTCTACAATCTCTTCCTCAAAAAAACCCCAAAACTTAATAGCAGCACCTGCAGGGACTCAAGCCCCAAATCCTACCCAGCATTTGCAGCTGAGATAACTCAATATGTTTGCTCCACTCAACTGAGTGATGATCAAAGCAGAACATTAAAAACTACTTCACATGGGATTGCACAATTATCCACACTCCTCCACGTAGTGACCTCCCTAAGGGCAAGTTCTTGCACAGCAAACTGGACTGCCACACGCACAGCTGCTAGGCTTTACTGGCTCTTCTTTCAAGTGTATCCTAGTTCTTGTAGCAAGTGTCCTTACAGCCAAAGTGCCTCCAAAGCCACGGCAGGCAGGTGGGAAGGATAACGAAACATTTTCATTTGATTACCAAATGTGGTAGAGTTGCACCCAGAGCAAGCCCTGGACCACACTGGAATTAGGCTTGACTACAACCTTAAAGACCCTTCTTACTGCAAAAGCAAGAGAGTATTTGTAGGCTCAAATGAACTTTGTTATCACTATTGCTCACGGTAGTTGGCCAGATTAAGTGATACCCAGCCTAGGAAAGCTCTTTAGTGTGGTTATATTACTTCTGGGTCCTGTTTTCGCCAAATGAAGGACCCATCTCATGTACCCCACAACAGTGGGGAGCAACCATCCCACTCATGCCATTACAGCGAAACAAGTATTTCCTCTGCTGCCCCAGAACTTTTGCTCTAAGTTGACTTTTTTTGTAGCCTTTGCAACAGGCTAAATGACCTCAAGAAGCCTAGTGGGCTGTTGTCATAAAACTTGAAACCATAGGTGACAGGTCCAATTGGCCATTATTTTCTCTTCCAGGATTGCATAGGAGCAATCCTACAGCCCAGACACACACTGGATGCAGAGCACCAATTCAGACAATCACGCAAGACTGATTTCCTCCTCTATTGGGTTCTCCTACCAGGTTGGCAGGAAACAATCTTTCCACAGCCCCAAGAGACAGAAATTCAGGGACACAAACTCTTCTGACAACAATGTATAAACTTAACCCTTCCTGCCATGGGCCATACTTGGGACCCACACTTTGGATGTACACTCTGTGAGCACATCCCATGCACACACCCCTGCAAAACTTTGCAGAACACTACGTTACTGTTAATTCAAGTTCCTCTAGATGTTTTAAAGTGCTCTGAATTGTACCTGCACAGTTTGGAAAGCTTATTCTAAACAAATTCAGGTTCTCCTATAGCCAAGCTGAACTAGTACTTTAAAGTAGAAGGAATGCAGAAGGCATTGGCTTGGGTTCAGATAGGAATTAAATTCCACTTGCTGACCTCTAAGATGGAGCTAGCTGGCCAGCAACATCCCATTAAAGCAGAAATCACAGAAATACACAGCCAGGAATGTCACAGTACTGAAGGAAGAAGTATCAAAGAAGGGCTGATGCTGACTCCAGTGACACCAGTGTCCCAAGATCTAGACAAGATAGTCATCCAGCTGGGACTGCCTGACAATGCTGAGCTGGATGAAGATGCAATCAAGGTTCCCAGGAACCTTTTTGACTCTGGACACACAACACCTCCAGCTCAAAAGGCTCCCATACCTCCCAGCTACTGGAACCTTCTCCCCAGGAGGCTGCCAACTGAATGGGCCACATGAATAGCCCAAAAGCTGCATCAAAGCAAGTTATTGCCCAACGTAAAGTTCTTGGTAAGCCCATTACAACCTTAGCAGGTTAGGAGTCTGCAGACAAACAGCCCCAACAGCAGATCTGAGAAAAAACTCCAGCTGGGAATGTGTGAATGGGGCACCGATAAGAAACAGCTGGGGTGAATTAGGGACCACCAGCCCAGCTGCAGCCAGAGGAGGTGCTGCGGTGAGATCCCAGGGCTGTAAACACATCTGCTTTTGGGGTTCCAGCCAGGGCTTTCTTTCACAGCTTTAGTCATTGAGCTGATTCACAAGGAAACCGCATAAGATCAGGTTTTGGTTTCTCCTCATTAACCAAGAGATTGTTAATGTTCAAGGAAATATTAGCCCTTGCACCAGGGGGAGAACAACAGTTAGCCCAGGGTTGATGACTTGCTAGCTGGGGCTATGAAGCCTTCATCCACAGAAGTACGATTAACTGATGTCGTTGGTTTTACAGGACACCCCCAAGGAGTTGACAGGACAATTAACCCATACGTGCACATCAGTAAGGGGAACAGAATCACTAAATTAATCTATTACTGTCAATGTTTGGTGAAATACAAGCTACTCCAGGTGGAAAAAGCTATCAGTTATTGCAAGAAGAACTTGTTGGGGTTTTCCCTGCCAGCCTGGCACTAACCGCAGCACTGGAACCTTTGAAAGTGGTTTCCAGAAGGCAGAGAGGGGCAAGCGAGCCTCAAAATCTGCAGCTACTTAGCCGGAAAACTTGGGAAGTTTTAGTTCACTGTCATCATGGGCTTTTAAACAAGGAAAACAGATCGAGTTCTGGCATGTTATTCAACTTGTGTTAAACCACTTAACCCTAAAGAGAAGCAATGCTCACGTTGCTCTGAGTGAAATGCAGCTGCAGCACAAAACAGCAGTAAAATTTTTCGGGTCTTTCAGTACTAGTGCTCCCCACTACTACTTCTCACTGCTCAGCTGCTTTCTCTCACTACCACCCCGTCACAGAAACGCACTCTCTCAGAAAACTCCTTCCCCAGCCCTAAAACTACAGTTTAAACAAAGTTAAACAGAACAACATCACAATACAATTAAGGGCACTATTACAATGGTGCTTGATTAGAGTATGACACCTGCCTTGTTTTTGTTAGCTTCTTCCTTGTAAATCATCGAGTTACACCATTAGTTTTCACCCTTCATTAAAATTTTCTAAGTGACTGAGTAATCGCTCACACAAGCGGAGCCAGTCTCAGCAGATTAAAACTGCAGATTCGTGGGGCTTCATTACCATCAGATTAAGGTTAGAAACAAGAGTTTTAAGAACAAGCATCTGGAGCCTTAACTGCCGGCTCAGTACAGCGGTAACCACAAAGTACCGCACCTCCCTCCTCTTTAAATCCTACAGGTAGATAACGCAAAATTTGGCACTTATAAACCCAACCTCCCCTCTCCGAGCTGCGCTGCGCTGGCTGGAACCCGGCGAAGGTAAAGACGGTCGCCACCGGCCACCCCCCGCGGGGCAGAGGGCTGCCCTCCCGGCCGAGCATCCCCCGGTACTCACGCATGAGGGTGCTGAAGGCGCAGAGAGCCAGCAGCGCCTGCAACAACACGCCGAAGCGACCCAACAACGCTCCGCTGCCGCAACCGTGAGCCGGGCGGGGGGCGGCCATGGCGGGTACGGAACGATGCGGAACGGTGCGGAGCGGTACTGCCGCGTACAAAGGCGGCTCCGAGCCGCCCCGGCCGGCGGCGGCCACACCCGGGGGCGGGGCGGGGCGGGGGTGGGCCCGGCCGGGGATGGGGATGGGGACGGGGATGAGGATGGTCCCGGAGGGGACTGGGGTACCAGGTTGGGGAAGTAGTGATGAGGTTTGGGGTGCTGGGTTGGGGGGGGGGGTGTGTCCTGGTGGGGATAATAGGGTTGCTGGGCTGGGTGGGTGGGGGTCCTGTCAGGGTTTGGAATGCTGGGTTGGGGGAGTCTGGGAGGTGTTTGGGGTGCTGGGTTTGTGGGGGTTTCAGCAGGGTTTGGGGTGCTCTGGGTGGAGAGGTCCTGGGAAGGCTTGGGATGCTGAGCTGGGGGAGGCTCGGTGAGGTTTGGGGTGCCAGGGGGGTTCCAGTGATGTTTGAGGTGTCAGGCTGGGGGAAATCTTGACAGTGTTTGGGGTGCCTGGTTAGGGGAGTCCTGGTGGGGCTTGGGGTGCCCTGATGGAGAGGTTCTGGCAGGGTTTGGGGTGTGATGGTTGGGGGTGTGGGTGGGGGTCCCAGTGGAATTTGAGATGCTGGGTGTCCTGGTGAGGTTTGGGGTGCCGGGCTAGGGAGGTTCTGGCGGGGTTTGGAGTACTGGGTTGGGGGGATCCTGGCAGGATCTGGGCTGGGGAGGGTGGATGGGTGTCCTGGTGGGGATTGGGGTGCTGGGTTGAGGGGTTCCAGAAGCAATTGCGGTGCTGGGTTTGGGAGGTTCTAGTGGGGTTTGGGGTGCTGCATTGCAGGGATGCTGGTGGGGTTTGGGGTGCCAGGCTGGGGAGAGTGAGTGGAGGGACCAGCAGAGTTTGAGGTACTGGGCCAGAGAGGGTCCTGGCAGGGTCTGGAATGCTGGGTGAGGGGGACTCCCAGTGGGATTTTGGGTATCAGTCTGGGAAGGGTAGGAGGATTGCCAGGGGAATTGGAGGTACTGGGCTGGGGAAGACAAAATGAGTGCCAGTGGGGCTTGTGACGACTGGGAGGGAGGCATGAAATCACCCCAACAAGGTTTTGGGGTGCTGGTCTGGGGGCATGGTAGTGGGCAGCAGGTTCAGGGGTGCAGGCATGGGGTGAAGATACAGACTGTCCCAGCAGAGTTGTGGGCATGCTGAGCTGGGAAGAGGAGGGGGATGGTGCTAGTCAGGGATTTGATGGTGCTGGGCTGGGAGAGCACAGAGTCATCCCCGGGGGGTTTGAGGTTGCTGGGCTGGCGGTTCTCAGGATGCCCAGGGCTGGAGCACTGCCCCGGTGAGGGAGGCTGAGGGAGCTGGAGATGAGGCAGCTTGGGGGCCAGCCCATAGCAGCCTGCTCATCTCTATGAGGACCTGAGGAAGACAGAGCCAGGTGCTTCCCAGTGGTGCATGGCAGGAGGACAAGGGACAATGGGCATCAACTGAAACAAGAGAGGATCTGCCTGCATGTAAGGCAAAACTTTTTCCCTAGGACAGCAGCGACACAGGCTGTCCAGCGAGGCTGAGCAGGATCTGTCTTTGATGATTTTCAAGACTGGATTAGACCTTGAGTATCCTGGTCTGATCTCAGAGCTGACCCTGCTTTAAGTAGGAGGTTGGACCAGACACCTCCCCAGGTCCTTTCCAACCTGAATTATCCTATGCTCCTATTCCTGTGGTCTGTGGCAAGGTGATCTGAGACATTGCAAGGTCTGCTGATGGGGTCAGGATCTCAAACTGCAGGCTTAAACCTGTTTTTTTGCTACTCTGTGTAATACTGCTTCCACTCCCCTTTGCAGCCACCTCCCCAGGGAGTAGGTTTCAGTTTCTATTCCTTTTCACTATACCTGACACCGTCTTTAGGGAGTGCTGAGGTCACGTGCTTGAGTTTTCTTTGCGTTTAGTTACAAAGCCAAAGAGGCTGCAAATCTCATCATATCATATGACCCTGAGCAATGACCTTAAAACCAACAGTAGATGTGTTGAGACAAGAAAATCGTGGGAACTGGCCTGCTTCCAAAGTAGGTCCTGTTCACAATATGGGAGGGAATTGTGTCATACGTGGGCTTGGGAATCCCCTGTCCTGCTGATGTCATTAGTGCCAGGCAGTTTGGGCAGCGGGTCCCTCCTCCAGCTGCCTGTTGCTGCCTGCACGGACTTTCCCCAGCCCCTCAACTGAGCCAACACATCCCCTGGTACCAATGTGGTAACTCCTCGTCACTGAAATAATCCCCATCAGAAATAGTCCCTCCTCTTTTCAAGGGTGAATTGAATTTTGGATTGATAGATGTTCATTTAGCTCACCAACTTTAATCATGGTTTAATTGTGAGTTCAGTCAGCAAGCTGGACATTTGATATTGCTACGTCATTTTCAGCTGATTTTATATGTGTAATTGTAGTTTCATAAAAAAAAATCTTAATTCCCCTGGATTGGTAAATCTGTGTTTTGCAATCAGTCACCTTTATATTAAATTCTAAACCAAATATTAAAGTTGATATATAAGCCAGTTCAACGCACTATATGTGGAAGCATCTATTAAGCAAATACATATCTTAACTCAGATTTACTCAGGCTCTAACATTTTGCATTTTCTCAAGTTTCTTACGGTGCTGCTAAAGAACTATTTCCAAGAATTCCTTGCCAGATGATAATTTTTCACCTGGGAATTGCCTCAGACTCTATTTGCCCCAATATACCACAGCAATTGGAGAACACACAGAGAAAAAAAAAGACATTTAAACCAGATTGGTATTTCTTAAACAAAATTTCATTTTCTGTGAACAACTTGCAAATTATCTGTAAGAGATGGTATCTGTGATGCCTCGGTGGATTGCATGTGTATGCACAAGGGGAAAGTTTTCCTAAGGCTTTCCCAGAACCAGTTGTGCCTCCTCTCTTTTCTTGCTAGCCCAATTAACGGTGACTTCCCCCTGCTGCTGCGTTCAGCAGAGCAAACTTGTCTGAGGTCTTATTTTCAAGTGCTGATACATTTACGAGAGAGCGCAGCACCTCACGTGTGAAAACACACTGCTGTAAAAGAAGACAATAAACAGAAACCCCCTGATTTCACCCTTGGTTGCAGGAGGAGGCAGACACCATTTAGCAGCTATTGCTTCTTGACACTCCACCGTGAAACCACAGCTTTGCTTTATCAAAAGCTTAATTTGCGCTTCAAAATATTTGGGTTTCATGAACCCATGCAAAAAGCCCTTAAGTCTCAGCTGTATCCGAGGTGGCGTTTGGGAGCTCTGGCTACTAAATTCTGCTTCTATATTATTTTGGCAACCAAGATGCCCCACAGCTCTCTCCCTGCTTTTTCCCCCAGTGTTTTCCATCCCTCTGCAGAGGCAGAGGGAGGCACTGGATCCTGTTTATACCTGGCACTGATCCCAAGGTGTGTGTCCACCTGGTTGTGAATGGTGCGAGCTGGAACCATCAGGGCAGCCGAACTCAAATCCTGAGTCAGTGCCCTCAGGTGCCACAGCTCAAATGATTATTTTCCTTAGGGAAATTTTCCTTTGGGGCTCTAGTTTTGATCCTGAGTTGATGCAAAGCTGTTTTCTAAGCAGGAAAGTTAAGAGAGTGAATGTGCTCTCTGATCTGTTCAGGGTAAAGCCCTCCAAAGCTGTGCCATGGCAGGACTTTGCAGCCAATCTCAGCAGCAAGAGTGGCATAATGACAGAAAAAAGAAGGGCTGAGATCCTTCTCTTTTCCCTTAACCTTGGTTAGATTTGTGCATTGGTCAGTTTATGCTGATTTACTTCAATCTATCCATTGATCTTTGTGAGCTTACAGAAATAACGATGAGAAATATTGATGACATTTGCCAAAACAGCAAAGTAAGAAAAAGCAAACCAAGTAAGAAGCTATGCAAGAAATTTCCTAACAAATAGAAATTAATAAAGGAGTCATTAAAGAAAAAAAAAAAAAAGGATTTAAATATTAGGCCATGTGCGTAAGCATAAAATCAGAAAAGATGAGACACCAAAGCAGTTTCAAGTAATAAGGGAAGAAAACCCGATCCAGGCAATTCTGTAGATGTATGAAAGCAAGAGGAAAATGAAGGATGGAGTAAATCCATGAATTCTAGAGAGTGGAAAACCAAATAATGGAAACCATAGAAAATACTTCATTTTTTTCACCCTCCAAAAAAAGATTAGCAAGCAAAATTAATTTAAATCAATGGGAGCAGAGATAGTGCAGGGCAAGAACAGGTTAAAAGATTAGAGGAGGCAGGTCTGATGTTTTCAAGGACCTGAAGAAACCTGTGCAAGAGTAGGTGTGAAGTGGGCAGAGTAAAGCCTGGCTCCTCGGGGGTTATCACAGGGGACTTGGTGAGGAGGTTTCGGAGGACTGGAGAAGGACAAACGCTGTTCCTGCCTGGGAGAAGGGGGGGAATGAGACTCTGGGGAATGAGAGACCGGCCAGCTTTATTCCTGTAGCCAGGAAGATACTATTAAAAGTTATCAAACAATCAATTTATAAGCACCTAGAGGATAATAAGGTAATAAAACACAGCCAACATGGATTTGACAGGAATAAATCGTGTCAAGCCAGGTTCATTTTCTACTCTGAGAGGACAGCTAGCCTGCTGGATAAGAAGAGGCAGGAGACGGGCTGTATCCTGAGGAGGGCTTTTCTTGCTTTCCTCATGATGCTCTCATAAATAAGCAGGGAATATATAGCTCCTGTGAGCTTTGTAGGAGCACTACCTCCTGAGAAACTGCCACCCACTGCTCAAACAAGGTGTTTGCTGCTGCGTCAGAAGAGGTGCAATAGCTCCGAGGTAGGTATCTAAAGTTAGGTAAGGTAAATCTCACCCTTAGGCGATGATCAAGGATTCCAAGCTAGAAGAGTCTGTGCACATTTGTGAGGTTAGGGTGATAATTAGAAATTATTTTGTTAAACTGGAGGGATGGTTCCAAAGTCAACAGAATGAAGTGCAATGAGTGAAAGGGAGGGAAGGAGGCAGAAATTGGCATACCTGGCTGGAGAGGGGATCGGGAGATGTAAGTAGCCTGCAGGCAAAATGTAAGTCAATAACAAAAAAGGTGTTGCAAGGAAAGCACATCCTGTTCTCGGAGGTTATCTGGAGTGTTTTATACAAAATCTGGGGTAGCTGCTGGGTTCGGCCCAGTTTTGCTATCACACAAAGATGTATACATGCTGAAGTCTGGAGAAAGGCAAGAAGAATGACAAGCATTTGAGAAAATAGGAATTAGAAAGGAAATGAGATATTTTTTTTTTCCCCTCAGAAAAAAAACCACAGGAATAATAGGCGTCATTGGAGGAACAGGGTTTGTGGCAAAACTATTCCAGTACAGAGACAGTTATTGGAAAAAGTTATTAGAGAAAGTTTTTAGAATTGTCCTTCACATCTATCTGTTTCTCAAAAGGACAGCACCATTATGAGCTGCTTATGCGTCTTTTCTGGCTGAGAAGACAGTGACTGAGAAAATCAGATGTTCATTTTGGGCTCAGAGAGATCTTTTTTGTTTGCTTGAGTTGTAGCAGTGGTGGAGTCCATCACTGAGTCAGGGCAGGAAAGGACATCTCATTACTCATTAAAACCTAAGCTCAGCTGGGGACATCACAGCTGGGATACCAGAGCATCTTCTGTGCCATTCCTGTGTTGTGGGAGTGTGGCATGTGGGCTCAACACATCAGTGGAGAGCAGCAGCAGTAAGAGTAGCAGCATGGATCAGTGCAAGTGTTTTGGGCTAGACAGACCTGATTAGAAAAATCAGCAGTGGCGGTTGCGAGAAAACATGTGAAATAAGTGCATGGTGCTCAGCTAGATTAGAGTGCATTTTTTTCCGGTAATTCTGCTCTATTTTACCCCATGAGTGTTGAGACCCTGTTCATTTTCTTCCTGACCTTCAGTACTTCTTGTCCACTGCAAAAGGCTGCCCATATTCCTTGAGGACAATATGCATTGGTTGTTTTTCTTTTTTTTTTTTTTTGGTCCTTACCTGAAAAAACAAATCAGCTTTTTGTTATAAAAAAGGGTGTTTTGGAGCACTGGAATTGTCCAGCCCATTGCAATGGCTAATGACAATCATCTGCATGTTGCCCCTTCCTATGCACCACTGGCTGGGATGTCTGACATGCAACCCAGGTACCAGATTACATGCAGAGCCCTCGGTGTGGCTGGGTTTCTGTTTCAAAACAGACCTGGGGAGAGGACACGTTTTTCAAGGCTTCCTCGCTTCAAGGACATGTAGCTCTGAAAATCTGCTGGCTCGGGATCAGGCAGGATACTCGGCACTGAGCCAGGGGCTCCAGTTTATTTGCATTTGCTGCTCCTTGCACCGAGCTGAGAAGGAAATAAGAGTGCAGGAGATGACATTCCTTTCCACCTCCAAATCCCCAGTGGCTGGGTTTTTTTTTTTTTTAGGTCCAATACTTTTTTGTAATGTTGCCATGGCCTTGGATGCCCTTATAGCAGTCCTGGTGTAATCACAGAACAAAAAAGCCAGTCCCTGCCATGTGCAAGCTATTCTTGGGTGGGATCTGTCTCACCTGGCTTTAGGAGTCTCCTGTTGAGATGTCTCTTGGCTTCTTTCATAGCCAGTGGAGAGAAATAGCCTCCTGAAGGATGTCTTCCTCTGACCTGTTCTGGTCAGCTCTCAGATGAAGTCAGTCTGCTCCATCTGCAGGCAGTTCAGTGACGGCCCCACGTCTCAGAAAAGAGTCACAGAAGTGCAAGTGCTGATTTTTACAACGCAACATCATTTTCTTCAACTCACCCACGCCATAAACAGATGTTTCGTGCCCCCCCAATGTCCTCAGTGTGATGGTAGGGATGAGGAAGGGGCAGTAGCAGGTCTGCAGATGGTTATTGTGGTAAGATGGCGGGGGGTGTGCAGGAAACTGCCCTTTCCAGGATAACCCTCGTGTAAATTATTAATCTGATTTTATTTCTCATCTGATGGAGAAATGGCTTCTGAAAACAAGGTCTCTTGAGAAAACTTCCTTTAACTGATACTTGGAACAGACTTTATTCATACTGCCAGCAGCAATGATCCCTGCTGATTAAGTAGTAGACAGACCTTATTCTTGCTTAATTACCCATTTTTACAAGGCCTGGCACATTTAACAATCGGTTCCAGGTTCTATTCATAAGAAGAGGCCAACACCAATTTTTGTATCAGCAAGACTTTGTATTGCAGGATACTCCAAGGAGTAATCATCAAGATAATTCTTCTGTATTTTTAATAAGTGCTTTAGCCGTGTTATTATGAGACATTCAATGTCTTGCTCTGAATGTGTTGTGGTTTAACCCCAGCCAGCAGCTCAGCCCCACGCAATTGCTCGCTCATTCCCCTCCGGCTGGATGGGGGAGAGAATTGGAAGAGTAAAAGTGAGAAAACTTGTGGGTTGAGATAAAGACAGTTTAATAAGTAAAGGAAAAGCCATGCACGCAAGCAAAGCAAACCAAGGAATTCATTCCCAACTTCCCATGGGCAGCCAGGTGTCCAGCCATCTCCAGGAAAGCAGGGCTCCATCATGCGTAACAGTGACTTGGGAAGACAAACGCCATCGCTCCCCCTTTTCCTTCTTCTTCCTCCAGCTTTATTTGCAGAACATGACATCACATGTTATGGAATATCCCTTTGGTCATTGGGGTCAGCTGTCCTGGCTGTGTCCCCTCCCAACTCCTTGTGCACCCCCAGCCCACTCGCTGGTGGGGTGGGGTGAGGAGCAGAAGAGGCCTTGGCTCTGTGTAAGCACTGCTCAGCAGTAGCTAAAACCTCTATATTATCAAAACTGTTTTCAGCACAAATCCAAAACATAGCCCATACTAGCTACTATGAAGAAAGTTAACTCTATCCCAGACAAAACCAGCACATTCTCCACTCTTTATTTTCACCCTTTTGGTGATCCTAATATCCGATCTAAACCTCCCCTGGCACAACTTGAGGCCATTTCCTCTTGTCCTATTGCTTGTTACTTGGGAGAAGAGATCAATCCCCACCTGGCTACAACCTCCTTTCAGGTAGTTGTAGAGAGTGATAAGGTCTCCCCTCAGCCACCTTTTCTCCAGGCTACAGAAGAATACAAGTTCCTTCAAGCTTGAGATGATGTTTGAATTTATGGCCATTGTGGCCTGGGCAGAACGCCCTGGATCTGAACTGCAACAGAGTGGATTTAGGTTGGCATCAGGACACCTTTTTCAGGAATAAGGCTAGTTAAGAGATGCAGTAAGTAAGTTGTTGGTGGCAGAGAAATTCTGCCACTGGAGGGTTTTAAGAACATCCATCTTTTTAGATAGTCTTCTCTCAAGGACAGCTAGGTAATTTCTGTTTGGGGTGGGATGATGGATGAGTTGATCTCCTAAGTTCTCCATGAACTGCATTTTCTGGGCTGCCATGCTTGTTTTAGCCAGCCTCTCCCTGTGATGCATCATTATCTATTGGACAGACAGGTAGTGTCCTAATCCTATGCTTTTGGAGATCCGACTCCTCATCCTGCTTGGTGGCACTGCTGACAATATTTCCGCTTGTCAATCAATCTCTGGAGGTCATCGAGACGTTATGTCCCCTCTGAGGGCAGACCCAACCTGGACTTATTTCAGGCAAGGATCGCACTGAGTTGGCAGTGCTTGCCTGTCCGCCTGTCTCTCACCTTTCCACTTCAGGGGGATCAGACTTCTCCTCAGGCAAGAAAAAGGGTAAAGAGAAAAAAAATCAAATCAAATACAGTTTTGTTCTTTACTGCTCTTCTGTCTCTCTGGCAGACCTGAGATTTCCCCGGGGAAAAGGAAACCTTTTTCTCTGCACGGTCGTGGGTTTGGATGAGTCCTTTAAGATCTTTTGCTGGATGTGGGAATCTGACTGCCTGGGTAACTATTTATGTGAAAAGATCAGTTAGGAAATGGAGACCTACCCAATTGGCAAAATGTTAAATATTCACAAAATTCATGTAGCATGAACCAGAGAGGACCTTGATTATTTTCCCCTGAGTTCTATCGCTCAATAGAGAGTCTTGAAATAAAATGCTAATTTGCCAAGACCTGGCGAATATTCACCGCTCCCAAGCCTTTCTTCCATTAGCACTTGAAAACCACAGGTTCCCTCACAAGCCATCCTTGATGTTTTATAAATGTTATAGCTAAGGCATCGTTTCTGCTTCCTTTAATGCATTTTTTACAGCTGCAGCAGAGATATTATTTCAAGTCAGGCTGCAGACAGTCATCCTGAAAGAAACCTCAGTTACCTCTCCTGGGATGTTTCCAAAACAGCAAATTCTACCTAACTTTAAGCTAATAACCTGCTCAAGGACTCCGTTTCACATTTACGGTGCAATCTCAGCTGCATAACTGTGAGTTAGAAGCACGATGTAACCTCACAGGTACAAAAAAGCTTTCAGAAGAGGGCTCGATCCTCTGGCTAAGTCTCACTCTTTGGATTAATGGAGTGCTTCCTTCCAGAAAAACACTTGGGTGTGCAGGAAAAAGAGTGTTAATGGTGCTGGGATTAGAAATGATGCAACAAATATTTCAGCAAATAAGACATTTTAGGATGCAGGAAAAAGCCTGGCTTCAGCTTGGAAACTTCAGTAAAATCTGCCCCTGTGCTAACCTATGGTGTTTTACCCAGGGATTGCTAAAAAAAAAATCAACTGTCTTAGAAGTTTTTTGTTACTCTCCTAGCTGGTCTCATGACAAACATGAACACCCTTTCTTCAGGATAAAAGTCAAGTGCGGAGACCACCAATATCTTGCTAGCCTTAAGAGAAGCACAACAGAGTCCATAATGATCACACTGAAAATTAAATGGGAGGGAGCAATAAAAGCAATGAAACTTGTGTTATTTTTCTTAGGATCCTACCCAGGGAACCAGGGTAGGAGTCGCAGCCCAGTACATCATCCAACATGCAAACATTGGTTTTGTGCTGTAGAAGGCAAATGTTGCAAAAGGCAGAAGAACTGATTAATCCGAGCTAGTTCTTCTTGGAGGACTGAGTATTTGGATCTCAGTTTTGGGTTCAATCCCTGCTTAGTCACTTCTTCTGTTTAAGCAAGAAACAAAAGTCACAAAGAAAATATCAAGGAGGGAATTTCTCATTTGTCCTGTGGCAGGTAACCTGAAATCTGAGGGTGATTAGTAAAGCAAGCTGATCTAAAATATGCACTTTATTTAAAATAATAACTTTAATGTTATTATTTTCCATTCATTATGACATCCAGTGGTTTTCCAAAGCAATGAACATTGTAGTGAGGTTATTTAGGTTAGTTTTGTGTTTTTTGAATTCAAGGGGAATCTTTTTCCTGGCTCCAGCTGGCATCAGATCAGATGTGTAAATCACACCCTTAGATGAGATCTGATACAAAACAATCTCAGTTGAATGAGTCCATTTACTGGAGATGTGTTTTCACATTTTAGTTCCCAAACACTGGACCCATGCCACAAAGAGTCAACATACAACTTCTCTAGGTGCAGAAATATCATAGCGTAATTATGTACGCACGCAGAACTCGCTGTCTCCTTCAGTTCTGGAGGGGAGGCTGTGACTGCAGGCCATTGGGTATATTGCTTTTTAACAGCTTAAGGTCTTTGACATATAGACATGAAGTCAAAGCTGGCTTTCTAGGCTTTCTCAAATTGTGTCTCCTCATCCCACGTTTGAATTCACCATCTGGAGAGGATGAAAGGATCCCTGAAGCAGTTTACAGAGGAGCCCCAGTGCTCAGCTGGATGAGCACGGCTTGCAGACCAGGCTGTATTTTTTTCTCCGACTCCCAAGCTCTGCAGTGTGTGGCTGCAAAGGTATCCCAAATGCCTGGGATTACAGAGATTTCCAGAGAAACTGTATCCCAGAGGAGTCATGGTTTTTTACTGTGTTTCCATCTTTAGCAGGAGAAGAGAAAATATTTGAGGGAACAGGAGCAGGACAGTGGCCACTACGGATGGTCGTACAAATCCATCTCACCCCCATCCCTGCTCTTGCTTTCCGTAACTGCCTGAGATGATTTCCAAAGTTAGTTGCAGAATTCATTATATTTTAAGTCTTTGATTTCTTTTATTATGTATGATAATTTTTTTTTAAAAGCATCTGCAAGAAACTTTCCTGCAAAGGTTTCCCAGAACAAACAGGACCAAGCTTATTCCCTCATTGGCAAGGTGGTACATCTGCAACTATCTTGAACCTTAATTAATGGTTCTGGATGTATAAATTGAAAAAAAAAAAAAAAGCAACCCAGTATATTGATGAAAGCTAGGGCTGGGTTTACTTCTGAGCACTGGCTCACAGCAATGGGCAAGACACTCATGGTGACCTATCTTTAACCATCTAAAAGTTGAATCTAATCCAAACTCACTTGGGCTTCCTCCAGTCAGTGGGAGGCCTCTTTGGGTAGCAATTCATCACCCTCCCGACCTCAGGGAGAGCCTGGGTGAATGGCTTAGACAAGATGCACTACATTGCTGTTGGAGGTGAGGTAGGTCCCAGAGCCATCATTGCCAGGCAGTGAGATCAAGGACAAATTGTAATGTGAGTGGGATAGGCTTGCAAAGCCTTGGTGGTTGCAGTCAGGATGAACACTCAGAAGATCTAAGGATTTTCTCTAGGGAGCACGGCCAGGTCACAGCACTGCCTGCTTTTTATTAATGACAGCAACATACCTGAACTTGGGACCCAGATTGAGATCATGGTGAAAAAACACAAGATGGAAAGCAGAAATAAACCCAAAGGTTGTTCTTTACCCCAAGAACAGCATCTTCGTGATGGAGCTGTACAAACTTCTATATTTCCCTGAATGTTTTTTTTGGTGGTTGCTCATGAGTGCAGTGCCTACTCCAGATCTGCAGCTCTGCTACAGGCATTGTAATGTTCACACCAGCCTTTTGCATTTGATGTTGCTGCTCAAGATTTTTAGTGGAAGTTGTTCTTTCAGATACTGGGACTGAATTTCAAACTGTGCTGCAGGGTTTGGCAATTCTACAAGGTTTGTAAAGATAACACATGCATCAGTGAATACTGAACCAGAGAGAAGGTTTGAGAAATGTGTGAAGAAACTGTGCTTTCTGAGCTGAAGGCGCAGTTTCAGAGAACTTGTGAAATCCCTCACTTGAGAGCAGCCATGAAGAAAAACAAGCAAACAGGCACTCGTAGAAGGTGCTTATGAAACTACCTTGATGTAAACTTAGAAAAAATGATCAGAACTTGCTAGGCTGCAACACATGGGAAGGGGAGACCATGAGTTTTGGATGGAAAACAACATAACAGTAGCTTAAGACCAAAACCTAACACCACTGAGGAAATGAGGAAGCATGGGAAGTGGAATTCCTTTGGTGACAAAGCAAAGCTGAAAAAAATGCAATTAAGAAAAAGGAGAGCTAAGGTGGTGGCAGTTGTAACAAAGAAGGATGATGGTTATAAGCTCAGCACATTCACTTTTTGACCCTAAGGAGGCTGCAGCTGCACTTTTGGTCTGCTTTTTTTTTTTTTTTTTTTATGTCCAAGACCATTAAGTACTCTTCTCTCAGTCAGACCCCAGTATCAGTGGGGTGGGATTCGAATCAGCCAATTTTAGCTCTCCAAAGTTGGACCATTAATCTAAGTTAGCTGTCTGAGCTCCCTCTAGAGTCCTCAGAGAGAAGATCCATCTGCTCATAATACTGGTGCCTGAAACAGTGAGATGAATTGCTCTGTGTGACCTCTCTCTGCTGGATCTAGACTCCTTACTCCTAAACAGCTACATTTAGTTAAGAACCACAGCCTTTGCTTTGCCTTTGGCTAGAAACCTCAATCTGTCCCCTTCCAGCAGCTGCCTGATTCGTTGCAGACCCCCCGATATATTTTGCCAGGTTTGACCTTCTGAAAAACAAGACTTAAACCACTTCAACTTCAGCTTGTATATCTGTGCATCTCATCTGCTTCCTTTTCCTTCAGTAGCTTTTAATTCTCTGCTGCAGTGAGGTAGCCATAATCTCTCTCAGTGTGGAAAATGGCAATGCTCTCAGAGTAAGGGTGGTGGCATCCTCTACACTTCGGAGGAAGCCTTGCTCATACAGTACCTGGAGCTGTACTGAATACAGCTGGAATAGCTGAATTGTCCAAGGCGAGAAGGGACGGGTAAAACCCTGAGGCAGAAGTTGTCTTTCCCTTCATTGTGAAAAAAATGACAAAACCAAAGCCTCCTTCAGAACTGAAACGTTTATTTTACAAAGTGACAAGGTGTTTCTGATGGGAATTTCTTTTATTTATTTATTTGCTTGGTATTTGGACAAGGAAGATATAGTATTGTCTTCTTAACGTCCTATCTAAGCCACCAGGGACCTTTGCTTGAAGACAACCATGCAATAGGTAAGCGGTTTGGTACCCACACTCATAGCTCCCCAGCAAACGCTTCTTGGCTCTGCCAATTGGTGACAAAAAAGACATTGATTTTCTGATCCACTGTTTGCTCCCTGTGGAACCTGAGCAAAGGTTATTCTATTTAGGGACTGATTTGACATATGGCTTTTGGAAGCTGAAAAGTGTTTGTAGGTAAATCAAGGTTTATTGCCAGAGCGGTTCATTCAGGAACATAATTAGGTGAGCACACACATGCACACCCATGGAAAGATGCCTGTAGGCTTTTCATAACCTATGCAAGTAGCATTCACAATATGGCTTTTTCCGTAGTTGGTTCAGAATGAAAAACCTGAATATACTTAACATAACATAGGAAGAAGTCTTTTTTATAAAAAAAAGTGATAGAAAATTGATGTTTGTCAGAATGATTTACAAATCCCCAGTCGCTGTACATGTCTGACCAGGTCTACTCTTAGTTTTTTTGACAGTGTTGTATCAGTGATGTTTTACAATCAACTTCCTGTGGTACATGCAGTTGAAAATGAGACTAAACTGACCTAAATTTTATGCATTGCACAAGAACAGTAACTCTACAGGCTGGAAACCTAATTTTTTGCAAGAAGATCTGTGCCTAGTGACTTTTGCAATCTGTTCCCACATGACCTCTGCTGAAAATGTGGCTTTTGGCATAGCTCAAGGTGGGGTCCCAAAACTGAGATTTTTCTTCTCTGCCTGGGAGGAGTTGGTCTGTTATCATATACCATTCAATAAAGATTTAGTCTTGATTGCAGTGCTTA
The DNA here is from genome assembly GCF_011004875.1 of Balearica regulorum gibbericeps. NCBI lineage: Eukaryota > Metazoa > Chordata > Aves > Gruiformes > Gruidae > Balearica > Balearica regulorum. The sequence goes on along the minus strand of NC_046184.1, from coordinate 4,869,027 downwards.
TCTCAAACTCACTCTAAGTGGTGTTTCTACTTTCTTCTGCTTCTACTCTTTCTTCTACTTTCACCCTTGCTCTAACAAAAGGCTGCTGTTGTAGCAGGTCACCTGTTAGCTTAATGCTGATGTAGAACATACGTTCTTGTCCTCTTGCCTCTTCACTTCTGGATGTTAGAACTGAAACACAAACCCCTGAATACCCAGGGACTTCTAAAGGCCAGAAGACATCTGCTTGCCATCACAGAGATTTGCAAGTTAAGAGAGGGGAGAAATAACTTTGGTCAGTGAGATTCAGAACTGACTCAAATTCCTGAAATTAGACATAAATTGTGCTTTGGTGAAGAATTAAAAAGGGATGAAAAAAATGGAACATAGGAAACAGTAAGAAGAGGAACTTGTTCATCACAATGTAACTAACTGAAATATCAATAGCTTTTCTTCTCCTGACCCACCCCTTTTGGCAATCTTGGACTCGCGGATATGTGACACAGGATTGCAGCATCGTGATCGTGGGCCTCCCAAGGCAAAAACCTCACCATACAAAAATCTCACCATACAGACACTGCAAGGACACTGGAAGACTCTTACTAAGAGTTAGCCAGGAGAAGCTGGGCTTCTAGCTCAGTTGTCTAGATTGCTCTTCCAGGCAAAGACATGTATACCTCCATCATGTAATTCCTCCTGTGTGGGACAAATATCTAGAAGTTCTTGGGATCGCTCTCTGGAGGCGCCTGTTTAACCATCGTGGCCATCTGGAAAACCTAGATCAGGCAATTATACACTAGTGGAAGGCTGCGGCAGTGAATTTAGGATGTGAACCTGTGTGTGAAATGGTCCTAAAGAATTAGGGAGACTTTACATCACAGAGTGTCATTTCAGAAGGCAACAGTTGCCAAATATATCTTCACCATTCAGCCTAGAGTGAAAACACCCAACCTAACTTGGTTACAGGAACCAGTCTTGCTGTAGCAGGAAGAAATGCCTGTGTAGGCTCATTTTACTCTGTTTTCAACAGGGAATGTATTACTGCAGCTATATTTTTTCTGGGTAGGTATGTCTGCATTGAGGGGCAGCATGGGTGCAAGCATGAATTGGGAACCTGTACCAAACCTAAGAGGGAAAATGAAGAGTAGTGGCTCAGGGACATAGTGCATGAAAAAGTGAGACGTGGCAGCAGAGACGAGTCCCACAGGGAGATCTGCGTGGCAGAAGTGTCACCTTTCCTGGGGAAGCCAGCATGGCCACGTTCAAGAAAGGTGAAAAGTGAGTTTGTCTCTCCAATAAGCTAGTATTTTCTCTCTCCATAAATAAAGAACACGCTGTTCACTTGCTGTGTGTATACTGAACTCCACAAGAAAACATCCTGCTTTTTTTCAGCAGGATCCTATCAGCTGAGACAAAAATCATTCCAAAAATCATTTATTTCTTCAGAAAGTGTGGGACTGCTTGTCCCCGCTGCTGTCACTTCCCATCCATCCCTTTTATTGGGCAATATCAACGCACACTCTTCCAGCAAGGACTGCTCAACAGCGTACAATAAAATTGATTCATTACTCATTTTCTTCTTATTATCTTTCAATTGCTCCGGCTTTTGATACCACTTAAAGTGGACATTAGCTCTTCGTAACCAATGTGTATGCCGCTAATGCAATAACACTCCTAGGAGAGAATGCTTTTACTCCAAGCTTTCATTTAGTCTCATTACTTCTTACAATGCCTTTATACAAGTTTACTTTACCTGGAGGTAGACCACCATGATAAGGAATGAGGACACAAATACATTTCTTAGAAAAACTGGCCCAGGTACCCTGTGGGTGTAAATGAGAAGCATTTAGTGCTGGGAAGTGATTTTATTCACAGGAGCTGGCTCTCGAGGAAAATGCTGAAACCACTAAGAGTGAAACTCAACTTTTGTGTTCCACTTTGGCATGAAAGCAAAACTGTTTAAACTCCAGGAGAAGCAAGACTTTCTGTTTACAATCTGCCTTGAAAAATGGAGATGAGAGTTGATAGCTTTGTTTTGGGATAGGAGGGAGGATGATTTGAACTTCTGTATGCATTGGGAAGGATTAAAATTCATTGTTAAAGCAATAGTGAATTTAAGGTAGTTTTGCAGGCTCTAGTTTGTCTTCTGGGAGGAAAACTCCTCCCAGTTACAGCACTCATTAAAGTTTAATTTGAAGAGGTTCAAAGCAGTGTAGATCCAGTGCAGCAAAATTCATAAGTACATGCATAATTTTGTCATATGAATAGTGACCCTATGGGGAATCTCTGCTCCCTACTGGAATCTCTCAGACCAGGATTTCTTCTTGGTTTGGGTTGGATTTGGGACTCTTTTCATCTGAAGGTCCAGACCAAAGGGTATCACAGACTGCTTTGGTCCTAGGCACTGAGACTGGGCATGACCGGAGTGACTACTCAAATGTGGGAGTTAGGAAGTCTCAAGCACAGATACAACATTTGCTATTTACCTTAGAGTGATAGGAGTTTCCTATTCAAGTCCCTACAGTGATTTTCTCCACCAATTACAAAGGGGATTAATACTTCAGATGCAGTTATCTAAATATATTCTAGTTCAGACAGATGAATAAAACCTTAAACATTTTATGGGATCAGATTTCTTTTTAATTAAAGGAGCCCTTTGTTTCACAGTAACTTTAAAAGTCTTATTTATCATTACATTCTTTAGGAGTCTCTTAGGAAAATAATTTCCTGCTACCGTTTTTACTCAGTCTTTGGATCTCCTATCTCTTGTCACCTGTAACAAAGTGCTGTAGGAAGGAGCGCTGCTGTATTGCTTTCATGTTCTCCATCAGCTCTGATACGGATGGTTGTTATAAAGCTTCATACATAATATATGCCATGTCTTAAAGCAGCCCTGTAAATGACTGTACAACTGTAAAGGTTTCTTAACTCAACTAGCCTCCAGCTACCAGCTATAAAAAGGCATTTAAGCAGATTAGCATTAGAACTACCTGGTGAGATGAAAAATGGGGAGGCACAATGGCCTAATGATGGATCATTGGGCTGTGACCAGTCACCTGGGAAAGCCACCTTTCTGTGCCTCCAGTGTGCAAGCGCTGGCGCTAATATTTTTTGGAAAGTGTTCTGTAAGTGCATGATTTGCCCTCACAAGGGCCACCTTTGTGAGAACATGTAGGAAGGATTTTACTAGCAGTCCAAAGGAAATGTTGCCCCTCTCCCGCTGGGTCTGAATTTGCTCTGGCTCCTTTGAAAATTCTGCCTTTGTTGTGTAAACGCCTTTGAATGACTTTGCATGTTTTCTGCCTTTTTGCTGTACAGAGTGTTCTGAAACAGCTGGAGAAATGCCCTTGGAGCCTGTTCTGCCAGGAGGTGGAGTCCCATCCATGCCTGGAAAGCTATTTCTAGTGGCTCAATTTTTTTTAAGATTTGAGCTGAGAATCAAGTCTGTTTTAAAGCTTGTCATGAGGAAAATCAAATTCCTTCCCTACCTCGGCTCCTGCTGTGACTCAGCAGAGGAGGAACATGAATTCTCTGCCCCATGCTGTCACATTTATCAGATCAGGATCTTCCTCTGTGTACCTAGCTCACCAGTCCCAATCTACCACTGGGCTGGACACAAGTCATTTTATAAGAATGGAAGAACATAAGAAGAGTAAGACAAAAGGCTCCAGCTACTTCAGTTTCCAGATTTTCCACAGTGGTCATAATAAATTATGTTAATTTCCCCCAAATACTGACATTTCCTCAGAACAGAATCCCAATTCCTGCTTCTGGGAGGTGGTCTTGGGTACCCTAGAAGCTCCCAAAGGTGTCATTGAAGTATTTTAGGGGTGAGATAAATCTGAAGAATCAGCTTTATATGTCTTCATATGACTCGGATGTCTGTGGTCCCATAATACTTGGTAGATATCTGGTCAATGCAGCCAGTCAAGTCTGGGGAGCAGTTCAGCTCACCCCTAAGTTGAGTACCTGCATTTGCTCAGCTCTCTGGTTCTCCAGAACCCACTGACCGTCTGACTTCTGGATCTCCATTGGTTTTGAGCTTAGACATCTAGGGTAGGCTTTGGTGGCCTAAATTAGAGAACTTTCTAGCAGATGTGGCAGAAGACAAGTCAGAGATTCAACCCTTTCAGAGCTGTAGTTGGAGACCAAGAAGGACACCCTAAGGCAAATCAAAGGGCACTGGACATCTCCAATTAGGCTTTTGAATTCATCTCCTAACCCACATGGAGATGCCTGCATAGGTGATACCTAGATTTAGGCATGCTAATGTGGAGCTGCATCCAAGACACCCTGTCATGCTAATTGTCCAGACTCTGTAGCCAGTCAATGGAGGCAGGCAGGCAATGCAGAACGACCTGCCCACAGCCAACATCTCCCCCTCTCCCTCACTGCCTGCTCTGCCTTGCTCTCCAGAAGGTTTTCCTAGGCCAGTTGGGGCCAGTCATGCTAAGAGAAAAAAACCTTCTCCCCTGCTTATAAATACATGAAGCTTGTTTGCTGCTTATCACAGAATTATGCTTGGAGAAACCTTGTTAAAAGGCATCATTACAAACACTGGCAGGGTTTGTAGATATGCTTCTTGTAAAGCCAAATAGGAGTCAAAAGCACTGGCTGTGAAGCCTGCGTTGTACTGATGGAGGGAGGTGCAACCCACACAAACAAACCTTTCAAGCACATCCATTGACACATCCTAATTATGCAACAGTGACATTACACTTGCCAGTTTAAGAAGGCATTGTCACATGAGCTTTCATCCCTGACATTTCTAACTTCTTGCTTTTCAAACAGAAAATATTTGCCCTGGCCCTGTCTTGTTGGCATCTCTTCTGAAGTCCCCCTTTGCCATGGTTTGTGCTTTGCACTCTTTGTTTATGCTAATGCAATGAGCTGCCTTTTGTGGATCCTGGAAAAAGAGGATATTTCATAGACAGTAACGTAATCAATTAATACTAGCCTGTGAGCATGATTTATTTACCTAAACACTACTTTAAACCCAATGCTTTTCAGCAAGCATTGATAGGACTCTTGATAGGACTGGGCAACATCCTTTTGTTTGTAAGAAGGCAAATTAAAGGACATTGAGATGAGCGCTGAGAAGATTTGTCAGGGTAAAACCTTCTCTCGCTTTACAATATGAAATCGTAGATGTGAACAAGAAAACAGAAGTTGTCTGCACTGAGCAAAGAAAAATGTGATTCTCCCTGTGTAAGGAGATATGTTCCTTTAGATAAAACCTTTTCAGAGTACTAAAACCTATTATTTTTTCAGAACACCACGCCAAGAAGGTTTTACATTTATACCTCACATTTATAATGTGAAGTAGTCAAAAAATGGAGGGGGAGGGAGGGATGAGAAATTTTTCATGTTAAAACATCTTATCTGTTGGTAGCATACCTTCCCTGGTGAAGACCCCAAAAGATCCATCTGGTGCTGGTGAAATTTCCACCGCATCGACCCCACTTGTGTCGTCTGCTGTAAGAGGAGATGTCCAGCCTCCAGGCCAAGTCAGATCCATCCAGCTCATGGCTGACCTCTTCCCAAGGCCACTGGCCGTGGTCACTTTTCATTGGCACTTGGCCATGATCTCCTCTGGGATTCATGTGGCATCTCTCTGGCCCTAAGAGGTAATTTTCAGTTCAAAATGCCTGAACATGCAGCCCACCGGAGTGGCACTTCTATGGCTCATCTGTCCCATGAGGTCCTGGCAGAGTGTTCTAAGGGTATTTGAGGATGTGTCTTGCTGGGATAGCATTGGAGAACCATGTAGGACAGAGGGAGGTAAATTTATCATGGGTCATACTGCCTACAAAGGAAAATCCTTCAAGCAACCCCTGAACGCGCCCAGGTTTCATCTCACAGGGAACTGGTTGGTTCCATCCGAAAGCAAACCTGGGAAAGAATTAATATTTATGGTGTGTAGCTGGTCGATATTTATGGTGTAAGACCAGCAGGAACAAGCTGGGGAAGTAGTTTTTTCACAGTACAGCTGAGCCTATGGAAAAGTAGGGCTAGCATGAATGTCAGAAGATGCTCCTGCCCTGCTCCTTGGCTTTGAGGCAGGATTTAGGAGATGGCCAGATGTGCATGTCGGCCAACTGGAAAACAGCTGGACAAACAGCACTGTCCAGAGATTCTGCTGTCATTCCTGGCCTCCAGACATGCCAGTTAACGAAATCAAAAGGGAAGTCGCAATATGGTTGAACTGTACAAAATCTATGTCTTATTAAATGTTTTTTAAGTCACCAATTCTCGCTTACCACGTGCTATTCTGTGTTTTAGGGTATCAGATCAGTGCCACTGTATAAATAAGAGTGGTTGACTCAGATGGTTGGGTGGCTGTGGGCATCTTCTTCTGCTGGCACGACGGGCTCTGGGTGAGGATGTCTGCACACAGCCAAAATCCGACTTTTTTCCCATGGTCCTTCCAGGGTCTACAGGTGCGTTATGGGAGAGCGCAGCCTTCATCATTGTGCCCACTGGGGTACAGCAAAACCCAAGTCACTTTTCACTGAGGGGTACACAGGAAGGAGTCCTGTGTTTGGGGCTGAAGCTGTATCTCATCCCCTTTACAGTTATTTCTGGGCAGCCAGGATGGGTGCTGTGCATTTTCACCCTCTCTGGCTGCCTGACTCTACATGTGGCAGCAGCTACAATTTTTTTTTTCCAGCTTGAATTTTTCAGGTTTGGCTGGAATTTTGTGACAGACGTAGGAGCTGAGACTCTCTGCATGATTTCAGAGCAAGTGCAAATTTCAAACAGACCAGATGCTGCTATCGGACCAAATCTTACTAAGGCTCCATACCAGCCTGGAGGTGCTTGAATGTAACCGGACATGTCCTGGGAAGTCCTACTGAGAGTCCAAAAGTGGGGAGAAGGGTATTGATGCAGTAATAAAAGTAGGGACTTTGAGGAACTGCCTTGGGCAAAGATGCTTTCCTAGAAGGTGAGATCCTGGGGCCACTGCCGCAGCTGGTTACTGCCTTTTGTGTTTCTTAAAAATGTTCCTACAGTCTTAAAACTTACTGTTTACAAAAGAAAATCAAAGAAGGATTTCTTCAAATGAGAATGAGAAAATGTCTCATTTAACAGGGATGTGTTTTATTTTCTGTTTAAAAAAAAATCCATCTATAGGGGCTGAAAGCAAATGTGCATCATCATCATAACTGTTACCTTCCTCATCCTCACTGACCTTCCTGGCCCTGCACACCTCAGTGAGCTGCCCAGCAGCAAACTTTAGCCAAGACTGAGGAAGAGGAAAAGCTGGAAAGCAGAAATCACCGTGCTGCAGCTGGGGATTATCTGTGCATGCAAGTTGGACAGGAATATTATTTTTAAAAATCTTTCTTTGCAAGAAACTGTATTTTTAAAGGTTGTGGGTTATCAGAAGTGCAGGTAACACCCAGGAGCACATGCTGGTTTTATGTGGCTTTAGGAATATTTCAGAAATTTCTTTTTCATTATCTCAGGAGGCAGTGGCATAGCTGCAGCTCTGGGGAAGAGGGATGTAACAGGAGAGGGGCCGCAGGATTTGCTTTGGAGTAAAAGGCTCACTGGGTTGACAAGGGTCAGTTACCAGGTACAAGATGCTGGTGTTTTTCAGCATTGAATCTCCAAGCGGTTTATAAAGCCAGGGCACTATTCCTCTCTCCTTTTTACAGATGGGGAAACTGAGGCACAGAGGTCACCACTTGTCAGAGGTCAGCCAGCATCTGGTATCAGTCTGGAGTAAAACCAAGGTCACCTGTAGGTAGGAGACGAACTACCAAAGGAGTATGGTCTGAAATGAGATCAAAAAATCTACTTTGAGAGAAAAAGCTCCATTTCCTTCTTTATTTATTAACCCAGAGCCATGTCTTGCTCGACAGAGTCCTAGTAAGGGAAGTATTTATACACCTTCCCTCCTGATCCCTGGACTCAGATACTCAGTCCCGAGCTCATTATGACCTTAAATATGTTACCTATTACCTTTAATGACATATTGTAGACTCCTCCACTCATACGCATTCTTATTAAATGTGCTTAGCAACCTGGCAGTGAAGAAATAGAAGTGTCAGCTTCTTCAAATTAAAATAAAAAATCAATTATGCTCTTAGGGGCAGATGGAGATTAAGCTGAATACAATGTACATTTACACTATTGTGGAAGCTGGGGCCTTTATGTGCAATTAGTGGCATTTCATTCCTAATCTTCCTCCTTAATACAGAAGGAGCCATTAAAAGAGTAAAACCCGTCTACAAGCCCTTTTCACAGTCAGTTTCAGAGAGATGTTTCCAACTGCATCATTTGCATCTTTGCTTTGTAAATAAAAAAATTTACTTATATGCCCCTTTAATTCTTCACTATTATTTTGGGGGTGGCGGTGAATAGGGGCTGGAAGGAGAAAGGAGAAGGTCAAGTGTGTAATTGCACAATTAGTTTTTGTTGCAAGAGCTGTAACACCTGGGACTAGTTTTGGCCATTACCTTCTGTCCATTCCATCCTCTCCCTGAGGTTTTGGCCACCTCATTGGAAATTGCAAGGGGGAGATGATCACCCAAGAAACTTGAGCACAAAACACTGTGGATGAGTTTTCGGGCTGTTGTGGGGATGTGTTAGGGCATTTCTGCCCACAACTGACCAGCTCCTAAATCCGATTCAGTACCAAAGCCGTGGAAATGCCTGGGCTGGCTTTCGAGTCTGCTGTGCAAGCAGAGCACGTGCAGAGCCAGAACGACTCAGTAGTTTGCATGCTATAGCATGAGTATTCACTGGACATGCAGCAACCACTCCCATCTCCCATCAGGGTGCTACAGCAATGATGAGAAATGCACCTGTGAGGCAGAATTTACATTTATTAATAAGATAAGAGCTCCTGGTCATCCTTGTCGGTCAGAAATGTTGGCCTTTTTATACCGTTAAGCAGATTCCTATACTAAAGGGTGAGAAGAAAAATGGGTAAAAGGCTTGTTTAGCATCACAGATTTGAGCAGAAACACCCCTGTAAGTGAAAGCTATAACCACTCTGCTGTGCTGCCCAGCTTGAGAGGTCTACATCCATTTCCATTACTGCAGCTTTTCCCTGGGACTGCACGTCTGTGTGTGAGCTCAGCTCCTCCTGCCTCAGTATTCCCAGCCTCCCTTCCCAACACCAGTTCTTAGAGGTTAAACTAACCAGGAGGTGTTTTCCTGCTGAGGGAATAATCAAAATAAACAGGGAAGCTCTTAATAAATTGTAGAAATAAGAAAGTTCTTGATGTGGGAGTGGATCTCTTCCGTAGTGCAGGCATGATCAATAAGACTCATGGCTCTGAGCCTCAGTATTGAACCTCAGTGCTGTGATTTATTGGATATAACATGTGCTTCCTTTTCATTTACTGCTAAGGTGGAAGAGCTATTGTTTAGCACTGGGACCACGCTTTCTAGGCATTCTTGAGCTGCAGACGTGATACACTGGCTCACTTTTTCCAGTTAACGTTAAAGCCAGTCATTGCCCCTCTGCTGAGTAGTCACAACTCCTACACAGCAATTTCTAATCAACAGGCAATAAAAATAAATAAAATTAGGTGAGTAAGCTGCAATGAAGACTGCTTTGGGCTGTGGAATCGATGTGTAGATCTCCATGTGCTGTGCGTGTCCTGGGCAGCTGCTGCTGAAGGCTGCGGGGATGCCTGGTGCTGAGACCTCCCATTTGAGAGGTGATGATCCCTTGGCCATGGTGTCCCTTGAGCTGCTGCAGGAGAAGGTGTACAGCAAGGGAACGGCTTTTTACCTCTGCAACCACTGCAGGCAGGGCTGCTGTCAAGGAAGAGGTGTGAAGTGGTGTGAGACTATAACCCGGCGAGTGTTTTATGAATCCCAAGCCAGTAATCTCATTGCTGTTCACAGCATTTAAGAAGCAGGACTTTTACTGTAAAGCGTAACAAGGGAATTAAAATTTTAGACTAACTTCACTTATGCTAATCTCTTCTTTAGATCATGCCTTAAACACCTGCCTTCAAAGTGCTGGAACAGTAAATCCAATGAAAAAAAAGGTATCTGCAAAATGCAGCCTGGCTGTGGTATCCCTCTCCAGGAGATGGCACTGTGAAACTAGTCTTTCAGCATCCCAGTGCCAACTTCCAGGGACCAACTTCCCTCTGAATTGGGACTGATGATCAAAAAGAAGAGAAAGGTAGAAGTGCTACACACTGAGACACAGCGCCAGCCTCAGCTGGCATGAAATAAGGTCCTTATGGTGTCTTTTCCTCTTGTAAACATCGAGTATGGGATGGATTGAATAGCGTAAGACTTAGAAGCTGAAGGACGCGGTTTGTTGCGTGGAGGGGAGAAGATGCAGAGTAGCTTCACTATGAGCCTGGGAGCAGTCCTGCAGAGAGGAGATGACTATGGCAGAGGAACAAACAATAGGAGCTGCACTTGGCAATGGAGATGGCCCCAGATGGATTCCCACAGGTCTCCTCTCTGACACCAAGCTGACGCTGTTAGACAGTGTCCCTGCTTCAGCTCACTCGGGTTAGATGCCTCTAACCATCCCCAAATAACTCACCGGTGTCAGCTGCACAGCCTTGCCCCTTCGCACAGTGCAGCGCGACTTGGTGGCAGCATCCCAAAGCAGGCAAGTATCTCCCCAAAGTGGAGCTCCTCTGGGTATAAACCTGGCTGCTGTCAAGTAACTTCTGCCTGGTCTGATAGTGTTTATCACAGATGAACCTCCAGAGCCTGAGTTTTGCCATTTTACCTGTAGAAAATTTGTCCCCAACCCCACCATTTGCACTATCTGTAAGGCTAATGCCATTTACTCACATTTATGAACACACCTAGACACTGTGTGCAGATACAGACCTCATCTCAGCACCATGTTAAGCCTGTGGGATACTCTGAGTCCTTCAGGAGCCTGGCTAAATTGGGGCCAGAAATGGATATACCCAAATGCACATCCATCTGCAAATCCTATGATGTGCCTCAGGGCATTTATCTTCCCAAGCCAGGAGAAAAGAGAGAAATTGGGAGGGTTAATGCCATAACATCTGTGTGTGTGTGTGCGCTTGTGTCTCTTCGTGTAGGGGATCTTTTTACATTCCCACGTCTCCTCCAGAAGTCTGAACCTGCTGAAGATGGCAGCCTGGAAAATGGGAGAGGTTTTGTGTATTGATAATCTATCCCGGAGATCAGGAACTACTGATATCTGATCTAAAGTAATGGGACCGGCTGAATTTCACTGGGTTGGATATGTTTCTCTCATTCAGCTATGGAAAACTTGGGGTTTGAACAGTTATATCCTTTGGGAGTGATCATCAGAGGCGAGGGCAGATGGACGATCATTGCAGCTTGGGTACTTGGTGCTCAGGTAAATCTCATTTTTTATCAGTAAATCTCATTTTTTTTCTATTTGCATAGAAATCTTTTTATTAAAAAAACAACAACAAATTTCAGATGTGAAACTTCTATTTCCAACTTGAAATACAAGTTTGGGTATGACGTAGCTACCAACAGATGTGGCATTTGAACAGCACGGATAGCAGTGAAATTAATGGAGCCAAGTTGCTTTTACTCAGTTGAAGCTACATCCCTGAGAACACAGTGTCACTGAAACTAAAACTGGCACTAACCTCAGTGTAGTTTTTTCACCAGGGATTAAATCCATTTTATATCTTGGGATACTATACTGGGAAAATTCAGTATTTCTCAAAGCACTTTCTTTTACCCATTGATACTCTAAAGGGTAGTATTAAAATGAAATCTCTCAGATATTACTGTGGTTCATGTCCACTAAACCAATTTGTATTCTCAGCTATGAGCAAGATCCAAAGTCTTTGCTGCCAACAGGAGCTGTTGCAGTCATCTCTAGGTCAGACCTGATATAAATCTACACCTTTTCATTCATATCTGGAAGTCTTATTGTAGCAGCCACTTAGAAAGAATTCTGAAGGGATTTTCTTCCTCAGCCTTTATTATTATTATTTATTTATTTTTTTTTTTTTTTAAATCCACCTCTTTGGACACCTTCCACAGAGCTAATTTAGATCAGAAACTCTTTGGACAAGGATAATCCTTTCTTCTACATCTCTATGTACAGGGCCAAACGCACTGTCAGTGCTTCAGAAATAGTCTCTAAATAAAAATAAAAGAGGGCAGGGTAGAGAAAACCAAGGCCAAGAGGGAAGAAGTTGCAGAGAGGTCAGTGGAACCAAAGCTCCTGCAAAGAGCACTGAAGTGTGAGTAGAAATAAAGCACAAAGGCATTTGTTAATGGAAAGGAGATGGAGAAACATCTGAAATGCTGTGAGAGCCGCTGCGGCTGTATCCGCCACCAGCTTTAGATCGAAATATGCTGCAGCAAGAGGAATCTGAGTGTAACCTAATTTAGAAGAGGTTAAAAGGAGCGAGAACACAGACATTGTGTTTGCAGAGCATCTTCCTTTCAAAAGTGTGTTGAAAATCTGAAATGTCACCATGCTGAAAATGTCAAGCACTTCCACAATCATCTGGAGAAACAGGACTTCAATGCTTTCCTGGCATCTGTTGGGTTTTTGGTCTTATTTTGAAGTTCTGACAGTGTTCCCTTGCTGGTTTGAAATCCCATCCAACCCAAAGCCTGAAAAATATGAACTGCTTGATTTGTATGTTTTACAGGAACTCTGCTGAAACAGGAGGGGCTGAAACCATCTCCATGACCTTTCAGATGGACCGTGAACGGCAAGAACGTGGATCATGGTGAAGAAATACACTGTCTGCAATATTTGCTCTTTTCTCTGGTCTTCGGTATCTTCTACACTAATGGATCCCAGGAAAAAAAATAATCACACCTTTCTTCATCTCTATTGCACTCCTTACTTGTCATCTTGCACAAAACCCCTGCGGTGTGCTAATGTGTCTGTGAGAGGCTGGTCATAAAGAAGAGAGAGTGGAAGAGAAAAGGGATGGGGAGGCTCAGCGGTGAATCCCCAGCAAGAACCAGTGCAAAGGGTGCTGGTGATTGCAACGGGACAGAGGAGACCTGGGGCCACGCGTGGGAAAGAGGTTCCACCGCTCTGCCATGTCCCAAGGTGTGAGACCACCCCTCCCTGCAGCACTCCCCTGCTCCCGCAAGAAGGGATGCTCACAAGATAGCCTGGAAACTTCAAACCACAGCTCAGAAAGGACCGGAGAAAAGCAAGTGGAGACAGCGATTGCACCTGAGCCTGTGGGGTGAAATGCAAATTTGACAGCCCGGGCGTGGGGGCAGACACACCAGCGTTTGGGTTGAATTTCACAGTGGAAAGAACAAAGCCCGGGACTGGTTGTTGCCCTACAGCAAGGATGCCCCTTCCCTCTGCTCTCCTCCCGACCTGTTGAGTATGCGTGTGCTGCACCAGCCCTCATCCCGGAGGATGCTCCAAAGGCATCCGCCTGCATCCTCAGCCCTGTCAGGGATGCAGCCCCTGCCTCCCTGCAAGGACAAGGGATTTGGGGCTCCAAAAATCCCCAGCAAGAAGCATTATGCAGCCTCCGGGCAGGGCTGCAAGCGAGGGAGCGAAATCGCTGCAAAATACACCCACTGCCCCGCTGCTGAGCAAACCCGGGTAGGGAAAGCTCCGGAGTCGCCGGGCACCACCGGTCGGGGCATCCCGAATAACCCCGGCTGCAGAGGGGGCTTTTAGCCCTATCTCGCCCCCAGGGATTTTTCTAGCACCCCCGGGAGCAGGAACAGTCGGGGCGAGGGGCATGGACGATGGTGTCTGGCCAGACTTTCCAGTCCTGCATCGGGGCCGATTTTCTCAAAAAAAAAAAATAAAAAAAAAATCAGAAAAATCCCGCAGTGTGGCTGTACGTGCAAACACCCCCACACAAGCACAGCCGCACACACCGACGTTCAGCGCAATTCTGCCGTGAATCCCCCTGCAACCGCTAAATAAATAAATAACCGTAAAATAACCTAACGAGCAAACGATAGAAAGTTGCGCGCCGGGAGGGGCGGAGGGGGTGGGCACCAGTTGATTTGGCATCTTACCTTGTGCCTTCGCCTGCTTTTTTTTTTTTTTTTTTTTAATTTATTTTCTGCAACAGGGAATAAACAGGTAATGCAGGAGCCTGGCGAAGCGGAGCGGACGGGCGGGCTGGAGGGGACTCGGTGCATTTTTGCTTTTCCTTCTTTCCCCATCTCCATCCCTGGAAGTTTCTTCGCCACACGAAATAAGGGGAGAAACCGAAATAAAAGATTGCGGAGAGCGGTGGGGAGGGGAAGATCGGAGGCAGAGCTCCCACTTTGCTGGCGGTATAAAATGCTTTATGGTATTTTATCGTATTTAACGCGCAGACGGCGAGACCGTGTTACCGCTGCGCTCTGCCCCGCACCGCGGAGCGCGGCGGAACCGCGGCATCAATTTTACGACTGAATTTCAATCTCCCTCCCCTCGGTTATTTAGTCCATTTTTCCGTCGGAGGCGCGGCTCGGGGCGCGGATGCACCGCGGGCGCGTAGCGCGGAGGAGCCGAGGCGATGATGATTGGGGTGTGTATGTGATTTTTTTTTTTTTTTTAAACTGCTGAAAAAGGTCACTGAAGGAGTTGGCTGCTAAATAAAAAAAAAAAAAAAAATTAAAAAAAAAAAGCCCTAAAAAAGAGCGGCAGGCATGCGCACTGCGCGGATGCCATATTGGAATGAGTCTGCCGCGAGTGCGGGCGGAGGGACGGGTCGGCTCCGCGCCGCGCAGCGCCGCGCACCGCGGGGGTTTTGCCTCTGAGGCGCGGAAAAAAAAAAAAAAAAAAAAAGAAAAATACCCACAAAAAGCCAAACTTGCCCAGGTAAGGTACCGCGCCCGGCAGCCCCCCTCCTCCCCCCCCAAGTCCTCCCGGCTGGTATTTCCCTTTATTTTATTTATTGGGTTTTGCACCGCTTGGGTGGAGAGAGTCGCTTTTCCTCTTCTAAGATTTATCAAAAAGCGCTTTTTTTAATTTTTTTTTTTTTTAAGCGGGGGAAGCTAGGTGTGGGTTTTTAAATTTTTTTTTTAATTTTTTTTTTTCTTTCTTTCTTTCCGAAGGGGGAAGACCTCGGTGGAGTTGTTGCGAAGTGTTTGCGTGCGGGTTGCGGGGCGGCTCGGGCAGATCCCCCGGCGGGAGCCGGTACCTGCGCTCGGGTTCGTGGGTCGTGGGTGCCGCTCCCCCGCGCTGCCTTCCCTGGGCAGGGCACGCCGGAGTTATCACGGGCAGGGTTTTGCAGTGCCTTTGCCATTAATCGCAGGCGTGCAGGGGTTTTCTTTTTACCTCAGCGTATCGCTTTTTAGATGCTCTCATTTCTCTCTCTTCTCTCCCCCCCCCCCCTTTTTTTTTTTTTTTAAAGTAATATCTGTCGGTTTGGTGTTTTCCTGATAAATGCTTGTGCAACGTCCTTTCAAATTTACTAGGTTGATGCACGTCTCGGAAAAGAGTTATTTTGGGTGTGCGGGTGGGTTTCTTCCGAATCTGCAGGGGAGAAGGGGGAAAAAAAAAAAGCTGCTGCGAAAGGCGAAGGGGAAGAAAAGAAAAGAAAAGAAAGCAATCAGCTGTGCCAAAATGTGCAGCCCTGATCTACACATATTTTCCCGTAGCGCTCCCGAACTGCGGTAAATGAATATTTATAAAGCTTGTCAGTTCAACATGGCGGGTTAAGGTGTCTTTAAAAACTGAAAATAAACATTTTCAGAGGAGAAAAAGAGAGGAGCCGAGGTGCCGCACGTTTGGTTCAACTCTCTTTTGTTGCTCGGGGAGGTGTGCTGGTGAATTAAATGCGAAGGGAAGGGGATGGGATCCGTCCTCGGGGTCCCCCCCCCCCTCCCACCCCCCGAGGGATTCACTGGTGGGAAAAGTATAGGGCATGTGAGAAACCGTGAGAAGGGGCAGGCGGACTTCGGAGCCCGGCCGATTTGCCTTTGAATGCCAAAATTACAGACATGCCATGAGGGGAAAAAAAAAAAAAAAAAACCAAACAAAAAACCAACCAAAATGCCGGGAGACACAGCGGTGATTTATTTTGCATTAACAGTAGACATGTCGTGGGATGAGTGTCCTGTTGGAGCTGTCAAGCTTTCCCTGCTCGCTTCGGCGCAGTCAACCGGGGATGTGGCGGGGGTTTTTTTTTTTTTCCTTGTTTTTTTTTTTTTCCCTCTGTTGTTTAGTAAAAACGCTCTGAAATTGCCACGCACGGAAATTTGGGCTGCCAAACAAGTGACTTTCCCAGTGCGTGCCGCAACGAGCGTCTCTTTTGCAGAGAGACCCTAAAAAGCCCACGACGACGGAGGCGAATCGCAGCTTTTGCAAAGCAAGCAAATGAGAGTTTGCGAGGAGTTTGCAAGGAGTTGTTTGTAAGGAGTTGTTTGTGCCCTTCCCAGCTGCCTTTTGCAAGCAAATGTATTTTCCAAGGGAGTGGGGGAGTTGAGGCTGCCTCAGAGGCAGGAGAAACTTCCTTGTTCCCGTGCAGAGAGCACTTTACTGCTGCTGTTCTGGGATTGTTTCACCGGGGTTACAAGATGGTAACTTTGGAGCATTTGTGTTTTGAAACCGTGGGAGGTGATGGGAAGCTCCAGCATCACAGGCTGTCAGTGCCCGGGTGGGGATGGAGGAGCCAGGGAGGATCCTGGGGGTGGGGGGGGGGGGGGGGAAGAGGGCTGATCTGCTTACCCACCTCCCTGCACCTCTTGGAGATGCTCTCCAGAAACCCACTGCACTTTTATTTAGCAGGAGCGGTTGGAGATATTGTTTGCACACCTTGTCACACAGGTTGAGGTTTCTCCTTCCAAAAGGGCTCTGCTCCACCTTCCTGCCCCATTTCTCCCCATCTCTCTCTCCAGCCCTCAGCTCCTGCCAGGACCAAGTTTTACTGCTTAGGGAGCCAGCAAACTCACATCGCAGCATATGGTGGTGGGGAGGGGGGTAGAGGAGAAGACCAGGGAGGAGGATTGTGATCTCTTATCAAAATAGCAGAAAACAGTGTTAATTATAAGCAGAGTGGCTTGGAAGGCAGCTGTCAAACAGTCGTGGGACTTGGGTGGCAAAATCTGAGAGCTGCAGTGGAGTAGTGTCAGCCTGTGGGGTTTTCTGTGGGATGGGAAGGGATGGAGCCATTGCAAAATGGAAGCATTCCCCCCTGTGCATCTCTCCATCTCCAAGTTTGCTGCCCCTTGGGCAGGACAGCTTTAAAATCAGTTTGTGCCCCTGGTGCTCTAGGGAAGAAAATGTTGAAGCAGGGAGACCTGGTTGCTGAGTAGAGGAGCAGCTTTGCCTGGTTGCGTGCTGTGGACGTGGGGATGGAGGGGTTGCAAAGGTTTCTGGAGATCCCTCTGTAACTGGGGTCTCACCCCTCTTCCCCTGCATAATTTTTTTTTTTCTTTGCTTGAAGGGATCCACTTAAAAATGGAAAAAGCAGCCTAAAATGCCTCTTTCCTTGCAAACTGTGCTTTCTGAGGGGAACACCTTGCTTTGCGTCAGCATTGCCTGTTTCAGGCTCTGCAACCAACACCCCACCCAAGATGGAGTGCAGCCCTTGCCACCACCCTTGGCTCTTTGTTGGCGCAGGGGACACCTGCATCAGCCAGAGGGGCTCATTGATGGGAGTGCTTTGTGCCCCCCAACTTTGCTCCTATTTCCCCCAAAGGGAGGGAGTCCTGTTGCTGCACGAAGCCCACGCACAGCCCTCCTGCAGTGCCCACGAGGTTGCATTAGGCTTAGCTCTGGTTGCACCAGGCAAACCTCCTCCGAGGACTTTTTTCCTGCAGTGGCAAGGGGGTGCTGGCCAGGATTTAGTGCAATTTGCTTTTCCTCCCAAGAAGCCTCTATGTACAAAAAAAATTGATTTCTTTTGCTGGGGGCAAAGGGGGAGCAGGCGAAGCAGATTTTTCTCTCTGGGGTTGGAAGGGTTGCCCGGATAAGCAAGGATGCAAGTGGCATCTTTTTTTTTTCTTTTTTTTCTTTTTTTTTTTCTTCCCAGCAGATTATTTATGGAAGGAAAAGAAAATATTCTCACAAGTCTAATAACTTTAGTGCTTGTAAAGGATTAGGTCCTAATAACTCCTCTGATAAGATGGAGGCTTGGTGTAATCTGTTACTAAGTGAAAATCTAAAAGCCATTTAAAAAGATACCGCAAAGAGCTATCCAGAGACTAGTACATTGTAAACAACAAGGAAATAGCTTTTTACTGATTTTAGGGGGCACATGGGGTAGTGGGACAGTAGATGCATTATGAGTAAGACAGTATCATTTCATTTATATATTGAGAAAACATTTACAAATATTCAACAGATGTTACAAGGACGTTGCAGAGGTGGAGAGTGTGTTTCGCACAGATGTAAGAACATCTGTAGAAGACAGTATATAGTTATATAGCTGTGATTATGAGTGATAATTGACTGGCTGGACAGACAGTTGATGTTTTAATGAAGCATTTTTTAAAACTTTATGGTAGTGTTACTAGGAATAGAATAAACACTGCAACCGTCAACTCTTTAGGCTGGGGATGCTTTTGGCTTGGGCTGCGCTGAGTGTGCTGCTGGCCCATTTAATACATATATGTATTCTGAATCACAGTTTCTGGCTTTTTTGCAGCCATGGGGTTGCTGGCCTGATATAATGAGAGCATGGTAGGGAAGGTGCCAACTTGTTTCTTTAAGGACTTCTTGCTAAATTCATGTTGGTGTGGGGTAAATGGAGGTATGGAGAGCATCCGAGGAGGTTTTCAAGGGTGGTGGTGGTTGAAGGAGACGGCTGGTCCCTGACTGTGTCCAAGTGACAAAGTAAAGGAGTTGTGGAAAGCTCCAAAACCTGGGACAAGTAGCCAAGACTTGAAGCAAAAGAGTCAGAGGCGTGTTTCTGAAGGTGCACAGGGAAAACTAATGTGCTGACCACAGGAGACTTGTTTTAGATGACCTGAAGGCAATAGAGGTGTCGGAGGTCTTTTGTTACTGTGAATATCAACACATGCAGAGTATATCAGCTGGTGCAACAGGCTCCTCAGCGCTGAAAATGAAATGCTGTGGCTGTTAATAGCGATGCTATTTCTAAATACTGAGTTTGTTGTATCATTGTAATGTGCTGGTACCTGGGAGCAGGTTTTTTTAGGATTAGAGTAGCCGATTGTACCTTGTCAATATTTAAATCTCACCATTTGAAACCGTTGATCTTTGCATGACAGTCATCTCTGATGAAACCAGTCAAATCCATCTTATGGGTTTTCTGCCAGAAGATTTCTCTTTATTTTCTGTGTTTCAGGTATGACTTCTACAGTGATTAAAAATGTTTGAGTTGCAAAATAGGGGAATGCAGAAATATGCACAAAGACTCCGTTGCTGACATTTAAAAAACTCCCAAAAAAGTTTATTTTGAGATTGGCCTTTTGCAAGACCTAAACAAAGCATTCTTGAGAAGGCTGGTTTGGAAAATGTGTTCACAGTTACTCAATTTTTGTGAATCAGAAGCGTTTGCTCTAAAATTAAATAGTAACAAAAAGAAAGAAAAAACCCAAGCAGTTCTTGACAGCTGACCGAGAGATCATTTCTGAGTAGGTGTGAGGCTTAAAAAAAGGGTACGTGCAGAATCCTTGCTATTTTTACTTTCACTCATGATTCTTGCTTTCATGAGTAATACTCTTAACATCACTGTGTGGCTTGTGCAAGGGAGTCCTGTTTTCTTGGGTGAAGTCCTGAGACCCAGTTTGAATATGTTATTGGAAAGTTTTGCGTTTATTTGCTTGGCAAGGAAGATGAATTCCCTCCACTGAAATCCAGGAGGTGACATTATCCTTGCCCCTGCAGTGTGGGAGATCAGACAAGATGACCATGGGCTGAGGATCTTTAAAGTCGAAGGAGTCAAAAGTCCCTTTCTGGGAATTTGCATCCAGAAAAGCTATTGGTTTAAATTAAAAATATGCCTTTAAAGAAAGAACAAAAAAAAATAGTATTTAACTGTTTCTTGGAAGGTATTTTGAGCAAAGTCCACTTGTAAGACCAGAATCCACAGTGCACCGTTGTATGGGTGAAGGTGGGGCATTAAACCTGCACGTCCTGCAGCAGCTCACATGTTCACCATGGCATCTCTTAGAGGCCACTTGTGGAATGAAAGGGAATCCGATTTGTTTTTTCTTGGAGAAATGAGGTGGAATTAGCCCCATAAATGTGACTTGCAGGACTCTGAGTTAAAATGTCTTGTGGAATTTAGTTCTGGATGGACCTTGGCAGGGGTCTGCTGGCTGCCCTCGCGTACTCTTGTGAAGGGAAGGGTCCTCCTCTTCCTGTTGTTGTACCAAGGGGTGGCAGGAGATGGCTTGCAAGGGCTGAATCTTTTGCGTTTTTGGTTGTTTTTTTGGTTTGGTTTTTTTTTTTTTTTTTGGCAAATCCTGCCAGTCAGTGAAGCTGCTTCTGGATGTAAAGCAATGAGAAGGATGTAAGAGCGTGTAGGACTAAGTCCAAATGCTGATCAGCTGTGCTGTTTAAATGAACCAAACAGTGCCAAGACCTAAAATGTCATTTTTCCTAAAAAGTGTTGGAATCAGATGGCAGATGTTTCCTGGATTCTGGTTTGCATCTCGTATTTTTTTTGGAAAATGGATCCGACTGCTGCAAAGCACCGCAATGTAGAAGGAAGAACTGATTGCCCCAGGCGATGGGAGTTTTGGCTGATGAGGGACTTCTGAATTGGGCCCTAAATTAAGTCCATGAAAACAGCGTTTTGTGTTTCCTGCTGGGTGACTTCTATCGCTTGGCTGATCGGTCCCGTTCAGGGGGTCGGACTGATTTTTTTTTGTTCATGTGGCTGGTGTATTTCGATGATAAGCATCTGATGAGATGTTTCAGGATGATAAGCAGCTGTGTGTGTTGAAGTTACCCATCTAAAACACTTCCTTGTTTCAGCTGTGTTTCAAGCACGGAGGCAGGAGAAGACAGGGCATTGCAGATGGTTGCTGTTACCACTGTGCTTCTTCCTGCAGTTTTTCACTTGTTGTAAAGGGCATCAGGGATACTGATTTGGTCTTCCGAATCTTCCAGGGATAGCAGGGGCGATGGCAGGGGTACAAGTGTGGCAGCAGTGCCCTATAGCCCTTGGTTATAAAACTTCCTGCTCAGTCAGGAGAAGGGAAATTTAATGAAAAAGTGCTTTTAATTTTAGAGGTTTGATCTAGTCCTCAGTGAAGTTTGTGGCAGGTTTTTGCTTTAAGTCCAGCTCTAGGTTCTTAGGTTGTATTTACACATAGGGCAGCTAGGAGCAGGATCATAGAATCATAGAACGGTTTGGGTTGGAAGGGACCTTAAAGATCATCTAGTTCTAACTCCCCTGCCATGGACAGGGACACCCTCCACTAGACCACGTTGCCCAAAGCCTCATCCAACCTGGCCTTGAACACTTCCAGGGATGGGGCCTCCACAACCTCTCTGGGCAACATGTGCCAGGGCCTCACCACTCTCACAGTAAAGAATTTCTTTCTAACATCTAATCTACACCTCCCCTCCT
This sequence comes from Balearica regulorum gibbericeps, assembly GCF_011004875.1. Lineage (NCBI taxonomy): Eukaryota > Metazoa > Chordata > Aves > Gruiformes > Gruidae > Balearica > Balearica regulorum. The sequence continues at coordinate 4,847,614 of NC_046184.1, read as the reverse complement.
TCAACTTAAACCCATTCCCCCTTGTCCTGTCACTGCACTCCCTGATAAACAGTCCCTCACCAGCTTTCCTGTAGGCCCCTTCAGATACTGGTAAGCTGCAATTAGATCTCCCTGCAGCCTTCTCTTCTCCAGACTGAACAATCCCAACTGTCTGAGCCTGTCCTCATAGGAGAGGTGCTCCAGCCCTCTGATCAGCTTCATGGCCTCCTCTGGACTCGCTTCAACAGCTCGATGTCCTTCTTGTACTGGGGCCCCCAGAGCTGGACGCAGTATTCCAGGTGGGGTCTCACAAAAGCGGAGTAGAGGGACAGGATCACCTCCCTCGACCTGCTGGTCACACTTGTGATGCAGCCCAGGACACAGTTGGCTTTCTGGGCTGCAAGCGCACACTGCTGGCTCATGTTGAGCTTCTCATCAATCAATACCCCCAAGTCCTTCTCCTCGGGGCTGCTTTCAATCCATTCCTTGCTCAGCCTGTGGTTGTGCTTGGGGTTGCGCTGACCCACATGCAGGACCTTGCACTTGGCCTGGTTGAACTTCATGCAGTTTGCACGTGCCCACCTCTCCAGCCTGCCAAGGTCCCTCTGGATGGCATCCCTTCCCTCCAGCGTGTTGACCACACCACACAGCTTGGTGTCTTTGGCAAACTTGCTGAGGGTGCACTCGATCCCACTGTCCATGTCGCTGACAAGGATGTTAAACAGTGCAGGTCCCAGTACCGACCCCTGAGGAACGCCACTCGTCACTGGTCTCCACTTGGACATTGAGCTGTTGACCACACCTCTTTGAGTGTGACCATCCAGCCAATTCCTTATCCACCAAGTGGTCCATCCATCAAATCCATGTCTCTCCAATTTAGAGACAAGGATGTCACATGGGACAGTGTCAAATGCCTTGCACAAGTCCAGGTAGATGATGTCAGAGGATGCATACCTAAGTCAGACATCTGTGTGCTTGCTTGTCATCTGTCTGTTTGGTTTTTTTTTTTTTTTCTTTGCCTAATACTGCAGGGCTTTTTGCTGTAAACAAGTTAGTTTCTTTAATTAGGTTTATTTTACTTTCTGTTATCTTATCGTACTGTTATTTATCTCTGTGTGTATCCTGGACTCCGGGGTGTGCCAGGTAGGGAGGACGAGAAAATTGCTTTGTGAAACAGGTTTATCTCTGTTGGCATAAAAAATATGAGGCATTTGGCACCAGTGCAAGAAGAGAGGAGAGCAAGGACCTGCTGAGTTATGGAGGGCTGTCACCACCTCGCATGACCCTTTCTCCACCGTGAGTCTTCAGAGAAGTTTGATTCTTGTCCTTCTTCCCCTGTCAAGATGGACAATCCGGACTGTCCCTGCTCTGATGGTTCCTCTAGTTTCCCATTTTTGCATGTTTTCCCTCCAGGCTTAGTCACTTATTTTCTGTACTGCTGCACAAATGATACTGATGCTTGACTTCAAGAGCAGAAAGATCAGCCCTATTGAGTGGCTGGAGCAGGAGGGCTGGAAGGGACCTCCGTGGCTTGTACAGACCATTTCTTACCCCAGAGCAGGATTTACTGTACCAAGGTCTGTTTCTGGACAGATCAGCATCCTAACCCCTCAAAAAAGCAAGGCTCTGTGCCCTTCTCACAGTCTATCCCACTTCTTCACCAGATTCATTAGTAGCGGTTTCTTCTCATGCTCAAATCAAATGTCCCCTCCTGCAGTTTAGACCCAAGCGTGCCTCTGCAGTCCGCCAAGAACATGGAAAACAAATTATACTCTTTCCCCATTCAGCTGGTTTTTATATATTTGAATACTGTTTGTTCTCCAGATTAGATGGGATTTGTTTCTTCCACCCCGGAGTACATCTGAACCAACACAGCGCTGTTCAAAGCAGTAATTTGCCCCTAATAAAATCCAATGGGGTGTTCAATATGAAAGAGAAATTGTCACTTGATATAAGTGAAAACATTTGGCGAGGGAAGCTCTCAAATAAATAATAATAATAAAAGAAAGGACAGGAATTTGGAAGAAGCGATCCTTAAAAGGTTTCCAACTGGTACTTTGAGAAGAGACAGGCTCTTTCTCTATGAGGTGAAAGCTGTTCCTTGATGTGTTCAATAGCCCTTCCAAATGAGCCTCCATTTGCATTGTGCAGATGCTCAGGGGGTGTAAATAGTGGCATGCTGCCACTAGCAGTCCTGCTTGAAGTATGGTTTTATTTAGGGACCTCTGCCTAGAAGAGCAGACTTTTTTTTCTCAGCCGCAGTGTTAGACCTGTGTATCCTCATGTTAAATGAAATGGAATGACTTGTGCCATTGCCCATGAACTAGATTTTGGGGGAGCTGGAGACTGCATTTATTGCCTTACTTTGCCTGCATGCTCTTGGAGGTGGTCTCTGAGCAATGAAAAAGGTCGCTCAAATTGCTTAAAGCAAGGAATGAAGATCCAGACTTTTAGACCCAGAAGGAAACACTATTGACTTGACCTGAGCTGTAAAAATCAGAGGTTGTGTGTGTTGTGATTTACAGTGTGGATACTGGGAAGACTGATTTCAGTGTTTTCTGGGGCTGGGATCCACTGGGATATGGGTATCTCCAGCCTAGCAGGCAATGGAGGCAACCAGAAGGATTGTAGCAGCACAGTGTTGTGTCAGACCTTCCTGATGAAGGGCAGAGTCCTAAAGGAGAAAGGAAATGATGTGGAGAAGAGTGCTTGAGGGTGGGCAGGATATCACCTTGATATTTTTTGCCTTGACTCCTAGGTGATGCCTGGTCTCATATTGTGTCCTGTGTGTGAGAAGATGCTTTGGTGGGTCACCTAAGAGCATGATTCAAGATCAGTCTTGTGGTGGCCAACTCGCATGCATCCTAGACATAGTCCCAGGGTGCTGAGTCCCTGTTCATGCTGCTCCAGGTACAAGGCCAGTGCCATATGGCGTCCGAGCATCTCACTTCTTTAGTTTGTTTGCTGGCAAACCTGGGTGTCTAAAATCTTAAATCTAAAATCTTAGCAGATGCAGGCACGTCCTGAGGGTTGTTCATCTCATCTGACCATTGAGTGTCTGACTTAGACCACACAAATAGCCTTTTGGAGATGTTTTCTCTTGGTTAGCTGCAACTGATTGACTAGGTGAGGCAAATCCCACCTGAGGTGGGTAGGATGGGTGGGCATCGTTTCTTGTAGTGCTGTTTCATGGGCATTTTCTGTGCTGGAAAACCTCAAGGTGAAGTCAACAATGGAGTCAGAACCTGGTCTGGTATCACCTGTGTCTTACCTAAGCTTTTACTCCGTCTACTCAGGCCTAGGTGCCCCCATTTTACTGGCCAGGGGAAAAGGGAAGGACATTAGCAGGGACATAAAAAACTATGTGTTCTGGAAGTAGGATGGAAAAGACAACAACTGGAGTGACCATCTGAGCTCTGGAACCAGGTTGAGGCAGGGCAGGTCTCAGGACAGTCCTGGCCTGCTTCCTGAGAGCCTCAGCACCAATTACTGCAGTTTCCTGATTGTTGAGGCAGGTGGATCTGGTCTCATCAAAAAGGTTTCCTTGATCACTTTGCAGTGGCTTTTTCACTCATGGTCCTGCAAAAGACTTGAAGATGCTAAAGGCTACATGAAATTGCAGATGGTAGCGCCTGGGTTTGGGGATACTGGGGAAACTGGCAGATGCATTCACCATGAAAGTCTACTGGGGCCACCCCTATTCGGCTTCCCTTCAACTTGGCTGGAAAAAGAAATGTGGATTCTTTCCCAGCATACCTAGGGTTGAGCTCTGGAAATGCCTTGAGTGCTGGAGCTGCCCGTGGACCCAGCCTCCCACCTGCCACATCCCTGGTAGGGGCTCTTCACGCTGGGAGCCCTTACTGCAGCCTTGCTGTACTCATCAGGTGGCTCCTTACTAAGAGGTGACACCATCTCAAGTCAATGAATGTTACTGAATTTTGGAGGCAGGGTCCAGATCATTGGGAAAGGCAGTGAGACTCCTGTTTCTTCACCATTTGGGACTCAGCAGTATGTTGGCACAACTGATGCACTTTCCAGGCAGGAGGTTTCAAGGATGTAGGATCTTTTTTGCATCCTCTGTTCCAGTAGCCTGCCTTTTTTGTGTCAATCCCAATTAACCAAGCATGCATTGGAGGGAGAAGGTAAGTTTTTCAGGACTAACTCTAAGGGAGAGCCCAAGAGCACTGGATTTGTGTGTGTGTGTGTCCTCACCCTAGGGGGTTTTACTCCCAAGGAAGGAAGAACAGGGTGGAGTCGACAGGAGATGAGAAATGTAAAATGGTGTGAGGAAGCCCACACCGACACTTACACAAAGAGCCAATATTGATAGAGGTGACAAGGCAGTGTGTTTGAGATAATGGTGCGGCTGAGACTGACAGCCGTGAGAAGGAGGAAATAAGAGAGATTGTTTTTTATACTGGCTGGCTTTTTCTGCCTGTGAATTCAGAGTCTGGATTTGAGTTAAATACCAGAGGAATAGGAGCTGCGTGGGGGAAGAATCAGATCAGTTTGAACCACCACTGTGCAGAAACAATGAACAAGGGATCTGAAACCAGGGAATTTCCCCCCTCCCTGCTCTTTCCAATGCATTTCATAATATTTTTCTTTGTGTTCTGCCTAGTATAGTGTCACCTTGAGCTTCTTTTGCTGTTGTTTCCCATCCCCTGGTTTACAGGCTGGCAATGTGGTGAATTTGGTTTCCAGTGGACACACGTTTCTTCAGACTGACAAGGAAATCAGAGTACAGCGGTATGTGCTGCTTGTTTAATGTTGATGATTGCAGGCCAGTCAGCATGCTACTGTTAACAGTATGGCTGGGGACTCTGTTTGAAGTGTTAATTAGCAGCAATTAATAAGAAGTGAAAAATTAATACCCTATGTCAGCTTTCTTTGCTAGTTAGTTATATCAACACCAAGGCTCAGAGCTATCTTGAAACCTATGTTTGCATAAGAGTTTGGTCTTCTTGTTGCATAGTATTGGGAAAATACTTAAATGCTCTCCTGCCATAAATGGTAAACTAGTTATTCCCAAAATAAGAAGATAAGCTATAGCCTCTGACAGATCCAGTTTTCTTGGGATGTGGATGCTCTCGATGTGACATTTCAAAAACAGTAAGTTGTCCATAGCTTGAGCAAAAAATACATTAAAATAGAGTTAAAAAAACAAAAATGTTATTGACGTTGCTAAATCTGGCTAAGAGATTCTGCATTGCACCCTTTTAATCCAAGTGGGCTCAAACCCAGCCCCTGATGTGGCCACCGAGGATGGATCCCAGTCGTGTTGCAGACACCTCGGGCAGGTTCCTGCTGGTTTTCCCATCCATTTTCCATTTCTGATGGAAATTCCCTGACCCAGGGGAATGGGCCTTTGTCATGGGTCTGGTGGCGGATTTGGGGCTTGACTGCATCAGAAACAGCAAATACTGCCATCATCTGATTGGATGCCTTCAGCTTTTTATCAACTCATAACTTTGTTTTATCAGCATCATAGGAGCATTACAAGACTTAACTACACTACTAAGAGGCTTGTCTTTCTTCTTGGTATTTATGTTGTTACCCCTGAGTTCTGTTTAAGATGATTGATATGTTATGTTTAAATTGATCTCTCTGTTTCTCTCCATCCTTTGGAAATTTTTTTAAAAGACTCAGATTACCTTCCATCATTGTCTGGTCCTAGGCAAAAATGAAAACAGCTGAATCCACCCAAGGTTTAGGTTCAGCTGACAGCTCCCCTCCTCTCACATTTAACAAGTTTGATGTAAAATCCTGATACTTAACCAATTTATTATTAATGATATTTACGGAAGTATTCTCTACCAAAGGAGAAGTGTTTTCTGACTTTGAGTAGACTGATTGCTTCTAGTTTCATAGTTAATTGAAACTTAATATACACTGGGGATGAGTGATATATATGTTCTGAGGTTAACTGCACTCAAAATACTCATAGTATATAATACGCTTAATTCATTAGCAAGTCTCATGTCAACAAAGAATAAAGATGAAGTGCTGTAGTGGCCATCGCAGTGGGGAAGTGATCATTATTATTTAAGGAGTGCTCAAAGTATACTAAGCACTTTGCAAAGAGACCAACAAGCATATCTCTCTGAATTGGTTTACAGTCTCCTTTTTAAAGAAATATTTTATTTTTTTGCTTTCATTAACAGGTTCCTTTGGGGTGGGGAACACAAATTGCTGATGGGGGTCTAACTTTGCCCAAATAACCTTCAGTTGGGGGTTGCATCACTTGCCTTGGTAATTTGCTTCTACCAGCGATGCTTTGTGAAACACCCATGGTTTTAATGTGGTTTAATTGCAGTTGCCATGATGCTGTTGTGATTGCTGCAGCACAGTCCCACCATGGTTCAGTCAATGGTTATCACGCTTTCACTTGACATGCTCGTCATCTTTTTCAGTTCCTCCTGTGACTGCTCACACATGTCCATTTCTTCTTCACAGTTTTCATTGGAACAGCCTTAAAAACTGGGAATGAAAAATCTATGACAGAGCACTCTCCCTCTTTCTATTTTATAACCACCATATCTGGTCTTCCTGAATATGCTTCCTGAGTAGAAAAAGTTGAAAAAATCCCGTAATATTTTTACAATCTTATTCCCTCCTGCTTCGCCTCGCCTCTTGCAGTAAACTTTTTTCCTACTTTTAGTCATGCTTCTTGCAGGGCATTTGGCATCATTGCTGCCAGCATAGTCCTCTCTGTCATGCAAGTCTTGGATTCAGCCACTAATAAGACGGTCCAGTCCTCCACATCGTATATTCTGGACACACACCTTCCCTACTATCTGTCTGTGCTTTAGCATATCTTGTGTGAATAGCTGGGTCCCTCTGTGCCCATAACCCGAGCTCTCGGTTTCTCTTTTTCAGTCCTCCTTTGACACCTTGTAATTCATCACCATCTCGGAGAGTTTTACCGAGAAGCTCACTTTGGAGTTCTTTTTAATCTACTCCTAAGGGTGTATCTCTGGGTATTGCTTGTCTGGTGGCTTACTGCAGCTAGAAATATAGTTCTCATTTAGCCTGGTGTCTGATTCAAGATCTAGTCAGTCTGTATTCCCTTTCTCATATCATTTTTCATCTCTGCGTGTTTTTATTCCACTTTGTATTTACTATGGTCATTCCTTCTAGAAGAATGTCCTCTGCCAACATAACCAAATCGACACCTGAGTTAATATTTGCTACCCTGCATGGTACTAAGTGGTGCAGTTACCTTAGGTCAGTCTTCATTTGAAAACCCTATTTCATTAGGGTATCTGCATTTTGCATGCTGGTCTTTATTTTCTAGAGTTATTCCAGTCTCTCCCAAGTATTCTCCCTTCAGTGTTTCCTCTGTTTCATTATTACAAATATTCCTCTTCAGCAGTTTGAATATTTATGGAGCAAGATACAGATCACACGGTGTTAGCCATCAAAAAGTTGGATACCAAGAGCTGGACTTGTTGGAGAATGGTTGAATTGGCCTTCCTTGGGTGCCTTTTTTTTTTTTGGCTTGGGTTGTGCCACCTTCTGGGCTGGTCCTTCCTTCTCTGCTGGTGATACAGGGAGCTGGACTGAACTTTGAGATGTGGATCCTTTGTGTTGAATACTTTGGATGTAGTTTATTACCTCATTATCTTGGATGTTGTTGTTGTTGTTGTTGTTGCTGCTTTGATATTATTACCATTAAGGGGAGATGTCTTTTGTTGTGGTTCCTCATCCAACTCTAGCTTTACCTTGGAGGAGAGAGCAGGATTGAAGAGTTACAATCAGTATGGGATAACTTCAAAAAACCGTTAGGAAAGGCTGAGGGAATGGGTTGATGTAGGTAGAACTCATTGGTTTTTTTTCTTTTTCTTTTAGCTTGTCCTCTAGGTACTCCCTGCTGCAGGATGAATTAGGAAGGCAAGAACTCTTCCTCTGAACCATGGAGACAAGGGCGTCTTTTATCACCACCATGCAGGAGACCCAGCATCTCTCCCCAGAGAAAGGTCAGAGCCTGGCCAATGGCAACAGGGAGCAGTTTGATTCAGGTGAGCTCTCCTTCACCCCCATGGGTTGTCTTCACTGTTACAGACCTCCAGCTGATCACCATTAGAGGTGGGGACAGCCATATTGCCAGAGGAGCATTGGGAATGATTGTACAGCTTGAAGGCCTTTTTGGAGTCTTCTGGATTGAACTGTGTCCTGTGGTTGATGGCTTGGGAGATTTGAGCTTTTCTTCTTCTGGGTGTCTTCTACAGTATGTAGCAGCTATTCCAAATTTAAACAAAAAGAAATGGAAAACCCTTCCCAGGACATCATACTCTGTTCTTACAGTTTTCCCATCCTTTTTTATTTTGTTGAAGTTTTGTGGTTAAAGAGAAGAAATGAACGTTCAGAAATTACAGCTTTTCTCCTTTGTTTTGACCTTCACCCTCATTTTCTTCATAGTTTTTTTGAGCGCTTCAGGTGAGAGGGCTTCACAAACATTAAACCAGCCAGCGGAAAGCTGGTCACGTGTTGTCCTTGCGCTCATGGGTACGACTGGATGCTCTGTAATGCTCTGGGATGGGCACCTTCAGGTGAGGATTCACTGCGCTAAATTTGGGCATCGTCATGGCAGATACAGAAAAATAAGTGCTAGCTTCTGGTGATTTCTGCTGGAATTATGTGCTTTAACTTCCCATATCTAGCCTTAACAGGAGGAGAGTGTGTCTTATGATGAAGTTGCATGTTATGGCTAGACCCCATCTACTTTCTCTCTGATGCCAAAATGGGAGACCCCTTTTTATATCATCTCTTCTCTTGCACCACCTCTGCTACTCATCAGCTCACTAACACAGCAGAAAAGTAATCAAGAGAAAAAAGAAGTGAATAATTTTCTGTCAGCTTTGTGAGTTGAACTGACTGGAGGAAGAGGGAGGGCCAGAACACATGCTGCTGGGAATGGGACCTCTCCCGGTGGCACTGAATTGTTAATTTGGCTCAGCTATAACTTGTAACTTCATCCTTGCTCTGTGTTTGCATGGGAGAGCTCAACTGATGAACTTAGGGAGAACAACATTGACCTATCAGTCAGTTAGTCTGTACAAAAGGGTTTGTTTTCACATTGTGGTACTTGTGTTGGTGCTCATATGCTTGAATGCTTTTCCAGAACTCGCTTGCATTTCTGTAAGAGCTATTCTTGACAGAAGGATCCTAAGATGTAAATGGCAGATGAAAATCTGTACTTCCAGTTAGGCCTCCTAAGGGGCTGCCTAAAGTCTACTTCCATGGAAATAGGTATCCTCACCAGTGGTGAATCACTGATTCAAAATGACTCGAATGCAGCAGTAGCAGTGTTGGGGTGACTGCTTAAAAACTCTGCATACTTTACTGTCAGTGTCTTTTGCATCTTTTCTCTCCGGTGGTGCTGTCTGTGCTTTATTGGTCAGTGCTGTGCTGAAGTCCTTTGCAGAGCTGTGTCTTTGGTGTGCTTTTCACTGTTTCTCCCTCAGAAAATTTGCCACCCAGCCTTTAGTTTCTTCACTTCTTGTAGTGACTCCATGATTTTCCTATTTCCCTGGACACCAAGCATTGGAAAGCTGTGACCAGCCTTTGAGTCTTTGCTATGTTCAGTAATGAGTTGTGGGGGGAAGACTCACAGCAGTCTAAGACCATGCCAGTTAAACTAGGAGCTGTGGTCCTTGAGGTGACTTTGTAAGCTTTTTAAGGTGAGGATGTCTTGCACAACCCCTTGTGCAATGCAACCATCTTTAACAACTTTTGCCATGACAATAACAAACAAGGGTGGCACATTTGGCCTGCAGGTTGCCAGTGCCCACCTAGGCAAGCTCTTAGCAAGCTCTTAGCTTGTGCAGTTGAGATGGAAATGCAGGTGGGCTTTCAAGAGGTCAGCAGGAGTAGGGAACATGAGAGGGATGTCTTAGAAAAAATGTAAACTGGCTGTATTGCACTGAAAATGTGTTTGAGGTGTGGGCTACGCCAATTGGTCTTGCCATGATGCTTATAGATTCAACTGGGTTCTTAAAATCTGCATGTTAAGTGGGACACAGAGAGATGCAAACTTTCCTGTGCTGTGGCATTGTTAGCCTAGCCAAAGTTTTGGGGTTTTTTTCCATGGCACATGCAGAGGTTCTGGTTGTTTCAGATGGCTTCAAAAGGAAATTGGACGTGCTTATGGAAGAAAGATGCAGCTTTCTAACTGCTTAGAAACCATGTTTGTCTCAAGAAAAACTCTGAACCAGAAATACTTGGATAATAGGAACTTACCTGGTGGAGGATCATAGATGGTTGCCCTCTACCTAATGGATTTCTCTAGGCATCCATGAGGAGGCAAAGCATACAGGAAAAGTGCACTGAGTTGCTACCTGGAGCTGCCTGTTTGTCCCCAATGAGGATGAAGAAAACTAACCTTGGCGGGGGGCAGTGGGGAACATCTCAATCCTTGTTGCTCACATGATGCAGATCCCTCTCTTGAGGGATAATTCAGTTATTTCCAGAGTGGACACCTGCAGCCTAATCTAGTCACCATTGGATCCATTTATATCCATGGGAGAGAGGTAGGTGCTTCTAGGATGAGAATCAGTTGACCAACCATAGACATTGGTTTTGGAATGAGAAGAACTGACCTGTGTTGCCTAAATTTCTTTGGGAGTATGGATCTGGGTGACTGTCCCAAGGCCACACAGGAGGTTTTTGGTTGATCAGGTTTCCCCCCAATGCTCGCTTGGTGTGTGAACTATTAAAGCATTTAAATTGTCTGTTCACGCAAAAAGTCATGAATGTATCTGTGTGCCTATAAATAAGATGGCTAAACAATTTGCCACAAATATGTTCTCCTTCAGTGAAGCCTGGGAAAAAAAATCTGTGTTTCTGGAGCCACGGATTTTGGATCTTTTATCCCCTTTATTTCCCATAGTCAAGCATCCCAGGAGGCTGTTAACAGCTGGAACAGTTGCGTTTTTATAGTGTCAGTGCGTAAGCACTTTAAAGCCATTGAGAGGCTCACAGATAATGACTTGTTGATTTTATTTGCCGTCCTGGGCTTGTTTATACATCACTGTATTGTCGGCTAGCCAGCCTTGACTCTTTCATTAAGAAAGAGCACTGGGCCTAAGTACCAATAATTGGAAAGGCAGCTGATATGTAAAATAGGCCTAATGCCAAATTTGTCATCTCGCAGGGCGCTCTGTGAAATGCTGGCACCTGGGGTTTTGCAGCTCTCCAGCAGAGCCAGGACTTTGTTCTTGGAGCGCGTGACTTGAGGAGCAATGAACTGATCAGCTTTGTGATAACCGCTTCTCAAGTGGGCACAGTCTTCGTTGCTGTATATTAAGAGAGACTTTGCATTTCTCTATCTGCATTTTAATCGGGGGATCTCCAGGCAGTTGAGAGATGTCAGCAAGAGGTGTCCTCTTCTCCTCATCAGTAGGGCTTTTCTGATGGATGTGGAGATTTGTGTACAGGCGCGTTACATGCACAGATGGGGTTGGGTCCCTTGGGCTGGTCTCATCCCTGGGCCGTGCTGCCTCTGCTCCGGATGCCCCCCTGCCAGATTACTAGAAGGGAACAAAGTCCATTAAAAAACATTTTGGAGACTTACAGTCCCTTCAGAATCCTTTGTGATAAAACGAAGCAAAATAAAACACTGATGCCATGATAAATGAGTACTCTGACATTATTTTTACAGACCTTGTAAAAGTAATTTCCTGATAAAGTCTGCAGATAAAACACGGTAGAGGAGTCAGACTTGTGATGTGTTGGAGAGAAAAGAATTGACAGGGAGGGAAGGCTGCAGCTCTCACACTGCCTACCCCTGGGGCCTTAAAGCTTCTCTATTTGGGTTTAGAAAAGAGTGATCTGGGTGATTTTTTTTTTAAACAGGTGCTGTTGTGAGTTTTGCTGCGGTGCATGTGAATAAACCTGCCGGTGGGACTGTGGGAACAGTGAGGCCAGTGAGTCTCTCTCTGTTGGCTTGGGGCAGAGTAGGTCACGGGTAATAAGGTTAGGAAGTACAGGAGGACTTGTTGCATCTGTAACTAGCATCTCTAATGCTAACATAATTAACGTGCTGTGGGCAAGTTCTGGAGAAGACTTTGTTGCCCTGGGGACAGTGCTCCCTGCAAGGGCTGGAGTTTATATACTGAACTGTCTAAAAATCCCTGCTCCCACTGCTCTGTGGAATGACTCCTTCCCGTAAGACTGGTGAGGAAGGCTGGAGAAAAGGAGGTAGTTGTCTGGACTCACCCAGCAGGCTAGAGTAAAAAGCAGTAGTAAAACCCGAGAAGATATAGAGAGCATCGTGGGCTGAGGGAAATGCCTCATGCTCTGAAGTAGAAGTATCTGAGCAGAAGACAAGAGACCCCAGGGCTGACCTGGAAATGACTTGTCCATGTTAACTGTCCTGAGGTGAAGATGTCAATAAGGTTGTTGAGCAGCCCATCCCAACACCACAAGCACAGTTGGATGCAGAAGTGGGGAGCAACCAGGCAGAGAGGATGCACTTTTACCTTTTCACCTTTTGCTTTTCATGTCAGACGTCGCTGACTTCTAGTGGGTTGGGGATTAGTTGTGCTCAGGGTGGAAGGTTGCTTAAGCATCGGAGTAATTTTAAGCCTGAGATGGATAACCATATCTGCCCATTGACTTGTGGACTAAGAGACTTTATTTTAGAGACTCAGCCTTTGAAATTTCTGGACCTGGCTCTTCTCTAAAACATTAACTCCACGAGGTTGCAGACATTAAAGCTGAAAAATTTCCCTGATCATCTAAGTTGCCTGCCTACATGATAGAGATGAGGGAAACTGTTAGCACTATTTGCACCAAGCTCCTGCCTTGTGGTTAAGCTGTGTCTTATCTTTCAGTCAAGTATGAGCAAACCCCTCATTTTGGGTCAAATATCTCAAACAGAGTCACCTTCTATGCCTGGGGATTTTTGCAATGATTGCAAGAAACAAAACAAGGCCCATCCCTTATTCTGCACTGCATTTGTCTATTTTCAGGTTGCAGTCATGGAGTTGGGTTATTTCTTGTCTTGCTGAGTTGAAAAGTCATCTGGTAGCTGTTTTATCATGGGAGTAAATGTTGATTTACATCTTTGTATTTAAGCAGGTTAATTGAGTATAAGGCAAGGAGTCAGACCTTAGACTTGGATGCAGGAGTGTGCAAAGTGTTTAACAGTGATGACAGCTCAGCACTCCTCTTTGAACTCCCAGATGGATCTTTACCCTCCACCAGCTCTGTCTCAAAAACCCTCTTCTGATCCACCTTTTCCCCCTCACCTATCTACGTCTGGCTCCTTAGGCAGCAAATAAAAACCTATGTCTTCCCCTTTTAATAATGAGATATTCCCATTGCACAACATAATTTTCTGGTCCTGAAAACTGGAGACCTGTAGCAATAATTGCAATAAATTAACCCTGCCGTTTTCTTCATAAAACTGTCTGGGGAGGTTTCTTAATTCAGTTTGTCATGAGTCACTTTAATTACATCATGACCACCCTGATGAATGTTTGGGCAGGTAAGGGTCTTGCAGAGTTTGCCTGATAAATGCTTATTGCAAAGAGCTCATTGCTAGACTGTAAATATTTTTGCTCTGGGAATGAAACTGGGTTTGCGAGATTGCTTGGGAACAAAATGAAAACAATCAGATTTGGCTGATTTTCTGTAAGTGAAAGAAGATTTATTTTTAATTATTGCTGTATGTGTTTCAGCAATGGTTTGAGGCCTCAGCTCTGCTCTACTCAGTGCAGTTATAAAAAAAAAAAAAAAAAAGAGTAATAATGTCAAGTTGTTTGCCGTGGGGAAGGATTGTGTGGGACAGTGGTGTGCATGGGAGAGGCATGATGTAGAGCCCCAAATCTGAAATGGGGCAAGGACAGGTGCAGGGACCAAGAAGGCAATAGTGGTCTGGGGTGCTGGGGGATTTGGGGGAAAGCAGCTGTAGTCTTGGGGAAAGAGAGAGGCATGGGGGTCTCAGCTGAAATTCCTGGGTGGAGGAATGCTGAGAAGGGAGAGAAAGGGTGGCAGGACTGAAACTAGGGCTCCCCAGCCCCAAGGGTTGGGGTGTTTGGTCTACACACTGCTCAGCCAACGGAAGCAGCTTCTAATATTATCACTAGGGCAGTGCTGCAATTAACAGTGCTGGGTGACCTGATTTTGGGGCACGGGCAAGACCATTGCACTGTTGTGATAACAAACAGGCAGCAACTTCCCTTGCAGTGTGAGAGTCATCAAATACAAAATAAAAGAGCACAAGTGCCTGTTGCAGTATGATGGGTTTGTTCCCCCACTGCCATGAAAGCAGTCATTTCTGGTCTCAGAGTGTCGGTTGCTGAAGTCCCAAAATCTGCTGAAAGAGCTGGTCAAAACAGATAAGTGCAGATCTTTAAAACAAGCTTTCTGTTTTCCCTTGTGTTAATGTTTATACTGGTTGCTGTTCTCACCCTGAACTCTTTGTCACAACTTTTGCCTTCTTTGGCTGTGTTTTAGGCTGCTTTTTTTCCTTTCCTTTTCTTTTTTTTTTTTTTCTTTTTAACAGATGAAGGGTCCAGCATTGAGGATGCAGACTTCAACTGGGACGAGTTCCTGGAGGAAACAGGAGCCAGCGCTGCTCCCCACACTTCCTTCAAACACGTACGTGCTTCGTCTGAGCTTTGCTGGTGTTCCGTGAGTTCCCTCTTCTGGTTTTCAGGGGGTCCCTGGAGAACTGAAGTGGAGTCTGGCCATTTTGGGGAGAAATTGTCTCTCTCTGCATGGAGCAACCTGTGTAGAAATGCCCCCCAGCTGGTGTTAGGTGAACTTGGTGTGTTTGTATCATCTGCATCCACAGCTCAGAGCGCTCTATGCCACTGCCTTGTGTTCAAATTTTCCATTTTTGAGGGCTTGTAGTGCTCTACTTTTGCTTATAATGCACTCATTTTTTTCTCTTAATCTATTTTTCCTTCTCCTTATTTATTTGTTGCTCTTCATCCCAACCTATAGAGATTCATCTCACAAGAATGCCTTATTTCTCCAAAGCTGTCCTCTTAATGCATGATTTACTGACTAGCAGAGTCACTCAGCACTAAAGCCCAGCATGGCCCATAGGAAACCATCTCTCAGCCTCCTGCCTGGAGATGATGTCTCAGGAGCATGAGAAACAAGTACTTGCTAGGTGATGCTTTTCCTGGGTGAACATGGCTCATATAGACAAGCATGATAGTTACAGCATGGTCTGTGGCTCTGGTCCACGTTAGTGCAAATAGCATTTGAAATCTCTAATATCTTGACTGATGAAGAAGATCAGAGCATGCTTTATAAAAAGGACTCTGTTTCCAAGCAGAGCCCAACACAGTCAAGGATATTGTTGTCTGCAACCAGGTTCTCCATCCGCTACCAGTTGTTTAACCTCTTCAGCTTCTTTAACCTTATTCAGCTCCACATGTGTGATGTAAATCTGATGTATGAGTTCTTCAGCATAGTCAAGGGCGTGGCCTCATCCGTAGATTTTTCTGGGACATCTTTGTCATTTGACCACAAGACTATGCTGTCAGAGATGTTGAGGTCTAGTGGGAGGGTGTTGTGATGCCTTCATTTGAGTCAAACCATGAAAAATCATAGTGGTTCTCTGTCCTCAGCTGCAAGTTCCCCGAGGATGGTGCTGCTCATCCTCCTAGCTGACCCATCAGAACTGTAGCCCGTTCTACTCATTGATTGGCAGCTCTTCTTCCTCCAGCTTCACTTGGCTGGTCTGTGTGCTCTGGAGGATGTGCATATCTTCAGCATGAAGAAAGGGGGTTTAGTTGTGATGGTGTGGGCTGCTTTACACTGAGCTGTTTGGTAGTGGAGATGTCCTTTGGGAACAGTGTAGTTGTGAGAGAGCTTCCTGAAGAACCTGTTGCTACTTTAAGAGAAGTCTCTGTTTGGATGACTGCATTCGTGCCATTAAACCACTTTTATCTCCAGGTAGTTTCTTGACTTGTTTCGAAGGGGTAAGGAGATGCAGTGATGAAAAACCTCTCTTCCATCTACATCTGAAAAAAATAATACAATCTTCCACCTCCTATTTTGCTTCCATTTTAACAACAGTACAGTATTGCAGGGTGAAGGACTGTAATTCTCTACGCTGGAGAATTACAGGGAAATGCCAAACTTTTATGGTAGAGTTTATTCTTGGTCCAACAGCAGTCTGGAAAGACCATTTTGTTCCAGGGTTCTACTCTGGGTCCTGACCCAAATACCAGATACAGGTGAAAGTTTTGGGCTTCATGAAGCCCTTAAGGATGTCATTAGGTGTGTGGAGATGCCCACCTCATCCTGCTGATCCTGCTGATTCTGGTGTCTCACAGCATCTCAATCCTGGGACTGTCGATGTGAGGCAAGTTAGTGCTGGAAACCGTCCTTAGTGGCTCTGCTTCACAACCTGGAGCTTGATCCTCAAAAAAATTGGGTTGGCTAAGAACTTGAAAGCTGTCAGAGAAGATTATACTAGCTGTCTGTCTGATTCCCCTCTCTTTGTGATTTCCAGTCCCAAGTCCCTTGTGTCTAGAATACCACTTTGGTATTTTTGAGCACAAAGAGAAAAAATACATATGAATACGTATCCTGCATTATTAATGACGACCCTTAGCATCAGAAGAACTAAGATCCAATCTTACAACTAAGTAAAGTAGTGAACGTCACAGACCTTCTTCAATCTTAGACAATCTCCAGAGGTTCCTTCCAACCTCAGCTATTCTGTGACTCCAGGCATTGATGCTGATGGAAGTGCCCGCACAGGTAAAGGCACGTGGAGTGTTGTAACCTGCAAATAATAAATGGCTTTGGCTGGGCAGCACTCGTGTTATAAGCTGGAGTGGGATGAGTGAGGGAGTACTACAGACATCCCAAAGGAGCTCTGTGTTTTCTCTGCAACTTGGCATCCCTAAGTCTGAGAAGTCTTCAGGTGGCCAAGCAGGCAATATTATATTTATCTTTGTAAGTAAAAGAGGCATTTTAACCTGTCATTTAAATGAGAAGTTAATAGAGATGAGCTTAAACCAGACTTTATAATCTCTCTGGTTTCAGCAGGAGATAAGGTACTAAGAAACCTGTAAGAACCTGTCCTTAAGCATCTCATAGGGAGTAGCAGGCTACATTTTGGATGGTTTTCTGAAGACAAAGCTCCACCTGAACCAGTGAACTGGCATTCGCATGTTCTTTATCAACAGCAGCTAGAGACATCCCACTGGCCCTCGGAAGATACATTACGATGTGCCCACAGCAGGTCCTAGTATTTAACAGCAGTCCCTGCAGTGTCCTTGAAGAGATGCACTGGCATCTCCAGTGTCCTAAGGCAAGTTACGTGTGACCTGTCACTGGTGAGATAAATAGAAGTGACATCTCCATCAGGTGGCAGGACAGTGACCCAAACCATTTGCTTCTTTCAGCAATGGGTCATACCTTATTTACTAGGGTTCTGGGAGAGCGAAGCAGTTGAGTCTTGAGCTGCTGTGGATGGATTTAATGGAGATGCTTTACTTGGTCTGCCTGGTACAGCATTCAGCCCTTGATGCTTGTCAAGCCTCAGGAGGTGCTTCAGTGTTGTTATGTGACTAATTATTACAGTTCAACTTAAGTTCTAGAGGTGCTTAGTACCTGTCTTTCTACCTTGCATGTGTCCTGTGATTTGCCTGATGGAGCTGTGCAGTGGGGAATACAACCTCATTCGAGTTATACTGCCTTTCTCCCAGGCATTAGTGAGATTTACGATGTAAAGATGGGTACCAGTCCTCTCTTAGATGTAGTGCAGCTGAGGTTACCGCTGCTGAAGGGCCTCTTTGGAGCACGTGGGACTTTGCATGATGTGGTATATGCCAGTGAAGTAGGAATGGTCTTTCCCAGACAGATTGTGAAGGAGGTGGTTGGAGCATGGTCAACTCATGTCCTATCCCAGAGCTGCTCTTTAAGGGCAGGATTATCTTGCTTAGCTGGGGAGGGTGTCTTCGTGCAAAGAAGAAAAGGTAACACCATGCCTTTCTCATTTTGTAAGGTTGAAATCAGCCTTCAAAGCAGTTTCCAACCAGGAATGAAATTAGAAGTGGCCAACAAGAGCAATCCAGACACATATTGGGTGGCTACGATCATTACAACATGTGGACAGCTCTTACTGCTTCGTTACTGTGGCTATGGAGATGACCGCAGGGCAGATTTCTGGTGTGACGTGATGACAGCAGATCTTCACCCCGTTGGCTGGTGTACACAGAATAACAAGGTCCTGATGCCTCCAGATGGTGAGTTCTGTGTGTTTTGTTAGGGCCACACTCTAGTGTTGGGCTGGTGGTTAATCTCCAGACTTCCAGTTGGTCTGGAATGAGTACTGCAGATCCTCAGCTGGTGGTGGGTGATGCAGTCAGGGTTAGGTCCCCATGGGTCAATGGGTGATTCAGTTTGCCAGTCAGTCTCTAGCAAAGGCGTTTTTGCCCTAGTTGATAACAACAGAAAGTGCTCTTCTATAGGAAGCTGTCTTAAGGAAACTTACTGCTAAATTGTAAAGCTGTGATTTTCAGATAGGGGAGAAAATTGTCTTGTCCTTGTAGGAAGGAAGGGTGAAATTCAGAGTGAGAATAAAGTAAAATAAGATCAGTTTGAGTGTAACCAAAACCAGAAGTTGGCTGTGCACTCAAGTGTCTTGCCCTGAAAGTTTAAAACGTTCCATTGCCAGATTTTTGCAGCTTTTAATGCTAATGATAGATGCACATGATTAAAGGTAGCAAAATTTAGTTTTTATAGGGTAGGACATGTCTGGATTATCAGCTCTTAGGTGCACAAAAGCTGAATACAAGAGCTGTATGTTACTGAATGACATGTGTGGAAGAGTTTGTTAATAATACAATTTGATCCTCAGTGTGTAAGAAAAAATGGTGTTTTTTTGGCTGTGTGCAGCAATGGAACAGCTGTGTATCCTTACTACTGTGTAGCTCCAAGCAGACGCATACTTGTCACTGTTACTTATACGTATTCCCGCCACATATCCCATTTTTTCCTGGATCAAGGGAAGAAGAGATGAATATTTAGCCTCCAGCTTGTGCATGCATTTAAGAAAACTCTCATTTAGGGATTCTGCTGCTGAAGTTATTCTTTTACTTTCTGTTGCATGTACCCACTGAAAACAGTGTATGTGCCATTTGTGTGCCGTGTGTGATTTCTCCTGGTGTAGGTGTTGCCTGAATTCCCACAGAAGTGAGCTGTGGGCACAATCTTTGAATCAGAGCTGAAGTGGATTCGTTCCTGCCTTGTGTGTGCTGAAATATGAACTAAACTTATCTTTTTGTTCTGGTCTGTGTCTTTTGAATAAACAAAGGATTGAAGTCTTGGAAGACAAATATGGCTGAGAAGTCTGTTGGCTTAGCGCTAGTAAATCAAACTGATGTGAGAAGGGTTAGGTATTTTATTTTATTGGTCTCTTAAAGTACCTTGTATTACGTGGATTATAATCAATGTTACCAGAAAGGTGTACAGTGCCATAAACTAAATCTCAAAATGCCAGGGTCAAGGGGTAAGAGATCTTATCGACTATTGTAACAGAAAATAAAGATTGTTTTATAACTGGAGGCAACTGCTTTTCATGGAAATGTTGGAATCTGCTCTTTGGCTTGTGGCTGTGAATTGTCTTGCTTGAATGACTGCAAATGTGCAGTGCGTCATACCTCCTTTCTCATCTGACTGAGTGATGTAACTGTGTACCAGGGTCTTAAATTTGGGCAACTTCCCTGTTTTGTTTTTGTTTTTTTTGTTTTCCCCCCTCCCGTTCTCAGTGAATAAACTCTATTGAATATGTCTTAGTATAGTTTTCCGAAAGAATAAATTAAATGCATAGGTTATAATTTCAAAAGAGATTTAAGCATTTAAGAGCTTGAGTTCTGTTTTGGAATGAGACATCTGAAATGCCCAGGAGGATTTCAGCCTTCAGGACTTCTCTTACCTGGAAAAGAGAGAGGTCTTAAAAGCGCTCATAAATTGCAGAGCTCCTCTGGGTGTCTGCCCACAGGGTTCAGCCTGTGGTCAAAGGTGGGTTTTCAAAAGATTGTGTCCCACTGGGACACCACAGGGTAGAAGCTGAATTTTCAACAGTGCCCCTTGTCTTCTGTGGGGAGAGCTGAGCTCTGACCAGTTTTAAAAAGTAGCTTGTGAGTACTAGGCTTACTGTATGCAGATGTCTGGAGTTTGTCCTGTGCTTAATTGCTTTGCTGATCAATGAATGTATCTTAACAAGCCAAACTTCATTGCAGTGCTGAGTTTTAGCTGGTGAAGCTTGCAGGATCAGACTTTGCATCGGTTATAGAGAAAGTGATGTTCTCTATGAACTCTGTGGAGGTTTTTTGCCTTTTTAGCGTTACATGCTATTTTGTTGTCAAACCTTTGGAAGAAACGAAAACCAGCTTCAAATGGCATGGACCTGTTTTCTAAGGGCCTGATTCTGCACATCTTGGTTACAACAAGGATATCTGTTGGCAAGACCATGCCAACACCATGGCCAGGGCCAGTTATCTGTCATTAGGATTTGATTTTAATCAGGAGCTGAAGGCTTTGGTTAAGAAGTAGATCTGCCAAGAAGGACTTGTTTAATAGGCAAAATACCAGCACTGGGACAATGCTCTGTTTCTGCTTACGAATCAGATCGGACTGATCGGCGCTTGTCTTATAAATGTGATACCAGACAAGAATGGTACAGGGTGATAAGACAGAGAATTTTATTAGATGAGAGAGAGATGTGAAAAAAATGGGCTGGATCAGTTTAGCAAATCAATAGAGCTTGATTTAATGTTCAGCACAAACAGAGCTTTTAAGGGGCAGCTGCCAAATAATTATTGTTTATGATCCCAATAGAAGAAAGTCATTTAATTTACAGACTGTTACATGATTATTTATTGGGTGACATTAGTATTGCATCATGGGGCCTGCGAATATAATGTCAAGTCATGTTACGTCCTCCTATGACATTATGGTGCAATGCACAGGAAGAGGACTGCTCAAGCCAAATACTTGAGTTTGCAATAAAATGTACTGGCGTATGAAAGGACGATGTGAGTGCGTATGTGCCTGCGAGCTTCACCCTCCACCCCCTCCTTCCCTGCAGGAAATCAAAGGAGTAAAATTGTAGTTACTTCAAGCTTTGCCATTAATTATATTTTTCTCATTACAAATCGGTGTGTAATTTGAATTGCAAACTCAACTATCCTGGCAGAATAGATCTGTTTACCATTCAAAGCAAAATGAAAATTATTTAAATTAGTTAATATAGAACTCATTTGAATGAATTGGATGTTTATTCATGAACTAGCTGAGGCAAGTGTGAAGCTGTCCTTATGGTCTGTAGCTTTGGCACTGATCAGCTCTAAAGTCACGTCCTGGGACAGAGACTTCTATTTTATTGCATATTAACTGTGGTGTAGACCAGTGGGTAGCTACTGCCTGACATAGTTGAATGTGAAATTTTCATCCTTTCTGACAAGGCCCCTCAGCAATTGTAATTCAGATGAGGAAGGACAACCTGCTTCAAAGTTCATAGACAGTGGCAAGGCTGTGGTGGTATAGTAGGATTTGTTGTCTGCACTGTAGGGTTAGGATGTTAGACTTTCCATCAGTTAGTTTAAATTTCCCCATTATATTAGCCTGCATGGAACCAGGGACAGTCTTTATCCCCTCCTATGCCTTACCCAAGCACTATCCTCTGCAGCACAGAGCTGATGTGGTTGTTTTTCAATATCCTCCGTCCCTTGGGATGTTTTACCCATTGAGCATTAAAAATTAAAGTCTAACTAAACTTTCCCTTACTAGTAATTCCTTTAACTGTGAAAGGAAAAGAGGTCTCTTGCCTCCTTTAGCCTGTTATTTCCATGTGCTGTTTTCTTTTGTTGATGACAGTTGGGTTCATGAACACATTTACCATCGGGTAGAAGAGCAGCGTGGAGAACCTGACAAGCGTAGTAGCTAAATTATGCATTGTGAACCACGTGGAGAGCAGGAACGTCTTTTGATTGACACTTGGTTGTTTTTGTACAGATTGCAGATTTACAGCTGAGCCAACAGAGCTGAATCTCTCCTGGCACTATCTTAATGCATTGTGGGATGCGCTAAAGACACTGGACGACAAGATTATTGTGTACACTTGTAATTGCCGCAGTGGTTCTGCTTTAATGTTATTGACAGATGGAAATTCAAATAGGGCATTTCTGTGTGCAGATCCGTGCGGTGAGTTTGAGTCTGCTCACTGTGTAAGCCAGGAGATGGAGGAGATCGAAGATGTAGAGAAATACAATGGGGAGAGAACCAGGTCTATATTTTGATTTTACAATGAGCTGGTACAGATGGTAAAACCTCTGCACACCATCTATACCTGGATTTGGTGATCAAGATGATCAATCATACTGTGATTATGTGTAGGAAAGCAGCTTTTACTTCTCTGTTACACCAATATAAGGAGGATTAAAGCTCAGAAGTCTGATCCTGGGGAGAAATGAGTCCTTGTTGCATGGTCCTGAGTTTCGTCAAGCTTCACCATCAAATATGCCACTAGGAGTGGTGGACATAAAGCATTTTGTTTGCCCAGGCTTTCTGTGAAGGCAAACATCATCATTTGGTTGCTATTTGAAATGGGTTTTCATGTGTGTCTCAGGTCAGGTTAACTTTTTGTCATGGTTTAACCCCAGCTGGTAACTAAGTACCACGCAGCTGCTCGCTTCACTCTTCCCCACTAAAGGGGATGGGGAGGAGAATGGAAAAAAACTCATGGGTTGAGATAGTTTAATAGAAAAACAAAGGAAGATTATGATGATAATAATAATACCACCCACAGAACAAGTGATGCGCAAATGCAATTGCTCACCACATGTAGAAAGGAAAAAAAACCCAACCTGATGCCCAGTCTGTTTCTGAGCAGCGATCCCACCTCCCTGCTAGCTTCCCCAGTTATCTATGGAGCATGACATTATGTGGTATGGAATGTCCCTTTGGCCAGTCTGGGTCAGCTGTCCTGGCTGTGCTCTCCCAGCTTCTTGCCCACCTGGCAGGGCATGGGAAGCTGAAAAGTCCTTGACTTAGTGTAGACATTAAAACTACCTAGCAACAACTGAAAACATCAGTGTGTTATCAACATTATTCTCATACTGAATCCAAACCACAGCACTCTGCCAACTACTAGAAAGAAAATTTACTCTATCCCAGCTGAAACCAGGACACTTTTACCCTAAATCCAGGCCAAAGGAGGGAAATTCCACTCAGATTCCAAGTGCTGGGTCTGATTCTGCGCGGAGCATGGGTGAAAAGGGAGATAAAACTTGTGCCACAGCAAACCGGGTTGCCTTCAAATGACAACTTGTTGTGAGTTTTTTTTATATGATTATCTGAATCTATCACAGACCCAGATCCTGCTTTTTGAGATCACTGGTGTAAGGGAGTGGAGAAGTGGATCTTGTTGGCGATGTCAAAACTTATGGCATGAGGACTCACTGGATTCTGCATAGTCAAAATGTGGTCGGCTGTGTTGCACAGGCAATTGGTGTGCAAGATGTCAGATAGATGAATAGATAGATTGAAGAAATAATTTAACTTTGAGCCAATTTTCACATTTTGTTAGTGCTCAGGTGAAATCATTGATGGATGTAGTGGTTAGAACAGGGGCTGGGCTACAGCAGAAAGTAGTGGGATTGAGAGAAAATGGGGTGCACGGGTTGGGAACAGAAACAGTAAGGGAAGATGGTGAGACAGGAGCAAAGACAAGAGCAAGCCTTGAGAAGTCACTTTCTGCTCGGGGTGTGGGTTTGGTGTCATTCAAGACTCCTGAAGTGCACAG
This sequence comes from Balearica regulorum gibbericeps, assembly GCF_011004875.1. Taxonomy (NCBI): domain Eukaryota; kingdom Metazoa; phylum Chordata; class Aves; order Gruiformes; family Gruidae; genus Balearica; species Balearica regulorum. Next base: position 4,823,850 of record NC_046184.1, on the reverse strand, counting down.
GGGGCTTTTTTTGAGGGGCACAGCCGGGGGTGGTGGTGGAGATGTGGCCCATGCACTTGCATTTCAGCATCGTTCTTGGAAGTTGCTTGTGTCCGCAAAGCTTGTCCTGTGTTCTTCATAGGGTGACACAGAGATAATGTTTCTGAAAATAGCTGGAGGCCTCCAGAGCTTCTCTCTCAGAAAATGTGATCACAGATATTTTTATTTTTTTTTTAAACCAAAGCCAACTTTCCCCTGGTAATCTCATCCCAGAGGAAATAAAACTTAAACTATGCCTGCAGGTCTGTGATAATAGTGCAGGTAGAGGGATCAGATGGGCAGGGTGGACTTCTTTTATCTTTGTGAGGGGTTGGCTCGCCTCCACTGACTTACCTGAGATGAGTTTGCTTTTCCACTAGTATAATTGAGAGCAGATCTGGCGCCGGTTTAGCTCTTTCACTGAAGGCTCACCTGAAATATTACTTCCTAAGAGCTTGAGGCTGGAGAAAATCAGTAGGCATTCGCTGAACTTATGCTGTTTTACATCAGCTAAGAACTGGACCCTCGAGCCAAGTAAAATGAAACTTGGAAATCTTCTCTGGCAGGTTGTACTGTCAAAGACTGTGGATATTTCTGAAATAGTATATAGATTTTTTTAATTTTATATCTTATTTGCTCAATCCTTATCCTCTTATTCCATCAAAACCAAGTTTAGACTAACATAATGTAAATAGATTGCAGAATTTCTTTATTTTAAATACTGCAAATGACTCCTAGTACAGTGTTTTATGTGTGCTTTTCAAGTCCACTTTAGCAGACTATTGATTATGCAGGGATGACGTTAGCATAAATAACTAGTCAGCAAATAAATGTCAATTAAATATTCTATTAGCATAGTAGGCAGCTTTATGCATTGGCATAGAACATTTAGCAGATTATACTTAACGAGCATATAAAAAAAATAGCTTTTTCTTTTCTTTGTTCTCCTAATGATGGCGAATGGGAAGAGAGGAGGGGGGATAAAAATAGTGCTGGCTTTGGCTGAAGAGCCAGGGGTGTTTGGGTTGAAATTTGCCCTATCAGGAGCCATGTCAGTTGATTCTGATGCCTCTTGCAGCAGCTGGAAATCGCTGGAGCATATCGTGGCTCAGCATCTCCCCACCAGCCCCATGCAGCCCCTTGCAGACTTGCTCCCAAGAAGAAAATATTTTCATTATAGCACCCACGGGAGTTTTTCCTTCCCTTCCTCGACATGACTCAGATGGTTCAGTCTGGGATGTGAAAATTCAAGAGTTAGTCTTTGCTTGTGCAGCATCAGGATAATGTTGTCTTGGTAGGGAAAATGGTCTTTTCCCTACTGTGTGAAACTGAAACTCTTTTGCATGTGCTGCTGGCTTTAGGTACTTTTGAAAGGTTTAATATTGCCAAGTGGGTTCCTTTTGGGGTAAACTGAGTGTAATAGCCCCCCCCCCCCATGTCTTTTGGGAATATAAGTAATTGTTGAGCTACCGTGGAAATGTGCCACAGCCTGGCCAGTGGGACAGGCTTTGCAAAAAGTTTGAGTTGTAGACTTTATCAAATCCAGAATTTCTGAGCATCCCCAGGTCTGATGGGCTTGAGGTCAACCTTTTCCATTTTGATTTTCCTTTCAATATAATTTATCAGATCTAGAGACATAGTTGCAGAAAACCTTGTAGGGATGAGATGCTGGCAGGCTTGTAAGGTGGACTTGGGAGTAAATGATTTATCCTGGTGTTTCTGTTATGAAACTCAGACAAAGAAATGCTGTGTGAGTGGGAAATGCAAGGTGTGTGCTGCTGTAGCTTTAGCTGAGACCGCTGTGAGTGATGGAGGGTATTGAGGGGAAAAAAATCAATGCTTGGTTAAACATAGGTCCTTTTGTTTCAAGTTTTTTTGGGAGTGCAGTGGAAGTGGTCCTTAGGGAATGTACCTGCCATGAGGCTTCCAGCCTTGGCTCTGCAATGACCCTGTGGTTTAGGTTCATGACCATGGGGTACTGTCGGGCTCTCTTCTAAGGGGAAGATTTCCCCTCGGCTGAAGCCTCATCAGCTGGGGTCACTCTTTGTGCTTCTCTATTGAGTTTTTGGTGGAACTGGCTTAGAAAAGGTGTTTTTCCTCTTCACAGAAGCCATAAATGTGAAGTCTCTGCTTTGTTCTCATCACTATTTTCCTTTGGAAAAATTCATTGTTTTTCCCCTCAAAAATGTCAGGATAGTTGTTTCTGGCATTAAATACCCAAAATGTTGTCTTGAGTTGTGGCAGTGCCTTACGGGATGCACATGTGGATGCTGGTCCCTCCTTGCCCTTTTGCCTGGGTTTGACTTCCTCTCATGAGGGTCTGGTCTCTCCTCCTGCAGGCATCCTGAGATGTCTTCTCCTCAGTGCCCCACGAGGTGCTCTTGTGCCTGGGCAACCCAGTGCTTGCTGAGGATCAAACACTTGAAAAACCAAAGCCATGCAAGATGGTTTAGGTTTCCAGTAAAAAAAAATAATCCCAAAGCTTAGACATGAAGTAGGCTCTGCTTATGAAAAGCAAGAAAAGAACACACTTTAATCAAAACCTAATTTTCCACTAAGAAGCTGTTTCAGCAGAAACATATCCAGCAAGCCTAGTTTCCAGGGACAACGACATCTGCTTATGCTGTATTTATATTTATTTATTCTCACAAACAAATGGAGTAAGGGAAACAGGAGCAAGCCTGACCAGACAGCCCATGGTCCAATGAGGCAGGGATGCACGGAGTGACTGCGGCCACCGAAACTGCGCGGGACCCTGCAGTGCACCTAAAGTGCCTGCTCAGCATCCATTTTAGGGTGCTTTTTTTTTTTTTTTGTTGCTCAGGATTATTTGAGGAAATTAGATTTGGCTCGCACCCAGATTAGGTATCAGTGCAACTTCTTAGAGAGGTGACAGTTTCACTGATGCAATTGTCCCTGCACCGTCCTAATGCAAATCCTGGATTTTTTGCACGCTTATGGGCAGAAAGTACTTTCATTTATAAGTATAACTTACCCGCATTCCTGTACTGGACTGAGCTATATAGTCAGTAAACCTAGTAAAACAGTATTACACAGTTTTACAGCTAACACTGAGGATAATATAGCACTGTTTACGCTAGTGTGTTATTAACCCAACTTGGAGCATGGGTTTAATCTGTAGGTTGGCTGACAGCCAAGGAAGGGTTCAAGAAAGGGTTTCACCAATGGAGTGAGGTTTGATAACAAATGACTCAGACATACCGATACTGAAATGAATGTGCTAACTGTTTTTCCCTTGCTTGGGTGGACTGTCTGTCCTGATTTTGATTTCCATGTATTGCTACCAGTCTATGGTACCTTCCTCCGTAAATGAATGATGTTGCCATTCCCATAGCAGGAACACGGTGAAGCAGTGCTGTAACGGTCCCTTTTGAGTGGTACAGGGACGGGTGAACTATTTTAACTACAACTATCCTGTTATGAATAAAGCAGCAGCACCTTGTGTACGAGCAACAGTGGAGCTGAGGATCAGTCTTATTGCAATGAAAACTGAAAGCCTAATCCTTTTATAAACAGTCTGGAGGGGGAGGAGGTGGGGGAAAGACAAGCAGTGATTTTCGTGGACTTTGACAAGTTATAAATATATCCTGAGTGAAACCAATAGTGTGGAGCTTTATGAAAGATTTAATGAATAAATATTTCATGCCCACATGGTGCTTCTTCAGTAACGCATGCTGTCGGTAAAAAGCAATAAACAAAGAACCTCCTTCAGGGTTTGTTTGGGCTTTTAAATTAAACTAATTTAATCAACTTTTTCAGTCAAGCTTGATATTAGTTCATTTTTGTACACAGCACTGTACTCGGATCTGTTTGTTTTCTCCTGATACCTGTTCTCCTGTTTGGAAGATGCTTGAATATCAAAGAATGATTTGTTTCATCCTGCCCTTATGGTGCTCATCTGGGTTTTCAAGGCAGAGAGCACGTTCTGGCTTTCTCCTGATCCTACAGCTTGAGGAATCAGCCATCCTCTACCATCACAGCTGTAGGTGTTATGGGGACCCCAGCTGAGGTTTTGATTATCCAGCAGAGCATGATGGTCATTTCTGAATGCAAGCAAGCATCTTTTGAGTTTTGGAAGCCTTCAGCACCCAGTTTGCTGCTGCTTGAAGGACAGAACTAGCCAGAAGTGCTCTGGAATCTGGCCCCACGTGGGCAGCAAGGCTTGCACACTTCTGCAATGGATTGCTGGACAGATTTATGTGCGGAGATTGAAATGCTACTCCAGCTCAGGCTATTGGCAAAGCTGGGGCTTGGGTGTGCTGGTGCTGTTGTTTTATGTTTGACTGTCACAACAAATGGCCAGGAGGAGATCGGGATATGTATTAACTCTCTGCTCCCTGCCTTTGCAGTCCTTTAAAAAAAAAATCCTGAGAGACTTGATTTTTCCTTGAGAACAGCAGGACTGTAGCCAATTGATTCGTTCACAGCTGGACCACGCAAGTGAAGAGCAAATAAGACACAGTAGGGAGGTAAAAGCGAGGGTGGTCGGGGGAATAAAGCTGACTATTGAAGTTAGCAGGTAGGGCTGCTAAATGAGCTGAGTATCTGCTCAAACTTGGACACTGATGCGCCTTTGCATGGGGTGGTGGAGTCGGACATAGGTGCATGCAATGGGGCATTTCTCAGCTTCTTTTGCCATGAAAGGGAGTAAAAGTGCTTTTCTTTTTTTTTTTTTTTTTTTTTTTTTCCGCACAACCATTAATCTGGAACCACTTGTTTTTGTACTGGGCAGCTTTGGGAACTGAAATTTATCCCTCTTGGCAGGATGGAGTATGTCCCCATGAGGTTTGTGCCACACTATGGGCAGTGACCAAAAAGACAGGTTGCATCAGAAACTGAGGAAGCTTTGATTTTCCAGATCCATGTAGACCTGTATTTTTTAACATTTTTTTTAAGTGTTAAGCCATATGTGAGATCATGTCTATATAGATCAAAACCCAAGCCCTTTGCACAGCAAAAGCGTTCATCTTTGGCAAAGGCTGATGGAGCAAAACTCCTTGCAGTAATGCTGAGCTGCCATAGTTGACTGACAGAACCAATTTCTGCTGTGGCTCCCAACCTCCTGCGAGGAAGGCGCATTTTGATGGTACTCAAGCTCCATTCAGGATGCTCAGAGAGCTTAAGATGAGCAGTTGAGACCCCATGGCTTCGCCTTCTGCTGCTTGCAATTCTGGTCACAGTTCGCAGGATAACATTGCAGCCGCTGCTGTGACTAACCCATTGGTTTTGGACCTGACATTTAGTACGAGTTGTGCTGGAGGAACAAAGATATGGGAGGAAGAGAGTGAAGGGAGTGCGAGGCAGAGACTGTGAATGAGAAGCTGTATTTCCAAGGAAATATTGCAGGAAAAGCATGTGAGCAGACAGGCTTTTCTGTGAGTATAGATTTCCTGAGATTTCTTTGTTCAATGGGGTAGATTTTTGGAAGGTACCTTTGAGACCATTTCAGGTAAAATCTTTGTTTGCAAAGATTGTTGCAAAAAACCCCTTCCAACCGTTGCACAAACCAGCAAAATCCTCCTCTCAAGGCATTTGAGTGCCAAGGGATGGAAGGATGCAAATTATTTTGCAGTTGAAGTCCCAATGAGGCTCCTAATAAAAGATTTGGTTGAGAAGACAGTAAGTTTTTGAAGTACTGGCTCTGGGGCTGTGTGGTTGAGCCATTTGACATCATCCAACTATATAGTGCAAACCATGTGATACAGAACAAAATGTTTAACAGTTGAGATCTGTCACTTGGTGTGTTGTCGTTGAGGAGCAACGTCCTTATTCAAGCAAAGATCTGTGAGCTCTGGGCCTCAGTCATAGCTGTGGGGATCTCCACACCTTGAATATCCAGCAGCTCCTGTTTTGAGTTGTTCTTCCACACTTGCGCATCTCCTGGGATATGTGCTCTGAAGCTGTGGAGCTAGAAAACCCAGAAACCATAGGAAAATGGGAAGATTGACCCTCAAACCATAACACTGGATGCAAACCACTTTTTTTTTTTTTTTTTTCCTGGATGTGGTCAACTTAACTAATGTCCAGCTGAATAAATTTTTTACAAAATGTTCTTTAAAAATAATAATCAAGAGATTCTAAGTAGCCATTCTTGGTAATTGCATGTAATTTCCCTTCCCCAATCTCCTATAATTTCACCCAGAAGAATTTTGGAATGGAAATGCCATCTCAATTGTAAGACTAGGCCTAAGTAGTTAATGTGGTGATATAATAAGTAAAACATGGGCACACTTAAATAATTGCCATTGGAGACATCTGTGGAGACTTAAAATACGAATGATAGGGTTTTTTTAAGTTAGGCACAGTTTGGAGCATTTATATCAGAGAAGGAGGTGACTTTCTGTGCATTGCTGTAGGAGCTGGGAAAGGTAAATAACAGAAGGGATTTGATCCAGAACATGCCAAAGTTGACGTAGACATTTCTTTAGTGGACCTTTTTTGATCAAGTTGAAGATTAAATTAGGTCTATTAGAGCTGAGCAGACTTGAGAGGATTTTATGTGCCCTTTCAGGCCAAGGACAAGCCAACATGTCTAGTGTCATGTCTTCAGCAGAATGTTCCTTCAGATGCACCTAAGGGCACCTCAGATTTTGCTCATGAGGAGCATGCATAATGTGAGCTGAGGAAGCTGCTAGTAGCAGATGCAAGCACCAGCATGATCCTGAGCCAGCTGTGACTTGTGCTTGATTTTTCCCTCATTACACATGATAATGTGGGCTCCCAGTGACTGTGGAAGGGGCTTGCTTCCTTGAAGCAGACCATATGCTCCTGGAGCCCGTGGAGGTAGCTGTTACACAGTGCAGAGATTTAAGTGATGCTCCTGTAAAGCATTTTCCTGATGACAAAAATCAATTCCTCTAACCCAGATTCAAAATTCTGGGACAATTCTGGCCCTTTTGCATGACATTGGAAAGCTTTTGCTCTGAATTCCCAAATGATTTGTTTCTATGTCTGTGTGTGTGTGCTCTCATTTATATGTGATTTTGGTCACAAAAGAAAAAAAAAAAAACAAACCAAAAACCAACAAGCAAATAAGCTTAAGGACGTGCTGAAACCCTTCCTAATGGATGGTTTATTTTGTGTTGTGAGGCAGAGCATCCACCTCCTGCATTTGTAGCAAAAAAAGAGCTTTTTCTCACACTGTCACTGTTGGGAATGGATGAAGAAACGAGGGGAAAGTCAGCATTTTCAGGTCATGGTGTAAAAATGCAGCTTCTTCCTGAAGTGCTGAAGTTTATCTAGAAGATGTATCCACAGAAAACTTTGCCAAACTCAGGAAACCATGCTGCTATGTATTGTATAAGTTTTAATGAAGAGTCTGTACCATGATGAGTATAGAGCCTAAAGAGGCAAGAAGGAAATCCTGTAATTCTCCCATGCAAAGCAACCCTGGAAAGGTCACTGAGGAGTGCCTGGCTTTGAACTTGTCAGCCTGGCCATCAGCAGGTGGCTCCATTTGGAAGCCCCCTTTCCTGTAGAGCATCTACAAAATTTATTTAGAAACGAAGAAGCCAAAAAAACATGGAGGAAGTTTTGGGTGCTGAAGATGAGATGAAGAGCTCCCAAACCAGCTGAATGAACCATAGCTCTGCAGATTTTGGGAGCCTTCAGTTTAGCTCTGAAGATTTGGGAGCCTTCAGTTTAGCAGGGAAGGCATTTTGGTCCATCAGAGCATTGTCATCTCTAGTCAATGCGTCCCAGAGTGATGGAGAAGCTAAAGTTTTATAATTCAAAAGAGATTTGGAGCACTGTGGAAAAGCTGCTGGCATTTCAAGTCCTGTAACATGTTGTTTTTCTCCTTTCAGATAATGGCTTGTATAATGTTCCACGTTGATCTCCGATTTAGATCTAAACTCTTCAAAGTTTGGGGGATTTTTTTTGATCTTGGGATTTATAGTTCAAGCCCTTTTCTAGTTTCAAGTGAGGAAAACACATGTTTAGCAAGTGCAAAATGAGCCTTGATGGAGTATGTCTTTGATGGTGTTGCAATAATGATTATGAATTTACATCTTGTGCATAGGATGTTAAGCACCTCATGGGGCCTGGCTGTGCTCAGACTGTACCATTAATTTCGGGAAGGATGTGTGATGAATGCTCATAAGGCCCTCTAAGTTCTGATTTGTGGCACTTACGTCACACCACTGAGAGGCTGCAAAGTGATTAAATGGGATTCAATCATTAGAAGCTGGCAATACAATTCTGATTAATTACAGAATGCACTGCAAAATGTGAAATGAGTTTGTTGGGGTTTTTTTTTTAAACATATGCTTCTGCTTCGTGGAGGGTCAGAAAGTGAAGTCATGGTCAATGAGGCTTGTTGGCTATTTCCGTGATAATTTGGAAGTGTGCTGGCTCACTCTTCGGTCATGGGCATGGTTAGATTTCCAGTAGTGTCCCATGCTTTGGGCATGAGCAGTGAAATTTGGGCAAATCCTTAAATTAGACCTAGTGCATCCTGCTTTGCTGTTCCTACCTTGCAACATTGTTCCTCACCAACTTGAGCACCATGGCACCAGTCTCCTGCCTGAATCTTGCCAGGCTTTTCCCCCAAGCTATCCCTCTGCCTCTCATCTGTGGGGTGCATCTCTGCCCTTGTGTTGGGGGTCCAGGCTGAAAATAGTAATGGCTTGCTTTTTCTTTCAAATCACTGCTCGTGTCTTCTAAAGAAGACATGGTTTGAGACTGCCAGTCTGTGGCCATCCAGCCAGGGACATGTTTCACTGCCTGTAGACATAACATGTAATAATCTCAGATAATATGAGACTAGACGCTTAAAATTTACATAGGTTGTGAAGGGTGAGGTGAATCTAGACTTGTAGTGTCTGTCTAAAGGCAGAAAAAGTTAAAAAAAAAAAAAGTGCTTTTGGCTATTTGCTGGGTCTCATGCATATCTGCTGAATTCGGTAATAGAAAATAACCTTTTTGCTGTTAATCAAAACTTGTATCCTTTTTTAATTTTCACTTGGTGTTTCCCACCAGAGCTAAGAATGAATTGTCTTAATCATTCTTCTGTAGTGTGCTATGCACATGATAAACTGCAAGCATCATCCCCACTAATTCTCATCTTTCTGTAGTAGATGGAAAATGGAAAAAACAAACCCAGAATGGGTTTCTTGGACATGAGGTCCCACTATATGTCTTCTGTGTTTTGGTGCTTTTGTTCATAGTGGATATTTGCTGTAGAGTGTTGGCATTGCCAAGGAAAAAAAGGTAATTGTGCAGTGAACTGGTTTATGCTTTATGTAAGAACATTGTGCTGTTGTAAATTTGTTGCATTTTACAGAGCTGTCTCCAAAGAATAGCCTTCAGAAAGTGACCGCGGCATTTAGAAGTGAGAAAAGGCACTTAGTATGTGAGATAATTGGATAGAGTTTGGAGACGTGAGGTCAGAGCCTTGGGCACAATATTTATACTGCAATGACATCCTCTTACAGAATGGCCCATAACTTTTAGATGTTGTTATGCAGCAGAATCCATTTGGGGCTGGCCTATGAGATCCCAAAGAGAGAGGGCATAAAGTGCCTCTTGTGTCCATTTGCAAAGGCAAGCCAAGGGTAGAGTGTTTGGCATTTGGATCAGGATCAGGTAACCTCCAGACCTCCTCTCCTCCACTGGCTCCACTTTCTAGCATCAGACAGATCTGGTGCAGTGCAGTATTGTGTGAAAGACCCCCATACTAATTGATGACAACTATTGGCATGGTCCAGTGTGTGCCCAACAGTAGTCAGAGGTACTAATTCAGAGTATGAACCAAGCTGATGGCTGTTTGCAATATTGCGAATGGCTGTCGTTATGAATGTGAACTTGGATGGGGATTTATCCAGAAATTACTGCATTTTGATTTGTAGACATACCTTTTTCCCCTTTCTATGTTCCTCTTCTGGAACTAGTACACAGGGAGCGCATGAAACGCTGTATGTAGGCTTTACCAGGGTGATGATGGGCAAGCAGCGTGCATATATCCTCCCTGATGGCTTTCGAAACTTTTAAATCAGGATTTTACAAAGTATTTGTGCATCTCTGCCTCCCTGCAACAGCAAATCTCTGTGCCTGCAAAGATGACTAAATACTTTCTTAGTTTTCACCCAGAGGGGCTACAGCTTGGAATAAAATAGCTGAGCAACTGCGAAGTGCAGTTTTGCGCAGGGAATCTGAGGTATGTACTTGTGTCTCATATAGGCGCATGCATAACCCATCTTCTGCAGCCATGCTCTGAGGTCTGTGACCTGGGCTGCTTCTGAGTGCTTTGGTTCAGGTGCTGATTTTGCCCGAAAAACAGAGCTCTTACAATTATTTTTTTTTTTTAATCTCTATGGGATAAAAATGGGTTTAGAAATTACAATCAAAATACCAGGTTCCCCCCTCCCTGAATGCTCCCGAACTGCTGATTTGACAAGGCGTTCATTAAGACTCCTGGGTCTTAAGATTAGGAGTTTGAGCTCTCATCGCACATGATACATCTCTTCTGCGCACTGAGCATGGCGCTTAATGCAAGCGGAGTTAAAAATAATCAAGGAACGTACGTGGAGGCTTGGGGTTAAGTGGCGAGAGCCGTGGAGTTTGGATGCTCATTTTCACAGTGAGCTGTCACCCTAATGGACATTGATACTAATGATGGAGGAACCCCTATGGTTATATGGTTTGTTCAGAGCTTTCAAATGCTGGGCATTGCTTGGCTTTCAGAAATACCTTCCAGGAACTCTGTCGGTGTGTGTACACGTTTGAGACCATTTAAGTCAGCCATTCCTGCTTAATTTCTAAGACTGTTGTTGATAAAAATGAAATTTAGTTACCTTGTACCTTGAATTGAATTGAGCAGAGAGCAATGTTATTGCTACGAGAGCAATGTTATTGCTACGCATAAAGAGTGTATAATCTCTGTTTAGGTAAGAGTGAAAGTGAGAAATTTTGGAGTAGGAACCACTTGCTCCGAGTGAAACACTGTGACCTTTGTAGTTATGCATCAGGTTTCCTCTTAATTTATCACACAGGTAGTGGAGAATAAAATCAGCCCTTTTTTTACCACACTGGATGCTATAGCAAAATCAGAATAATTCATACGTGCAGATACAAGAGAACAGATAACTGACCCAAGTAAAAATGTTTGTGTCTGGAGGATCTTTTCCTTTCCTAAGTTGCCAAGTGGCTGCTCTTCCCAGTTCATGGTGGTGTAATGGGGCTGTTTCTGTTGTTTGGTACCTAGCCTGGATGACAAGGTTTCAGAATTGTGTTCCAGGTGAAATTAATGTAAAAACACTTTAAAAAAAAAAATAAAAATAGGGTTGCGCCTGGTAAATGCCCTGAAAAGTTGCACGCTTCATCCTTGAATACCATCCTATTGAGGCTAGATGGCTGCAGGTGACTTGTAGTTATGTTGAGGGACCAGCTGAATGAATTGGTTGCATCCCTGCAAGGCCAAGGGTGGGAAGAGATGAGTTTCCCTCACCTCTCGCCTGTGTCATGCTCTCCCTGCTCCCCAGTTTCTGTCCTCCCAAGGGAGAGCAGTTCTGCATCTCGGTGGTCCCTGGTTGCGTGGTGCCACTTGCACTTGCATGAAGTCTTCTTACAGCAAAGGGATGTGACAAGTGCAAATAGAGCTGATAAATTTGCTGCTGTTCTTTATCTACATAATCTAATTGCAATTGGTAGATAATGCCACCGAGATAGAGCAGAGCTGCTTCCCATTGTCAACACACTTCTCCTTTTTATCGCTTTTTTTTTTTTTAAATTTTAAATAATCCAGTGCAAGTAGACTATTGACTTTCACTGAAGGGAAGTGATTAATCACAGTACTTATGAGTAGATCATTTACTGCAGCTTGCATGCAGGATGGGTACCTGAGGCTGTTGTACTCAGTCAATCAAGGCAGGCTAATATGGGTTAATGGCACACAGGTCATCATGCTGTTGGGATTTATTAGGCAAATTTCTCTTCTCATCTTGGGCAGTTTAACTTGTAAGCAGAAAGCCATAGCAGTGGGCTCGCGAGAAGAGCGTGGTGGTTTCCATAATGTTGTGTTCGGAGCAAAGACAGCTGAACCTACTGCGAGGAGGTACCTCAGCAGTTGCTGGTGGTGACCCTCCTGCCAGTTATTTCTTGCTAGGCAAAGTGTCTTGTTAGGCTTCCTGAGCTGCAGTGAGCTAGTGGAGAGGGTTGCTGCAGGATCTTGCATCATTCAAAAAAAAAAAACCAAACCCCAAACTTCAGTGTAATAGCATCACCTGGCTGCACATACACACACAAACACACACTTTTCTCCCACAGCATCCCACATCCACCTTCTTCCACCTGTAGTTCCCACAGCTGGGTTGGAGTAAGGCCAGAGTAAGCTTCAAGAAAAGAAAAGCAACTCCCAAACCACCCGCTGCTTTTTTATTGTTAAAAAGATAACAGTTAATTGAGGACTAGAGAAACCCGAGGGGAATAGTGTGTATGTCTGTGAAGGACTCAAAGGATGTTAGGAAGTAAAGCCTCCTGTGGACAGTGAGACAAATTTTTGCATGTGAACTTGCTTGTTTTGATCGAGAGAATATAAGTGGATCATTTCTGGAAACCTTGAATGGCAGCAGGAAGGATAACAGTCACGTTATACTGAAATTCATTGCATAGAAAAAACTATAAGGGAATAATTCTGCAGGTGAGAACCTAAAGCATGTGTTCATGCCTTTCTTTGTCTTTGCTTTAGTTTTCTAATCAAGGGGTGCTCTTTGCGTACAGATTTGGGTATGCAAGGATTAAAGTCTGTGCATTGGCCCTTTCTTGGGTCGTCATGACCCTACAAAGTGCAGCATGGGTAGTCTTCTCTTAGGGATGGGATCAGGGTGTTGTAGGTAGCCTGAAAAACCAGAGCACACCAGGTATTTTGAAGAAAATTAAAAAATCATACAGAATATTCTTACTGTATGAAGTAGCTCATGTGGGCTAAACAAGCAACATTAATTTGAAGTTTACACATTTTCAGTTTTACTTATAAAAATATATATAGTAATAAATAAATAAAAATTAAAAAATATATAATAAAAATATTAGACCTAGCAGATCAATTGATAGCTTAAAGCGGCATCTTCTATCAGTGTACAAGAGCTACACATTCTCCTACAGATATCACACTTCCTTCTAACGTCTATTTATTAGCCTGTTATAAATTCATATGAATGGAACCACAATGTACTGCTGACTCCAGGAATGTATTTTGAGCACATGTATTCTTTGATGCACAGTTGCTTATAACTTCTGGTTTTCATGAAAATCCCTTATATATAATATTTTCTTTGAAGGCTTTCCATATTTAAGACAGATGTGTAGAAGGTGATGCCTGAGCTCTGAAGTTGATATCTCCTGATATTTATGGCTGCATCATTAGGAAATCAGATCAACAGCTTTTGATGCACATTTTTTTCCTTTTTTTTACACTGCATTTTCATTACTTTGCAATCCAATTCAAACCACAGAACTCAGCTGATGTGAGAACAGAAGAATGTTTCAAGTAAGAAAGTCATTTGAAAGTGTCTCCAGCCACATTTGACTTTTTCCAGGGAGCACACAAAAGAATCCAAACCAAACATTTTCCTAGAAAATGCCATCAAATCACTACGTAACTTTAAAATTTAATTTTGATTTATTTTATTTTGGAAATGTTTAATGGGGGATCTTGTACTAGGCTTTGTAGGGTATGCGGCAGTTTGTTCCCTGCCCTGAAGGACTTGGGGATGGTTCAAAAGCAGCGTAGACACAGCCTGAGCCCTTTCCTTTGGGGTGCAGGGGGACCCTGGAGCAGGGACAGCGCTCACCGCCCCATCCCATTTCTGCATCCAGTCTGGTTCACAAGGACGTATATAGTTCAGCAAGCTGAATGAAAATGTTTGGATTCAACCGTTTTCTGTCAAAATGCTGTTTTATCAAAATGGAAATATTTTGTGAGAACATGTCAGTTTTGACAAATTGTTTTGATGGGTGAAGTCTAAACAAATTGTTTCAGCATTCTATGTTATTTTGATATAAAGCCATCTCATTTTGACTCTATCGTTTAGACCTTTATAACATAGTTGTAACGTTTATATATTAAGACTTTTATAACATATAAATATTGCATCAAATCTGTGACTTGAAAAATAAAATCACAATATTACAAGGTTTCTATATTTTTGCAATATGCTATTTACCTCTTTAAAGACTGCGTATCTTATATATATAAAATATCTATATATAAACTTTTGAACATAATTACTTGTTTAGAATTTTTTTTTGAGATCCTGATATTTTAGTTTATTTCATAATGGAGTGACAAGAATTGAGCAGGTCCTGTCCAGCTATAATTCCTCTTTCTTAACGATTTTTGTTCATTCCAATCCTAGGAAGGAGTTAAATTTTTAATAATAAGAATAAATGCCACAATGAGAGTGTTGTCACTTAGCAGATTTATCCCAAAGATTTTAAACCATTTTATAAAGCTGGTTAAGATGCTGTTCCTCGCTTCCCATGTGATAAAATTAAAACGCTGTTGTTTAGAGGTCAATGGGGTCCAGTGGGGATTCTCCAGTAGAGGAGTTGACAGGTTGCTGGTGATCCTGGGTTATTAAAAAAAAAAAGAAAACACCCAACATGGAAAACACTTTTTCTAATGAATTTTTTTTTTTACACTTTTTCTAATGATTTTTTTTTTTTTAAAGGACAAAAATGAACATAATTTGACATAATTACTTGTCCTGGGCTGTGTTACTGATGGCAGCAGCTCAGGTCCTCTCAGATGGGCTAGTGGTAGGTTTTCCTCTTGCCTGTAAGTTTGTACTCAGCGTGCTCAAATGGTAGGCAGATAGATGGGCATAGATATTCAGTCGTGCATTATGTATTATTTTGTATTATCGTGCCTTAATTTGAAGTAATGGCACACTACTTGCTTGATGATCTCTGGTGGCTGGAAGCATGGTCTTGGCCCACTCAACCTCCTTTTCTGCTTCTTATGCCTTCCTTTGTGGCTGGGAAGGGCAAGGGTATCCATGGAGTATGTAATGGTGTTTCTGAGGAGTAGCTTGTTTACGTGCCAGAACCCACTAACGTATTTGTTCTACTGTCAGTTTATTTTACTGAATGCGGCAGATCAAGTTTCTGAGTCTTGCTTTTGTCAGTTGAGGGAGTGGTTTGGGGAAAAAAGAAGTCATAAAAAGGCCAAAAAAAAGAGTGCATGTTCTTTCTATTGTCTTTTCAGTCTTTCAGATTTCAAGTTTTTTCCTGTGCTTTGCAGTATACTGTTCTTGGGGGGGGCGGGGGGGGGGAAGAAAAGAAAATGAAGATTTTCATATAAAGCCACGACCCTGGGAGAAGTGGCTTTAAGAAAAACAGCAACTACTAGGAGACTAGATAAAATCCCAAGAGTTGGTAATGTGATAATAGTATCTCATATTCATTGAATGGAGCGCCTGTGACTCCGTGCTTTCATGGGACTGTAAATGTTCTTTTAATCTCTTATTTCTCTAGAGAGACAGATAAATCTGAGCCCATTATATGCTGCGGCTGAGGCAGGGCACAAAGATTTACAGGATCGCTAGGGCAGCCGGTTGTGCACCGGGAATGAAGCCGCTGTCCTGGGTCTCAGGGACACGGTTAGTGGGATTACAGGGGATGCGGTGATGCAGGTTGTGCGGCGCTCTGGCATTTTCTCACCGCTGTTTGCATGGCTTTCATGGTCAGCACGCACAGTGCGAAGGGGAAAAGGCTGGTTTTGAGGAGCTGATGGTGAAAACCTGGTGCACGGTGAACGATGCTAATGGTACTTTGCACTTCAACCAGTGACCAGGTTGCAGCAGTCCCTGTCCTCAGCTGCTGCTGCAGTGGCCAAGTCTGTAGCAGTCAGGTCCAGCCACAGCCCGGAGTCGTTTGCTTGGGAAAATGAGATGAATGAGTAAAAGTGAGAAAATGGCAGAGTCTCAAAAGGGGAGAGAGGAATGGGAGTCAGAGAGGCTGGGGGCAGGGTGAATCGAGTAGAGAAAGAAGTGGGAAGAATTATTGTTTGAGGGATATTGGGTGCAATCTGTTTTTTGATGGAGTTCAGCCCTGTGGAAGGGGAGCTCAGTTTTATAACCTGTACCATCACTTCTGTGGAAATAAATAGAGTCTTAATGTAGAAAGGTCCTTTTTCTTTCTAATTTAAGAATCTGCTGTAATATCTGCCAAACTAGAAGCTGCTCTCTGAAATTAATATTTTTCATTGAAGGAGGCAGAGGAAGGCTTTGCATCTTCCTGCGGGACATGCAAAGGTAATGTGCTGCAAAGACTGCAGTGGAGCAGGGATACTTGGTTTTTACTTTTCCAGGTGTGGATAATTTCACCGAGGTCTATTAGGAGGAGGCAAAGCCTTGGCTCAGCCTCAACCAGCCCAGCCCGGTGCTGAGTCTGGGAGTTGGTGCACCACAACAACTGCTCCTCAGGAACTGGGGAGAGCAATGTGGGATTTTTCTCAGGTCTTTCTGCGGTGATCTAGATCCAGATGATTTTTCCTCTCTGTGCATTTAGTCCTGCATGAATGCAGTCTGGAGCAGAGCAGTTGGCTCTACGATGGACACACCTTGGCCCAACAACGTGCAGATCTGGCCTCTGCTTTGGGCTGCTTTGCTCTAAGGCAGGTGATTCTGTGGCATTTTTATGGCAGGAAGATGCTTCAAAGCCTTTGGCCTTGGAGCTGCAGAGGTGTGAAAACAACCACCCACGCCAGCTCCAAGATGAACTGAACCCAATCCAAAGGAAACAGGCACATCTGCGTACACAAGCTGCAACTCCAAAAGGGGCTGTGGTGTTGCCTGCTAAACCTGGAAAGAAAAGCAGTTACAAGAGCATTGGCGTTTTGGGAGCATCAGTTTGCGCGATGCATGCCTTGTGTTTGGGTTGTACTGTGTCTAATATGGTGCAAGCTCTGACCGATGCTTTTTCCATGGTGAGAGTGTTGCTAATGCCTGTCTCCTCTCTGGATTATTTAGTGTTTAATCATTCAGTTCAGCTCACACTGTGCCCTTTGCATCGGTGGGATCACTAAACTGAGTCTTTTTTTCTGCTACCATGTCTCTGCTTCTCTTGAATCATTTCCTCTCACTGTAATAAATTGGATGTCAGTTTACCCCCAGGGTCTCAGACCATTGCAGAGTGTCCTGTTGGTCACTTCTCTGCACAGCAGAGACCATGCAGGACCACAGGACTGGTGCTAAGATGGGTGTGTTGCTCATAGCAATATTGGGACTCTTGATCAAGCTGTGACGTTGCAGAGCATCAAAGCCTCATGCTCTAGAGGACCAATCAGTGGGATTATGTTACTGTTCTAGTCAAGCAAGCCATCACTGCTTAGGGTATAATTTCCAAAGTAGCCCCAATATAACTGGAATATCTCAAAAGCTTTCTGGTCATTGGGCCTGTTTGGAGCCCCATTGTGTAGGTGACAGTCCCTTTTGACAGTACCATCTTCACAGATGAGCTTTACCTGGTGAGGGAAGGGTTGGTGTGCAAAGGGACAGGTTGCTGTCGGTAGTTATCCTTGTTTGGAGAGGACTTTATGCATTGGTAAAAGTCTTCCAGTTTTGTCAGCTCCCTGGATTGTGAAGAATTAGGGATGTTTCTTCCTATGCCATCCAGGCAGAAGTACCAGGGACTTTCTTACTATGAAGATTTCTTACCGCCTTTTGAATCTGTGCAGCTCAGTAAGAGCTAGGGTGGCATGAATTAGGGTGAGATTAATCATGTGCTTGTAGATTACTGCTTGTGCCCATCACACTTTGTGGTTGGAGGGGGCTTGTTACAGTATTTCCATTTGAAGAATGAAGGACGCATTTTGTTCTCTGTGACTTTTGTCTTTTGCAGAAGGACCTACCTCCCTGCAAGAAATGGTTCCCTTTAAAAGGTTTTGATGAGGAAGTTTATTTCTTGTGTCTGTCCCCTGCCTCCCACGGCACCACAGATGTTAGACAAGATCCTGGAGGTGCATTCAGCTTGACAGGTTCTGGGTGGGGGAAGTTCACAGAGGTCTTACGGGAAGATGGATCCATTGAAAGGGAGAGAAAATATGGATATCTGAGCCCCATGGACCACTCCTGACTCACTGAAGTTATTTAAGGAAGGAAAAATTTTTTTGAAAGTAGCAACACTAGTGGAGCTTAGGTTCCTGTGGAACAGGATCCTTTGTCCTGTCCACCTTCCCATCCCACCAGTTGGGCAGCCAGGTGCAGATGGGCTCTAAAAGCAGAGTTCTTCCAACCTGTCTGCAGTAGGAGAGGTTTGGTTGGGTCTTTTCCTGTAGCTAACAAGCAAACATGTGAATTAGTGGTTGAAAATCAGTGCTTCAATTCACAGGTGCTGAGTCTGATATACCAGAGAAGCACCAGCATTTCCTGGGATGGATGCTCAGGTTGGGCACCCATGCATTACACTGCCAGCTATTCTCATTTACCCAGCGGATTTTCCTTTGTTTGATTATTCTTGTTTTACATTTTGCTTGGTCCTCAGAGGCTTTTGCAGATATTGCGATGATTCAGATTCACTTCGTTACTACAAAAAATTAATATTTGCATTGTAATGATTTGAACCATAATACTGAGGAGCCTGGTTGTGCTCTACAGGCACAGAAAAAAGTGCAAATTCCTGTTCCTAAAACTTCCAGTGCAATCTGTTAACTCCCAGAAGTTTCCAGAGTACCTTCATCTATACCACAAAAGAAGAATAAAATAAAGCCAGATATTAGATTTGTTGGGGGAGGATAGCTCTGAAACTATCACAGAAACTGGGAGTAGCATGTTTTTTCAACTGAGTCTGTTTAGTCTGAAAACAAAGGTCACCTTGGCACTTTTGGATTTTGGAAGCCCATAATCCAGATTTGAATGTGGAGAGGGGCCCCATCTTATTTAGGTGTCAAAAAGCTGTGAGGTGCAAGTCTTTTGAAAAGGACAAGGGATTTTTTTTTTTTTTTTAGAGGCATTAGAAGGGGGACTGACTGACAGACAGCAAGATCTGTAAATTGGGCACTGTTAAGACATGTCAAATCGGGCATCTGGAAATGGAAGCCCCTGAAATCTGTTGTCAACTTTGAAAATCGTATTTCCCCCCCTCCTCTCCTGCCAGCTTTGAAAGTTCGAACAGTGTTCTTTTTATCACATTTGTCACTCCTTAGTAGTGAAGCTCTGGCATTCAAAATCTGGCTGACAACTTTGTGGGTATGAGCCAAACTGAAGTTCAACTTGCACCTTTCTCTGATGCACCCAGTGCTGTTCGCAGCGAGAGGCAGAAGTCTGAACTAGAGGGACTCCAGTCCCGTTCATTATGGCAATTACTGTCTTCTCGCTGATGACAAAATTAAGCTTGTTTTCTTTATCCTGATGTAGATGGACAGGACCTGTTGAGGTGTACACAACAGGAACGTTGAGAAAGAAAGTGCCATGTATAAACCATTTCTTCTCAGGCTATTCCTTCATCTTAAATAATGTAAAGGTCATAAATCTGGAAATCATGTAGAATTAGTGCTGCAAAAGACTTACAGCATTTCCAGGCTAGCTTAGGTTTTATTTTATAGAGGCTCATGTCCAGCACTTTAAAGTTTGCTAATTTAAAATACATTTAAATGCACTTTCAAAGCAATTTAGATCTATAAACTGAATTTATAGTTCAAGTGACACTGAGAGAACTGGCTTTTGGGGAAGGAGCACAACTCAGAAATGAGGTCTGATGTACAGTCTGCTGGGCATGGCTTCTGTCTTTGTCTGTGGCCAGCTGTATGGATTACATAAGGTTTGTATAAACTGAGTATGGGCCAGAGTCCAAGTGTGCCAAGCAGCCACGCGGGAAGCAAGCCCAGCCACGAGCACGTTTTGTGGCAATGCCATATAACTGTCCTTGGGCAAACCCACTGCTCCCTCTTTGCGTTTCTTTAAAGCAGTGTTTGGCAGCAGATGGCTTGAGGATGTGTTTTGAGAGGGCTCAGGTTTGGTCTCCTTGTCTGGAGGTAATGGTGGCAATATTTCTGCTGACATTGCTGCTTGCGTTTGCAGTCTGAAGTCCTGCTCTACCTACTGAGATTGCACCTTCTCAGAGGTTCCACAGCTCAGGTTCTGCATTGTCAAGGCATGGCAGTAGCTGACGCCCATCTCTGGGAAGGGCTGAGAAGTCACTGTCACTGAGCTTTAAAAACATTTAGAAATCCCACCCTGATTTGTGTGAAAGCACAAAGTGCTTAAGACTGAATTGTTCTTGTTTGGGTAATGTGGTATTTCCCTAAAATGTGGAGCAAAGGACTCCGTTTCCTTTGAGCAAAACTTGAGGGCTGCTATCATTTAATTATTTTGGACCTACACTGGTTAATTACAGCCCTTCCTGGCCTCCCCCGTGGGGTAATGATCTTCAAACCATGTATGCAGTTGTTTATTCAGAGGAAATGTTGCAATTTACAAATACTTGAGATTTTTCCCGTCTATAGGTGTTGCTGTGTTAGCAACATAACTATAATATTGTTGGTAGTCTAACATATAAGTAAGATTTTTGGGGAGAGAAAAATGTTTCTGATGTAATTTAATTCCCATTTACAGGCAGGTAGAATTAAAGTCTGGTTCCTGAGTTTCTGATGGGAAATGCACAATGTGCTCGAAGAGGCATCTGAATCTCTGAAGCTGAGATTTGCTGAATTGCTTTTTGGTGCCCAACCTTTAGTGATTTCAACAAGAATTGAACCAGAATTTGAATCCCAGGGGCAACATTTATACGTTTCAGTTCAAATCTTAGCAACTGTGTGGATACAGATCCCTAAAGTAGCACATGCTAACAGTGTTTATCTCAGCAATTATTCAAACTTTTTTTTTTTTTTTAATTAAATAGATGTTCTTGATAAATTTTTACAAGTGTATTGACTAGGTAGGTGACATACGATGTCCTCAGGGTTGATTTTTGTGCTTTGTGGGGGCAAGCACCTGGAGTTTCTGTTGTCCTGTTGAGGAACTGAAAGTTTGCACAGCTTATTTTTCTCTGAGGTCGTTAGTGAACATACAAAGGGACTTTATAAGCCTACATGGTAAGCAGGAAACAAGCGGTTACACAAGTGGTGGCCAGTTTTGAATGGGAGGGATGGAGATGATAAGCTACGTGGTGGTAAATCACTGTCACCAACTACAGTGGAACACCACCTTCCCTTATTTTGGGAAGTCTGTGTGCAGAGGTTGCTCAAGGAACTGGACAACAAACCGGATTTTCTCCTGGTCTGTATTGCAATTGTATATGACACTTAGAGCTGGTAAAGCCCGCGGAGGTGTCTCTAAAATACATGTGGCAAGTCCATTGCAGTCTGCTGTGCTAAGTATTTCTTTTCTTTGCTCCCCCTCCCCAGCAATCAAAGAGAAATACATGGACTGGACGGAGTTTCTCATACATGATTTGACCGGCGCCCGGACTGCACCTGCAAATTTACTGGAAGGCGTATGTATTAGATTGCACTTCCAATCTGATGTGGTGTCGCGGTGTGCATGCTGCAGCAGTGGTTGCACTCCTAACATGTAGGGCTGTCTGCTTGCAACGTCTTTGTACTGGCAGCAGGGTCTGATCCAGCGCTGGCCAAAAGTTGGTGGCAACGTTGCCTTGACTCTGCTGGTTCTGCATCTGACCTGGTGATGGGTAGTTTGTTTTTCCTTGAGGCTGGAGGGTAGTGCTTAGAAAGTTGGGTACTCAGAAAAAGGCTGGGTGGTGAAGGAGACCATGGAAGGAGTCTGTAGGAAGGACACAGGCCTTCAGTGCCCCGTTAGATCCATCAAACTGGTGACCTGAGCTTTCAGGTGAGCACACAGGTTGGAGAGGGGGTTTAGTAGGTTGATGGGGAGCACTATCAGGTTTATGTGTATATGGAGGTAGCTCCGCCAAGGGCATTCCTTCCACCTAAACACAGCAGTCAAATTTAGCAGGGAAGTTCAGTGACGTGGCCCCAGTTGTTGGTAGTCAGGAGAGAAGAAGGGGTTGGTTTTTTTTTTAGATGCATGCATATGGCCAAGAGCCCAGTTGGTGCAGCATATCCACAGGGTAGCTTGCATCTGGGGCACCCTCAGCTTGCCTTGAGATCTTGGACAAAAATCCTGCAGATTCACCTTGAAACTCTGGGAGCAGGGCACCTTCTCCATTGGGACCTGCCCTGCTCTGCTGTGGATGCCGTGCAGGTGTTTGGAGAGGAGACAGCCCATCCTATAGGAGATAATTCTCTCTTCCCCTCTGTATTTAGGCTGCGAGTGAAGGCATACAGGCAGTTTACCTTTGTGTAAGTGCTCGTATTGGCTTTTTGTAAGCAAGTGTGTGTCCAGACACCATTTTTGGTCATTTTGTCCCTGGTCACTCCCACCAGCCACAACTGTATCTTTTTTCCACATGCCTGTGCAGTACGAGCTATCTGGAGGGAGAATTAATAGTGTACCATTAGGGATTTTTTGCCCCTCAATCTGTTAGCCAAACAGCCCTTGTATGCCTAAAATAATGCACGTCCTCAGGTCTGCTGCGTCCCTGTTCTGGACCACTCCTCGTCGGTACATGCAAAAAGCTGGTGGTGTCCAACACCCATCTCTGGTGTACGCCAATGCCGTTGCAAACCTCTCCATTCCCTTCCCGCAGGTAGAGAAAAAAGGCAGCCCCAGGCAGAAATGCAGAGAGAAAACATTGTGTTGGCTTGAAACAGTTTCTGACCCTTTTCTGGTGTTTTATGTAATATATGTGCTTAGTGCTGTCTGTGTCGTGCAATGTATGTAACCCCCTGTCGACAGATTTGCTGTTCGTGAGTGCTGCAGATTGTTGTTATACTGTTAAATCAATATGTAGTGATACTTTTTTTTTTTAACATGCTAGCTATGCATATAAAGAGTTCTTGCGTTATGGTAAATGTTAATATTTCATGCAAGCCAATTATTAATCTTAGCCATTCAGTTCTCAGGGGTAAGTGACAACCCATTGGCTTAAAATTCAGCACACAAATCAGAGAAGCAATATTCGCTTTTAAACAGCCAGGCATTTATTATAATAAGTTAAATCATTACACCATTGTTTCATATTAAAGAATGTTTTGTTGCAACAAAGCAGTTGTATGAGAGGAAAAAACTCCATTACAGTAGATTTCTATTATATTATTAACTTCTGACACTGCATTTTGCCATGAAATAATATTTGAAGAGATTATACAGGTGCTTGTAGTTTATACAATAGAAGAGTGGTTTATCAGGGCAAATATATTGTTCTGAGAAATATCTATTAATCATAGAGCTGGTTAAAACTGTACATGTGATATGATTATAGATAATTTTAATTCAATTTTTTACCAAATTCTCATTCTGTTGCCTGCATTTTTGGCTTGAGAGATGTAGTCAAAATCAGCTGCATCTCAAAATTTTGAGTACTTTCAAAATTCAGTGTGAAAGAGAACTTTTTTGAAAAATAAGGATTTTTTCTCTCTTTTTTTTTCCTATCCACCCCTAGAAAGAACCATCCTGGACTTACTCTGATTTACAGAATTAATATTTTAAAAAAATACTGCGAAAGGTTTATATTGTTTAATTAAGTAGAAGTGGGGCAAACACACAGGAAAAAAGAACTCCTTGTTTTTAATATATTTTGCCTGTGCTTAGCATCTCGTTTGGGAACCAATGCTCCCAACTCTTGGGTTGTTTTTTAGTGCTGCTCTTAAAGCCCTGGAATCGAGAAATTGCATAAGAATCAGAAGTTGCATTTTTTTTTTTTTTTTTTTTTAAAAAGAAGATATCTAACTGTTACGTTAGTGGAGAAAAGCTTGACAACACAGAGATGTTCACAAAACAATTCACTGAGATGTTCACTGAGCCCCAAAGGTATCATTCTGCAAAGCATCTCATGGTTTTTTAATGCCTGTGGTTGGCAGCTTTGCAGGTGTAAAGTTAAGCACATGTGTAAATGGTTGCAAAACTGGGATCACAGAAAATACTGTATGTAAGCAAATAAACTCATTTACTGGAGTTTCTTGAGGGTGGTGGCTTGATCCAGCAAATCCTGTGTGCCTTGGGCTTTGATCCCAAGGCCACTTAAGCTGGTGGGAACTTGCCATTGGCTTTGGGCTTTGGAGTAACCACCACAGACGCTTGCATCCATGGCAGTAGGGAATAATTTGCTCTACGTGCCAGTAGGAATAATATAAAGTCTTTGGTGGGAAAGATCAGTGCACAGAGGGCAATTTCAGGGTCATGCCCGAAGTAGTTGCCTTTTAGGTAAAATGCCTAAATGCCATTGTCCAGTCCTATGATTGGTTCTTATCAGCTGCAATCAATGAGAATTTGGTTTGAAATCCTCCAGTATAACTGGGCTTTGAGTTGTTCAGGAGCATCTTAAGTGGATGTGCCTTAT
The DNA here is from genome assembly GCF_011004875.1 of Balearica regulorum gibbericeps. Classification (NCBI taxonomy): domain Eukaryota; kingdom Metazoa; phylum Chordata; class Aves; order Gruiformes; family Gruidae; genus Balearica; species Balearica regulorum. Next base: position 4,799,454 of record NC_046184.1, on the reverse strand, counting down.
GAGCTGTTCCACCTTTTGTTATTCTTTTTTGTTGTTGTTGATGATGTCGGTTGAGAAATTAGCACAACTGTTGTTTTCTGTTTTACTTCTGAATTTGCACTTGGAAGACATTGGGTAAAATAGAAGTAGAACAGACTGTTTGCTGATCGCTTGGATGATGGTGTGAAAAACAAAAATAATCTTCTGCTGTCATCTGTTTCCTTGAGAAGTCTTCAAATAAAGTTTAAAATAAGGAGTTTTGCTTCTATTCAAACAGCCTCTGCGAGGAAAAAACCCTGTAGACCTCATTACAGTTGATTCCTTAATAGAGCTGCAGGATTCCCAGAATCCCTTTCAGTACTGGATAGTTAGTGTGGTTGAAAATGTTGGAGGAAGATTACGCCTTCGCTATGTGGGATTGGAGGAGACTGAATCCTATGACCAGTGGTTGTTTTACTTGGATTGCAGACTTCGACCAGTCGGTTGGTGTCAAGAGAATAAATACAGAATGGACCCACCTGCAGGTAAAGAGCCTCCTAAAAATACTATCTCCCTTTCTGACGTTTACTGATGTTTTGAGATACTTGTGCAATCCATTTCTTCTCCAGCATTCACATTGCTTTGCCAGTAGTTTCTAGCTGTAACACGGATGGCATGTGAGAGTCACCTAACTTAGGTTCAAAATGGGTCAGGTAAACTGTATTAAATATATTTAATAAATTCAGTTCAGCTTAGCTCACTCCTGGAAGGAAGCAGTGTCCAATAAAAGCAGTTTTGTGCCATTTTCCACCAAGAAGCAGAGCTGATGGAGATAGTCCAAGGATGTGCTTGCTTGCCCAGCCCTTTTCAGTTGTGTTTCAGTGGCCTGGTCTTCTTGGCCATAATGTGGGCATCCTGGTGGAGGCCTCACTGAGAGCCATTCTTCGCCTGTCCAGATCAAGTCCTAGGTGACACCTCTCAGCATATACTAGGCTCCATTTGCTTTCCCCTTACCCAAAGACCTCTTACCCATTTGTGTTTCCCTGGCCACACACATTTCGATTGGGTAGCAGTAGATGTCCATGAAATTGCCCAGGGTTGAAGGAAGTGCTTTGGGACCCTCATGGTCCTTCTAACACAGATTTTTCATATTCTGCTGTAACATCGCTGTGCAGCTGCCAAGTGAGACCTGCCTGTGTGTAACCAATCACAAAGTGCAGTGAGAGTGCTGGGTTTGTCTGCCTGTTCATTTCAACATGCCCATTCAGGAGTTACGGGATGTCTATTGCTAGAAGCTAAGAAAATACTCCTTTAAGTAAGGGTAGATGAGATCTTACAGATTTAAAAGACCACAAATTTTATCTGCATTTTCTCCAAGGGAGTGAAGTCTTTGCAAGTCTGTCAGACCAGATTCAACATCAGGAGATTGCAGCTTGGAGAAGAAACTCTCTAGAGTTGAGTTTAATGTTCAAACCAGCTTGGAAGGAAAGAGATAGGGGGCTGCAGTTAAGCAAGTCTGAGGTCAGAAACTGGAAGTCACACACCCAGGGGCAGGAGAAATTGAAGTGACAGGAGCCAGGCAGAAGAGTCAGGCGCAAGCAGGTTGGGCCAGGAGGCTGGGCAAGAGCAGAGTTTAGGGGTCAGCTGGAATCAGACTCCAGGCAGTGGGACTGGGTTTGGCAGAAGGAGCAGGATCAAACCAGCAGGGCAAGGAGGAGTGCAAGGCTGAGTGTAGGGGAAAACTAAGGATTACTAAGGCTTAGCAGGCAAGATGAGGTCTAGGGACCACAGCACACAGCAGAGGCTCAGGGCTGCTTGCAGCCTCCTGGAGAAATGCTTGCAGAGGCATTCACTGGCAGGTTGAATGGGACTGGCTTTGGAGATGTGTTTCCATCCAGGCTATACCCCATTACAGCAGGGGAAGACTGGGAGGGCGAATTATTTCCATTGCATCAATAATATTGGTCAAAACTTTGTGAAAGTTTCTAGGCTATTGGGTTTCACTCTACTCAGGGTGTTTGGCTCTGATTTGGCTGAGTCGATTGAGTCAAGTTGGTTGATTTGACTTCTCTTGGAGTTAGGGATCTTGGTAAACGTGACAGCTTAGGCTAGTGCATGCATGATCGTCTTTGGGGCAGAAAGTGTGCGGCATCTGTTTTTTTTTCATAAAGTTCTGACTTGTACTTGAGGCTGCGAAGCTGTTTGCCAAGTCCTGTGGAGCCTGGCCCCCATTTGCTAGCTGTTTACATCTCCAAGCTGGATGCCCCAGGACTACCATTTCCCTTCAGAGGTGAGGTGCTTTCTTGGTTAATGCACAGGTTTTGGCCCAGCAGACCTATTCCACCTTTTCCTGTGTAGGTGAACAGCTTGTCCAGGTCCATGCCTCATTTTCCTCCTGCTGTGGGTGAAGTTTTCCCATGGGTGTCAAATGATAGGAGAAAGGTAGCCCTCCTTTGGGTAGGTATTTCTGTTGTGACTTCTCTCCATCACACCTGACACAGAGCGGTTACCCCAATACATGCAATTGTCATGTTCACAAGTCTGTCTGGGTCTTGGGTCTAACTTGGGGCCTTGAATGCTTTTTGGGAAGCGTGTTTTTCTTCACTGATAGGTAGGAATCAATGTTCCCCATCACTTCTAAATTAGATGTGAATGCTGGAGAGCATGAATATCACTCACTCTGTTATTTCACAGAGTATTTGTGTTGCAGAGAAACAGTTTTTCATTGACTGGCTTTGAACCCTCTTGGCCTGTATAGGTTTAGTGAATCAATACAGAAATGGCCCGAACAAGATTTGTGCTTCCTCTTTGTTTATTCCATTCTCTTTCTACTCTTTCCTCCTTTTATCCAGTTGTGCTTCCTTTTCTATGAATTCCCTCCCCTGCCTTTTTTTTTTCTTTTCATTTTTTCAGTTGTCTCTAGACTTGTTATTGGACTCTCTCTTTGCTGAAGTTGCTTATGTTTCTTCTCCCCTCTCCTTGATTTAACTGCTTTTAAAGAATTAAAATTCTTTCTCTTGTTCTTGTCTGTCTTCATCTGATATCTGTATCATCTCCTTGGCATTTCTCTGGTCGTTCACTTTTTAGTGAACATTGTTATTAATGAATTCAATGCCCCAGGTCTTCTTCCTGACTTCCATTGATTTAAATGAGTGGTCATTACATCTCCTAAAGTTGTGTCTCATAGGAGTTTGCTGAGAAAAGACCCTTTGGGTCTGAACCCTTCCATTTTCTCACAAGTCTTCTTCTGAACACTGCACCCGAGGGTCTGTCTTTGATCCCTCCTTCTGGTCTACCCAGTTGTTGGGCTTTGCGCTCTGGGGACTAGTCAGTCAGAAATGGGAATCTGATGCGTTTCTGGGGACAGGAATGCTTGGTTGTTCCACTTCTGACGTAGTGGACTATATCAGCCATTTAATGTCTACCTAACATCAACATGTTCATAAAACACAATGGATGAAAAGAATGTATGAGACAGTTATGATATTGCATGAACCCAGAGGAAAAAGAGGGAAGAAGCCAAGTGGCTGGTCCTAGGGCATCTGTTTCAAATTAAAGAGTCTGTAAAAGAAATCTGGGAGCAAGCAGGCAGGCAAGCAGTAGTGAGTTGTCAGGATGAGATGCTGGCAGCAGAGAGCTCTAAAGAAATTCAGGGATGAAGCTACTAAACCAAGAACTGTCAAAGGATGTAATTCCCCAGGCCAGGAGAATGTGCCAAGGACACATCTGTGCCTGCTTCCTTCCTTCCAAGTGACTTCTGTAGTAAATAGGAGTTGGACTAGAAAGACGTTTGTTGTGTGAAAAGACCTAGTATGGACCTTCTTAGGAAAGAGAGTCTGTGGGCAGTATGTTGGCTTTTTACACATCAGGGATTAAATTCACCTGCCATAGTGTAGGCATCAAAAAGACAGTTCAGCGTGAGCTATTGCTTTCTCTTTATCATCGATGGAGAAAAAGGGATGCCTAACACATGTCTAACATAGGTCAGATGAAATGACATCTTCATAAGCCTGTTTTTTCCACTCGGGGCAGTTGAAAGCAAGGACTACAGACCTGATTGTCTAACTTGAACATCTGAAGCCAGTTGAGGTGATTCCCTGATTGATAGCAGGAACATCCTTAGACTGTATATCAAAGCTGTTATGAATCTCCTCTGAATAGATGCTGAGGACATGCAGTTCCTCCCAAATCGGGCTGTGTGTTTATTTGCTATGAAATGAAGATGTTCAGCTGCACGGTGGTTCTGCAGGTTCTCTGGGACCTGCCAAGTTGGGTTTCACCTTGCACAGCAGTTTGAGGTCAGTCTTTCAAGATGCAGAGCACCTCATATAAAGGAGATCCCATGGATCCAAGAACCGTATTTTGGGTGGACATGTCTCTTTTCTGAAGTCATCCACATCCTAGCACCCACTTAAGGTACAAGAATGTGCAAGAGGGTCCTTAGGAAATACCATCCTGGCTGTCTTCTTTAAATGGCAGCTTTCAGGGACTTTGTATGTCTCGCAAGCCCTTTTAACTGAGGCAAAGGGGTCATAGTGTGTTTTTCCCCTCAGATGTATATCTGAATCCAAAATAAGCCTCCTTGCTAGTGCAAATTGGCACAGGCTGCTTGACACAGAGCCACTGATGGTCTTGCGTCGACTGCATATGCAGGAAGAGATCGTCTCATTTTATGTTACTTTCTATTTAAAGACAAATTGGCAGTCATTTTAATTGCTCACTCCTTGTTAACCTAAATACAAATTGACACAGTACACTTTGTTCAATTACCTGCAACCCTATCACTTAAATGAAATGCTTTATGCTCTTTTAACCGTGCGATTTAGTGTCCATATACTTGCCAGCATAAGCTAGCTGCCACTAATTAAATGCGCATATGATATTGCTTGCTGGTTATTGAAACCATTGGAGTTGTCTTTTGTCTCTGGAAGTTTTTTGTCCAAAGCAGTTGCTGCTTGATTTCACTGATTTTGGGCAAAGTCTCCCAAAATGCCTCTTTCTTCTTTTTTTCTGTGCATCACTATCATCATGGTAGAAAATGAGGGTCTATTTTCAGTTTGCCCTGTCTGGGGAGCAGGGGAGCATCCAGGAGGGTTTTCCAAAACTCAAGACGTTTTGTTAGTTGAAACAACGGGCTGGCTGGAGCTTGGGGCAAAATCATGTTGTATCAAGTATTTCCCTGCTTGGCAAAAAAAAAGAAAGGAACAAGGCGAGTTGTTTCCTTCCCTGCACTTCAAGCCAACCAGAGCTTCTGCAAGTGAGGGAGAACTGGAGCAACAGGGCTATAAAATAATGAACAATTAGATAAAGAGTGCACTTCTTAACACTTGTGACTGCTGCACGTGTTGTAAACAAAGACTTGTAATGCATGTTCCCATTAATAACCAGACAGTTGAGGAATTAAAAATACAGCCCTGAAAGGTTAACATTTCCCTTTAAGTGTGTTGAAATTCATATGCATATCCTTGATGTCTGTTCTGAAGTAGCGAGGTTTGATATAGTGGAAGTATAAATACATCCACTTCCAGTGAGTGATTCTGCAAATCCTATTTTGATAAGGTCTTAAATCTGTTGAGATCAGAGCATAAAATTCTCTTGTACCGTCGGTGCTAGGTGAAAACAGTGCTTGCCAATTCCTTTTTTTATACATATTTTTATTTCCTCCTTCAGAATTGTAAGATACAGCAGTAAATCTTTGCTAGCTAGTAAATATATACGGTTATTAGATGTACGGAATTTAAATGCAAATTGGGCCAAATTGAACTGTGATGTAAGTACGTGAGGCCAAACTGACAAAAGAAAAGCTTCACCCTGTTCACTCCTTATCAAGGTTCAAGTTTATTACTGAGTAAATGTTCATTTCCATTTTAATAATTGTTGCAATCTATCTACCTATCTTGTCTCTTTAAGACCTTGATACGAGTGTTCTGCAATAACTTGTTATGTGCAGGATAACAATATGTTTTCTAGGGCAGAAGTAAATCCAATATAATGTTCTTCATCATAGTATTGTTTCCTACATTGTTTCCTTTGATGATTCATAGGCATTTCACTGCACTGAACCATAAAGGGCTTGTTACTATAATAATTTAATAATATTAAACCTATTTAAAGAAACTCACTGAAAGCAATGTGAATCTGCACAAAGATGTTGCCTAAAACTATAATGATGAAAATTCATAAGCTTAAGTCTTTGAATTGCTGTGATAGTCTGGTTTGAGTGTGGTACCAACAAACAGGTCTGGGTAGAGATCGAGCCGAAATGTTCCTTTGCACACCTACCCACTGTAAAAAAAATCCCAACCCTGCAATTAAAAAAAAAAAAAAAAAAAAAAAAGACTTTCAAATGAACAGAAGCCTTGGTAAAGGTATTTCTGATTTTGTTCAAATATAACTAACATTGGCTGAAGACCTGAGGCTCCTCAAACTGGAAAACATCAGGAATTTTGAGAATTGAAAATCAAAGAGAGTTTTTGTTATTTTCAAGTAATGAGATAGTACGGTTCTCGTTTCTACAACAAAAAATGAAGGATGTGTATTTTTCTGAGTTTTACTCCAGGATATAAAACACAATCTTCTTCAAACATGCCCCTGCTAGTTGCTTTTGTGTTGAATTTATCCATGCTGTACAGCTTGGAATATACACGCTGTTCATTTCACTTGTACTACTCATTTTTATGACATAGGAACTTAAGTCTTTCAAAAATGTTTGTTCCCCAAACAGTCACCTCTTGATTTTGTTGTTTTTTTTTGTTGTCATCGCTTTAGATATCTATTCTCTGAAGACTATATCTGAGTGGAAATGCGCTCTGGAAAAATCCCTTAATGATGCAGCAAATTTTCCTCTTCCAATGGAAGTGTTCAAGGTAAAAGATACACATTTTTCTTTCACTTACAGAATCTGCGATGAATAAATATCATGCGGTGTTTAGCAGCTTATGTTAAACTTTTGCAGGAAAGGCCGTTGCTCTAATAATCACCGTGAAAGGTCACAAGTGAGATGTTTGTATAAAATGAGGTTTTGCTTTTGTGCGGACTTTCTATTCTGAGAACTGATTTCTTGCAGTCAGTGTTTTATAGGGACTAGGGGTGATCAGCACTGATTTCTCCAACATTATTTTTAGCATGTCTTATTCTGTTAGACCTGTGCAAAGGCATCATGTACAACCGTGAGATTGTAAGGCTATTAATATGAAAGTTGACATAAGACGGACAGCTTTCTGTGAGCCTTGCACCAAAATTTTCATCTCATCACGAGCCACAAGTCAGAGATACCTCCTTCATGGACCGATAGTGGAAGTGGGAGATAATTTTGCTCCCACATCTCTTTTTTTTCTTTTCCCTCACCCTGGTTTTTAATAGTTAGAGATGTGCTTCAGCCCTGAGGCACCAGCTTTAATTTCCCGTCCAAATCTGCACTGCTATTAATCATGACGGCTCCAGATAATCCTGATTTCTGGCCGTGCCCGTCTGGTTTCTAACAGTTACGTCCTCGCTGCGGTGCAATGGGCAGCGTGGCCATGGGAGCGAGAGGATGCTCGGGGAGGTGCGTGCCCTGTCTTTGGTGCTGTCTCCAGTGTCACTTCCTGCTTAGGCACCTGGGGGACCATGATGCCCTCCTCACCACCATTCCTCGCTCATCCAGCCTGAGGACCCTCTGGGTTCCTTCCCTGCCCATAAGCAAAATTAGACTAGTACACCCCAAAACACCCATACAGTTGGAAGAGGCACCCACCATGCCCCATCCTGACTGGCATGCCACAAAACCCCGGTGCCACCTTCACCGTTTCTACAGGGACGTGCCAGCAGCTTCCCATGAGGAGTCCAGGCTCCTCACTCAGCTGAGAAAGACTTGAATTAGCAACATTAATTTGGGAATACTTTGCTAATGGCCCATGTGGTGGCTCATTTGCTTGCAATGTGAAAGCTCTGCTAGGCTGGGAGAAGTGGGAAGATTGGTGCGTTGGCTTTCGGCACAAACGTGGGTTTGAGAAGCCCTGTGTTGTTATGGGAGTGGCGTGCAGAGAGTTTTGATTCTCTGCCATTTATTTCATACAACGCTTCAATCCGCCAACTCTATTAAAGTTTGCATTTGCAGTTTCAAGATCAAAAATACATTGTGTGGGGCAGGGATTAAATCACAATAGGGAATGCCTAATGTGTAAATTTTATTCCTGTCTATATGAAAGAGTGAAGAATGTTTCTGATGAGGCTCATAAAACATCCTTCTTTTTTAGAAAAGTTTATAACTAACAGCTGTGTAGCTGCCTCTTCTCAGCATGCCAGACTTATACCCACTTATTTTAATTATTGCATGAAGGTCATAAATTTAAATTCAGCAAATCCAAGTTGCTGTGCCATGCGGTTGGAGCTTGCAAAGATGTTCCTCTTAAAAGACAATGTAAAACATTGGAATGCTTGAATGGCCTAAGAGGAGAGTTACTTTGAGGCGAAATGTGACAAAAAGGCAGTATTAGGTCAATAGGGCTTCTTTATTTGTAATGTGAAAGCTGAGCACAAGGGGAGCTGAATTCAGTGTCTGGTGTTATCGAAGACCCTGTTTCTGGTGCTGGGAAGGCAGGAAGCAGAATAAATGATTTGTGTGTGGGCATCGCTTTATTCTGCCCATTTAGGGGGAATCAACCCCATCTTCTGCCTCTTAATTAAGGAGAAAATTATGAGGGCTTGTCCATGCCTGTGAGCATGTCTTCCTCTAGTAATGACTTAAACATAAGTTAAGGAAAGGCTTTAGGAGACTAGAAGAGAGTACACTTGTCTGATCTTACGAGATAAGCCAATATTTATGTGTGGGACCTTCAAGGAGAATCCCAAATCCCAGCAAAAAGTGTTGGATCCAAAGGTGTCTTTTTGTATTTTATTTTTAATTTTTTAATTGTTTTTGCACAACCAGCACAGAAGTAATGTCTCTACATGGTGCCTGGGGCTCCATGCTACTGTAACTGTCATGTGTTAGATGAGATATAAAACACAGGGTTTGACAGCTGGCAACTGTTAAAGATCTTCTGGAAAGCTGGAAATGTTTACTTTGGCGGACATGGCAAACTGCACACCAAGCAATTATATTCTGCATTTTCCACATTTCCCTACAGAAATCCATCAGTGAGGAGAGCGTAAGTGTGTGGTTGCTCCACAGACACGAGCGGTCCCTAGGGTGAGCATGTGTGCATTTGGCTGGATTACGACTGAAATTACTGCTGCCCTTTGAGCTGTGCATGACTGTGGGCAGAGTCACTAATGGGTCTATCAGCCCATCATTGCTGTTGCTGGTGATGCTCTTTGGTTTTGGTATAATAGGGTTGGGTTCTGCCTGAGACCTCATAAACCATGGATTTGAGCCTGAATTAGCAATGCTCAGAAGTGTGGCAGAGCTGAATTTGCATGTGGCGGTCTTTGGCAGCAGATCCAAAAATCCTTTGCAAAAGCGCAGCCCTGATCCCCTCCTGGCATCCAAGGAGAGGCCACCAGCCACCAGACCACATGAGCTGGTTGCAAAAATCAGGAGGACGCCTGCAAACAGGATCTTCTTGTTTTCTCATGCTATTTTACACTTGGCCATATGCTGAAAGTGTTTATAAAATGCTTTAGGATCCTTTGAGAAGGAACGTGATGTTCAACTGCCAGAAAATGCTGCTATTATATAGCTACTAAACATAGTGTTTTGCAAACTGCACCTCCTGGAATAAGTTTTTTCTTCACAAAAGCTTTTTGCAACACACCCGCTATTTTGTCATTCCGTTCTTTTCAGAAAACATGTTGATCCTTAAAGAAAACTAAATACAGACAAGATTTTTAAGGGTGTTTGAGTAGTTCAGGAACACAATCCTTCCGAACGGCCGCAGTCCAAGAGATGTATCCTTTGCTGTTTCTGCTCTGATTTCAGGGTGCTGTAGGGATCCCCCATGCTTGGCTAGGTACCTGCCATAAATGATGGCTTAGGCTTCAGAGGACACCTGAGAAAATGGCCAGGGCTTTGGGTGTGAATAAGGGTGGTTAAACTGTAACTGGTGCCTGATTTCAAGTGTGACAATTTCAGGGGTTTGCTTCAGTGATGGCATTTCTGGTGCTAAGAGACAGTCTTGCATCAGGAAGCCAAACTCCAAGCACAGAACCTTCTAGCCCTAATGTTTATGAATCAATGCATTTTTTTTTTTTAGAGTTAAAGCCCTGTAGCTTGGGTAAGATGAATGCTGGACACAGATCGTGGGATTTAGTTTCCTAGAGAGAGGCAGATAGCATCCTGAGAATCTTCTCTGACATCCCACTATGCTTCCTCTGCTCTCCTGTGCCATATCTGTGGGTCCCATGCAGATGTCGTGGATTCCCAGGTGTCTTTCAGTTCACTCCAGACAGCTCTGGGCAACTAAATCCTACTCAGGATTTGCACATTCAAAAATATGAAGACAAATATTAAACAGGACCCCTCCCTCCTCTCTAAAAAATATTTTTTCCATCAGGTGAAATGTGCATTTTAATTATAAGAGTAAGATGGACTATTTCTCCAAGACTTTGATTTTTTTTTTTTTTTTTTTTTTAAGGGAGGACAGCATCTCCCGAAAGTTAATAAACCCTTTGGGCCTTTTAGGGTGTTTTCTTCCATTATTTGGTGTTCTAGAGTAGTTTAAGTGTAAGACAGAGAAACTCAAGGGTTGCTTTCTGCTCAGAGACAACCCTGACCTGGCTGAATGAATGGACTTTAAGTCCAACAAGGTTTTTTCTGTCCTCAGCCCCCGTAATGGATGGGCACGTGCTGATGCAGTAGCTGAAAACGGACGTGCTTTTGTTTTTGCTTGGAAGCCAAATCCCAACATAAGCAATCCCCAGCCCCTTCATGCACTGGTGGCTTGGCTGGCCCTCCTTGTGCACGCTGTGCTTTAATAACCCATGAGTCGCCATGTTGTTTGCCGGCTGCCAGATTATTTATACTCCATCTGTTCTTCCCCATCCATAGCACTCACCAGCCCTTATCCCTGAGTACTGTTTGCCTGGCTGGGAGATGTGCGTAGCGTCCCCTTCCCTCTGTTGTTCAGCTGCCTTTTGACCCACTCCTATCCCAGCTCGTTAAAGCCATTTATCTTTGTAAGACCTAATAACCATCATTAGGAGTATAATGCAAAGGTCCTTAAAAATGTAGCTGCCTTCACAGCTCTTGGGAGCAAGGATGTCTCCAATATCGCAGGTGCCACTCAGGTGAGATGGAGTCTGGTGGTACCTCTGGACCAGGGAGGTTTTAACCTCGCTACAGCTCTCTCCTGACTGTGGGCTTTGCAAGGAAGAGAGTGAGGAGAGCAATGCAAGGAGGTGAATGAAGCCAAGCCCCGTCTGAGGTGCCCTGAGGATCTGTTTCACAGCACCGTATGAGAGTCAGGGCTAGAAGAGAAATGCTGGAAACAGTTCAAGCAAAGCAGACGGGCTGAGTGGGAACCTCACCTTTCCTCGTCCCTCTGGCTGTACGTTTAGCATGTGCAGTTTTCTTTCTCCGTTAAGTGCCAGGGGTCTCTCAGGATGATGAGAGGTTAGCCAAAGGGCCTGATCCAGTTTACTTGCTGCATCCAGGCTTGGTGTGGGGGTGTTTTTACATGACGACCTGAGCTCTTGCCTCCCGCATCCTTGGGCATGGCAATGTTTTTCACTGAGATGGGCTAAAGTACACATACGGGAGTCTACTCCCATGTAAGGGAGTGGGTGATACCTAAAAGTCATCCACCTAAAGATGGATAGTTTTTCTCAAAGAAAGCAAACACCATCTCTGGTCCATAGCTAGTTCCAGGGTGGTTGCAGCCCAGAGTGTATACTGAATTTGTTCTGATCCTCGCTTCTCTAACAAATCCCCATTGATTTCTCAATAGCAATTACTGCAATGATATTACTGAGGGCAGACTCAGTCTAAACAAGCGCCGATGGGGACTCAGTCCATCTTTGCAGCTGAGGTACTTATTTAGGGGTGTGAGAAGAGACACCAGCGGTTTAATTTTGAGCACTCAAGTTGGTGTTCCCACCTGTGTTTTCCTTTCCACTTGACTTTCACACCTGTGAAATGGGACCTCTGTGTGTGGCACAACCAGGATTCAGCAGCGAACACTTGTGATGTGGCAGTCCTGAATGCTGTAATTCTGCTGTAAGACATTAAAAAACCCAAACCAACAAACCCCCCCGCCCCAAAACCCAAGTGGATGCATATCTGTCTCTTTTACCTCTGCCAGCCGTGCCTTCACCACCCTGGCAAATCAAAGCAGGCGCTGCGTAGGAGGGGATCTTTGCCCTAATGCCATCTGCGGCGGGCCGAGCCATACGGAGAAGGTGTATTTGGATTTAGACCGGCTACTCTGCAATGTTGCTGTTTCTATGGTAACTATTTTTTATTCAACAAGAGAAGCTTAAAAATCTGTAGGGCTAAATTTGATCCTAGGCAGAAGCATCTGCGGTTTTTAAGGGGCTCTTCAGTGGGTGCAGTTTGTAGCTGGCTCTTGTGCTCGTTACTTCAGGGTCACAGTATCTCTAAAGCCTCCTGCCTGGCATCCTTTCCTCTTCATCCCACCCCACATCTCTTCATTTTGGTCTTCCCGTGACTGCACTTGTCAAACCGAGGGACAATTTGCTCATGTTGTGTCTTACTGGGGAATTTTTGTCTCCCTGCAGAGAGTGTGTCTTCAGGGGAAATTGCTCCGTGCTTAGCAAAGGAAGTTGATGAATCGCAAACAAGACTGATTCATCTGCAAATAATGCAGAGGAGTGTATTTTGGAGGGTTTCTTTCTTTATTTTTTTTGCTCAATTAAAAAACAAATGCCAGATTCCCGTAGAGGCAGTTTAACCACTGCTATTACTGTGTTTGTGACTGGTTACCACACATGAGCTTTGTGATTAAAATTAGGCTATTAGAAGCAGCCAGTTTCTTGGAAAATTAGAGAAAACACTGGGGGAAGTGATTTCTTTGAAAACAAAAGCTGAATCAAATAATATGTTTCCAATCATACCAGATGGGGCCCACTTCTTCTGTGTCTTTTAGTAGGGTAGACCAGGAGAGATGTGACTGAAGGCAATAGCATTTCACACTGTTACAGTTGGTGAGGATTAAAGGAGGCTTAGGTCAATCATTTATTAAGTGCTTACTGTTTCTAATCAGCCTCTCAACTTTGCAACTTTTCAGCATTCAGACTTAGTTCTGAATTTTGCACAAAGTTGCAGTCTTATAATTGGTGTGAATCTGACTGTCCTCGACCAAGAGAGTCCTGACTTTCAGGGTATTTGAAAATTAGAGTTCAAACTAGAGCTTTTTCCTCTTACCTATACACTGCGTAAGCTGCTGGGTTTAAAGTGAGATTACTCCAGTGTTCTATCTTGAGCAGAACGGGCTAAAACTGAGCATTTCACAATCTGGAGGCGATGCCCTTCCTTGGGTTTGTGGACACAGCTAGAGCAACCAGCTTCCCTGAATGTTATGGGCAAAAGCAGCTTAGCCAAGTCCCCCTGCCCTATCTGCAGTACCCAGTGCACTGTAAAATTACCCGAGCTCCACCCTTCGGTGGCCAGAACGCTGCTGTGAATGGGACAAATTTGAGTTTGTTTACACTTAAATGACATTTGTTGAGTAGAAATACTCAGAAGCCAGATTTAGCAAGGTATTTAGGCACCAGAAAGTGCAAACAACTGATGATTTTGAAATATCTCTTTTTGAGTTCAGGACCTAAAGCCAATGCTTAGTGACTTTGTTATCAGAACTGAAGCATGTCACCCACACAGGTACTTCCCTAAAGCCTGTCTGCGTCCTTAAGAGCCTGAATACTTTTGTAAATCCATTTGTGGATCTCTTCTGGAATGACATTTAGGCTCCCAAGTCACCTGCCATTTTTGAATTCTGCACTGCTAGTGACTCGTTAGCTACGACGGAGAAAATTATGCAACTGTCTCAGTACCTAAAGAAGAGGGTTGGGTATTAGGAGCCTGGTTCTCCTCTCAGCACCGTTTCTGACTTGTTATTTGACCTTCAGATGTTGCAGCTCTCAGCCCTGCAAGTGATGCTGGTTGCAGTGAGCTGTTGCAAAGCCCATCAGTATTTTTGCAGAAGGGTTGCAGAAACACGTGCCGTACGAAGATAAGAGATAGTGATGCAGATGCGTGTCAAAGTGGGGCTGTCTTTCAGGTGGTCTGGAGGGTCGCAGCCTGTGCATGCTGGCAAATTTGCAAATGCATACTGCTCTAAAACTGAGTGTAGGGCTGAGTTTAATTGCTTCTTGGGGTTTGTAGTGAGAGCTGAGAGTGCCCTGGCTTTTGCCAGTGGGTTTGGGCTGTAAGTGACAGACGTTCAATGGAGGGTTATGCGATTTTCCATTCATTACCCGTGAACGCCGTCACAGGCTGTAATCCATCATGTTAGAGATCGTGACCCTTTGAATGAGCGACTGTGGTGCTCGTACCATGTTAATTCATTGTAGTTTTCGTGGCGTGATTTTTCACTTTTCTGTAAGGGACTCTTCTGCATCCTTCTGGATTGTCGATCCCTCCAGCAATCAGAGAATATTTCCATCACCCACTCAAGGCTCATGAACCCCGGGACAGGCAATCTGCTGGTGTAAATCCGTGTGGTCAGTGGGGCTGCTCCTGGGAAGCATTGACTGCCAATAGGAGCACACGTTCACCGTGCACGAGGCTATAAAATGCTTCAACTGGTCAAAAATATTTTGTCTCTTCATCTGCATTTCAAAGAAAACTCCCTTGGAGTAGTTGCTAGAAAGTAATGCCTGATGACATCCTCTTTAGATGGCTTTGGACACCGTGAAATAATGGTAAAGGGTCAGATTCTGCCACCTATAATGATTTCAGACATTTGCTCGACTGCGGAGCCTGGCGGGGACCAGGGGAAAGTCTCACCCCTTCAGTCCTCTTCTTGTAGCTGCTTTTATTAAACAGGCGCCTTTCCTGTCAGTGTGAATAAAGGGAGGAGAGAGCAGTTCATTATCCAGTGTATCACTTTGAGTCTAATACTAATTAAAAGCTTTGCCTTCACTTCTGTGGAACCTATTCTTAGAAATTATGTAAATTAATTGGAGTTTTGAAGAGGAGCATATGCCAAGTCCTAAGTAATTCCCTGCTGGCTGAGGCAACTCCAGCACTGGAACTAGACAATGGCATTGGGATCTTTTTTTCCTTTTGTGGCTGCAGAAATCTAAGGCTGTTTCAGTAAATTTTGATGCCCCTCTCTAGCAAATATACAAGAGAGATCAAATATCCAGACCCTGACCGTTTGGCACAGAGGTACAACACAAAGGCTTTTTCTCCATGAAAGCTTTTCCATCTCAAAAATGACATTTAACGCAGACAAGCTTTTTACTTCCGCAGCCCTTCTCTAAACAAACGTACCTTCCTGCTTCAAAGAGGATTTTGACCCTCAAAAGGGAGATGTACCTGAGATCCCATGAACTCCCCTTGCGGGATCACTCTTGCTGTTAATTTAATGAGGAAGATATTTACATGCTACGCTGAATGAGAAGGGAGATTTGATCCTAAGGTACATAGTGTATGGAGAAAAGGGGATATGCTTTTGAAGTAAAATAGCTTTAAATGTTATTAGCTCCCCCCCCCCCCCCCCCCGACTATTTTTTTCTCTTTGAAAAAGGCCAAAACAAATAGAAGGAGAAGAACCA
Source organism: Balearica regulorum gibbericeps (assembly GCF_011004875.1). Lineage (NCBI taxonomy): Eukaryota > Metazoa > Chordata > Aves > Gruiformes > Gruidae > Balearica > Balearica regulorum. The sequence continues at coordinate 4,783,836 of NC_046184.1, read as the reverse complement.
AAGAAACAAATTCAAATAAAAATGAGAAGCAATACGGTTTGGTCTCAATGTATTTTGGTCTCAATCAACAAATCACTTAAAGTTGATGAAACTTCTTGCATGTTTAAAGATAAACATGATTAAGTACTTTGGTGGATCTTGGCTTGTTATGTATTGAAGCTGGATACAAGTGTGAATTGAATCCTGGAACTTTTGATGAGAAGATGCTGCAGTGTAAGCTTCCTTCCAGATGTACATTTTGCCAAATTGCCTTTTCTTTACAACCTCAGCCTAAGGATTAAGAGACACCGGGTGTGCATCCTTATGCAGGAGGAGGCAACCCTCCAGTCCAGATGCTTTTTGCCTTTGGAGATTTGAAGTTGAGTGCTGGCGAGATCTGATTTTTGTAGCCGTTATCTTTTCCCAGCTTGACGCCTTTCGGTAGTAAAGATGGCAATTTTGATAACCTGTCTGCCCGATGCATCCCTGGTGCGATGCAACCGCTGTGTACAAGGTGCCAGATTCTCCTCCCTGATTCAGCCTTTGTTCAATGAAACATCCTCTGTGTAAAGCTGCTAGAAATGGGTCTCCTGTTTCTCTGGGGCTTTAGTGATATGGAAGTGACTGCCAGCAAGTGCAAGTATGGCTCATGGTTATGCTATGCTGCAGGAGCCCAAACTGAAGCTCTGCTCCTTCCTCAGCCATTAGTTCACTGGGCTTTGGGCTGTTATTGCTTAATCTTCCTCAGTTTCCCCATCAGTATATACTTCTCTTGCTGTGAGAGTAAATCCATTATGAATTTTTTTTTGACTCCTTTTTATTTCTTACATAAAAGGCTCTACAATGTTGCAGGTTGGTAAGATGAAAACAACAATTCATTTAGCTGTGGCTGGAGCTTGTAAAAATCCTTATCTCTAATGGCAGCAGGAATGTAAGATCCCAAAATAGCAGTTGTTAAGTCTACAAGTGAAGACAGTTCTTGGGAAAAGAAAGCACAATGACATACAACTTCGGATCAATAGAAAATCGTTTTAGAACAAGAATACAACATGTAGCAGTGAATGTAGATGGGAATGACATTGCTAACCACTTATTAGATAGCAAGCTTTCTGCATGTATTTTGGAGTCGTCTGTATGTGTGCGTTAAATATAACATCATCTCTTTTTATGCTTGTATTGGCTAATGCACAGATGGTTTAAAAATTCTGTAGGACATTTTTGTTGAATGAACTCAAAATATGATCATTACTCTGAAATTAGGATGCCAGCTTGTACACCTATTAGACAGGGATTATGGGGGATGGAGTAATTTGATAGATGTTATACACTAAACTGGTGGCAAATCAGGGAGTTGAACCTGGGTTGTTTCTAAATTTTGGGACTGCGTCCTGTTGCCATCCCCAAGGCTGCTGTCTGCAACCCTCTGGGTGCAGCCAGGTTTGATCCCAGTGAAAGTGTTGCGGTGGGAACTTGAACACAGTTGCGTGTTTTCCCACCAATGTGTTCTTTCACTGCCCACATTTTGGGTCAGAGTTCATTGTCTGGGCCTTAGTCCACCTTCAGTCTCCTGGCTGAGGAAAAGACCTTCCTGTCTTGCAGCACATGGAAACCAACCCAGGTCCTTATTTTAGTGCCCTGCAGGAGCTGGACATCCCTCAGGGTAAATCAGGGCCATCCTGAGCTGTTTGCACTGATGCTGTGCATTACCCTGGGGGACCTCGGGTTGAGTCCTGACACCTCTGGACCTTTAGTTGCTCTTGGGTGGGGGAGGCTGTCAGAGGTGAAGGGTCTCTGCCCAGGGGAGATTTTCACGTAGGCATTTCTCAGACAGGTCCTCATTTTGGTGAGCATGATCTCCTTGTTGGTGAAACTCAAGTTAGATGCTGCTGATGAGATGGATGCACACTGTGCTTTAGATATGATGGGTTTGGTCCTGCAGAACTGTCCTCTAGGAGTGAGGCTGTCCCCTCTCTTTCTGTGATTGAGTTGGCATGAAAAGAACGTAGGACCAGGAGCGCCCAGTTGGAGCTGGAAGTCAATCTGATAATCAGCTAAGTGACAAAACCCACGTGGAGACATTTCAAATAGATTTTCAAGTGTATCAACCCCTCCTTGGTGTATGGTGCTGACACACTGTGTGTTTCCCCTCCTCATCTCTTCCCACAGGACCATGCTGATTTGCGAAACCACTTCTTCACTGTGGGGATGAAGCTGGAGGCGGTGAATGTGAGGGAGCCGTTTCATATTTGTCCTGCATCAGTGACCAAGGTGAGCTTCAAGAAAGGAGGGATGAAAAGAGCCTGATTAAGAACCTCTTACTGATTTCCACCACATTTAGGAAAATTCAAGATTGGTACTTCATTGGCTGGAGAACACATAAAGAAATATGTTTAAAATCCATGGATGTTCCTAATTTATGGATTGTTTCTGTCCCACAAGCATCACCAGGTGACTATACATACACTTAGATCCGATGGGGATGATCTTGTCCATCTACCACTTACGTGCAGAAAAAGGGGATCCCTCTTTTATCCCTATTTTCCTTGCACATATGGGAAACCTGTTGAAATAAAACAGCTGGATGGAGTGGGTACCTGGATATTTAATCCACACTCTCAAAGGGAAGGGAGAGGAAGGCTGTGGGATCTCCAGGATCACCTCCAGTCCCTGCTCAGCTATGGGCACACCAAGTGACCCTGAGCTCCAGCACTTTCCCTTGCCTCAGTTTACCCACCTCTAAAACTCAGGCTTTGATCTCTGTGGTAGAAGCACTTTGATGAAAAGCACTAGGTGAGAGTGGGTTATTTTCAGGAGTAGTTTGATCCAAGACCTGGCTGTTTCAGCTTTCCATGTTACCTAATGTTACAGCAAATTTAACTTCTGATTTTGTTTTCCTCTCTTTCACCCCTTAGGTTTTTAACAATCATTATTTACAAGTGACCATTGATGACTTGAGACCTGAACCCAGCAAAATCTCAATGCTTTGCCATGCGGATTCCTTAGGGATCTTGCCAATACAGTGGTGCCTTAAGAACGGAGTCAATCTCACACCTCCCAAGGGTTTGTATTCCTTCTCGGTGATTTGCAGGTTTCCTCTGAACAAAGTTTGCCTCTTCTTACTGCCTTTAAAACCATGATGCTGTTTGCCACGGAGCATCACCCTGAGTATTGTGAGCCAGAGTAGCTCTCTTGAGTCTCTGGGGCTGTTCTGGCTCATACCACCCTGCGACTGCACCTCTGCAAATGCATCTTGCTGGCGGATTGATGTCCGTGTGCTTTGTGGTCTGAAGCAGCCTGCACCAAAGCCTAATGAATTCCTGTAAAATGCATCTTAGCAATGCTTTGTGTGTGTAGAGAGCAAAAGGAGCATTAAAAATGATATTATACTAGAAGCAAACCAGGCATCTCCCTTATAGCATCCACCTTGGTACAATGCTGAGACCGAGCAAAGCACCTAAATCTAAATGTCTAAACTAAACTCATAGCTGCCTGCCCAGGAGCGTGCAAGCATTTCCTTAGCTGTCTCAAAAAATCCCAGGTGATGGCAAATTGTGAGCAGCATTCAGGTCAGAGCCAGGAGAAGAAGCCTCCAACCGTGCTATTTCCCAACTTTGTAGCAGTGCAGTTAATTACTTGCAATTTCAGACAACCACCTGTGGTGCCCTAGCAATATTTCTTTGCTTGCGAAATGCGTTGGCTCGCTGGAATTTTAGATGTTTTTGAAGCTGGCTGGGATGTTGACCCCTTGCCAAAAAAGTGGTGTTGCTTGGGAGAAAAAGAAATGGCTCAAAAAAAACCCCAAAACAAACCACCTCACTAAGTTTTGTGCATGCAGATTTGTCTTAATTTTGGAAAAAGTGTGCTGCCGCCAAATCCAGGGAAGCGAATGATTATTCCTTACCAGATTCAGAGTCCTCTCATGTGTATCCAGAGTGTCTCTTCAGCACATGTAATTTGAAATTCCCACCAAAGTCCTGGAGTCCGGTGTGTGCAGCTGCATACGGCGCATCCATGATTACCTTTACTGAAATGTGCTGTCCGGATGCTTTAGCTTAAATCTGAGTGTAATGATAATGCCTGTGTAAGTGCTCCCTGGTATTGGCCAGAAAAGTTGTTAAAAGTGAAAATAAATGGAATATTTTGGTTTTTTCCACCCCAAATTCAATGCAGCTTCCCCCAGGCCAGCTAATTAACTAAAGTCACCATAGGCCAGACATTTCTCTTTACAGGGCCATGGCCTAATAATTTCCAAGCTGTGCTGATACAAAGCCTGTCTGAGATGGTGTTATACGGGTCAAGTGCATGCGAACTCTCTTTTAGATGCCAACATTTTTAGAAGTGGCTGTAGCATCCATCGTATGGATATTTTTCAACTTGGCTGGTAAAGTCTAAGGTGCGAGTAGTTATCTGGTGGGATGCCTGGTGATTGGGGTACAGCTGGGCTCCTGAGAAAGTGTAGGAAGTCTCCTCTCATTCCCCGATGAAAAGAAAGTTTGCTTTCTGCTCGTAGATGAGAAATCCTGGAGGGAAGCTATTAAAAAAAGGCATAAAGCAAGCAGCAGATAGATGCATGCTATATATTGCTATATTTCTATACTGTGTGTGAGGGCTGCATGCCCAAACTGCATCTTAGCACCTTTGGTGTCAAAAACCTTTTCCATTGGCAGACACGCTCTTTGAGTCACTAAAATATAATCAGACATTGGAATGGTTTCTTTAAAAAAAAAAAAAAACCCACAATAAAAATCTACAAACCACCAAAAAAGAAAGGAGATGGAAACTGAAAAGCATCCAAACCCCCATTGAGGGAGCCAGTCTTCTCTGAGCAGAATAATACCAGCTTTGGATAAAGAAATAACCAGGACTGATGTGAGAGGGCTGCAACGCTGCAAAAGTGAGGAGGGCTGTGGTGTGAGCTGGCTGCTAATGAACAGGTCTGCAGGAGGAGGAGGAAATCCCACCATTTCCACTCAAATCACTGGACAGCTCTACCTGTCCTAGGGTGTCCACAATTGTCCTTTCTGCCACACAGATTTCACTACCCTTCTACTTCCCCAGCGCTTACTCATTCCTGACCAACGTCACCCTCAACAGAGAATACGTTGACAATATTTAGCGTTGCCCAAATGTCTCTCCCTGTTGAAAGCCAACAAGTTCCTATGGAGTGAAAGATGACAACGGAAGAAGTCCTTTTTCTTTTTGTGAAAAGGATTTCTTTGCTGTATTCTGGGCTTGGGTTTTTTGGTTAATTTATGGTTGACAAGGAGGTTTTCTAATTTTCAAATTAACTGATTTTATTTCATCAGAAGAGCGTGCCAGGTTGGGGTATTTGGGTTCAGAGCCCTTTATTTGTCTGATATCCATTCTCTTGCCTTTTTGCCTATCAGGCCTTTGTTGAAGCCAAACATACAGTAGATGAGTCATGAACAGGAGGTGCAAACATTTGCTACTAGAAATAGAGAGCAGTATTTTCCTGTACAGTGCCAAAAATGAATACCCATTTACTGCTGCTGTATAAACATTGAACAAGTGCTGTTTATATTTATTAGAGCTGGATTTATAGACCACTTCCCTTTAGAGTAACAACCATTGTTCCTTTTTATGAGCTATTAAGAGGGGGAAAAACATTTCAGTAGCGCTTCTAGTTGTAAGGCTTACTAAGGAAATGCCACTTCCAAAGCCTCCAGTACATTTGTATTGTTATATTTGCTTCTGATTAGACTGCTGGGCTCTTCCATGCTGGGAATTGAGATAGCAAACACAATGAGGTTTTACGTGTTTGAGGAGCAGCAGCTGAATCATGCAAGCAAAGCTCTGAATGTTATTACTTGGGCTGAGCCTTACAGGATAACAGTATGTGAATGCCATGTGCTAATGGAGGTACTGGGTACATGGTGCCTCCCTATGTGCTAAGGGAGGTAGCTTATATCATGATGCTCCATGAAAGGTCATATACAGGTCCAGGCTTGTTTGAAGCCAATTCCTGAGTATGCTCCTCTTGGAGTTATCCTCGTTGGGCTTCTGAAGTGAGTTATGGCAAACTCGCTAACTGCCTTCTCAGGTCTTGTTCCTGCTGAAGTCTACAGCAGAAGGTCTCCCAGCGATCTCAGTGTTGCAAGGCCAAGCCAACAGGTGGTTGTGCAGTGACAACACAGTCAAGTTTTCATACCTCACTGAAACCTTGTCAATGTGACTTTTCCATCAACTCTGCCAAGACGTTGTGTAGCTCGCAGTTAAGATTTAGAACCTGTCCACAAGGAGTTTGAATTGGAGATGAGAGAACGTGCAGGGTGTGGACAGGCTTTTGGGTCCCTGAAGGCAATGTGCTCTGGCAACTGGGGTGGACCCTGGTTATTTAATGTATACAACCATGCTGTGGCTGAGCCCATCACCCAACTCCTTCTGGAGTCCACGGACAGTGAGAAGGACTTTCACAGGGGGAATCTCCTCCTTCTGCAGGAGGACAGACAGATGACCTCTAGATCTACCTATTTGTCTGTTGACTTTTGAGGGAAGTCAGGGTGACAGGCGCAGCTATAGGCATCTCCACTGCAAACATCTGTCTGCAATCAGATGAATCCCCTTCTGACGTGAAGTGATGTGCACTTCTCCTCCTGTTTTCCATTTCATTTTATGAAGCTGAAAAGTATCTGGCAAACAAATAACTGGAGGAAAAAAAAGGAGATAGAGAAGAAGCAGAAAGAAAATACTTCTGCAGAAATTGGTTGTTAATGTATGGGAAAACAGTGCAAGGATTTTTTTTTTTTTGTATGAATAATGAACATTCTCTATAAGTAATTGTCCTTTTTTACTTCCCTGTGCATGTTTATTTCTAGCTTTCCAATTATTATGTACTTTCATGCCCCACAGAGACAGGCATCTTAGGACCCTCTCTGCTCAAGGCTTTATCTCATTAATTTGTTTGTCATGTATGCAATCGTTAGGATTAGAAGTTCATCTTCTAGATACTTGCATCTTAGTAGGATGCTTGGGACTTCCTTTTCAAAAATTTTACCTCCTTTTTTGGATCTAGGTGACTGGTAGGTGACTCCACTCAGTATTCCAGTCTTTTCTTGCCTACAAAAAAATTCACAATTTTTATTGTCATAAATGATTCATTCCCATCTGATCTTGACTGCCCCTTTTTGACTATCAATGAAAAGGCATTAAGGGATGTTCTGTGAAATGAGGCCAGGCTGAGATGCCAGGCAGGGAGACTGAGGGGAGAATTGTGCCTTTAGGTGACTCCTGAAACTTTCTAGTGAGAGTAGTTCTGCAATAATGTTATTAGAGTATCAACAGTATTGTCACAGGGCCCTGGTCAGGATTAGTGCTCATTGGTTTCAAGCACTGTAAAAAATATAGACTAAGAGGCAGACAACCCCCCCCCCAAAAAAAAAAAAAAAACCCAAAAAGCAAATAAATCTCCCCTCTCCATCTCAAGAGTTTATTGCCTAAATAGCCAGGTAAGAAGAATGGATGAGCAGAGATTTGTTTTGTCTCTGTGTGATGGGACTATTTGAGAGATGCTCATATAAATCAGTGTTGCTTCCCTTTTTCCCCAGAAGCAGAGGCTGAAGGGATCATCTAGTTGCTGAGACTTTAGTCTGGGAGCTGGGAAATCTGTGTTCATTTTCCTGCTCTGCTCCAGATTTCTATACAGCTTTGGATAACATGCTTGCTATGATGAGATTCAGCTCACATACACTGAGGTGATGGGAAGTCAGTCACGGAGGTACATCCATATCACTGAAGAGAGAGGAGAATTTATCTCATGCTTCAAAAGAGAGGATGGATCAGCTTCTGATTGTGCTGATCCTCTCCCTGTCCACTGCTGAGGGACCCCTGATGTCCAGCTCCATAAACCCATCTTCTAGATACCTAAAGAAAGGAGAAAGAAGTCCATGACTAGCCCTACCTGGAAGCTGGGAACAGTAGCACTTCTTGGTAGTTACGGGTTTATTAAAGCCTGGGAGATGCTCTCAAGAAAAGGAAAATAAAGAAAATAAATATGTTTTATTACTATTTTGAGACCTGGAGTTCTGAAAGCAAAATGCAGAAGGTGTGTGAGTGGGGGCTGGAGAAGCTTTGGCATTGGCTCTCATGGTGTATAAACAGGCATCCAGAGAACTTGCCTGCTGATAGTGCGCAGTCCACTGAGGTGGGATGGGATGCTGAGACACAAATGGTCATCTGCTTGGGGCCCATTTTGTGCTCTCTGTCTGATGTGAAGCAGTGGCTGATGGCACTTTCTGTTTTGTCATCCTGCAGGTTACTCTGGCCAGGACTTTGACTGGGCAGACTACCAGAAGCAGTGTGGAGCGGAGGCAGCGCCTCACTTGTGCTTTAGAAACGTAAGTTCTCTTGCCTTTCTGTCGCTCCTGTTGATCCATGTGAAACAAAATAGCTTGCACAGAAAAGCTGCAGCAAGGCTTTGGGAGGTTCCCCCAGACCGCCATAAGTCTGTCTTAGGAAGGAAGCTGGAGAAGTGTTTCAGGTCTCCATCCTTAAAAGAGAAAAAAATCTTATCTTACTCTTGTATTTGATTCATTTAGAATTCCTGCTCTTCTCCTCTCTGATTTTGTACAGCACCTAGCACAAGAGAGATCTCAACTGGCCATTGCAAGTAATTCAAGTGCTATTAAAAAAAATAAACTGGGTTAAAAAAAAATGCATTATGTCATCTGGTCCTCTTCACATTTTGGTTGTGTTCTCTGGTTCCCAGGGGGACACATTTAACCAAAACAAATGCATTTAAAAGCTAAGGCTGAAACTGTTGAGCTTAGAATGTGAGAAGAGTGATTAACCCACATGGATGCTGGGGACTTTGGGATAGTTAATGGGCTTCTTGATACAGCAACAGCGATGTGAGAGTGAGCAGTATATCGTTAAGCTGGAGGCCATCAAGATTCAGAGCTTTGGAAATAGTCTTTTGCAGGCTGTTTTATGGCAATGGCAGTTTGACGTGGCTTGATCCAAGAGGTGTTCGTCGCTTGGTGAAAGGCAGATGTAGCCTTCTGGCTTTTCCAATAAGCTGGTGCTCTTCTTCATGCTCCCATCAATTGATGGAAGCTGAGATCCAATGAATAACTGAAAACATTGTGGCACCTAAAATGAGCACAGAAGGGTTTGCAAAATAAAGCGGTGTTGTGAACAGTGGACAAGCAGGTTCCTCTGGGAGTTACATAGCTTTTCACTGTACTCAGCAGTCATGAGACTGGGGGACAGGATGTTTATGAAAAGCAGAATTGAGATCATCTCACAAGACACCAGTCGTGGTTTTGCATGGCATGTTGGAGGCTGTGAAGTGGCCTTCCTCATCTGTGGTGGCCCAAGGACAGCCTTTTGATGGTGACTAGATTAATTTGAACACTTTCTGTTGATGAATTCAGAGGGCCTGTATCATCAACAGAGTTTGACCTGGGAATCAAATCACAGTTAGGATTTCTTTGCCCCATTTATTGTGCTATCCAATGCAAAACCCTCTGCCTCAGAGGACTTTAAGCTAAAATTTCTGAAAGCGCCAAGTGAAGCTGGACAATTGCACTAATAGAGTGGGACAGTTGTTGCATTTCTTCTCTTCTGCAAGTCCCTCTCCCTTTATATCTCTTCGTTTTGTCAAGTAATGGATCTCAACACTGACAGCCTTCAGGATAGTCTCTATGTAATATCCTCCAAAGATTAAATCAGGTCTGAGCACTTTTTTTCCTTTTTTTTTTTTTTTTTTAAGGAAACATTCATCAAATGAACATGTGTCTGTTATTCTTTCATTCTCGATAACACAGCTCTCTGCAGAGAGATGTAATCTTGCTGTTGTCGCTTGTGCAACCTCCCTGGCAGGTCGGTCCATTTGTTTTGTGGCCGTGAGCGTCTCTTTGATAGAAGCTGTATTGCAAGCACATCTTCCACCTAGTGCAGCCAGATGTGGTGTTGGAAGTGGATATGCTGTAACTGTTTCCCCGGGGGGGGATATTTAACAAGGAGAGGCAGTTATGAAATGGATTGACATGACCGAATGCTTAGTAAAATAAACTCCCAGCTAACTGTTTTGCCATTGATTCTGTATAAATTAGCCTCCAGCACCGAATTGCAATGAAAGGAGCCGGTGTGATGATAAATGACGTTTCCTTGTTAGGCAACATAAAAGGCATTTAAACAAACTCACCCTGCTTTTCCGCAGTCATGGCCATTGGCAGCTTTTAGAGAGTGAGGCTGATCTGTGTGCTGAGCAAGGCTTGCAACGGTCCAAGCAATGTTTGAGACTAGCAGCACGTTCTTGGAAGTCTTCTTGATGAAAAAAAAAAAAAAAAAAAGAGACCAAATCCAGAAGTTTTTAGCCTCACAAAGAGCTCCCAGTGATTGTTTGAGGTGAATTGTCCATTGTGCTAGGTGCTGTACAAATAGCAGAAGGATTGAATTTGAGTCTGGCTTCCACTTGCTGGAAGAGAGATTGGTGTAATTTTGAGTCAGTGACAATGATTACCCGTTGTAATTATTATTAGCCAAAATGTCAGCCAAGTGGGGGAACCTTTTTGTGCTAGTGTGTGCCAACAGAGACATACAAGCGCTCACAGCTGAACTGGTGCAGAATGGGTGGGACAGAGGGGAGGAAAATGCAAAGAAAAGAAGCCATGGCATGGCGATAGGTGTGCATCAGTGTGTTTTTAGGGATAGTAGTGGTGGGGATGTTGGGAAGGGATTGAGCTTAAATGAAAGGAGAAGGGACACTGAAAGGGACAGAGGGTAAGGATGACAGTGGGTGAGGAGTAGCATGAGGTTCAGCTTGTGGGGAAGGTTTTGGAGAAGGTTTTAGGGTCTTGGGATCCCTCTGCACTTGGGATCACCTGCAACAGCTACAAACAGGAGCTGTGGTTTATTATGTTAGGACTGAGCCATCCTGGCTCTTGCAGGAGCAGGAGGGACTGGTCAACAGCCTGCTGCTACCACATGGCCAGGCCAACCTCAGAAGCAGTTTGCCAAGGCACACATTAGCCTGCAGCAGTGGTACCTGAATGACTTGAACTGCAGCTTCTCACAGGGTCCCAAGCCCTTAGTACAATAGGGGATGCTGCATTCTTGCAAGATCATGAACCCACATTTTGGTCCGACGTTTCTTATTTGGGATGATGACTGCTCGTTTGGGGATTGTTGCTGTAATACCTGGCCTGGCTCCATCTACACCTACCTGCAACCCATGAACTTATGTACCTGAAGTCTACAGAGAAGGACCTTGTACATTGAGCCTAAAATGCTCCATGGAGAAAAACGTACTTGAATAGGTTCCTCAGATTTCTCCAGCCTCAGTCAGCCTGGGCAACTAAATGTGTGAAGGTTCTCTGGTCTCAGGCAAGATGGGTTATTTACTTTAGAAGGTTTCTCCTAGCAAGGTGAGACATTCTCAAGCGCACCAGATCTGAGAACTCTCTGTGTAGTATCTTGTCACCAACAGTGGCCAGCAAATGCATCACTAGCAAGCACTCAAATATACTCAGAGCTGGTGTGGAGTAACCTCCTCCCAGTCTCTGAGAATTAGGGATTGGAGTAAACCATGAAATATATTGCTTCCTGATTTGTTCCCATCATTGTTTTTTCATATGTGTGTCCAGGGCAGCTCTGTTTTGAGTCGTATGCCTTTGTGTTCTTCTGCGTATCCTGCTCTTCCAGTGAAAAGCAAACCATGCTAAATTTATACTTTCCAGTGTACAGAATAACTAAAGTCATGCAGGGCTGCATGCTTCAGTGTTGGTCCTTGACTCTTTCAGACATCCTTCAGCCGTGGCTTTACTAAGAACATGAAGCTGGAAGCAGTGAACCCCAGGAACCCTGCAGAGATATGTGTCGCTTCTATCACCTCAGTTAAAGGACGGTTAATGTGGCTTCATCTTGAAGGTATGTGCTGTAAAGGCTTCTTGTGTTTGTCTGGTTCACTCAAGGACAAAATTAAGAGAGTACTTAATCCTCTGCACAAAACTGCTTTGTCCAGCCTTTTGTTTTTATACGCATTGACCAATAATATGTTATAAAGAATTATCTTTCCCTGCCCTCTCCCTGAGGGAGCCAGAAGACCTTCCACCCTCACATCCATGTGGACTCTATCAGTGTGATCTCCATTGATGACAGAAACCTCCTCACCACCATTATGATAGACCTCTATCCTGGGAATGGATGTTTGCCTCACTTGTGCGGCTGAGACTTCCACTGTGATTCCCAGCACGGTCTCATGGGATCCCCTTCCTCTCCCTCCTTCCTCTGCCTCCTTCCTCTCCCTCCTTCCTCTCCCTCCTTCCTCTCCCTCCTTCCTTTCCTTTTTTTTTTTTACTTAGGTCCATAAAACTTGGGCAATATATGGCCTCACCATGGCCATCATATGCTCACAACTCCAAGAGATACAATGGCATGTTGTCGTAGTGAGCTGGGAGGAAGGCAAGGCGCAGTCATTTTCTGCAGCTCAGGGAGCAGTGCATGTTGTTGGTATCCCAGTCTCCTGGAGGAAGAAGGGATGGGGAGAAACGAAGCTTGTGCTGGGTTCCAGGTTAGAGTTGCCTTCTGACTCGAGGTAGCAAAAGCTCATCTGAAGCCTTGTCTGGACACGGACAAGTATTTTTGTTAAAGAGCTGGAATTAATGCTTGTTTGAAATTCAGTTCTCACTAAGGCTGTTGTTGAGTTTACACCCATCTGGTCAAGGAACCTGGCCCATTTTGGCAACTCCTTTTTTTCAAATGGTCAGGTGCCTTCACTTTTATATGCAGATTTTATGGGGTTTGGGAATCCTTTTGTTGTTTTTTCCCTAAGCTGTAGTACTTCCAAAACGACTCAGTGTTCACTAAACTCTTGCCCCTTATAGTGAATAGGAAGTGCTTGGGTCTTTAAATCAACTAATCCTCTGAGACCCTGGATAAAGGCAGGGAGAAGGCCACACACTCCCACCTTGCTCCCCTCCCTCATCTCTTTCTCCCTGCTTTTACTCTTTTCTTAATTTCTTAAAGGATGTTTTTTACAACTTGTCATAAAAACCCTGTGTGCATCTCCTTGTCTTTTGAGTTCTGATATATAGAGCTTTATGCTTGTTTTATATCTCAATACCAGGAATAGAATGATCTGTAGTAAAAGCAAAAGATGCAAAAGACTGCAAAAATAAAAAAGAAATCTTTGCCGCTGTTGAAATACATGATGACAGTATGCACAGTGTTAGGCTAAAACTAGGCATTAAAAAAAACACAAAACCCTGCTTGCAGAGTTGTAAAATAAATGTGGCTTGAACTGTGGCATGTTTTTTTGACTCCATTAATACACTATTGTTTCTAACTGATTATTTATGTTCCGGTAGCAGCAAGACTCCCCAACTACCATGGGAGCCCATTGCTGAAGACCTCGGGTCCCACCATTTATCATGGGCACGTCTGAAGCTTTCATTGTTGCCCTCCCAGTTTCGCTGTTTGACAGCCTAAACTGCAGCCATAAAACAGGACGCAGTAGTTAAGCAGTGTCGAGTTAGACATGAGGGAACATTGCTTAATAAATCACGCTTTGTACAGTAGCAAAACTCTGTAAACTTCAGGGCGAGCATTTAATGAGCAGCAGTATCGTTCCCCTGTGGTGGAAAAGAAGCATAGGGCTGATCCGAGGCTGTGCGCATCCCATCACTTTCTGCTACTTTATTACTCATCATCTGCATTGTTAATTTTTACTGGTTCATTTTAGATTTTAAAGCTGAAGCTTTCTGGTGTGAATTTATACAAGTAATAATGTACACTCTCTGCACAGCCTAGGAATTTAAGGAACACCCTTTTGTTAATCACTTCTCCAGGGAGGTTTTCCATAATTTTCCCTTTGAGAGTTTTCTAGAGTTGCTGCTCTATTCTGCCCATCCTGTAAGATTCATAGCAAGAGATGAAAGTTTTCCTCACCTTATCTCCAATCTCCCTGTTCTCTTCTTTTCCATTTAACCTCTAAAATCTCATGGACATTTCTTAGTCTGAGAAGATGGCAGCATAAAATGCAGCAAATGAAACTAATGAGTCTCAAACAAGCTGTTTTCCACTTACATGAGTGAGGCCAAACGAAGCAGTAAGATGTCAGAAATGGAAGGCAGGGTTATCAGTTGCCAGAGGGAGGAAGCAGTGCCAGGCAGGACGGAGTAGCTGTGAATATGGCTTACAAGAGGAGTAGCGGTGTTGCAGGAGAACAGACGTTACGGTGCTTCCTTGCTCAGCAGGGTGGCTGCAGCTGTAAACATTAAAAACAAAATTTTCCTGGCACACTTACTGTTGTTTACAAGCAGGAAAGTACATTTGATCTGTTTACTGGGTCAGAACAATGCTGTAGAACAGTTACAGTAATGAAAATAGTGGATTTTCCCAGATCTGGTGAAATTTCAGTGGGGACTGTTGATCTCTTGCTCTGTTTTAAGGTTTGATCTATGGCTTGCTCATTTCATGCATGTCTTGCCACTGACTTCTCACATCACTTTCTTGGCTTGAGTTGTGGCATTAGGTGAAAATGTTTTGCCCCAGCTTCTGTCAGGTTCAAACTGAACAGTGACCTCTTGGTATTTCCTTGTGGAGGGGAATGGTTGTGCAGGGAATGCCAGCTGCTGAGACCTCGCATTGAGGATCAGCTTCTCATATGAGTAGGTTGTGTCCTCTATCATGTGCCTTCATCCCATCATCCTCTTCCCTTCCCAGTACGCTGGTGAATAGAGCCTGTATCTTCATTGTATGATCTGTGAACATGATGCAGGGCTCAGAGGAATACCATGAAGACATCCATGAATCTATGCAGACATCATGATTTCATTTGTTTAATTATTTCCTCCAGCAATGTGAGCACCCGCACCTATTTTCCAGCTTCCTTTGGGTTTTCATACAACCATACTCTCTCAAAATGCAGCAAGTTTATTACTAGAGACAAGATTGATCCAAATGCTGTGTCTCGGCCTCGATGCCATTCCTATCACAAAGTTCAATTACTGTTTCAATTACACTGCAAGCCCTTGATGAACATTCATTAGTGGGAAGTTCCCCGTAGTCATCTAGCTGTGCACAGTCAAACACTGCTGCATTAAGCAGGAGGCAAAGATGCTGTAACAGATGCAAAGGTGAGGATGCTGCAGGGGAAGTTGCTGATCCTTTGGTCTCTTTTATTGGGAGATCATCTCATGCTGGTGCTGGAGCTCTAGGACCTAAGGTGGAAATGGCAGAGGGGGTCAACTTGCTGGCCAGGCTGTGCCAGTGCAGACAGACTTGACTTGGAGTAATTAAATGGTGTCTTGACTCAGGACCCAGAGCTGTTTTCAAAAGATCTCAGTGGGAATGTTTCCATTTGCTGCAGTGGGCTTTGAGTGCAACCCACATAAACCAAGACAGGAGAGTGTAGTCTAAAGGAGACATAATAACCAAACTGGAAGAGATTTGCTTTAACTAGAGATTTTTCAGTGGGAATTTGGCATCTGTTATGCCAGAGATCATAGCACATCTGTCCCACTTGAGGTTTCTATACTGCCTTTCCCCTGTTGGGTGATCAGGTCATGTTGTAGTGAGGAGCCCTAGGAGAATTTGTGGCACCTGTAGACAGAAGAGTGGCCATCTCCAACCCTTAAAACCAGTGGTTCAAGGGCAGAACTACACAAAAAAACTCTGGGGGAGGCAGGTGGTGGTGGGGTGGTGGGCATTGGGGCATAAAGGCCTGTCACATCAGCTACCATCCTGTTAACACTCTCTTACCAGTAAGAGCAAGCACCTGGCTGGCCTTCTGCTACCTTCCTTGTGCAACTCTACAAAACACCAAGGGGGCAATTAGGCTGTCTTGTTGGGGAAAGTCATGCCTGTTTAACCTTACTTCTGGCTGCTTCACTGTACACTCTTAAAGTGCTCTTAATGAGGGTTTTCTCTGGAATCACATTGCACTGTAAAGGCAACAGCCTTATCATACTGTCTGTGCAAAATTGAAGATGAAATGATGCCTGATTTTGATGCAGGGGAGCAGATTTATTTTTATGTGTTCCATCATTTGCTTCCCTTGGTTCATGATGAATGCTCGAATGGCTCTGAGCTTGGTATTCCCGTGTCTAAATTACATTATAAATTTGTGTTTATAGGTTTACAGATGCCCTCTCCAGAGTACATAGTTGATGTAGAGTCTATGGACATTTTTCCCGTTGGCTGGTGTGAAGCAAATGCTTATAACCTAACTCCACCACATAAAGCTGTTTGTAAGTACATGGAAACCTCAAACAGCATAGATATTACATCACGGATTTATCAGGGAATTTGTCTTATGCCTGTATTCCAGTTCTTGAAACTACCAATCTAACTAGCAGACTGGTAACTAGGCTGTAAGTGCACTTTAATAAATAGTAATAAATCAAATTAGTGACCAGTCTCCACAACACTGGTGTTATGCAATTTTTTACTTGCCTGTGTGATCGGTCTGCCTAAAAATGGGATTGTTTGCACTGGGAAAGGCCGTTACGTGGTTTGGGAATTGCAGAGTGTGGCTTGTGGGTTTGCAGTGGGGTTGTCGGAGTGAAACCAGGTTTCGTTGCGCTGAGCCAAGTTCACTCAGGCAGCTGAGTGAATTAGGGACACAGGACCACAAATTGGAAAAAACCCCCATAAAATATAGGGGGGGAGTGGACATAAAGAGGCCATCCAGGTGCTCCCCATCTGAAACAGAACCTGCTTCATCTAAATTGAGAAATGTTTGCAGGCCTCCAGTGATGGAGTTTCTGCCCCTTCGCAGGGTATTTATCCCTTTATTTCACTGCCCTTATCAGCTTAGAGATTTCCCTAGTGTTTAATTTAAATCTCTCCCAGCACAATTAAACCTTTAGTGTTTTGTCCTGCCTCCAGTGCATATTAAGACCAGTTTCTTAACCTTCCATTTGCATTTGAAGGCAGTTCATGAGTGCTCTGTGGCTTGGTGGTGTTCTCCTGTTCCTCACAGAAACTATCCAACCAGATCTCAAGCCACCAGATGAAAAATTAGCCTCTCTGTTTATATTAATTAACATCTGAAAGGCAAATTTTAAAATGTGTCAACCCTTTTGAAGAGTTAAATATGCTTAAGCTAAAAATCAGGCAGCCGGGGCCTAATTTGGGAGAATACTGCTATGGCAACATTATGCAGCCTTATTGCAATTTATAGCTAGGGATAAATTATGTTGGAGGTAATCATGCTTGTAAAATGTAATCTTATCCATATGTGTTTCTGTACGGAAAAATATTTGTGTTTTTATTTTAATTTTTCTTCATACTGATCCCATAAAACACGATATTAGCATTCCAGAGGAAAGATTAAATGTATTATTACATCTTTAAAGTAGGTTTTAATGATGTAGTGACTTACTTAAAAATACCAAGAAAAGATGGCGATAGTAATTAAGTACCATTTCATTGTGTTAGAAGTCATTTTATAGTCAGCGCATTTATACAGCTTTTTATGCGTTATGGGTATACTTTATAGGACAGAAGGGTGCAAAACTATTTTTTTCTTCCTTGCTTCATTTTTGCAGTGCGAAGGAAGAGAAGAATTGCAGTTGTCCAACCAGAAAAGCAGTAAGTTTTTATTATTTAAGGTGATATTTTTACAGGGATGCATCAGGTTTTCCAGGGGAGATAATACACAGCAGCTGAGTGACTTTACTAACTACTGCCCAGATACTGCAGCAGAGTCTGCAAGGGGATTCTTTTAAATCTAAAATATTTGTAGACATACAAGAAAGTCTTTGCAATAGAAATATTTTACTAGCTGGGACTGTGTAGCCAGTGTCTGATGGCCAGTAAGGGATACTTATGGAAGTCGAACACGTACCAGGAGGACATTTCTCTATCTAGCCCTTGCAGTTTCTAGAAACTAGAATTTAAGGGATTTAAGTGTGAATAATTGCAGCCTGAAGGGCTAAAGCTCACAGACCAGAGTTTATTTTTGGAGGAGGGGTGGATCTGACTCCTCCTTCTGCAGTATGCTGGCCCTGGGCATAAACCATGTGGAAGGAGGGTTGCGTTTGAGGTATCTCCATTCCTTGCTCCAGGCAGGTGCTCTTGGTCCAGCCTGAAGGCTGGTTCTGCTCCTTTGCACTGTCTGACACTATTAAATACACTGAATTGCTGTTTAACAGGTTACCATCCACAGTGCCTGTTGAGAAAATACCTCATGACCTCTGCCCAGTTCCTCAGCCAGACACAACAGGTAAGGCTGCTCAGCACCAGCAGGATCCTTATTTCAAGGACTCATTGCCTGTATGGAGGGGGATGACCCCAAAAAGGGACTGTGTCATACGGGTGGGGAGACGGGACCACATCCTCAGAGGGTGTGAGGTGGTGTGGACCCCACCAAGAGTGTGAGGAGTCTCTGAGGTACAGCACGTGAGGATCTGGTCCTCCACGTGTGAACATCATGTCTTGCTGGGGGTATAGGAGTTCCCCTGCAGCTTGCCCATTTCAGCTAACGATGTTAGGGCTGGGCTAATGAAGCCCTGGTGAAGATGGATGCGACTTTTTAATTGGCATCAGTGAAATTGCTTACCCCAGGACTTAATGTGTCCCTGTGTTAGCATCATGACTGTGTGGCAGGGCTGCTGCTTCTGCTAAAGGCAAATTTTTCTCCTCTTTAGCAATGGCAGGAGGCTCTGAGCGTGCAATATTCATCCAGTTAATTGCATAGACTCAGCAGGAGGGGCAGGATTTAACTCACTTTATTTCAGTATACTGCAGGACACAGGTTGGCATCTGAGCCAACATCCCAGGGTCCCGTTACAGTCAAATGGGGAGAAGCAAGCTCTGTTTGGGTATGAGAACCAAAAAGTGGATAACCACTTGGATGGCACATGAACTGCATCTAGAAGTACCCACTTCTGTCCATGGGCTATAAAGGACCACAGAGTAATTAGCCCAGACAAAGTAAACTGCTCTGTAGAGCCTTGTTGGGTCAGGGGACTGGCACTGCAGTGCTTACTGGTTTGGACAGTAGCTGAATGGGGTTTGTAGAACTCTCCACCTGAATTTTCTCCCTGAGCCAATTCAGTATTTGTGAGAGGCAGCTAATATATTCCCTTTCTAGCAAGTTTCATCTGAATTGCTCATGTCGATCTGCAGTGGAAGTTATGAAAGAGCCTTGGGTCATGTTATGAATGAAGTCCTTTCCTGATTCTCCTTTCAGTAGGGTGTGCAGCCAAATCAGTTGCTATCAAAAGCACTTGCTTTTCTCATGTTGGATGGATTCCAGTAGCAAAGGTTTCTCCACCTCCTATCCCAGGGAAGACTTCTTTGTGCCTTCTTTACTCATCTCCCCTCCTTCCCATGTCTAGGAGGAAGAACAAGCACCCTTGATTTGTTGTACAAAAGTGCTACACGCACATCAATGCTACTTTCTCCTTGCAGGCACCATCAATGGGAGATACTGCTGCCCCCAGCTCTACATCAACCACCGCTGCTTCTCAGGTCCATATTTAAACAAAGGCAGAATAGCAGAGCTACCTCAGTCTGTCGGGCCTGGCAAGTGCGTGCTGGTCCTCAAAGAGGTATGGCTCAACTATCTTTTGCGGGGGGCTTCAGGGGAAAACATGGGTCATGGGTTGCCTGGCCTAGAATTTAAAAAGGTGGCATCTAAAATTGTCCTGGAGCTCTGCAATGGTTTCCATAAGTCAAAAGTGCAAGCTGGGAAAAGAGGGTAGGTATATGCATTGGGGGTTTTAATGGGAGAGATGACATTTTTGAAACATGGATAGTTCTGTTAGTTGGGACCAAGTTTCATCTAACTGTCACTACTGTGCAAATGAATTAATGGACCAGAGCCATCCCCAAAGAGGACCTTTGTGACTGTTGCTGTCAACTTGTTTCTCAGAATCCACGATGCCATTGAGCCAGCAGATTCAGTGTGGGTGACACCTTTGTATGCGTGACCATGATCCGATGGGGCCCAAACCACGAGGATCCAAAGTGGACAGGAATAGAAGGACAAGCAGGGGTGTGTGCAATATGCTGAGTGGAAGCTGTGGGGTGCCCAGCTCTTGCTGAATATGGATGGGTTAATCCCATGCTGCAGGGATAGCAGAGCACCACCAGCTGTTCACTTCATCCTGACCAAATCAGTGCTTGCTCTGGGCCAAATCCCGAGTGTTGAGTGCTTGCTGTTTGAAAAAAAAGCGTCATTGTTTTCTGTGCAGATTACAGTTCATATACAGATGAGAGGCAAGGTGACTACAGGTGGGAGAGGACATGAAGATGGTACTGTTGGATAAGCAGAGTGCTCTTGGTGCCTTGAGCATCATTTCAATTTGACTTGGGTCTTCTAGAAATTCAAATATTCCAGCTTTCTGAACTGCACCTATATGAATCCCACTTGATGTAGATGCAGGGGCGTATCTGAGCTCCTGCTGCCCTGGGTGAAAAAGCAGGGGAACTTCTAGGTCTCTGTTTGTCTGATGTATTTTCAATACCTTCAGTGCCCAGCTCAGGATATTTGCAGTTGTCTGAAATTAGATGAATCCCAGCCTTCAACAGAAACAGCTGAAAGGTTGAGATTCCTCCCAGATCACCCACCACTTTTGAAAACACCTCTGTACTGTAGTGTAGAGTGACTCCTGTGTCCTCATTCACTTCCTCATCACCTATGTGCACTACTCTGTACACAACAGTACTGCTGGTTGTCTCATATGGTTGAAAGTTGGGCTATGAAGAGAGCCCAGTAATCCACCTGCCTGTGCAGGTGGGACACTTGGGTCTCGGAGAAGCAAGTCAAAAATAGCCCTCAGCAGAAAGCAGGATAAAGTGGTTCTAGAGAAAAAGTTGACAGATGCCAAATTTGAAAGCAAGTCCATAGTGGCTTGCTGATGGGGAGCGTTAGCAATCTGCCGCTGCTTCAAAAACAGGCAATGAAAAATCAACATGGGGGAAACGTGAGGCATGCACAGTCAATACTTATGCTAATTTTTCTTCCTTCTTTCCTCCTGGAATTTGGGTTTTGAAAACATAAGTAGTGCAAAGCTTCTGCGAGGTCCTCCCCTAGTATCTTGGGGCTTTCCTGCATAGCCTAACACAGCTTCTCCAAATTCCTCAAGAGTGTGACTAACTACCAATTGTGGAAACCAACCTGAATGTCCTACAGAACGCCTGTTTTCTCTTGCTCTGCCTCCTTACAGAGGCAAATAGCAGTGTCAATGAGATGTAGGCAACTTGCTTTTGGAGACATGAATGACTTCCCAGGGAGCAGGACAATGGCAATAGCCCAGCATTGGTCAGTGTTATTTTGCAGATAAAGTTAAGCTCATTCTGGCCGCAGGGACCGGGTCCAAATTCTGGAAAGGGTAAAGAGAAGACATTCAGGGTGTTGCTGTAGGGGAGATACACCTGGTTCCTATCAGCTGCTGCCAGGATAAGAGAGGTGGTGTTGACAGCTCAGAGAACCATGGGCAGGGGGTATCCAGCACCTGGAGAAGTCGAGAAGTGTCAAGGAAGACATCTCTGCATGGGGGTGAAGATCTGTAGCAGCTGTCAGAGCACCCAAAAGGACTGCAGAGCTGAGTGGTGAGAATATGCAGGAGATACCTCCTCCAGCCCAAGACCATAGACACAAGGCTCTGTACAGCTGAAGAGCTCACAAGAGTTCCCATCCCTCCAAACCGAGCCTTAGTGTTGAGCTTTGATGCCTTTGTCTCGCTTTATACCCACTGACGATGTGGCCCTGAGAATGCAAAAGCATTATAATTATCTCCCTCACTATATAGGAAAATTGCAGGCCATTGTAAATTATGCATCAGCGTAACTTGTCTGGAATAGATAAATTATACATGGGCTTTACTTTGGCAACACACGGGGGAGGGTGGGAAAGACAACTCAAAACAACAGCTATGAAGGAAGAATGGAATCATAGCAGTCTGGTGAGAACTTTTTAAATCACCCTCATCTCCAGCCATAAGTCACTGCCTTTAGAGATGCTCTAGTTAAAAATCTGTGCCAGTTGCCAGCCGGTTCACAGTGGGCAGCAGTCTCCGTGACGGAGATGCTGCTGTGTTTGGCACTGATGGAAACCCCAGACTTAAACCAGCTGAACAACCAATTCCTACTCCATTCCCTGGCCTGAATTACTTCTAAAGCAACAAGAGAGCAGATGTCCTCTCCCCACTAGCATCAGGTGATGGGAGACCTTGCTCCTGGCTGGGTGCTGAGGGAGTACCCCCGTCCTCTACCTTCCTCCACACTCAACCATGAGGGTTGTAACAAAAATGCAGCACAACTAGCGTTCATGATACTCCTCAGCCCTTTTTTCCCAAGGTCTTGTCCTTCGTTACCTCCATCGCTGATGAAGTGAAGCATCATCCTGGATCCAGCTCCAGGCAAGCTGGTGCTACCATCACACATGCTGAGAGTGAGATAGCTGTGGGTCAGTACTGCTTGGCTCTGGATTAAACAAGGTTAGGATCTACCCTTGTGGCATAGAGTAGGAGCATCTCTTTCCATTTGAGAAGTCTAGGCTCTTCTTACCCGAGGTGTCAGGACAGAAGCAGCACAGATAGGTTTGCTTTTGAGCAGCACCTCTTTTCCAACAGAACAGGGATTTCTGCTGAGTTCTGCCTTGTTACTGCATCCCCCTGATTTCTGCCCAATTGCTTTGTCCTAGTGTTTGATTCAGAAGTTGTGAGCTGCGCAGGGAGGAAACTGCTAACGTGCCTTTCAGAATGGCAGCCCTTGAACAAGATTTCCCAGCAAAATCTTGAGATTGCAACTTATTTGGTAGTATGATCAAAAATACTGATTTTAATTCTGTGTGTGTTTGTGTGCATGTATCCTTGCATCAATGCAAAGCCTTAGGTGAGTGACAAGTAACTCTTGTGCTATCTAGTGCCAAACTTATTTTTAAATCCTAGCTGTTTATTATTCCTGGTGCCAGCACAAGTCTTTTCTGAGACTAGTGTTTTATTATGGTTTCTTTCACCCCAAGAGGCAAGTGAGATGGTAATGCCTGTTGTTTAACATCAGCTGCAAATCTTATCTCATTCCTGAGATACTTGTTTGGAAAAGAAGTTAAAACTTGGAGCCAAATATGACGGAGACATCCACTGTTGTCATCCAACAACTGCATCTGGGTTGAAAAATAGTGACTGTATGGTAGCTAAGATATGGAATAAATGCTAACTTTAAGTTAAATTAAACTAAACACATTGTCAGCTTTAGATTTAGTTCTTAGGTCAGAATATCTAAAAAATACTTCTGAACAGTTCTTCCATCTATGCCAACAACTTACCACGGCAACATTGTAAAACAAAATGAGGTGTCTTTTTAAGACTTCAAATGATCTATAACCCACCATATCTTAGGGAAATATGCTGTAAAGATTAATTAGCCTCATTGTTTACAGCTCTTACTATTTTTATGACACTTTGGTCTTTCTCTATTTAAAAAGGAAATGGACTTAAAGGTAATGTCACTGTCCAACTGATGCAAACAGGAGAAATCAGCCAGTACTTGTGAAGGAAGGCTATTGCACTCTGCAACTTGAATTTTTTGGAGCACTGCATGACTACTTACGAGAAATTTGCATAATTAAATCATGGTGCTCAGAAAATTAAGTAGCTTGTACTGAACCTTAGGTACTGAGCCAGGCTGATAGCATTATCATTAGTGGTCAGCTACGGTGTTGGAATAGCAGAAACCTTCTGTAGTCTGGAAAGATATAAACTACATTTCTAGGTGAAGGTTCATTAACATCTATGGCTCATCTGTAGTAGTTCCTCTAACTCAGAATCTGGCCATCTGTATTTTTGAAATGTTATGGACTGTCATAAGCATGTCAGCACTTAAGAGCTACAACCTTCACTATGCCAAAAGCTCACTTTTAGATGCTTTATCATCTAATGAAAGAATCCAAAAGATCTCTTTTTTTGCCTTCTCTCTCTGTGTCACAGACACATCATTATTTTATGGAAAATAATATAACTTTTTATTGTCTTGGCTGAGGCTAGCCTGGGAGTTAGGGTCTCTCCTGTTAGGTAGGAGATGTGGGCTCACATCTCAGATAGAGGAAGGAAATTGAGTTTCTCCTCACAAGAATACTGATCTTGAACAGCAGAAGAGGTGTAATGATATTTTGAACTGCGCCTTGTCAGTGATACCTCCTGAGAAAGCTTCATCTGGGGTTGGGACCATTAATGAAGAGGGGTGAAGAGATGGGAAATATGTGAATACCAGAAAGCTGTGATGGGAGGTGCTGATCTGCCCAGTGGCATCAGGCATGTCTAGGCATGCTGAGAAAAGGGCCCTTGTGCACTTGAAAATCTATGACATGGAAGACTTTATAGCTAAGATGTAGGGGCTTATAAGGTTGGGCAGAGGCTTGTGGTGGTGCTGTGTGATCACTGATGTGATTCCAGCCTACTTGACTCTGAAAATCCAAAGTTCAGCAGTATCAAAATAAAACTTCATAGATTCATAGCAACAAAGGCTGGTGGTGTCTAATCCACCCCTCTGCTCCAAGACACTGCTGGCTGCATCTAAACCATTCCTGATGGAGAGGGCTGGAAATAAACTATCAAAGTCTCAGACTTGTCACACTCCAGCCAAAGGGAATTTAGTGAATCAGATCAAAATTTGACCAGTCTGATATGGGTGAAGTAACTTTCCATCTCCAGAGAAAGTTGGAAACTGGAAAGTTGGAAACTAGTCTAGGTTTCACTGTTTTTGCTTTAATCACAGTTAATTTTTCCACAAGAATCAGTATTCTTGTTTCTCCCTAGTGTTTAATAGTGTGTAATACGAAGCGATAATGTTGTTAGAAGGTAACACTGTTAACATGGTGATGAACTTCTGCTGTAGGGTAAAATGCCAAACCCAGTGACTTATTTAAGATACAAGGAGAGTAAAAGCCAGGGGTTTTACAAAACATTTTTTCTTCCCTTAAAGGGAAATTATTGTTCTTACAAAACACTCTTTTTTTAAACTGAGTTTAGAAGTTTACAGAGTCCTGCTGGTGACAAGCCAGCTTTCAGAAAAGTCCTGGTATTGTGGGCTTTGCAGGGCTGGAGTTGATTAGGTGTCTGGGATAATGCCCAGATGTAGCGACACTGTTGTTTGCAGGGTTGGATTTTCTTTTCTTGCTGATTTCCTCACTGTTTTGACAACTCATACAAATGCCATCACCCTGATAAAGAAGCAGGACAGCACTGTTTGTGGGAATTGGTCAGCAAGAGATGCTTGCTTCCTGCTCCCAGCTTTCCCACCAGCAAGTAGGGTGGGTGTAGAAGTGTGTTTAAGGAGAGCTTTCCCAACAAGCTCCCGCATAGGTGTTTAATACCTCCCTGGATTTTCTAATCAAGATAATCTAATGAGTTGTGAGTGAGCGTGGGAGCTACCCAGGCACTTGATGTATTTTGAAAACCCACCTTTGGCTTCCCTACATCGGGTCTCAGTGTCAGAGGCCAGTGCCCCATCAGTTTGTATGGTGAGATGCAGGAAAGAAAAGATGTGGGTGAGCAACTGGATGGGCTCACTCAGAAGCTTTCTTTGTTTCTCTTGGGAATCAGTATGGCTTAGTGACTAGTATAGTGGGTTGTGTGATGAGATGGGAAGCAGCTGGAGAGCTGTGGGTGAATCTGTGTTGTAGTTTCCCCTTGTGTGAGATAGGGAGTATGCTCCTGCCCTTCTTCACAGAGTGCTCTGAGATGTGGAGATGATCAGAGCAGCATAAGACGTTGGTGCTATTATTAGTCATTGCTTTAGGTGTATCTAGTTGCATTTTTTTGAAGAGCGATTCGAGTAATGTTTCCAAGAGCCCAATGATAAATCAGATTTTGCTTCTAGCCAAACAACTCAAACCGCTGCCATTTTACATGGTACTCTGCAGCATTAAGTGAAGCCCTTGCATGAAAATGATTAATCCTACAAGATTTTCAAAATGCTAGCAAATCCTCAGGTTGCTGGATTTAAAAACAAAAAAAACCCCAAACATAAACACATTGCTCTTTGCAATATGGCCTAGTTTTTCATTTCTGATAAACCATGTTCATGGATGCTGGGGAAACTTAACGCTCATCATACTGAAATCATTTGCAGGCCCCCAAAGAATTAAGAACAGGCGCTAGGTAAAGAGCTAAATTATATCAAACCCAATCCAGACTCACTGTGGGGTCATTCATGTGCATACAATGCAGAGTGTTCAAACGCATGGTCTGGTGCTGTTAAGAGTTTGTTTTTCTTGTATTTACCTCCTTAGGCCAAGTGTAGACTATTCAAGCTTGGATTCCCTGAGCCAATAGTAAGAATAATTTTTATTCTCAGAGACTTTGGATTAAATGGATTGGCGCATGTGTTTTGTTGTACACAGAGTGGACACACACTGGGTTTCAGGCACACCTCCTGCAAACTCTTTTTGTGTAGACTTCATTAATATTCTGTTAATACAGTCAAGGCACGCAGCACTCAGACGCTTAAGCATATTGCTGGCCTCAAGTATGTGAATTTCCCCTTCAGTGTTCAGTGTGTAATGGTACACATGACTTTGTACCTGGTTGAGCCATCAGAAGTATTTACATTTTTTATTAAATTGAGCCACTATGGATGCAGTGAATGGAATCTGCTTTGGGTGAGAGGGTCTGTCTCAAAGAAAAATTACTGATTAACAGGATATTTTGGGGGTTAGCTAGCAGCATTTAATGCAGTCACCGTATAAGACTGATGCGTCCTCTACAATATGCTTGGCACATTGATCCAATCTGGGACCTCTTCTCACTGCATCTAGCACTAACCCTGTGCAGCCTTCGGCCTAAATTGGCACCTGTAAGCTGCCTCCGCCTGTGCAGCACCTGGGATCATATTCAGTGTGGTCAAGGATTACTTTTAAACCCGTCGGTGTTGTTGGTTTTGTCTCTCAATAGGTTCTCAGCATGGTGATCAATGCAGCTTACAAGCCAGGGAGTGTTTTACGAGAACTGCAGCTAGTGGAAGACCCTCAGTGGAATTTCCAAGAGGAGACACTTAAAGCAAAGTAAGTCTTCAGCATGTGCTCTTTTATTTGTGAGGCTTCAAAAATGGAACTGACTGGGGAAAAAAAAAAAAAAAGGAACAAAAGATTTTTTCTTTTGTGAGAGTGTTACTTTTCTAATTATCATTTTGCTTCATTGAATAATTTGATTCATTCTATAGCAACTTAAGAAATTAAATACTCACCTGAATGGTTCATTTCTATTGTCTTTCTCCAAGCAGCCATCCAGATTTTGATGAAAAATGCTATGTTTATTCAGTGAAGTCTTGAGTTTTATGATAAGCTGTTCCTATAAGCTTGGCTATTATTGAATTAACTCAATTCCTGGCTTTCTAAATGTAGGCATATTACTGCTTTTAATATAGAGCCTGTCACTCTAATGCAGAAGAACCTGGTGAGAATAAATGGCACGAAAAGAAGTGCAAACAAAATAGCAGGGACACATTTTTAAGTAGGGGATCTGAGATTAAGGTCAAGATTTGAGGCCTTTCTAGAATATATGCTTCAATTCTCCTCTAAACAACATTTAAGAAAACTGTGTATCTAGAAAATACTTAATTTCTCCTTCCAGCTTTAAAATTTACCCATTTATGTCTTCTTTATGTAATGGACACTACACTTCAGATGTATTTCAACATCCATTGTCTCTCTGAAAGAGGGAAGTCTTACCTTAGCTCTCTCCAGAGTCTCTCCAAAGAGCAATTCTTCCCACTTCAAGACAGATGTCAACAAATAGTTCTTTGAAGACAGCTCCATCCATTGACTAACTTGGGCACCTTGATTTTTTGAGTACTGAAGTTAAATGCAGTGAAACTCACCCTTTGTACTGAACTCTGTTACTCCTTTTCAAACAAAAGCAAATTTCTCTTGCTTATTTGAAATGATTGGCTGTCAAATATGGTACTATTGATTGTTATTGTATTTGATCTTTGGCCGTGCAGAAAGCTCATGTGTGCTCTGTTTGAGGGAGAGAATTGAGAACCTTTTATTCTGCATACTCAGAAACTGCTTTTCTAAAGAAGGATTGCAATTTCAAATGAAAAGCTACCAGAAAATCCTGTTTTTAATTTGCTTCTTTCACCCATGTGGAAAGTCATGGTTTTGTGTTTGTCAATTGAAATTTTGTGGATAGAAATCTCAAAGTCATCCCCGTGCATGCAGATTTTCATTAAAAATAAGTCATCGTCCATGACCTGGTTTTCTT
Source organism: Balearica regulorum gibbericeps (assembly GCF_011004875.1). Taxonomy (NCBI): domain Eukaryota; kingdom Metazoa; phylum Chordata; class Aves; order Gruiformes; family Gruidae; genus Balearica; species Balearica regulorum. The sequence continues at coordinate 4,755,679 of NC_046184.1, read as the reverse complement.
TGATTCCAGGCTCCCACACCTTGGTACTAGCAAATACCAGATAATGCACTCCTACAGGTGCACAGCAGTTGTGAACTCAAGTTGTAATGCCCCATCTTAATGTCCTATTCTGCAAGGACTTGAGCTTACAGGCAGTGTTCCTATTAGCAGTATCCAAAATAGGACTGTGTTGGGATTTCTCATCTGAGTATGGGGATCCGCCTTGTGCAAAAGTAGCAATATCTAGTTCTTAAGGCTGCTGCAGTCCTTATTTCTAATGGGACACAGCCTGGAAAATGTTTAACTGACCATCAAGTGCAGGGATCTCTTGTCCTTGATAGTCAGCTGTGTCTACAGCCCAATCCACTGAGACCCCAGGCAGCTTAATCATACTGCAATGAGCATATCCATCTCTGTTACCTTCCCCCGTGACGCATCTACCCATTCATTCCTGTGTCTGTTTCCTCCTCCCATCTATTTAGCACGGCAGCCAGCCTGCTGGCACATACCTTATATCCACATAGCCTGCTAGATAAAAACTATACCTGTGCTTTCCAGCAAGGAGGTTTTGTATTTTGTGTTGGTCCACCAGTCGCGGGCTGTGTGTGTTCCTGTATGATGGCTACCCCAGGAGGCAGCAATCTCAGCTTTTCAGGGAGTCAAGCAGTATCTTTCAACTTTATCAAGCCACAGAATGAGCCATTACAGGCTCAGAGCTGGGACAGGATATTTTGGATTGACTTCTAAGCATAGAAATGTATTCTCATTCAGTGGCTCCTGAGGAGACAGAGCTCATGGGGCTGGACAGCACCTTGTTGCTGTAGCTATCTGGGTTCTGATGCTGGAGCTCTGTTCACAGAGTGGTGCTGGTCATACTAGCTTGCCTGCGGGTAGTTTGAGTACTTCTAAGAGTGGGTGACAAAGGGTTGACGTGCCCAAAGACTGCTTGGCTACCCTAGGACTTCTTTTTTCCTTCCTGAATTTGCTTGAGCTGCTTCATCAAGAAGCATACCGGGGTTTTAATTGCATTTGGTTGTGCAGAAGCAGAAAAGAAAACATACTCATGAAATCAGATACCCTGGGATGCGCAAATGGCACATGACATGTTACATCAGGTATGACAGTCAGTTGTGCTCCAGAATCTCAAACAGAGACCCATAACGAGCAAATGCGTGTCTACACCGACTTCCCTCTACACCGGCTCCCAATGGTGTCTTGCTGCTAATGATGACAGCTCTACAGCCAGCTGGAGCGTCTGTGCTGTAATGTGACATGTCGTGTCACCGCCTTCCTTCTGATGTAAACTGACAACTCCTTGGATCTTGACAATGTTGTTGTTTGTTTGCAGCAACGGCTGCAATAGGGTAGAGCAAAGGGGAGGGAGGATGGTGAAGAGAAGGCTGTTTTTCCCACTGGTTCAAATGCCAAATCATGCACTGCCAGGAATGCATTATCTCAGTCCTAGGGCAACCTGCATTTAGTTTACTCTGCTGTCATGAGTGACCAGCGCAGAATCAATTACACTATCCTTGCAAAGAAGATAAACAATTTAGATTGTCCAAAGAGATGTGTCTGAAATGCGTGATGGCAGTCGCTTCCCATCAGCTCTGCTGGCTCTCTGTGAAAATAGTCAAACCTGATTTATTGGTGATGATGGTTTAGAAATGTCAGGCCTGATCCTCTGAATTCCCGTGAGGGCCAGCCAAAGCTGTGGGCATTCAACCCTTATAGTTTCAATGCTTTAACTTCAGTGCCTACATCTAGATTTGGCTTCCCAATTTTGCATAAAATGCTTGAGGGACTTCATGCTTTTTAAGGGCTTTCATTCCTAAGGGCTGTAAGTGGGGCTGTTTGGACTTACCCATTTTTTGCAGGACTTTGGACGTAAACAGTACCAGTGTGTGCAGAGAGTTATCTCCTGGGTCTTGTATGAAGCCCAGTTAATCAAAATAAGAAAGATGAGTATTCCTGGACTCCTTTATTAAATGAAATTTTTAGATCTGCCCAAATCCAGTAGCTGAACTCTAGGAATATTTACCCCCCATGACAGACACCATTGCTTGTTTATGAAGCTGCATTTAAAAGAAAGTCTTTTCACTGTGGATGCTTTAGAAGAATGCCTTTGAGTTGTGATAGGTGGTGCTGAGATATTTGAAGTCTTCTTTGCCTCAGGCTTTGCTAGCGAGGGTTGCTCTCAGGCCGCCCAGGTCCCTGTTATTGTTCAAGGGGGTGAAGTGTTACCCACAGTAGATGAAAAAGAAGCTAGAGACACTATAAGCAAACTGGATGTGCACAATTACACGGAACCAGATGGGATGCAGCCAACTCTGCTTGAGGGAACTGGCCAATGTGATTGCACGACCACTCTCTGTCATGTTTGAAAGTTGATGATGATAAGGGAAGATTCCTGATATCTGGAAAAAGGCAAACATCAAACTCTTCCTCAAAAAGGGCAAGAAGGAGAATCCAAGTAAGTACAGGCTGTCAGCCTAACATTCCTTGGAAAGGTTATTAGGCAAATCCTCCTGGAAGCCATTTCCAGGAACATGCAGAACCAACAGGTGACTGGGAAGAACCAGCATGGATTTATGAAGGGCGAGTTGCGCCTGATGTGCTGAGGTAACTGGTTTAGTGGTTAAGGGAGAAGCAGTGGAAGTTACTTATGTTGATTATAGCAGAACTTTCAGCACAGTCTCCCATAGCATCCTTATTGCCAAGCTGTGGATATGTGGATTGGGTGTGTGCGTGATGAGTGGAAAGTTGGCTGGACAACTGAATCCAAAGGGTTGCAACCAGTGATATGAAGTCCAAGTGGCATCCAGTTATTAACGGTGCTCCTCAAGGTCAGTACAAACCTACAGTTCATATAATCTGCTTCATCTTCTACATCAGCTCTGCCGCAATACTTCTTGAGGCACTGCGATGGTGAATTAGTGTGGCTTTCTATGCCAAATATTCGAGATAGACGTCATTAGCACCAGTGGAATGACTTAAATCCTTTACAAGATGTCCTTAAAACCAGAACAATTCCAGGGCCCTTTCTGAATCCTGTCTTCAAAAGTACAAAATATCACTGGATGATTAAATAGCTTTGGAGGAAGATAACTATAACATTTTAATTGATTTTACATAGACTTAGATTATTTACAAAATCCTTGGTATTCAGGATACACTGAGTAGCTTCAAGGGTATCAGGGTTTTGATGAAAACTTTAGAGTTTTCTGTCATTGGCAGTTGCAATGGCCCATACAAGCAGTGTCCGATTCAAACATAATGAAGTGGATGTTAGACAATTTCTGCTGCTGTACTGGTAAGTTGCTTCTGGTAGACCCAATGGAGAGAGACTTTGGTTGTGTGCTGTGGGTAGCTTGGTTTTTTGCTGTGGGTAGCTAGTGTTTCCTGGAGATTTCTCATGTTTGGCAGACTTTAAGCTAGTAAGACAAATAGGAAATTTCTTGTAAAAGAACAGATAGGAGGTTTTGGTCCCCTGAAAGGAAATTTAGGCTTTTAGCCACTGAATTGTTCAAAATAGTCTGAATGATTGTCAGAACTGTGAATGAGACCTTTGAAAATGAGGGTAGTCTCAATGCTCTTGCTGTTTGAAGTGGCTTCAGCATGAGGCTTTTCACATCATCACACAATGGTCCCTAGCTGGAGTTCCTAGAAGACGTTTTGTTCTCATGACCCTCTGATCTATTTTATCACCAAAGGAAGTTTCAGCAGAAGAACGATATTGCCAGCAAAGTGCTTAATATTGTTGCTCATGGATCAGCAAAGATCCTGAGTATATTTTTCATGGAAATAGTTTCAGCCATAAAGGTTTCTCCAGTTTTTGGGATCTGAGGGCTGAGAAGGGGGGAGGGGAAAGGAAGATTTCTTTGGCTTTAGCTGAAAAATCTCTTTTTAAAGAACAGTGATTTCTAAGAAAACTGAAAATGTTATGCTTGACACAGCTGTTTTCCAAGCCTTCAGTGCTGCCATGCTGTGCATGCAGGTTACTTAATGCTTAGAAGTGGTTGGGAAGATAGGAGTCCTAGTATGAAAACATCAATAGAAATATCAGTAGTTGGTAATTTTTTGAGCGATGCTAATGGAAAAGGGTTTTCTGATTATATCCAAAGGAGTTCTTTTCACATGGCTGTCCTTGAACAGCTCATATTACCTTTGGTGGTGTTTGTGTTAAAAATCTTTAGTGTGTGAGGAATATGGAAAATATTACTAGAACCTGGTTTATAGTTGAAAGAGTGCTGCCAAAGCCAAAATAATGTAAGAAATACTACTGCGGCCAGTACTAACACCTTGGGTTATTGAGACTGCAGTCATGTTGATCTCCATTTTGCCATCCTTTCTGTTAATTGCAGAAGTGTGTATTGCATTCAAACCAGACTGTGAAATCAGTTGTTCGTTTTCCTGGTTTCATCTTTTTAATTCACCAGGCACTTTAGTGCAATGGGTCCTTTCTAGGCGGCCAAACACAATAGGAAGCACACAGTTAGCAGAAGTCAGCCATCCTTGAATAATACCCATCAGGCAGCTTTCTTAGCTTATACGAAAGAAGATCAAGAGGCAATTTGATTGCAATGCTTTTGCAGGGAAACAAAACTAGATGCAGTCTTTTCATCCTAGTGGTGAAAGTCAGAACAAGGACAAATAAATGTAAGTTAAATCCAGACATAAAATGAGGCATAGGCTCATGAGGTCTAGGTACAGGTGCTCCTGCTGCCAGGATTATTCCAGTATGGAGACCCTCAAGGGTAGGCTGGTGCTTTTCTGGAAGTGATGCTTTAGTCCAACCAAAGTTGTTGGGGTTCAGGTGAAGGTAACACGATGAAATTCTGCAGCCTGTCACAGGGGTCAGATTTACTGGTCTAATGATCTAGACGGTCATTAAACGTAATGGCTCCTGGAGAAGTAATAAGGACAGGAGTCTTTTCAAACACATTGAAAAGAAATATAAACCATTTATAAGTAGATATATTTAAATGCCTGTGGAATTTGTTCTTTTGATATTAGCTATTGCCAACTCCCCTTTAGCCAGCCTGCCTGTGTAGCTATTTCATAGGGAAGCTGGGGTAACAGTGCTCCGTTTCTGGAAGAAATGCTTTTTCCATTTTACATCATCTGTCCAGGTCTGTCAGGGTGCATGAAGAGTTGGCTAATTAAGTCATTCATTCATTCATTCAGAGGAACGAATGCAGGATGGTCTTCATGACATGGGGTCCTTGGTCAGACACCAAATGGGATATCAGAGCCAGGTGCCTTGCAGAAATGCTCATTTAGGTTATGGAAGAGTTTTGTGTTGAGGTGATCATTTGGATCAAGTCTTTTGTGACATGAGGATGGTCGGACTGGGCTGTTCTCAGACCCAAGTTTCATTTGGGTAGCCCTCTATAACACTTCACGTACCACAGTTTCAAACCCTTTTCCCATATCCCACTGTTCCCAGAAAACACTTTTGGGAGGGAGAACAGCAAAAGGTGGTTTCTCAGTTGCTTTGTGCAACTCAGTAAAACCTTCAGAGAGAAAACAGGGTCTAGGCGCATGCTGCATATTTTAACTCTCCAGCCACGTCTCCTTTGTTTCACCTTCTCCTCCTCTTCCTCTTCCATATCTGACTTAATCAGCAGCTGATTCCCTGCTAGGGAACTGTGGGTCTTAATGCGCTCACAAATGCTTTGTCTCATTTTCCTGATGACTGTATCTTTGTCTTTCACTGCCTCCCATCCAGTAATCTTTCTTTCACTGTCTCTCCCTCTTTTTCTTTTGTGTGTGTTACTTTTCACTACTCTAAGCACATTTATAATGCCTTAGCATCAGGCGCTTGCATGATTGTCTCTTGTGTTGCATTCCTCAGGACGTGTAAGAGATGTTTTAAAAACCTTATCTCACTGTTTACAATAGCTTGGTGCTGCTGTTTAATAAATTATGGGGATAATTGGTTTTTCAGAGTTCACATCTACAATGTATTACAGCAGGGATGTAACTGTATCTTTCTTAGCCATTTATCGCTCAGAAACACTTCATATAAAACACTGAAATAAATGTTTTAGTAGCACATGGATAACAAATTTAAGACAAACCTTTCATTGCAGATTTCTGCTCTAAATATTCCCTGTAGGAATCAGTTTTTAGCGTCTGTTCCCGCAGCCCTGTTAAACAGCTCAAGAGAGTCCCGACTGGTTCCTTGGGTTTTGCATTGCCCACATCTCATAGCAGTAAAGTCATCTGGTCCCCGTATGGCAGACAGTACAGTTTCACTCAGATACTTCTACACAGTGTGAGCATCCCAGTAACCACAGTTAGCACAATGAAACTGTGGACTTGTGAGCTGGAATGTGATATGAGAGCTGCCTCGAGAAAGATGGCAATGGAGAAGACCAAAGGTGTATTGGGGTCTTATGGAGACAGTCTCCAGTGCAGCCCAAACACAGGGTGGTGACCAGAAAGCTCTTCAAGGCATACAAGCGTCTCATCACAGGTCAATATATGAAGAAAGACTACATCCCTCTCCCCAAAACTTTGCATCAGTTCGTAGTATGAGCTTGCTGTCCTGTGCAGTATCCTCACTGAGCCTACTGTGATTTTTTCTCTTGCCATATCTACAGATATATCCAGTCTGCACATGCATTCCTCCCCAAATCATGTCCACACCTCTGATTCCAGGATCATTTCACTCTGCCTTTCCTTCCTCAAGTCCATCTGAAATGGAGCCACTAAACCAAGTAGACCTCTTCCACCTGCCTTCCCAAGAGAGACACTCTTCCAAAAGTCATTAGGGAAGATATCTCCCCAACAGAGGAGAGTCTGGTTTGTAGCATCGAAGGACATCACTTGATTGGTGACATGGGGTCTTTTACTCTTTTTTTAGATACAGAGGGAAGACATACAGGGCGACTGTTAAGATTGTGCGAACGTCGGATCAGGTAGCGGATTTCTGCAGAAGAGTCTGTGCAAAGTTGGAGTGCTGCCCCAACTTGTTCAGTCCAGTTCTGGTGACTGAAGTCTGCCCAGAGAATTGCTCCATTCATACTAAAACCAAGTACAGTGAGTATTGGCCAAAATGCTTCTTGTTGCTAGCTGGCAATTGGAGCAGTGGGAGACTGCATGAGCTAGTGATGAAGAACAGGAGTTGTGTAATAAATTAATATTGAGTAGGATTCATCTCATCTAAGAGCAGTTACTTAATCCTACTGGGCCACCATAGGCTCCCTTAGTATTCTGTACAGAGAAATAGGCATCTCCTGAAAACTGTCCATCTCACTCCATCCTAATATATCTGTTTGAAAGTCATTACTCTTTGAAAGTCGTGACTTTTCCTCATATGTAAAGTTAATATAAGGTGCACATAACAGACACCTGCAGTGGCCAGCTGAGATTTGAACTGCTACATCTGAGACACCTTCATTAGGTGAGATGAATCCTGTCCTACTCAGCGAAGAGTTTATGGCATACACACCGGCACAGGCCACTATCACAGTGCCCAGGTGCTGGAAGGAGTTTGGTAGCATTGACTCTCTCTGATCAAGGTGTTTAATATTTAAACATGTTCCTACCCATTCAGGAAGGCTGAAGTTAGGCGTGTGTTCAGCACTTTTGGTTGTCAATATTACTGCTATTATTGGCTCTTAAAGAGGTCAGAAAAGTGGAAGTGAGTGCCGTCCTTCTTCCACAAAGGTTGCAAGAAACCAATATGATTGATTTAAACTAATTACTTGCTGTTTGGTGCCAGAGTAGAAGGAGAAATGGGCTCAGGGAGATATTCAGATCACTGAATATGGGTTTCTGTAGAAGTCTACACCTAAGCTCCTACTGGTAGCAAGAGAGAGCACTGGAGGGCTGGAGGAGTACAGCTAGGGGAGCTCCAGCTGAGATTGTCTCATATTGAAGTTGATAATTGCATGTGGCTGGATGAATTGTTCCTCAAAACTCCATTGATGTGATGAAAGGCTCAGTTCAGTTACAAACTTTGACATGGGCGCCAAGTGCCGTTTTAGTTGTCCTGGGACACCCTAGCTAGTGAAGGGCAGAATATCTGTCAGTCCCAGAGGATGCTGGAGAATGTGTAAAAAAGCATCTAGCACAAGCACCTAATGCAAGGTCAGAGGACTCTTATGTCCTTAATTTCAACTTGGGCCACAAAATAGTCAAAGGTAATAAAACCCCATACCTTTGTACGTTGAATGAACATATATAATTCAGGATAGCTGTCCTTCTCCACTCTCTGCTGAAACCATTAGCAAGTCAAAGTGTATATAAGACTGTTAACTCATGCAGAAAGGCATTGGATCAAATCTAAAATACGCTGGCTTCTCTCCCTCCAAATCACTGCTCGGCTGAGTGGAAGCTTTGCCTAAGTACATATCTGAGGGTTATGTACTTAATCATAGGTTAATCATAGGTTAATCATATGTACTTAATCTTAGGGTTAAATTCTGAACTCCTCACTCATCACCAATAAATGCGTATACATAAGAGCTGTAACACTCTGTGCGAGTGTAAGGTGACATCTTATATTTACACTGTACATTTTTCCCAAATCAATGTATTCTAAAGTTTTTGTAAAAGTGCACCTAGAATGCAGTACTGAATCAGTAGCAAGAAGCAAGCCAAAGTTTCCTTCTCTTGGTGGTTAAAGTTTTTAACGGGTGTTTTGCTTCATTCCTCCAGCTTATTATTATGGGAAGAGGAAAAAAATCATTAAGCCACCAATCGGGGAAAACAACAACATGAAAAGTGGACACGTCAAGCCAGCCAGACGCAGAAAAAGGCGGAAATCCATCTTTGTGCAGAAAAAAAGGAGGTCGTCGGCTGTTGATTTGAATGCTGCAGGCTCTGCAGAGGTATTTTTTGCACTGGGATAAATCAGCAAAAGCCCCTTGGTGCTTTTTTTGTCCCCCTCATCTGCATCTTCCTTTTTGAGGGACTTCTCAGCAAACCTCAACCCTTCCTTTTTCCATTTTGAATACTACCTTGCTACTCTGTTCTTCTATGGTCAGACTGGTTTTATTGGGACACTTTGGGGACTTTTACCCTTGTCAATTTTAGAGTTAGCAAGTAGAGTTTTTGCTTCCACCTTTGTAATGCCTACTAGCTAATGTCCTGTCTAATTTTATATTTTTCTTTTCTTTTGCTTCCTTATAAGCAGATGAACCTGTTAGATGCATTGTGCAACATCTAGGAGAGTGAAGGAGGTCTGTGATCCATGTCTAAGATCTCTAAATATTATAATAAATAAAAATAACACTCAGGCCATTATGGCTTCAACGGCTTCTATTTTTTCATTAACCATTCATAATATTTTTGGTTCACAACATCAAACAATAGATGTTCTAGAAGCTTTAGAAAGCAAGCAAATGGTTTGTGTCCCAAATATATGGTATTTGAGGCCTCAATCTTTCCTGTATGCTGTGTAATATGACGGGATCCCAGCTTCAGCAATGTTTCATGTCCAAGTACAATCTGGAGCAGACTTAGTTCTGTGTGGACCGTTACCAGGTGGTTTTCCCATGACAGTAATGATAAAGTTAATATGTGGTTTCCCTTCCTTAGCTGAGTGCCAGCAATTGCTGTTTTGTGCAATGTGAAATAAAACTGATTTACTTAAATTCCCTGTACTTCAGCTGGAGGGGGATATTTTAGGCAGCTTTCAGTTGATTGCTTGTATTTTCATGACTTAGTCCTCATTTAGGTGCAGTTCTGCTTCATTTCCTTAGATTATACCTGCTTCAAATGAATTTAAACTGAAATAAACTCATGTTAAACCTACATCAACCATTAGCCAAGTTTTTCAACCTTTCGGCCAATATAACTAAGTTTGTCTAAAATTGCTCTTTCACTGAGCATATGGCTGAGATGCACATTCACACTTTGATCAGAGCTAAGCTGTCGAAGCCATTTGGGCCACTTATGTAAATATAAAGGTCAAAATACACAGTTTCTCTCAGTTGGTCTGTGCTTGCAAGCTCTGTGTGACAGAAATAACAAGAATCTGGTATAACATCCTTTAAATGGCAATTTGTGCTTCACCTTCGGCAGTTTGGTGTTGGGCTGAAAGCAGGGAAAACTGGGTGAAATTGTCTGTCCTGGGTTTTACGGAAATACCAGCTAAGAAATCAAGTACAAGTATACACTTGTACATCTAGATATTTTTAAAAGGCACCAAAATTTCCTTCATTTCAATACCAGCAACACCCAAGATAATTTGAAGCAACGTGAAGGTTTCAATTCAAACCTAGTTGTGGTTTTATTTCATCTCAAACAACCTGAGTTTCATTTTATCATTTTTATATTTTCCATTTCCCTTTCTCATGCACATCTGTAGTGCCACAAGGTTTGAGATACCAGCCCAACAGAGGAACGTTTCATGCCAGATGAGTTATTGCTGTTGACCTTTTGTTAGAAACAGAAAAAGGATTTGCCCATTGTGTAGCTTTTTATTCTGTATTTTGTGACAAATCTAAATTGAGGGCTAATCTACTTTGGACTGTAATGAAAATGAGATAATTTTGTTAAAATAAATGTTACCCTGGACCAGCATGGGCACGGGCATGCAGTTTGACCCAGTGCCTTTCGATTTGCTGCTGTATTAATCTCTGAGCCTGGATGCTGTTTCTCTGATGGTCCTTGTGCAGGAGAGTGAAGATGATGAGCCGGACGCAATGGAGGACGAGACGGGAAGTGAGGAAACCAGCTCAGAGCTCCGGGATGACCAGACAGACACCTCCTCCGCCGAGGTCCCCTCCACCAGGCCCCGGCGAGCGGTCACCTTGCGGAGCAGCACCGAGTCGGACAGACCTCCTCCCACGGAGAGAACCCGACGGAGCCGAAGACCACAGACCCACTCCTACGGCGAGGCGGAGAAGTGCATGCAAGTCAAGGAGGTGAGTACGCCCATAGGCTTTCACTCCCACTTAATAGCAATATTCCTCATAAATTAACCTTCAGTGCCAAGCCTTCCTCATCTGAGGAGGGCATCCTTGCCCTGGTTCTCCACACAAGGTAGTTTTCTTTATGAGAGCTTTTGTTTTTTTTGTAGGAAATTAAGCAAGAAGAGGAAGAGAAGCTCATCCTGGACAGTAATCCATTGGAGTGGACCGTAACTGATGTTGTGAGGTTTATTAAACTGACCGACTGTGCTCCCCTTGCCAAAATATTTCAGGAGCAGGTAGAGGTCTTCATGTAATTCTTCTCTTTGTGTCTGTGATGCTTAGTCACATCACAATAAAAAGAGCAGCACATACCACCTTGCTAGCTGGGCCCTGGGCTTTGACAAAAGGATTATGATCAGACTTTAGATCCCCTCAGGCCAAGCTATAGCACAAATTTTGACAAGGCATGAAAACCCGCGGAAACTTGAATCAGAGCCTTGCCAGATCCTCAGAGAGACCAGAAACAACCCAGCTGCGGTGCTTGTGAAAAGTAGGAGGTTTAGAACGTTCTTGTTCATGCCAAGGTCCACAGCACCATCCTGGTGTCACACAGGCACCTCAGTATACCAACAGATAGTGAGAAACCTAGCAAGCTCTCTCTCCTGGCCACATGGGTTCCACCCAGTTTTAAAATATTGGCCTGCAAAGCAGAAAACTGCTGCTTGAACCCAAAACTGGCTGTCTGAATTTTGTCACTAACACCTAGATGCTTCAAGTATGTAGACACCTACTTCCCATCTACATTGCTCTGAAGATCTGGCAGTCAGATCTTTGGATGACCTAATATTAGGAGATGCCAAGCATCTCCCCATTAAGCGGTTAGGTTTGCAGGAGCAGAAGCCAATGCTCTTCCTCTCAAGTCACTGTGAATGTGTAAAATTTATATAGAAACAGCCATTCCTTGGCTAATGAGTAACAGCCGCTGCTGAAAGTAAAGGGCAGCACTAAGAAATCATAGTTAGAAAGGAGCAAGTGCGGTTAATTGGGCCATAGCTGATGACGGTCAGTGGTATGGCCACTGCACATTGAACATTCTCTGATTCTTCACCATGAATAACTGTACCCAAGTACAGCTGCTTTGGCTGGGAGAAGTTGAAGTGCAAGTCTAGAGCAAGGCTGAAACACTCTATAGCAAGATGCTGTATTCACTGTATCCGCAGTGTGCTCCGTCTGTTTGTTAATCAGCCTGGAACAATGCCAGGGCTTGAAAGCCAACCCTGTCTCTCCTTTGCCAAAGAGTTTTATGGGGACTTTAATCAAACACAGATGACTGGAGCTTTTCCTTGTGATTTGCAAGGAAGCTCTGGTGCAATGGGCCATGCCATCAAGCTTCAGTGGAGGAAGAACCTAAGCCGTGGACAGTCCTGATCAAAGCAGTGCTTAAGGTGCCCAAATCCTCCTTGTCTTTAATGCTACCTAATCAGGGCTGTCCTGGGGAGTTTATGTTGCCTGTGAGTTACAGTGCTTTTTCTGCACTTAGGCTCTGATCCTCCCTAAGGGGTAAAAAGCAGTTTTGTAGCTTGCTCATCTGCTTCTCAGTCCATTAAAGAGTAAAGAGGACTTGAGCTCTTAATTAAGAAGAGGATCATAAAGCCAACAGAAAACCCTAGTAAAATGGCTTTCATCTGGGGCACTTGTTCATGGACTTTGGTGCATAAATACGCCTCAGGTAAGGATGTGACCCCCAGAGGTCCCTTACAGCCTACACCATTCTGTGATTCTGTGACATAAGAGATTGCAAGGGCTTCACGTGTTCCAGAAGAGGTCGGGGAAGGGTCTGACTTGGCAGTGGGACTAGCTTCAGTTTCTTGATTCTGCTCCCTCCTGTGTTTCCTGGTGTGTTGTCTGCAGCCTCCCCCTTGCCTCAGTTCCTCAGTCATAAAATGGGACTAATCAGATCTTCATGGACCCTGCAGAGTTTCTGTAGAAGGTTACCCAGCACTTCAGCAGCTGGGAGGCTTTTCCCAAGCTGGGGGCAAGGTGAGAGCCTGTGAAGACACACTAGACAAATTCTGAAAAAGCATCAGGTATCCCAGAAGAAGGAGATGGGCAGCATCAAAGTGAGAGGAAAGGGCAGAGGACAAAACCACCTTTAATTTTTGGGACATTCTTCCCTTCTTGCTTCTCCAGACCTGGTTATGCTTTCTGCCCTCCAGAGACCACAAACAAAACCATTTTCCCTGTCTTTTTCTTCCCCAGGACATTGATGGCCAAGCCCTTCTGTTGCTGACACTGCCCACAGTGCAGGAGTGCATGGAGCTGAAGCTTGGTCCAGCCATCAAACTGTGTCACCAGATCGAGCGAGTAAAAGTTGCTTTCTATGCACAATATGCCAACTGACTGCACTTCTCCATTTCTTTCTGTTCTCCTTCTTGTTCCCTCTCTTTTTTAACATTTCAACTTGTTCAAGGTTTTTTTTTTTTTTTTTTTCCCCTCTCCCTTTTCCAAGATGATGTGGAATTGTAAGCACTGGGAATTAATCTGTACGGAAGGAAACAAAAAAAGACAAGAAAAAGCTAGCAACAAATTGAACTAATTTTTCTGTACTTGTAAAGCACACTGAAGGACTGCTGGCATCTTTCCTCATGAGCCTCATAAACCCCTTACACCGTGGTGCAAGGCCAGCATGGATCAGATGGTTTGTCATTTGTTAAAACAAAGCTACCGATGGCAGACACATTCCCAAGAAGAAGGGTCGGACATTTCTGGATGATGATGGTTTGTCTAGGTCAGTTTCTGGACATGAACAATTCTTTTAGCCAACTCTGACACACTTCTTTCATATTGAAATGTAAGTGATCATTTGTAGCATTACCTGGGGTTTACTGCAAATTTGATCTTGGTGATCAATGGGCTTTTTTTTTCTCCCACCTCTCCAGTCTTACAAAAGGAAAAAGTGTTATACCAGTCATACACTGTCTGTTATTCCTGAGTGATTTATAAAAGAGGACTCAACCCACGGTCTCTGTATGATATCAGACGAAGCTGCAGCAAACTGACAGGGGTGCAACAACCTAGTGTGCAATAACACGTCCTGAGCCGCGCTGGCTGTGCACAGTGAGCTGAATGTCTCTGTGATGGCGTCTGTGCAGTACTGCATTCTTGTACAGGAACATGCATGAAAGCTTTCATAGTCAAGCCCATCCTGTTAAATCCAAGTCACTTTAAAGACCTGACTTTGAGCCCCATGGGGTGAAAAAAAAAGGCTCTTCAGATGAAGCTGTTGAGTGAATACTGGTTTCATTTGCACCTTCATGAGTCTGGTTGCTAGGTGAGAATAAAAAGCATCAATGTTTTCAGGCTGTGTACACCACAGTAATTTAGACCAGCTGAGGATCTGACCCAATGCAGTCTATATAAACCTCCCAGATTGTCCCAGTTCCACCCTGGCCAGTGAAACTAGGGACTTGCTTTGTGCCAAGCAGAGTAAGCACCAGGGGGCTGAAGAAATGGGTTGGACACCTTGGGTTTGCCTCAGCTGTATTTATAGCAGAAGTATTTCCCATTTACGTTTCTGGGATATGTGACCCCATTAGTCCCACATGTTGAGCCTGGATTTGCTGTAATTCAGCAGAGGTTGGCAGCATCACATTGGTGTAAAAGTCTCCCCAGACCAAGAACAAAACTGGGACCAAGTCTGAATTTTGCTCTGACTTTAAGGTGCAAGTGAATCCCTCCTTGCAAAAAGTGAATTGGATAGTTAGTGCTGAGATTTAGCCTGTTTTCGTAGGAAATCACTGACTTCAGCAGATTTTTGTTCTCAAACCGTGAACAGACTCCTGTTCCCTGGTCTCGGGGAACCCACCTTGGAAATCATACACAGCTCTGTTACAATGCTGTGATGCCAAAGCCCACTCAGTTAAGACCTCTTCAAAAAGAAATGCCATTCATAGCCCTAAATCTGAAGGCAGTGCTGATGGCCAGATAACCCCCACCTCAAGCACTTACCATATGGTGACAGCAAACTTGGATCAGATAATCCTGCTGACCACCGTGTGCTCAGAAAAGCCTATTGACCAACACCAGGCTATAGCTGCTGCTTTCTCCTTCATCAGTTTCCTCCTTAAGTTCTTTGGATTAAAGAAGGAAAGCCTCAGAAATGAATATTCTGGACTACATCTGTATCTGCCCTAGGGAATGTGTCAGGAAAGAAGCATTGACTCCGGTTGCCATGTGTCACTGGGGACTTTATAGTCTCTCTTTCACTGAGTTTTCTGATTTGCCACTGAGGAATGCGATGGGTGCAACCGCTGCAGGCTGGGCCAGATCCTGCCAACTCCTGAAACTTCATCAAAATTTTCTTACGTGGGAGATCAGCAGGACTGGATCTGTTCTCAGCTGTTGTCTTGTACTGAAGATCTTGTTGTTCAAGTTTTAATCAACTGAAGGGAAAAGTAATCACCTCTGCATCAAATGGTTTTATTTTGTTTCTCAGAAATCCAGGAATAGGGTTCTGTATTGGTCCAGACATTCAAAAACTGGGTTTTAGACTGTATTTCCTACTGACGGTAGCAGTGGACTGTGTCCATACAACTGGTTTGATAACTACTTTGGATCCCTCTAAGGGTCCCCTAAAAATGTTGTTGCGTGTTTCGTCTCTGAATACAAAAGGATTGTGCCCAGCAGAATGAGAGCACAGCTGAGAAAAACAGGGAGGGTGCTTCTCCCAGCTCCTCCTTGCTTCAGCCCAGTCTCTCCAATGACTGGTATAACATCTGTCAACAGGATGTATCTCCCAAAAGACTGCTGTCAGGAGAAGCGGCCTATGAGGACATTTCAAGGAAGGGAAGCAGAATGGCTGTTTGTTGAACAGCATCCCAGCACTGATCCTTTACTCATCATGTCCATGTTTTTCTGAGCATCCTTTGCTGCTCTGGTGTTCTTGGAGTTTCTGGCTGCTGGGATTTGTCAGAGACATTTAACGCTTCCTGGGACATGTTGCAAAAATGTCATTGTTTTCTCCATCAGCCTTGTAACTGTAGATATTCTTATGGCAGCTAACTACTCATGGAGGCATGGTCGGGGAGCAGACAGCCTCAGACTGTGAGAGCAACCAGCTCTGATGTTGGCCAAGCAGGGGATGGGTGAAGCATTGAGCCCAGCACATGGGAGTCTTTACTGATTGTTCAGGGAAGTTAAATCGTATTTAAAACTCACCTATTAAACAACAACAAAAAAAGAGTTTTAATTTTAGCTTGCGCCAGCTCTTTTATTTCCTCAGGTGTCTTTCTCCTCACCATTTGTCTTTCAATTTATTGTTCTTCAGTGTCGCCTCATTTATCACTCTCTGTCCTTTCGGAGATGATAACCTGAAATCTTTATCCTAAAATTACTTCGGGTGGTAAATGCTTTATTACTTGTTTTAGTCTGCAGGTTGGGAAGAAATAGGGGATTGGGGTACTGTTGTCTGTTGCACTGATTGCCGTCCAGAAAAGCTGGAGCTGAACTTCTTAGACAATTTCTTAAGCAAGTGGAAAATGGACTGTGCATAGTTTAACTGCACAGTATGCTCAGGTTGTCACTTACAGCTTGAGCAAAGATCAGAAGAAACTACTTACTCTTGCCTGGACTTCAACTCTGGAACATTAACAAGGCTTTGCAGTAATGTACTTCAAAGGAGATATTGGAAAACCGATTTTGCTAGTGTAAAATATCACTTTACTTTGCAATGTAGAAGTACAAGCCACTGCAAGTTTTTTTTTGGTCCAGCCCTGGTTCTGAGTTAAATTCAGAGCTGGTGCAACTTAGCAGATACACCGATGGCATTGGTGAAGCCACATCTTTTCCCTTCCTTGTTCTGAATTTGGCATCCAGGCCTGAAGTTTATTGTGTTATCAGCTACAAAAGGCCACCACTATGAAGTGCTGAACTCATGATTATTCAAGACTGGTACCAAGGGCTAAGGAGCAACCCTGCTGTTGCTTTCGGGCTGTTGGATGCTGAACTTAAGCACATTCACACAGACCACTTTGCTCCCACAAGAAGGGTGCACAGGCACCTGTTACTGGCCTCTCTTCAGGCATATAACCGAGGATGGGCATTTCTAGAGCAAAAGTAGGGGGTTGAAGAGTGTGTAGTGCCTGCTTATCTTCATTTGTGCTGGCTTCTTTAGAGCTTGCACTCAATCCGGTTAAACAGACCCAAGGGCAGGTCCCTGCTCCCTTCCCAATCCCCACACCACTTACCGTGACAGAATCAGCCCATTCCCAGTCCGCAGGCCCACCACACCAGTCTCTGAAATTGGATTAAAACATTAATTTAGGGGGATGTCCATCATTCCCAGGCTGGTTGTCCTGCCTTCTTCCTGCTGTCATGGATGCTCCTTTCCCACATTGAAAAAACATGCTCTCTTTGGTTTCAGAGCTCTTCTTCCCTTTCCACCTCAAAAACACAGCTGCCATCCACACTCCTGTTTTTTTCTCCATGCCAGGATGACCAAACCTTGGCTTTTTCTACCTCTCAGAGGCATGATGGCCTCTCAGCTCTGAGAATGATTTCAGGGTCTCCGGCTCCACCGTGTTAATCATATGCAATAGCCCTTGATAGTTTGGTCCTGCAGGGTACAGAGAACCTCCTAGAAATGCTGTGTGCCCTCAGTAACCACTGAAATCAGGGCAAATGGTTACACACCCTGTCCTTAGTGAAGCATCTAGCAGATGCATGTCCTAGCTGAGATGGCCTGACCCACACTGTCAGAGGTGTTTGAATGGCTGGTAGGATGTACAAAGTTTCTCATTAAGTTAGACACCTAAAACCCATTCACTTTGGGTAAACAGCTAATTTGCCTTAACCTGGAAAGTCACCATTCCTTGGCTTTCACCTTCAACCTTTCGCAGTCCCCAGTCGTGTGGTGTGGAGTAAATACCATCTCAGCTCTTGGAAGGCAAACCAGACACTGTTGGGCTGCCATAATCAATATTTGGTCACCTGAAAAGCCTGTCTTGGTCTTTTCAGGGCACAAAATTGAATTTGGCAGAGCTGAAGTGCCATCTCAGTGTTTTAGAAGCTCAGTACCATCAGGGTACTTCAAATACTTTTTGCTTTTCTGGTGCAGTATTTCTGGAGAATGATGAACTCAGACTGTTCCTCCTATTTCCAAATTCAAGTGCCAAAAAGAGAAGAACATGCTGCAACTGAACACCATTAAAACCAGCTTTTTTACATGTGGATAAATATAGTCTCAAGGGCTCCATTTTGGTGCTAAGATATGTCATACTGTATTTTCCATTGCTTGGGATCACAAAGCTGAGTCCCTATTCCAGGAAATATTTTCTGTAATCAGCAATGTCTTAAGCATTAGGATTTTACTTTTTTTCTAGTGGCTTTAGATTTTTTAACTCAGATGCACTCAACAAATACCACCCTCCCCCAATCATGTAAGTTTTATACAGTATATTTATGTAAAAACTCTTTCAAAATGTAGATGCATGTGTATTTTCCCTCAATAATAGTCTTCATCACATCAGCTGACCCAGAACTAAGGGAATCTGTTAGGATTTGATCCAGAAGTAACCAAGGTTAGTGGAAGGGCCCTCACAGATGTGTGGGCTGTGGGACCAGGTCTTCACCAATTTTTTAGAAGTCAAAAAGTGTGCAGTGAATAATAATAAAATTTAAACCCCTCCTTCTCAGAGCAGGCAGAAATCCAGCTGAAATCTGCCAGACTTAACAAGAGAGGGCTTGTGTCCTTAGGTGCTCATGAACACCCAATAAAGGAGCAGAAGTATTTAATGTCCTCCTTTATTCTTTGGTACAATACTCCAGCAAGAAGTGCAAATAATCTTAATGGCTGCATTTAGTATATGAGCCAGTCATCAAAGATGAGAGTTTTACAGTCCAGTAGTCCCTTAAATGTCAGCCGTCCTGCAGAAGAAGAGTGGTTTTGCAATGGTTTGTGCCATGCACTGGAATTCTCTTGCAGAAGACGACACGTGAACTGCACAAAACCAACACGGGTCATAGTTTTAAGTACTCATGGCCTTTCTCTTGTTTTAGTATTTCATGTTAATTCTTACCTTGAAAAACGTCTCATGTTCCTGATTTAAAACTCCAGCATCTGTGCTGTAATGGCACAGTATACCAGCAAAATACATTTTTATCCATCGTCACACTATAGATGAGCATGGGGGCATTTAGTTGACAAGCAGTTAGGTCAGGTGAGACAAGGGGATCTTGCTTCAATACCTTGTTGAAGGAGTCATGGAAGGGCAGATGTTCCCCACAGCTCACTGTGGAGGAACAGATGTTTCCAGTGGTGCTATTGCTGGATAGGTCACATAGCCCAAGTAGCCTAAAGCAGCAGGTCAGTTGCCGTGTGGCTACCTACCCACAGATATTCCTGGTCTTGATGACTGCCAAGGATGTGGGAGAGGGGAGGGAGGGTTTCAGGGAAGAAGAAAGATTGGAGTTCTGGGCTTGAGATATCTTTGTGGAGAGGGGACCTCTCACAACAGGGAAGCACAGCTGGTCCACGAGCATCATTCCTAAAGGCTTCTCTTGAGTCTTTTTCACAGCAAAGATGCTTTGAGTCCCAGCAGGGGCCAGGTAAGAGGAAGGAAGGAAGCTAGCAATATACTCAGAGCTACAATGCTGAACGGTTCATATTTTGTTTTCCTGGTGGAGATAACAGAGATTTGGCTCAGGTGGCTCTATGGTCCTTGGCTGGATAGTAGGGAAAAAAATTAGTCTTTTTTTCTTGTACCCAACTCCTGTGCATCTTCAGGGTTTGGGTGCTGAAGAATCTCCTCTTGCACCTTTCAGATTTCCATAGGAAATGTCAAGGGCTAAAACTTGGGCTCTCTCTCGTAGAAAAAGGTGACATTGCCCTGAGTTCAGGTTGTGACTCTACAAAACACTCTGCTCTGTGTTACAATGTGACAGGATGAAAATGATCATTCCCAAGTCACCCCACCTGCTTATTGCTGCTCCAGTTTCACCAGAGATTATGGACATTATGTCTGCTTATAAATGTACCCATTAAATTTCCCAATCCCTGTTCTGCCAGACCTAGTCAGGATGTGCCCACATGAGCAGTTATTTCAGCAGCCTTCACCTTCAGGGACCTGCTTGCTATAAAACACTCACCTGGGGAATGGTATTGTGACACTTTCATGAACACAGGCAGGGATGTCAAGTACAGCCAGGCATTTGCTGCAGTATGGTCCAACAGAGGTGGAAGTCTCAAGTGCAGGCTTTGAAGGGAGTTGAGTCTTCTCATGTAGGACAAGGCAAGCACTTAAACCCTCCTGTCTCTTATGGAACAACGGAAATTAGCTCCACAACCAGCAGTTATGGTCCATTTGTGGTGATGCACGTTGAAAAACTTTGAATTGTTTTGCATTCCAGTTTGTACTGAAGATTTGATTCAAACTTTGTGATATATTCCCTTTGGTGTGTTACAAATGTATGTATGTATATATATATGTGTATATATGTGTGTGTATATATATACATATAAATCAATCAATGCTGGTGTTTTTACTTTTTAAAGTTCACAGGGCAAAGGGCATGTTTGCTGTAAGATTCGATTCTGTATATATGTTCTCATGTAAATAAGTGAAAATCTATATTCAGAGTTATATTTTAATTTTTATTCAAAATGAAAAAAAATCCCCTTTTTACTTGAAACAATTGTAAGCCACGTTGTTAATAAAGTAACAATAAATCCTATCTCTCTCCAGGGTATTTTTTTTTGTTTGGCTGGACAGTAACCATTGTGTTTTGATGTATTTGGCTCATCCCTGAGGACATAAGGTGAGAAAGCCATCTGCTTGGCTTCACTGCTAATACAAATTTAGCTCCATCTTGAGTGACCTCATGCATCTTCTAGGACAGGCCGGTCAAGATTTGTCCCTTATGGTGTTAGACACTTACAGAGGCACCTCTGGAGGATCTCTTTTTGTCCCTAGAGGGAAGCACCTGCAATGAGATTTAGGTTGGTCAAGTTGAATCAACTTAGGGAACTGCCTTTCTTCAGTGCCTTTGGAGGACATCAAGAAAAGATGAACTCTTCATTTAGGTTAATGCTAAGAGAAGGTGAACCTGAGCCAGTAGCCAGTCTACATGGATGGGTGTCCTGG
The DNA here is from genome assembly GCF_011004875.1 of Balearica regulorum gibbericeps. Classification (NCBI taxonomy): domain Eukaryota; kingdom Metazoa; phylum Chordata; class Aves; order Gruiformes; family Gruidae; genus Balearica; species Balearica regulorum. The sequence continues at coordinate 4,734,693 of NC_046184.1, read as the reverse complement.
TTTTGGCAGGGAAAGAGTTAATTTTCTTCCTAGCAGCAGGTATAGTGCTGTGTTTTGGATTTAGGATGACAATAATGTTGATAACACACTGATGTTTTTAGTTTTTGCCAAGCAGTCAAGGACTTAGCTTCTCATACTGCCCTCCTAATGCAAAGGCAGGGGGCACCCAAGAAGCTGAGAGGGGACACAGCCAGGACAGCTGACCCAAACTGGCCAAAGGGATATTCCATACCATATGACATCATACTCTGTATATAACTGGAGGAGTTGGCTGGGAGGGAGCACAGCTCAGGAACTAGCTGAGCATTGGTTCTGGGTAGTGAACAATTGTGCTGTGCATCGCTTCTTTTGTATATTCTTTTATCATTGTTATTATTATTATCCTTTTCTGTACTATTAAACTGTCTTTATCTCAACCCATGAGTTTTACTTTTTTCGATTCTCTCCCACATCCCACTGGTGGGGGCGGGGGGGGGGGGGGGCATGGTGTGTGAGTAAATGTCTGTGTGGTTGTTTTAGCTACCTGCCGGGTTAAACCATGACAACGGGCATAGGTTGCATCCCTTAGAGCACCATGCACACACAACAGCATGACTTCCAGGGAGTGCAGGCTCCTGTCCAAGCAGAGCTGTGCCACCACATCTACGTGCTCTGCATGCTCCACACTCCAGCCCTAATGAATGTGCCCGAACTCCCTGGACCACACTCCTGCCCTCACTGAGCCCCAGACCTCCAGGGAGGTGCAACGCAGGCTCCCTGGCTCAACCCTCCATAGATGCCAAGCTGCAGCCTCAGTTTGTAGGATCTGAGTTTATATGACTGCAAATTCTTCCCAGGAGCAGTATGGCAGAACATGGAATGAGAAAGATGGTGGGTGGGTGAAGAGACACAAGAACATCTGAGGACCTCCTAGGAGAGTGACAGGGCCAGAGGTGAAAGGAATGAAGGTAACGCAGTAAGCAACAGGTAAGGAAGGTTGTAGTGAGAGAGGAGCTGATGGTGGCAGGACAAGAATTACAGCAGGGCCACAGCACATGGAGCAGAAACAATAAACAAAACTTCCCAAGGTGTGCAGCAGCCATTGAATATGGCAGGAGACCTCTAAATGGTGTCCTGAGTCCTGCCCAGAAAGACTCTTTCTTGGGCTAGCTCAGCTACTGGGCATTTGCCATTGGTCTCATCACCTGTCCCCTCTGTCCCAGTGAAAGTGGGTTAGTGCACACCCCAAGACAGCAGCATTGCATCTGTTGCCATGTGCATGGGAGAAAGTGAGCACAGAGTCTACACAATTAGCTAACAACTCGAGTCATCCTTGTTTTGGTTTTGCTCCGTCAATCCCATTCAGATGTTTCTTGTGGATACAGCAAAAAGAGGAGAGACAACCTTGCTCCTTCTGTCATCCTTTTCTCTTAGTTCTTTAAGACTGGCCATTCTTTAGTGGGCAAAAATACAAGTATGGGCAAGCAAGTGGGTTTATAGTGATTTAAAAAGGGATCAAACCACTGGAAAGATTTTTTTTTTTTTTTTTTTTTACAATGTCAATGAAGTCTTGGGATGGAAATCCTCTGTGTTACTCATTATGATCCTGTAACTGCAGCCCATGCTTTGGGAAGCACAACAGTGCAGATGTAGTCAGAGAAGTGACCTGTCCAAACAGCCTTAAAGCATCAGGCCAATGGATAGTGATGTGTGTTGACATGTGGCTTGCTAGACCATGGACGTCCTCACTGAGAGGTGATGTAGAGAATGGGAAAGATTTATACAAGGAAATAATTCTGAGCTAAGTCTGACAGTGACATAAAACTAAAAGAGCAAAAGCTTGAATGTTTTATGATATTCCTCGGAATCCAGAGGTGAAAATAAATCCATGTATCTCCCTGCAGCTTATTACATAGTCATTTAAAAGTAATGCAAAGGTCAGACACTGGTTTTTAAATTTCTGCCCCAGCTCAGGGAAGACATGCTCAGAGCTCTGCAAAGAGCTAATTTTTAAAGAATGTAATGCAAAGTGATTTTAGTAAACCTCTGGCAAGATAGTCCAACAGAGCTCCTTGAAATTAATGACCAACACATGAAATATAGTTGTCATATATAATTTCCTTCAGGGAAAAAGATCTTCCAGCCTTGCTTCTGACATCACAGGCCAAGATTCTGAAGACTAGCCTCCATTTTTAGTATTGCAGTTTTTCATGCACAATTAATTTCGGAAAGATTTCTAGTTACTTCACCTGATTTGTGGACACAATCAAGCACTTGTGTTAGAAGCAGTATGAACACCAACATGTTGTCATGTACCCCTTAAAAAAACACCTACAAAAATAAAGTTGTATTTTCAGGTCTCTGAGGAAACACCATCTTTCTTTTTTGCACACAAAATGAACAAGAAAAGTAGGTAGTTGTAGTTCATTCCTAGGATTTTTTGATAGACTTTCAAGATTAATAATTATTGGTTTTAATAACCATATTGTTGCTGTTACAGCTACTTTTGTTGGCATTGTTATTGCTTTTTTAATTTCAAGATTCATGTGTGTCAGTGAAATGTAATGATTCTCAGTGTCCTCCTACTGCTACAATATTTACTTAAGAATGCTCTGGCTATAATGTCTCTACTCAGTTACCGTAAGTTGATTTTATAACTTCATCTCAACCGAAGATGTAAGCATGTTGTCTTCTCTAATAAGAAGTCATAAAATCTTAAAACCAGAGAAAAATAGTGCTGCAGGACACCTTCAGGTGTCAGCTTGACTGTTTCCCCTGCACAAGGCAGGACCAATTAGACAAATCTTATTCCTATTTGGCATTTGTTTAACCTGACCTTCGGATGGGTGTCAAAATAAGACCTCCAGCAACAAGCGATTTCCCAGCACCTCTACAGGATATATAAAAAAAGGTGATGGCATTTCAATGATGAAACATAATATTCCCAGACAAAACCACTGAGCTGATGGTGCCGTTGAATGGCCATCGCAAAATGAAAAGCTCAAAATGACTGGTGATTAATGTAGAAATTGATAAACATAAAAGCAGAAAATTCACAGTTAAGATGGATTAAATTTCAAGTTTGGGAGGTAGAACATATGATCTGGAGGTTACAACAGAAGATGGTACTACAGGCAACTTCCCTGCAATACACAGTGCTGCCACCATGGCGCTTGAGTCTCTGGATAAGTCATCTCTGGAAATAAAGCTTTGTAACACAGAGCTCCTAGGTTGCACCCAGGCAACTCAATGGCCCACTGACTCACAGCCGTACTGGCTGAAGAATCATAGAATCATAGAATCATAGAACAGTTTGGGTTGGAAGGGACCTTAAAGATCACGTAGTTCCAACCACCCTGCTGCGGGCAGGGACACCCTCCACTAGACCACGTTGCCCAAAGCCTCATCCAACCTGGCCTTGAACACTTCCAGGGATGGGGCCTCCACAACCTCTCTGGGCAACCTGTTCCAGTGCCTCACCACCCTCACAGGGAAGAATTTCTTTCTAACATCTAATCTAAATCGACCCTCCTTCAGCTTAAACCCATTCCCCCTTGTCCTGTCACTACACTCCCTGATAAACAGTCCCTCACCATCTTTCCTGTAGGCTCCTTCAGGTATCGGTAAGCCGCGTATCCAAATGTCGGATCCAAAACTGCAAGGGCTAAACAGTTTGCCCAGCAATGCCTAATGGTGAGTTGGTGAGTCAGACTAGAGCTGTTAGCCATAAAGAAGAGTAGATGGCCTTGATTGACAGTCAACCTCAAATGCTTCGGAATCGGTTGGACACTCTCCCATACCAGTTTAGGGAATGCAATACCCATGACGGACATGGAATGGGAATGCTTGAGCATGCATTCCTTCCAGGCATGATCATAGAATCATAGAATGGTTTGTGTTGGAAGGGACCTTAAATATCACTTAGTTCCAACCCTCTGCCATGGGCCGGGATACCCTCTGCTAGACCAGGTCATGATAATACATGATAACACAGTCTCCTTTAGTGGACAACTCCCACTAGCTAGAGAGAGAGGTAGGAAGAGCCCTTAGCTCCTGAACACCTGTTAGCTCTTGATAATCCTGCTCTGGGTGGGATTTCCAAGGTGATGGCTTTCTGGAACCTGCCTTTTGTTCCCAAGAGAAGACGACATTGACCACTTTCCTGACTCAGCCCAGGATTAACAGCAATCTTTCATTCTCTGCCCTAAACAGAGCTTTTAATTTAAGAGCCTCTTTTTGTTAAGACATGTAAACCTAAAAATGTCCATAAGAACCAATGTAAATTTTTCATGTAAATGTGGAGTCTGCACAGAGCAGAAGGGAGAGAAATAGAAGAAATGAAGAAAGGAAGGAAAGCAAGCAGGTCTCAACCCAACACCAGGGCCCTTGACCACAAAACTTAAGGACAGATACACTTTTAATTTTACTCATGAGAAAGTGAAGCCGTATGAAGGCACCATTTGAACTAATTTCCCCATATCAGCTTCATTCTTGCACTCTTTCTGAGTGTGTCGGTGGCTCCTAATCACGTGCAGAAAGCTCTATACCTAACAGCTTTATCTTATTGGGGCTATGGTAGATAACAGGCCCAAATATTTGTTGGCAATGAGGTGGCTGGAGGAAAAGATGGTGTTCACAGATCTCAAAGAGGGTCCTCACCAAGAGGTACAGATGCAGCAATGATCAAAGATTGGGAAGCATGTGATAGAGGGGTCTGGTCCATATCTAGTGAGGACAGTATTTCCTTTGACTTTTAAATGAGCTGGAGCCAGCCAGGATGCCTAGTGCCTGATGGGATGGACAACAGGATGGAAAGTGAAGAGGCTGGAAATCTAACTGCAGACTGCTGAATGATGCACCCCATGTTAGGGGATATTGTTTTCTGCCATGATTCCCCTGAAACCCAATAAAACATGTTCAGAAATGTGTTCCAAAGTTTTATTTCTCCTCTGGAAATGGAGCTGCTATTGCATAGGCATTTTGAAGTTGCTTTCCGGGGGCTTTTTCTCTCTTTTTTTTTTTTTTTTTCTTCTTCTTAATTCCTTTAATAAGAAGCAGATTTTTGTTTCCATTTACAATCGTTAAGCTGCAGTGTCTATGTGCGTGCGTGTGTATCTGTATGTGAGAGTCTCCAGTCCATTGTGAAACACAAACCAGAATATCAAGTCTTTGCATTTCCTTAGATCGTTTTTTATCTGATATTGAATTAAGTAAAGGGCTTAATGTTCAAAGTGGTGTTTGGGGAGTTACTCACACAAGTTCTGTTATTGCTTTTAATGGGATTTGTGCAGATTGCTTTGAAGATGAGTCCCTTAATGTAGAATAGGAAAAGACATTCTAAATTGTAACTTATTTCAGACAAATCTATCTTTATTTTTTACTGATAGAGTATTAGAGACATGAGACAAGGAAGCATTTACTGCATTTTTTCATATATTAGTATTATTGACAGGCATGTGAAGGCAAGTTTGGTTCAGATAATCCAGTGAATACTTTGCTGAACTTTTAGAAGTGGAAAGAAAAGTACTTTAAATTTTGAAATTACAATGAAAATTGGTGACATTTCAGAGAATACAGAGCTGGAAAGAAAAGGTCATAAAACATATCCTAGACACTGTAGACTCAATACTGATGGAAATCTTAGTTTGCAAAGTGGACACCTCAGCCTGCAGCTCTCTAGTACCTCCCTTAGTTATTGCACTAAGAAGTGATGACCACTCTGCTTTTAAGATGTGACTAGGAGCAGAAAAGAGAAGGCAAAGGGAAGTCTGGCTGATGGGACTGGCTGGATGGTCTCACTGAAAGAGTTGTGGTCAAAGGCTCAATGTCCAAGTGGAGAACAGTGACGCGTGGTGTTTCTCAGGGGTCAGTACTGGGACCAGCACTGTTCAACATCTTTGTCGGCAACATGGACGGTGGGATCAAGTGCACCCTCAGCAAGTTTGCCAACGACACCAAGCTGTGTGGTACAGTTGACATGCTGGAGGGAAGGGATGCCATCCAGAGGGACCTGGACAGGCTGGAGAGGTGGGCCCCTGAGAACCACATGAAGTTCAACAAGGCCAAGTGCAAGGTCCTGCACGTGGGTCGGGGCAATCCCAAGCACAACCACAGGCTGAGCAAGGAATGGGTTGAAAGCAGCCCCAAGGAGAAGGACTTGGGGGTATTGATTGATGAGAAGCTCAACATGAGCCAGCAGTGTGCGCTTGCAGCCCAGAAGGCCAACCGTGTCCTGGGCTGCATCACGAGAACTGTGACCAGCAGGTCGAGGGAGGGGATCCTGCCCCTCTACTCCGCTTTTGTGAGACCCCACCTGGAGTACTGCGTCCAGCTCTGGGGGCCCCAGTACAGGAGAGACATGGAGCTGTTGGAGCGAGTCCAGAGGAGGCCATGAAGATGATCAGAGGGCTGGAGCACCTCTCCTGTGAGGACAGGCTGAGAGAGTTGGGGTTGTTCAGCCTGGAGAAGAGAAGGCTCCGGGGAGATCTAATTGTGGCTTACCAGTACCTGAAGGGGCCTACAGGAAAGCTGGTGAGGGACTGTTTATGAGGGAGTGCAGTGACAGGACAAGGGGGAATGGGTTTAAGCTGAAGGAAGGTCAGTTTAGATTAGATGTTAGAAAGAAATTCTTCCCTGTTAGAGTGGTGAGGCACTGGCACAGGTTGCCCAGAGAAGCTGTGGCTGCCCCATCCCTGGAAGTGTTCAAGACCAGGTTGGATGAGGCTTTGGGCAATGTGGTCTAGTGGAGGGTGTCCCTGCCTGCAGCAGGGGGCTTGGAACTAGATGATCTTTGACGTCCCTTCCAACCCAAACCGTTCTATGATTCTACGACTGTAGAGAAAAAGTCTTGAGGATACAGCATAATGCATTTTCTTGAGAAATCTCATCCCTTCTGACTCCAGAGAAGAGTCAGATGAGGCTTGTCTTATATGAGCTGAGAACAGGGAAGCCTGGGCCTATCAAGCAACCTGTGGGCTGAGTCATGCAGCCACTGAGGACAGAGCAGGGCAGTGCTAGGATAAGTGTTATTTAATTTTCAGGTGCGTGGGCAGAGAGCATCTCACCTGACTCCAGCCAAGGCTGGAGCTAGTGATCACCACAGAGCATCCAAGACATATATGGGTATATATCCAAGGAAAAGTCATACCTTCTTGGAGCAGCAGCTAGAAGTGGCATTTTTGAGGTCTCTTAGATAGCAGTAGGTGCCTGTGTTGAATCAACTCGTTCAAGTCCCACCTGGCTATCTACTTGTATGGCTCCACTGACTGTACCAAATACAATCATAGACACCAACATGCTAGCAGACACTCTCATGTAGGCTTCCATTAGCCTTAGTGGGATAACCGAGGTCCACGCCTCTTTTGTGGTTTCTGTCTCTGGAGGAATGCATGGGGTGATAACCACACTGGTCCAGGCACCTTCTCTAATACTGATGAGCAGTTTATGGCTAGCTTTCTCACTGCTGAGCTTGCAGTGAAGATTTGTGGCCTGCTTTCTTCTCAGATTCTTGCAACCCCTCTCTTTTATCCTCTGATCTGGATGATAAAGTTGACAGAAGCTATATAAATTATAGTCTTTGGAGTATTAATTGCCTGTTTCTAAAAGATTAATTACAGAATATCTCTTACATTCACAGATGAGTGTTAGTGAGACATGCAGTATTATTCAACAGTTATCTCTTTCTGAATCACCCAGTCTGTTCTGGATGTAAACCAGTTGATAGTTTCTGAGCAGCAGAGGTGTGAAGAAGTTATAGGGGAGAGTTAGTAGAAACTTTTGTGCTTTATCTACTTCTCATAACTGCCTACGTATAGGTTTGTGGTCCATAGTAAACATGGAGCAATTTAATGCACTTAACCCACAAGCCAAGGTTACATTGTCACCTCAGTGTCAGCACTCTTTCTGCCTCAGTGAGTGGTCCCATCCCCTCCCTGTGTCCTTTCTGCTTTCTCACTTGTGCTGTGAGTATTTTGACAGTTGGGAAATTCATCTGGTTAAAGACTAACCCACATTAAAAAACTATCATATCTTTCAAGTGGCTCCTTTTCCCCAGTATATCTATCATCTGCCTCGATGCATGAGGTCTTCCATCAGTGTTTTGGGATGGGTAGGAACACGCACTTGGGAAAGAAAGGAGGAAAGGATCATATTTTTCATTTGCCCATGGATTTACACTGAAATCAGGTATGGGAATTGGCAATAGTCCTGGAGACAAGGGCAGACACTTCATACCACGTGCGCAGCAGGAGAATTGTTATGTGTCAAACAGTTCACCTTGCACTCAAGCATCCATAAGCCAAGCTAAGCACCACCAGACCAAACCCAGAAGATCTCCATCCTAGAGAAATAATTTCACTACATATTTGAAAGCCATGCCTCAAAGACATACAGAAGCAATGCAAAGAAACCACATGGAGGGGATCTCATCAATATTTATAAACATCTAAAGAGCGAGTGTCAAGAGGATGGGGCTAGATTCTTCTCTACGGTGCCCAGAGACAGGACAAGGGGCAATAGGCACAAACAGGAACACAGGAAGTTCCATCTGAGTATGAGGAGAAACTTCTTCACTCTGAGGGTGACGAGCACTGGGACAGGCTGCCCAGAGAGGTTGTGGAGTCTCCCTCTCTGGAGAGATTCAAAACCTGCCTGGATGTGATCCTGCTTTAGTAGGAGGGTTGGACTAGGTGATCTCTAGAGGTCCCTTCCAACCCCTACCAGTTTGGGATTCTGTGATGAACTGAGGAGCTGCGCTGATGAATTCACATGCAAAGATGTTTCTGAGTCCTAAACAAGTAATTCTATGGTTGACCGGGTTGATTTATATCTCTCCAGTCTGAGGCATTCTGTCACATGCCCATATTTCCTCCATAAAAGATAACCAATCTTTTTCAACTGACTTCAGTTTTGTCACCAGTTATCCACACTTTTCACTTGGATGAAAGCTTGACTTACTATATTTTTGCTCTATTAAAAAAAATCTTTAAAAATGTTAAATGCCATTTCCCTCTCCCTCTGCCAAAAAAGAAAAAAAACAACTGAGGAGGTTCACCAGCACAATTCTGTAACTATCCAGTCACATAAACACATATTTAAATTTTAGCACCCAAATAGTTCTGAACTCTGAAGTTTTGGAAGGAGTTTTGAGGTGTTTTCTGCTGGGCAGTAGGAAATGCCTTCAGATATATCTGATATTATCAATTAAAAACCTGCTTTATTAGTGACTGCTTTCTGGTGATATATGTATTTTACAAATGTTTCCAGAATTACCACTTGAAATATAGCCATTCTTACTCTGTTTTAAATTTTCATAACCTTGAGATGTTGTTTTCTTTGCTAATTAATGCTCTACTTTCTCAACTCCCCACCCTTGTATGTTTCTCAGTTCCTCATACCGTGGTCTATCAACAACACTTAATTTTAGCTTTTCAGGCATATCCACCACATCTAAATTCCTTCTATAGCCAAGGAAGGAGACAAGCACCTCCAGAGGACAGTTTATCTCATCTGTTTGCGACCATTACCCAGGGCAGGATGAATTGCCTTTTGCAGAAAAGGGAGACATATGTCTCCAGAGGACAACTAACTTAGTCAATGTATCTAAATTTTGGATACATGAAATCAAAGAAATCTCACCATGAAGTTCCTTTGGGGATAAAAATTGATTTAGTTGACTTTGGAGTCCTAATATTTTTCTTACTCCTATTCCGAGTAGTTTTCACATAACTGACATTAAGAAACCACGGGCCCTTTGAAATCAAGAATCTTCACTGCAGACCAGTTCTGATGCACTGTCCTGGTTCTGGCAAGGATAGAGTTAATTTCACAAGGAGCCAGGAGAGGCGAGCCAAGCTGGCCAGGGGCTATTCCATACCATGGGACGTCATGCTTACCATAAAAGGGGGCTAGTCGGGCAGGGACAGGCTCGGCATGGCTCTGGGATGGGTTGAGCGTCCAGTTGGTCGGTTGTCGGATTGGTAAATCATTCTCTGTTATCACCCATTGTTAATATCTGTTATCAGCACTGTTGTTGATTGTTTTCCCTCTCCCTTGCTGTCCCAGTAAACTGCCCTTATCCCAGCCCTAGAGGCTTTGCCGTTGGTTTTCCATTCTCCTCCCCATCCCACTGGGGGAGGGGTGAGCGAGCTGCGCGTGGCGCTTAGCTACCGGCTGGGGCTAAACCACGTCAGTCCTTTTTGGCACCCAACGTTGGATGCCAAAAAGGACTGTGGTGGGTTGACCCTGGCTGAGGGCCATGTGCCCACCAGAGCCGCTCTATCACTCCCCTCCTTCACTAGACAGGGGAGAAAAGGTATAACAAAAAGCTTGTGGGTCGAGATAAGGATAGGGAGAGCTCACTCACTATCATCACAAGCAAAAGAGACTGAACTTAGAGAGGAAATTCATCTAATTTATTACTAAGCAAAACAGAGTAGAGGAATGAGAAATAAAACCAAATCTTAAAACACCTCCCCCCACCCCTCCCATCTTCCTGGGCCCAACTTCACTCCCAGCTTCAACCTCCACCCTCCTCAGCGGCACAGGGGGACAGGGAATGGGGGTTACGGTCAGTTCATCACACAGTGTTTCTGCTGCTGCTTCATCCTCAGGGGGAGGACTCCTCTCATCATTCCCCTGCTCCAACATGGAGTCCCTCTCATGGGAAACAGTCCTTCATGAACTTCTCCAGCATGGAGTCTCTCCCACGGGCTACAGTCCTTCACAAACTGCTCCAGCGTGGTCTCTTCCATGGGGTGCAGACCTTCAGGAGCAAACTGCTCCAGCATGGGGTCCCCCACGGGGTCACAAGTCCTGTCAGCAAACCTGCTCCAGCGTGGGCTCCTCTCTCCATGGGTCCACAGGTCCTGCCAGGAGCCTGCTCCAGCGTGGGCTTCCCACAGGCCACAGCCTCCTTCAGGTGTCTCCACCTGCTCCGGCGTGGGGTCCTCCACGGGCTGCAGGTGGAATCTCTACACCCCCTCATCCTCCCTCCATGGGCTGCAGGGGGACAGCCTGCTTCACCATGGTCTTCACCACGGGCTGCAGGGGAATCTCTGCTCCGGCGCCTGGAGCACCTCCTGCCCGTCCTTCTGCACTGACCTTGGTGTCTGCAGAGTTTCTTACATCTTCTCACTCCTCTCTCTGGCTGCAAAAGCTCTCCCTAACTGGTTTTTTTTTTCTTCTTAAATATGTTATCACAGAGGCGCTGATTGGCTTGGCCTTGGCCAGTGGCGGGTCCGTCTTGGAGCCGGCTGGCATTGGCTCTATCAGACACAGGGGAAGCTTCTAGCAGCTTCTCACAGAAGCCACCCCTGTAGCCCCCCCACTACCAAAACCTTGCCACGCAAATCCAACACATGTACTCTTCTACTTAATGGAAACTGAATCAACTTAATGCAGACTTGTTTTTACTACAAGCTCTTCTAAAACTTGGTCTTCCTTCATAGACAACCTCATCACTTTTTGCCCACGTGACTGTCACAATGTCTCCTATGTCAGTGCCATCATCAGGGATATTTTTTCCTTTAACAAGAGATTCTGCCCACGTGCAAGTCCAGACATGGCGATTCATCACAATCTTGATACCATCTTCAGGGAACTTGTCCTACCATCTAGTCCAAAAGGACTTCAGTTCAAATAGGTTCTCTGTCAGTCATGCTGTATTATCTTAATACTTCTCCTTATATCCTAAGCATGCAACTCTCTTCATTCAATTCATTCTTGGACAGCTGTTAACGTTTCTGTCTGCATCACAGATTTATGCATAGCAGAAACAGATTTCCTTTATTGTCCTATCAGGAATCTGTTGGGTTTTACCCATTTGGTTCCTTAGAATCCTTATTTTAAACTCAGCAGTTTGTTTTCTTAGCTCATATCTATACGATCAAGACTCACAGGCAGATGTGTCCTAGATCTCCTGCAGGAGCTGCACAGAGAAGTGCTGTTTCAGGGGAGTGCCCAACCAACATCAGAAGCCTTGCTGCAAGGTGAGGTTCATCTCCCAGAGGAGCACATTGCTCTAACACTGATAAACAGCTTGAAGAACAGAGCCACGTCCCAGACATGTACCTGGGAGCTCCACCTGTAAAAGACTGGGTGGACTTAGGCTTGACAGTAAACCCCTTTTTTTTTTTTTAGGTATAGTTCACAAATTAAGTTATTAGTTTACAAAATAAATTTTTAATATAATTCACCGGTTCCTTCCCTTATCATGAACACTCTTTATTTGATACTCATCATCTTCTTTTCCTTATGGCATTCCTTAATCCATCACTCTGCCCTGATTTCCCTGTTCTTATCTCAAAAATCAAGACCAACTATTTTCACATTTATATACACAGAAGAGAACCTTGTGAGTTTTCAGAAGGAAGTACTCAGCTGTATCTGAGTACTGCCCTAAGGCAGTAACTATTTACTGCAAGCAAAGGCAGGTACTTAGCTGAATAAAATGATTCCCTGATAATATAATTCCCAAGATAGAGAGGGAAAAGCACAGGGACAGGATAAGAGACTTTAATTGTCTCCCTTTTCCAGCAGGAAGCTAGTAGAAGGAATAATTGTTAATTGCTGTTAATTGTTAATTGCTGCCTCCCCCATCTGCAAAGCTTTCATTAGGAGCTAATGAAAACTAAGAAGAGCTTGAATGGGTATATTGCTCTCTGGTTCTACAACTTGTTTCCTGTATAGCAGAAAAAAAAGGTAAGTTTTCTTTTGATATTTGTTTAGCAGGATGCTTAGAGCCTCTAGCCCTGCTACGTGATTTCAACCATGCCAGAGGAGCTCATCACTGTGAAGAGTATAATGGCTTCCAAAACATGATGAGTATTTTGCTTTTATTTTGTCTCTTTTCTGCACTGCTTATCTCATGAGAGGGACACTTGTCCTCTAGGAGTGCACACTGCATGGTTTTCTTTGATGAAAAGTCTCTTGATGACAGCCCCAAAGCATGACTCAAGAAATTTGTCTCAAGACCCATTTCTGCTACAGCCATTCTAGAAAGCACCTGCTCCCAGGACAGTGGCTTTGTCAGGTTACCTGGGGATCATCTGATCTTCAGAAAGCCTCTGCACCTTGAACTGTAGATAATGAAAATGATTGCTTTTATTATACCACACTGGGAACGTGCTTAGTTGAATCTCAGGTTTGTAGAGAACTGGAGGGTGATGGCCAATGGGCAGAACCCACCACAACATGTGCTTCAGGACACCCATTTTTGTTATTCTGTCCTTGCAATAGCAGGTCCTTGTACAAATAAATCTAAGGTCACTTCATTTGTTTCAAGTATTAACTCTGAGGCTTAAAAAGGAAACTGAGAAACCCACTTTCAATTCCCACTATTAATTATTGTGGCAAAATGTTCACATGTGTGTCTCTTGACAAGCTTTGCATCTCCTCTTATGAAGCCTTTTACCTCATCCAGCCTTATTAATCTGTTCTTATTTTAATCAAATCTGGAAGCACTGGGCTGTATGTGGGATAGGAAGATGGCAGATCAGTACCGAGAGCCGTAATTCAGGAGCTGCCTTACCTTCTACCAGTCGCTGTATCTATTTTGTGTATCTTTCCATCTCCCCATCTGTAAAATGTGCAAAGTATTGCTTACTGCACTTCAAAAATCTTGTGAGTTCCTTAGTTGTGGATAACTAAATATTATGACATATAAAAGCACAGGGTATAGATATATCATAGATTTCACGCTTGTATTTCACACTCTCTATTAATGTGGCACTCCATGGTGACATGATATTTACCAAAGACTTCCCGGGACCAGATTTGATTTTTTTTTTTTTTCAAGGCTAAAAACTGTTAAGCTCAGTGTTTATCTGCAATGGTAAGGGAAGGTGCTCAATGAATGGTAATGATAGGTTTCTAGTCATAAAAATAGCCTTTCCTATGTTGAGGAAAGAAAAAAAAAAAAAAAAAGAAAAAGAAAATACCCTAGGAGATTTTTCAGGCATTAAGGCAGTCAAATTGTCTTTTTAAATAGTGTGGAAATTGACAGATCATAAAAAATAGAGAGAACAATCATTGGAGAGTGTACGATAATCTGGCAATATGGAAATTACAAATTTTAATATTTCCCCCCGAGTCAATGAAATATGCAAAGAACAACTGCATAATACAGCAAGCTCTGTGTAATCCCTAGGTAGCTATAGTTAGCAAGATACTCTGTCCTGGTTGTTTTTTTCTTGGTTAATAACAAATCCACCAAATTACTTCAATGGTGAAGGACAGAAAAATCCCCTCTGAAGTTCAATTGTTGCACAAAACTGCTCTATCCAATACCCAAATTTAATGATGCTCTGGTAGTTTCTGATCTTGCTGAATTCTTATTGCAGCATGAAAAGTCAGTTGGCCTAAATTTGTGCAGCTGCCATCAGCATTCATTTGCCATAATGGATTTTCTTGGTGATCCATCAAACCCAGCATTTTTCTCCAGCAGAAACCAGCAAGCCATCTGAAACAGTGGGGAGGTCTGTTCCCTGAACCATGCTCATCAGCTTGTAACTGGTTTCCTTTTTAAATCAAACATTTTTCTTGCAAATTTGAAAGATATCTGAATGGATATCAGATTCAGGATTCCTCTCCTTTTGGTAATAGAACTGCAGAGTAAAAGATTAATTCCTTCTTTAAAGAGTGAAAAATATTTTGTTAACTAATGACAGTCACAATGTGACAACAGTGTTATGTTCCTGTGGCATGCAAACCTTTGCTAGACAAACAGCAGCATCAAACTCACCAAGCAGATAGCTGTCTATAAAATGTGACTGAAAGAGGTTTGCCTTTTCATAGAATCATAGAATGGTTTGGGTTCGAAGGGACCTTAAAGACCATCTAGTTCCAACCCCCCTGCCATGGGCAGGGACACCCTCCACTAGACCAGGTTGCCCAAAGCCCCATCCAACCTGGTCTTGAACACTGCCAGGGATGGGGCATCCACAGCTTCTCTGGGCAACCTGTGCCAGTGCCTCACCACTCTAACAGTAAAGAATTTCTTCCTTATATCTATTCTAAATCTCCTTTCCTTCAGTTTAAAGCCATTCCTCCTTGTCCTATCACTCCATGCCCTTGTAAGAAGTCCCTCTCCAGCTTTGTTGTAGGCCCCTTTAGTTTACTGGAAGGCTGCAATAAGGTCTCCCTGCAGCCTTCTCTTCTCCAGGCTGAACAACCCCAACTCTCTCAGCCTGTACCCATAGCAGAGATGCTCCAGCCCTCTGATCATCTTCATGGCCCTCCTCTGGACTCACTCCAACAGCTCCATGTCTGTCTTGTACTGGGGTCCCCAGAGCTGGACGCAGTATTGCAGGTGGGATCTCATGAGAGTGGATAGAGGGGGAGAACCACATCCCTCAACCAGGATACTGTTGGCTTTCTGGGCTGCAAGTACACATTGCTGTTTCATGTTGAGCTTTTCAACAACCAACACCCCCAAGTCCTTCTCCTCAGGGCTGCTGTCAGTCCATTCTCAGCCCAGCCTGTAGTCATGCTTGGGATTGCCCCAACTCACATGCAGGACCTTGCACTTGGCCTTGTTGAACTTCGTGCAGTTGGCATGGGCCCACCTCTCCAGCCTGTCCAGGTCCCTCTGGATGGCATCCCTTCCCTCCAGTGTGTTGACCGCACCACACAACTTGGTGTTGTCAGCAAAGTTGCTGACGGTGCACTCAAATCTCTTCTGCTTAACAGCTCCTTTTTCCAAGAGGTTTTGTTTAGTTTCAGTGCCTGAGCTGCACTTGGAATAATGGATTGCAGCAATTTCAAAATACAGCAGAAAACAGCCAGAGCTTTCTCAGGCTCCCAATTCAGAAGAGCACTTCAGCATCTGCTTAATTTAAGCTTATACTTAACGGTCTAAAGGGCTGAACAACACACTTATGCCCCTCTAATTAGAGATTACTCAAATCATGCTTCAATGCAGATCAGCAGCAGCAGATGACTCAACCTATCTTCCCTTAATGCAGGGCCAGAAGCAAGTCCAATGTTTGGAAAACCTGCATCTAACAAAGAGGCACAAGGGGTTTGTCTATTCTTAGGGTTACGCAGGCATATTCTGGTCTAAATTAGATGGGAAGGCACTGGCAGGACTTTCCAGAGAGTCCTGAATGAAGAAGAAATGCTGTGTACAGACAATGTTGAAATAAGACCATTTTATTCAATCCTTCTCTGGTAAGCATGGAAGGAAGCTGCACTGTGAAATTATGCTTATGTTGCCCAGAGAGGTGATGTTGAGAGCTCAAGGCTGACTCACCTGAAATTAAAGTATCTCCAAACATGAGTGTTGTAGTCTTATACTAAATCCAAAACATAGCACTATACTATCTACTAGGAAGAAAATTAACTCTATCTGAGACAAAACCAGGGGCTGACCTGCTGGGAAGCAGCACTGGGGACAAGGACCTGGAAGCCCTGGTGGACAACAACTCCATGAGCCAGCAATGTGCCCTCATGGCCAAGAAGGCCAATGGTATCCTGGGGTGCATTAAGAAGAGTGTGGCCAGCAGGTCGAGGAAGGTTATTCTCCCCATCTACTCTGCCCTGGTGAGGGCACATCTGGAGTTCTGTGTCCAGTGCTGGGCTTCCCCAGTCCAGGAAAGACAGGGAGCTACTGGAGAGAGTCCAGCCAAGGGCTATGAGGGTGATGAGGGTACCGGAGCATCTCTCGTATGAGGAAAGGCTGAGAGAGCTGGGGCTGTTTAGCCAGGAGAAGACTGAGAGGGGATCTTATTAATGCTTATCAATATCGAAAGGGTGGGTGTGAAGAGGAAGGGGCCAGACTCTTTTCAGTGGTGCCCAGTGACAGCACAAGGGTCAACGGGCACAAACTGGAACACAGGAAGTTCCATCTGAACATGAGAAAAAACTTCTTTACTTTGGGGGTGCCCAGAGAGGTTGTGGAGTCTCCCTCTCTGGAGAGATTCAAAACCAACCTGGACATGATCCTGTGCACCCTGCTCTAGGTGAACCTGCTCTAGCAGGGGCGTTGGACTAGATGATCTCCAGAGGTCCCTTCCAACCCCTACCAATCTGTGAATCTGTTAGTCCTGGACAGGCAATTTTTGTCAGAGGCAGGGTTTAAGCACACTTGTCTGATTTTTTTCAATCAAAATTTCCATTGGAAAAATTCCTGTTCCCAATAGTTCTTGCTGTAATTCTCCCAAATGCAGGTGTTTCAGACAGAAAATCCTCCTCAAATTTCTTAACAGCAAAACCAACCTGCCTTGCACTGCTTGGTTTTAGAAGATTTCAATAATGGCTTTGAAGCAAGTTTATCATCTTCCTTCCCTCTCTCTACAAGCTACACTTTCTTGTTAAATGTGACAGAATTACCCCTGGATCAACAAGCTAGAATAAATATAATCCCCCAGTAACAAGAGGAGCAGCCCTTTTTCAGGGGAGAATCAATCCCTTACAGCAGCACGTGCCTAATGGATCTGTCTCCTTCATTAGCTCCGGGCTCCTAATAACCACTGTCTTTGCCAAATGAGGGATGTGTTATGTCGGCCTCCTCTCCCATCTTCTCCTCCCTTCCTTGCCTTGTCAGCAGCATGCTAATTTATATAATCAATTCATAGTACTGCTTAATGAATAGCTTTGAAGTCGTTAAATTCATCTGCTGGTAAAGGGGCTGATTGGTCAGCCTCTGAATTGTTTCCATTTTCTGAAGCTCGACAGTGTCAGCCAGCATAATTGCTTTAGAAACACCCTTGGGAGACACTTGGAAAGTAGTTGTACAATTCCCCTTTATATTTAAGTGGAAGACAAAGTGGAACAATAATAATACTTAGCATTTTTACCACGCTTTATATCATTAAAACACTCCCCAAACATTAACTAATTTTTGAAGTATGCCCAAAAAGTGAATTATTACTTCACGTATACAGAAGAGAGTCAGTAGTAAAGAAAGTAGGTCCTAAGCTCCTTGGATGTGGCAGCTGATGGGTACTTTTGTGCTCAGGAAGGCCAGAGGTAAACCCAGATTCACGATGTCCCTTCAGTACGTAACTCCTATGGAAATCCCTGGGGAATGTGAGCTCTAGGGACTTGATTTTAGACTACACAAAAATTAGAAATTGCCATTGGCTTGTAAATACTGCGAACATGTTCAAAGATGAGTCTTTTCTTCTCAGGAACACAGTTCTGATGGAGGCACACAGGTAGCCACTGGCAAGTTACAATTACTATGCTTTGGAACAACAAGATTTTTGATCTTGATTGACAGCCCTGTGGATGCCTGTCTTCTCGCCATCCAAGCACTCTTCTGTCTTCACGTCTGAGTCCTGACCTGCTGGTGATGGACACGGTGGTGTACAGCTGAGCTCAGCTGTCCGCATGATGTTCAGCTGGCATAAGGAAAGGAGTTGCAGAAAGGGGGCAAATGCTTGTTGAATTCCCACCCTACTGCAAAGTATGGATCCTAGCAGTGTGCTCCAAGGGACCTTGTGTGGATGCGATGTGATGCTTGGGCCAGATAATCAAATGCATGCTCAGCCACCCTGCCAAAGCACGTGTAGATGCAGGCTGGGACAACAACCACAACACACTGATTTAGCTAGGAGATGGTCAAGAGAAGGTGAGCATTCTTTTCAGTTTGACTGTCTGCTACCAACAGAGCTGAATACTACTTTAATTACTTGAAAACTTTCAAATACAAACAGTTTTGCTGTGCTTTATAATGTTTATTCAAGGGTTTCAGACTCTGCAGTGAGCTGCGATGCAGAGTGCCCTCTGGCCACACCATTTCAGTAATGACTCTGGCATTTCTGACAGAGATGAATAGCAGAAATTGTTATCAACGTTTTTGGCAAAATACTGCAAGCTAGAAATTGGATTTCCCCTTCTCCTGCCTCCTCCTTCACTCGTTAATGAGCTACTTCTTCAAGGTGCCAATGGTAAAGCTGTAAAGTGAGATGGGCAATTTATTTTCTGGGCTTGAGACTCTAGACACAGTAACGTACAGTTATTTATTTTAAAGCATCATTCATATGAAATTACATGATGCTTTACAGGTATAGCAGGAAGGCAAGTTTCCTTATCATGGGGACCTGTAAGATGAGATATTGATGAGATGATGCTAGAGCAAGATGGACATGTGATGAAGTAATCTCACGCTCCAGGTGTAGGTGAGGGTGGTGGGAAATGTTTTTGCCATGCATTACATCTTAGACTTCAGGAAGGTGGGAGTGAACAGGGCATTTATTTCTTGATAGGGATATTTGGGTTCCTTTAACATTGCATGCAGCCTTTTGAATAGAATGATTTATCCTGCTCTAGTTCAGATGTTTAAAATCAGTGAGATTAATAATGGTCTATTTTCAATTCCCTATTTCTCTCCTCTAGCTTGTAAAGAGAGCCAAGAGCTGCTAGGTCAGGCAGAGGTGTTCACACTGTAGGTGTCTGAAGGCAGACTAAACATTCCCACCTTTATGGACACCCAGCTTGCAGTGCTGCCAATAAATGTTTTTTTCCATTGATTCTGAAGACTTGTGGAATCAAGGATGGGAGTTCTCTCCCTAAACATGACAGAAGCTCACAGAGGTGGCAGATTTGAAACAGGACTTGTAGACTGAGCCCTTCTGGACCAGAACCTGGACTACAGATCCCACAGTACCTAAAATGGCACAAGAGACCTGCACTTCAGCAATGGGATACTGCTCAGAGGTGCAGACATTGAGGTGCCAAATTCCTCTTAAAACAAGTGTAGAGATGATCGATACAATCAGTGGAAATCAGTGTGCAATTCTTCTTGCCAAATGCAGGCATCTACCTTAGGATAGGAGGATTCACACCATAAAGTCCATCAAGGGGAACAGAGGGTGACTTGGGGATTGTGCTGGTGTAGAGACTCTCATTTCATCATCTGGATCCTACCCTTGATGTCTAGTAAGTAGACACCTGGATCTTTATTCCCTTTTCAGTCAATAGAAACAGGTTCTTCTAGGCTCCAATTTCTAGTGGTGTTTCAAGTGCTGAAAGGTATCTTGTCTTCCTCCAGCTGCCATACCTAAAGGGTGCAGGTTTTTCCACAGTAGCCCATGGCATATCTATCAACTGACCGTGGACTGCTCATGTATTTCAGGAAGGAATGAATGTCCACTGGTGCACAGGACACTAATTTTCATCCTGGATGACTAGATCCATTGTAGATGTCTCCACCTACACTCATAGGCACTTCTGGGCTGCTGCAACCTCTATAATAGAATTGTTTTCCTCCATGCTTTCCTCCATGCTTTCCTCTCCTTCCAGAGCACCCTAACTTTCTGTCATCGTTTTTCAGGCTGTAGAGATGCAAGTTATTTTAAATTGGATGGATATGCTTTGCTCTTTGTCTGCGGAAACTCAGGCATGCATCATCTGCAAGAAGCTATTTTATTACCATATTAATATTTTAATTATAATAGGAATATATTAATATTTTATCAATATATTAATATTTTATTGATATCTGAAGGAAAATATATAAAACAGAAGATTCAAGTGTGTAAGCATGTGTCAATCTATCAGTGATGTCCCACTCTATCGTGCCTAGCCTCTGATTATTGCTCCAAAAGTGAACCTCTCCCATCTGTCCTGTAACACATCAGCACTGTGGGGGTCATCTCAAGTACCCTAGGAGGGCTCATACAATAATAGAGGTCTATGTGTGAGCAACAGCATTGTGCCTAGACTTCTCTGTGTAGCACAGCAAAGAGAAAAGATCACTGAATGTAGGTAAGGAGTTGGGATAGGTTAACCAAGAGGGTTGATAGAGGTTGAGCTTAGCCAGAGGTTATGAAGTGTCTGGGAGGGTAGACATTGATGTCTAAAAGGAAATGATCTTTGAGCCTTGAGGAAATGGTTTCTCTAATCTTCTGGATAGCGCATGTTGAGAGGTGCTGTCAGGGAAGGACTGTGGCAAGGTCTTGATTCTCTACTCCATGTAGTCAGGGTTGGAGACAAATGTTCCAGAGTGGGACAACTCAGGGGCTTTCAGCAGGCAGGAAGAATGATTCTAGGTGGCTTTTTCCCCCTACTTTTTTCTTTTAGTGTTTGCTGAGAAGGCACTGTGCTGCTCTCCCCATTTCTCTTCCAGGGGAACAGAAGCAAAAAAAGGGAGATGTGACCTTGCCATGGTGCTGGCACACAGGGCTCTGCAAGCAGATCACACAGGGGAAAAGTCTGATTTTTCCAAGGAGAGGTGGCAATACCAGCCTACAGGTGGTGGGTGCACTTTCTTACAGGGACCCTCAGTGTATGTATATCCCAAAAGAAACTCATACTAGTCAGACCCCCAAGGTCACCATAAGCAGTTGAGCAGGGAAGAGGCAGTGACACAGTGTGAACTTCCCTCTGCAAGGGAGCACAAGGTGAAACCAGAATGGACAAATGTCACATTCACCGCAGCAGAGACAGCCTGTGTGGGTCCTGGCCACCACTTTGTTCCTTCTACCTCCAGGGAAGTCAAACCTCACTTGTCTTGTCGTGGTCTCAAGCCCATGCTACCACAGGCACTCAACTTGCTAACGTTTTGCCATCCTTTCTGTTTTGTTCGTCCAGCCCTGGTTTTAATGTTTAGAGAAGTTTAAACAAGAAAACCACCACCAGCAACCAAAAGGCTCTACCTTCACCATGAGAGCATTTTAATTTCTTGACTGAATACCAAAGCAATCTTTTCACTTGCAGTATCTATTTCTTCACCTACAGCATCTCATGTAATTACTGACAGCATTGAGAGGAAAAACCCTGTGTTAACTTCTTGTCCTTGCTGCTCAATAATGTCCAAGGGACCCTAATACACTTATTATTTTGCAAGAAACTCCTTTCATGCATGGTTTATTTGATTTGATATATAAAGGGAGACAGCAAGGCAGTTGTTACCTCTTCCTCCCATGCTGGCATCAGGTCTGAGCAGAGACAAGAGGTGAGTGGTGCTTGGTGACAGGTTGTTGCCGAGGTTGAGATATAGGGCCTTTTTGTTTTATTCTCCATCTAAATTAGTTACTGCAAAGAGATTTCCCTGGTGGAAAATTAGTTTCAATATTTATTTCCTACCTGACACTTTATTATTCTTTTATTGAGTGGAATGTGCACTTTCTCTTTCAGAGGAGGTTTTCATGCAGAGCTCACTATAACCTGCATCCGCTGTTTTGGTTTATAAACTCATGCCAGGTGCCTGTTACAGCTGGCCATGCCGAATGAATAACTGTTTGGGGCCTGACCCCTTGTCCACCCTCAAAATTAAAGATAATGCAAGCATCCTGTTTAACTTGACTCAAGATGAAAATAATTTCTTATTTCTTTTATAGTAAAAGAAAAAAAAAAATTGGATGGGGGACACCTAACACAACATCCCTATGAATTGTCAGAAATGCTTCATTCAGAGTGTTTTATTTAAAATTTTGTAATTTGTAACAATAGGAAAGCTAGACTGAGGTGTCCTTCATACACTGGAGAAGGGAGCAGGTCAGTGTAAACATGCTCAAGTTTTGGAGACTACAAAGTCTCAGGTGTTGTCCACTGCCTCTCTCTGCCTGGGAGGATGTAAATGCTTGGTAAGGTTCTGAGTCAGCTGTTTTCAATCTCTCCTGCTTGCATCTCTCTGCTTTGTATAAAATGCTCAAACATGCATTGGAGAGGGGCTGGAGACATGGCCTTGAGGGCAGTGACTCCTGAGCACCAAGGGACGCTCTCCAGTAGCTCCCTCTTAGAGGTTTTTCCACCGTCTGTCTTTGCCTGGTAGTGACATACAAGTATTGCTGAAGCACAAGACTTGCTTTGCACGGTGGCCCAAGGTCCATGGCTCCAGAAAACTACTTAGCAATCTGTCTAATTTTTACATTTACTTCTCTTGAGCAAATTTAACGTGAAGGAGTCCACACATACGATGTGGCTCTGAGAGGACAGAGCAACACCCTTCCCTCTGTTGCTTGTCAGCCTTTCCATTAAAAGAGGATGAATGAGATTTCAAATCCCTGTAGGTCGAGGAAATTGAATCCCGGTCTACCACCTCACTGCTGGATTAGAGAAAATAGGTGCCATCATGTTGGCTTTGCAAAGGATTCTAGGGTGAAACCATGTTTCAGCTGAAATGGTTCAGCAATTTCTGTTGTCACAAGCAGTATTCAATTTGCAGCTCATACCTTGCTTTGTTCCTCCTGTAGCTCCTGGAGGCTCCTGTGGGCAGTGCTTCTCTCCAGGTGAAATGAACGCTGAACTTCAGGAGACCTGCTGTCTACTTCTGCCGCTGTCCAGTTTAGGGCAAATCATTTCATATTTACAAGTTCACTTTTCCCACTTTTCAATAGTTGCAGTGTTAATGTCTTCATAGAATACATGGAAATCTAAGTACAAAAGGTAAGACTAATAATTTGGTAGTGCTGCGACCTCATTGTTAGAACTTAAGTGGTTTAAATATCACATGGTAAGCCAAAAGCACTCCACCTTCTTAATGTTGTGGTTTCAGCAGTTCCTTTGAATTTCAGTAATTCGGCTGCCTCTGAGGTCCCTGTTATCAAAATATGTGGTGAATGCTTAAAAGTCACCCCTTAAATATGTTGGAGAATGAACAACTGTTATGGTACTTTTCCTCAAAATGCATCAAAGTGCTAACCAAAGATATACTGAGTTGCAAATAGATTTCAGGTATTTATGTGGTTATAGTAGGAAAGATTTAGCAAGAGAGTGTTTATAATAGAGCTTTCCCACAAAATAACTACATGCAGGACAATATAATATTGCAGAGCATATCAGAGAGGCCTTTACATTAAGAATGTCATCTATTTTCATAATGGAAATATAAGAGTTTCTGCTGATGTTTTGGAGACTGAAATGTGCTTTCCTCCTCCCTGAGCTGATTATTTTTTCTCACTTTGGCATCTTATTTGTATTGTTTCTTCTTATACAATTTTATTGTGACATCTGGCTGCAAAATAAAAATGTAGCCTACAGGAAAACTTAGAATTGTGTTCCCTACAGTGCATCAGTCAGACAATAAAATAACCATCACTAGAAAAGTGTGTTTACAAAAGCTATTATTTGTAAATATAAAGTTTTCTTCTGGCTTTACATCCAAATGAATGCATTGGGACAACTTTTCAGATGGTGTAAGCTGGCTTCAGGACAGCTTTATCAATTTTTGTGAGCCGGAGATCTGTTCAGGAGACCTCCTTTCCTTGCTACCACTTGTTCTGAGAGCGTCTAAAAATACACCTCTATTTGGTGTGTATGGGGTTGGGGTTTTTTTGGTTGGTTTGGTTTTGTGCACGTGTATGAGGGTCATCTTTCATTGTGTTCATTGCACTGTTCCTTCTCATCCTGTGACCAACTCCACTGAACATCTCATGGTCTCAGTGATGTGCCTGTCTGGATATAGGCAACAATTTCTGAAAGTAATAGTAATTTGGGCTTCAATACCCTCCTTTGAAAACTATGAATAATCCTACTAAGAGATCATTGGGAGAGTTAATACTGGATTAGAAGCAATTCCAGGATTGCTATCACAAAGTGTTAATACATTGATCTACTGTAGGCTTAGGAAAAGAACGAAATCAGCATGATTACCTTCTTACAAATTTATTCCATTCCATTGAAGCCATTTGTAACGACACTGCAGAGGAAAATGCAGGCAGATGAAAGCACAATTGTGATAACAAACTCACTAACCAAATTATTTTAGCAACTTGTTATGAGGCAAAAGAAGGAAAGGCTTGGCTGGAGGCCCCATTGCATGAAAAACACCTTACAAAACAGAGGAACTGGCTTGAGAAGAGGTTGTTTGGAGCTGGTAACCCTGCTCTCTTCATCTGATGGTGTTATAAATAGATTGTATTATAGTACTGCCATGCACTGAAATAGATCATGAACATGCAGATGAAATGGGACCTACCTCTGAGCTTGTCATTATAGTCAATGGAAGGAAACAAATACTTCTCAGGTATGAACTATTTTAAATGGTCAGTTTAGGATGAAATGAGGTGTGCACATCATCTGTTTGCCTCCACTGATTCAGAAAAGAGGATAGGTGACTAGTCCAGAGGAGATATCTCCATTATTGTTCTCTCAGTGGAAATTAATCTAGTCAAGGATTTCAGGAATGGCTGACACCGATCATTTTCCAGAAGAAGGGATTAAATAAGACAAACCCCTAAATCTGTGGTTTAACTCCCATGTTCTTCTGGTAAAAATAAAGAGAGAAAGGGTGAGTCCAGCTCAGTTACTTTAGCAACAAGGTGTAGAAGTTGGAGGCTTCGAAGGAAATGGGATGGGGTCAGCTTTGAATTCCTACACACAAGGCTCGATTCCTCTGTTTAAGCACTGCGGTTGGCTACTGGCTAAGATGCTGTAGGACGTAAGCATGGGCATGCCAGATATGACCTGTTCCCTTAGAGAGCAGCAACTAGAGACTTGGCAGGACATTCTGGTTGGGCTCAAGTGGCACTTGCTACCTTTACTTAGACAATTGGGTTGAGTCCCTAACTTTAAGTAGCAATGATGATAGTCTCTACATGTAGGCTGAGTATCTGTGGTCCTGACACAGCCAGAGGAGACTCCATCATTGCAGTTCATGGAGTCCTAAAAATTACTTATTTTTCACCAAATTAAAGTATTAGCCTTGCTGCTGCTGTTCGTCTACTGACTCTGCTGAGTGTAACAAGAATTTATATGCTCAGCTCACATGGCATTGGCTACGTTACAGTGTCTGCCTCCTGCTCCTGCATCTCACAGGGCAAATGCGATTGCTGGAACAGTAACTCGTGCTCTTTACTAGCTTGGGGAGAGTGTTAGGAGCTGGGTAGGACTCAGGCAAATAGAGTATAACCCAACATGTATTTTTATGTCACTCAAGTATGTTCTTTTGCGTACCAAGAAACTTCATGGGCTCATGACATCTAGAGCTCTACAAAGAAGCTGCAGGTACTCTACAGTGTGAAATCTAGGCAGAAGATCTTTCCAAACTATTTTGTATATAGGCATCTATAGCCCATCCCAATTCATCCTGTCAAGGTTATGTGTTTTTTTTCTAAATCATATCACATAGTAATGTTCATCATGACCACAGCTCAAATAAATCCATGTAATTCAATTTTCTGCCAGTAATTATCTGCTCATCCGATTCTGATTGTGTATATCAGGGTAATTGCACTAATGTCATCAAAGTTACACAAGTCTAATCAGAGTGTCTCTTGATCTGAGATAATCCACAGAACATGTATTTCTTGACCTCTTTTACTCAGTTCACCCTTACACAAAACCAAGAAGATGGATCACCTCTACTGGGTGGAATGCAAGCAAACTAACCTAAAAAGTAATTTCTTTACTAACTTATGATCTTGTTGAAGATTTTAATCAGGGACAATTTTTGTCTTCACAGTGAAATGTGACTGCAGAGCCCAAGTAACCCTTTGTCCAGAAAGAGGAGCTGGAGACAAGAGGTGGGGATGGCAGCAGCAAAGAGGATAAAATATTCTGGAGGTATTTAACATTGAGGAATGATGCAGGTGTTTCCAGGAAGACCTCATGGTTTCCCCTAATATCTCAAGTCTGTGACCTGCATATAGATATGTCATGTCAGTTGAGATGCCTGAGCATACCTTGCCCAGGACTCCAGCTAATGTTATAGAAGGGTATAGATAAACAACTGCCAGCCCTGTTTGCCTGTCTCTGATAACCAGAGACTTGGACAAGTATATCTGCACAATTAAATCAAACCTTTAGTATCAAAAATCTAATGTTTCTTGGAATGATAATTCACAGCCACTGGGAAAATCTTCTTAATAGATATAACACATATATCTGTTATATAGTTTGCAGAAGATTTAAACCAAGATACCAATTCTTTGAGGCAGGTATTTTATTTATCTAATTTTCATGCAACACACCTGTTTACCTCAGGTCCTTCTAATATGCCAGTAACTACCATGGGGTCTGGCCAATGACTGCTGTTTCATCAAGGGACCTACAGGTAGGAAAATAGATACTTCATCAAGGTATCAACCAGTAAACTATGCTTTGAAACTGTGAACAAACAGAAAAAGACTTCACAATATGGGCTACTACAGACACCGGTGTGGTGCTTTCATTGGTTTTAATGGGTTTTATCTTCATGGGCTGTGCAGGGAACAAACTTGGAAACTCATGTTACTCAGAAAACATTGCTAATAACCTGCAAAGCTAGGTATTTTATTAGCTATTTATATCTCTGCAGTTGGGGAATTGATCTAATCAAAGACAATCTTAACTAATGACAAATGAAGAGGTTCATGGTTACGTGCTTTCAACCATATATCCTCTTAAGCTTATCTGAGTTGCACTTCAAAAGCCTTTGGTGACTCCGTCCGTACAGATGCAAGCATCAGTTGCGTAAGGGCTAGAGTATGCAAAAGAGACAGACAGTAAGATAACTCACCAATTTCTTATGTTACTTTTCTTCTTCCAGACCTAAGCCCCCAAGGCAATAACCTGCAGTTGCATCAGTGGATGGTGACTTGCTTGTCTGTGAAGAAGTCCATTGTTTTTCTGTGGCTATGGATGGTATAGATTTGAATTTATCTGATCAGATATACAAACCATGTGTATTAGATTAATTCCACCTACACATGGTACTGCTTATCATTTGAGCTGTTAACTCTCGGCTCCCACTTAGGTCAGTGGAGACAAATAGACATTTTTAGAATAGAATTCATGTGACCAATTTCAGACTATTATTTTACAATGAGATGAATCATGTGCTAAAAGTGTTTGTTTCCTCCGCTGACTGTGGAAGTATTCTGGACAACTAGTTTGGTTGTAGATACTGGAAGCATCTTGATTGAGACAAATGTGTCCACTCCACGCTGACTGCATATTCAACCTAACCTGCAAACCTTTCCAGATCAACAAGCAGACATTTAATTCATTTTAAAAGTGTTACGGAGATGTAAATAAATACTAGAAGGTTTTCAAAGATAGGGTTTTGAGAGTGCACGCTGATCAAATACTTGGGTTTTTACTTTATAAAGTGCTTGAACTTACTTTGCCAATATTTCAGCATCAAGAACTGGCATCTAACTGCAAGATGAGATGTAGTTTATCACAGCTTATTGAGCTAGCACAGTGATAACAGTGTAAAAAATTATATATATCTAAAGGTAAATATGTATCTATTTGTATATCTATAAATGATGCAATCTTACTTTTTCTACCGTGCAATCATAGCATTTAATTCAAAGATTAGTACCAAAGGAAAATCTTTTCCCAGTGACTTAAACTAACAGTGTGTAATTTAATTAACCAGCTGATATAAATATATAACAGTGTAGTCTTGGACTGTAGAATTTTTGATACTAGCAGAAATACACTGTGGATTTTTCAGTGTAGTATTTGCTGACATTTTCCTTAATAAGCTTATTGAGTGAAGCTCATTGAAACATATGATCTCCAGAGAATTTCCTATTTAGTTTTACTATGGATTTGGATTTTTTCCATTTAAGGCCATTTGAAATCCCAAAGGGTCTCCATCAAAGCGACTTTCACTTAGAAGTAAGTTGCTGCAGCTTCCTGAGCTCCCTTAGATATCAACTTATACAAATCATGGCATTAAGTGGGGCAACAGTATTTAATTTCAGACAGTCAGGAAATTGACTGTTACACATCTTTGGTGGTACAAAATTTGCTGGTAATTTCTAATTTTAAAGGTCTTTTGGAAGATTCACAAAGCCCTTGACACTACTGTGAAGGAACACGATATTGTTTTCTGCTGCTAACTAAATAAAATGCCTGAGAGTAGAGGGAAATCTTTCATTAGAATGGGTCAACAAGATAGACGATACATTAAGAATTCATCCAGTTCATCAACAAAGATCTGAGTAGATCTCAAACAGCAGAAATCTCTATTGCAAACCATACTTTTATCCCTCTAAAGCTGAATCTGATATACCAATCGCACATCATTCTCTTTTCCCCAACAAAGTAGTATAAAAGCTTCATTGCACAGAAGAATTGAGAAACTATTTCCAAGAAGCGTATAGTTAGATGCTAAGATGCAAATGTCATAAGCCAAACTTCTGAGTTCAAGTCACAGGTAGTTTAGAAGCATTTAGAAGCATTTGTGTTTGATTTTAGGGCAAGCCAGGTTTTAAAATGAAGAAATTACTTCTCTATTGCTTTTATTATTTCCTGTAGGAAAATACTGAGCACGACTGTGCACTGTCAAATCAATTCTGTTTCACCCTAGAGAAGTTTTTTTTTTTTTTTCCCACCAAGATCATCATAGGAAAGGATCTGTCTTGAACGTGTATTCATTTGTCAAATGCTCCAAGATACTCTTTATCTGATACAACGAGGGATTGATCACATCCCTTTATGGTGAGTCGTGGGACATGGCCATTGGTAGGCAGCACCACAAACACAGCACAAGCTGATTCTGGAGTTCAAGACGACCAAACAAGTGATGCAGCAAGATACCATCGGAAGAGTTGTTCACCCTGCAAATCCCACACCACTGCTTACCAATCTCAGTCAAACCCAGAAAACACTTCTTCAGCTGTTCCTGCAGTTCAGGCAGTTCTTTTTACAAGAAAAGGCATTTTCTGACTATATAGGAAAGAAGAAATCAGAAGCCGAATGTCATACTTGGTCATCCACCTACATGCCTGCTTCAGTTGTATGAGGGAGTCTGAGGGATGGTAAATCTACCTACTCACTCCTCACAAGAGTAGCAAATAAAAGAAGTCATTTCTAGTCTTAAAAAAGGAGCTATAACAGGTATCAGTATATCTGTCCCCTTGTCTTCCCTCTCCCAGCATTTCCCTCCCTCCCACTGGAAATACTGCCCATCTCGCTAAGAGAAATGACAAATGCCCACAAAAGAGAAAGGCGAATGCATCCCTGCTGCAAACTAACCGCCCCGTAGATCACACTAACTGAAGGCTTCATGTCTTGTGAAGATAACACAGTGCATCGCTCAGGACTGGGAGACTGTTTTGCTGCAGGATGCAGCGGGCTCAGCTGAGCGTATTAATGATTCATGCTTACTTTGCCAGCACATAATGTATCGTAATCATATGGAACCAGCATACAGCGGTACTTGAGACACATTTGTCCAGCTAATAGTTTGACTTCATCTGAAATGTTTCATTAGGTCACTGACCTATTAATTGTAGGCAGAGTGTGAGGGGATAATATATAGTCAATACACTCCCGAGTCAGACTCACTTCTTCACAGTTACCAGGCAACCTCCTCCAGCTCTGCACAAAGCTGCTAATACTTTTCCTCTCTTCCTGCTGCAAACTTAGCGATGGAGAGCATGTGTTCACGAGAGCATCGGAGGGTAAGAGACAAGGCAGAGCATATTTAAGTTAGATGACTTTTTACAAGCATTAAGCAATGCACTCCTGCAATAAACAACTATGCCAGAGCTAATACTCAATAAACAGTGTGCTTTATAAGCAATTAGGGACTCACATTGTGGAACAGCCATTTCAGTGGAACGTACACTACTACCCTAACAATGCTTAGCAAGATAAGTGGCTTGTTAAAAGCATCATAATTCTCCTTTAAAAATCAATTAACAGTTTGGTGCATTTTTTTGGTCTATGGACTGCTGGGTGTTTTATTCAAATGAGGATGAATACAGAGAACTGCTTCTCATGTTCTATTCATTGGCTGATGCTTAACCCCAAAAAGTGCAACTGGAAGCAATCCTGCAAAATAAATAAATAAAATTATATCAACCTCGTCAAGTTCAGTTGTTTTTCAGCCCAAGAGGCAGCTGAAGATGCTCAGATGAGTCAAATAAACACATTTTCTCTGGGCAAAGGAGAAGCCGGAGCACATTATAAAACCATTTCCTTCGTGTTTCTTGGTAATTTTTTTTAATTAAATTCATTAATAATCTCTTCCCCAAATCACGCTGGGTTAGGTAGCAGAGGTTTAATTTAGAGAGATTTGATTGTGATTTCTACACAAACAAGCAGCATATAGTCCTTTTCCTGAAGATACATAATATTTCTCCCTTCTCTTCTAAAGAAATCTGCTTTATGGGATCCCTGAGAAAGAATAGTCTATCCAGGCAGCACCAGGCACAGAAAAGAGGGTGAGAAAGTCATGAGAGAGGAACATCCTGGCCATGCCTCCCCTCCATCGCTAGCAGGCAGGGCACTGAAGGACCAAATGTTCTCCTCTTTTCACCTCACAAAGCCAGAGATGTTTTCAGCCACTTGTGCTTGCAAAGGTAAAAAGCCAGAGCCTTTTCTAAGCGAGGCTGAATGCTTTCATCCTCTCCAGCTATTCACAGGATTATTTTTCTTAGCCCAATCTGATGTGGTCCTTATTTCTCCCTGAGCAGTGATGTGTTCTCCCTGCCTTCAATTTCCTATCAGCCCTTTATAAACGCCTTCTTTCTTTCCTCCTTGATTAATTATTAAACTATTAAGTCAAATGCTGCATCCAAGAGGTTTTATAGGACACAAAAATGGAAAGTGAAGGATTTCAGAATCAGCCTTCAGTAGGAATCATGATGTAACACGGGTTGTTCATAGAAGTTTCCAGGTGTTATGCTTGGATTAAAGCTAGAAAGTGCTTTTATCTCATCTACCGTGGAAAGCTTCATGCTTCTGGGGAACAGATGAAAAAAATTAATACTTTGGCTGCCTAAAAGTCAAACAGCTTAATTCCCCCCCATTGCCAGGGCTGCAGAGCCAGTTGGCTTTTCCCTGCCTTCCTCTCCATCCCCCAGCCTGCCCCAGAGCAAGAGAAATGCAGCTGGTTGCTTTTGCTTTTACAAAGCCGCTTCTCCCAACTCCTATTTTAATCTCTACATTGTAAACTTTGAGAGCAATTGAACAGACTGAAAACTAGGAGGTGGTGCAATCCAAACGGGGTGCCACAGCTGCTCCAGCTAGAGGCATGTGTGTCTTGAGAGTATGAGTACCTGTCAAAGTATATACTTTTCCAATACAGAAAATGCCTCTTGTCCATCTAAATAATTTTTTCTTCTGAATAAAGAGCACCTTCCACTTAAAAACAGAACTAGTGGCACTGCTGAAGATAAACCTGTTCATACACATCCAAGCTCATATATAAAAATCAACCCAATAGCCAATATAAACCTCAATAGGGAAATCTGGCTGTTACACTAACATATATAAAACAACAAAAGGTTTGCAGATATCACACACACACACCCCCCCCAAAAATCAAATTCCTCTCTCTCCTGATTACTTTTTTCTCCTTTGCTTTTTAAAATTGTTTTTTTATTTAAATCACCTCTGAATGAATCACCTCTAATGGGCTTATTGCCAGGTCAGAGAGGAACTCACGGCATTTCTTAGGCAAAGTGATTCTGAACAGTCCAGGGACCAAAACTGGACCAAATATGTTCAGACCATTACAGTACTGAAGAGAGATGGCTTCTTGCTATCTGCTGCCTGGCTCCTCTATGCTATGAATCTTTCATTGGTGCTTTCATTTCAGCTAAGGAAGAGACAGAGAGAGAGAGAAATGTCACAAAAGCAATATAAAATGGACAGATGTAATACTTCTTAGAGTATTCTCATAAAAAAAAAAATCAGCATGCATATTTTATCTGTTCTATACAGCCTAAACCAAGTTTCAGGATCACTGCACTTCTTTTTCCAGGCAGGCCAGATCTTTTCAAGAGGAATGAAAAGGCTCTTTGGGACCTTGTGAGTGGAAAATGAAGATTTTTCATTTCACATTGTTGCTGAAGTAGCAAAACAAGAATAAGGTACATTGGGATCTATAAGCTTTTTATACTGATTGCTTATTAAAAATTGCATTTAAGTAACAAAAGTAAAGGATTTTTAAAATTTTGCTGGGTTTCTAGCTTTGGCAAGAGTTAAGCTGTCAGGTCTCACAACTTCTTCCCTTATCAGGTCCTAGTGTCTTTTTAGCCCTGGTTTGTAAAAGGAAAGTACATGATTCAAACCCTTGCCTTTTTTCCTCACCATGGACCTTGTGTATTTTCTGTATTTAGAAAAGCTGAATTCAGGAAGGTTTGAGGTGGAAATGCTGTCCCTGGCCTCCAGACCACTGCTATCCTCAGTCTATTGTCACTGGAGAGCCTTGCAGGGAGCACTTCAGCTGTCACTCAGGTGTTGTTCAGGGAAATGTCTTACCAACATTGAAGAGATTTCTCCTCTTTCAAGGCCAGGCTCTTAGGGTCAATGTTATTTTTTCTCTGGTTATGAATAGAATGGAATGATCTCTTCCGCTTCCCTTCCCTTCCCTCCTCCTTCCCCTCCCCCTTCCCTCCCCCCTCCCCCTTCCCCTTCATTCCCCTTTTTCTTTACATGCTTTTAAAGCTGTGTAAACTTTCAAGCTCTAAGATCATACATAAAGGAAAGCCTTGGTGGTCTATTTCCTCCAGGCACAAGTAGGAGAAAAGCTTTTTTTCCAATTTTAGCTATCATCTGTCCTATTTCACACCAAGGAACTTCTCCTGGCCTTCTGCACCCTCATTTTGTCTTCTAGATGACTTCCAAGACAGCTATTGCTAACAGACCTCTCCTTTCACCATTGAGATGTGAGCATCCCTTAGTCATAATTTATCTACACCTCTCAGTCAATGGCATCATCATCTCAGGCATTAGCAATTCAGACTGGAAACCTCTCCTTGGCTCTAGTCTTTCCGGCACCATAATGCATGGGAAGAAGCATTGGTGTTGAAGAGCACCCAAACCTGTAAAATTTCTGACATAAGGCCTCACAGGAAGTTGTCTTTTTCTTAAACAACCCTTTGCGTATTAGAAGGTCAAGTACACCGGCACCTTCATTATGTGTGTCCATCATGCAGGACCTTCAATTCCATGGTTGGATACACAAGATTAGAGTTGATTAACTCTATTTTGCTGATGCAGAAGACTAGGAATTTCCAGGGCAAGATACACCTGACGTCTTTTAGCTGTTTACTTACAGATGAATTGCACCCTGAAAAAACAACATTGGTGACCTCCAGTGGAGGCTATAGATACCAAATACTTACCAAATAAGTCCCCTCCCAAGTGTTGGTAATGACAATGAACTGATGCATAATCAAGGAAATAAGATACCCCTAAATACTGTGACATATATAAAAAGATGTCACTTGGATGATTTAGCTTATAAGAGTTCTACTAAAACAGTTTGTTGACACCTTTTTGAGAATAAGAGTTTTTATCATAAAATTGTAGACTTTTAGTATGGTTTGGGTTGGAAGGGACCTCAAAGATCACCTAGTTCCAACCCGCCTGCCATGGGCAGGGACACCCTCCACTAGACCACGGTGCCCAAAGCCTCATCCAACCTGGCCTTGAACACTTCAGGGATGGGGCATCCACAGCTTCTCTGGACAACCTGTTCCAGTGCCTCACCACTCTCACAGTAAAGAATTTCTTTCTAACATCTAATCTAAATCGACCCTCCTTCAGCTTAAACCCATTCCCCCTTGTCCTGTCACTACACTCCCTGATAAACAGTTCCTCACCAGCTTTCCTGTAGGCCACTTAGATCTCCCCGGAGCCACCTTTTCTCCAGGCTGAACAACCCCAACTCTCTCAGTCTGTTTCCATAGCAGAGGTGCTTCATCCCTCTGATCAGCTTCGTGGCCTCCTCTGGACTCTCTCCAACAGCTCCATGTCTCTCCTGTACTGGGGCCCCCAAAGCTGGATGCAGTACTGCAGGAGTGTCTCATGAGAGCACATTTACCTTTGTAAAAAGATTTCCTTCATTTTAGTAATGAAGGATGTTCA
The DNA here is from genome assembly GCF_011004875.1 of Balearica regulorum gibbericeps. Classification (NCBI taxonomy): domain Eukaryota; kingdom Metazoa; phylum Chordata; class Aves; order Gruiformes; family Gruidae; genus Balearica; species Balearica regulorum. The sequence goes on along the minus strand of NC_046184.1, from coordinate 4,700,010 downwards.
TTCCAGTGTGAATGTGATTGGTCAGAGAATCTTGCAAAAACAGTAAGTAGTAACATTGACTAGTCATTCAGACTGATCTCAGTCCAATTTGATGGCACACCTTAGAAATTCAAACTAAGAAAAGACAAAGCCAATAGTATAAATCCATGGTTCAAAATGACCTACTAGTCAGAGTGAGCATCCTTTGGGGAGCAACCAGCTCTGGATTCATGCCAGATAACCCTGCAGCATTTGACAGAAGCATAGCTAATTATCTTAAGCACCCTGTTGACCTGGAGCTTGCCACCTCTAAGACTCTCCAGTGAACCCAAAAGATAACTGAGAAAAAGCTAGCCTATAACCAATAGATGGAAATTTGCTCCTCAGGGTCTTCATCTCCAATGTAACGTATGTATAGGGTCTGAAAATTGAAGAAGAGTTTGAAACCTCTACTCTGAAATGACCAGAGAGAAACACGGTCCTTTGGGTTTGATTTGGTTTTCAGGGGATTAAGCTGTGCTCCTCAGAGGCTCCCCTTCCCTCTGGTGACTCTAGGGGAGCAGATGGTGACTGCGTTTTTAATGTAACAACACCTCTGTTAACTGTCCAAATAATCCAACTTGTACATATCTGGGCCTTCACAAAGACTCAACTTGCTTTTTAAATCAGTAATTACCAGGCAGGATGACAGCAAAAGTGCTCTGTTCTGCATGTCTGACATAATGTTGTCAACTCCCGGGGGTATGTTGCAGTATCATAGTATTTGGTGAGGGTTTGGTTTTTTTAAGCCTCCAATTGCTGCAATCATATCAGAGTTGCCTTGTTGCCTTCTCTTCCTCTCTTTTTTTCTGTCTTCCTTGCCTTCCTTCTTTTTACAGGAAAAAGCTGGAAAATGGGAACCTAGGGCATCTTGCTGCAGAGAGACAGGAATAAAAGCTTGCATTTCACTATTTTTAAAGCATATAATTTTTGAGCCCCAATTTTATTCCGGGAACTGACTAATGTTTTTACACTTTTAGTCTTGTCAGTGCTATGACTCACGGAAACCACCTCTGAGATACTCTCAGGCATGGGGTCTGAAACTCAGGTACAAGTTCATGTTATCTTTAACCTGTTTTATAACATGTTGCATGGAAAATATACTGCTTTGTTAAGTGGCTAAGAAGTAGGCAAATAGGATCATATCTTTTTCATTTCGTGAACAATCACTGCAACAGTAAAACACAGCAAATCCTACTTTGTAATGCATGCTGATAAAAAAACTCTGCCATGTGCCTCCTGTTTTGAGCCAGCAATATATAGTAACCACTCATGAAGTCTGTTATGATACCTGAAAAGCCTACGCTAAGCAAAGCTGAAATGAATGATAAACAAAACAGAGCCCATTTTTCTCCAGCCGTGTTTAAGTGTATGGGGGCTGTCAAGGCAAGATGCACATTAGTACTTAACTGAGAATGACTTCAGAGAGCAACTCGTAAACCTCCATTAATAACTGCCTGACAGCCTGGCAGTGCCTGTCTTGGCATTTATCTAACAGCAGGCCACTATTATACTGTGACAAGTTTCACTTCTCCAGAGACCTCTAAAATACCTGTAGGATCTGGAAACATTTGAGAATGGAAAAGTGTACCACTTCTCCCTTCTCTGCTTGAATTAGATTTATTATCATATTTAATACAGCATGAATACTGCCTTATTTAGCATGACAACTATAACTGCATATATGTTAGCTCAACCCAGCATTGGCTCCAGTGTGAAATTATTTGTTTCCTCGTTGAAAACGAATGACACAGACTAAGAAAATCTAGCTTATGTTGGGATCCACATTTTAGGTACAGCATGCACTCAAATTGCACAAGATGTTGCTTGCTCGGGCCATTTTTGTCTTCTGAGGTTATTCCAATGATCCTCAAACTTTCCCCGGTGGACTGGGAGCAGCTGCATGTTCTCTAGGCATGAAAAACAGCAGGAAGAGCTCTGAAAGTCTCCTGCAAGGACACAACTTGAGCTCCAAAGACTGCTGATACTTGAATACTACAAATATAAAACAGCTTCCACCCAGGGACCACGGTCTGTTACTTGGAATAATCCCAAACACGGTATAGATGAAGCCTATGTAATCCTGGCAATCACTTATCTCCCTGAGGACAAACACCCCATCTGCAAAATATATGGAAGAAACGTACCAGCTTTGCAAAGATTTAATTCAGCTCATGGCTGCAACTTTTCTAATAATGACATACGACAGCTCTGTAAAAATGTTTTTAGTTGCCAAGACAAGCACTGGAAAAGGATGACCATATTATGGTCACGAATACAACTTGAATTAACTTCTCTTTTTCTTCCCTGTGCAGGTGGAATACATTTTGAGGCAAAGGGGATTTGTCTTGAGCATGAGACAGGGCTTGAATATCTCTTGAAATGGTGTGAATCCAGAAGACTAGAGAAGAGAGAAAAGTGCCTGGCTGTTAAAGGGGAAAAGGGGGAGAAACAAGGAAATGCTGGTAATTCAATTTGACTTCAACTTCCTTCCCAAAGCAGAACAAGCAAACAGTTATACAATATAGGATGAACAATCTGAGCATATATGAGAAACCTCATGCTGTTTTAAACAGCGTGATTGTGTCAGCTGGAGGATAGCCTGCAAGACAATGGAAGTCATTCTTCTGTCTGTCCCAGGTGGCATCCCATGTCTGGTTTTGATATCACCCTTAATGAAAGATGGCTGGGCCAATAGAAGAGTTTTCAGGGGAATGCAATGATAGTGATCGTCAGTGTGATGTACACAATCTATAAGAACTAGTGAAAGAGCTGGAGTTGCTTAGCCAAAGAGAGAAGCCCAAAGCTTTAACAAGGCTGTTGCAAAGGAGAAGATAAGCTTTTCTCTGTGCCCATATATGACAGAACAAGAAATGATGGACTCATAGTTCATTAAGGAATGATTAGGTGTTTTGATTCTTCCACCATTAATTCAAGCATGGGGTAGCACCTCACATCCCAGTTCCTTTTAACAGAGATGCAGGCTGGAATACAGAAGTTGATGGCTACATTGCAACATTGAAACAGCCACAAAACCCCCTCAATTTGCCTATAAGAACATTAATGCATCTTGTTAGTATGTTGCTACCCTGTAAGTGGACTTGCCCCAGAAAGGACAAGACACACATAAAGAAAGACATACATATAGAAAGCGTACATGTTAGGTAATCAAACATCAGCTGGCTGCTTCTCCTCCCTCAAATTTTCTCCAGCTTTCCTCAACAGCACATATCTTTTTTCTTCTTTGAACCTCCCTTAGTTGAGTCTTGAGTGCCACACAACAGTCTAGTCTTCCAAAGCTCATACTGCTACAAGAATCTGACCTCCAAACATATTTCACAAGAGGGTTTTGCTAAAGCTTGAAAAGGAATTTGGGATCCTCAGCCTACCATATCCAAAGTGGTAATAATTTTCCATTGCTCCCAGGGAAGTGAAAATACAGAAGAAAATCAGTTACATCCAGAGTTATATTTACAATCCATTGCAGAGAAGGGGCATTAGATCCCAGAGATTTAGCTTCAGGAGAAGTTCTGCCTGTATCAGGATTTGAGACAGTCTTTGATGTGAGTGAAATAAAAGAGAGAAATATTTCCCTCAGGGAGCAGAAAAAAATCCAAAGTCTTCAGCCCGACTTTCTTTCGTAGCGCTGCTCCAGCTACTGTCTCCAGAATTCATTACAATAAGCAAATACTCATACATCATTGGTTTAATATGACAACTATGATGCTTAATAAGGCTGGAAGAAACATCACTGTGACTCTATTTGAGCCTCCTAAACAATCAGTTATTGCTGAGAAGGTTACACCAATTTTTATAGCTCAGGAGCTGATTTGCAATTTGTATTCATCTTTCATTTTGACTAGACCAATTGTGTGTTCTATCTGCATTATCAGCTCCATAAAAATTCATTCCTATCCATAAAAATATAAGATTTCTAATAATGCATCTCCTACTTTGTATGGGTGTATTTGTGGTTTTATTTAGAACAGAAAGGCAGTTAAGCTGGTAACTGGATTGTTTTTCAGTCTGGTTTCACTGCAGAACCTAATCCAGCTACTGTAAACCCATCAAGTCAAATTTAAACTGAACTGTTTTTATGATGAGAAGGGAGAAATCTTTCTTTGCACAATTTATGAATTCTGAATAACTGTGAAATTATTGCATATCAAATGCCTCGCTGTACGGAGTCACTCTGGGCAGACAGGGCTCCTGACAGGTATGGCCCATGCAGTCTGAAAGATGGTAAAGAACCAAAACAATTAACATGTTTGCAGCCTGACTGAGCAATAGGCATGCTACAGACACATCTGAGCTGAAGATACCAGTTTAACCAAAGTCTGTCTCCAGAGAACTGGAATTTGGAAAGTGTCAGTGAAGGGGCAAAAATGAGAGTGTGGAGAATTACAATGATAAAGAAGTTGTGGATCAGAGGAGTAACAAATACATTTAAGTAATGACAAAACCTTGGGTGTCAAAACCAGCCCCAGGAGCCTCAAACACCTGTGATCTCTCCAGGTGAGTCTGTGCCTATAAGTATACTGGGAGACCAGAGTTGCCAAGGGAAGGACAGGAAAATACTGGCCTGTCATGAAGAGGTACAAATGCATCAGCCAGCTGAATGTCCAGAGTAATGGCTATCACTGGAGCCTAATCATTGCTCATCATTGATTAACTTGGATATTTCACTGACGTTCACTAAGCGAAAAGCCGTGACACCTTCAGCTCATCCCAGATGTTTGCTGTCTCCTTCTCAGCACAGGTCATGCTCCCAAAGCAGAGGCAGTTGGAGGAAACATATGCTTGTGTCCTGGCAGCACTTGCTCACAGTCCAGCATCCTGAGAGAAGCTCACCCTCATGGGAAGTTTGAAGCAACGCACAAAATGGAGCAGCTGAGGTGAGTCAGGTGTTTGGGTGCGCCAGCTCAGCTGGAGGCAGTGACCATCAGCACAGGGTGGGACAACCAAATAGCATCATCCAAAAGTGGTAGAAGGAGACTGGAAAGACCCCCTAGTATAGTAGTGAATGGGCATCCAGCTACTTAAGTACTGAGAGGACTTGTATAATCCCCCTCTTCTCCTCTCCCTCCCTCTATTTCTTTCTCTCTCTCCTTTTCTCTCCTCTTTCCTCTTCTTTCCTCCTGTACCCTATTAAAATATCTGTGCCATGGATGGGTTTTGTTTCATGATTCTTGCATGTAGCAATACTGCTCAGATTATGTGCAAGTAGTCAAAAAACAAAAAAAAGAATGCTGCTTTTTCACAATTGGTGCAATGTGCTAGTTAACATGCAGGTGTGTTGCTGTTCCCGACTGCCAAGTCTCAACAAACTGACTAAATATTCTTTTTTTAATGTTTTTTCTAAACTGGGTTGCTATTGTTAACTATGGTGATACGATAGATCCAGAGTCTGCAAGGTCTTTAATAGGTACAGAACCATATTTTGATTAAGAAGTTAAAAGTGTGCAAAACCAGGCTGGCAGGTGAAAGAGGCAGACAAGCATCTGTCCGATCTTGGCGGGTGAAAAAGAAACAAGAATTTGTCCTCAGGCAAGACCACTTCCAGGGGAGTCTCTCAGAGATGTCTCTCTGGCCTTGCATTCTTCAATCTTCCTACAACCCCTGTGAAACCTACTGGGCCGTATCCATACTACCTACAATACTTAGGCAACAAACTTGCAATGTGTCTACTTCTTCCCACCCAGGGACCTAGGCTCTGGCAGCCCTCTGGAGGAGCAATCTCAGTAGTTCATTCCAATTTTGCTGTGAGATACCACAGAAGCTGTGAGGACTAACTCGAGCATTTGTCACCTAAGGCATGAAATTTAGGCACTAGCGGCTTGTACGGGGCTGGAAATAAATGTCAGCAGTCCAAAGATAAGAAAGGGGATGGGAAATTGGAGAAGTGGCAGCTCTGGATTACTCATTGCCCTGGAAAAGTGACAGGTAAAACCTAAATGACCTTCCTCCCACTTGGCCTCTACCTGTACGAAACTGGGAAGCAAGCATTTTTGTGTCACCTCTGTGATCAATTTATGTCCTTTTATGTCCTAGTGTCTTTGTTGATCGTCACAGTTGTGGGCTCTTGCCTTGGCTGAGCCCTTCTCCTTTCTTCTTCATCCCCACCTGCCACTCCATTTCCCAGTGCTCCTCACTGAAGCGTGTCCCTCTGTCCCCACAAACATCCCAGTTCAACGTTCTGCCCATCTAAGAAGACAATTCTCCAGCTGGGGAGCAAAGTGGGATCTGTCATAGGGTGGGAACAAAGTCAGGGGGATTTCTTTTCTAAGAGCTAGTCTTGCAAGTCTTCCCAACGGGCTGACATGGAAGCAAGAGACAGCAAGGAAAATAATTAAGCCAAAGCTCCAAAATGCCTTCTCCAGATTAATAAAGGCACATTCAGAGTCTATAACTTGTGCTGAGTTTTAACTTGCAAGATTCCCCAAACCTCCACTGCCTTTGTCTGAGATACTGTGGTTTCACATGCCAAAATCTTAATACATCCTGAAGAAACCTCTGACTACACCCTCCACTCTGAGTAAAGGAGTTTCTGAGAACCACTCAGTGCATTCCCTGCAGCTGCAATGTGGACAAAGTGGGACACTAAAACCAAGTTTCCTCTTGGCTACTCCTGGTTATATTAAATTTACCACAGGCTGTAAAATAGCCTTAAATATTTGAAGCAGCACATGTAAGCACCTTAACAAATAGGACATAAGATAAGGTTCTTTATCTGTCAGCTTCCAAGCAAAGATCCTTAGTATTAGGACAAATAATAGGAAAGAAACTGGAAGCAGAGAAAGACTTATTAGGGTCATAAGGCTTGTCAGGACATGATTCTCCTGTCTCTCTCCATCAGGAGACTGTGAGATAGCATAGCTGAAAACAACCAATACTTAATCAATCTGAAAAACCTGTAATGAGAGAATTTTAAATGGGGATTTTCCCAAACAGCCCACTTTACTGGTTTAATGAGAGCAATGATCAATTTAATGAATTACTGCAGGATCAGACAAGTTATGTAGAATGGTACATAGGTGCTCTCCAAAGCAGCTTGCACACATGCCTTACTACAACATATACCGCCCTATATGAATGGGAGACTATCATCTCCCAGTGAGAAAATTTTCCCACTTTCCCTTTTCACTCGTCCTTTACCTTATATCTTAAGCCAGTATAGATTGACACCTTGACTTAAACTGTATCAGCTTTCCTAAGGAATTAATGTTTGTATCTCAAAGGCACTGCCAAAACCACCCAGTTACAGATATTTCTCCAGAAGACACTATAGGAATTAGTGGATTATAAATCTGGACCAATCTGCAAAGATCTGGAGTTTAGTTCTGCCATAGTGCAAGCAAGAAATTGTGTTTTACTGCCTCAGTTTCCCCATATATGAAATTAATATAAAGCACTATAGAAAGTCAGGAATTATTATTATTATTATTATTACTATTATTATTATTAACAACACAAAATGTGACTCCAGAGGTAGCAACCTCCTCCATGGTGGATGACAACACGTACCAAATGGATGAAGAAAAACGGCTTCCACCCCTGTGAAGCAACATACCAGAACAAATAGTGACAACTGCTGAAAAATGCCTTTGGCTGGGAACAGCTACGATGTGGTTTTGTCCAGTTCCAATTGTGAGGATAGTGCCCCTTTCTCTCTTCCACTCCCTCACCTCCCCCATAATCCTATTCTTAGTTTGAAAAAATATCTTGAGAAATAAGCATGGGGAGGAGGTGGAGGTGTGTCATGGCGGGGGCGGGGGGGTGGGGAATATTCAGCATTTTTGTCTCAGCTTCAGCTGGAGAAATGATGTTAACGCATCTGGAATAGCAGAAAGAAAATCAGCATTAGTAGGGAGGCTTTGCTGTTTAAGAAATAGGAAGACGCTCCAGAGAAGATATATGAAGCAATAAGAGATGATTTACTTCCACAGCATTTTTTGTTTGAATACATACATACACCCCATCTATTTTCGTTTGCCCCAGCATGCATGGGAGTCCTCCCTGACAGAGGATGACATTGTTGCGTTTGTCGTCATTCCCTCCAATATATCATGAGGAATAGCAGCTCTAAGCACAGTGCCTGGGCCCGAATTGAGCGGATGGCGAAAAGCAATCCACTCCCAATGCTAGCCCTGATAATGGGAGCTCTCCATCACGCTGCCATTTCACGGTGCGGGGTACAAGGCTTGCACGGCTCGCAGGAGATCATCGGAAGCAGTCTTGCAATCGTCATCGTAAAGCCCGATAAAGTAAACACTTCCCGAATAACTCTTTTCACCTTGTGTTCTCTCACATCGTGGCACTTCCAATGAGCAGCCTTTCTTCTGAGCAAAAGGAGAGAAAGTAAAAGCATCTGCTACAAGCACTGTTGTTGTCAAGGCTTTAATATGATGTGGACTACTCAGTGGCAAATTTTGCCAAGTCGGTGCACAGCTGGGGATGTGACACTCATTTGCTGAGATGGGTATTCCATGGTCAAGTTTGGCTTGGTACTTAGTGAACCAGGGGTTAACTTCAGCTTGTTCCCCCTCAGGTAGGTACTGGGGAGGAATAGGACCCAGATGTGGCTGCTGACTTTGATGCAGAGAGGCTTAGATCATTACGTTTCAAGACATAAAGGGTGCCTTGAAATCCCTAAATGACTATTTAAGGATCCATGAACTTGACCCACAACACCTTCTTCCAGCCAAGCTTTATGTTACATAAGTGACATAAACACATACACAGACCTCAGATCATATGTGATATATCACACCTGGTGTGTACTATAAGGCAAGTGCCAGCACATAACTCTTTCAAACCTGGTCATCATCCCCAGTGCAGAGGAGTAGCTTGCAACCTCACTTTTCTCCAGACCATGCCAGGACACTTGGATGAAGTGGAGCCCTGCAGCTGGGGGTGGATGAGTAGGAAAGTGTTGGTATGCATGAAGCGGACTCCGGTTTTGGGTAGGTGGGGACAGTAAGGTGAGATGCAGGGATGCAGGGAATTGGTGTTGGACATGGGGGCTGGATGAAACTGGGGGATAGTCTGTCAATTAAGGCTATAAATGAATCTTCACAAAAAACCAAAAATGCAAAACCCACTAAAGTTTCTATATATTTTCCTTGGAGCTTTGCATTGTTTCAGTCTTGAACTGTTCTTAGGATCATAAGACTGAATTAGGCTCCACAAAGGGCCTTTGAATCTCGTTTGAAGTCCATTACAATTACTTTGGATTCGGATCTTCGTGGTTTTGTTACATGATTTTACCTCCTTAGTACAAACTGGCTCTGAAAGTAGTAGTATTACAGGCTATAATAGTGTAACTGTGATGGATTTATTTTTTTCAGTCATTTCATTGCCTTCCCCTAGAGGCATATTTATATACATTAAATTTTGGGGGAAGTCCTAAGTTATATCTGTATCTCTGTTAGAAAAAGTCTCAGTAATTTGTCTATAATCACAAAGGCAAGTCATGTAAAGAGAAGAACTAGCTAAAATTATGAACGTAATGTTCTCAGTGGAAGATAAGCTGTTGGGCAAGTTATGTCTTTCCCTGCAATCCAAACCAACAAACACTCTTTACACCTTTGGAAATCATTTAACTCAGTACTGTACAGGGGCAGAGGTTTCCTTCCTTTGGTTTGACACTGTTTAGCCCATTCCATTGCTCTGATGGTTGCAACATAACATGATCCACTTTAAAAATAGTGAACCTCATCTACATGAGTCTGCAGAGAGTCTCAAAGGCTGAGGAACTACCCTGAGGAGTATTCACATTCTGATGGCAACATCATTAACTACTTCATTGCTTAAAATATCTAGGAAAAAATATCCTGTGTTGTGTTACAGGGTCTTTAGGAAGGACAGGCAGTGTCCTGGGCTACATCAAGAGAGGCATGACCAGCAGGGCGAGGGAGGTGATCCTGCCCCTCTACTCCGCTCTTGTGAGACCCCACCTGGAGTACTGCATCCAGCTCTGGGGGCCCCAGTACAGGAGAGACATGGAGCTGTTGGAGTGAGTCCAGAGGAGGCCACAAAGCTGATCAGAGGGCTGGAGCACCTCTCCTATGAGGACAGGCTGAGAGAGTTGGGGTTGTTCAGCCTGGAGAAAAGAAGGCTCTGGGGAGATCTAATTGTGGCTTACCAGTACCTGAAGGGGCCTACAGGGAAGGTGGGGAGGGACTGTTTATGAGGGAGTGTAGTGACAGGACAAGGGGGAATGGGTTTAAGCTGAAGGAGGGTCTATTTAGATTAGATGTTAGAAAGAAATTCTTCCCTGTTAGAGTGGTGAGGTACTGGAACAGGTTGCCCAGAGAGGTTGTGGCTGCCCCATCCCTGAAGTGTTTAAGACCAGATTGGATGGGGCTTTGGGCAACAAGGTCTAGTGGAGGGTGTCCCTGCCTGCAGCAGGGGGGTTGGAACTGGATGATCTTTAAGGTCCCTTCCAACCCAAACCATTCTATGATTCTATGATTCTATGACATCTACACTAGTATTTTCTAGAAAGAAGAGAAAGGACTTCCTAGAGGCAAAGAGAAGGTGTGACTGCTCTCCCTGGCACATTACCTCCTTCAAGGTACATTCCCTTCTAATGATTTGTTACTGATTCTGCTTTTTATCATTAGCTGGACAACTCTGTGAGCAGTCTAATATGTCTTTGGAGATATGTTTTGTTTTGTCATAATGATAATTTGGTCACAAAATCTTGCCTAGGGTTTGGTGCACCATATTAACATTTTTAGCACAAGATATTATCATCATATACACAAGACAGTAGTAGCACTGAGTTATTTTCCATTTGAAGTTGTGTCTCTGGTTCCATTAAAGATTCATGTGGCTGCAGATGCATTCTCTTAAGAAGCTCCACAAACTTTCCAAACACTCATTAACCTTTCCAGGAGTCCTTCCAAAGGACTAGTCTCTCAGGTGTTTAAAGTGAATGTCTTGTGAGGGTATGCCCCAAAGCTGCAATCAAGACAAAGTTGTCTGTTCCTCCTGGCCAAAAGCCTGAAAGAGTCACCCTGGCTATGACCAGAGATTGTCTTCTGGAGTATCCCAAGAGACATTTGACAAACTCTTCACAAACTGCCTTCACAGGTATCTATGGGAGGTAATGAGGTCACAGAAAATGTCATGCTCATGGCACCTCTTGCAGCCACACTTTTACATGTAAATGGTTGCAAAGCAAATGTCTCTGCATGACTATGGTTTGGATTTAGCTGCCCACACATAGGCAATGAGTGCCGGCTGAGGTGCCCAAGGATGTTTAAGCCATGCACATGGGGCTGTCAGATGTCACAGGATATAGGGGACACTTGCACCATCATGGACCAGCAGCTGGAGGCCAGGCGAGGTACTCTAGGACAGCTCAAACAACCTTGGATAAGTAATTAAGATACCTGGCAGCCCATGCAGATGTATTTTAAGGTGTCTCAAGTCACTCTAGATACCTGAATGTGGTGAAATGAATCATAGAATCACAGAACGGCCGAGGCTGGAAGGAACCTCTGGAAGTCACCTGGTCCAATGCTCCTATTCAAGCAGGGCTACCTGCCCAGCAACATGTCTAGATGGATTTTGAATATGTCCAAGGAAGAAGACTCCACGACTACTCTGGGCAATCTGTGCCAGTGCTCAATCACCCTCACAGTAAAAAAGTGCTTCCTGATATTCAGCGAGAACCTCCTATGCTTCAGTTTGTGCCCATTGCCTCGGGTCCTGTCCCTGGGCACCACTAAAAAAAGCCTAGCTATGTTGTCTTCTCATCCTCCCTTCAGGTATTTATACACATTGATAAGATCCCCCTGAGCCCTCTCTTCTCCAGGCTTATCAGTCCCAGGTGTCTCAGTCTTTCCTCATAGGAGACATGCTCCAGTCCCTTCATTACCTTTGTGGCCCTTTGTTGGACTCTCTCCAATATGTCTATGTCTCTCTTGTACTGGTGAGTCCAAAACTGGACACAGTACTCCAGGTGTGGCCTCACCAGTACTGAATAGAGGGAAAGGATCACCTCGCTTGACCTGCTGGCAATACTTTGTCTAATGCAACTGGGGTACCATTTGCCTTCTTCGCTGCAAGGGCGCGGTGCTGGATCACATTCAACTAGGTGTCCACCAGAAGCCCTAGGTCCTTTTCTGCCACCTCTATCCCCAAAACTGTAATAGGAGCTCAGGCACCCACTTTCACATGAATATACTTCTGCAGACGCTGAAATCAAGGTGGCTGAATAATAACACCTTCTGGCATGCTTATTCTGTCAACCAGCAAGTTAAATTGCTTTGTATTTAGTCACGTCAGACTTGCTGTCACCATTGCTGAAGTATGGATCTACCTAGGATCCATTAAAGCATCGTGGCAATAATATCACCCCTACTCTAGTGATAGGGGGCAGGAATGTCTCCATTGCTTGATCTCTTCCTATGTTGTTACCAACAAACATGATCACCTCTCAGACAATAATACATTGCAAGGGTGTTCCAGTAATGAGGGTCTGTTCTTTACTCATGAATTGAAAAGGTTTAGCTGGGTTCAGTCTTCTCAGATTGACAAAGAAAAGGATGATTCATCAACGGTTCATTTTCCACCCAATTTGTTCCTTGTTATTTTTAATGAGCTTTTGAAAGCAAGCAAAAACATCAAGAGGAGATGAATTTCTGTATAAAACCAAACCAAAACAAAAACTCCAAGCACAATAGCTGAAAGTTAACAGCTTTTAGTAACTAACAGAATAAATAGATTGAAGAAAGGCTGAATCATCCTAAAAGGCAGTGGAAGGAAATTGGTTTTGTGTTTCGGAAAAGAAACAGTCCACTTGAAACGGTTACAGCCAAGGCTCTGAAAGGATGAAATTACTTTACCTCACCTCTGCTCAAGGCTGTGCTAGCTAACACTTGTAAAGCCTCTACTTTGCCGGCAGATGCCTTACACTCTTCTGCACGGGTTTGTACTTGCAACCCTTCTGCATGACAAGATGACAGCTCCAAATGCTGCACAGAATTGCCTAGAAAGAGTCGTCACAGGGAGAAACCCAACCTTTCCAGACTCCAGGAAAAAAGCTGCCCCTGGCTTCAGCAACCCCTTGATTTACCCTGATAATCAAGAAGGTTAGTCAATTCCCCCAAAAGTCAGTATGATTTTGTTGGACGAATTTCCAGGTTTTGGAAGAAGTATCAGTGCTGGAAATAGGGACCAGGCAGCAGTCTGAGGACATGGGTATTTTTGTCTGGACTTTGTCCATTATCATAAAATTAGAGACATGTAGCCAGCAGAAAGGTTTCTGCAATACATTAGTTGTATTTCTCTTCCCTTCCCTCTATCCTACATCATCCTTGGTGTTTCTAGCTTCCAGATATATATCTTCTAATCCCTTATGTTGTAATCAGTTTTTCAGTGCACATGAATGATTCAACTCATCTGAAAGTCAATAGTTGACTATCAAAATGGAGACATGGAAATCATGGCTAACCTGGTAGGTTCTGAGTGACAAATATGGGTCAGGCAGTTCCTGCTATACTGGTAATATTTTTCTTGTAAGTACATGCTTACAAGTATACTTGTAGGCATACAACTCCATAGAATGAATGAACAGGAGAAGTGGTGTTCACCTACATTAAATACTGGTATTTGGTGTATAGGAACATTTAGTCAATATGAAAGAAAAATTAATGTCAGTAACATTAACAACTATGTGCTGAGTGAATATAGAAATCTGAAGGCACATTAGAATGCACCTGATAAAATAACTAAAAAAAAAAGCCATTCAATCAATCCAACCCATGGGCAGCACAATGAGAAAAAAGTGACTTTGATAAGCCTGCTCCAAATTTAACACCAACCACCATAGTTACTGTAGTTTCAGTGAAAATTCCCTGATTTTACTCCATTGGCAACAGTGTTCAAAGTGGAATCCCTCATATCCAGTAATCGAGACATCCAACAGGGTTTTTCTCACTGTGTCAGGATCCAGGAAACAAAGTGTATTATTGAGATTAGATGAGACTCATGAGACTCGACGGCTGCCCTACTCACTCACAGAAGATGCACCGTAATAGTCATGTAATTACAGACAATTTTGCAGCATCTTATTCCTCTGCTTATTAAAGTGAAATAAAAGCAGCTAGAAAAAGGGAATATATTTGTATTTATGTTTTCAGCAGGTGTCATCTCTTGTCTGTCTCACTCCAGTCCTTTTCTTTCCAAGAAAAGAGTAATTTATAGAATCATAACAACACAGAAAATTACTGACTGAAAGGATTCGATTATAAATTAGTAGCTGAATCTTAGAAGGTGTGTGTGCTCACACCATCACATACTCACTCACACAACTGTCCTCTTTTGTTACAGTTAGCCATTTATTCTACCTATAACATTAATGAATCTATAAATAAACTCCATACATGTCCAATGCTTTGTCTTTTCCCTAGCTCTTATACAGCTCTTTTCCCTTTCTGCTTATTTTTTTTATGCCCTTCTTTGTTAAATATTCACCTGCCTTTTGGACAACACCAACCCAATCAAAGTGATGACTGTTTTCTCCTTTTACAGCAGCCCTATGCCAGACATGATTTTATAATCCCTCTGGTTTTATATTCTCTGCATTAGCTCATGCAGCCTCTTATTTTGATGTCTTCACAGGTGGATTGAACTAACGGCACATGGGTTTTGGAAAGGGGAGGAGAGGTGAGAAGAGCAGAGATGATGAGGGGGGTGCAGGGAAAAGAGAGCTTTTGCAAAACAAGATTCCCCCATTGGCAGCAAGGTTAGCACAGCTGCCCATGGGACCTCACCCTCTGTCTTCGACTGCCTGTTTACCGCTCGCCTTGCCTAAATTCCCTGGAAGGAGTATCTCTCTCTTGCTGGATACTTGGATACTTAGTAGCCAGAAGCACTGTAGTGTCCTCGTTGCTTCCAAACTCGGGACCTAAAATCTTGATGTTAACTATATTTTCTATTATCTTTTCACTGGGAAAAAAATTAAAAAAAATAGCACATGGATCAAGCCAGAGACCAGAATTGCCTCCTAAGAAAGGGCTCCTACCTCTAGAGTATGGCTCCCTCTAACTAATTTTCATTTTGACCTCGAAGTCAAGAGGACCTGACCTCTATGCAGGAGGAGTGGGTACCATCTTCTACCCAGAAGAAATTAATGCAGGGGATGAAAGTCCCTAGAAGAGAGGGAGAAATGGGGTTTTGGGTTCTCCACTGTACAAGGCGAGTAAGCCTCCTGTTTCTTGGGTAGGAACTCTACCTCCAAGTGGTGTTTGAATATCAAGGGACATTTTATGGGCATCTGAGTCCTGCTAATGGGTCTAAGTGTTCTCAGGGCAATGTGCCAAAGACGTTGGCATGGGGAATACCTGGTCACTGATCTCACCAGGCTTCTTTGTCCTTTGTGTACCACCCTGCCGGGGCAGTCTGGACATGTGAAAAGACACAGAATTAAATACAGGAACATTAAAATCACAGATGGAGGCATCTCAGGAGTTCAGGTATCTTTGAGGTCATGTTGCAGCCCAGAGGATGTTTCCAGGGTAGGTTTCCAAGGTAGGTCAGTGTCAAAGCTGAGGATCTAACCTTAGACACTAGTTAGGGTCCCCTAGACCCTAACTAAAAGGTTTTATACCTGGATCATGTCCCTGCTGCTTGAGAGCTTTGACGGCAATTGTACTTGCAAATAAAATTCCCCCGCCCCATTCTCTCAACTGCAAAATCCATCCCAAAATATCCATTGAGCATCATTGCTGATGCAGAGTGGCTGTTACCTTCCACCCCAATAACTGCCGAAGAATCTCTTTATTTACAGTTTATGAAGCACCTGGGATTTTGTGAGGGTGACTGACACCACACAAATGTACATTATAATTATTGTCATTCAGACTGGAATAAGGTCTGTAGTGTTTTATGGTGGGGTGGGTTTTTTTATTTTTCCTTGTAGGAGGGCTGTTTCGTAAAATAATATATTTCAACATGTGGCAATGTTAAGCTTTTCTCTTTTTTTCTTTGTTTCCTGTCACTGGTAAGACAACTTTTCCCTCTGTAGACACTAAGCTTTATTCTGCATGTCATTTGTGAGGGCTGTGGCTCACCAGGACGGGGCCCTACATTTCTAATTACGGATGAACAAGACATTTCCAGTCAAAAAACTTTTCTATATATGTAGAAAGTTTTAAGGAAACATTTTGGGAGTTTTGTGAAATACTTACATTTTTCTTTTGGACTGCTGAGAATGTGCTTCTTTTGGAAACAGCTTAGCAAAGTATTAAACTGCACTTTCCTACTGGTGTATGGCCTGATGGGACTGGTAGTTTTAGCCCCATTTTCACCAGTAAAATAATCTCCTCAGAGGATTGTGTTTCCTCTAAGGAACCATGCTGATTTCCCACCAGCCAAGCAATGTGGTGCATCATGGACATTACATTACCTTGTAATTAGAATGTAATTATTATGAGCAGGAAGCCTGGTTGAGGAGATTGGGGAAATGTGAGTATTTCTGTTTCAACTACAGTTCCCATCAGACCACGTGCTGCTGTGAGAAAACAAAGTTGAATGTTGACATGACTCAGAACAAAACCTTTCAGCAAACCAAATGGAAAGGTTTTGATTTCAGGCGCGTCAAAACATTTCTCTTCAGCTGAAAATGTCAAAAAGAGCATTTGACATCTGTTGTGTTTTGACCTTTCCAAATTGAATTTCTTTGTTGCTCCCTCATCCATTCTGTAAAAAGAAAAACACACATTTCTTTTGTCCTGATGTAGAGGAAAACACAAAACAAAGAAATATCTAGAGAATTTGCCATGGAGGGAACGTTTCTCTGTTTTGCTTAGATTTTTATAAGAAAACTTCGCCTAAAATAAAATACTCCTTTCTCCTTCAGGTACCTGCAGAGGATTTGTACTGAGCTGAGCCCTGCAGCTGGGTGCAGCAAGGAGCTGAGGATAAAGCAGCAAGTGGGATCCTGGGGGACTGTGCCTCTTACCTGGGCACCCCTGAGCTGCTTCGTCTCTGAGCACACGATGCAGAGGTAGATAACTCTGCTCCTACCCTATATGTTCCTGCAGCACCTGTATAGATTATATATTTTCCTTCTTCTCAGTCCTTTCCTTGCTGCTCTCTCCTGTGACACATTGTCAAGTCTATTCTTTACGTATCTTGTACAAAATCGAATAAATGTCCTTTAAGTTACTTTCATCTCAACATCTTCATTATTTTCATGTCAGAAGTGTCGCAGCAAGAAAATTCAAGTTTGGTGAGCTCACAGATGTTTCTTTTCACTCATAAGACATGAACAAACTATCTGGCACAGTTAAGCCACTCAGCATGATCCTAAAACAAAGACAAATGCTACTGATGTTGTTTCATTGTTTAAAATAGGCATTTTTGGAGCATGGATTACTTTGGTTTTCTACTGTAGACTCAAATAAGATAGTGTCACCATTCCTACACCTCGTCAGGTTGAGCATGGTTGTTTAAGACCTTGTTCATGAGCCATAAAGGTGCCCAAGGAGGGACAGGGGTCTGAACAGTCCTGAGGAAGAAACAGTTGAAGTACTCATGGCTTGGGGAAAAGCTTGAGTTTTCTCTTGGGATTTTTTAGCACAGGAATTGTTCACAATACTTTGTGTTCTCCAGTCAAACTAAAGCCCAGGAGATGGGAGGGTTGGTGTGATGTGACTAATGCCCATTCTTTGGAACAGTGTGGGGAGACGACTGTCCTCTATTTGAAATTATGTGTTTCATTCAGCAAATGACTCTGCCCTTAATGAAGACTTGCAAGAAAGGATGATGCCTGCTAAACAACGGAAACAAAGCTGGAGCTGAAATTATGTAGGTATGCATTTTCTAGAGAAAAAAGCTCTAATTTATAAGCCAAACCCAGATTTCAGAAGGGTTGAAACCCACCACTCCAGGCTGTAACCCACCCTACCGGAACTGATGATAGGGAAAATGGACTCTAAATACAGAAAGTCCATTTATAACTGCATTTAGATTTCCTCCCTGTTTTTCTGGAACAACTGGAACTGATCACTGCTTGGAAAAAAAATTGCTTGTCTAGACTGATAATCCCTTGCATTATGTAGTAACATTCATAGAGCAGGCTGACTGGTGCCAATGGAACAATTGTCGTGAATCGGAGCTTTTACCATCAGGCCATGACACCAGTTTCTAAGAACTGAGGGAGATGTTGCATTAAAATTCACATCCTTCCTCTGTGCCACTGGTAGATTTCTCTGTCTAAGTCTAAGAAAATGTATGGTGTCACTAAAAAGCACTGGCACCTTTTTACACGTGATCCAGAATTGCATAACAATCACAGCGATTTCCTTTTTAATATCAAGTGGCACTAATATGGCTAGGAAAACCCAAGGGACCGTGCTGATTTACTGGTTCCCATGAACCCATCACAAGCTCATTGTTCAACAGAGTCTGCCTTTTAAATACGGCCACTGTGCTCAATTAATACTACAAAAAAAAAATTAAATTCCATTTTCCACCTCCACTCTTGGAAAATTTATTACATGAAAGGATTTTATCACCTGCACTGTGCATAATATCATATACTGGATGCGATTAAATGTCCAGGTGGTTTCATCCCTACCACCAAACTAGCTGACATCTCCAATGATGCATTATCACACATAAAAGATCCATAAGGAGAAAGGATGTGTATTCAACATAAGAGCGCATTCCAAAGATTTTATTAACTTTTATTGGCTTTGCAAAAGTCCTGGGAGCCTGGATGAAGGCAGTTATAGAAAAAGGACTCAGTTATTGCAGTGCAGCCTCCGCAAAGTCGAAGGTAGCGTGTAACTGTATATGCAGAGAGCTAGATGGGAATTCGAAGCTTTTCTTCTGATGTTCCTCTGGGAAAATGATTTGTGCGCATACCTTGTGGAGCAGATTCCTTCCTCCTTAGTGCCAAGGCTTGCCAGGCTTTGCAAGTAGAGTGGAGTCTGGACAGGACTGGAACTTCACATATGCAGGATGACAATCAGAGATGGCACAAAGCCTTCATGGATGAACAAAGGGCTCCCAATAAAACTCAAACATAAAAAGGAAGTCTATAAGAGGTGGAAGCATGGTCAGATCAGGTCAGCCAGGATAAATATAGAGATGTGGTCTAGCTTTCCAAAGGTCATCCCTACATGCTCAGAATCCACCTGGAACTGACTCTAGCAAGGGATGTGAAGGGCAACAAGAAGGGTTTCCACAAGTGCATTGGCAGCCAAAGGAAGGCTAGAGAAAATGTGGGCCCAGTGCTAAAGGGGCAGAGTACCTGGTGACAAAGGACATGGAGGAGGCCAGTGTACTTGCCTTCTTTGCCTCAGCCTTTGCTGGTAAGACCAGTCTTCAGGAATCCTATGCCCTTAAGACCAGTGGAAAAGTCTGGAGCAGAGAAGACTTACCCTCAGTGGAAGAGTACCATGTAAAGGAACACTTAAACTGAACACATGCAAGGCCATGAGACCTGATGGGGAGCACAAAGGTTGCTGAGGGAGCCAGATCATTATTTTTAAAAGACTGTGGTGAGTGGGAGAGATTCATAAGGACTGGAAGACAGCAAATAGCACTCTTGTTTTCAAGAAAGAGGATCAGGGGAACTACAGACTGGTCAGCCTTACTTTGATCTGTAGGGAGGCGATGGAGCAAGTCCTTCTAGAAGACTTTTCCAAATATATAAGACAATAAAGTGTTCGGAAGTAGTCAGTATGGGTTCATGAAGGAGAAATTATATCTGACCAAAACCTTCTACAAAGAAATGACTAACTCAGTGGATGAGAGAAGAGCAGTGAATGTTTTCATCATTTGACAATGCTTTTGACACTGTTTGCCACAACATCCTCATTTTCAAGCTGATGAAATACACACTAGATAAGTGGACAGTGAATTGGATTGAAAAATAGCTGAATTGCTGGACTCAAAGGGTTCCAACTGGTGGCATGAAGTCCAGCTGATCGGTCATGAGTGGTGAACGCCGGAGGTCAGTATTGAGACCAACAAAGTAATGTTATTGTCAATGACCTGGATGATGAGCCAGGACACTCTTTCAGCAAGTTTCCACAAGATACAAAACTTTGAGTGTTTGATACATAACATGGTTTCATTGCCTTTCAGAAGTACGTGATAGGCTGGAGACATGGTCAGAGGAGAACCCCATGAAGTTCAACAAGGGTGAATGTGAAGTCCTGCATATGGGGATGAACAGCCATAGAGCCTTGGAAGGGCCAGGCAGATGATTAAAAGATTGCAGCATCTGTCATATCAGAGGCTGAGTGAACTGAGAGTGTTCAGTCTGGAGGAGAGAAAGCTCAGGGTCATCTTAGCAGTGTGTATAAATATGTCATGAGGGAATAAAGAAGATGGACCTAGGCTTTTGTCAGAATTGCCCCGTGACTGGACAAGAGGCAAGGGGCACAAACTGAAGCAAATTAAATTATTTAAACATAAGAAAAGTCTTCTACTTAATGATGATTGAACATTGGAACAGGTTGTCTAGAGAGGTTGTGAAGTCTCCATAATTGAAGATGTTCAAAGAACTACTGGACCTGGTGTTGAGCTGGTAGCCTGTGTAGCTGACCCTGCTCTGAACTGGGGAGGTGAACTGGATGTTCTCTAGAGACCCCGTCTAACCTCAATGGTTCTGTGATTATGAGGGATACAGATCTTATCCCAAATGTACTGCACCATTACCAAAACAGACCATTTTCTAGCATCGATAGAAGAGTCTTCCTGCAGCATGGAAAAGTTCTCTTGAAATATTATCTCTCAGGGGATGCAGAAGAAAGGTTTGGCTATTTAAAATGTGCTTTCAGAAAATGGAGTGGAGCTTAAGGATTCTGTTGCTATCAGCTTTGCTGTGTGTTGCAGTTCCACTTGCCTTCTTTGGGCATCTGCTCCTGTGTGATTGCATTTTTATTCTTTTTCAAAAGGGCAGATGGTATTTTTTTTTTCCTGTGTGCATAATTAAATGAACACAAAACAAACTCATCTAAAGATACTAATTAATTCCTTTTCCTAATAGATTGCAGGCAGCCTATTAATATTATCCACTCCAGGGACTAAGAGTCTGTTAGCAAGAGCTTCCTCCTCTTGCTGCTTTTCCTTCTCCCACGGTGACACTGGTGAAGTGATCCACTGCATCCCTTTTCAACACAGTCCTACTGAAAGCAGCTGTGGCTAGTCTTGTATTAGTGCTGGTCTTGGTGATAGGCTGACCATCCTTTTCTTCATTTATTAAATACTACTAAATTTGAATCCTCTCATCACCCTTTCTAGATCTGATAATCTGTATCTGAGTGGCCATGATGGTGCTTTGGTTAGGTAATGGCTGCGGACTGGGTCGTTCTTAGCTCTACACACATTTACATCCACTGCGGGCTCTCTGATGTTCTCGAAAAGGGTGTGACAAAGGAGAGGAAGTTTAATTGTTCTGGTTTAAATACATATATATATATATATACACACACACACACAAAAAAAAAGTTGAGATGAAAAATGCCGTTGGATGGCACCAAGTGATTGTCAGGTCTATTATAATTACCCAATTAAAGAGGTGATAATGAACCCAGACTTGAAGTGCTGGAGGGAGAAAAGGAGGGTGTCACTTGGAACTCAACTTTTGTTTTATCCTAAATCTTTATTGTGAAGGAATCACCTGTCAGGAAGTCTGCTGAGGAGTGAGCAGCTACTCACTGCAGTCCTGTGATCACAGAAACACTGTGGGAACAAAAGCAGCAGTGACAGATTCAGGTAAGGCAGTTTCCATCCCAGGAAACCCAAGCAGCCCAAGGGCTTTTTGCGAAACCCATCCATCCTGGGGGTAAGGAGGTGCAGCTTTAGCTGAGGACTTTAAATAAGAGCTATGCTCCTTCCAGATATAAAGAGGTGTGGGTGACTAGAGGGTGGGCCATATTTTTCAATGTGCTAGACAAAAATTAATGAACTGTATGCTCACGTTTTGTCATAGCGGCTGTGCTGAAAAGAACCTGGGGAAGTTAGTCATTAGTGATCATCTAACATTAGTTCTGAAAAGTGGTAGAGGAGCCAAAGAGGAGTGGTACCATGCTGGACCTTGTTCTCATCAACAAGGAGGGCTGGTGAGGAATGTGAAACTCAAGGGCAGCCTTGGTTACAGTGACCATGAAATGGTGGAGTTCAAGATCCTCAGGGCAGTAAGGAGGGCGCACAACAAGCTCACGACCCTGGGCTTCAGGAGAGCCGACTTCGGCCCTTTCAAGGATCTGTTTGGTAGAGTACCATGGGACAAAGCCCTGGGGGGATGAGGGGCCCAAGGAAGCTGGTTAGTATTCAAGGATCACCTCCTCCAAGCTCAGGAGCCATGCATCCTAACCAAGAGGAAGTCAGGCAAAAACACCAGGAGGCCTGCATGGATGAACGAGGATCTCAACCACAAAAAGGAAGCAAGGACAGGTAGCCTGGGAGGAATATAGAGAAATTGTCCGAGAAGCCAGGGCTCAGGTTAGGAAAGTGAAAGCCCTGATAGAATTACATCTGGCCAGGGATGTCAAGGGCAACAAGACAAACTTCTGTAGATATCTCAGTGATAGAAGGAAGACTAGGGAAAATGTGGGCTCCCTCTAAAAGGAAATGGTAGACCTGGTTACCCAGGATATGGAGAAGGCTGAGTACTCAATGACTTTTTTGCCTCAGTCTTCACTGGCAAATGCTCTAGCCGCACCACCGAAGTCGCAGAAAGCAACATGACCCAGCAATGTGTGTTTGCAGCCCAGAAAGCCAACCATTTCCTGGGCTGCATCCAAAGAAGTATGACCAGCAGGTCGAGGGAGGTGATTCTCCCCCTCTACTCTGCTCTTGTGAGACCCCCCTGCAAGACCGCATCCAGCTCTGGGGTCCTCGGTACAAGAAGGACATGGGGTGTTGGAGTGAGTCCAGAGGAGGGCCACAAAGATGATCAGAGGTCTGGAGCACCTCTCCTATGAAGACAGGCTGAGAGAGTTGGGCTTGTTCAGCCTAGAGAAGAAAAAGCTTCAAGGAGGATCTCACTGACACCTTCCAGTATCTACAGGGAGGTCACGAAGAAGACAGAGCGAGGCTTTTCATGGACAAATGTTGTGGGTAGTTGAGAAAATTTATGTAAATTGAAATAGTTGAAGTTCTGACTAGTTATAAGGACTCCCCCTCTCACCCATGATGATAAACACTGAAATAGGGACCCAATGAGGTTGTAAGTCTCCATCCTTAGAGGGTTTTCAAGACCTGGCTGGACAAGGCCCTCATCAAGATGGCCAGGTCACTTATTTGATCTTTGTTTGAGCAGGAGATTGGACTAGAGACTTCTCGAGGTCCCTACCACCTGAGTTATCCCATGTTTCTATGAAACCTTGTCAAATCACACCTTTTGCTGACAATATTTGAGCCTTTGGCTTCTGCTCTCAGCTTTCACAGATGTACCCATGTCGTCCAAAGACTATGTGAGGCCTTGCTCTGGGTTCAGCATGATGGCAGGTTTGCAAAAGGCTGGCATGAGGACTCATGCTGTTGGGGTCCTAGACTGCAGCTGGTGGACTTGGCTTCCTTTGGGACGTTATTGCAAGACTTACAATGGTTCTTTCTCCATTCCGTGACGTGATATACTGGACATGCTCCCTGTCATATGGGCTGATAAGTGCTGCTTATCCTTTAAGAAAGCCTATGCCTGTGAGACTTGCTGTGTAGACCACAAGACCAAAGCCAGGCCACATGAAACCACATGACAAACCTAGGCTATATTCCTCTTTCCATCTTTCAGGATCCCAACACCCACTTCTGTATTCAATCAAGCCAAGTATTGCATCTCAAATGTAGCCAACCCTTCATCTTCCCCCAGCTTGATCCTTTTGGAAATTTATTTCTGTAAGGATTGTCCACTTTTGGGACTACACATCCTGTCGGTCTTCATTGCTGCCTCAATAAGGAGTGTGGTTCAGAGGCCCACATGAACAGCCAGATAAATCAGATGAATTCTCCCTTCTGAGACACAGAGAGGAAAGCATCTTATTAAATTCTTTCAGCTTTTAATGCATGCAAAAATGTATTTTTTTTCATATGATCCTCATTGCTGGATTTCAGTCGTGTTCAAAGATGACAAAATGAAAAAGATCAAATGATAAATCAAAACAAGAGTAACACAAAAGCCTGAGGGATACAGAGCTGACAACAGATGATCACAGAAGAAAGTGATCAAATTCTTGCTTATTCCAGAAAAGCCATCCTTAACTAAGAAATATTTCCTAGATACGTGTGTAAATGACACAAAATTTTTAGATTGATCATTTTTACTGGATATTTTATGACAAAAAATTCAGTTTATTAGAATTCTACCCAGCCTGTTAATCATTTTCAAGGCTGATTAGTACTAATATACATATATAAATATTTTAAAATGTGTTGAACAAGGCAAAGACCCAACAACTAACAAATCAATTTCTTATTAGGTTACACCAGAAAATAGTGTCCGGAAGTGTGTGCCATTTGTAAACATTAGGTGCATCAATCTTAGTTCCTTCAAACAATCAATTTCCCTGTGAAAAGAAGACAAACATTAAAAAGAAAAAGAAAAAAAAAAGAAAAAAAAAAGAAAAAAATCCCCTGAAACTAGCAACAGTATAGCAGGCTAAATCTAAATCATTGTTCCACTGTTCAGAACATAGCTACCCCATTTTTTCTTTTTTTTTTTTTTTTTTTTAGGAGCTGCTGTTGTAGCTCATTATAATGACAACTGGCTTAAAAGTGTTAAGAGGAAAAGATAAATCACTTCTGAAACGTGTTTTGAAGTGGGTTAGTTAATACAAGGAGCCTTGCAACACTCGCTGCAGTTATTTCCTGGATGATGGATTGGCTTTGGCTTGTCTCTGATCTGTCGAGGGACTTCTTCAGCTCTCATGAGGGCAGTAGAGGAATATCCTGTGAGGGAAGGAGGTATCTGCTCTGAGCAGCCCTGGAAGGTGGCAGAGCAGATATTGTGGTGGATGGACAGTCTCCATGGGAATCCTGAGCATACAACCTGCAGTTGTGGAGGGCATGCTGCCCTCTCCTAAAAGCAGTGTCTAATATGAGCTGGAGCATATCACAAATTTCCAATTTCTTTCTGATTCAAAAAAGAAGCTTATGTGTCTAGTTGTGGCACAGCTGTCTATGGTAGATATCATCTTAAGTAGCTCTCTGCGTTGTGCAGCTTGAAGATAGGTGGACACCTTGCAGTTAAGTGTTTGGCAAGAGTACCTGAGCTGGCTGGTGTGTCCCCACGGCTAGAAACACTAGCTCAGGACCATCGTGCAACCGTCATCTCAGCATGGTGCTGCTCCTGTGTTATTAAACCGTGTGTTATGAGGACTGTCTGTGTGCTGACTAACGTGGGTGCACTGTCTCCAGCCAAGTATCTAGCTGAACTGCTATTTCTTTGGGGATCTCTGCACCCAGCTGTTGTGTGGACACATAATACCCTTGGGTCTGAGTTCTTTTTGATGACTGTGCCACTTCATTAAAAAGAGCCAAGGATCAGTACAATGTTCTCAGGCCAACTTGTAATGACTGGATTGTGTCCTTGTGGCTGAGGGTAGCTAAATGCTCAAGCTTGCTCCCTTTTATCTATTTATTTATTTATTAACAGGGTAGACCTTCCCCATCAGTGGAGTCCCTCTTGGCCTAGGAGGGAGGATCTTTTTATCCAGCCATTGAGGTCCATGAAGCCTTCAGACATCACAGTGATAGTGCCATGGGAAAACATGGAATTATAGGGAGTAGCCTAAAGGTGCCTCACAGCTCCATTTTGCTTTCATTAGGCTGGGTGACCTGGTTTAGGCCCAGCTGGCAGCTGAGCTCCACGCGGCCGCTTGCTCACCCCTCCCCCCAGCATGATGGGGAGGAGAAGTATAACAAAAGGCTTGGGTCGAGATAAGGACAGGGAGAGATCACTCACTAATTATCATCACGAGCAAAACAGACTGAACTTAGAGAGGAAATTCATCTAATTTATTACTAAACAAAACAGAGTAGAGCAATGAGAAATAAAACCAAATCTTAAAACACCTCCCCCCACCCCTCCCATCTTCCCAGGCTCAACTTCACTCCCGGCTTCAACCTCCTCCCCCCTCAGCGGAAAAGGGGGACGGGGAATGGGGGTTACGGTCAGTTCATCACACGGTGTTTCTGCTGCTTCTTCATCCTCAGAGGAAGGACTCCTCTCATCGTTTCCCTGCTCCAACATGGAGTCCCTCTCATGGGAAACAGTCCTTCACGAACTTCTCCAACGTGAGTCTCTCCCATGGGCTACAGTCCTTCACGAACTGCTCCAGCGTGGTCTCTCCCACGGGGTGCGGACCTTCAGGAGCAAATTGCTCCAGTGTGGGATCCCCCACGGGGTCACAAGTCCTGTCAGCAAACCTGCTCCAGCGTGGGCTCCTCTCTCCATGGATCCACAGGTCCTGCCAGGAGCTTGCTCCAGCGTGGGCTTCCCACAGGCCACAGCCTCCTTCAGGTGTCTCCACCTGCTCCGGCGTGGGGTCCTCCACGGGCTGCAGGTGGAATCGCTACACCCCCTCATCCTCCCTCCATGGGCTGCAGGGGGACAGCCTGCTTCACCATGGTCTTCACCACGGGCTGCAAGGGAATCTTGCTCCGGTGCCTGGAGCACCTCCTGCCCCTCCTTCTGCACTGGCCTTGGTGTCTGCAGAGTTTCTTACATCTTCTCACTCCTCTCTCCGGCTGCAAAAGCTCTCCCTAACTGGGTTTTTCTCTTTCTTAAATATGTTATCACAGAGGTGCTGATGGGCTTAGCCTTGGCCAGCGGCGGGTCCGTCTTGGAGCCGGCTGGCATTGGCTCTATCAGACACAGGGGAAGCTTCTAGCAGCCTCTCACAGAAGCCACCCCTGTAGCCCCCCCACTACCAAAACCTTGCCACGCAAACCCAACACACTGGGTTATCATGTTTCTCCACTGCCACTTGACTTTTATCCATTCCTTTTGCAAATATGGGAACAAAGGTCCTGTGTAGAGCATGGCAGCAACTCTGGAATCCTCAAAATGCCCATTATACATCGGGAGCTTGAACCAGAAGGACAAGAAGAAGCCAAAGCAGGGAGGATTAAAAGTCAGAGAAAAGCAGGGCTGATGAATGCAGTGCTCCAAAGGGCTTCTTGCAATTGTCAGCTTGTGAGGTGTCGGTACACTTTCATTATGGTTCTTATTTTAGTACCCACTTTTCCAAATGCCCAGTCAAGCTAATAGATGTGGCTACAGCTTGACAAGCACTATATGGTATATTCATGTTGATGTTATTTTTCCCCTCAGGTGCTGCAGCAAGCTCTCTCACAGGTGTCTGATGTGAATTCAGCAGAAATGTCATTCTACAATGATTGGAGGTGTATTTAAATAGCCACACTGTGCTTACTTCTCTCCGGAAAAAAAAAGGTTCTTTCAGCTTTAACAGAAGATATACAATGGGCCTGCTTGGAGGATTCTCAATGACGATGAAGGGAAACATGCACAAAGCACAATGGCCACTGATGGGGCATATTTTCTATTCTTTGTTGTCCTCATTAAAAAGCCCTGATTTGATTTTATGATTTTACCGCTTAGCTGTTCAGTTGGGATTCTGACGTTCCTCCTGTCAGTGTGATGGAAATCAGACTCCAGGGTACTGATAAAATAATGAGTTAAACCCAGGTCCCCAGACATATTTGGACATGATGACTCTCAACTTGAAGGGCTTTCAAGTAGCCACCTCCTAGCAAAACCACAGCTCTAAGTGATCTCTACATCTTTTTAAACCTTGAAGAGGAAGAGTTGGGAACCCAAGGAGGGTATTCACATTAGACATGTGCCCACCTAAACACAAAAATATTCCTTATTTTCAATGAAAACCACAGTGCGGGTGTCCATCCACATGCACACACGCTTTACTGTACATTTTATCCAATGCAGTGCATAATTTAATAAAAGGGTATACATTAAAGAGTTGGGCTCTCAGTAAGGGTTCAAGAAGGAACAAATGTTACTGCTTGCCTTTAGTGAAATAAATGAAATTGTACATTACAGTTAATCAGGACCATCAGTTAAGTGCAGGTATGTACTGCTCCAGTGATGAATGACCTAATATAAATGACATAGGTGTATTAAACTAGGGATAACACCTGAACAGTAGATCAGTGATCACATCTCTCTACTAAAGCTGAATTATCCCTCATAGAATCACAGAATTGTTTAGGTTGGAAAAGACCTTTAAGATCATCGAGTCTGATCATTAACCTAGCACTGCAAGTCCACCACTAATCCATGTCCCTAAGCACCACAACTACCCATCTTTTAAGTATCTCCAGGGATGGTGACTCAACCACTTCCCTGGGCAGCCTGTTACAATGCTTGATAACTCTTTCAGTGAAGACATTTTTCCTAACATCCAATCTAAACCTCCCCTGGCACAACTTGAGGCCATTTCCTCTTGTCCTATTGCTTGCTACTTGGGAGAAGAGACCGACCCCCACTTGGCTACAACCTCCTTTCAGGTAGTTGTAGGGAGCGATCAGGTCTCCCTTCAGCCTCCTGTTCTCCAGAGTAAACAACCCCAGTTCCCTCAGCCACTCCTGATAAGATTTGTTCTCTAGACCCTTCACCAGCTTCATTGCCCGTCTTTAGACACCCTCCGCCACCTCAATGTCCTTCTTGCAGTGAGGGGCCCAAAACTGAACACAGTCCTCGAGGTGCGGCCTCACCAGTGCCAAGTACAGAGGGACGATCATTGCCCTGGTCCTGCTGGCCACACCATTTCTGATACAAGCCAGGATGCTGTTGGCCTTCTTGACCACCTGGGCACACTGCTGGCTCATATTCAGCTGGCTACCAACCAACACCTCCAGGTCCTTTTCCAGCAGGCAGCTTTCCAGCCACTCATCCCCAAGTCTGTAGCGTTGCCTGGGGTTGTGACCCAAGTGCAGGACTTGGCACTTGGCCTTGTTGAACCTCATACAATTGGCCTTGTCCCATCAATCCAGCCTATCCAGATCCCTCTGTAGAGCCTTCCTACCCTCAAGCAGATCAACACTCCTGCCCAACTTGGTGTCGTCTGCAAACTTATTGAGGGTGCACTCAATCTTCTTCTCCAGATCATGGATAAAGATATTAAAGAGAATTAGCCCCAGTATTGAGCCCTGGGGAATGCCACTCATGATCGGCCACCAACTGAATGTAATTCCATTCACCAGAACTCTTTGGGCCCGACCATTCAGTTTTTTACCCAGCAAAGTGTTTGCCCCTCCAAGCCATTCTCATTCCAGGAGAATGCTGTGGGAAATGATGTCAAAGGCTTTACTAAAGTCCAGGTAGGTAGCATCCACAGCATTTCCCTCATCCACTAAGTCACCTTGTCATAGCAGGAGATCAGGTTAGTCAAGCAGGACCTGTCTTTCATGAACCCATGCTGACTGGGCCTGATCACCTGGTTGTCCTGTCCATTCCATGTGCTGGCACTCAAGATGATCTGCTCCATAACTTGCCCCAGCACCAGGGTCAGACTGACAGGCCTGTAGTTCCCTGGATCCTCCTTCTGGCTCTTCTTGTAGATGGGCATCATGTTGGCTAACCTCCAGTCAACTGAGACCTCCTCAGTTAGCCAGGACTGCTGATAAATGATGGAAAGTGGCTTGGTGAACACTTCTGCCAGCTCCCTCAGTACCCTTGGGTGGATCCCATCTGGCCCCATAGACTTGTGTGTGTCTCAGTAGTGTAGCAGGTTGCTAACGATTTCCCCTTGGATTATGGGGGCTTCATTCTGCTTTCCGTTCCTGTCTTCCAGCTCAGGGGGCTGGGTACCCAGAGAACAACTGGTCTGACTACTAAAGACTGAGGCAAGGAAGGCATTAAGTACCTCAACCTTTTCTTCATCTTTTGTAACTACGTTTTCCCCCGCATCCAGTAAAGGATGGAGATTCTCCTTAGCCCTCTTTTTGTTGCTAATGTATTTATAGAAATTTTTTTTATTGTCTTTTATGGCAGTAGCTAGGTTAAGTTCTAGTTGGGCTTTGGCCCTTCTAATTTTTTCCCTGCATAACCTCACAACATCCTTGTAGTCCTCCTTAGTTGCCTGTCCCTTCTTTCAAAGGCCATAAACTCTCCTTTTTTTCCTGAGTTCCAGCCAAAACTCCCTGTTCAGCCAAGCTAGTCCTCTTCCCCACCAGCTCATCTTTCAGTACATGGGGATAGTCTGCTCCTGCACCTTGAAGATTTCCTTCTTGGAGAGTGTCCAGCCTTCCTGGACTCTGCTGCGCTTCAGGACTGCCTCTCAAGGGACTCTGTCAACCAGTCTCCTAAACAGGCCAAAGTCTGCCCTCTGGAAGTCCAAGGTAGCAGTTCTGCTGAACCCATCCTTACTTCTTCAAGAATCAAAACCTTTATCATTTCATGATCGTTATGCCCAAGATGGCCTCCAACCATCACATCACCCACAAGTCCTTCTCTGTTTGCAAATAAGAGGTCTAGCAAGGCACCTTCCCTAGCTGGCTCTCTCACCAGCTGTGTCAGGAAGTTATCTTCCACACACTTCAGGAACCTCTTAGACTGTTTCCTCTCTGCTGTACTGTATTTCCAGCACATGTCTAGTAAGTTGAAGGCCCCCATAAGAACAGGGGCTAGTGATTGTGAGACTTCTCCCAGCTGCTTATAGAATATTTTGTCTGCTTCTTCATCCTGATTGGGTGGTCTGTAAGGGACTCCCACCATTATATCTACCTTGTTGGCCTTTCCCATGATTTTTACCCATAAACACTCAACCCTATCACTGCCATCATCAAGTTCTAGAGCTCAGCTGCAGCTCCTACTGTTTTTGTCCAGATGAGTCTTAAAATCCTCACTCTGGGTCTTCCACAAACCAATGCAACTGCCACAAAAGGGTATTTGAGTTATAGCACTGATGTCCCAGCTGTGGCTGAAGGTGCTGTATAGAGTTAGATGACCAGACCTCAGTGCCCCAGGGCAGAAATTAAGAAGAAATGAGGAGGAACATAACACTCCGTGAGGGATAGGTATGAGTCCAAAGGAAGAGTGGTCCCAAAGTAGCTATGACCAATAAAAGCTGATATCTTGTCTCTCTTGGTCTTGGTGTCCCTCCAGGATGCTTGCTGGAATTTAAATCAAGTACTTTTTACTCTGTTCTTCCCTTGGCACAGCCTCTGAAACTAGCTTTTGTAAGAGTGAATGAGTGAAAAAAGCAGTTCCCTGTAGCCTGAGGCATGAAACCTTGGCCTCACAGTTCATATCCTTTGGGTAAGTTGTGGTTGTCTTTTCTCCCGTTTCTTCTATTCTCCACATAACTGAGCCAAGTGATACATGCCTTTTCAAGTATTTCTTTGCACACCAACCCAACCAACTGCCAGATCATTTCTACTCCTTCTTGGACCATCTCCATTTCATTAATGAATACTTGAAAGCTTAGGCCTGTTCAGTATTCAGTGGAAGTCTTTTAAGGGAAAACAACCTAAAACATCCAGGACCTGAAAAGCCGAGGCTACCGAGTGTATAAACTCCCTGCTGTCCTAACCATAACCATGGGCTTCCTCAACTAGCATGGATAACATCTCAGCCTTTAACTCTGTTCCTCTAGTCTTCTCACATTGCTTTCCTGAAATTCCACTTGCTGCCCTCCACAGCAAATGGACCATCCTACTCCTACATCTTTACCTCTGCTTTTTGCATAGTGGTGTGCACCTTTCACCTGTTGGATAGATACTTTCCAGTAATCAAACATTCAGCCTGAAAATGATACACCAAACGTTTGGACAATCCTGAGAAAGGTGGTGTGGCTGGAGTCCTGGCCACGAGGACATCCAGAGCATACACCAATATCTAAAAAGCCTGACTTTGTGGTTTGCCAACAGCTTTGCTTACCAAAGCAGCCGTCAGGCTGCAGGTGGGAGCTGGATGACTAGCTGAACATTGATGGAGATGGATGTGAGGTTTACAGCTGTTTCTGATTATTCACCACAATGCAGCAGTTGGCAGCACAAGGATCACCAGCCTAGAAAGGACCAGTGTCCTTTCAGTAGGCAACTGTGAGTTTTCCAGCTTGGCTCCTTATAGCTAAACTACTTTTAATGCAGTAACAATATTTTGGCTGGGCTTCAGCTACCCAAATTGGTCCCCAGGATCCCCACCACACCTGTGCCTCCTATGGCATCACTCCAGTTCCCAAGCTAATTTAGGCACTCTGAGCAAGGACCTGCTGTATCCCATATATGCCCCATTGCAGTGTAAACCTCCCTTATGTGGTCCCAGATTTCCTTCTCTGCCTTCACTGTTTCATATTCTTTTTCTTCAGCTGAATCTCACTCATTATTTCCAGCTGATATTCCTAACCTCTTCCCTTCCCTTGTTGTTATTTCTCTGCCCTTACTGCTGCTCCTTTCGGTTTGGTTATTATCAGTACGTGTTATTTTCTTTATTATTAACAGAGTAGACACCAAATCTGCTATTCTCTACACGGCCATCATCTCCAGGATATCTCCTTTTAACTCCAGTCTTAGGTGACAAATATTGCCTTTTGTTTACAGCCCCATAGCCATGACAATGCCTCCCCCTGAGTTGATTTGAATGAGTTTTGTTTCAAGTAAGATTTCCCAGGAGATGCTAGGAAGTGCTTCTGTAACTGTGTCAATACGAATAGATGCCTATTCATCCAGATGCACACTGCTGTAACAACCATGGGCATTTCGTACTGTCTTGGGGGGAAATGTGTCTGCTGCAGCGAAGCAAGCAGAGCTTGAGCTGAGCTTCAGATGGAACTGGGAAACCGTGCACTAATTAGTTAATTAGCTGAAGGACACTGTATCGTATTGACTAGATTTAACATATAAACTGACCCTCATTTTACGGGCTGGGGGGGAAAGCTTTGTAAAACCATAGACCTTGTTAATCCCAATTTTGCCTTCACTTATCCCAGCATAATATTGACAAGAGACTGACTGATGTTACTTTGTACTCAGGAATATTGTTCAAGCATAAAATCAGGAGTGAAGTCTGAATCATGTCTTTCTTTCATGCTCTGCTATGACTTCAGTTTGCTTTGTTGGGAAAAGACAGTGTGAGTCACTGACTCAGATAGTGGAAGCACAAGTATCCCTTTTTTACACCAGGAAAGCACATGGTTTTGGAGAGAGACAGAGAAATCTACATACAACCAAGAGACTTGTGACTGGCCTGTGTAACCTGTGTCCCAGCCCATACAGAAACTGCTTTTTATGTCATGTTGCAGCACAGTGACTCATCTACTTTGTGGTGAGCTGTTTGTCTGGTGAAGCACACCTTGTCTTCTCGTTTTGGTTTACTCCCTCTACTACAAATACACGGTTCTCATAATAAACTTTTCAGAATAATCAAGACATATCCAAGTTACTATTGTTTAGCTCTGAACTATTTTGGGAAAAAAAAAAAAATTCTTGGCATATGGGAAGAAAAACTTTGAGGCTTTCCTAGCATTTGGGGTTTTGAAATGTTTCCTGATAACATGATATGGGGGAGGGGGAGGGGTGTGTGTGAGCTTTTGTAGTGTGAAGCAGAATAAAGATCACAATAACGAGGGCATGAAATTAGCTTGGCAGTATGAACTCTGTGATACTGTGTAGGATTTTCAAATAGAATTAATTAAATTGTTGCCAAAGTCAGAATGGATATAAGAATTGAGTAGGGTAGGAGGGAGGAAAAAGGTGGGTCCTAAAGATGTAGGAGATAATGGCTTCTTAGAGAATTTTCTGTACTTAGGGAATAGCTCATTCATCTGAAAAAGTGTAGAGAGAATCATGAAAATTACCTAGGAAATAAAATATGTGTATATATAGTGAGGGTGAGAATCTAAACTGATGTCAGGGAAATAGCAGCAGAAGAATAAGTGATGATTAGAGCCTCTCTTATTCTGCAGACCTGCCAATATTGCGTCTTCCAAAAGCACAGTGATAATTTACACCATTGAAAAATATAAAGGACCAGATTTCTTCTGTGTGTAATGCCAGGAAGGGTCAAACAAGACTACGTACTAATGCTTTTCTGAATGGCCTGATTTCTGTAAGTCTGTACACAAAATGCCTGTAGTATTTAATCAGGGCATAAGATCAAGCTTATTATGTCTCATTTTATTTATGGCAAATTTCAGTAATGCCATTCAAACAGCAGTCTTCAAGCCTGAGTTTTTGTGCACAATAAAAAAGCAACAATTTGCCCAGAATATTCTTGCAATCACTAAAAGTCTGATTTTTGGAGATAGTCTTTCAAAAGTGACAAACATTGAGCACCTTCCAAAAACCAAGATTCCAAAAGATCCCACCTTGCAAATCCCTGCCATCCATCTCTTCACATGTCTTCAGATGTAAAACATGCAGAAGTGCTTGAAAAGGTTTACGAGAAGAGCTTAGGCACCTGATTCCCACAGAAACACATTTGATGTTGAGTGCCACTCCCCTTTTGCATTTGCCCACTTTATCCTTCCTAAATAGATTATAATGAGTGATTTTAATATTCCAATCATGCAAATCTTCCCCCAAGATTTCAATAATGCCAACAAGGCCTAATGTATACTCATAAATGAGCTATTCCAATTCCAATTCTTGTTTATTACTCAGACTCCCAGCATTAGAGTATAGGCAATTAAAGAATTTCTTCTCTTCACATCCCTTGGTGCCTTGATTAATTTTGTTCTTGACATCTTAATTTTGTGCTAAATGAATGCTCATTCGTTCCTCCCTTTCTGCCTTCCCCTTTTCTGAGTTTAACACTCTCCTGACTACTCAGCTTGACACCTTGAAGACTCTCCTGTGAAAATGGAGACCATCAAAACTCTGTGGCTTTATCTTCTCACCAAAGTAGGTTATTGCATTTCTTACAGCCACAAATCTCTGCCTCACTCTACTTAAGTCTAGCAGTGTTTCTTTTCCAGAGGTGTTTGCCTTCCTCTGCTTGTTGGAAATAAGACTTCTGGACAGAAGATCCATCTGCAGTATCCAGGAACTCTTCAACCGCCTTCAGTCTCTCACGTAGACCATAAAGAGTGTGTTCCACCAGCAATGGGAAACGGGCACCATATGCCCTTTCACCCTTGCAGTAATACATCATGATGGGTTTTGGAAGAAAGTAGCGAATAATTTCTTTGTCTCTGGGAAATTTAATTTCATTCTGAACACAGTGTCTTTGCAACAGTTGATGGGATTCGTGTGATCAAATGTAGACACATTAGAGGTAAATTTCTCCATCTCTACCTTTATATTCAGAAGAGAGAAATAAGGCCTTCTGGGGAGAAATTAGTCTGAATCAGGGTAGATGAATCATGTCTGGAAAAATGCCCATTGCTCTCTATGGACTAGGATGAATACTTCAGGTGTAGTTTTCTGTAATTGAGACATATAAAGCACTCCTGGGGTCATTTCTACCCCATGACACAGCACCACAAACAGCATTTCAGGCCCTTGTGGTTTCATTTGGGGATCTCTGCTCTGAGATATGTTAAGGATTGTGGATGTGCATTCAGACAGTGCGTTGTGTCAGGCACCATATAGAAACACAGTCAAAGGCATCCCATTCTCCAGGGAAATGTAATCTAAATGAAATCTTCTATTCCTATCCATTTCGTGGCCTGGCATAATGCAGAAAAACTTTTAAAACATTTAAAACCCTTCTTCCAGCTTTGCAGATCGAGACTGTTTCTCTGCCTGGCCTTTTGAGATATTGAAAAACTGAAGATATACCATACACAAAGCATGCTAAATTAAAAATAGACCATATTCCACCACTGGCATGCAATAGCCACGTGTGTGTACCTATGCCAAACAGGCTTTTGCTCTTGCAGCATTTCCAAGCCAGGCATTTCAAGTTTCACCAGTAGAAACCTGTTGTGGGATGTAGCTGTTGCCATTGAAGCTAGTAACTGTGTGGGGTACTGGGATGGTGTAATGACCAACCTAAACAGAGAAGGAGCGCTCCCAGCAGCTCCACAAAGAAGAACATCGGTGTGGGATGTACCCTTAGTGCTGCCTGCCTGCCCTG
Source organism: Balearica regulorum gibbericeps (assembly GCF_011004875.1). Classification (NCBI taxonomy): domain Eukaryota; kingdom Metazoa; phylum Chordata; class Aves; order Gruiformes; family Gruidae; genus Balearica; species Balearica regulorum. The sequence goes on along the minus strand of NC_046184.1, from coordinate 4,663,958 downwards.
TGTTATTAATTCGAACTTGGAGAGAGCCAGATTAAGCAACTAGTTTGTGCGTGCGGCAGAGAAGATATATGTGAGCTGCTGGTGTCCTGTTGAAATGCGTGCTTGTGGGAGAACTGCAACAGATTAACTTGCCATCCTGCAGCTGTGATTTACTTTGACCTGATTTAATTTGTGCAGGTGCTGATTAGAAGTGCCCACAAAGTCTGCAGCCATAGCTCAGCTGAAGGGACAGCCAGATTGCCCTACATCTGTGGTTTCTTGGAAACCACCCCTTTTTCCATTTGAATGTTTTCTTTAAGATGGGATTTAAAGACTTTTTTTTCCCAAGTTTTTTGTTTAGGGCAAAACAGATGTCCCTGGAATCATCTCACAGAAATACAACTGGTTGAAGCAGAGGTTTTAAACCGTTTCAGCTGTGCAAATACGAATGTGTCAATGATCATTTGTTTTTTGGCCCTAACCTTTTCTATTTTATCCTAATTTAATGCTCAGACTTCTACAGGTGAAGTTCAAACTGTAATCATAGAATCATAGAATCGTAGAATCACAGAATGGTTTGGGTTGGAAGGCACCTTAAAGACCATGTAGTTCCAACCCCCCTGCCATGGGCAGGGACACCCTCCACTAGACCAGGTTGCCCAAAGCCCCATCCAACCTGGCCTTGAACACTGCCAGGGAGCCAGGGGCAGCCACAGCTTCTCTGGGCAACCTGTGCCAGTGCCTCACCACCCTCACAGGGAAGAATTTCTTCCTAATATCTAATCTAAATCTCCCTTCCTTCAGCTTAAGGCCATTCCCCCTTGTCCTGTCACTCCATGCCCTTGTAAACAGTCCCTCTCCAGCCTTCCTGTAGGCCCTTTTTGGTACTGGGAGGCTGCAATGAGGTCTCTCTGGAGCCTTCTTTTGTCCAGGCTGAACAACCCCAACTCTCTCAGCCTGTTCTCATAGCAGAGGTGCTCCAGCCCTCTGATCAGCTTCGTGGCCTCCTCTGGACTCTCTCCAACAGGTCCATGTCTCTCCTGTACTGGGGCCCCCAAAGCTGGACGTAGTACTCCAGGTGGGGTCTCACAAGAGGCGGAGTAGAGGGGCAGGATCACCTCCCTCGACCTGCTGGTCACGCCTCTTGTGATGCAGCCCAGGACACGGTTGGCTTTCTGGGCTGCAAGCCCACACTGCCTGCTCATGTTGAGCTTCTCATCAATCAATACCCCCAAGTCCTTCTCCTCGGAGCTGCTTTCAACCCATTCCTTGCCCAGCCTGTGGTTGTGCTTGAGATTGCCCCGACCCACGTGCAGGACCTTGCACTTGGCCTTGTTGAACTTCATGTGGTTCTCAGGGGCCCACCTCTCCAGCCTGTCGAGGTCCCTCTGGATGACATCCCTTCCCTCCAGCATGTCAACTGTACCACACAGCTTGGTGTCATCAGCAAACTTGCTGAGGGTGCACTCGATCCCACTGTCCATGTTGCTGACAAAGATGTTAAACAGCACTGGTCCCAATACCAACCCCTGAGGAAAAACCTGTCTTTTTTGCTTCAAGGAACACAGACTTGCATATGAGTTTCTGAAGACTTGAGCCGAGCTCAACTCATGATTTTTCTTGCTCATATTTTTGGTGTTGGAGATGTTAGAGCTTGTCTTGGTGAGGTGGGATTCATCTCATCTAGCTTGCAGTGTGGCACTTGCAGATTAAGACATCTAAATTTCAGTGACTCCATCTATGTGTTTCTGTGTGAGTTGTGACTCTAATTTTCCATGATTGTCAATGTAAATGTGGGATGGGTCTGAGGTACCCTCCTGGCCTCCAGCAACAATCTAAGAGGGCGAAAGTCTCTCCTAAATCCCAGCCACATCTCTTAGTCCCATGTGGGCACCTCTGATTTCCCAGAGTCTTTTCCATGGTTTGTGGCTAAACAGAGATGCAACATGTATCTAGGAAAATACCTCTTTTGCCAGCTCTTTTTCCCTGGTTTGCAAAAAGGGCGGTGATATTTTTTCCTGTTCCTTCCATGTCTTGTTTCTCTTGCCTGTGTGGGGCTCGTTAGAGAGACCACTGACATTCCCAGCATACTCAGACCGCACCCAGGGTCTGATCCTGACTGAATCTATAAAGCATGCAGTTATTAGTGAGTCTTATTATATCTACATCTGTGTTCATGGAGGAAAAAGCTCCTGGGACCATGCACACAGCAGTACTGCAACAGCTGAAGAGAGATTACAATAAACACAGAGAAAAATCAATGCGGTCAAAGGGAGCACTTGAGCCTTTTCTAAACTGGTTCTTCCGTCTTCACAAGTTAGAAATGCTTTGGCAGTGTAACACTGGAAACCACAAGACTGTACCCTGGAAAACTCTTTTGAAGGCAATTAAGTCAAACTGTGCTACATGGTGTTAATTTAGAATTTGTTAGTGCATACAGTTTGCTATCAGCTTAGGCCAAGTCATTTTCTCAAACCAAAGCTGGCCCTGGCTTGACTGTTTGCTTGAACAATACGAAGATGGAAGCAATTTGTTAAATAGTCTGATTTAATGTGATGACTAATGATTTTCAGAAGAATGCATGGATTGGGTTTGTCGGGCTGATTATATCTGAAGCATGACTGAGAAGGGGACTGGCCATTTTAGCTTGATCAATGCAGATTTGCAGAGCCTAAACTGATCCTTGCCTTTTCCAGGGTAAATTCAAAGAAGATTCACTTTATTAGCTAAGTGTAGGATGGGTATGTTTAGTTGTCTGAGGTAGATGAGCTCCCTCCTCGCAGGGGTGAATCTCATAACTATTTGGATGATGCAGTGATGACTGCATGTAGTGGGTTCACCCTGGCTGGGGCCAGGTGCCCACCAGAGCCGCTCTATCACTCCCCTCCTTCACTAAACAGGGGAGAAAAGATATAACAAAAAGCTTATGGGTCGAGATAAGGACAGGGAGAGATCACTCACTAATTATCATCACGAGCAAAACAGACTGAACTTAGAGAGGAAATTCACCTAATTTATTACTAAACAAAACAGAGTAGAGGAATGAGAAATAAAACCAAATCTTAAAACACCTCCCCCCATCCCTCCCATCTTCCCGAGCTCAACTTCACTCCCGGCTTCAACCTCCTCCCCCCTCAGCGGCACAGGGGGACAGGGAGTGGGGGTTACGGTCAGTTCATCACGCGGTGTTTCTGCTGCTGCTTCATCCTCAGGGGGAGGACTCCTCTCATCATTCCCCTGCTCCAGCATGGAGTCCCTCTCACGGGAGACAGTCCTTCACGACCTTCTCCAATGTGAGTTTCCTCCATGGGGTGCAGACCTTCAGGAGCAGACTGCTCCAGCGTGGGTCCCCCACGGGGTCACAAGTCCTGCCAGCAAACCTGCTCCAGCGTGGGCTCCTCTCTCCATGGATCCACAGGTCCTGCCAGGAGCTTGCTCCAGCGTGGGCTTCCCACGGGCCACAGCCTCCTTCAGGTGTCTCCACCTGCTCCGGCGTGGGGTCCTCCATGGGCTGCAGGTGGAATCTCTACACCCCCTCATCCTCCCTCCATGGGCTGCAGGGGGAACAGCCTGCCTCACCATGGTCTTCAGCACGGGCTGCAGGGGGATTTCTGCTCCTGCACCTGGAGCATCTCCTGCCCCTCCTTCTGCACTGACCTTGGTGTCTGCAGAGTTTCTTACATCTTCTCACTCCTCTCTCCAGCTGCAAAAGCTCTCCCTAACTGGGTTTTTTTCCTTCTTAAATATGTTATCACAGAGGTGCTGATTGGCTTGGCCTTGGCCAGCGGCTGGTCCATCTTGGAGCCAGCTGGCATTGGCTCTATCAGACACAGGGGAAGCTTCTAGCAGCTTCTCACAGACGCCACCCCTGTAGCCCCCCCACTACCAAAACCTTGCCACGCAAATCCAACACACTGTATAGCTCCCTTGTTCAGATGGAGACTGGGTACCCCCAAGCCCACCCTATCACTTGTTTTGGTATTCACACCCTGACTATGGAGACCCTGCACCCATTGTATCTTGCTTTGCCCTCCTAGGAGAGTTGCTGGCTTTGCAAATCAATTCATCAAGAGATTGAGGCTTTTCGGTTGTGCCTTTTTTTGGTTCAGCTTTGCAGGATTGTCATTACATCAGTGGCTCTTGTCTCAGTCATTGCTGATGGCTGACCCTACATCCTGCAGTGCAAAAAGAAAGCTTGTGCATGGTGTCCAGAAGGTCACTTTTCTGAATACCCTTCTCTACTCTCCCCCTTGGCCAGCAGTTTTACCACGACTCATGTAAATATTGACATTTGCCAGGGACTTGCCTTTGTGCTTTCATTCCTCACTGAAAAGGCTCGATGTTTTTCTTCTGAGTTTGCCTGAACTTTTTCTTAGCTCTTTTCTTTTACCCAGCCTTTCTCTGAAGAGCCTGTAAGAAAGAAAACCCCTTTTGTAAAGGCTTTTTTTTTTTTTTCCCTCTGCTGGAAACATTAACTCCCTGCACAGATATTCTGGGAACTTTTCACTGTTCTTCTGCTGCATGACACAAGTAACTAAAAGAGGAACATTATCCCTTCGAGGCAGCAAGACATTGTACTTGCTTCTAAAAGCTGATCTTGTTTTGTTTGACTTGCTAGCGGTTTTATTCTGGCAGCAATGCACTGGAATATCCTTGTGCTAGCTCAGTTGCACTTGCTTTCCCTCCTTTTGACACCACTTCTCTTGCAGTCAGACCGTCCTCACCATGAGCAAACCTATCAGCATCTGGCCCATTAATAATGACTTGTTATGAAATAAAAATTAATCAAGCACTGAGATTATTGCATAGCATTTCCCAGGACTTATTATTAAGAGTGATTGCGCAGACATCTTGTTGCATGGGGGTAGACTGCAGTTTGCTTGGGATTAACTCACAACAGCTGCTTTATTACTGTGATGTATTATTATTTATGTAGGATGAAAGATGTGAATAGCACTTCAGCACCACAGATCTGTGCACAGAGGAGTTTACTGTCTAAGGGAGAGGCAAGGCTGGAGCAGATGACAATAAAAAATGGAATGGGACATGTGTGTAGCTGCAATTCAGTCCATAAACTTTAGCAGAGACATTGTTTCTCTTAGCCTCTTGATCTTCCTTATTTAAGGAACAGTTATAAGCAGCATTAATCAAGTAGGTGAAGAGTCAAGAGCTTTGTCTTTAATAGCATTTAAGTGTTTCTTGTTTAACTTTCTCCCTGTGGACCCAGTACTCAGATCTGGCCAAGTTTCACTCAGTTGAGGAGCCAAAGAAAGCAGATAAAAGATGCAAAGAGGGATTTATGTCAGAGGAGCAGCAAGTATATTTTCATCTCAGAGACATAATGGTTTAGTACAAGAGTGCATATTAAGCATCTTAAAATAAAGTTAAGCTGTATGCTGATCTTTGCTCTGAAGCCACATTACTCAGCTACTAGTACAAATCCTGCAAGATAACAGAAGGTGCTAAACAAGTAACTGGGGAAAAAAAAGATAGAAAAAATACACATCTTATAAAACATAAGTAAGAGCAAACTGCTCTGCAAACGGAGAATACAACTGATAAATACACAGTCAGAGCTTTGTCAGTTATAACTGAAAAGGATACGTGGTGGCCCTGCCCAGAAGGATGCACGCGGGGTTTAGTTTGCTGCTTTCCAAAACCACACACAGGTCTTTGGCTAAAAGGATTGACATTCTGTGATAAGGTACCGACACCCTCTGCTTGCTGGAAGGGGGAATATCTGTGTGTACTACTGCTTATTATCGCTGGAAAAAATGTTAGGAGATGAAGAAAGAAGCACAGGACGGGTGAGATTTGGGGAGCTGGTTACGAAGCTCTGGGTACCAGAGTCTTGAAATATTTGGGAGCAAGAGTTATGACCCTCAACCTGGGAAATGCTGGATGCCAGAAGTGATTCAGACCAAGATGAATTTGTGTGAAATAGAGCTTCTAATTACCACAATCCATTAAACATTCTCCTCACTTGTGAAAAAACCTTCCAAATTCTTTCACCAATGACCTCACACCCCAATATATTCACCATACCTCTCCACCACTTTCAATGTGTTGCTGATCCAATTCTTTTATTTTTCTGAATACAGGGACTGGGAGAATGAAGAACCGCCTGCTATAGGAGAAGATCAGGCTCGAAACCATCTAAGGAACCTGAAGGTGCACAAGTCTATGGGACCTGATAAGATGCATCTCCAGGTCCTGAGGGAACTCGCAGGTGAAGTTGCTAAGCACTATCCATCATATTTGAGAAGTCCTGGCAGTCCAGTGAAGTTCCCACTGACTGGAAAAGGGGAAAAATAACCCCCCTTTTTAAAAAGTGAAAAAAGCAAGACCATTGTTAAAAAGGGAAAGAAGGAAGCCTCACCTCTGTGCCTGGCAAGATCATGGAGCAGATCCTCCTGGAAACTATGCTTAGGCACATGGAAAATAAGGAGGCGACTGGTGACAGCCAACACGGCTTCACTAAGGGCAAATCATGCCTGACAGATTTGATGATCTTCTACGATGGGGTTACAGCATTGGTGGATAAGGGAAGAGCAACTGATGTCATCTACCGGACTTGTGCAAAGCATTTGACACTGTCCCACATGACATCCTTGTCTCTAAATTGGAGAGGCATGGATTTGATGGATGGACCACTTGGTGGATAAGGAATTGGCTGGATGGTCACACTCAAAGACTTGCAGTCAATGACTCGATGTCCATGTGGAGACCAGTGATGAGTGGCGTTCCTCAGGGGTTGGTATTGGGACCAGCACTGTTTAACATCTTTGTCGGTGGGATTGAGTGCACCCTCAACAAGTTTGCTGACAACACGAAGCTGTGTGATGTGGTCGACATGCTGGAGGGAAGGGATGCCATCCAGAGGGACCTTGACAGGTTTGAGAGGTGGGCCTGTGTGAACTGCATGAAGTTCAACAAGGCCAAGTACAAGGTCCTGCACATGTGTCGGGGCAATCACAAGCACAACTACAGGCTGGGCAGAGAATGGATTGAGAGCAGCCCTGAGGAGAAGGACTTGGGGGTGTTGGTGGACGAGAAGCTCAACACGACCCAGCAATGTGAGCTAGCAGCCCAGAAAGCCAACCGTGTCCTGGGCTGCATCCAAAGAAGTGTGACCAGCAGGGCGAGGGAGGGGATTCTCCCCCTCTACTCTGCTCTCATGAGACCCCACCTGGAGTACTGTGTCCAGCTCTGAGTTCCCCAGCTAAAGAAGGACATGGAGCTGTTTGAGAAAGTCCAGAGAAGGCCACAAAGATGGTCTGAGGGCTGGAGTACCTCTGCTGTGAAGACAGGCTGAGAGAATTGGGACTGTTCAGCCTGGAGAAGAGAAGGCTCTGGGAGACCTTATTTTGGCCTTCCAGTACCTAAAAGGCCTACAGAAAAGCTGGAGAGGGACCGTTTACAAGGGCATGGAGTGATAGGACAAGGGGCAATGGTGTTAAGCTGAAGGAGGAGAGATTTAGATAGGTATTAGGAAGAAATTCTTTACTGTGAGGGTAGTGTCATGGATTAACCCTGTGGGCCAAACCGCGACAGGTGGTGAGGCACTGGCACAGGTTGCCCAGAGAAGCTGTGGCTGCCCCTGGCTCCCTGGAAGGGAATGTCAGGTTGGATGGGGCTTTGGGCAACCTGGTCTAGTGGAGGGTTTCTGTGCCCCTGGCAGGGGGGGTTGGAACTACATGGTCTTTAAGGTCCCTTCCAATCCAAACCCATTATATGATTCTATGATTTTATGATTCAATGATTTCATTATGTCTTTGCCCAAAGAAATGCCGAGTGATCTGCTATCAGGTGCACCTTGCCCTTCCTCAGCATAGTTTTTAGCTTTTAAGAACACTTTAAACCTGCCAGGGACAAAATGGAATGTGAAGAACCAATTTCAATTACAGTGTGTGAGGTGGTTTCCCAGCAACAAGAGTATTTAAAAGCAACAAAAATTAACATACCTTAAAAAAAGCAGTAGCAACAGCCGCTGATTCTCACAGTGTAATATTTTCTGTTCATTAAAACGTACTTTCTGAGCATTGCTTCTGCCTCAAGCCACAACTCCAACTCATCTTAAAATCACGTTTCTCCTTTCTTCATTGAAAAGTACTTAGAAATTTACAAAGACAGAGAGGAAAAGAAAGTAAGTGGAAAGAAAGAGACAGAATAAACTGGTACCATAATTGCTTGGAGCTAAGCTATTGATTTCTCTCTTGCTGGAATAGCAAAACTCGGTTGCTCTCTCAAGGAATAATCCCTTCTCCTTTAGGATCCAGCTCCTGTTTTGAACCATAGAAAGAAATATTCCATCTTAAATTTGCCTTTTCCCCGCTCCCTTCTACCCCTTTTGTCATCTCCACTGTACATACATTCCTCCTTATTGTCTCTGGAAACTAGTATTTCTCCAAAGCCTCTGGCTTGACAGATAAATCCAGGAGAATATGTGCTCTGTGAAAGAGCTGTTTTAAAACAGAGTTAATTAATCACAAATGTTGTGTCCCTGAGCACGTAACGCAGATTTTACCTGCAAGGGACGGAAGGATGGTATCAGTAGAGACCAGTAAGACACACAGCATCCCAGTAAGCTCCAGCGCAAGAAGAAACTAGGACAGGATGGAGAATTTTATATGTCCTTTTTACCTTGAAGGATTTACAGTATTTGAGCTGCTCATGTCCCTTAACACCTTACAGCTGATGACAAATATGCGTGGCAGTGAACTCCCCTTTGTACAGGTCTAGAGGAGGGCAAAGTGAGGAATCAGTGAGTCATGTCCTGCTCAACCATAGACATCTATAATGTAGACACTTACATGGAGGCAAGTCCCATCCCAGAAATGATGCTGGGACTGCAGGACGCTGAAGTGAGCACTCCTCTCAGGGCACAAAAAGACACAAAAGTGGCTGTATTGATCCAGAAGGAAAGACTAAGCAAGACCAGTCTCTGACAGCTGGAAAAGCAGATGCCTGTGGTGATACTTCCCAGGGATACATGAAAATGAAGTTTAACATTGAACTGTTTAAGAGAAAAAGTTTCTGGCCAGCTCAAAACTGAATATGAAACTCTTCAACCTCTCAAATTTATTTCCCACTCCTTTTTGTTCGTCCAAAGAATTTTTCGTCCTCAGAAAATCATCTTCATTTTCAGCCCAAATTGGACCAGAAGAGCAGTCCCATGCACTTGTATGGTCTCGGAGGAGAGATCTAAAGCATCTGTTGCGTTGCACAAAATCAGCATGACACAGATCTCTTGCACTGCAAGCACTGTCCTGACAACATCAGTCTTTGGCATTATGGGATGTGCAGAGATCATTTTGGTTAATCTGCTTTGTCTGGGCTGCTAGACATCCAAAAATACTGGCTAAATGCTCAAATTCCATTCTTTCCCCCCTGTGTGAGCAGTCTTTCCACTGGGAATATATATCAAGAAAAGCTGTTGGAGAACAAATGTGGTAAGAGAAGTAGGAACAATAAATATTTTGTTTCTCTAAAAGTTGCTGATTGACTGATGAAAAGCTAGGGGTAAGCAGATTTATCTTCCTGCATCAGTTCCAGTAGTAGGACAAAATTACTTGCCACATTGTCCAGTGTTGAATAAATGCCCTGGCTTGTACCTCCTCAAATAGACATTCGTTTAAGCAGTCACAGATTGCCCCAAGAGTGAAGAACCAACAAAGGTTTGAGCCACTTGCCTATATACAGGAGCCTTGTTGCAGATTAAATGCTGCTTGAGACCGCCCTGTAGGGTTGGCATGTGCAACTTGGGACCTACAGGAGCCCTGTACTGCCTAGAACAGTAGCTGGAGCCCAAGTAGAACCCCCCAGTTTCACTACCTACATGTGTTTGGGCAACTGGATTGAATCCTCCAAGGTGAGAGTCTGAATCCTGCCCTGGGTTTCTGCATTCATTACAGAGGTGACCTTGGAGAAGACGAAGTGGCAGCCAAAGAAGCTACAAAGCATAATAAAATTACAGAGATAAAAGTGGGTGTAGACAGCTGCCTTTCCCCTTTCCTGCAAAGAGTACAGAGGAGACCCTGGAGAGACCTGTGAGCTCAGATTCTCAACAGGTTAACTGTCAGCAGAAAGCCACTGGGAGTAAGATATTTGCAGTTTAAATGGATTGAAATAAAAGGCAAAGGACATGAAGAACTGGTCAGCAATAAACTATCTTTTTAAGTTTCTCTTAAAACAAAAAAAAAAAGTTACTTGAACTGACTGCTGCAATCCCTTAATTCAACATGTCCTCTTAACAATGCCCATTCCATACAAAGCCACCCAAATACTGAGGTTTCATTTACTCTGCTGAGTGGCAAAAATCCCTCTAAAACTTTCTGTTTCCCTCATGTCACCTTCCTCACTTGCTCACAGCCCCGTCTGGTGTCTGTATCTCTCTGCAGCTGCAGTGGCAGTGAGATAGAGCAGCTTTCTCTCATAATAAGTTGTTTATTCACCATTGCCTCCCAGGCCATTTCTGAAGTTGAATTTCTCCATAGTTTCAGCCATTGAAGTCCGGAATTGGATTTTCACCAGGATTTGCAATCCAGAAGGGAAAAAAAGTGATATAAAGGAGGGAGTGTGAGTTTTCTCAGAGCCATGGCAGTTGTGCGAAGCAGGATTTGGTTGAGTGATGGGGGATTCTTGGCCCTCGGTATATCAGGGCCATGGTGAGGGGCTGTCTCAAGGCTGATGCATCAAGTCCACAGGAACCAAGAACCATCACCACCAAGAAACATGGAACCATCATTATCATCCCTGGTCCCATATAATTTTTTCTGAAATACAGATGTGAAACTAGCTCTAACAAAGTTGGCTGCCATCTCCCACCATTTCCAATGAGGTAGATGTTGTGCACAGAGATAAAATGGCTTCTGAAATGAGTCAGGCTGATGAGCAGCTGAGACTTGTGTAGGAGGGAATGTGGACAGAGGAGGCTGCAGTGGAAATTAGGAGAGTGGGGAAAGAAAAGCTGCTGGGATGCAGAGCAGGTAAATGAGAGAAGGACTCTTCTGAAAGATTACATTTGCAGTTGGTTAACTTATATATATACATGTGCAGTTGGTGGAAATTTTACAAAGCACTGTGAATTCAATTACTTCTCAGATGTTTTAAACATATGATACAGAATCAAGGAACACTTTAAGAATCTTAAGAAAACAATGGTATGAGGAAGCTGTAATGTTTTCTTTTTAACCATTAGTCTGCCAGTCAGTGTGGAAAAGGCATCTTTACATGTAAAAAACATTGCAGTTCTTGTGGATCTTCACAAAAATGTAACAGAAGTTAAAAGGTAGCAAAGCACAAATGTGCACAAGGGTCTGATTTCTTGCACTGAAATTGTCTCATGGACATACTCATGGAGAAGGAGAGTCAAAGCTTCTCCTTGGCTATGGAGGCAGGTGATGGGCTGCAGGAATTGCACCCAACCCCCTGGCTATGACACTCCAGGGGTGCAAGGCCACTTCTACCCCTGCCTGCTGCTGGGGAGTGTGTCACCATGTAGGTATGCGGAGGGGATCTGTACATGGGGAGTGAGCAGAGGGAAAGGACCAACAGCTGGGAAAAGCTGAATATCACCACTCCTAAACCAGGACATAAATTATTTTACTCTCATCCTCCAAACAATTAAAGGTCCTTTTTGCCTACAGTGCTGAGAAGGAGTTAAAAATATTGTAAAGCTGGCTGAAGACAGACAAAAAAACAGGACTGAAGTTAGTACTCTTTGATCTTGCTCTTTGGGTGGGGGATTGGGTGAGTTTTGATCTCTCGGTGTAACTGAGACGAACGATTCTTATCTGTTGAGGTTGGCGGGGCAGGGGAGCAATCTGCACATCAGCTGCCTCAGCTGACTTACTAGAAGATGCGGAGTTAAATACACTCACATTTACAGCCCCTGGCTTCATTAGTAAATCACTGTATAATGAACCGGTACATAGTGACTTTCCTATTTTCTTCCATGGCTGATGCCCTGCTAGTATCTCATCCACAGGCTTGGTTTACAGTGCAGCCAACCTACTTCTATGACAGGCAGCAGTTTGGTCCCTCCCGGGTTCAATGTGAACCAACCTGAACCCTAAATGTGGAGCTGGAAAGAAACATAGCGCTGGTTATGCTGGAGAGAAGCGTTCGATCATTTCATTAACCCTGATAATGTTTCAAATGAAGACCTTAATGGTACAATCAATAATTCAGCCTGTGATCAGTTTGTTAGTGAGTCTCAAATGCTTTTCTTTTAATAGGGAACTCCTGGAAGGATCATGAACTCTTACTTGCAAGTGGTAATTTGGAGTGCGTGCAAAGCATGACTTCTGAGTTTTATTTTGCATCTTTCTGACAACCACAGTCATTTCCCAGTCTCCTTTGACTGCTGCTGGATGACTTACCCCAGGTGCCCTAAAGTCCTCTATCCTCCACCAGTCTGGCATTTCTCAACAAATTATTTGGATAGTCCTTCCTGTCCCTAATGGTCTGCAGGAAAAATGAGTCTCCGAGTTCTTCCATGCTAAAGGCAGAGCAGATGGGACCCCACATTCAGCTCTGGCGGTTCTTCATAGATTTCCCTAAGCTCTTTCTGCCTCTGCTTCAGCTCCAAATCAGAGGTCATGTAGCTGTAATGTGATGGCACCAAGCACAACCTGCCATTGTCTCCAAGGAACTCATCAGCTCAGCACAGCTACATGTCACTTCAGTGACGGTTCCCATCCACCTGGAAAACCCCATGAAGACGCCTCAGAGACAGAGTCTGCCCCCTCACCAGTGCCAGAATCCCCTCTCCCCCTTTATTCTTCCTTTCATCCTCTTCTTCCTTTCAGTGAAGGTTTACTTGCTAGCTGAGAAAACGCTGCCAGATACCACCTTGGGTGCTAAGGCACACTTGAAACACAAGTCCTTGAAAGAGCTCCAAATCCTGCGGGCACAGAGCACCACTCCACTCTTTGAAGACACTCCACCCAAAGGAAGGTGGGCAAGGGGAACCTGCATGATAGTATTCGATACTTGAACTGGATGCAAAACAGCAGAATAGTTTCTTTGTGCTGTTTCAATTGTAAGAAATAGAGATGCTCCCTTTCTGCTTTGCTGGGTAGAATTTTATCTTCTGGTTTTGACACCTATTAATTTTCCACTTACTAGGCTGCCTGTGAAATTTTAATTGTTGGGGCTTTTTTATTATTATTATTTAAAAGATCAGTGTGTGCAGAGTTTTCATTGTCACATTAAACACACTGAGTAAATATAGTCCCTGAAACAGGAGATTTTATCTGGGAAACTCCGATGAAATTCCATGGCTGACAGTTGTTCAAATGAGCCCTCCTTGCCAGAGTACAATAGCAAACAATACTCTTCATTCCCTTTACCTTCTCTTCATTATGTATCGGAGGGAAGGGAGCAAGAAAAAAGTGGGGTCATCCTGGCATTGCATTTATTCTGCTGCAATGACTGCACTGCACACAAGTAAAGCATTCACTTTGAGCACAACACTTAACAGTGAGATTACACCTTGGGTATAATATGATATGTGACCTGTTCCAGGTTGCAATGACTTGCTAAGTCAGCTAATTTCTTTTCCTTGTCCTTACACAGCAGAAGAAGTGAGTGGCGATTATACAGTTTCCTACCCAGAAGTTCTCACCCTTAGTGGCATCAGCTGAGATGATAGCCTGGAGTTAATGTACCTGAGCGCTGGGGCAGCATTCTAAAGGACATGCTCTATTCTCCATGGCATAAGTTATATTGTAAGGGGAAAAGCAGGTTCAGCCTTGTCTTAGCCGTAGTCTTCATGTGATTCATAATGAAAGCAACCACACTACTTTTAGGCAGATCTGAATTATGGAGAACTGTGGGTGGTCAGGGCGGATTTGGAGGAACACACTCAGCCCATCCTGAGGGCACAAAACAGAGTCTGGCATCCCATGAAGAGTGTCAGGCTTTGGGCTAAGGAGTTCAGCCAGTGTGAGCAAGAGAACTTAAAATATGGGATGGGTCTGGGCATGGGAATGGCTCAGCTTTATGCTTACCAAGCAGGGTGAACACCCTTAGAGGTGTTATCTCCAAACATGGCATCCCTGTAACTGATATGCTCAATTCAAGTCAGAGATGGGGCTCAAGTGGCAATGGCACGGTGAGAGTCTCTGTGTGCGAGGTAACGCAAATACTCAAAGCAGCTTCAGCGCTTTACATCTATGGGCCTGATTCTTATTTACAGAGAGGTCTCTCTTCAGAACATGTCAGAGCTTCAAAGCAAGGTACATGGCACTGACTCCTCCCTCGAGGCTCCCCCCACCCCCCAACGGTGCTAAATGGCTTTCACATGAAAGAGAACAGGGCTTCACCAGACTCCCAACCCTTTCCTTTTGTATTTCACCAAAACCCACGATCACACAGCCAAGAGGACTGAAACTGAACTGGTTCTGTGACCCCTACCAGAGTGTAATAAAATGTAAAACAATTTGGATGAGAAATAATATATCTGTACGATGGATCACAAACAATGTCGTCAGAGAGATGAGGTGGTGGTAGAGACAGGGAAGGGTATGAAACATTTTGCTTCCTTGTTCTCATCTACTCATAAAACACACTTTGATTGTTTTCTTAACAGGAACTGGCAAAAAAAGCTCAACACATTAATTAGGATTGTAATCCAAAGCTAAAAGTATTAAGAAAGACTGCTAGAAAACCTGACTCTGGGTACCTAGTATGGCAGGCCCACAGGAGACAAGTCTGTGATCAAGATAATCAGATCTAAATTGTAGACCATATCCCACAAAACAACGTGAAGAAAGGCCCATGGCTGACAGAGCACCTCTTCCAGATGAAGCTTTCATAGCTGTTGTTTAATCGGTGGCAGAAGTGTGTTTGTAGCATGGCAGAAGATGCCAGCACAGGTTCCCAATCTGAGATGGCAATATCAGTCTGAGGCTAAGGACTTCTGTCTCCATCTCCAGTGCTTTCACCCAATGACCAGCACCTCCTGCCCAGCAATCTACCCAGGTGAGTCTGAAGATTCTTTACAATGTTATCTATATCTTCGCTTTTCATTTAACAGGTCAGGAAATTGGGTATCAAGGGAGATTGACTTTCCTGAGGAATTCTATAATAGGTTTAGGACAGAGAAATATTACTGAGGTCTCTCGAGCCCAATTCAATGCTCTGTAGCTGCTCTGTGGAGCCGAACATACATGAAAGACTTTTCTGGAGATCGAACTCTTCATTGCAAAAATTAATGGGGGACGGATTGTGTGACTGGTGAGATACATTCCCATTCCTGGGAACAAGTGTAACTAATCATGTTAATGCTCATCTTTGCTGTCCTAACTTAGATTGTGTTGGGACAAATCCCCACAGGGCACAGTCTTAATTCTTCAAACTTCAGGCAATACAGGGCACTGTGCTGCATTGGGATACAGAGGCAGAGGCAGCAGGTGACACTCTTCATTGCTGTTGATAGCTGCCCAGAGTTTGCAGCCAGGGATGTCTTGGAGATGACTGGGGAGACAGGTTCAAATAGGTCACAGCTGCTCCTCCTTTCTTCCAGGCTGGCTGGATACCAAATCAATACTGCTCTGGAAGATTGATAGTGCAGCATACTTGGGTCCCCATGTCTGTTTTCCTTTCTTCACACATGCTGGTCCCAATACCAACCCCTGAGGAACGCCACTCATCACTGGTCTCCACATGGACATCGAGTCATTGACTGTAAGTCTTTGAGTGTGACCATCCAGCCAATTCCTTATCCACCAAGTGGTCCATCCATCAAATCCATGCCTCTCCAATTTAGAGACAAGGATGTCATGTGGGACAGTGTCAAATGCTTTGCACAAGTCCGGTAGATGACATCAGTTGCTCTTCCCTTATCCACCAATGCTGTAACCCCATCGTAGAAGATCATCAAATCTGTCAGCCATGATTTGCCCTTAGTGAAGCCGTGTTGGCTGTCACCAGTTGCCTCCTTATTTTCCATGTGCCTAAGCATAGTTTCCAGGAGGATCTGCTCCATGATCTTGCCAGGCACAGAGGTGAGGCTTCCTTCTTTCCCTTTTTAAAAATGGTCTTGCTTTTTTCACTTTTTAAAAAGGGGGGGTTATTTTTCCCCTTTTCCAGTCAGTGGGAACTTCACTGGACTGCCAGGACTTCTCAAATATGATGGATAGTGCTTAGCAACTTCACCTGCGAGTTCCCTCAGGACCTGGAGATGCATCTTATCAGGTCCCATAGACTTGTGCACCTTCAGGTTCCTTAGATGGTCTCGAGCCTGATCTTCTCCTATAGCAGGCGGTTCTTCATTCTCCCAGTCCCTGCCTTTGCGTTTTGTGACTTGCATGGTGTGGCTAGAGCACTTCCCAGTGAAGACTGAGGTGAAAAAGTCATTGAGTACTCAGCCTTCTCCATATCCTGGGTAACCAGGTCTACCATTTCCTTCTAGAGGGAGCCCACATTTTCCCTAGTCTTCCTTCTATCACTGAGATATCTCCAGAAGCTTGTCTTGTTGCCTTTGACATCCCTGGCCAGATGTAATTCTATCAGGGCTTTCACTTTCCTAACCTGAGCCCTGGCTTCTCGGACAATTTCTCTATATTCCTCCCAGGCTACCTGTCCTTGCTTCCTTTTTGTGGTTGAGATCCTCGTTCATCCATGCAGGCCTCCTGGTGTTTTTGCCTGACTTCCTCTTGGTTAGGATGCATGGCTCCTGAGCTTGGAGGAGGTGATCCTTGAATACTAACCAGCTTCCTTGGGCCCCTCATCCCCCCAGGGCTTTGTCCCATGGTATTATACCAAGCAGATCCCTGAAGAGGCTGAAGTCACTTCTCCTGACGTCCATGGTTGTGAGCTTGCTGTGCACCCACCTTCTGCAGGCTGCTTGGGGCAGTTTTGTCACACTTAAACAATGCCAATCTTTTCACTGCGCCCACATTCACTCTTGGATCCATACTGAAGATGTTTACATCAATTTTTTCTTTAATCCTGTCCCTGAGTGCTCAGATAGAGTGGGAAAGAGTTCTTAGGAAAAGGCACTTTGTAGCAATACTATTATTATTTCACTTGTGTACGTTTTCCCCTCTGCTAGATTGGTTTTCACTCCAGCTATATTTCTTTTAAGGTGAAGCATTCCCCCCACACACACACACCTTGTTTTCCTTTTGGTCCTATCCTCTGTTTAAAAGCAAAGTTATCAATAATTTTAGATGAAATGTATTTGCTGTAACTCTCCAGAATAACATGGTTTGAATGTTTTGATTGATTTACGTCTATAAAAAACAAACTGCATCAGCTGTTTGTCTGTAGAAACCTTTGTTTTCTTTAAAGGTATGAGCCCTGTGCCTCATTAGTCTCCCAAGCTTTCCTTTTGCTACCTGTTGTGTTTCACACATTTTTATAAGCTGTCTGCCTCTAATAAATGAAATTATACTTCAGCTGTAAAGTGTTCCCATAAGCAATCAAAGAAATGCTGCCTTGTAGTCTCTGAGAATAAGCACCATCAGTACCATTGTCACATCATCAAGATGTAATACAGCCTGGTTATTAGTCTTATGCTACTCTGACAGCTCGGGTGGTGCAACACCTTTAAAAATCCAGTGCTGAAGGAATCAAAGAATTGAGGATCAGCATATGCCAGCCTAAGGTGGCTGGTACTATTGTATTATGGCTGATTGTTCAATGGAAGGGTGGCTTGCTTCAGCGTAAGCTCTTGAGTTATTTCACTCAAGAGTCAGACGCTGAAATCAGATGAATTAAAAGTGGAAATCACATGTTTATTGTCATGACTTGAAACTATGAGTTACAAGATCTATGACAGCATCCTAAGGGAGCTCCAGAGAAGTTCTGCTCATCCTCCTTTGGGGATCCACAGGCAAGTAGAAACTTGTTGTTTGCTTTTGCTCTTGTTTCTTGTTTCAAAGAGAGAGAATTGAAAGGATTGTGTTTTTCCTGGGGCATCTTCAGGTCAAATGAGAAGATGAATGCAGCTGCGCACGTGCTCTGGTCTGTTCTTGTCTCGCACCTACAATGCAATCCAGAGGAAGAAACAGGCTAGCTCATGACATATAGCATTATTCAATTTCAAATGAAAGCAGGCTGTCAGTTTCCCATTTTTCTAGCGCTGATCTGGCATCCACTGATGGCAATTTTGAATTCCTGAGGTTTTGAAGCATCTGTCCCAAGTTCATGGCACTCAGTAGCAAAGTTTGGGACCTGGCACCCTTTGCTTTCACCACCTTTCCCTGAGGTTGCACCATCCAATGCCATACTTATACATAAAGCTTTCTGCTGTTATCCATGTTACAGTCACTGCAACTATGAGTGCAAGATGCCCATGAGAGACACACGCTAGCTCAGAGAGCTTAGGGCACCAGTGGGTGTGAGCGGAAGCAGCCCCACGAGACCAGAGAAGCAGCAAAGTGACAGAGCAGGGACATTGCTCAGGGCAAGGCTAGGCACTGCACGGAGTTGTCTTTAACATTTAAATAACTTTTTTTCTTAGCTTTAAATTCACTCCAGCATGGTGATCCTTATTTATATACAGATCTTATTGCCTTTTTCTTTTCCAACGGGGGTGAGGCAGAAGGGAAGGCAGAGAGGAAATCAGCATTCAAAACTCCTCTCTACTTGCATGCATGTTGCATTGCTAAAATTAACATTGTGTCTGGTTCAGTGGGATCAACTTTGTAGTCAGATTATTTAGTAATTAAAAAAAAGGTGCATCTTGCAGGCAAAACAGAAAATCCCAGTGACTCCAATTTACCTTATTGTAACCCATCCTGGGAAGCAGCAGAGCATTAGATGGTTCAGTTTGTTTACAGGTACATATATAGAGAGAGAGGGAAAGCAGATAGCAATTCCTTTATTTCCCCATCCCCCCTTTCTGCTTGGAAGCCTATTTACAAACACATAGCCAAAATCCTATTCAGAAATTGGTGATTGTGTTCATTGTTCCAGAACACATAATAGCAAAGGCAAGTGGGAACTGCTTTAGCGAAGCAGTAATAGTTTAAGTTGCTCAAACAGGAGAGGAAGAGGGAGAGCAGCAAGTAATTGTCGCAATCTAAAGGCTGCAGAGAGCCCCAAATCAAACAAGTCTTGCACTCTGTGGGTCTTGCAACCTTGTTGTTAACTATAACACCTTTGACATGTCATCAGGACCTGAGGTTTAGTCACGATTCCTAATATATGGGCTAGATCCTCCTAAATTGTGCATCAAAATTCACAATGATTTCATGGTGACTGAATTGGGTTTTCTGAGGCCACATGCCATGGAGATACAGAGCTCCCACCATGTTTGTGTGGAGTAGCCCAGCCAGGGACATTTCTTGGATTCTTTTAGGGGAAGAACACCCAAGGCTTGGTTAACTGGCTTCATAGAACAGGTATCTATCGTGTCCCTCCTGCACGGACTGCGACAAACCAGGATGGGGTGTAGAGGTCATGCAGAATGGGCAAAATACCAGTTCTTCCAGCGGCTTGGTCAGCAGCAGAGTTATCAGAGGATTAGACAGCACATAAGGGAAAGCTTCAACTCACAGCTAAGACTTCTAATGGGCAGTATCCGCACCTGGGAGCCCCAGGGCTGGCAGGCAAACCTCCAGTGTAGTCTGTAGAGGACAAGAATTTGGTCCAGTTTCCTCAACACAGCTGTCCAGAACCCTTTATTATGGTTCCCAGGAGGGTACAGTCTCCCATAGGTCCTCCCCACACCAAGCCTGTGAGGATGTCTCAGACTGCTCCATGGTATCTCAGGTGGTGTTAGATGCCTGTGTCAAGACAAATTATTTGAGCCCTTTATCTTTTTTCCTGTGCCGCTCCCACCTAATATCCCCTTTTGCACCTCATTTTGTTTTCCTCATATCAGTGGAAAGAGCTCCAGCCTCTAGGAACTGCTCTGGATAAAGCCATTCACCTGTTTTGGTTCCCTGAAGTTATTCAGAGAGTTTCCTGCACAAAGGAGAAATATCAGGACATATACTTTGTGCTGACCCATCCCCCCAGCAGAGCAATTAAAATAAGAATCATGAAAGAGCAATATTTTAAAAACATAGCACAACCTCTGATATAAAACAGCACCAGGAATGGACTTGTCAAGCGCTATTAGTTTTTCATTTTATTTTTCAATAAAAACAGGGAAAGAAGGAGTGTTTACAAGCAAAGCAGTCTGTTCTCTAGTCAAAATACTCTGTCTGATTATGCTCTGGGACCAAGCAATTAACAATGATCAAAGAGCGTATGTGTTGTTAAAAAGTTAATGGGGATAAAAATATCACTATATTGATATTTTTTGCTGGTTTTTTTTTTTTTTTTTCACTCCA
This sequence comes from Balearica regulorum gibbericeps, assembly GCF_011004875.1. Taxonomy (NCBI): domain Eukaryota; kingdom Metazoa; phylum Chordata; class Aves; order Gruiformes; family Gruidae; genus Balearica; species Balearica regulorum. The sequence continues at coordinate 4,643,685 of NC_046184.1, read as the reverse complement.
GAAATAAAACCATAATTTGCCAGTATTTGACAATATAATCCTCATCGCTGTTTGGTTGTTTTCCTCTGGGGACAGAAGGTGGTTTTTGTCTAAATGCAAAAAAAAGTAAATAAGGAAAATTCTTGAATTTATCCCATTTTTGCCAAAACCTATCTTTTATTTTTAAAAAAGGCTCAACAAAATTTCTGGTCAGATTTACAAATTGCACAAGGTGGTTAGTTCAAATAGAGCAGGAAAAGAGTAATTCTGAGAACTAATTAAATATGCCGGTATGTAGATGGTTAATTGGATTAATAATTACTTTGCATATGTAAAAGAAGGTTTTATGTTTGCACAGGCAATTTTTATCAGGATTCTCCTGGGATTTAAAAAAAAAAAAAATCATACTAATAAATGATTGTTTCAAATAGTAAGATAATTTTGCCTTGGTTGTGACTAAACTTTAGAGGAAGAAGCTTTCAGCTTCCATCAAAAGGTAATTTAAATTAAAAAAAAAAAAGATTTTTCATTCTTTTTTTCTGTACACTCACCTAGAGTCACTCTAGGGAAGAGAGAAAAGCGAAGCATGTTGTAATCTGCAGAAATCAGAAGACAATGGAAAAATCTGTTTTTAAGCATTTTTGGGGGGTGGGAACAAATTGCCATGGCAACTCTCTAAACGGATATGTCTTCAAGGAAATCATGCTGTTCTCTTGAAAAGTGAGATGCATAATACAACGAGCACTTGAAAGTTATCTTTGAAAGGCATGTGTACAGGAAAATCAGAAATATTTTATAAATTCAAACTTATGAAACATTCATGCTGATTCACTAATGTTTCACACGGCAATTATTCTACTCAAAGGCAGGAGCTGAATATCCTTGCCATGTATATGTGCATTTTTAAGCGTGCTTTGTGGTTGGACTGATCTGGTCTATCAGCCCCTTACTTCTGCTTCGCAAGCACTCAGAGCCTCTTGCCATCAAAATATAAGTTGCTACTAACACTGATGGTCGTTAAATCAGAGCCTGAAATATTTAACCCATTTCTTATACCCTTTCTTTTTCTGACAGGTTGTGTCAGTCAATATTTTCTTACCAGCAGCATCAGTGACATCAGTGCGCTGCAGAGAGTGGGATGACAGAGGGGAGAATTTGACCTAATAACTTTACTTGGAAAAGCTGTTGCTCTTATTTTAGACCAGTCAGGTGGTTTGAGGCATCTGGTCACACTGAAGATTATATTTTGCTCACAGAATTGAAGGATTCTCATCCTAGCAGAACAAGTGAGAATCTTACCTCAGGATCCCCTGCCCCTATTAAAAACAAGAGGAGTATTTTCTTTGCTATAGGATATTTAGTTCCTATGCCTCTGGCCTGAAACAGTAAATAAAATAAATTAGAGCCTGAACAATACAAATACAGAGAGGAAAAATTGGTGAGCATTCATTTGCATCCTTGAGATGGAGCTGCCTTTGTGCTTTTTTCTTGACTTGTTGGTTGTTTCTAAGTACTCCTGGGCTTGTCTTCCACAAGGCTGAACTGTTTTAGTTAATACAATCCAAAGGATTTGCTTTTATTTAAACCAGATTAAATATCAAAATACAGCTTGACTGAAACCAAATACAATGTCTCCCCCATAGCCATGTACACCAGTTTAACTACGTCCATTTAAAAATGTCACCTTAGACTGACATGTTACGTAGAGAAGCCCTGAGGGTTGCGTTCACGCTGTCAGCCCTGGATGTTTAATTTAAGGTGTCAGAACTACTATCACATCTAAGAAGCAGTAAATGGGGGAGCAATTCACCAGTGTCTCCCTGAGGGTCTTCTCCACAAGCCAGCATCACATACTTCAGAGAGCTGAGATGGTGGCCACTGTGCCAAGTCAGGGCAATTAGTTATGATTTCAAATATTAGAAACAGTTTGTGAACAACTCACTGATTTTCTCTTCCACATGTATCTGTCTAGGAGCTTTCTAAGAGCAGGTTGTCTGTTCAGCAGTTGTTCTTGGAAGGAGAATGATCACGGCAGTCATAAGAAGGCATCACATTTGGCAGGTGGATCACTTGGTGGATCTGCTGGCTGCAGAACATGGACACATGTCACCTTGGCTAAGAAAGTGCTATCTCATGATCTTTTTTTTTTTTTTTTCCCAAAGGAACAAGGAAATATTTTGACAAAGTGTGACACAAATGAGTCCTAAGGAAACACTGAAGTAGAAAAGATTACTGCTGATGATAGACAAAAAGACCATAATACTTATCAGGGATAATAATTTCTGTATCTGAGGAAAGCCTAAAGCCAGAGCCAGCCTTCATGGCTTGAAGAAGGGCTCAAAGAGGAATCTGGATGTTTGAAAACCCATTAGACTTGGGGGGGGAAGGCTAGTTCTGACTCAGACTTGGTGGCTGGACCTCAGTCTACATCCCACCATGTATGTGATTCTCTAGCATCTTCTTCAAAAGGTCAGATGAAGTGATTGTAATAGCCTTTTCTGACCTTCAAATCTATGAATTTTATATGATTCTGAACTGGGTCATTGCAGAACAGAACACGTGAAATCCTTTCACTCAGTATTATAGTTGGATCAGCCAAATTCTGAGTATGGGTACTCTCCCTCTCATTCCCTCCCTTGGATCAAGCTGTTACAGCTACTCATCAAGCAGTGGCATGAAAGTTCAGACATCCAAATGGGAGCACACACAGTTCATCAGAAACCAGTGCCAGATCGTACACGTAAATCAAACAGGGTGCTGGGAACCACTGCAATGTCCAAGAGGTTTGGGGTGGTACCAGGCAGGTGTGAGGAACCAGGATGGGTGCAGTGATGGCTGCTACCTATGATGACCCCTCAGTGCTGGGGTTAGAATTTAGAACCTAATCCAACCTCGTCTGGAGTCAGGGATAGCCCTTTTTTCAAGGAGGTAAACCCTTCACTCATCATTTCTCATACGGATGGGGAGGTTAAAGGAATTGCTTAAGCCTACAGAATAGCAAAGCCAAGCCTAGGTCACTGCAATCCCACTGCTCACCCTCCTGCCGTATCTCAGGGTACACCACAGGATATTTCACAGGCAGACACAGGACGATGCTTTCTAAGCAGATTTCAGGTGCTGTGGCCATGCTCTGAGCTGGCCAGAAACTGTGCAGCTGATCTAGCACAGCCTGCCTCACAGCAGAGCGTGCCACCTTCTGTCACCCCTCTCAGGCAGGGGCTGTCCAAGGCTGAAATGACCCTACATGCAACCATGACCCTATGCAGTGACCCCATGGCATCGGTGGGGGTCCCTTGTTTTTTCGATGGAGAGTCACTCTGCATGTTTGTGAACAGCAAAAAAATCCCCTGGATGAGGGAAAGAGATGTTCTGAGCGCCCCGACCCATTCAGATGGATGTTAGTTTCCCTTTAGCTGGTCCCAGCTTGCTCTGGCCTAGAGTGACACCTCTATCGAGGTTCATGCTTTTATACCTGTTTCCAGCAAGAGGGTATCAGCTCCAAGGGGCAACTTTCAGGTGCTAGAAAGGGATTTACATAAGCGAGGGTTTCAACCCGCTTGTGTTTAACAGGGAAAAAATCAGCAAGATTCAGAAAGGTTAATATATCCATGAGAAATTTTTATTTTAAAAATTGTTATCTCACAGATGAAAAACTCATTTGTACCTGCACACAGTTTTCCATGACCAAAACATAACTTTCATGTAAGTGCTAAAGAAGTGTTAAAAATACTCTCTAGGAAGTCCTCCATTATATACATTTTAGGAGTTTTCTGGGATGGTAAGGACAGGACAAATCTGTGTCAGTAATCCTGGCAGAGGCAAGACAGAGATAAAGGTGTTAAATGGCCAAAGAAGTTTTATATTTCAGTGGCATTTCTTCTGATAAAACAGTGTTTAATCTGACAGCTACAGGAACTGGGGTGTGACATGAGCATGAGGCCAGGAAATATAAAATGAAGTAATCACCCTGAAGAAGGGAATGTTTTGAATAAAACACGATGCTGGGAGTGTTCAATACAGCATAAAATCCTGTTGGTCACTGCCTCATCTCAGCCATTTGCCATTAATTTAAATATTATTGAGATAATTTAGGGCAAATATGTTCCAGCAGTGCCTGCAGCAGTATGAATACGTGTTCTTGCTAGACAATCTCACCATCAACCCCAGTATTTATGGGATCTGATGTTGACACTTGAGAAATTACATTTTTAGCAGCGATGATTAAAAACTGGTGGTGGAAGAAAGTTGAGAGGAGGTGAAAGAATTTGTGTGGGTCAGTGTCCTGAATCGGATCAAATCAGACCAAAGGTTTTTAGAAAAGGGCCTTTGATTAAAATGAGAGTCATGGGAGGGAGGACACTGAAATGGTCAAAGGAAAGACAGTGTTTTGCAATGTGGAGAGAGGGGATTTTAACCCTACAGATATTTAAAAATTGATCATTTCTTAATAAATAAAAAGGACACAAGTTCATAAGTGCAGGACTCAAACCTCAGGAGTTTTGGGCTTAATTCCTGAAGTCACACCAGGAATACCCAAATACCAACATCCCCCAGTTGTCTCATTGAAGGTGTCCCAGGAAGGCTTCTGGAGGCTGAGGGCTGAGCCCAGGTATCTTCCTGACAACCAGGTGGGAAGGCTGGTTGCTCTTTGCTCAATTTTTCTGCCTGCAAGAAAAGGAGGAAGATCTGAAGTGGAAATATGTGCTGGAGCAGCACATGGGGGTGTCTGCCATGCAGCTGTTAATAGGGTCTTTCCATCTTCTTCAGAAGTGGAGCAGGGAGCCCCAGCAGGCAGCAAAGCGAAGAGACCTGTGCAACTTCTGCAGCAGGATTTTCCTTCCTAGGGAATATCTCAGTGACTTTGTATTTTCATCCTGGTTTGGGGTTTTCCCATCCCCACCAGCACCACTGTACCTTCCCCAATGTATTGCTATCTTTCCCTCCCTTGTAGGTTAGTTATACTGTAAACCTAATAAGCAACTTGGTCCTCCCTTCCCTGGGACAACCTTTTACCATGGATAAGAGAAAGTTCGAGACAGCAGGATGTGACATTAGCATTAACGTATCATTATCCTTATTCCACAAGGACCAAATTGAGGCAGAGAGAAGAATGTAGTAAATAAAAATAATAAAGACAGGCTGACACTCCCTTTTGAGTTGAATTTCTTTTATCTAATGTTAGCCATCTGAAAATGAGGCATCTGGCCTAGTGCAGACATCTGGACTCTCTCAATAGTCAGTAGAGAGAGGCAGTTTCAGAGGTGATTCATCACAGCTCTTCACAGGGCATGAATTGCCCTGGGAAGCTCCACCATCTGCAGAAGGAACCCAGATGACAAGCTTAGCATGGATACCCACCTGTTAACTGGCAGGAATTGGTCAAGAAAAATCCCACCCTTGCTTTCTATGATTAACAAAGGTCATGGGCAATATTGTTCCACTGCATGATCTGTTCAAAGCCCAAATAAGGTGGCTGTGGTTGATCACGGGCAAGGAAACACGTAGAATTATTATAGAATAGATGAAAGCCACAAAGATAACTGTTAGTATAAAGCCACAGATGGTTCAGCTAGAAACTGGCACTAGTTACCTATGGATATAGATACTTCAGTGAGTCCTGTTGCTTTCTTCAGCACAGCAGGTAAATGCCACTGCAGTTGACGAAAACTGTCCTTATCTCCACAGCTGAAGTGGCCAGGGAGCATGCTGAGAACATCAAAATCCTCACTTGTGCCTTGCTGTTGTTATTACAGCCATGCCCTCAGCTTTATGGTGGACTGTGCAAATAAAGTCAGGAGATAGGTGATGATGGTAGAAGCTGTCCCAAGCTAAGTCAGTCCTGCTGTGTCTTTGCAGCACTTGGCCACTGAATTCAACAGTGTGTAGACCAGTTGGATGCTCATCTGAGATGCCTACAGGAAAGGATGACTTTCTGATGCCAGAATGCTGGTATAGACCATGATTTCAATGGCTCTGCTGTGAGCAAGTGTGGTGTTACCAGACAGCTCCATACAAGGTATACAAAAGAGGATCCAACCTTTTCGTTCCTCACCAAGCTTCCCAATGTCCTAGGAAGCTCAAAACCCCAGGATCTGGTGCCTAAACCTCACTATCTGGTGCCTCAGCTTAATTCCCTCTCCTTACCGAAGAGGTAGCACGGAAGCCCTCAGCAAAACTTTGCATCCCTACTGTGCAGTCAGAGGGAGGAAGGAATGACTGTGTGTGCATGTGTGCACGTAATCCTGTTCCAGGACAAAATGTGTCACTGTGGGTGTGACAGCAGTGCACACCTTCCCTGGGGGATGCAGGGCAAATGCAAAGCCCCTTGCAGTGGAAGTACCTTCCTAAAGCCATCAGGCTTTGGATCAAGGCCCTCAGCCACAGAAACCTCTCCTCCTTGCCTCTAAGTGAGCACAGTTATCCTGGTTTCCAAGTGAGACAGATTACAATTCCTTTTTTAAAATTTGTTTTTTCCATGGACAGGTGCAAGGATGTCCCTCTAGGAAAAAGTGTGCTTCTCTTTATGCCCCATTAAGACTTCAAACCTGCAGAGCTATTCAAAAGGAAGCAGAAAAATAAATAAATGCAGAGGTAGAGTTTATACCCCTGATCTCAGCTATTTTTCCTTGCAGAAGACCATCTTTGAGTATTATGTTATTGAACCTCCCTGTGTAATGACCCTTCTAATGCATTGCTATCAGGTAGTGCCATCTGTATTTGGGCAAATGTGCTCACTCGTCTGTTTACTCAGCATAAATTATCTTTATTTAAAGTTTAATGGAAGTTACATCTATTTGGACATCTGTACTTAACTGATTACTGGCCATGTTGGGCCGCCTGGTGGTTTTGCATGAACTTGCCAGCTGCTATGAAATGATAAGAGCCTGACATATGTTAAGAGCCAGCAACAATCACAGGCAGGGAGTATAATTTTTTTTTTTTTTTTTTTAATATTTCTGAGCTGGCAGCTAATAGCAGCATAAAGAAATCCACCCGCTTTCCCCAACTGCCTCCTCCACCCCCATGCATGTCTCTGCTGTCAATCCAAACCCTTTCAGAAGCACATGAAAACATCCACCCCTCCTTAGGAGTGAGTGAACTTCTTTGTACATACCATTAAATCCACGTACAGTTTGCTACCTATTCCATGCAGTGAAACACTTCTGTCCCTGAAAAGCTAGAGACCATCCCGGTTCATCCGCATCTGCATCTGACTTGGAAAGTTGCTGCCATCTATAGATAGGTATGAGGATTTGCTAGCACAGTTAGAGAAAAGGTTTGAGAGAAAGCAACAGGATGGAGGGAAAAGATGGGAAAATGTAGAAAGAGAAGGAGAGATGCAGGTGTCTAAGGAACTGCCCCGCTGCACTGTACCATGGGGTCCATCTACCTCTGTCTCTGACAATGGCCAAATGCAGAGGGATGCATGAAAATGTAGCAGGAGAAAAATGGGAGAGAAAGCTTCTTCCTGACTCCAGGCTGCCAGAAGTTGGCTTATGCCCTGCAAAGACGAATAAGAGTCCATACTCCTCTAATGAGATTTATAGTCTTAAATAAAATAAAAAATCTCAGCCATGGAAGTTCTTCACACTCTTCTAGTCTTACATCTCTTCCTGATCCTTTTCAAATGTTTCTTTCTCCTGAAAGCTGAGCTATGTGGAGACCTCTGTAAATAAGCAGAAAAGGCTGCTGACATTTCTCACTCACCCTTCAGCATTATCTTCCGCCCTGCTCTAGTTGTATGAGACTTTGGTGGGATATGGGCCCAGCCTAACTTATTTGTTATCTGTACAGATAAGGTCTTCACAGGCCTCTAGTGCTAAAAAGAGAGTTAAGTGCCACAGCAGACTGGGAACTAAGGAAGTTTAGTCTGGAGCCTTTCAGGGGAGGCATTTCTGCCTTATGTCTATGACGAAGTGGCCATCAAGCCAGTGGATCTCAAGCCAGATTTCTGTGGGCAGGTGACCATGATGAGTGTTTCTGAGTGGTTCTGCTGTGGGCATAGATAAGTTTAATGACACTGAATGCAACTTTGGCACTGGTTTTTTAGACAGAGAGCAAGGAGCAAGACCTTGGGAGCAAGGTCTTGAATAGCAAGGTGGGACAGAAGCACAGCCTGGACGGCCACTATACGTAATGTGCTGTGATTTCTGGTATGTAAGATGAAGGGTTACTGTTCATTGAAGTCTAATGGTTAGAGTGTGCCTTAGACACTGAAGGTGTCTCAATAGGAAACAAGTACACCTGAGTTATCGGATGTCCACTACTGGTGCTCCTGATGGCCTTTCCACCAGTAGAGTTGTGGAGCAGGACCTTGAGGAACAGTGTATGTAGCCAAGTCACACTGGGACCACGCCTTGATCCTCCACTATAGCACACAAAATATACTGTAATGTTTTCACAGCGATTGTCCAAGATTTAATAAAAATTACCTGTACGTTAAAGATATTTTTGTCTGTTATTTCTCTCTCTTTCAGGCAGATGATCAGGTTGGAAAATACAGTCAATGGTCTGTGGATCCAGGGTTTCTTCCTGGATTTGTTAGTGCATCAGTTCCTATATACATAAGGTGTTCTCAAATGCCTAATACATACTATACAGCCCTTTGAAAAAATACAACCAAAGCAATAATATTATTCAGGTTGCAAAGCCAGGCACTTAAAAGTTAGGAAAGCATACGAATGAAGAATCAGCAGAAAGCGTTCTGGGCAAAGATCTTTCTGACTTCAATCTGAGTTTGAAAAGAGCTCGGTACTAAAGACGTGGAGTTAAAAACCTCTTCTGCAACCTGTGCAGCATGCACAATGCTCAGCCTGATCTTCATGAGTGACATAAGCCATCATGACATGCCAAAGTGCTTTACAATCTGTGTCTTTACTCAAGAAGTGTAATAACATGTAAAGGAGACAAAACCTCACATCCTCTTCCCATTACCTCCTTCACATCACCAGAGTGAGTTTGCTTGCCGTACTGCTCCTGTCTTGTTGGCACTGGATACGCTTCTTTAGCTTTATGGACAATTATGTCGTAAAATGGGCTGAGATTGTATGTATTGGACAAGAAATATTTCTTTTACAGTATCTGTACGTGTTGCTGAATAGTATCAGTTTTGCTTCAACTCCACATAAGTCCATAGAAAAGCAAAACGAAATCTCATTATGGGTTATGTCACTGTTAAGCTGCACCAACGCCAACAAGCTTGGACCTCTGCTTTTGGTCTCTTCTCCTCCATGGCTTTCGTCCCATTATTAGTGCTTGCTACACTGTCAGCTGAACTCTATCTTGGAAGATACAGTTTGTCTGGGAAGACCATGATCTGGAAATCCTAGATTTTGACTAGTCCTAATTAAAAGCTTATTTGTGAATGCAAATGCCAACGTGATGTTGACTGTCACAGCTCTACTGAAGGCAGTGGAGCTACTCTTGTTAACACCTTGTTGCAGGTAGTCATGACTATTGTGTAATTTGACTCTTGTGATCTATGAAATGCTACCTTTAGTTAGACTTCTGTGCTAGGAAGAGTGTTGTAAACCTCTCTGTCTCCATACGCTACCACCCCATGTACCTGAGGTTAATATAATACTGCAGACTGCCCTGAATTCAACTCCCTGCACAGAGAAGTGAGATACCATTATTCCTTGGTGTGCCCTGGTATTCCTTTTTGGCAGTGGTTACCTAATAGAGAAAGGAGCTTTTACTCTTTTTTTTTTTTTTTTTTTTTAAAAAAAGAGGTAAAAAAGGTAAAAAAGGATGACAATGCAGACTCTGCTGTTTGAGTCTTGCAGTGAGAAAGATTAAATACCAAGTAAAATCTCAACACTGACTAAGTGAAGGAAAGTTGCATGAATCCCCCCCAAATCTGCATTTGTTCCAGAGCAGCATGTGAGATTTACCCTTCTTTACAGAGGAGGTGTGCCGCTGGCAGAACAGATAGTGACTTTAATATGACTGGACAACATTTCCTACTGAAGAAAACTTTATTGAGTATCAAAAAAGATGTTTTATAAAAAGCTTGTTCACTTTTCCCCTCAGTTTTCAGGGTTCCTTTAATCCTTTCATACTTAACTAATTTCTCTCAGGATGAGATGATTAGTTGCTTATGTTTCCCAAACCGTTTGGTACAAATTTAGCCCTGGAGAAAACAGCTGTCAGCTTGGATTTGTTCTGGGTATCTACTGGCCTTGATGACTGAATTTTATTTGGGCCCCAAAGCTGCTCCTGTTTAAATGACGATCCACGGCACTCCCTGGAAGCAGAACCAGGCTTAGGCTGGATTTCTGAAAATAAACTCCTAAAATCCCATTGTAAAACCTCATAATTACTGACCACTATCAAAGTGGATTGAGTCTTGGTGAGAATTAACAGCAATCTATTTTAAAAAAATCAGGGCTGTCACGTATCTAGTTATCATGAATTTGAAGAGTTCAGTATCAGGCACCCATTTCTGGAAATCTTAGTGGAGTGGAAAAGACATCAAAATAGCCGCTGTCTGTTGGAAGCAGAGGCACACATGGGTTTCAGCTGAAAAATAGCCAAAGGGTGGAAACCTTTGTGCTCCTGGGGTCCAACCAACCTCTACCTCATGGGCACTGACCTGTCGGATGTGATCACGAGTGAAAACCAGGTGAAGTCTTTGGAGCTTTTGAAGAAGGGATCGATCATCATAGATTGATGAAAGAGATGTCACTGATTTTTCTCAGGGCTCAAGGTCTCTTCCTCTCTTGTGCAACCCCATGTGGAGTGGTGAGACTCAAGGGACAATTTCCACCATATGCTCATACTGTGCCTTAAGAAATCCTCTTCCTTGGCTCCCTGGGGAACTCATGAATGTGTCTCATCCTCAGTCACAGAAAATCTCTAGTCTGAGACAGAAAGGATCAGAAAAGCTGCCCATTCTTCTTCTGCCTCTTAAATGGAAGAAGAAAATCTGTCATTGGAGTCTCTTAGTCCATCATGGTCCATTGCAACGTTCTTTGTCTCATTTAGCCTTTATGGCATGAGACAAATACAGATTACGTGTGGTGGCTCCTCTCTTTCTACTGACATAGAAAATTATTTTTATTTACTGTTACGATTAAGTTACCATACGTTGTGTTTTCATCATATGGCTATGTGAAGTGATATGTTTGCATCCTGAGGGCTGGATGACTGTAAATATACCTTTTTATTCTATGTTTGTATATAGTAGTCTGATGTCTGTATTCTTATTTTTCATCATCACAGTAGAACTGGTGCAATACAAGTACAGCCAGCCTAGCTGCATAGGAAAATACAAAACAGACCTAGAAAATGTGTGTGCATGTGTATGAGAGAGACAGAGAGAGACAGAGATGGAGAAAATGATAGTGTATATATACACACACATGCACAGGCAGGCCCAGATTTCTGCTATCATTTATGATGGTATAAATCTGGGATAACCCTGCTGAAATCATGACAATGACATGAGAGTAAAATTAGCAAATTCATAACCATGTTGTAATGTAATTACAGTTCCAATTGCTTAAATATACAGAGGCACACACCGTCGTCTTCTTCCCCTGCATACATATTCCTGCTTAATTTCTGAGCAACATGGGAATGAAAACTGCTACTTGCTGATTATTATTCTTGGAACATATTCTAGAGTTACAGGTACTCAGTGGTGAACAGGCTTATTTTTATTGAGTCTCTGATGGAGGTTAGACAATACATGTTTCAGGAAAGATCTGCAGTTTCTAGAAGGAACAGAAAGTTAGTAGGTTCACAATGAATTAGGTCAGAGCACCTGAAGATCTGGGCATTTGTTGGAGGCATATTCAGGTCCTGTGCTTGGCATGGGGCAGACTGGTTAATTGTCGTCATCTTGTTCATGAGTTTTGGTCTGTTGGCAGTGATTCATTTGCATTACAGCAGGAGGAATTACATGTAAATCAACCTGTTAGTGCTTTTTTTCCTAAACTAAGTATAGAGGATTAAATTAGCTGTGGACCCAAAATCCAAACCATTTAAACCTCTGCTTTAGTTTTAGTGTTTTAGTTGAAATGACAACTTATTCTTAAAGAGCTTTGAATGAAGATTTTTTTTGCCTCTATGAATTTAGCATTTTCTTCTTTTAAAAAAATTCATTAAACTGTGATTTCTTCCCCTAGCACTAAATCACTCAGAGCTTATAGACTTAAGTAGAAAAACCTTATATTTTGGAGCTACTAGGAAACCACTCTACAAATAAATCTGTGCTTTAAGCCAGGGATATTTGCCAAGGAGAAAATATTTTTGCTATCACAGAAGAGAATTTATTGTTCTTAACATATTCAGAAGTCATGAGCTCCTAAGGTACATTAATATCTTAAAAGTTATGACACTTTTCCATTTTAAGTATTATTTTATTTTTATTTACCCTCTGTTTTTTTTTTTTTTTTTTCTTCTCGTGTTCTTTCACTTATTTGCTCGAGTTATAAACTCATCTGTTATAAAAAGTAACCCAGGTCTCTCACACGGTCAGATGTCTCCAGGGGACCTGAGCTCTAAGACCAAATTACCCTTATATCACCATCAGAGTCACCCTACCATCTCTTGAGAATTGCAACACCATCTTAGGAAATGACAACCAGAATTTCTGGGCCATGGATTACAAATAATTTGCTCTCCAAAACACACTACAGACTTCAGCACACTGACTTGCATTGACTCGGACTGCCCCATGTGAATGCAATGATTTGTCACTAACAGGCAATTTGGGTAACTGACTCGAAGGTGCCCTTTGATACCCAGTGACTTTGCCCAACCCCATTTTTGATTGTGCTCTCATCACACCAACCATTTCTGCTGTTGTCTCTATGGCTTGCGCCAGACTAGCGTGATGGGTAGGTGCCAGGACAGCGGAGTGGCCATCGGCCCCGTGCCTGGGATGGGATGCCAGAGCCTGACTACTGGCACTGGGAAAAGGACTGAAGGTGGGAAGACCATGGCCATTGCTGGGGATGGTCCTTCCAGCCACCACAGCCTCAGGCAGCCTCAGGCTCCTCATCCTCCAACAATACAAGCTGAACGCCTGCTAAAACTATCTGGGTACAGATAACATGGCGAGGGACATGCCAGCCTTTGTGTCATGGAGAAATAAAGCAGTTCACAGCAAATCACTTCCTGTTTTCTAGCATTAAATATGAGGTCCACTCAGTGTTGCTCTGCACAAAATCCTGACCCTAAAATCCACAGGGAAAACCTCCCCTGGGCCACAGTGGCATTGCTGCTGCTTTCTCCCAGGGTTCAATCCAGTTGCATAAGCAATTTATCTAAGGGCACATGAGATGCATCAGGCTGTACAAGGGACCCACGAGAGGCTGGAGCTGACATGGGACCTATGTGGGACGTATACACTTCCAGAGCAGCATCCAGGGGGCATTTAAACCTCCACCAGATGCCTGAGTTTTTCATGCCCCAGCTGAAATACAGACACACATTCTTACATTATAGACCAAACTTTCCCATGTAAAACACTGAGATTTACCAATATGTTTTAGATCAACTGCAAATATAAAAAACATCTGCCTCTCGCCCCCCTGTGCTGTATGGAGTATTGGCACACATAGAGGTATTCTTCAATGATAAGACTGTAGGCTCAAAGGGGTTTTGTAGACAGAAAAGAGTTATGAAAACATCAGGGCTGTTGTTCCTGCAAAGACATCCTGTGATCTCCCTGCAGAGAGTGCATCCCACGGAGAACTGCTTCATGCTTGTAGCACAGAACGAATGCAGTACTTTTTACTTGTTCAGAGATTTAATTTCAAACATTTGCTGAACTCCAGTGAACAGCTGTCAGCAGAGGTTAGTTCAACACCTGCTTCTGCTATGGATCTGTTCTGTGATCACGTGCAAGCCTCTTGCCTTGTGTGTGTGCATTGGTCTGCTTCTCTGTTTAATGGAGGGAAGGCTATGAACCTTTTTGAGATCCAAGGAGTGAACATGCAAAGTAAAAGCCCCATGAGTGAGTACTCAAAATTCAGAACTTACCCCATTCAGACCAGATCCAAGAAAATCTCTTAAAAAGAAGTTAAAATATCAAATGGTAGATTTCTCAAGCTTTTATTACCATGTGACAAACTTCAGCTCATTCAGTAAAGTTCATTGTATAATAGTTCTTACTTTATTTGCTCACTGAATAATAGATAAGTGTTCATATGACTGTAATTAAAAAGCAAATGCACAAAGGACTACACAAAGAGTGCTGAAGGATCCTTAAGAAAAATTGTGAAGAAATCTTGCAAGCTTTGAGTGCTTCACCTAGAAATTTTAAAAAAGTTCTTTAACTTGTCTGCTGCTTGTAGAGGTGGATGTTTGTGTGTGCAGATGTGTAAGATATAGGTGTGCACTTGTACTTTTTATTCTTGTACAAGAGATTTTTGAAAACTGTTGAAATGTCATCAAAGCAAATATCCCACCTAAAATATCCATGATTTACTCTTCCCCTACAGAGAGTTGCTTTTTTTGTTTTATAAATCCATTTCTAAGACTGAAGACGTGAGTGTTTGTTTTTTTGTTTTTTTTTTTTTTTTTTTAAAATCCAGGAAACAATGTGAGAGTCCTGTGTTGAGAAGGTGGGCCCTGGCATCAGAACACCTAGGTTCTCTTCTTAGACCTTACCATGGAGCCCTGACAGACATGGTGGTCCCATCCAAAGAACATTTATACCATAAACCAGTCTTATAGTAAATAGGTAGACTACTTCCTACATAAAATTTGTAAAAGTTGAGGATAACTTCTAAGAACATCTAAAACATCTAGAACATGATCTAAAATCATCTGACAGCTTCAACGATCACATTTCTACATGCTGTTTTGACCATCCTCAACTGTTGCTGCCTTCAATGGCTGTTGAGAGCTCTGAATCTTGGGAGAATGATTGATATGTTTTAGGGTTAGTCATTATGAGCTAAGGAAGCAATGGCATTTTCCCTTCAGAAGTGTTCAGTCTAGGGGCCAAAACCTAATTCACTTTAGGTAGGTATATAATAAAAAGTTGTAGAAGCTAATGGATGAATCTGGAGTGACACCAGTATATGCTCTTAAAGAGCTGTTTGAGAACTACTCAGGCTAATGGGTAAAGCTGGCAGAAAAACAATTGGTGATACACTGACCATGAGAAAATTTAGGGCCACAGTTAAGTGAAGATTTGGAATCATTGGAATAATGATGGTCTGGAAAAATGAAGGTCTGCAATAACTATGGAGAAAGGACTCAATGTCCCAAAAGGAGTTCTGCAGCTCTAGTGTCCTTTTATTTGTATATCTGTAATACTTAGCAGCTTGAATGAATTATGGTTTCCTTACTGTAGATAGTATACGAAGAAGAGGTAGGAGACAGCCTTTAACCAGCTGATCCTTCACTCTAAGCTAGAAAGGCACAGGATAACTCTGGACCTGTTCTCAAGCTGAGGAACAGAGTGATGGAGGTGATTACACATCCTTTTGCTCCATTCAATGCCTCTCAGGCCTCTGTTGGAGTCCTGTGCATGTTTTGGGCTTCACACTGATGACCTAGACCAACTTGGAAGGAGAAGCATGGTGAAAGATCTAGGAAGTGCAGCTTTCAAGGAGAGAAAGAAAACAATATTGTTTGATGTACAGAAAAGATGACTGAAGGGGAGACTTGATCACAATCTTTAAACACTTAAAAGAGTAAAATAAATTCTTCTTTTGACTGTTACAGGTATAGTAGGAACACATTGGTTTAAATGCAGAAAGACTTTAGAAAGCCCTGAAACACTGGAATGTACCATATCTGGGGAAC
The DNA here is from genome assembly GCF_011004875.1 of Balearica regulorum gibbericeps. Classification (NCBI taxonomy): domain Eukaryota; kingdom Metazoa; phylum Chordata; class Aves; order Gruiformes; family Gruidae; genus Balearica; species Balearica regulorum. The sequence continues at coordinate 4,627,938 of NC_046184.1, read as the reverse complement.
AGTCCCTGCCTCTAGAGAATTTAAAACAGATTATACCAGTGTCTGCCAGGAGTGGTTTATATACAATAGATTTAGGTGGGAATGAGCTAAATGATCTATTAAGGTCTTTCCTTGTCCTATTTTGTACCTTCTTAACAAGACCATTCACCCACAAAGGCCTGAGTTCACAAACACTTAACTGGGTAGATGACTTTTTTTACCTCAAATTCATCAATCTGAGTGAAGATGTCTCACCAGCACTTGGAAAAAATGCCTTAAGGATCTAGTTTGACATTGCAGCGTGAGTAATTAGGAAGTTAATTAAAGTTTACAAAATATTTTCAGATCTTCAGAGAAATGCCATATCCAGCAGAAAGGTATTATTATTGTGTCATAAGAGGAGAAACTGAACACTCCAGTAAAACACAGAATATACAGCAATAAAGAAAGAAAAGCACCAGAACCTTGACAGTGTAACAAATACTGAATTTGTTGACAATGAAAAGGGGGAGAGAGATTAGAAACATATAAAAATGTCTAAATCACTGAAAAGCACTAATTTATTGTCAGTAGCCTCTTTGAGAAGGAATATTGCCAAACAATCCAGCGGTAGTGTAAATTATGCAGAGCGCAACTCTTTGGGAAATGGCAGGTGCTCACCTACCTAATAGAAATACTGAATAAAAACCAAACCTCTGTCTGACTATTTATTAGACTTTTTGAAGATTAGAAGAGCAAGTATCTGGCCCAGAATGTTAACTTGATAAGGAGTCTTTATACAGTTTACCTGTCATATAAATAATGGATTGTTTCCCTTTATATGGCTTTTTCGGTTTATTAGCTGCTTCTATTAGACAACAGCTATATCCTCAGAGATCTGTGGGGATTTGCCTTTAATAACAGCACGGCCTTCATCTTTTTTCTTTTTAAATTAGATTTTGATCCAGGTTCACTTTCTTCTGGTGGCAGGAAGGAGCCAGGATCTGTCCCTATGGGAACAGATTTGTCTCGCATGGGAGATTCACCTCGTAGCACTCAGTTATGCCCTGATTTAGCAACTCATTGAGCAAATAAAGCTGCAAAGCTGCCAGCCCCAAGCAAATGGCAAGTGGTGAGGGGATGGGTAGCCTGGTCTAGTGGAGGGTGTCCCTGCCCATGGCAGGGGGGTTGGAACTAGATGATCTTTGAGGTCCCTTCCAACCCAAACCATTCTATGATTCTATGATTCTATGGATAGGGAAGCTCCACACCTGTACAGAGTGGGCAGGAGGTGGTATTTCCATACAGGCATTGATTTTCTGTTCATATTGCTTTACCTGGTCCCGCACCACCAAAACTTACCTCCAGAGGATCCTCAACAGCTTTGGAGGAAATTCCTGTTGTCCCTGCTGAAATTTGGGCTTCAGTGAAATGTGAGGATAGAGAAGATAAACTTCAACCATTCAGTTAAAATGAGCCAGTTGAATGGGAATTGCTTTTAGTCAACAGCGAAGGGAAATAGTGTGGTAAACCTGACGGAAGTGATCTATGCAGCCACTAAGAATATTTTTTTAATGAATTATCCAATGAAGTTAAGAGATGCTTAGACAATTAATGTGTAAAGTAGCTAAACTATGGCACAAAACACATGTTTAACAGGGTGGTTACCTGGTACTTTCCCCAGAGTGATGTTTTTGTGATCTTTTCATCCAACTTCTGCTAAGTACCATTGCAACAGGACAGTAAACAACCCTTTTCACTATCATAATGAAGAATATTAACTTTATTTAATCAGACCTCTGTAACTTTTCCATAAACATTTCAGTGTGCCTGGTCAGTGAGAAACTTGACAAGAACTGTAAGTGTTAGTTGGGCTGTAGTTCATCTTAGTCAAATATGGGAGTCAGCAGTCCTTAACCAGGATAGAGCACTGTAAACACCATCAAATGGAAGTTACACCACATTGAATTACACCAAGTGAGAATCCATCACTGGACTTGGGTCCAGAAGTCTTTTACTCCTGTCCATCTCTAATTAGAAGGCAACTTACTTAGGACCTAGTCCAGGTTACAAATCTTCACAGTAGTTAAAAAAATCACAGTTATACACCTTGACGCTGAAGCCTTCTGGCCTTGTTCCTGAGCTTGCTGGAAGGGGAAGATCCCTGTCCATCACCAGCAAGGAGGGACCATAATCAGAGTCATTAGACTCAAAGGATATGTTCCACCGGAAAGGAACTGAAGTGCTGTCCTTTGTGTTAAATTAATGGCTGCAGCTACAGTTAAAAGCCCATAGTTTACATGACACACAGGAACAATCATCTCGTGATGGGGAAAATAGAGCCCTTGGCTGGGTGTCAAGGTTTTAAGTGCAAATCCACACTTATCCCTTCATCGTGCTTGGTTGTGCCACCTCCTCCCATCCTCACCTCTCTGATTCACCAGCTGAAGTTAAGCTGCCAGCAGTGAGGGGAGTCATGCACATCCCCCAAGGCTGATAATTTTCCCCTCACCTTCCTGCATGGTTTGGGTGGTCCATCTGCCTGGGCCAATGGCCCTCTAGCAGGCCAGTCCGATCTACAATTTATTACACTTGAAACAGATGTTGCAGCTGTGACTGACAATAGAACCAGAAATCTTCCTTTTCCAAGCCAGGAAGATGGGAATGGAAAGAGCAGAGTCCCATACACAATCTTCCACAGCCAGTTCTAAGCAGGACTGGTTCAGCCATCTAATCCCATCATGACAAGGTGTTAAATGAGGAGCAAAGGATGACCCTGAGGATGCTGTTTATGTTATGCCCTTGGATTGACCACACTTGGTCAGGACACATTTTATTGCCTAGGTGTCCTTGCCACAGCTCGCTAGCAGTTCTGCAATAAGGATGGCCAGAGCGAGCTGCACCTGTTATACCATCAATCTAATTTGTCCAAGTCTCTTTGTAACTGAATATTCCCAGCAGCTCTTCATCCCTCCTTCCCAGAGGACACAAAGCCAGGGTTGTATATTTAATAGAAGCTAAACTAAGACCACTGGTGGTCAGTATGGAGGCAGGGAAGACAATAGATTTATGGAGGAAAGGCAAAGACTCTTCCTCCTAAGTATTTCTTTTGGCTCTTTCATCATATTATCTGAGTATGTTGCAACTGTTAACTCATCTTCTTTCATCACCATGTTGTTGTAGGGAAATGCTAAAAAATATGCCTGTTTTACAGTCTGAGAACAAAGATCTAAACCCATAGAGGTGATTAAGCCACTAAATTGTACAGATTTCTACATGTTTGCAGACTGGGACTCAGCTATCTCATCCAAGGTGAAAATAAGAGACTTCTGTGGTAGAGCCAGGATGGGGAAATCCAACAATAGTTTCCTGGCTGCTCCTTGGTCACTATAGCTTTAGCATCTGGGATATTGTTTTTCCCACAAGAAGATAACCTGGAGGAAAGATTGTGCCTGGCCTTGGACTAAGCCTCAAATAACGAGAGTGCTACCCTCTCGCTCAGAAAGCCCCACTTCCCTCCCAGCTCCTCATCAACCTTGGAGCATATCTCCTGTGACTTCAGACATCTACTGCTTAAAAAATAGAAAGTGCTATAAATCATTTAGAAACATATTACTAAGCTTATTATAAGGTATTATAACAAACTGGAACTAATAATGTTGGTTAATAACAAGATTTTTGTAACAAGATATTATCCCCACATATATCACCATGACTTTAGTTAGCTAGCCTCTGTAAGAATAGGTAAGAATGATTGATCGGCTTGCTTTTTTCCTCTTCTGATTATAAAGCAAGACAGCTTGGATTCAGAATATTAAACTGCACTATAAAATACATTATTAATATGTACAGCAACCCTCTTTTTACAGCCTTATGCCAGTTTATTGCTACAGTATCCTTCTGAATGTGACATTAATAAAACTAGTGCAATAACACAACCTCTAAATTGGTAGTTATTGGTAATGAGGGAGCGATTTAGTAGTGGGGTTTGTTGGCAAAACTGAAGGCCCATTATTAGTCTGATGGTTGATTAATTAGTAATTATTCACTATCTGGTTTGTGACCCAGCCCACTGTTTTTAGAGATATTCTCACAAATATGCAATTTTTAAGCTATTAGCCAGAACAGAAGTAAAATAACAGGCTGCTGTGCAGTCTAAGCAAGGATTTTAGGTTCAAAAACATGTAGCAAGAATACTTATTCTCAGTCTCATAATCTGATGCTATAAAATGTCAGGGTCCTCCATATTTCTGACTGTATGTGAAGAACTTGGGCCGGCACTTGTGAAATTGTCACTGCCTTCTCCCAAAAGATGTGTCCTTCTGTCCCTGATCCTGCAACATCTGTGAGCAGATTTCTGCACCTGACAGATGGATTTGCAGCACCCCACACAATACATGGGGAAGGCACAGCTTTGCCCTGGGAAGCTGTTGGCATCTCAGGCATCCTCCCTCCCAGCTCACGATGTCATGTGCCAGGCATAGCGGATTGATGCCTTCATCACTCTTCATCGTCTCTCCACTCCCACCCCGGCATGACTCAATGATGCCGCTCCTCTGCCCAAGCTATCAGCAGATCAGGAGCTTCTTTAGAATGGAGAGATGCTCCATGGTGATGCTGAGGAATTGGGGGGGGGGGGGGGGGGGGGGGGAAGACAGGCAGTTGGTTTATTCAAGATTATTTAACATAAAGATGAATATAAAGATGAATTTTCTGGACATGCTAAAGTTGTTAGATGTGTGGATGAAGTTGTCTGAAGGAGCTGTCCTCCTCCTTGTTAATATCATTAGATCTGCAAACTGCATCTTAAAAAACCAGGGCAAATATTTTAGTTTTTTTACATGGAATTCTCATCCCATGCAAAATCCATTGTGATAAATCAAAAAAACATAATTTAGGCCTCAAGAGCATTTACATTACATTTATGACCAGGGCTTATCATCTGCATTTTATTATTATTTTTTTTAAATATTCTCAGTAGTGTTCCTTGTCCACAGCAGCAGCAGCAAGAATTTCTACTCATCTGGACATCTTCCCAGTCTATTTTATCTGCTAAACCATGAATCATTTTCCTAAGTTACTAAATGCTCTTCTGTTAATGTAATTTATTTTTAAAAATGGAAACGCCTGATCTTGTCAAGATTGGTATGAATAAAATAACAGAACAGTCTTAACCTGAAAGCTTTTAAAATATTTTTGAATGATTTGCCCAACAAAATATACCAATGTTCTTTCCTTGATATCACTGGAGACATGATATCACCAAGGATACGTGGATGATCTTTCATCTGAGAAGGAGTTCTCCAAAAGGTATTAAATCCGTAATAGTGACTCTATTCCCAGCTCTTGCCTTGGAGCTTTGATGGTTCCAGTCCCACCAAGAAATGCAAAATGCGTAATAACTGGCAATCTCAGTGAAACAATTTTTTGAAGAGTGATGATCATCTGGGGAGGTTGAGATCAAATAAGTTTCAATTAACAGTTTTTTATGTGGGTTTGACTCTGACCCATCAAGTGAAAATGAATACAGAAAGTCACAGGTTGACTTCATCCTGTGGCCAAGAGGCCACATGTGTACTCTCTTATGTGAGAATCAAAGACTGATTCTTACAAGGCCCAGCTCCACTGGCAGTTTATTGCTCCTTTCAAACACATGACCCCTTTGGTATAATAGAACAAGATGACCAGCAAATGTTGAGAACCATTATTTCATCAGAAGATGCTCTTGATCATTTCTTTAAGCCCCATATTTTATCAAATCTACTGTTCATTTAATCATAGGCTGTTTGCTAACCTCGCTCACATTTTGAAAACGGGAAAAGTGGGATTCATGATTTGTATTTTTCCCAGTATTACACACTGAAATCCAACTGTTCTGTCTTGTAAGCTGGGCCTAAACACCAGTTTAGGGGGCTAAACTGTTTAGCCCAAATAACAGTTGGGACTAAAGAACAAGCTGAGTTTGACGGCATCAAAATTTTATGTTGCTCATATACTCTACAATGCATGTGCACCCCAGGGTGCATATAACCCTCCATCAATCCTGTGTTTAAAAATTAATTCATTTACATTTACACCCCTTCCCCAAGGACCATGCAAATCCAGAGAGGCGGAAGAGTCACAGTCCATTAACATCTTCTCAAAGCATACTCATCGTCTAATGCTCAGATCTAATGCTCCATCCCACATGACAAAGGCATTCAGGTCCAACAAGTGAACAGCTGCCAGACCTTACTGCCTTATCCAACCATTGAGAAATCCCTCACATTTTCTTTGTAAAGGCAAATCATTTCGCATAACAGACTACTTCCACTGCTGTTACGTCTTCCAGCAAACCTTCTGACTGACAAACCCTGTTCCTTTCTCCTCATGCAACCATGATTGAGAGGAAGGCTTTCCAAGGCCAACAAATGCCACAGTATTGAACAAGCTTGTTCCAGAGGTATGTAATTTTTCAATGAATCCCAAGTGTTGGAATTGCTCACACAAGACTGAGAAATCTTAGGAAGAAAAAGCAGTTTCCCTGGATACAACATTTTCTGTCCCATCTGCTGAAGTGATACCACAGAGGACAATTCAATCAGGAGTTTTCTCCACACTAAACAAAGAAGAGCTGTTATTTCTTCTCTGTTCTGTAGCTAAACCATCAAATTCTGCTCCCTGTGCAAAATGTGTGTCAGATACAGGAGGGAGGAGGCCTCCAGAGGCTGTGAAAGAAGGAGATGACAAGGGTCAGAGTAAAATGCATGTTTACTGGCTTTCAGAGAGTTTCTGCATTAGCTGCAGGCTCAGGAAATGGTGTTACTATTATTGAGCATTGCTGTCAAAGGCAAGAGAGCCTGTTTTCAGGCTGTTTTCCAAAGACGTTAACAGTTGCTGAGTTGTCAAAAAAAGACCACTGTGCAACCTCACAGGTTTTGAAATCTGAGATGAAAAAGACAGAGGGGAGTTCAAAGTGATAAGACTCCACCACTTATATCTTGCTATCGGCAGAGGCACAGCGATACACGTGGGTAGGGACTGTCTGTTGATCAACAAACTGAAGAAAGACTTGAGTGAAACTGATATAGGTTGTTTTAAATCCTTTTTCATCTCTTTCAAAGTGGCATTTTCCCTTTCCCATTTCAACTCGCCTCATATTGGTCCTGGCAAACATGTTAGACAGACACATGTCAGGAAGGAAGTAGGTAAAGCTCACACAGACGTAGAGCAGAGGATGGACCAGAAGATCTCCGAATGCCTCTCCAGCCCTGTCACTCCATGAGCCAGCAAATTCCTTAACATGTGTTTAACTTGAATGACATAACAAATTTTATGTTGATTAATTGAAATCAATAGGAGTTTTAAGATCCATAGTCAGTGATGTCAAAGTCAAAACCAATACCTGTGATAAACTCTGCTGTTGAAATGAGAGATCATTGCCTTGGAAACATGTAGAAGAGCCCACAAGAAAATTTCAATTACACATTGGTTAAGTTTGCAACTGCACAAAGAATTTACTTTCTCTAAAGAGAAGCAGTTAGGTGATTGTATTGTTGCGGTTGATTTATTATTATTATTATTGTTGTTGTTGTTGTTATTATCTTTTTATTATTTTTTTTTTTTTAAGTTTCCTCAATTGAATTTAAAAGTAGGGAGGTTGGTGGTAATGAAATCCAGCACATTAATCTGGCTGCTACATTTTGCCTTTCTCCTATTTTCTATGTCTGTATCTCTCTGCTACTTTTTGGCTCTGACTTTGATCAATGCCTTGTTTGAGTGAACCAAGAGGGAATGTGCCACTTACAGGGCACTAACTGCTCTACTTCTTATTTCTACTTCCTTTGCCTTTTTCCTCTCTCCTCCTTCACTCCACTTTGATGTCCTCATTTCCCATGTCTTCCCATTTCCTCATGGGAATACCCATATGGACAGCAAGCTGAGCATTTTCTGATAATGCTTGTTCCTTATCTGACATAATTAGCAGAGTGTTACCAATGGGTGCTTGGCAATTGCCTAAATGAGAAATGATGTGAGAAATCATGAGCTGCTATGAACCAGTAATCTCTTTTGAAGTCCATTGAGATTGTTTATGTCAGCTGAGTATCAGCACCATTTAATTCATCAAGCTCAAATTTGTTGAACTTGGATGTACAAATTTGCTGTTTATACCCTTATCTCAAATGTATTTTTGTATCCATTGAGTAAGTGGCCTGATTTCCAACTCTATGACTGAAATGACCAATAATCATCTTATTACTGGGACACTTCAGATTTCAGCTGAAAATGACAATGACTGACTTATTGCTTTATCACTTTGTAGATTTTGATTTGCTGTCTTACAGTATCTCTTTCAGAGATCTCTTTCAATGTTGTCATTTTCCAGCTTCTTGCCTTGAACTGAGACAAATATCTTTCCAATCCAGACAGAATAGTTTGTATTTGTCCAGGAAAAAATTGATTTTGTACAGAAAGTGAGGAAACAGGCTTCCAACAGAATGAAACATGCCATACAACCATATGACCTCGGTGCAGTCAATGCTGCCTTTAGAAAACTGCATGGACTCGGTGGCTTCTTGACATCTCCTCCAGGTGTACTGCTTTCTGGTAACAGCACCCTGGGCAAAAAAAAGGAACCAGAGAACTATAAAACAACAGATGGTGCACTGGATAAATAAGGCAAAAATAATAAAGTCTAAAGAAATGACATGAACCAAATCCAGTCACAGTCAGACTAAAAATCATTAGCTGCAAACTCTAATAATTAAAACCAAATTTGATTTTTTTTTTCCTGGAACAATCGCCTTGCCTTTCTAATTAGTACCATTATCTCTTCCTTGCCCTTTGCAGCACAGTGTAGAACCACTGTAAGACACTGCCTTATACACATATCAGGAATGGGATTTCCAGGGAACCAACACTGAATATTTAAGAAAATATTCTGGATAAGCCCAGTCTCTTCTCCAAACCCATCTGATTCAGCCACGTCCTTCGCTGCAAGGTAAATAAAACCTCAGAAGGCATAACCAGCAATCAACAGCTTCACACATCTAAGCTGTTCTGGTCTCTTGAGAGCTGTTTTTCCCTCCTGAAGCTCATATTTCCCTGTGCTTTTTCTTTTTCTTTAATTGTTTTTTTCCCCCTCCTTCTTTTTTGCTTGGTATAGGCTTGGTCCAACTCACCAGAACAAAACACCCTTTGAAAGTTACTCAGTTTAGACCATAAGGACCAATGGAAGTTATTTTGATAGCAGTGCTCTGGATAACCCTAAAAAGGAATGGCAAACTCTTGTTTGGATTAAATAAATAAATTTATTACTGATTCAAAAAGAGAGCATTATGGAACTGAAGCGTGGACCTCTCAAAAGGGCTGAGTACCCTCAACTCTGAAGATAAAAAGACCATCATTTTACATCTCAGGAATTCAACTGGTTGTCAGATGAGGAACCGGTGACAATACAGCACCCTCTGACAGCGTTTGCAAAGTGGGCAACTCTGAGCGCCCACTGAGGCAATTTCTAAGCGGCACAGAAGAGCGAGTCAGCCCATGTACCCACAGCAGCTTCTGAGAATGCAGGGACACCACATGTGTGGAGCAGGATGTGTGCGGGAAAGGCTAACGCATTCAGAAAATGAGCAGCTGTGAAGTGATCGCAGGTTGGAGGAAAAGAAGAACAAAAGGAGGTTGTATTCAGCAAATCACCAAAGAATAGCAGAACTCTAAAGGGCAGTTGAGCATCTCCCAGAAAGGACCCCATTGCGTTCCAAAGATACATCTCTGTGACAGGAACTACAATGCAGTCTTTGGAGTAGCTACAGACTGAGACATGAATAATGGAATAAACAGAAAAGGTGAAAATCAAGCTTCAGGAAAGGAGCTAAAAATCCAAATTAGTCACTCTGGGCAGACTGCCTCCTCCTTCCCCATAGTACACCACTCTTAGGATAATCTCATTGAAGTCAACAGGATGATTTAGGAGTAAAGGGACATGAAAAATGAATAAGGAGATCAGAATATGGCCTTTTGTTTAAGAAAAAAGATGTTAAGATGAACTAAAGGGAATCCAAGAAGGTTAAGATCGATGAACAGTCATCCAGAGATAAATGTATCATGCTAACAACCTTTATGCATCCTAAATTCACTTCTTTTTTTCCAGTGGTTTTGTGTATTTCCAGTATAAAACCGAATAAGAATGGTTAATAAACAGGAATCCTCAACAACTACTAGGGCTAACTTTTCATGCTGTTTTAGTTATTGATGTTTTTACACCTTACATGTGAATCCAGTTTTAGTGAGCCCAGCAGCTTAAGATGACTGATACAGATCTTTCAAACTGGTTGGGATACATTTCAGTGTGCGTTACAGTGACATTTCAGTGACATTGGTCAAAGTTGCTTTTCTGCACTCAAATTCTACCTGCAGACCACACTCCACTTTGTGAGCCGAAGGAAGGAACAAAAGTGTGGGATTTGTCCTCCATATCTTTAGACAGTCACAACATTGACAGCCCCATCTAAGCTAGTTCTCTAAGCTATGTTGTCAAAGGAGAGAAGAAAATACTTTTATAAATGTGATTCATGCAATCTATCTAAACATCTACATTAGGATGAGATTACTCACCCTATAGATGACTACAAAGGCAGTCATGAGTCATGCTGGTAGCGATATCTATCTTTTAAGCATTAGGTGAGATGAAGCTCATATCTAGAGTACAAAAAAAATGGGTACTTTTGTTTCCCAGACCTTTGGCTCAAAGGACTTGTTTTCATGCTGCTGCTGCCTTTACATGGTAGCAAGACTGTGTTTAAGGACTGCAAGGTTTCTGTAAGCCTTTGGAATTTGTTGAGAAAGCAGTTGTAAATCTTGGGATCTGACATCTTTCCATCAATTCTGACTCAACTGCAGCCCAATGCTAATCTACACATTAAACCAGCCCCATGGGGTACCAGTCATCTTCTCAGTCATGTCCAGCATCCTGCAGAATCAAGTCACAACCTGCTGGACATGGATGTGCTCAAACAAAAGGCTGTGATTTCAGTGCAACTCCTTGTACAGTATGAAACTTCTCTGTCTAGTGTGTGGATCACAGAAATGCCTCAAAGATCTATTCAGGTTTTAAATTACTCTGTATTTTCAGAAAAATGAAGAGGGGATTCCTGTGCTTCAAACCACCACGTTCTTGTGTTAGGAACAAGATCCATCCTACAGTAAGGAGAACCCGCGGTTAATTTGCATTGTGCCCTGATTCCCCACTGTTCAAAAGGGCATGTTGGCTACTGGATGTGAAAGAAAACCACTAACTCAAAGAATTTCATTAAATCCTCCAATTTAGCTAAAGGACACTCCTAGTACATAGAGAAATGGCTGGTTACACTCAGTTCTTTGGGGTGGTAAATAAGCAGCCACTTCACCCAAACACGTATTGCATGTTTGCCCTCTACCTTGTCAAAAACAAATGAAGGATGTTTGCTTTTATCCTTTTCTTCTTCCCAAAATAGGAGGGACTGAACTGCCTGTGAATGGATCCTGGGCTGAGAACAGACTGTCACGACAGACAAACCTTTTAATATAGCTGCCCAAAGGGACCTTAAATGCTCCAGGGTAAGGCACTATGCAGACATAAGATAACTATGTGAGTAAACACTCCTTAACCTTGTGCTGCCAAGCAGGACATCCAGAGAGGTGGTAGAGTTTCCTTCCAAGGAGGATTTTTGTTGGCTAGATAAAGGCACGTGTCACCTGCTAGTGTTGGTGATAGTGCTGCTTCAGGAAGGAGGTGGGGCTAGAGACTTCCAGACCTTCCTTCCAACCAACATTTCTGCGACTGTAAGTCACAGCAGTTGTGTGAGCAGATCACAATGGGCACTAAGCACAGGGTTGAGCTTGGAAAAGGTGTTTTGGAGACCAGTGACATCTGTTTTAGCTCAATCACAGTCAAGACAGCCCATCTCTGCAGCTCTAATAAATTCTTTTGTTCCTAGACAGAAATTGCCAGCTGACATTTTATCCAAAAGACTTAGATAAAACCATTTAAAGTGTTTATCGCTCTGCGTTACTCACCTGTTCTTCTGATGAATTTAAAAGTTTTTTGGTAAGGGTCTATGTTTTCCCAGCCTGGTTAATGAAGCAGGAGCAGGAACATTTCTTTCTGACCCAGACAGACACGTTCTTGCTTGCAATGTGGAGGTGCCCAACAGAGTCAGGGAACAACCCGTTGGGTGACACCTCTCCCCAGCACACATGTGCACAGCATACGCACTCATCCTGCTCGCTGTGAGGTTGCTTTGCCACTGGGGATTTCATGAACTCCCAGGAACATCTCAGGACCAGAAGAAAGGCCAGTAATTTCTGGGTTTGCCTTTGCAGCACAGAGGAAAGTTGGCAAATGGCCCAGACAATCTGAATAAGAAAATAAAGTGTGAATCCCTCAGGGAGAGTTGAATATTCCGATTTTTTTCCTATATTTGTGCTGCAAAGAGGGGTAAGGCGGAGAGGAACCAGCCTTCATGAACTGTTTGGTTGTTCCTCAGTATCCCCCATCTCCCTAAGCAGGAATTATTTGTCTGAAAGATTTTAATTTTTTTTCCTTGGTTAAGGAATAATTACTGCTTTTCTGGTAGTTCTGCATGTTTTAAATACACATAGGCTTTCTAGGGGGAGATTCTTAGGGCGACTTCCAGATTGGAAAGGTGTCATATTTGTTCAAAGTCAGACCAGGAAAGCTTCAGTTCTCCTACCAAAGCAGTCTGTCCTGTGGGATGCTTCCTCTCCCGGAGTGGACATTTGCTCCTTTTCCTGCTGGCTGGAGGCTTTTAGTTTGCCACAACATGAGACCGAAGGGAAAGAAGCAACCTTGATTTATTTTTTATCTCTTGCAAGAGGAGCAAAATTTGTCTTCACTGAACTGCTGATGAATCCTGGGCCACAAGAGAGTATGTAACAATTGTTTACCAAAAGAAATATGTGGTTTTTTCCCCTTTTTTGTGTGTGTTTGAATAGGGTAGAGTACCTAAAATTTAATTAAGCAGTTGCTGCTTTTAATGTGAATACCTGCCTCAAAGCATCAGTGTGATGACTGAGATCAGAAGCCAGCAAGAGGGGAAAACACTCATGAAAAATAAAACTCACTTCCCCCTTATCGCTGAGCAACCATCCAGTTTTGCTCCAGGCATTGCAATTTTTTGTTTCTTACCTTGTATCTGCTTGCTAAGGGTAAATAGCACATACAAGGTGTTGGTTCACTGGCTTGAAATTGTGAAAAGTTAAGGATTTTTCTGTGTAGAAATGTATCTTGTGAATGCCCAGCTGAAAATACTCCTTAATAACACCCTTTTGATCTGGTTTGACCTGCTGGACTTTACGCCTGCTATCTGGCTCATCAGATGATAGGCTCTTTGATGGCTGACAAGTGCATTGATATGATCTTAATCCTCCTGTTCCTCCCTCCCTTGCCCCATAGGATGCAAGGAAAACCTTAACATTACTCGCCAGTGCAGTGGCTATGGAAGGGAGATGCAGAGTCCTTACATGAAATTCCGCAGAGTTTTTACTGGGGAGGCTTTCTGTCCATGGTGTGTTACGTCCTGGAGCAGAAGTGGATGCTGAGGCTTCACACCTTCATCCCAGACATAAAATGGCTCCAGTAGGTTGGAAGTAGCAGCTCAGTGTAGGTCTTGCAGGAGTCATGTTCAAACAGGAGAGAAACAGGCTGGACAACCTCTAAATCTCTGGGTCATGAGCAAAGACCAGTGGACTTGGGCTGACCTATTAATATCCACGACATAATTAAGCAGAGTTCCCAGGATTTCCTTTCCTTTCTGTGCCACTACCTCAAGGGAGAGAGCAATGTAACTCCATCTCATTAAGGCCTTCACATTAGCAGTGTATTGTTTACAGCGAGTGAGAGGCAAATAAGATCCTTGCAGCTGACTGCTGTTCCCTTTCCATTCACAAGCTGTGGAAGTGCCCATGAAGATATCACTGTAAAGTCAGTTTTGATAATACATAATTCAGTGCCTTCAATTTGGCCCTCAAGGCAACTGTGGTATTTTATATAATGGCTTTACTCACGAGGGGGAAATTAATTGCATCTTCCTAGCTAGTTGCTCAGAGCTACAACTTCATGTGCATGAGGCAGACTCCCCTTAGGAGTCCTGATTTTTGTCAGAACAATCTGAAATTGTCTCCATGTCATTTATTATTATAACAACAACAACTGAGAAGCCTATATAAAATACAAATCTAGGTCCATTTAAAACCGATACGCTTTATTGCTGCTATGAACAGCATGTTTTAATGAAAGTGAAGAAAGAATAGATGTCTGTGGTCTTTGCCTGGTGTAATTTTGGGACACACGGTTATAGATAGGGAAGGCTCTGAGGAAGACAATTGTGGACATATTGCAAATGGGCATCATCTTACTTATTCATTCACACTTTCATTTAGCCCTTGGGGCTTGTAGGGAAATTAAAATAGGAAAAGCAGAACAGAATGACTCAAATAACCCCTGCTGTCCAAGCTGTCACGTATCAATAAAGCCACTCACCTAACAAAGGATTGTTCACATCAATATTCACTTCTGTCCACACAAAGAAACATTATCCTACCTGGCTGGAAAGTTCAGTGAGGTGAACATCCAAGAGAGTCTAAGAAATTTGAAGTCTAATGCAGAAAGTTTTCAGAAGTATGATTATGTATTTATTATCTCATCATCTTACGTCAGAGCCTTCATTACAGCTAGGCTCCCGATGTGCTGGGTGCTGTACAAGCACAGAAAAAGTAAAAATGGTCCTTGCCTCAGACCTGTGACCAAGCTGTTGCAGCTGCCTGTTACTTCTCTACGGAAGATTTTGGGAGGTGTTGAGCTGCCAGAAAATGTCCCTGTGCAGCTTGCACAGCACAGGACCTGCAGTCCCGCTGGGCAGCACACTGCGTGTGCCCCTGCCAGCGAGCTCTCCACCCAGCACCAACACAGCTGCTTTTTATTCTCCACCACCCCCACTGCAAATAAAATAGCTCCTTTCTTTCAAAACAGAGTTAGCTTTTCGATGAAAAATCAATGAATTGGAGTAGTCTTTTTCATGATGTTTCCTTAGGGTGTTTCGTCAGCTTTCCCCTAGAAATGTCACTAAAAGCATGAACTCATTTTGCTGTGTGTTTTGTTTAACCCAGGCTAGTATTTTTTATAACAAAATATGATTTCTCAAGTGAAGGAGAATCAGACTCTTCCATAAGGAATGGTTGTAGCTGATGATCTTACAGGTCTTTTCCAGCCAAAACAATTCTATGATTCTATGAAATGATGGAGAATAATTTCCAGTGTCCTATGTCCTTACTCCTCTTCATCACATTAAGCCCAGCTCCCCCGCTCTGTTCTCTATGACATGAGTGCCTCCAGTTTTCTGCCATGTCCCCTAATCCCCACTGTACCCCACCACTCCCTCTCCTCTCTTATTGCCTCCATTATTCCCCACCTATTTTGCCTTATGGTTCATTCTTGGGAGGTGATTTCAGACAAGCAAAATCATTAGCACTGCGGAAGTCCACAGCTACAGTCCTTACTTAGATATTTTTTACTCTGTTCTTTACAGAAAAAAAAAAATAAATGCAAGGAATTCAAATACTCCTTTATAAAATGTGATTGGAAATGGCTGGTAGAAAAGGAGAGATATTGACATCGCTGGGTGGACAGTAAGAGGAAGGACGTACAACATGATCACTTAAGTCTAAAGTAACAGCTAGAAATAATGGGGAACCACCTCAGAAACAGACTTCAGTCCTTCTCATTTGCAGATTTGCTTTAATTTTTACTTTTCAAATTTTGTTACCAGTCCTTCTTCTGCCTCAATCTGGCATGAGGATCACAGAGGTGAAGGGTAGTCAGAGTCTCCATGTATCCCTGTGTGTTTCAGTCAAAATTGACAAGAGTTGCCTGAAAACTAGCAAACTCATTTCATTTTACCCACTGATAGCAAAATAAAATCAGTTTCTTTTGTAGGCAGATTGCCAAAATGTAGGTTGGAAAGCATTGCATTCCCTCGCTGATCCATTCCTGTTTACACTTTACATACTGCTGCACCTAACAAAACTCTGAAAAGGAACATAAATCCCTGTCTTTGCCAAGACACTGGGTTTGGGCAGGTGTGCCAATAACTGATTTAACAGGAGAGATGGATTTGAGCAATGCAGGTGAATATAAACTTGCTCTTCATCCCTTCACTGAAGTCCTTTCCAAATGGAATTACAAATCGCACAAACATAGCAAGGGATGATAACATGCAATGCTGGCATTACTGCCAATTACCAAATCACATCATGTCAGTCCTGCCAAAGAATAAAAAATCGGACTCAAATGTGGGATCTCCCCTGAACACCAGAACTTCACCCCTCTGTTGTGAAACAGTCACTGTGTCCATCCGAGAGTCGGATAACCCTCATAAAAACTGAGTGAGGATAGCAAAGTGTTGCAACAGTGATAAAGTCTTTTATTGCCTGCCTCTTCCCCAGGTGAGATGTTCTCCTGCTGTCACAGTGTGCATTTGCTCAGAGCAACTGCAGCACCATCACATGGAGTGGCTAAAAGGGATCCCTCTTTTTTTCTGGCACAGACATATGCACACACGCACTCACACACACTGCTCTATCACCAGGATGCCTGAATGTGTCCTGCCAAAACTCAGGAGTTTCACACCCCCAACATCCTTCTCACACTGGGCAGCAGCTAGCGTGGGTTTCCTTTCTTCTGCAGTCCTTTAATGAGCTGAATTGTTGCTTTGAGTTTAAGGAGGCTGTGGAGTAGGAGAAGACGGGAAGGGAAAAATGTCTATACGGATCAGTCCAAACATTCACCCCTCCTCTGGCAGTGGCCAGGTCCAGGGACTTCAGGGAAGAATGTGAGACACACAAAATGCAATTAGGAATTCCCATAGAAAATTATTCTTCCCTGATCTGGTGAACTGGCAACTGACAGTTTTGGGATTCCCTGATCTTAGGGAAGTGTCTAGGTAATTTTTATGATTATTCATGGGTCAGTCCTCCAGAAATGTGCCTGATGTCTTTTGTGGTGTTATGCAAACACCTTTAACCAAACACTTGATCAAAGCGGAGGACAAACAGAGAGGTGCCCAGATGTGCATGGTGCCACACCACATGTGAAGGCAGAGTCTGAGGCTGAAGGAAACTACACAAAGCCCACAAGGTCAGCTGGGCCAGGGTTTATAAGGAAAAGGATGATAATGCTCAACAGAAGACTAAGGACTCCTGCTTGCATGTGAACACCTCCATTCTCATCCAAATGAACTCAGGTCTTAGGATACCACCATGCTCTTGGCCATCCAGTCAGCATGGCCATAGAGCTCCAATGTTAGCACTGAGCTAGGGTTTGCATGGAGGCTTGTCCATGTCTAGCATTGATGGAGTCTGGTCCAGTCCTTTCTCACCACTCAAGGAGCTGCTAAATCTCAGTGATTTTTCACCAAGGACATGACCTAAGTGCTTCCCTGTCAAAGAAAAACCTCTAAACCCTCTGACTGGCTGCAAATCCCATCTCCCATCCATTACATTTCTCATGTCTGAGATGCCATGTTGAATGTCTCAGATGGCAGGATCTCCTTGTGGCACATGAGGGAGTGGTACCACATCCATGAGACACAAGAGGTTTGCTATTTCAGAGGCGATTCCTTGGGACAAAGCAGGCATCTCTGCACTCCTAGAGCAGTTGCTCCAAATCTCAGTCACAATGGTCCAGCACTGGAAATAGCCCAGCAAATCCAAAGGCGTTTCCTTCTGCCAGGAATTCTGAGTCTTTCAGGGCTTTCACAGAAGAAAAAAATGGTTGGAAGAGGCTGCCTAGAAAGTGTGTATGGGAAAGGAAGAAAGCTCAGTTCCCTACCAAGTTCAGCTTTCATGAAACATTCATGCCCACTTTGAATATTATATAAGAAATGTTAGCGAATGATTCATGCCTTGTGTCATTTACTCACCAAGTGCACAGATTGTTTATAAATATGTTATAGTCTATCTTTGGAAATATAAACGACTGTAATTAAAGACTCCTGTTTTTAAGCCTGGTGAAGTCAGTTAACTGTAGCATAATGGTTACTGAACGCTGTTTTAAAATACCATCTGAAAAGTCTTTACATATTCATGGGGCTGTTGCTTATACCTTGCTGTTGGGGACTGCAATTTGTTTTTCCAGCTATGGTGTTAGAGAAGGGCTTTAGATCAAGGGTACAGCTTAAAATGCATGCTGGCTGGAAATCTAATTTTCTGTTTCTGTTGATTACTGTGGACCAAATCTTCTGTAGGCATAAATCTGCTTACTTAACTCAATGTATTACACCAAATGGAAGAATTCATCCTAACCTTCCTGTTCCCATTTGACTTTTGGTACTTAGTAGTCTGACATACTACTTAACAGCTGTGTGTGCCACTCCAAGGAGCCATGTCTTCGAGGTGGACAACTAATGCATATGAGGATGCAGTGTACCAGGGCAACCTGATGCACCCAGTCCAAGTCACTTTTTGTGAAAAAAAGTCTTCCTGGGTTAATTCTATCATTCTTTTCCCTTGGAAAGTATGAACAATAGGAAGTTTTGATAACCAGTGTTCTCCAACAATGAGTAGGATACATCCCCTCCCTCTTCCATCCTGTGTGTGCCGTTGGACATATTCATGCTTGCGACAATAGCTCCTGCTGCATTGCAAAACACATCTCTGGTTTCAGATATAGGAGGAGATCTTAGAAGTATTCAGCACCCATTCAAAAAGAAGAGGTGGGTTGGAGCAGGAATCCAACAGTTTAGGAGACTGGGGTCTAAATATAGATGAAAAAAATTCCTCCAGGATGCATCTGATTTTAAAAAAATCTGCTACATAGATTCTGAAAGGTCTGAAAGAGCTTAGCAACCAAAGTATGAGGCTACACAATAATTTTCTTATTTGCTCCTTTCTTCTCACTTACCTGCTTGTTCCCTTGTCATATAGAGCTAACATTTCCCTTAGAAGGACAAGAGCAGCAAAAAGGTAGGGAAACTGCATTTTTGTTTCCATTGCAAAGATCTGTTCTTTTGCCAAAGATGCACTTGTCCATCTCCAATGCTCACACAGTTACAAGATGAAGTGTGCAGCTGAGGTGATACTGAACATGATGTGGCACCTCTGAAGAGGCTTCTTGGACCAGCCTCTGTCTAAAACAATGTCTAGGAATCCATGAAGTTTTGTTGCTCCTAACTGAAGGACATCATTGTTTAAGGGATGACTGGGAGTTCAAAAGACAGGACTGAACTATTGAGAAGAGGAGCCACAGCTCCCATCAAACAATTTCTTGAAAAATCTCTGTTTGTAAATGTCAAGAAGTTTTTCCTCTGATCAAGTTGCTGTAAACATTTATTTTCTGGTTCATCGGTGGAGCCGTCTGTCAAGTGAGACACAGTTCAGAGAGGGATCTGTTAAACTTAGTGCAGTGCTGGGATGGAGGAGTTTTGCTTTGGACCTCCTATGTTGGTCGTTAGGAGCAGCACTGCAGTTTAATTCTACCAAGTCTGGTTGTTTAACACCTCTGGGACACAGTACAACTCTCCTCTCCTCCCAGGTCACACTCAAGGCACTCTGCAGGAAGGGGCTGACTTTTTCTGGGGTCATGAAAGAGCGTCCAGTTCAGCTATTTTCCTCAATATTTTTCATTTCTTGAGTGCCTATATCTGGGATGAAGGGTCTGCTTTGGCAATATTTCCAGCCTAGCTAGAAGCATACAAAAGTTCAACCTCCTTAAACTGCCAGATGACTTCTGCAGAGTAAGCTATTCAGAAAAGTAAAACTAAATATCAAAGTAAAATTCTAAGTCTTGATTCTTTCACAGCTCTGCTCATGTTTCCAGCTTAATGTCATAGCAGCTCTTGAAGTTTCCAAACAGCACTTCATCATCAGGGCCCTAAAGTTAAAGACATGAAAAATGCTTTTCTTGAACTTCTCTTTGCAGTTGCTCCTAAATTTGACAATTTTAACTGTGAAAGCTGGGATAATCCAGGTCTCTCTGCTGCTTTAGACAGTTATTTTGAAAAGCCTAAAACAGAATTGCCCAGGTTTTCTTCAGCAAAATGAAAAGAAAATTCACTGTTATTTTTTATTTTTTCCAAGTGGTTCTGGTTGGAAAGAGGAATTGAAAGGTGATAAAGGGAGAGCCCTGAAGCACTTGACTTGGCAGCAGGCTTCAAACTTTGAATGTCATCTTCAATGCATATGCCCTGGACCAAATCTAACTTCCTGAAGGACACACAGGCAGAACCACAGCAATAAGGGTCATCTTCTTCAGGCTGAACAACCCCAATTCTCTCAGCCTGTCTTCATAGCAGAGGTGCTCCAGCCCTCTGATCATCTTCATGGTCCTCCTCTGGACTTGCTCCAATAGCTCCATGTCCTTCTTATGCTGGGGACCCCAGAGCTGGATGTAGAACTCCAGGTGGGGTCTCACCAGGGCAGAGTAGAGGGGGAGAATCCTCTCCCTTGACCTGCTGATCATGCCTCTTTGGATGCAGCTGAGGATATGGTTGGCTTTCTGGGCTGCAAGTGCACATTGCCAGGTCATGCTGAGCTTCTCATCAACCAACACCTCCAAGTCCTTCTCCTCAGGGCTGTTCTCAATCCATTCTCCACTCAGCCTGTAGTTGTGCTTGGGATGGTGCTGATCAACAGCTCCCATGTCTTGGACTCAGTGACAGACATGTCTGAGCACTACAAATCCCATTCAAGTGTTGATGACCCAAATAAGGAGTGGTTATAGCTGTATGTAGCAGTATTACTTTGGGCTTGGGTTTTGTTTAGTTTTCCCTTTCTTTAAAGAAAAGGAGAAAGAAGAGTTGGGAAAACTAACTAAAAGTCTTGTTTTGAAGCACCATGTTTGAGACACAAATGTCAAACAGTAAAACCAGGCAAATGACAAAATTGTGCTTGCCCATGTCTGGTCTCAAATGCAAGAGATATGCATATGAGAGCAACTATCCAGATTTAGGCCAAGACAAATGGGAAGGTAAAAAGCACGTAGAAGAGGGAAGAGAGGACAATTACTGCAAGACCTGGCTGGTGGGAGGCACGACTGGTGGGTAGGGAGGCATCTTTCAACTTTTTGCCCTGAGCACAATCTGCAATATTGGAACAGGAGTTTGCAAAAGGAATTTAAGGAGGACAGTAATGCTTTGTGGCTTCCTCTGTGCCACAAGCCCAATTATACTGGCAGCCATGTGCAGGGGTGGAAATCCCTCAGCAGAACTTCTCCTCATCCCATTGCTACAGTCACGGGGCATCTTCCTGCACTGGCCAGTCTGGGTGGCTGAGGCCAAGGGTATATGCATCATGGCAATTAGTCAAAGAGAAGAGATTTCAATTTAATTTCATTTCAACCTCTCACCCAAGCTGTTAACACTTGGGAAAGGCTTTTAATAAAATGGGACAAATGGTGATCTCATTTGCCGTAACTAACACTATCGTTACAGATGCACCATCTGATTCCAGGCACAGAAGAACAGAGGATTATTGGATTAATTCTAATCTCATAATTGATTTATTCTGGGTTTAGTCTGCTTGCAAAGCAAGATAAGATCTTAATATTGTGCATTCAGCACAACAAGCACTTGCCTTTCAGAGCAGCCTCTAATTTCTGTCAGTGATTAGCTCGTACCACATCCCCAGTTTGGCACGGTCCCAAACTATGGGAAAATTTGGAGCAACATCCAGACTTCACAGCTGGCTCTTATCTAAAGGAGGGGCCTGGCTATTTTCATGGCTATTTACTATTAAAGCAATATTAAGCTCTAGAGCTGGACACAAGTATTAGTTTGATCACATACCAAAAAAAATGAGAGAGTGTCCCTAGAGAGCTTACAACTCCATAGCTGATTTGCCACAGGGAAAGGGGAAAAACAGTGCAGCTGAAGATGTGATGGGGAAAAAAATGTTCATATTCCATACTAAGCCAGGCCTGGAGGTAGACCGTGGGGATGGACACGCAGACACCTTGATTGCTGTCAAGGTTAGGAACTGGATGCAGTTAATGGTTATCTAGGTATCACTGATGATGTGGAAAATGTTTCTGGCTGTTTAGAGAAGAACTTGTCAGTGCGCAGTCAGGACACGGCCTCAGGGCATGCTGCTGTGAAGTGACTCCTGTCTCACCCTTGCCATGTATACAGTCCACCTGAGAACCACTCATCTAACTAACTCAAGACATCTCAGGGGAAGGATGAGCAAGATCAGCTGTCAAGATGCATTCTTGGAAGACATTTCAATAGGTCTGTCATCCATAGCACTCTTTTCTATGCCTGTACCCCTTGTCCTGCTGCATTTCCATTAAAATTTTAAGCTTTTTGAGAAAGGGAGTACATATGTCAGTCTGTTTTTACACCACCTACTGCAATAGACATAGGCAACACTCACACAAAGTCTTTCTCAGAACTGAATCTTTCAGGCATTCATTTCAGCCTCAATAAACTGAGAACACTGAACTTCTCTCAAAGCTAAGACCCAGCTAAGAGGTGCAGAGCAGAACAATGTGTGTGCACAGTGAGATACATTTGGGGTCTGATCCTGGCAGACAGTAAAGTTTCAAGTTGCCCATACAAATGTGCTTGATATCATTTGTAATGCCATGTACCTTGTTCATGGAGTGACATGTCCTGAATC
Source organism: Balearica regulorum gibbericeps (assembly GCF_011004875.1). Classification (NCBI taxonomy): domain Eukaryota; kingdom Metazoa; phylum Chordata; class Aves; order Gruiformes; family Gruidae; genus Balearica; species Balearica regulorum. Next base: position 4,605,327 of record NC_046184.1, on the reverse strand, counting down.
CTCAAGTTAATAGAAAGACATGAAAAACCAACGTGACTTTCCGCCTGAACAAGCAGTGACTTCCCTGCTGGGAAGGGAAGTTAAGATCTTGTGAAGGCAGTGCTGGTGGGAGTGAGTGAGTGGGTGTGTAAGATAAACAGGTAGGGTAAAAGCTCTAATTTTGTTGGTTCTTCAATAACCCCAGCATCCAGATTCACTGCAGGCTGTCATTTACTCTGCCTCACCCACGATGTCCTCTCAAGTTTGATGTCCGAATCTGTGATCTCAATCCCATCCTGAACTTCTGCAGCAGATCCTTGATTGCTGTTGCTGTGGGAGGACATTCACATAACCCTGACAGGGGCTCTGCTGTAACAAGAGCCAGCATCTGCCATAAGGAATTTCAGTTCCAACAGGAGTCATAAAGAGACCCCCAGAAAAGGCCTGGGAGAAAAAAAAAAAAAAATCATGGTGACAACAATGCAATTGTCATGTCTGCTGCCTCCTCCCAGGCGCACAACACCTCCATTGCCTCTGCTCTCTGCCTTTCCAGAGCAGGGGTGGAGTGATGTTATCTACAAGAGAGGCAGGGCCAGCAATAGGCTGTTCTTTCCTTCCCAACACCCCACCAGCATCTTTCTCCTACTCCCCAGCACTTTGCAGAGCGATATGTCCATGCGTTTGTGTGGGAGGATCTCTGGGCCTTGGGCTGGGCATGGAAATGGAAGAAGATTGTGTAGGGTGTGGGGAGCCTAAATCTGGGAGAGGGTGAAGTGGAGGGTACCCAAAACCTCAGCATGGCATGTGCTATCATCTCATATCCTAGAGATTCCAGATCATCTAGGACCTGGGGAACAAAACAGGCGAGAGAGAAAATAAGGGACTTCCCTTTACCCATTGCTCCTAAAACCTCACCATCAACAGAATCATGATACCTGATAATGTCCAGAGCCTCTTCTGTTGTCTCTCATTCTTGTGAAATGGTGTCTTCTATCCAGCCCAACTGGGTTACCTACACCCTGTCGAAGAACCAGCATCACTGAGGCTTCATGGGCTAAGATCACCCCAAAAAGTCTGCTGCGGAATAAAGACCACCCTGTCAAATCTCTGACCATTTCATGGCTATGCCTGCACCATTCTTCTGTCTCCCCTTCATCTTTGCCTGCATCCTTCCAAGCTGAATTACATTTGCTCAGCTGACATTGGCACCAGGCTTGCCAACCCATGTTTTAATAAAACCACTTTTCCCCCTCCTTCCCGCTTCCTCAAATAGATTACTCCAGTATTTCAATTATAGTACTGGTAATTAGAAACTTTAGTGAATGAATAGCAGCTTCATTTAAATAGAGGCCAGAGGAATATCTTCTCCCCCAGACACATTCCCAACCATTTTAATTGCTCCTGAAATGCTGCTCGAGGCTAGCAAGACGACCATCAATTGCTGTGAGATGGCTTTTGAAAAGATGCAGTGAATCTAGCATGGGTGGGGACTAGATGACCAGAGATATTATTTTCTACTTTCTCTTCTGCCCACATAAAAGGTAGAAAGAATGGTGAGTATATAGGGGTTAGCCCTTTCCACACTCAACCTCTACACCCCCAAAAATAACACCCAAATTCAAGCAGTGAACATTTTAAGGCGTTCATAGTGATTTCCACTTAGTTTCTGAGTGTAGGATTCATAAGCAGCAGTCAGGAAGGACTTGGAAGCTGGAGAGGAGTCTTTAACATGAAAGAGAAAATAAGAAGGGTTAGAGGACAGATCTGTGTGTCTGTCTCTCAGTAAGTCTGATTGCCAGATGTAACAACCCTGTCAACCCTGTCAGAGCACTTCAATGGGCAATGCTGCTTCCCTGTGGGCCATGCAGCTACTTGGTTGGACATTTCACATCACTGCGTGAATGGTTTTAAAGGTTCTCCTTTGCCTTGTTAGAAACAGTGCATATATGTGCCAGAAGAAGCTGCCAGCTTCCACAGAATTTGATTTGGCGGGGGGGTGGGGGGTGGGGGTGGGGTGCTGAAAACAAAAAAATATCTGGTGAAGTCTTTTAAAAAAAGGATTTTTTACTTTTTTTCAACATAACATTTCCCTAAAAAATACTTTTTGGGTAACTATACTATAAAATTCAAAACAATTGGAGTTGGAATGAGACATTTCAGTGTTATTAAAATTAATTCTTATAATTTGACTTTAATATGACTCCAGCTGTGATTTACTGCGGGAAACTTTTATACAGTACAGGTTGGCTCCAAATTGCATCGAACCTTTTCACTGCTGAGGGTTCAATGCAAAGTTTAAGTAAGTGGCACCAGCAGTTCTGATGTCCTGGGCCAGGAGAACATGATTCTTCTTGACCATGTCCCTTGTGTTGCTCTTTGCACTTATGCAGGATGGTGATGCATCCTTAGTGCTGGAAAAGCAATGGGCTGTGGTGTGTGTCCCTTTTGTACCTGCTCCTGTCCTGAGAGAACTTCCCCTTGCTAGATGGAAATAAAGGAGGAAAATAAATCAACCTGATTTTTACAGAGGTATAAATATTGACCTCTAAGAACATCAAATTATTTTTTCAGACTGTCTTAGAGTAAATTCCTGGTCTCCATGAAACTGTAGGAGCATTGTCAGGAACTGCAGTTAATGATGCCAAGCAGAGAGCTTCAACCTAAGAAACTCTCTTATGAGGTTTGATACAACTGCATAGACATAATCCCACAGTGCTTCACTAAGAGAAGATGAATCATTTGAACTTTTAAAGTGATGTTCTTGGAAACAGATTCATCCCATCCAGCATTCACACAGAATGGATCCATTAAAGACTCTGCCTTCAAATGGCATGACTTTGTTTGTCCAGCCCCAGATATCTCATTAACACATCTGCAAAGTTTTGTTGCTATTGTCCTTTGATCAGGACAATTTTTATGAGTGTTTCTCCATGGAGTCTGAATATAAGCCAAGTAACAAACACTAAGCATGTGTTACTGCAACGTGTCTTGCCATTCAGATGATGCTACTTCAGACAGAAAGGCGAGGGCAAAGATAGGGAATGTATCCCAGATGACAAATATTGGCAGAAACCTTGCAGCTTGGACAAAGAGTATTGTCTTTTTGCTACTACCCACGCAGTGAATATAAAGGCCATGGGTACAATACTAAGCCTTGATCTTACAGAAACTTCTGAACATGAGTAATTGAACACACAAATGCATTCTAATTAAGTACAGGTTGTCCCATGATTACCTACAACTCTCAGCTAGCATCAGTCTCTTATGCTGGCTGTGTAGGTGCACATTTTGGCTTACATCAGCTCACCACCTACATAGAAAAGAAGCACAAGCAGATTAGGGAAAAGAGACATGACACTGCCTCAGATCATACAAAAAATCAAGCTATGAAAATTCCAACTTGGTTGGACTTGCTGGGAAAAGTTGTTTCCAGGAGGGCGCATATGTGCTAGGAAGAAATAAGTTCTCTGTCATACAAGCTCCATCTGATGTGTAGCATTCAACATACACATGATTGTGTCCATCTGACCCAATGACTGGAGATGTTTCAAGGTCACAACACAGACTGTTGTCTGGGCAGGCTGGGGACGTATCTGTCTCCTTTGTCTTCATTGACTTCTGTGCACACAGCCCTGGGGTGAGGATTTAGTGGTTAAGGAATGCGTAGGCATGGAAGCTCTCAGATCCTCTGCAAAACCCTCCTAGCATCAAAAGCCTCAATTGAGATTGAAACCATCGCTGTTCGCAGGAAGAAGGCAGGCTTCTGGGTCCTTTCTTTGTGTGCAGGCATTAAGTGTATATATGTGTGGGTAGGAATGATTCAAAAGGTCCCCACTGCAAAATGAGTCACCAGCTAGGCTTGGTTTCTGTGTGAATTTCAAGGTAAATTTGCATTAGCAGAGGCAAAGATGAGGGTTTTAAGGGTAAGTGCGTTAATCTGCAGGTTGGTCCAATCTCCCCCAGTGTAATGAAGATGTTTTATTGCTACCGTGATGGATAAAGCTGGCAGGGGAGTAAGGCAAATCCAAGGACTATTATGATGACCTGGCATTGGTATAGCAATTTTCAAATTTCTGCTTGACTACAGATGAGTTTCAGGCCCCAGAAAACTCTCTTAGTCTCATGTCCTCAGAGGTATTCATTATCCATCTCCTGTAGAAAACAACAGAGACTATGTGTAGAGGTTTATCTGTCTTGTCATTAAAGACCTGGATGTCTTTGTTGAACAGTGTCTGACTTTGGAAGGCACGTTCCCCATTTTAAAATGAATGAGCAACTTTTATGTAAATTAAGAGCTGACATGCAAAAAACAGTGTTAGAGAGCATGAAGTGGCCAGGCAGTAGGATAATGGGAGGCACTACTGTAAACAGTGCACAGAATAGTTACTAAAACAGGCCAAAACTAAGAATATCTAAAATATTTTCAGAGTTCCTTATCAAATGACTTGACTTTGCTGAGGCTAGAAGAAATCCACTTTGGATCCAAGTGACTTACTCTTTATGTTGTAGCCAAGCCTTAGCAGAAATGGCACTTTGAGAGTCTTGAAATGAAATGTTTTGATAATTTTTCATTGATGGTTTTGACTCATGTGAGACCTCTCCACAAAACATTTCCATTCATCAGTTACCAAAGCTGTCAAAATATTTTTAATCATTACAACCTCATGTAAGGGAAAGTCCATTTTTCTACATTTTATGTATCTTCATATGAGTAGTTCTTGATATTTCTTCTATGGCAAATCCCTCAACAGAGAGAGGAAAACAAAAAGTCAGTTTCTTATGAGAAGGAAACTCCAAAAGTTTTTTCATTGCAATCAGTCTCGTTCTGTTCACGATTTTATTTATCCAAGTCTGAAGATAGAATTCTTGTGTAGAGTAAAAGGCAGAATTATGGGGAATATTTTTGGCCTTGTGTTCAATGATGTGCTATTTGAGTCAGTAGAAACTGAAATTCTCTGACGTTTAGTGAACAGGATTCAGGATATTGATCCAGTTTTCAGTGGACAAATGTCATTACCTCTGAATTACAGACATCAGAGCTGGTCTATCTGCAAGTGGCACAATGCTGAGAGTTGGCATTAAGTGACTGTGAAAACTCATTTGTCACTGACACAGCTAGGTTAGAGGAATACTGAAGTGTGTCCATCTTCAGTGAGGATCTCAATAAGGTGAGCAGAGTGACTTGAAAGACTCATTTAAAGAACATATTCCAAGCACAGTTATGGATTCACATATAAATCAGACTTACTTTGCAGACACAGAGAATAACGTTTGTCTGACTTTCCCTTAGCTGTGGGAAACTTCAAATCCTCAATTCAAGCCCATTTTATAAACGTATTCTGCTGTAATAATAAGATTTCTCACCTCACAAATACCATCATCAGTTAATCCTCACACATGTAAATATTAGCTCTTTTCTCTCAATTGAATGTAAGCTTTATAAGGAAGAAAAGCAAATTCACATCCACATAGCATACAGCAAGAATCACTGAATGAATTATTAAGACAGCATTCGAAACCTTCCCTTTCTGGGAGCAAAGAGCTGCTAAGATGGATGTTCCCCATAAAGCCCATTTTTAAGTGAAAGAACAACTTATCTTCATTTTGGCACTTATCTGTCTACCCGTTCATTATCCATCTGTTTAGTGCTCTTTCAGGTTCTTGAACTGAAGGTTAAATTCTAACCCCACTAGAGATAATATGGTTGAGCCATTAGTGTCAGTGGGATTAAAACAACATCCTTAGTGATTTTCTTGTGACTTTACATAGCTTCCCAGGGCTCAGAACTTATTAATAGTTCAAGGGATTCATAGATTCTGGGAATTAGCATTCCAAATTGTAAACAGTTGGATAGACAAGCTGTTCTATTTGCCTTCACTTTTTGGACAAATTCTGCTAGGAGGCATGTAGAGGTGCCTCTTGTTGATGTTGCAGGCTGATCACATGGAACATACACTTCCAGGCTAACTTAGAAATCTCCTTTCTTTGCCATGTCACTCAGACCATTTTGCAGGATGAGGAGAGAGGTACGGGTGTATTTTGCGTGGTGGTTGTAGCAATGCATGTGTATGCTGCTTGTCGTTGACTCTGCAACTTGAAAACCAGGGAATATTTGGCTTAGGTTGACATTTAACCCAAGAAAAAAATAAAGAATAAGGATTTTGTTGTAAGGTCATTGAAATCAATGAAAAAGTCCACCTTCACTTTTTGGACTTTAGGTAATCTTCAGTTACATTTCATCTGCACACAGATGATGAATCTTCCTCCAGTCCAGGGCTATGGTCTTTCATATTTCCGTACAGAGCGTGCACTCAAAAAACTGCACACTTGAGTTAGCAATGTGCTGGAGTCCTTTTCTTTTTGCGTTGGGTTGACTCCGGAACAGTGTCATGGGGAATTGTGTTATACTGGTGAATCTGTCATTTGTCAGGAATATTCAGGTGAGAAGGTCTGGCAGACACACACATAGCTTTTCTTTGGAGATGGAATGAATGAAGATGAGTCATTGAGTGCCTGGCTTGTGGTAAGCAAACACAGACCACCTTATCCTTTGGATTGGTATCAAAATGAGACAAATCTTCCAAATGGCAGAAAAGCACTGTTGGTCATGCTGCAAGAAAAGACTCCACGGTCTCAGTATCTCCAAAAATAGCAATGTACACTCATGCATACACGTGTGTCTTGAGGACAGGTCTTACCCGAATTAGTTGGGCAATCCCAACAGAGTTCAGAGCCAGGGTCTTTAATTCATCTAGAGATAGAAACCCACCCACCACACCTCATCCACTTGTTCCCAAATCAGCCATCTTGCAACATGTACTGCTCTCTTACTTTCTGTGGTCTCCTACTTCCATCCTCACTGCTTCCTCAAATCAGGACCCCTTGTACCTACTAGCCCTCCTCGTCCCAACTATTTAGTCTTATTTCCCCTAAAAACGAAGGCTCGGTGTCACCACAGAGCACAGTGTAGAGCATGAAGCTGCCCCCCTACACACACCATATGCTCCATGGGAACTCCTCGTGCACTAATCCTTCTTTCATGACTCAGTAAGGCATAGATTCTTCACACATGTCATGGCATAAAAGCAGCATCATATGGGCAGTTACAGCAGGGCAGCTGATGCACAGTAATGGACAGGGATGGCCCAAATGCATGGGATGAGTTTCCTTATGTCTTAAATTGTTCCAGCATGTCAGTGCAGGTGTGCACACCTAAAAAGATATGCACATACAGGATGTAGCAACAGGACCCTCCAGGGGTCAGTACTGGGACCGGCACTGTTCAACATCTTTGTCGGCAACATGGACAGTGGGATCGAGTGCACCCTCAGCAAGTTTGCCGACGACATCAATCTGTGTGGTGTGGTCGACACACTGGAGGGAAGGGATGCCATCCAGAGGGACCTGGACAGGCTGGAGAGGTGGGCCCCTGAGAACCACAGGAAGTTCAACAAGGCCAAGTGCAAGGTCCTGCACGTGGGTCGGGGCAACCCCAAGCACAACCACAGGCTGGGCAAGGAATGGGTTGAAAGCAGCCCCGAGGAGAAGGACTTGGGGGTATTGATTGATGAGAAGCTCAACATGAGCCAGCAGTGTGCGCTTGCAGCCCAGAAAGCCAACCATGTCCTGGGCTGCATCAAAAGAAGCGTGACCAGCAGGTCGAGGGAGGTGATCCTGCCCCTCTACTCCGCTCTTGTGAGACCCCACCTGGAGTACTGCGTCCAGCTCTGGGGGCCCCAGTACAAGAAGGACATGGAGCTGTTGGAGAGAGTCCAGAGGAGGGCCACAAAGCTGATCAGAGGGCTGGAGCACCTCTCCTATGAGGACAGGCTGAGACAGTTGGGGTTCTTCAGCCTGGAGAAAAGGCGGCTCCGGGGAGATCTAATTGTGGCTTACCAGTACCTGAAGGGGCCTACAGGAAAGATGATGAGGGACTGTTTGTGAGGGATTGTAGTGACAGGACAAGGGGGAATGGGTTTAAGCTGAAGGAGGGTCGATTTAGATTAGATGTTAGAAAGAAATTCTTTACTGTTAGAGTGGTGAGGCCCTGGCACAGGTTGCCCAGAGAGGTTGTGGCTGCCCCATCCCTGGAAGTGTTTAAGACCAGGTTGGATGGGGCTTTGGGCAACCTGGGCTAGTGGAGGGTGTCCCTGCCCATGGCAGGGGGGTTGGAACTAGATGGTCTTTAAGGTCCCTTCCAACCCAAACCATTCTGTGATTCTATGATTCTATGATTTATCTTCTCCAAAGGTGTCTCCAGTCCCACAGGCACTGAACGGTGACATCAGCTCAATCACACCTGAATGCAGAGCTCTTTTACAGAGATCTGGGATCCTCTGTTCTTTCGCTGACCCTCTCTCTGAAGTCCTGCAGGACTGAAAATTAAATTGCCAGATGGAAAACAAACTTCAGCCAAAGGAAACAGAACAAATAACTGCCGCCCTTGATAATTTAGCAAAGCTTGCCTTCACCTCAGTACCCACTGCTCCATGGAGAGCTCAGAGTGGGGATTACTGCTCACACAGACTTTGTTTCCTCACAGAAATCAGACCAGCCTATACCCTTTGGCGATCTGTGGTCCATCTTCCCACTACATGGAATAATTCGTGGCAGTACTGCTCTTCATTGTATTTTCCAGCGTTCAGTTGTCATTCCAGAGCCTCTGTTATTAGACAATTACAATTTAATTGTCTCAGTAAATACACTTTTATTTAAAAATCTTCTCTGATATATTTATTTCGATTGCATGGAGTCTATAACTTGCTTTCAGAAAGGAAGACAGACATCAAAAACAACGTTCAACCTAAAGGCACATTTTGAAGACATTTATAGCAGGCTAATAGGTACTTAAAAGGAGTTTAAATAACTAGTTTATTAGAACAACTTAAATGGCAGATGCTGTAAAAAATCATTAAAATACTTTTTCCTAAAATCAGATTATTCAAGCAAGCTTATCACAAAGGTAACTTCCAATTAATTTTTAAAATTATTTTCCATTGTATTAGAATGTGCAAAAATAAAACAAAGGGGTTTTTTATTATTATTCTGCAGAAATGCCCTATGGGATATTTAGCGTAGCTGTCTCTTTTTACGTTCTTCTCTGTGGATAAAGAAGACCTGGGGGGGTGTTACATCTCCTGCAGCTTCTTATGGCCAGGATTCTGGGGAATACTTTTTATTCCCCAAATGTTGTTCCCTCTCCGCTCTTCTGTAAGGAGACTTCATGTTGTATCCTGAGGCATATAGGAAAGCAAGGAAGCGTATTGAGTGAGAGAAAGTAATGTTCTTGTAGTTCACCCCCAAAGGCAGTGTTACAGCAATTAGGAACTGACTCTATTGCTTATTTGAAACAAAAATGGTGTTGAAATTTTCATACAAATGTTTAACTATTTCTAGCCAAGAAGGATATTTCAGCGCTTTAGACCCATCTCTAATAGCTGTAACTTGATCATAACATCATTGTTATACAACTAGAACAGCACTACAGACTATTAATTAGCCTTTTGACCAAGTGTGATCAATAGGATTTAAAAACATGCAAGGTAGATTCTGGTCAAAAAGCTTCTAGGATGTGCAGTAACAAAACCCCTGGGGATTTCTTGGGGGATTTCTGACTATGATGCTTTTGGGTTTCTGTATTTGTTTCCCTCCTGTGAATCAACCTTCTGCCTCAGGGACATTATCATTTAAAGCCTGGCTGGCCCTTGGGTTGTGAATCTGTGTTTCAGGGTTTGTTGTATAAGCACTGCAAAATCAGAGCTATACTGTGGCAAGCTAAAGGGATCACATTACAACTATTGATTAGGCTTTTTAAAAAATTCTGGTCATTCCATAGCATTGCACATAGATTCAGCCAATTCCTCCTCTCAGCATAGTTGGGAAGATGAGTTGGTTGGTGCGAGTGTGGGGGTGGGAGTCGAAGGGTAGGAGAAGTTTAATCATCTTTTCCCAAATTTGTTTTCACTAGCCAGAGGATTTTGTAGATAGGAGATGATAAATCCCTAGCAACACAAGCCCCTGACAGATGGTGTTAAATGGTTTTGAGAATATTTCAAAATCTGCCCTACTTTTTATTCCCCAAATGTTGTTCCCTCTCTGCTTTTTTTTATACAGAATTTTCCTACACTGTCTCCCACATTCTCATTTGTGTTATAATTTATGCTTCCTTATGCTCCAGACCAGAATCCAAATCACCCATTTAAAAGGAGAAACAACCTGCTGAATTTTAAAGCTGGTTCTTTTCCTCTTATTGGGCTGAGTATCCAATCTGAAAGGAAGGAGGGTGAATCAAACTGACCTGAATTTTCTTCCCATTCTCCAGGGAGGATTATTTGGGTATGGACCCACATGTAAATCAAGAGAGAGCTTGCAATAAGACCCATTCTGCAGAGAAACCAGCCAATCCTCCTTTCACGTGAACTTTGGCAAGTAAAGGCTGTGTATGCCTGGACAAGAAGTGGTTCTTCTATATCATGCAAGGAAACATGAAAACATGAGGTTAAAGAGTGTAGGAGAAACCAGCTTTTACAGCTTGCTTTAAAAAGGGTCGTGCTTAGAGGTATGGGAAATATCCTGGTCAGCACCCCAGGAGGAACTGTAATGGGTTCTAGTTTCCTTTCAGATTCAAATGCCATCTTTTTCTTGAAGGCAGGGCCCTAAGTCTAAACTCTGAAACAACTGATGATGTTGCATTGACAAACAAGAACAAAACAAAAACCGGGTGCATCTTTTTGGGTTGATATGAAACATCAAGGCAGGATATGTCTTTTTTTTCCAAAAAAGAATGGTATTCTCCACAGCTTCACCAGTGCTTGTTAGTGACCTCATCCTAAAGCACAGGAAGATCAGAGCCTAATTACTGTCCTTCTGCTGAGGCCTCTTTTACCTTCTCCATGGAGATTTGTTCCAATTACAGCTCTCAGGGCAACTGCCTTTTCTTTACAGATCTTGTAAATGGCAAAGGCAAATCTCACCTTTTGTTCAAGGCTCAACGATGTGCAAATCAAGGAAACCCCATAATGGTAAATACACTTTCAAGGGAAGAAGTCCACAACATCAGAAGATAAAGTTGCACAGGACAAAGCAAACTGATCTTATGGCTCACCACTGTCACAAAGGAAAGGTCCCAGTTCATACATCCAGATTTTTTTCTCTTTTCTCTGGTCATATGTAATGTTACATGTATTTTACCAACTCATTGGGTGATGCTGAGAGCCAGTGCAACTCCCCGACTTAGCAGAAAATGAACCTTCCCCTCCATCCCTCCTTCTGAAAAGGAGGTAATGGACTGTTTTCCATTAGTTCAGCAAGCCAAGCAGGACCAGAGCAGTCTGATGAGCAACAGCATCAATACAAAGGAGGAGAGTCAGAGCGAGAGGAGAGGATAGAAGAACTGGCAGCAGGAAAGAGAAAATGAGAAGAAAGTTTGTGAAAGATCCTGCTTTTTTATGGCATATCAGATGTTCCTGTAATCACAGTCCAAATGTGACCACGAAATGCATTTCTTTGTTCTTGCTTTGACTTTGTTGCTTACACCGGTAAGTCTGGAAAATGGTTTGCTGCAACAGACACCTTGCACTTTTAAGACCTGCCTTCCTCCATATAGGCCTGGAAGCAACTAAGTTTATCAGTACTTCTGGTGGACTTCAGCTTTTAAGGATGCCAAGACATCCTTAAGCCTAAAATAACTGCCCTTCAGGACAAGAATACTGAATATTTATGGATCTCTGAAGAGAAAATGTTAAAGAGCTCACAGCTGACAGCATTTTAATAGGATGCCTGGACTAGATCCCTGCCTATTTTCCAGCAAATGGCTGGGAATGCTTGCTAATAGGCAGAAATAAACACATAAACTTGTTTTCTGTGTATGGATGATTATTATTTAATAGCTAATTAAAAGCTGCACCCATTGACCTTTTTTCTAGGTAGACCACCCTTGGCCCAGACAGAGATGTAGTTATGTCCCACTGGAGATACCTGCCCCATTGATTGCACAGAGAGCCACAGTGGGCAGTCTTGAAGAGCATACCTTGTGCCTCTGAGGCTCTTTAGTTCAGCTAAAGAGCTGAAAAAGTCTGTCTGAATACACACCACACCTCACAGAAGACTCCCAGCTCATCCTTCCAGGCTGGTGGCTGCTTGTGCATATGTCCCTGCTTGACTCCTTTGTGTCCGTACATCTTCCATGCTGCAAATTCACCCAGTCCTCAAACGTTAACTGCAAGTACCCAGCCCCAAAGACCTTCTGCTTCCAATGGGATGAAGGTTTATTTGCTTGTGTTGCCTCGCAGCTGTGGCCCCAGTATCATTACCTGCACAGCAGTCACCTTTATGGGGTCCCCAGGTTTGCTTTGCCCACCTGGGTATCATTGCCCCTGCCAGTGCAGCCTCCTGTAGGTAGAACTGCCATGGAGAGCAAAGGCAGCTCAGTGTGCATGGAGATAATGATGTCATGTGGTTACTTAGGCAACACTGGAGAGTATTTAGGGAGACCACTGCATTACAGCAATCATCTTATTCAAGGGCCACAAGAACTCCACAAGGAATGAAGGTTCATGGAGGATGTGTTAGAAAATTATTTATCTTGGTGTCAATGTGCAGGATGTTGTAAGCACTGGAACAGGCTGCCTAGAGAGGTTGTGGAGTCTCCTCTGGAGAGATTCAAAACTCGCCTGGACACAATCCTGTGCACCCTACTCTGGGTGATCCTACTCTAGCAGGAGGGTTGGAATATAAGATCCCCAGAGGTCCCTTCCAACCCCTACCAGTCTGTGATTCTGTGATTCTGTGATGTGAAATAAAGAAAAATATTATGATGAGAAGCAGGGACATGAAACAAACCAGTGTGTTGTAACTTGTAATGCAATATCAGAGTCAGCTGAACCCTTTTCTGTAGTTCCCAAACACTTACCTGGAACATCATTTGCAGAAAGCAGCAATTTTCAAGTTTCCAAGGGCCAAACACACATTTTTTCCCCCAGTGAGGAATGATCTTCCCTCCATTGGGCAAATTTTCTATGAGGAACAGAGATAACAAAACCCAAACAACCAACCAAACAACTAAACAAATGTCCACTCTGAAATTCACCTATCAGACAATAATTCCCTGACTTTTGAAATCGAGGCAGTGAACAGAGACCAAAAAGCTGTAACAGAAAAGTAAATAATGAGAGATCCCGGAGGGAGAAAGACATACTTCCTGATGCCTAATTCTGGAGTGGTCTGTTAATAGGGAAGTTTCATTTCTACTTCAGCCCCTCTGGTATTTTCCAGAGACTGTGAAACTCATTGTGTTGCTCTTGTTTTAAATGCCAGTTGCAGACTCATTGCAAATATATAACCAAAAAACTTACCTTCTGGAATTATTTTAAAACAAAAATATTATCCTCCAAGACAAGTTTTTAAATGAACTTAGGAGAAGCCCTGTTGAAGATGATAGCGACAGCAGTGCAAATATAGCCCTGTGTGCCTTTAGTATTACTCTGGCCTTGCAAGCAACATACTATAGTGAGATAATGCTGTTACCAGCCTAATGCGGTCTGTGCTACTGGGGACTGTCAATGACTTCTACTTATCAAATGTTGGGGTTTAAGCAAGTTTGAAAATATTACCCAGAGCAGCCCTACCTGAGTCATTCAGATCTGTGAAAAGAATTGAGTTTCCCATTTCTGGTGAGGACGAAGACAACCCATTTTAAAGTAGTCTGAGCGGAAAACTGTAATGCAAGTCACAACAGAAATGGAGTAATGGGTATGTTTTGTCTGGCAATTAAAGGATGGTTCCTACTTATTCAAGCAGTGACATTTCAGAGCAGTCTTCAGCTGGTTTAGAGGGAACTGGGTACTTTTATGGAAGGTTTATAATTTCTGAGATATATATTCCTGCTATATTTTCCTAATACTAATTTTAAGGGCCAACATATCCTAGCCAGCCCAAAATCTGGTACAGAAACAGGCATCACTGCAGAGGGATGCCTCAGTCCTCCCGTTTCTCCATGGAGGTTAGTCTGTTCCTGTGTAGAGCTCACAGATGGCTTGAGGCTAAATAAGTCCTGATGTTAATTTTGTATGTAAGCTCAAATAAGTAACTACAGAAGGAGGATATAGAAAGGATCTGTTAGGTGACCTTCCCACTGCATGAAATCAGGGCCAGTGCAAAGATCTTTAGGACACCATGAGAAAGTAATTTCATCTCTGCCTTGCTGTTTTTGCAGAACTGCCTGTTACAACTACATCCCACTTAACCCAGGTGCTCAGCTGGGTTAGGCATTGCTGCCTTAGGCTCCCTCGTCTCTAAGACCAGCTGCCAGGTACACAATAGAGACAATTTTGATGCAGTAGCAAAAGGGCAGATGAAGCCCGAGAATGTCATTGGTCTACGAGACAGCTGTGTTTCTCAGAAAACAAACTGCGAGGATGTACCCTATCGAGAGGAAGTAGAAAAAAACCCCTCTGTTTACAAGAGCTTGGTGAGTCACATCATCTCAATAGCTCAGAGATAGACATACCCGAGCACTTATGCAAATGCCAGACATCATGTTTGAACAAAAGGTTACTCTGTAACATAACCTGAAGCTTTTACTGCTAATGAAGCATTAACTTCCATCTCAATATGGGACTATGAGGAATTTAGGACTTTTTATAGCTCAATTCATGATTGATTGAGTGATATAAAAGTAACAATATCCTGTATCTCCCTCATCTGAGACAGAGGATTTAGTTTCTTTTCTTCTTTTTACCTGGAATTTCTAAGTGACAGAAAAACTTAAAATAAATCTTGATTTTTGTTTGTTTCTTTTCATTGTGGGATGAGGCAGTTGTTAGAGAACAGTGATAGCATGAGATGCAGGTTGTACTGAGCAAAAATGTTACCTAGCCTGTCTTACACCAGGGAAGAATTTAAGACATTGGCAATTTCAGGTCTGCTTTTTGCACAGATAAGAGTATTCTTTTCTAAATGGCACACTGAAAAACGTATATGGAATAGAGATCGCTGCTTTCCAGAAGACCTTCCCCTCAAAGTCATCACTTCAGTCCAAACTGTGGTCCATGAGACCATCCTTTGTGGTCTGAAGCTGTTATGCAAAATCAAATTAAGCACAGAAATTTTCAGACTCAGCAGTTCTAATGCGCATGAACCACAGGGAATTTCAGACTTGACAGAGATCTGTGGTTGCTCAGACGTTTGGAAGCCACTGACACAAGTGACACATCCACTTCATCCAAGTCCTCATCCAAAGACAATGGCAATCAACAAGGAGGTAATGATGTGAAAGATTTTTGATCAGACGTGAAAATAAGAAGTAACAAAAGCTGTCTCTACATTGATATGACTTTTAGATGACTGAACCCCAGCTGCAGGCTCTGACTGTTCCTATCCCTGCAGAGATATGTAGACAAGTCTTCCTGGTGCCCTCTAGCAGCAAGAAGAGATCAGATCCTAACCCACCCCCCAGGGTGGCATCACTGCTTGATGAGAGCTCATATTGCTGAGATATAGAGTTTTCAGGGACAATATATCTTCTTCAGCACCTTTTCACTGAAGATGAGTATGTTGGCAGTACAGAAAATGAAGCAGTAGTTTTAAAGGGAAGATATTAGCCACAAACACTTCTGAGGGGGTAAGGATGGAGGGAGCAGGGGAAAGAAATGAGTTAAAGCAAGCAGTCAACTGTCCAGGTCAGGAGGGGTAATGAGATCTGGAGTATGGCAAGCTCTCTACACATGGACATAGTTATGTCAGGGACTTGACCAGCCTACTCAAAAGAAGGCCAACAGATTCATCAAACAATTGTGCTCTGAGGTTGCAGTTTCACATCAGCCTAATCCAGTCTAATCATTGGTGGTTGTAGTCCTTCCCCCTCCCTTCCCTTCTCCAGCTGCCCATTCCCATCCATTCTCTTTGTGCCAGCCTCAGAGTTCGCCAGAACCCTTCGCTCCTCTGTGTGAGTTCAGGAGTAAATCCAGTGTCACAAAAAAAAAAAAAAAGGAATTGTTTTTGGAGCATGAAGTTGTCATATGGTCATCCTAGACTGGTATAAATCCATGCTGAAGCTGAGAGGGTGGTAGGGTGACATGGCCTTCCCACTCCCAGTCCTGCCACCTCCCTTCTGCTTCTGTAAGCACACTAATCATATTTATACCTGCAAGTAAAATGGCATAGAGCATGGGGTTTGAGCCCTGCCTTGTGATCATCTATGCTTTTTATTTGTTAGCATATTTGACATTGTTTCAGCTTCTCACAGAAGATGCCCAAGGCCATAGACAACTCCTGGGACACAATTTGGATGAGGTGTGTGTTAGGAAAAACACCTGCCTCGTGCTACCTCATGGAATGGTCCCCAGCTCATTTTATTCACTATTATAGATCTGATCCAGACAGAAGCTGATGGCACTGTTCAAATTCCACAACAAAGGGAGCTGGTCTTTCATTTTGGACAACACCTCCTCTAGGCTGGAAAAAATAGGAACAGCAAAGACCCGTGTCATAAAACACCAGGAAAACAAAATATGCTATGGACATGTCTAGTGAAAGAAAGCTTTAACATTACAGTAGTTTCTTAGCAGAACCTTAGTTTTTGCAAGAGTTTACTAAGTGAAGAAGTTTTGAATTTCTTTTGGAGAAGGGGATAAATTCAATTCTGTTGCTGAGGTGGAAATACTCATTTAGACAGAAATGGTTTAAAACAGAAATCTCGCTGTGATTTAAAGGTCACTCTCACATTTATAATGTTAGAAAACTTGCATAGGTGAAAGGGAAACTACCTACATTACGGTAATGGTTTCCAGGTCCTTTCGAAATTGCACAGAAACTGTCATAGTTTCTGCATGAGGTCAAGTAAGAGGGGCAAAGAAGCAGCCACATTACACATTTTAAATGTCTGAAACCTGGCGAGGGTCAGCAGTTCAGTGGTTTTCTTTTAGGTGTCAGTGTGTGAAAGACACCTAATTTGAACAACTCAGAATTAAGTAAGTTAGTGCCAGGATGTTGTATCACCTGCTCCTTGTAATGCAACCAAGGTGGGATAGCATGGAAACCAGAGTGAGGTCTGCAAGTTTAGGGAAGGTCTGGAGTAAAAGAAGCTGAAGGCATATTTTTCAGAGAGGTGAAGTGTGGCAGTTATTTCCACCTTTGTCCGTGGCCAAGTATCCCCAAGTTTTGGATGTGTAAGGAAGAATGGGCCAATTTCTCAGCGTTAGGAGTGTTTGGCCAGTATTTTAGGTGAATAGCTGTGGTTTTATCTGGATGTGAGTCTTTATCACAGGGAACAAGGTGAGAGACTGACTCCCACACTTGGGTTGGCATCAGTGCACCTACCCTTTCCACCTGTCTGAGAAGAAAGTCTCCAGGCTTTGGAAGTAACCTATTCCTCTCCTAAACTAAAGGGAGATTGTGTGACTACACATATGTAGATGCCCAGGTTAGATGTCCAAAGTTAGATGGGTCCCAGCCCTAGGAGCTAGGACTTTGAAAGTGGAAGCACTTTTTCTATGCCCAGCCAGGGAAACAGGACAGGAATGCTGAGGTGATGACAGTACAGTAAGTTCTGGGTCAGGAGTTTCCATGGTGCAGTAACAAAAATAGTAATTTGAATGGAAGATAAGTGTTATAAAGCCTTCAAAAATAGTAATCTTTAGAACCTGAATAAGCCTAACTGCCTAAAATCTGCTCTCATGAATCAGGCCAGGTCCATGAGCCCCGTGTTGTGTAGGCATTTTTTCCTTGAGGTGAATTGCTACAATCCTCTTCAAGTCCATTAGAAGTCAAGTGTGTCCTTTGGTAGCCCATATAGAGGCTTTAGACTCTAGCTGTTCTTTAACAGTGATGATGACAGTCACTTAAGGGAAATCTTTAGCATTTGATAAAGACCACAGATGGTCTTTATCTTGGCTAATAGATGAAATTTGCAAATATTCAAGCAGAGAAAGACCTGAGCTGGTAATTTCTCTGACTCCCATTGTCTGAATTCCACAGCTTTAGTCTGAGTAAAGATAGTTTGGTAGAAAAATTAGACTTCCTTCAGATTTTCTATATCTCATTAAAAAGTTTTAAAATATAGGTGGAGAGTCTGCATAGATCCTCCTTCACATCAGTTCTGTGCCAAGGTAACACCTTTAAATGTAATAGAGTTACTCCTGATTACTGTTGAGAAGTTGAGTGATTTTCCTCACTTCAACCTTTGGCTGTGATGTGCTGGGTGTTGGGAGGTGTCATTTCTTTAGATATGACCTACATCTTGATAAGAGTTATAATAGTTATAGTAAATATCAACTCTTTAGTATCAGTTAGAACCAGGCTGTGTAATGGCAACCTAGTGAAATTCTGTCTGTGGTGTCCATTGAGTAGTCTCCCATGTTTTCTTGTCCAGTTGTTCAGGTGGAAAAGAGAGGTGGATGTAGACAAAGGGAAAGAAAACCAAGCATTTTGTGCTGTTCGTTTAAAGGAGACACAGCTATATCAAAGGTTTCACTCAAACCATGAGATCATTATTTCAGAATCTGATTAAAGGCCACCGAAAGCAAGTGCTAAGTACCCGAGCGCCTGGCACTGAGTACCTGGAGTGGCAGCCAGGAGGACAATAAACCTGGAAGTAAGGAAGCCTTGAAAGTCAGCCTCGGGGTTGTTACATCCCAGACACCACAAGAATCTCTGATGCATAAATGAAGAGCCTGAGTGGGAGGGCAGGCAAGGAGTCCGGTCTGCTCTTCAGACAGATGCACGAGCTGAGAAGCATAAAAATAACACTGAAAGTGTCTCTCTCGGTAAGCAGTGCCACTTGTAGAGGGCAAACAGCAGCGCTGCTTCCTGAGAAAGCAGAGTGCCAGGTGTAAGCTTGCAACTTATAAATTCTTAAAATTATCCTTATTGAGGCTGTTCTGATTTTTTTAGAAACCTTTCTTTTGCTATGTTGTTGGAAAGTACCATTAAGAAGAAGCATCCAGAAGCAAACACAGTGGCCAATTAGGGCTTGCTACCTTGTTCCAGTCTAGTGATTCTGATCAGGCCATATCATAAGAAATGACTCATTTTGAGTTATGGCTTTGGGAAGTTTGCCAGTTGATTTACTCTGAGGTCTGTTAGGAACTGGGAGGTCTCCATCACTCAGGCTTTAGCTTCAGATGAGCCCTCAAAAGACCACAAGACTGGTAGAGCTGGATGAATGAGGTATTCTACAACGTATTTTGCCAGGGAGTCTTTTTTTCTATACAACCTTGACTTGTTCAGGTTTCCTGTGGTACAAAACTATTCTTTCTTATCCTCTGTATCCTGCAGAGATAAAGAGGGTCCCCAGGAGAACAGTTCAACTCTACGTACCAAAAAGCGCTGACATCATTTTTAGCCACTTGGCAGTCTAATTCAAATTTTGGGCTGAGTTCTGCCGTATTTATGTTGGAGATGTAGTAAATAGAGGTTGGGAAGCAGTGAAATGTCCCAAGTGATGATTCTTCAGAGTGCACAGGAGTGGCCTACCCATCAATATGTACTTTTATATTGGGTGGTATTGGTTATGGATCTGGTCAAACTTTGCGCAGAACTATTGGTGTGAGCATGAAATCCTTACCAGTGAGCAGTGCTGAGTTCGTGCTTAATCAGGAACTTTAATATACCCTACCTCTTACCTCCCCTTATTGTGTGTGAGTGTTCACAATGTTCAGTAGCAAAGGACTCATTTTGTTGTATGACCTACAGACCTATAGCAAGGGTTACCTGGAAGAGCGCTTTTGACATTGGTGATTTTAAAAGGCATTACATACTGAGAGCTAATGCCTCCCATCAGGAAGGAAATTGTCATGCACAGAAGTCCCTCCCTAGCTCTAAATCATCGTGCTGAGATGCAGGGATCCAGTCACAAATCCTGTTAGCTCAGGCGAAATCAATGCCTAATGTTTCTATAGCTTTAAATTATACATAGCCATGCAGACAACAGACGCCTTAAAATTGTGTATATGTACATTTAGTTATATGTCCATCTAATTACACATATATATGTAATATATGCATGAATGCATGTGTCACACAGGGTCGTTAAAATACTTCTATTTTAGACTTGTAGAAACATATATATACGATATATCTATCTCCCTCTCTATATACATATATATATATGACTTGTAGACAATCTTGTAGATATTAGGGCTTGATTCTTCTGCTTCATAATTTGATGCTGTTGATTTCCTCTGAGTTTTTTACGTGGGAGAGGCTGAGGAGAGATTCAAACCCATTTTGCAGTTGCCCAGGTTTTAAGCTTGTATTCTGATGGAGTAGGAAAGTTTGCCAACCCAGCTAGCTTCCCACTGGAACCACCAAGGGGTGGAAACTCTTGATCATTGGGTGCAAAACCAATGGATTTTGACACTAAAGGAGATTTCACTGGATCTTGGCTTAGCATGTAATTTTTAAGCCAGCTCAATTAAAGACCTTGTTAGCACATATGACGTATTGAGTTGATATCTGTAGAGAAGTGTCTCTGAAGTTGAATTCAATAGAGAAGTATGTACTCTCCTGATGCAATTCTCTCTTCCAAAAGTCACACAGTATGGAGACTTTTCTAAAAGAATTTCTAATAAGATTTGTTTCCTTGAGAAAGTTTATCTGTTATATAAAGGAGAATAGTTCCTAGCTTCTAGCGCTCCCCAAGGTGAGGCTGACACAACAAGGTTCTCCAAGCTTAAATATAGATGTGGTATATCCACCTGATGTCATTATGTCAGAAAACACACCAAAGAGTTTCTTTCTGGTTGAAAGCTTCTGTTGACACAAGCTTCTCTCTCAAGAGACTCTTCTGACATGACACTCATGGTAGTTGCATTATACAGGCATTAAGGTCCGGAACTCTTCTGAAATACATATCTGAAAGCACAGCTTCACCACCTGATTTAGCTAAGCCATTAGTCACCATGCAAAATTCACTGTAGCTCAGATAGATGAAACTTCACCTTTTTTATATACTTCTAAAGTTAAAACCAGTAAAAATCATGGAAATTGATACATAGGCAACAGAACTACACCACTACTGTGACAACAATGAATTTTCTCATGTAGAAAAGCTCTGAGAAATTTATTCTATGAGATTGGAGTTCAGGAAACTATCTTAAAGTAGCAGAAAGCATTTGATTTTTTTAAAAAAATCAAAAACTCCCAAGAAACAATTATAATACCCAAATCTGTGATAATTTCACTATCCTTGGGCAGTCAGGGTTGGATGTATCGAAACAACTGTCTGTTGTTTCCTTTTAACCAGTGAATTATATTCTGCTGTCCCTGGGCTAATTCTGGTGTGTCAACAATATAAAAAGGTCTCTGAAAGGTGATTAGGAAAATAAATCTTATAGTTAGGTGGCCAGAACTTGATTTAGACAGGGCTCTTCCCAGTAGGAAAATTTCAGCAGTCTATAAATCAAAAAAATGAGAAAAATCTCTGCAAACTAAGCAATAGACCCAGACTGAGTTTTGTCTGAGTTCAGCAATATCAAACCTACTCACTTCTGATCACTTCATAAAATCTCCAATTTATATTCATGTGCAAGAAAGAAAGAATCAAATTTTCATGACCATAAAGATCCACTATGATCCAGAGTACAGTGAAGTAAATGGAGTTGCCTTCCACCAAGGCAAACAGAGCTAATGGTGGGGGCAGAGGAAGTTGTTTGAAGTTGAGCATTTAATATGCTTTTGATAAGACGATTTCATGGGTCTTTCTCAAGAGCATATGCACACTGCCCAGGTTCTTGAGGAGCAATTCCCTCATAGTATCAGCAAAGAAACAATGCCAGAGAGCTACACTTGGGATTTGACCTCAGAAACCTGCAGCAATCTGTGAAGTAGCCAAGAAATAGCCACATTTTGAAGACTTCAATATCCATCTATTAATACAGAGGATCTTGTAGAAATGTAATTATCTAGAGAACATGGAGAGAGGACATTACTGTGGCTGCGATTACATCCTTCACAAAAGGGCTTTTGTGGTGCTTATGTCTCTTTTATGTGTTGTGCTGCACATTTCAAGGTCCAGAGAGGTAGGCACCAGGATCATGTCCTACCCATCAGAGCATGGGAATGGAAATTAATTATTTAAGTGATTTTTCTTCCTTTCAGGTTGTCATCAATTAACATAGCCAAGCAAAGCTAACTGAAATTAAACCACCTGGCCTCAGCAGGAAATCTTCAGCTGCTGCATCAGCCCTAAGTAAGAGCTTAAATGCTTTTCTTTTCCCTACTGACTCAATGATATCAGGCTTGGGGATCAGTGGCTGGAAAGCTGCCTGCTGGAAAAGGACCTGGGGGTATTGGTTGACAGCCGGCTGAATACGAGCCAGCAGTGTGCCCAGGTGGTCAAGAAGGCCAACAGCATCCTGGCTTGTATCAGAAATGGTGTGGCCAGCAGGACCAGGGCAATGATCGTCCCTCTGTACTTGGCACTGGTGAGGCCGCACCTCGAGGACTAGGTTCAGTTTTGGGCCCCTCACTGCAAGAAGGACATTGAGGTGCCGGAGGGTGTCCAAAGATGGGCAACAAAGCCGGTGAAGGGTCTGGAGCACAAGTCTGATCAGGAGCAGCTGAGGGAACTGGAGTTGTTTACTCTGGAGAACAGGAGGCTGAAGGGAGACCTGATCGCTCCCTACAATTACCTGAAAGCAGGTTGTAGCCAGGTGGGGGTTGGTCTCTTCTCCCAAGTAACCAGTGACAGGACAAGAGGAAATGGCCTCAAGTTGTGCCAGGGGAGGTTTAGATCGGATATCAGGAAAAATGTCTTCACTGAAAGAGTTATCAAGCATTGGAACAGGCTGCCCAGGGAAGTGGTGGAGTTACCATCCCTGGGGGTATTTAAAAGACACAGATATGGTGCTTAGGGACATGGTTTAGTGGTTGGATTTGGCAGTGTTACGTTAGCAGTTAGATGTGATGACCTTAAAGGTCTTTTCCAACCAAAACGATTCTATGATTCTGTATCAGTCTCATAATCAATACCACCCTTCTCACCCAACTGCCACTCTGCCCAAGAGGTAAGGGCAGTAACACATCTCAGCACCTTGTGACCTGGACCCACTAATGCTAATACTGAGCATGTGCCCCCCACAAACTCCCAGCTGGGCTAATTAACACAGATTTAATACCGAAACACCAGCTCTGAAGATATGAGCTTTCCTCACAGAGGTAAAGAGAACGGCTCCCTCAAGAGGAAGGCACTAGCTGCCTCTCAAGCCTCAGGAAGTTATGTGGACTTTGACAGCAGGTAAATCCCCTGTGTGTATTACACAGAGCAAATTCTGTGTCCAGCCGAAGTTACCAAGTGATTTAAAATCCATCAAAGATAAAAGAAGGATGGCTTTTTATCCCTACAAATTTGATCCTACATGCTGCCATGTTTTTGCCCAACCCACTTAAAGCATATACCTACCAAGAACCTTTGAGATGGGAGCTCAAGAGAAGTGGGCTAAGTGGACAACTTGGGTTTGATCTCAAGCAGCAAAGCTCCTCACTGTCTTAATTCAAAGGATCAATTCATTACACTGATTTCACCAGGATGAGATTAGTATTACTATCTGCTAACCTTAGCATGACTGGAATCACAGAATCATAGAATCATAGAATGGTTTGGGTTGGAAGGGACCTCAAAGACCATCTAGTTCCAAACCCCCTGCTGCGGGCAGGGACACCCTCCACTAGACCACGTTGCCCAAAGCCTCGTCCAACCTGGCCTTCAACACTGCCAGGGATGGGGCATCCACAGCTTCTCTGGGCAACCTCTGCCAGTGCCTCACCACTCTCACAGTAAAGAATTTCTTTCTAACATCTAATCTAAATCGACCCTCCTTCAGCTTAAACCCATTCCCCCTTGTCCTGTCACTACACTCCCTGATAAACAGTCCCTCACCAGCTTTCCTGTAGGCCCCTTCAGGTACTGGTAAGCCACGATTAGATCTCCCTGGAGCCTTCTTTTCTCCAGGCTGAACAACTCCAACTCTCTCAGCCTGTCCTCATAGGAGAGGTGCTCCAGCCCTCTGACCAGCTTCGTGGCCTCCTCTGGACTCTCTCCAACAGCTCCATGTCTCTCCTGTACTGGGGCCCCCAGAGCTGGACGCAATACTCCAGGTGGGGTCTCACAAGAGCGGAGTAGAGGGGCAGGATCACCTCCCTCGACCTGCTGGTCACACCTCTTTTGATGCAGCCCAAAGATGCTTGCTCAGCCAAATCCTGGAGTCTGAGATGCTCCATTAATTCATTGTATTTTAAAAACACCGTGTAGCCAGAGAAAGGAAAATGTTAGCTGTCCTGAAGGCAGATGGAGTGAATTTATACTATTTTGCAGTTGCTGCTGATTGACACGTGACTTGCCTATACTAACACAGGGGACCATATTAGCAGCTTTGCTGGATGAACTAAAGGCACTGGGCTTCAGCTTGACCTCTGGCAGAGCTTGAAGCTATGGAAGGTCTCCAAGTGTACCAACCTGTAGACTTGGATGTGCCAATCCGGTGTTTCGCCTACAATGTGAGGAGTCATATCCACACAGCCTTTAACCCAGCCATTTAAAGTACTGCTTGCAAAGAAACCACCACAGCAGAAGCACTAAGGCCAGTGGTTACATGCCTATATAAGACCCTGGGTAGCCTGGATGACCACTGTGGCTCCAGGGCTTTTTTGATACTGTTGCCCAAGCTAGGAGATTATCACAACTCCCTTCTCACACTTGCAGGACCTGTATCACATCCCCATTTTTCCAGTAAATGGATAATTTACCACAAAGATACTAGGAGCACACATCAAAAGAGCAGCAGAGACCTCAAGAGTTCAATCATTTACACACCTTCTTTGCAGTAATGAGCAAAGTGTCTCATCTCATGATCAGGGATGAGCTAAACCAAAATCCATTCCTGACGGATGTTTGTCTAAACTAAAAGCTGTAGTGACAGATCCCACTCCCTCTCAGTTTGTTCCAGTGCTCGCTGGTAGAGTCGTCTTTTTTTAAAGTCTCTCCTAGTTCATCCTTGCTGTAATAAAGGTAGTGGTTTCTTGTCCTGAGTCTATTGCCTCCTTTTTGAGAGCCACCTCTGTGGCTCCTACCAGGCATTTTTTTATCATAACTCTGCTCAGGCTTCTGGAACCCTCTTCAATGCTCCAGGACTAATAATTCTAGAGGTTCTAAAATTATTACTTCTCACTGTTTCAGTGACATTCTGGCTGCTGAGTATGTTACCTCATCCAGCAGTGGATGCACATCACTACCCTCATCCACTGATTTTAATTTTTTTTTTTGTCTCATCTTTCCTAAAACACAAGGAAGACTTGTTCTGGTAATTGCTTGTTGATTATTTAATTGCTGTTTGACACCAGAGCAGTGATGTCCTCTCCCTGTTTCTGAACATGTTAGGTCATATGTTCAACCTGTTTCCATGTTCTGGTGGTTTGAATAATCCTTCAGGTTGGAAACAGGGGTAGTAACCAGAGTAACTATAGTAACTACACTGATGCAGCAGAGAAATGTCTCTGAACAATCATTGTAGAAACCAACAAAACAAAAAAATCAAGGGGATAACAATTGCATCTGGTCTTCACAGATATTGATCTTGAACAGTTTATTTAAAAAAAAAAAAAAGAGTTAAAATACAAAGATTTGAAAATAAATAAGCCTGTGAGTTTATCATCCAGATACTGCAAGCTTATGGACAGAGAAGCCAATGGGAAGATCTCTCTGTAGGTTCAACAAAACCCACTTCTACTTCAGGAAGAAGTAGAGAACCACCAATATTAGCATTATTTGATATTTTCTTTATACTTTGTGGTGATTCTTTATTATGGTGAAATTTTTACTACCCTATGTTTTATTCATCTAGCACTAATACTGCTTGGTGTAGTAGAAACTGAATATATAAAGTCAGGAAACTCTGCACATCAAGCAATATGTAGAAAGCAGAGAAACAGCAAACCAGGAAATTCAAAAGACTAGGCCCCGTACAGATGTTAATGCAGTCTTTATTTTCAGAGATTTATTATGCAGTCTAAGGGAATACATCTTTTCCTACAGTTCATAAGATACAAGAAATACTTGTGTTGACTTACTGAACCGCACTCTCCACTGGTGTAAAACTGTTTATTTTCAGGGATGCCAGTTTACTCTGGCTGAATCTCAACTTCAAAGTGGAATATATAAGTATTCAATGAGAGAAAGATGTCCAATGTTTACCACTGAAATGGGAAAAATAGACTGACCATTTGGGCAAATTCAGGAAACCTTCAGTTCCTTCAAATTTCATCCTCAGCTCTTTTCAGACTGGAAGTTATTAGCCATGACATGTGTCATTATGTCGACTGAGGCTGCCTGAGTTTTTTGACACTCAAATAATTAGTTATCTACTATTTCCAGCTATTTATAGACATCATAAATGCCTGTTTTATTGGATACGTGTGTTCTTTAAATGATGCACCAGCAGCTGCTTCAGTTACTTAGCATTTTATGTCTTTATATCATACTAAGATCACTGTCTTACATGCCACACAAAGGCAGTGAGGGATGAGAGGCTGGAGCAGACTGAGATTAGCACATGAAAAGACAGATTTTGAAGGGATATGGATGGTGGTTTTGTGGTGTCATCTGATGGCAAACACGGTCAGTGGCGTGAGGAGGAATCCCAGCTTTTCTTTGGGTTTCTCAGCAACATTTCAAAAACAAAGGACATCACCCCAGAAAGGGATTTTCAAGGTGCTATGCCAAGGCTGAGCAGTGCTTGAGGAAGACATTCTTTTTGCTGAAGGGATAAATGAATTGGAGATATATGAAAGGATGTTGCCAAGACAAGGGACTGCATCTCTTGTCAGATTTAATTTAAACTGCCCATGCTGGATTTGACAATTTCTTTGAAACCACATCTTACTAGCAAATGAAATGGGCCAGGGCCCATTCCCCCCTCAGGGAAAATGGCATGGGACCTGAACTCTCTTCCTCTGCACCCCAGATAGCTTGGCCTCTTCTGTGATGTGTCTGCACATTCCTCAGCATGGTGCCAGACTTGACACAGAACCAAACAGTACTAGAGCATCCAAATAATCACTCAGTCTGGCCCAAGTGATCTCCTACCCTCTTTTAGACTAGCAAAGACATCCCGAGAGGCACAGTACTGGGAAGGTAATGGATGCTGAGCCACCATTTGCAATCCTTTTTATACCCTTCTCCCCAGACATTTCTTACACTTCCCTGTGCTTGTGGCCTCCCTTTTTCCCTTGTATGTTCTGTACAAGCCCTAAAGGTCCAGCTGACATCTTTTCTTTGCCCACTGCAGCCACTAAAGGAACAGTTTATCCTCATCAATGATGAAAAAGTTGTGATGTTATTCTCAACAGTAGCAGGATTGTGTGTTCTGGACAAAACAGAGAAGAGCTATCTGGCTTTGCTGAGCTCTATTTAAATAATGAGCCTGGCCACAAAAGTTAAAGAGTGATTGTACAGCAGCTTCCTTCATCCCAAACATTGCTGCTGCCTCTGGTCCAGTTCCAACAGGGATGGCCGAGTGCCAGGAACATGGGAAAATGAATATTAGCATTGCTTTATAATGAGATTTTTCTTTCATAATGAAAATTGCAGGATATTCCACAGCACTTGTTCATAATATTTTGGGTGAGATCTGATCTCTCCAGTCCAAGTGGGAAACTGAACTGACGTCAGTCCATTCTACCCTGCCTTGTTGCCCTAATTAAATAAAAAATTTCTGCATATGAACAAATACTTTTGCGTACTATTTGCATGGATGTAAATAACCCGAAGCACTGTGGAACTGGAACCTATTCATTGTTGAGGTCAGAATTGGGATCAGACCCCCATCAATCCAACCTCATCTATATGATCAGGTGATGAGTGATGCTGTAATACCTTAACTTACAGCTATAAACCAGCAGTGGAAGCAGGCAGTCTGTCATTCTCTGGAGAGGAGCACTGACAAAAGTTGCATTTTAATATCTGATTTTACACCATTGCTCCTTGTTTAATCAGCTCAACACAGATCGAGCTGATCAGACTGACAAAAAAACCAAAACAACCCAGAACAAACATGGTTGTTGAAAAGCAACTGAGCACTTGGCGGATTATGCAATGTTGCAGTAAGTAACTGCATAGCTTAATTTTATGGTTTCCATGGAAACCATCAAAATGAAAAGTAAAGGAGTTCAGCGTTCTTGGCTCAGAGGAGCAAATCTCTTCGTTGAGATGTGCGTTTGGGGAGCGGGGATTTTGTCAGTCTCGCCTGGCTCCACAGTGAAGGAAACCTTTGCAAGCTGCAGGGGAGAGCTGGTCTGTGAGGTGTGTGTGTCGTTCCCAGCCCTGGCTGGGCTGCACATGTACCTCGCACACAGATAGAGCCACATGAATTTTGCATGTGATGCGACCAGCTAGAGATCCCAGCCGTGCTCACGTGGGCTCTCGGTGTGACAGTGCGCAGCTTGTTTTCCATGGAAACTTTTTGCTAATAGAAAAACATCCACTCTCGCCTCATTCAGGAAAAAAAAAAGTGAGAAAACAACAAAGCTGGCAAGGGTCACTGTAGAAGGAGAGCTTTCTGGCTATTTCTGTTAGTTTTGGGAAAGACCAGAGCCAGTTCTGCTTTTCTCTTTGCTGGGGCTTAGCCCTGCAAATCTCAGTGGTCCTAACGCAGACTCCTGCTGACCTCAGTGAGCTGTGGATCTAATGCCTTATGTCCTTGGATGTGATAGTTCAGGAGATGGAGACAGGTTTGAGAATGGGCTTAGGCAGCCCAAACCCATTAGCCCTCCCATAGGTTTATCTCAAACAATGAGATGGGAAGAGTGGCAGATGGATGGAGAGGCTGTAACACACTGACCCAATCTCTTGAGGCAACGTAGCCAAGAACAAGGTCCACTTTGTCTCTCTCTCTCCAGAGAGCTATCAGACATGGCCAAAAAGTGCCTTATAGCAAGAACAAATGCTTTACAGTAGGGGCAATGGGCAGGTGTGGTCTTCAGAGAAATCTTAGACCTGTGTTTAACTGACAGTGTAAATGGACCTTCAACAAATGGATAGCTTCGTTTGTATACTAGCAACAACATCAGACATCCTAATAAGTATTTGTTATTGTTCTAGGAATTGTTGTTAGGATTATATCAGTACTAAGACACACTCTTGTGCCAAAAAGTTGATGCAAATGACCCAAAAGCAAAAGGAGTGGAGCAATCCACAAGCAAGAGTTATGAGACTTTTTTAACGAGGGAAATAGCTCTTTCTTTCTTTCAAAAACCAACTTCTGCTGATTTTTTCCCTAGTTGATTATCCCACACAGCTGTGCTTTGCCTTGACACAGCTAAATTTCATGGTGATGTTGGGAGTCTAGTGATCTGGGATGATTTTCAAGTAGCCCTGAAATCATGAGACTCTTAGATTTCAGGTGAAAAAGATATATCTGGTTTCAGAGTTGCAAACAAAGCTGTAAAATGCAGCATGGGTGAAACCAGAAGGCACATAAAGACAGTCTGAAACACTTCCCTCCTATTTAAACTCATGTAATTATTTTGTCAGTCTCATGATTTTTCTTAACCTGACTCAGTATTTTTCTTTTTTTGTTAGCTGTTTCGGTCCAACAAGCACCAGCATTGATAAAATAAACAGCTGAGTTGTTTGAAATTTGCAGTTGAGCCTCTCCTTTTGTGCCCTTTTAAAAGATAGGGAAATGGGAAAAGCTAGGAAGTTCAAAATTAAGTTAACAAACTCATATCGAAAGGTTTCAAATCTTTAAAACACTGACTGTGAGCAGACTACTTCAAGCTAGAAGTTGTCTGCAGGACTAAAGCTCATCATTGCTCATAAACCTGGTCATGATACCTGGGGGAATCCGGCTGAGATTTTTTCTGTGATATGGTTCTGGAGTAGAAAATGCTGGTTGAACAAAATCAAAAAGTTTTGTAAGTGTGCATAACTCTGAGGATGTTTTCAAGCATAGGAGTGTGCTTAAAATGAGTGTGCTTAAAACCTCAAAAAGAAAAAGTCTTTACTTCATCAACTCAGCTTGGGCACTTCATTTGGAAAGCTTTCCTCTGTAAGATCCATACAAATCCCATGGGAGTCTTCAGAGGGTGATTTGGAGCATCTTAGCTGGGCTCCTGCTCTAAACATGGAAACAAAGAGAGTTCAGATGAAATCAGTGCTCTCTGTCATGCCTGGTGGTGTGCTGTGCCCTTTTCTGTACTGCCTGTATCCAGCTCCCCTTCATTAAGTGATGCTACACTAATCCTAGCATCCTGGTTTAAGTTAGGATAGAGTTAATTTTCTTCCTGGTAGCTGGTATAGTGCTGTGGTTTTGATTTAGGATAAGAGTAATGATAACACACTGAAATTTTAGTTGTTGCTAAGCAATGCGTACACTAAGTGAAAGAATATTCAGCTTCTTATACTGCTCTGCCAGCGAGTGGGCTGGGGGTGCACAAGAAGTTGGAAGAAGACACAGCTGGGACAGCTGACCCCAATCTACCAAAGGGATATTCTATACCGTATGGCATCATGCTCAGTATATAAACTAAGGGGGAAGTCAGCTGAGAGGACACTGCTTGGGAACTGCTCGGCATTGGTCAGTGGGTGCTGAGCAATTGCATTGTGCATCCCTTGTTGTGTATATTATTATTATTATTATTATTATTATTATTATTATTAACCCTTCCTTTTGTGTCCTATTAAACTGTCTTTATCTCAACTCACAAATTTTACCTTTTTTCCCCTATTCTCTCCCCCATCCCACTGGCAGGGGATGTGAGCAAATAGCTGTGTTGTGTTTTGCTGCCTGCTGGGTTAAACCACAACACCCAGTAATAAAGCTCACTCAGTCCTGAAAGCAAATGTTTTTGTAGTACACTTAAACTCATGCAAAACATAGACACAAGTGAGGCTAGGAGGAATTTGGGGTCCACCTGTCCTTAAACCCACTGAGCAGCTCTGCTGGTGATACTGATGGGAAGTAACAAATGAGTAAATTCACTCACAAATGTTTCTAGAACCAAGCCCTGAGGGTTCAGTTCCTCACTTCTAGTTACCAAGTCCCTCCTCACTCTGCATTCAGCTCATTTTCTTATTCTACCACATTGCCATCAGAGCTGCAAGCAGGCTACCAGTTTATCAAGGCTCTACGGAGCAGCTTAGCCATGGCAATTGCCCATGAACTCTCTTAAAGAACAAAAAGCATGAGGCAATAACACTTATTTTTGCCTAATGGTAGAAGTCCCTGCTAGATATTACATATTTTTCACAGATTCAGACCAGACAGGCAGGCTGTAACTACAAATTAACCAGTGCGTGGAAACTCCCCAGGCCATGCTGAGTCCTATGTGAACCTGAACACTTGGTTTGGAGCCTCTTTTCAAATGAACGGAGAAGAGTAACTGTACTATATTTGCATTCTTCCTTTAACTGCTGCTCCTTGTTAGTCTCCTGCTCTGATATATTTTTCTAGGAGTGTGGCATGGGAACTAGGTGCCCAAAATCCTTTGGGTATCTGAGCTGTAATATAGCTTACATTTACGGTCACTATTTTAAAAGGCTGAGAAAACAAGATTGAAGCAGATGTGCAAGTATTTTGATCCTTATTTGCATAATCTACCCACCAATTTGCCCCCAGTGTAACTCTGATGCCTGAGAAGTGCAAATATTTAATTAACACAGGTTTTCCTGCTCTCAGGCAGCCTCAGACATGAGGTCTTTTGCTCTGAAGACACATCTTGCTGCATCATTCAGTGTTACTGCACTCTCATCTCCTCTTCTGCTGCCAGCTCTCTTCTTGTTATTCCGCTAATGTATTAAAGATTGAAAATACATGAGGCTCAAGGTCATATGATGACCTGGTGTCACACCTGGGATCTGAAATTCAGGAAAGCTGAGCTTCCCTTTCTCTAAGCACTGAAGGCCAGAGTTGGCTTTAGGCACAGTAGTCTTTGTGGGTCTCCATGGAGCTTCTGCTTCTTCTCCCAAAGCTTTAGGAGAAGCAGCAGCGATCTGCTCCATGCTTGCATCTTTGAGCCCCATAGGGCATCATACAATTAGAAGTTCTGCATGCAAGAAGTTTGCTTAAATGTCCTGTGAAAAAGTGAATTCCACATCCCTGTGCCAGTAACATATTTCACTGTGGGTGTGTATCCATCTCCAATCAGCAAAGCATCTAGGGCTGGCCTTACCACAGACGTGTTACACTGATACAAAAAGCAGTATAAGTTACCAGGGATGAGCAGGTCCTACCACGTCCTAACAGTTTCCCTCCATGCAGCCTGCAGTCCCCAAAACCCACTTTTAGCACACCATCTTCTTGTCTACCAAGGCTGAACCTACAAGTGGAAGGCAAATCAGGTTTTGTCTTCACAAACTTCCCTAAAGATTCACCAACAATGGTCAAAATTTAATCTAAATTCACAGAATTCCTTCCTAGGAGGAACAACATACATTATGAAGAGAGCTTCGACAGGATTAGGTATCTCCAGAAAGGTTCTTCTTGAGCAGATGGCTTTCTGTGGTAAGTTATGACCAAAATTATTATGAGAGATAATGAAGGGATCCCAAAGGGACACCTAAGTTTGTTGTATGTCAAAATCCATGAGTCCTTCTTCAGGTCTTTTAAAATCTGTATTGCCCTGAAGAGGACACCAGCCCTTTACAGAGAACTACCTCCAAGAAAACATTCCCTCTGGATTTCTTTGCGTCCCTCTTGCTGGTTGAGTTTATTCCAATCTTTGTAAGAGCAGATGTACTGGAGAAGTAAAAAGTCTTTTACATCAGCAACTGTTCCTGCTGCTGTGTATGCAAGGTCAGCTGCATCGCCCTGAATTGTCGGGTGCTGCTCTGCTTCAATGTAAGTGGGTTGGGGGGTTATTTTTATCAAATCATATGTGCGGTTTATCAAACTTCCTCTTCCATTCCTGGTAAAACCAGCAAATCTGGTGTTGGATGTTAGCAACAAAGCTATTTCTAGGGGCTGGGCACTGACACCAACACATCTGTGTGTCAAAAACAGAAACTGCTTTCCTATTTGCATAGAAGAAAACCAAGTCAATGGAAAAATACGCCTGACAGAAAGTTAATGAGTCTGTACCCGTAGCAATGCACTTTGGAGCCAACTCAAAACGAACACCCAAAATGAACCTGCCTAGAGCACAGGATCCGTGTCAGTAAGAGATTGCCATCCACTGGTGCTGCTGAGCATCACCAGCGTTACCGGCTTCCAGCAAACCTCTTTACAAGGTTGGTTTAATTCAGCAAATTAAAGTAGCAGATGGCAGTGAGGGCCTACGAGAGCTGAAATGTGTAGCTCTTCTCACAGTTTGTACCTAAGTTGTGCAAGTCTTTGTTGCAGGAGGATGTGAATGCCGTAACTTTACATGGGTTCAAAAAAGCAGCAGGAAAAACTCATGGAAGGAAAAGGCATTGAGGGCAGTTCAGTATAAAGAAGCTAACTCTGGCTTGTAATACTCTGAGCAGCAAGTTGTTGGAGGAAAAAAGAGTACTTGGGGAGTCTATCTCTATAAAATATTACAAGAGATTTGTGCTTGAATAGTGATGGAGACAGACCACCAGGTCAGTACAGCATTTGGGCTGTTCTGGAAAAGTCAGTCTTATGTTATCCTACTTCCCCTCAGGAATAGCTTTGAGATCCCCAAAGAGTGCAGAAGGGCCTGGGGATAGAATGTGTACCTGTGTGCTGAATGGACCAACATGCTAACCAAGGCATGAACCTCCAGTCACTCCTGACCTGAGCTGCACAAGGGTGTGCACCAGGCCACGTGATGGGGCCACACCTGAGCATCTCTCCTTACACGTGCACTAGGACCTCACCCCAACACACTGCTCTCCTCCCTCCAAAACCCAATCCTTCAGCAGCAGAGATGTTACTTTCCTCTACCATCTTTCTGCCTCCTCAGTCAATGAACAGCGCTACAAATACCTCCCAATGTGACCATTTCTGCTTTCTCTTGTGTTACAGATACATCCCTTTGCCTGATGTGATTCCACATCTTCCCCCTGCCCAAAGTCCAGGGCAATTCCTCTGGTCATCAGCTGCTTGGCCCCCACCTCTGGTCTTCCCTCATCACTTAAGGATGGCATGAGGGACATCACATGGGCAATCCTCAGAGATGCAAGCACCAAAAAGGTGCCAATGTAGATGGTCTCTCCCAACTTCAAATGCTTTCCATTTAGTAAGTCCCAAACAGAGGCCACAGATGGTAACTGTGGAGGTGAGGGTGTTTGTGCCTCTACCTAGTCTTGTTTCACCTGCCAACCTGATGTTATTGATGGGAGGTATTACTGTCTTCCATGAAAAGTTCACACACGTGATGGATGCTTTGCTATGGAAAATTAGATCTTATGTTCACACAATCCTCCACGGAATACACGCTCCTGTTGCAAAACATTTGCTGCCAGATATTAATGCGGGAGATCTCTTCTGCCAGTGGCATTATTAAACAGCGTGAGGAGAATTTTGCATTCAGAATCCACCTTAATATTGATGTGTTCATGCGAACAGATGTCGCCTTGCTTCCCACACAACGTGTTATCAGATTAGAGATTTTACAGCAGCAGCTTTAATTAGAACCATATTATTTGTCAGTACAAAAAGCCTCTTTTGGAGGTGTAAATCCCTGCGATACAGGGATCCTGACCTGCCTCCTCCCTAGTGCCATCTACTGTAAGCGAGAAACTTTTGTCCAAATATTTTGCACTTCAGAAATGCATTTACAATTATTTTCAAGGAAAAAATGGGCACTTGGTCCAATCTCAGCTTGCCCAAGATCAGAGAGAAAATCAGTGTACAGCACAGCAAGGATTTCAGATCCATGATCCCTAAGGACCAGCATGCTCCTGAATATCCCCTGTTATTGCGTGAAGTCAACACCAGGTATGATGCCAATGCTGCAGTGTTGGGATGGTAACAGTGAATCCTTCTTTCTGGGTGAGACTGCCCCAACTTTATTCTGTCCTTGCTGTGAGTGTTAGAAAGCTACCCTCCGCTACCTATTCTTTCAGCCACTGCAGATATGTTTCTTTGCTTTCTTCCAAGGAACAGTCTCTGAAAAAAAACTTGGAAATGTAAATGATGGGGAAAAGGGTAGAGGAGAGAGACATTTAGCACCAAGTAGTGCTGTAAGGTAGGGAAAAGTATATTTTAGTTTGAATAAGAAGTCTTTTTTTTTTTTCACTGTTCTTGGCTGGATTTTCAGAAGACCACAGCTTTGATGTAGGTAGCTCAACATAGCTCATGCCCCAGACCAAGACTTCAGTGCCATGTTCTCCTGCCCATCAGCACTGTCCTGTCCATGCCCAATTCCCCTCCTACTCCATGCTCTCAGAGATGTTCAGATGCTCATGGGTTTCCTTGTACAGGAACGTTATTGCACATCAACCACTCTGTAATAACCTTTCTACAAATTCTTGTCCATCCCATTGTGTCAAAGCTGCTTTTCTGTCTTACACAAGTCTAGGTGCTGCTGGGAGAGTCATTCCTCGTTCCTCATGCCACAGGTGAACTTGGGAAAACTAGATATTGAATCTTTTTTGCTATCTTGTGTCCCAATGGCAAATATTTCAAGGCAAGAAAAGTCTTTCTATAGCACCTGTTAGTCATTAGCTCTAATGTAATTTAGCACCTCTAGACATGACCAAAATATAATTTTCAATTCATTTGTATTTCTCTTTAAAAATATCAGTTTGATATTTTTAACATGGAAACAAAGTCATGAGAAGCTAAAGAAATGCATAAAGTGACATGGGAAATTTCTTTTTTGTCCTTGCATCGTTCTGTGGGAAGTTCTGCCTGTTTGTAGTGCAGTATTTTGTCAGGTAAGGTAGAAAGGCTTTCAGATGGACTTGTGTAAAAGAAGAAAAGTCTACTTCTCAAATCAATTCTGAGGTCTGACTTCTCTCCAGTGCTCATCTCCTCAAATTTAAAAATTCCTTTCCATCTAAAAGCAAAATAAATCCTTTTAACCTTAAGGAATTTATTTTCTGTTATAACACATAGCACAAGTGAATATATTGAAGGAAAAGAGAGAAAGAGAGAGAGAGAGAGAGAGAGAGAGAAAGAAAAACTTATTTGAGAATGAACACAAAAAATATCAAGAGAAGGAGTCTGAAAAAATATTCCTGGAGATGTTCTGCAAAATATCTTGACCAACTTGGGTATCTGAAACAATTTGGGATCAGCAGAAGTTATCTGAGCATTTACCACTCTGGGCTGCCATTAAGGAAAGCAAGTCAAAGCATTGTAAGTTTTGCCTGGATGAGAAGATGGTGATGTTCCTTGTGGGGACAGACCAGAGAAAGATTTTTAACCCCAAGCAAACCTTGTTTTGGGGGGTAAAAATCTCTATGGTGTCTGAGGAGGAGAAAAGCCCAATACGACCTTCAGTCAGAAGGGAAGCATCCTCCCAGATGTGCACCACATGGACCTTTTCAGGCCAGCACATAAGGACCAGGAACAAGCTCCAGTGAAGCATTTGAGACCTTCAACTAAGAGCAAGGCAGAATTTGTCATCTACATTAGACTGTGATCCTGCAAAGCTCTCTTTTCTGCTGGGGTTTCTTAGGCTTGATGTGAAGGCTCCTTCGCTTCTCTGTGTGCTTGAAAGAGCTCTAAACTCAATAAATGTTCTCAGAGCCACCTAACACATCCTGATAGTGGTGGGCTGTCTGTAAAGCACAGTCATAGCTCCCACCTACTTTTAAACGGTGACTGAATGGAGAAGGGATGCAGTCCTTGGCTCTTTATTAATCACAGGCCAAAACCTTAAAATCACCTGTAGAAAGCCAATGAAGGCAGCAGTGGGCAGGTTTAACATACTCAGAGTACTGTACACATTGCCAAAGACATTCCTGTAGCTAGTCGCAGTTTTCTCTGGATTTGGCCAGGCGACGTTATGACCTGTAACTCTCCATGGTCCAGAATAGGCTCAGGTAGCCTAAGAATGGAAGTATTTCGGTAATCGTGATCATGACTCCCTATTTCAGAAGGGAACTTAACTCGCAGTCAGCCCCACAAGAATGCATGTAGATGCTTAGGGTTAAAGTCCCTGTGCTGAGCTTGTGCAATGCTGCTTCAGCTGCAAAGGTCTTCTGGACCTTGAACAATGTTGCTGGTACCTATATCAAGGTACAGATCCAAGAAATGGCTCTGTATGGAGCCAGGTGAGCCTGGGAAGAACTTGTGGGGAGGTCTGAAGGCCTTGTGAAAGGAGATAAGAGCTGGCACTGAAAGCAAACACTGCATGTGCATGGCTCTGCCTTGAGATAATGAACCTGATGGACTAAGGTGGCCTGAGCAGAGCCAGCTCTGTTCTTAGAGTATAGTTTATCTACATAAGATATCTCTTGCTGTGATTATCACTGCAATCTATACTTCATTTCTACACTGGCAAATCCCCAAAGCCTGGGGTCTTTTTCTTGGAAATGCTAAGATTTGGTGCTTACATTGGCTGAGTTCTTGGAAGGATGCTGTCTCTTATCTAAAAGAACATCTAAGATTTGCTGTTTATTTGGTTTTCCTTTCTTTTTAATCCAAGATGGTTTCTTACTCCACATCTGTAGCAACCCTCGTATCTCCCTTACAAATGCACTGACACATTATAAACAATCTGGAAAGAAAGTTATAAAGTTATGCTTTCAGAAAAGGTTTGTTCTTTTGAATAGTATTTAGAATGCATTCACATTTCCAAAGTCTCTGCAATTGCAAATGAGTTCACAGGTGCCAGAAAAGCATCACCTGTTTCAACCTCTTTCTATCTTCTGTTCTTCATGGGGAGGAT
The DNA here is from genome assembly GCF_011004875.1 of Balearica regulorum gibbericeps. Taxonomy (NCBI): domain Eukaryota; kingdom Metazoa; phylum Chordata; class Aves; order Gruiformes; family Gruidae; genus Balearica; species Balearica regulorum. Next base: position 4,567,575 of record NC_046184.1, on the reverse strand, counting down.
AGGAGGGTGTATAGGGACCAGCATCATTTTGCATCGTCCTGAAACTAGTGTAAAACAGTAGTTAGTGCCTAATGGTTTCTCTCCTGGCCAGGTGCTAAGTGTCCTTTCAGAAGTGCTGAATGGCTTCACCTCCCACCAAAGTCAAGGCAAGGTGAAGATGCTCAGCCCCTTTGCTGGATCAGCTCCCTGGTTTCCAAGGCAACTGTTCTTCAGCAAGATTTAATGAGAAGATGAGGAGATCCACGAGGCCCTTTGAACATGCAGGGGAACGGAGAGCTTACAGAAATGACTGTGCTTTTTAGGGGAAAAGGACTGACGGCTGGACTGAATGGACAATAAATTATTTGACATTTTAATGGGTTAACATGATATTGCAGAAAATGACCTGAATAAAGTGGCTCAATCCCCATGGAGAAAAATAAAATAAAATAAGTATAATGGAAAGAGGAACCATAAAAGGCTGAAATGTAGGTTTATTCAAACTATATGAATGGAAGTGAAAGGAGCAAGTTACATCCCTTGTTACAGCCTCTTAACAGCAGTTGGTCTCAAAATGAATTGGAAAAAAATGTATCTGTGATAACCTGACATAGAAAAGCTGGTTGAGTAAGCTCCATAAAACACAGATTTATATCAGTGCCACAAATAAGAAGCTATTTGCAGGAGACGTTACAGCACAGGCAACAGGTACTTCTTGTTCTAACCTCAAGCAGTGTCATCTGGTACAAGAAAAGTAGAATTGTTGCTTTTACCCAAAATGTCTCAGATTATGTTTACACTGTGCCATGCATTTTTGCACCCTATAATTTTCTAGGTTTATTGTAACATGAATAGACTTACCTTTTAACAACAAGCAAGCTTTTGTAAAGATAAAAACCTATCTATCCTGTGTGTGGCACAGGAGCGTTAATGAAATATGGACTTTTCATTATACAAGAAATACTGATTTTTAATACTTTTCTCATTGTAATTTAGATATAAAAATGAAAATAGTTCACCTTTTTCATTAAAATAAAGTCTGAACCTTTTCAATTTCATATTAGAAAACTTCTTTATTTAAAGCCAGCCCTGACATGAGAGTGGCTCTGTCCACTCCATCTCAAAAGATTTGAGCAAACTGTGTGAATAATTGATTTTGCAAACTCTTTTTTGGGGGGATGAAGGGAGGAGAGGCATATTAGTCAAACTAGGGGGAAAAAAATGTAATATATTTTTTAAAACTAATTAAAGAGAGATATTTCAAGTGAAAACATTTTGTGTGGCTGATGCACATTTTTAATTATTTTTCTAACCCTTTCAAATGAAGTATTGGCAATTTCAGACTTGAAAACAGTTATTTTACAACCGAAAAGGATGAACATTCAGTTTCAAAAATGCTGAAATGAAATGTTCCAACTGGTGCTTGGCCGCGAAAATAAAATAAAATTAAAAAAAAAAAGGAATTTTTGTTAGAAACCTTTTCATTGATTCCACCCAGTCACAACTAATTCCCTCCACTACCCCAGAATGAGGTTTTGGTGAATGAATCATAGAATCATAGAATGGTTTGGGTTGGAAGGGATCTTAAAGACCATCTAGTTCCAACCCCCCTGCCATGGGCAGGGACACCCTCCACAAGACCAGGTTGCCCAAAGCCTCATCCAACCTGGCCTTGAACACTTCCAGGGATGTGGCTGACACAACCTCTCTGGGCAGTTGAAGTATTCATCCAGCTTTAAAATAAAAGCAGGCGCTTCAACCTCATGAGAGAAAGACATGAGACCATTGTAAGGGCAACTATAGACCCAGTCTGCCTGGAGCAGTGCAGGACCACATGCCATAGTGATCACCACTAATTCTGGGGGGAATGGTAAATCTGTGCCACCTTGAAGCCAACAGCAGATTTATCCAACTATGACTCCCATCCAAAAGCCATGGCCCTGCACAGGTTAAAGCTCTAGGTATTCTAGGGAAAAACCTGGAGAGCAAAGAAAAAAACCTTTCTGTTGCTTTGGGTGACTGGTACCACTTATCCCAGGTGGGATGTCACCCTCTCTATTTCACAGTCAGAGAGGAACAGGACCCAGGATACCTGGAGGCTCATGCAGGCTTCAGTGCTCTGTCTTTCATTTTGTAGGTCAGGCTTTATGTTCTTGTTTTTAATCTGGTATTTCATCCATTTGTGTGGAAGGGCCCTTGTTAGGAGTTCCAAAGAGAGTGTCGTGCTTTAATACAGTCGTTGTAGGGAGAGAAGTGAGTGAACAATTGTCCCTTCTAATACATCATTGAAGGTCACAATTTTAGCATCTATGAAATGTTTTGGCCTTGTCAGCACTTTTTGCTCATGTGCCTTTATGGGTGACTTTAAAACGGTGTCTCCAACCATAAAGTTCTCTCAGTCTTTAATCTTATCGACTGTTTTCTTGAATGTTATAGCCAAGATCACTTGACTAATTCAGCTTACAAAGTACTACTGGGAAAGAGTATTTATGGTAGTCCCAGCAAGGACAACCAAATTAGCTGTAGCAAGCAGCCAGCCTGAAGAAGAAATAAAATGAAGGAGTGAGATAATTTGGAACAAAATGTAAAAGAAGCACAAATCATTTAATAAAGGTTTTCCCTGGAGGAAACTTTCCAAGCAGCTGAACATCAGGACAGCCAAGGGGAATGAGGTCAATTGTGTTTAGACAAAATGTGTACATTTTATTTTTTAAAATGATCATCATTTGTCAAACTTTATGGGCCAGTTTCTTTTCTCAGTTTAAGTGATATTAGAATTTAACTCATTAAAATAAGATTTTGTCTTTAGTAGACAGGAAGGTGTGGAAAGAAATTTATTTCAAGGAAACTGTAAAACATTCTCCGAAGTGGAATGATAACTCTAAGAACTGGGAAATAAAAATGGAGTATAAACAGGAAGCAGAATGGACTATCTCTGCTATATCAAAAAGTATAGCAAACAAACAACAAATATCTGTAATTCTTTAGCAGGCTCCTGGGTTGGATAGTTCTCTTGCACATGGGTTCAACAATACATGCTTTACATTCCTCTGATTGTATTCGTTAATCTAAGTTCAGGCACACATAATAGCAGCATTGGAGTCCAGAAGGTCAAGAGAAGAGAACAAATATTATCCCCATCGTCAGAATAAACCAGCTTTTTCCTCCCCTACTTCAGATGAAAACCTTATGGTCGTATCTAAGTTCAAAAAAGAGACAATCCCCACTCTCCACCGAATGTTTGCTCCCCATCTGCAAGGGAAAGGAAGGATTTGAAGACGTAGCTCACTGGCAGATGTAGCCTCAGTAGATTCGGTTGCATGTCCATTGCAAACCCAATGCCACGAAGAGTGAAGCACCATAGATCAATAAGAGCTGAAGATCCACCCTGTAACTTAATAACAAGGAAAAGGAGAGTGGTTCAGTTACAAAGACTTCCTTTTTTCCTAATCACTGGAAAAAATAAGTCTTTTTTTTTTTTCTCTATGCTGCATTTGTATTGCAATAACCTGCTAATAAACTCTGACTCCTCAATTTAAAAAACTAGAGCTGAAGTTCATTCATTCCCTCTCAAGCCGAGGTACCATAATCTACAGGAGAAAGCACAGAGCTATGCATGAGACAGGTCTGCTGCAAGATTTCAGCATGATTTTGTTCATTCTGTTTTATGTGTTCCTCAATTCCCCCTTCTCTAAAATGAAAATGGGTCAAATTAACTTTTGCATTAAGATATATCATTAACCTTATTACCCAAGGAAGACCAGGACTACTCTGGGAGTTCAGAGAAGAATAGTACAGCAGAGAATAAGATGGTCTGGGTGGGCCTTAACGAGTCTCTTCTCATCTCTCACCTCTCCGTCTGCTTCAGAAATTTGGCTTAGTGCTCAGAGAGGTCTGCAAGGAAAACTCATCACAGCAAAGGAGTGTGAAGGACTGTGACTGACACTTGTGGTAGCTGATTCTGCAAAGACAAGTGACATCAGAAAGAACACCCACGCATGGACTATTTGTGTGAAAACCCCATGAGAGCAGATTTTACCCTGCATCATGTTAAGCCCCCTCCAAAGGGCTGCCTCTGTTTGATTGCTTTTTGAATGGATGGGTGAAAGCAGTGCTAAGCGTCCTCCAAATTCTCATTCTCTTCCAGAATGTGCTAGCATAAAATTGAGTGGATGAGGTCCTCACTGAAGGTCTGTGACCTGCCCAGTTTCACCTCTGTCTCATAGAATCTCTTCCTACCTCATCCTGACCTTCAACAAGGCTCTCTCTGCAGGATAACCTCTCTGTTGCCTTGGGACCCATATGCCATAGCTATGTGATCCACATGGACCTCCATCTAGACAAGAAGCCTACACATTGTCTCTCAACCCCCTAGCCAATGACCTACATGTGCTGTGAGCATGTCCATACACACATGCACTGGGACAAGAGACTCTTGAGAAGTTTATGAGATGGATACCGATGGACCATACCCCACAGCTCTGGCCAGAAGGGTCAGGCTGTGGAGAATGCAATCCGCCCTTTTCAGCAGTGACCCATCCTTGCACAAGTAGAGACATTTCAACAAGGGAGTCTTCACGTCCAAGGAAATTGTTCAACAGAGAGAGGAAAAACTACAAAATATGGAACAGACATGCCAAGGTTTAGCTGTGACTCATTTGCTGCAAATTTGCCCCCTTTCTGGGCCACCAGGAAACAGCTAGTGATAGTCACATTAATTTCAGAAGGCTTTGCTGGCTGTTAGTCACACGTCCGTTTATGGGAAGGGTAAACTCCTTAAGCAACTGTGGCTTCTCTTATCTCCTCTTGCAGTTTCATGGACAAAGTGGCATCAGAGGTGAGATTCTGATTGGTAAGAAGGACAAACTCTTTGATGGAAATCTGTGGAGAAGGAAAGGGCTCTCACAGGAAAGAAATGAAAGCAAACAGTGTCACTACAAAGCCAAATCCTCTTGTTATCCTCTTGCCCATTGCCTTGTTGAACATATTGTATGTGTGTTTTCTCTTTGAGGCCAATTTTTATTTAATGTCACAAAGATGTGCTGCTTGGAGAGAGCATGAATCCTTTGAACGTTTAATTAGTGATGAGGGGGGTACTCTCTCCCTCTGCCTGCAGACTCACAACTCACATTTGGGTGTGCCAGATTCCCCATGCACTTTTGGGGATAAGAATGCCCTTGAGACGGTGAAATGAAAGCAAAGCAATCTAGGCAGCCTCAGATCTGTACCCACTTTAAGTTGCTGAGAAACAGCAGTTTAGCTATGCTGATTTTTTTTTTTTTTTTAATTGACAAAACCCTCCATCCTTTGATCTTTGAAGGGCATGTTTATCCAACATTGTTCTTTGCAGCTATACTGCTTCTGGTTACAAATTGTGAGAGTCATGTTCTGTTTCAATGAAACAATAGGATTTAATTATTAGCAGTCTTCAAAGACAAATGCAGGGCTCACAGTCATCTCTGATTACAAGGTCAGAGCAGCAGATCAGTAGCTGAGAAGCAACAGAGTTGAACAATCTTGTTTACATTATTCTGGGGGGGAAAAGAGTGCACTTCTTAATTTTAAATTAACTTTTCTTCAAATTTTCTGTATTTGTAAAAAAAAGCAATCCGCATATAAATCAGGAGCTTGATTGGATTTCTCTTCTTCACTTTATTCAAGGTTGGTTGTCCTTATGACATGCACGCACTGTGTTTGAATGCTAAATTCACTGTCTAGAAGTAATTCTGTGTCAGGAGATCAAACAAGGTGATCAAATGTTCATTCTGGGCTTTAAAGATGGGAAATAATTATCTGCATCAATTAAAAAACATAACAAATTCTGCTAAAAGAGAAAGGTACTGAGATACTCTACTCTTCTGAGTAGCTTAGTACAAAATTATGGTAGGCATGGCATTGTCACCCACACGGATGACAGATTCACGATTACTGGAGATTTTAAGAATAGGCAAAGTAAACAGCTTTCAAGAATAGTTTCAGAAGAGACCTTGTTTCTACTGTAAATGTGTGGGTGCAGACTTCTACAGTGAAACTTGACTCAGATTCTCTAGCATAAAAAGACTTTGCATGTCATCATAACCCAAGGAATATCAACTTCCATTGCTAATAATTGTAGTTCCTAATCAGTCATTTAGGCATACGTGTCACTTCAAGCACACGTGCTCAGTTTATGGCCCAGTGAGACCATTCAATTAATGATAAATCATCTTAGACAGCAATCTCTGGTGAGGTCTGTGTTTTTCCTGTGTCTATGTCTATTAAAGATAGAAGTAGTCTAGACTAAATGCCTAACTCTTGGACCACTAAAAAAGTGAAATGAATCTGAAACTTAGCCTGCAAATTGGTGAGCATTTCCAACTCATTTTTACTTTGAAGTTTTCATAGATAATCTGCTGATTCTCCTTCATTTTTTTCCTTTTTGTCATATCTTAATGAAACAAGAGCTGGAGACACCAAATGAGGAGCACAGAATACAAGCTAAAGCCCCCAAACAAACAAAGAACTATAAAAGACCCTTAACTCAGAAACAGGGCTATTTTAGATAAATATTTCATTTATTTGGAGCCATGCCTATGTAGTTTCCAGTTCTGATATTGAGTGACAAGTGGAAATTCTTTTGACCATACTGCTGTGGTAATAACGCAGGGTGAGAAGAGAGATGACCTCCCTAGATGGTGGCAGAGTTTATCATCCTCATCACAGAGCCCAGCAAGGACTTTGTCCACTAGTTCAGAGACCTCATGCTAACCTGATTTTCACCACTAAGTGTCACCCCCATGTTACTCCTTAAAGGATAAGTGAAGAGCAAGACCAGATACTTGCCTGGATAAACCTGGTGCAGAGTGTAACCACAATGAGGCTTAGAATCTCATGGGAAAGAAATGAGCAGAGTTATGCAAATCACTTCAAAGAAGTTGCATCTAGGGCAAACTTCACTTTCTGGGACCGGTGCCACCTAAGGTGTAAAGAACAGCAAGCATCAGGTAGAGAAAGTATTACAGCTTTAGAGCTCATGAAGTCAACTCAAGTACTGGTCTTACCAAACCTGACTTACCATGTGTCTACTGATTCAGACACATGCCTTCCCTCTGTGCGTTGATGAAGAGTTCTTAATTTATAACTTTTTTGGTTTCCATCTGAGAGAAACAGGAAACTGTAGGACTTGATGCACATCACAGAGAGAAGTTTTGGGAAGGGGAGGTGAGTTGTGCTGGCAGTGAAAGCCTCCAAAATCAGGTAAGATGCATCCCACAGTGCTTCCTTAGCTCGGCTGAGGGCAGGAGCAGAAGTCTAGGCACCAAAGTAATTTGAAGGGGAGCAAGATCTGATGTGTCTTCAGGTTTTCAAGGTGGTAAGTGGTTAGCAAAGGATTATTTCTAGATCATTATGTTAGGCACAGGTGCATAATTTCCACTGACATTAGCATATTTTCTCACTTCCTTTTTCATCTTTGGAAATCCTTGGACCTGTTTGAAGATCTCACATAGCATAGTGTCTTCTTCTGGGATTAGTCCCACTGACCTGGTGGGTTAGAAGAAATCAGGTTAAAGGAAATCAGGTAATTAAGACCCCAATCCGTTGAGGATTCTTTACTCATTAGCTGCCCAAAGCCTAGTCCAGCAATTAACATTATATTCCCAATACAACTGCTAGAGTAAACCATGCCAGGGAATTTATTTTAACATACTGACACTGTTCCTGTATTTCTGGCACCCCCAGACCCTGCACTTCTGTTTCAGGAAGTGAACTCCCCCAAATCAGAATTCATGGTTTAAGCTGTAATTCTGTGACAAAAGACAGGATAAAACTTTTAGATAAGCAAAATCCCCAATCATATTTGTTGCCATGAAATCACAGCTGGACAATGTCTGGGTTTTGCTTGGTCAGGCTTTTTCTTATTGTATATTTTGTCTTAGTGGACTCCTGTGACATAAAACAGCCTCATTCCACACAGCATCTCTCATAATCCCAGTCCCCAATGACATTATCGTATTAAAGATTATAGCAACAGGCAACATTACTGTTTCATACACTTTCAGTCATTTTCCCACAATGGTTTCTGATCCATTTTGTTTGTGATGGGCTTGCTTTGTGTGTGTAAGGCTATTGAATCTCACAGGGTGAATGATTATTCTTAGTGGATTAGACCAGGACACAGATCCATGTTCAATTCCTATCACACTGACGTGACCACCAGCAGATGAATCAGCTATGGCTTTTTTCCAAGCACTGAAATTCCTAAATCCCATTCATTTCAGTGCTCAAAAATAACATAAAATTTGGCTTTTGGGCACAGATCACCCTATGTAATTTTAAGGCTGTGATTTCCTAAGATCCCTCTCTAGTGCAGAAGAAAACAGCTAATTTCAGAGGACAGGGCAAACTATGCTTGCTGTATCCTTGGCCTGTAGAGGTGCTTTGTACCCTGGACGTGCACCCTCAGTCTGCTACATAGAGTTAAATGGAAATAAAATGGGCCTTTCTGTCAGAATTCATCTTCCCTAATTTTAGATGTCTGAAATGGGGTGTCTGAAGGTGGCTAGCCACCCTCTTGTAGTCAATGAGGAGACTTGATGATAGCTCATCTCACCTTAGACACCCGTACTGGGCTCCTTTTAGGCAGCCGAAGAGAAGCCAACTACATGCTAATTAATACTTAATTAGCATCATCCAGAACAAATTCATATGTAAAATACACTGCTCCGCCCGAAAAGCTTCAGTCTGAATAGGCATCAATATAGATGTGCAGTATTGCTTGTGATGGATAATGGGCAAAGCTATGGAGAAGCTAAATTCAAAACAAGGATGGATATGGGCAGAGAGCAGGAAGGAGGCAGTGGGTATATTTGCAGGCTAAAGATAATTGCTTTAATTATACCCACTTAAAAAAAAAAAAAAAAAAAAGAGAGAATCATTGCTGAGAAGATCTCTTGCAGGACTTTATTTTCAAAAACTAAATAATGATTTTCATATTGACTGACAAGTTTCATTAGCTGGAATTAGAGAATATTTCTAACATGCTCTCCTCTTCCCCATTCCCAAATATACTCTCCATCAGGAAACAAGGGGAACAGACATGTTTGAAATGCCTGTGTCAGCACCTCGATGGGAAGAGTAAAAGTGTAATTTCCCTGGAGACTTTAAATCGCTGCAAAAACTTACACGAATGATAGCAAACACCCTATAAAACTGAAGTGCACAGAAGAAAGGAATATCCAGAGATAATTTGGTGGAGGGGTGAATTTAGCCCAACAGCAAGCAAAAATCCAAGAAAACCTTTATCTTAGTCATAAAAGTAAAATGTGCACTCTGTCTAATTACAGTCACTTTAGGTTTTTTTATGGGGCTATTTAGCAAGCATCCGCTCGTGATGACGGACAGTTTATGCTATCCCAACAGCATCTATTTACGGCAGGGGTTAGGAAGAGATACGGTGCCAAACGCTGAGTAAATGTTTGCTGCCCTCCTGTGTACAACTGCAAAAAGACAAATGTAAAGATGCGACAGCCCTGGATTTGTCTCTCAAGACTTTCAGCTCCTGGGGGAATGGCTGGCGTGGAGTGCCTGTTATGTATTTACCCCTGATTTGCATTGGTGAATCATCCTTGAGTTGATCCAGATTTCTGCTAATGGATCTGGGCCCTTGTTCTCCCGCCATCTGCTTGTTGTATCCATCGCTTGTCATATATTTAGATACCATTTGTTGCTCCATGTGTGCAGTGGGGAAAAGGGCTGTGGGTGGAAGGCTGTTCCTCGATCATGCACTGCGAGAGCAGCCACAAGACGAATCAGTTCGGAGCCAGCACCGACAGCCTCTGAGTTGGCCAGACAGACCCGTGTTGTGGCTCACTCCCTGCATGTAACGTTGGGGGGACGGGTAGAAATTTCAATTGGGAGACTGATAAAGCAAAGAAATCAGCTGCCCAAGGAAGTCTTGGACTCTCCACCACTGCGGAAGTATTTTAAAAAACATCTTCAATTCACATTTTCTGTAACTGCTTAAATGGAGTTCATCCTCCCATGGGCAGCAGATAGTTGAGAGGATCACTGATCCTCAACCCTGTTCCCTGAGATTTGCTATGATTTTTTTCACAACACAATTAAATGAAAACTGAAAGTTTTGTGTGTTCATTTCTGACTGTGGGAATTATTGCACAAAGTTGCATGCTTACCTGAGCACAAATCAAGGTGTAGGGTTAGAATTTCTATGGTGAGAATTTGGCATGCTGCTCTTAGCCCTGCTTGGCAGTAAGAAGATAACATGAGATCCAGAAACACTATGCCAGGGAAAATGCCAAACCTAACCTCACGGACACCTTTTAGACCGTATTTAATCTATGCTACGTATTGATTTTCTGCATTTCTTCATCACATCAGTTATTACATTTAAATGTCACTGTCAGTGGCTATGCAAGTTGCTTTTATCAAATCTACATCTATGCCTCTTGTGATTATTTTTAAAAATTAATGTCTTACTACACAAAAAACAATCTAAGCAAAAGGATTTTGGAGTGCAGCAGAATAAACTCACTACAAACTAAGCGAACATTTCTGTATTAATGTACTTGTAACTCAATGCAAGCAAATTTCCTAGGTTTAAATTTTCCTTGCTTACTTTCTGACAAAAGTGGAAAATAATAAGAATAAACACGGACACCTCCCAAATGTTGCAGTACTGTATGCAAAACAAATCTCTTCTGTCCACCCTTTGTAGAGAATCAAACTTCTCCCTTTTGTGTACCAAACACATGGGGAATTTATTTTATTTAAGACAGCTCCCTTCTGCATGGTTTCAGCTTTGGAAAGTGAGAAGGTTTTGAAGCGTTAGTTCTCAAGATCCTGTTTGGGCAGCGTGAGACCAAATCTTGTTCTCAGCTGTGCCGTCCTCCTTGGCTTCAGCTGACTGATTTCAATAGGAAATCAAGTCATACAGGTGTAATCAGGGACAAAGAATAGCCCAGTGCAAGAATTCAACAGTCCCAAAATTACTTTTACAAGGATGACTGGTAAAAAACCCACTACATCTAGGGGCCCGGGTTTTCCTGCTTATTCCTGCCTGGTTAAGCTCAATGCAAGGGTTTCATCACAAATGTATCTAAAATGAAAATAAACCTAAACTTGCTTTCCTCCCCACCCCCCCAGGTCTCCAAAGCCCTGGGTTAGACGGCTTTCCTTTTTAAAATAATCACTTGCATGGCAGAGCTCTGCAAAACACCAAGATCTGGCAGTTTGACCCATGAATTTCCTTAGCCAAAAAGCCACTCTGTGGAATTAGATCAGGACAGAGCAGCATGACATTACACAACTGTTGTGTAGAGTTAAATAAACAGTCCGGGCATTGAATGCCATTTCTCAGATAGGACTAAGCTATAATGGTCCCGGCTGCTTTCGCGTTGGGTTTTTTATGGGTTGTTGGATGGAGAACCCAGCTGACAAAGACAAGTTTCCAGCTCCATCACATTTCCTATTCAGCTGCTTTGGCTGGGTGAGTTTGCAGGGCTCTGCTGGGGCAGAGTTATGCAGTTGACACTTTCTTGGCTGTGTGTCCCTGCAGAGGGAAGGAAAAAAGAAAGCAGGACTCTTGTGCCAAGCTTATTTGCAGTCTTGTCACATCATACTGGCACCTCTGCAGAAGAGAGGTCAAGGGTAACAGGGAGGAGATGGGTGAATGGAGGCACCAAGGGAAGGCATGGCAGTGCCTGTCTCCTTCACCAAGATCCTCATGTACATGCTGAGGTGTGAGGATGAGCTGTGAAAAAGCCTGAAGTGTACCCCCACTGCATGAGAGCAAAAGGGCAGGCCAGCTCCTCAGGCTATCTCCATCCTTTGGTCCCTAGCATGTCCCCAAAAGATATGATGACACTTCACTGGACTCAGAACTGTCAGGGATCGCCTCTACCTCAGAAGACTTCAGCCCCATGAAAAGAACTTGGGAGGCTGGCCAACAAGGGGTCAAAGAGACAAATCCCAAGTACTCATTTAAAGCTCCCTGGGCAGTCTGTGTTCAACACATAATTACAGGGCTGAAATCTCCAGCCAAACAGAGGTCCCACCACAACTGACATATCCTTCCTGAGATGGTTTTAGCTCTGAAAGACCAAGCCTAGCATCTTAGAGGACTCCTCTAAGGAGCTGTCATCTCACCTACACTGTCCTGAGCCCTGGTGCTCTCCTGTCCACAGCTTCTCTCTTCGCTTTGTCACTCCACCAGACACCTCACATGGCAGGCCAGGAAGCTGGTAGCTGCAAGGGTTGCATTGCACCAAGAAGGAGGCGAGGCTTCTGCCTTCTGCCACTGTTCTATGCCCTGTCATGTGTCCTGAAAGTTCTGCTGTGTACCATGTAGGGTAGCCTTAGGGACCCTCCATCGCTTCCTTGACGCATCTCTGGACACAAGGTGGTCTCACACACTTGTGGATGTGTTAACTGGAGGAATCATTATCTGTCAAAATGATGTTTGTCACAGTCTACTGTGGCATAAGTCTTAGCTTAGAGGTCCCAATGTCCTTAAATTAGACCTTATTTATAAGTTGTACAACCCTGCCCATGTAAAAATCCCCTTTCTTCACCTCACCAGAGAAAAATATTAACTTCTCTGATGTATAGTAGGACTTCTAACACAGCTCACCACTGGCTGCAAACCAGCCCTGTGAGCAGTGTCTCTTGGAAAAATTTCAACAGCAACTACCAGCTGATGGACTGCCTTCACTACGAGATGAACCCAGCTGGTAGCGTTGTTCTGATGTAGCTTTTGTTTGTAGCATGAACAAAAAATGATTGTACCACAGGCATGCAAATAGTATAAATTAGTCTTTTTGCAAATAGTGTAAATAAGTCTTTTTCTGTGGAAGTCGGCAGAACGATGCCCATTGAGAGGCTTTGTGTCCTTAGAGGGTTCATTTGAATTTGGACTTGGAGTTGTCTACAGGTTGCCAGGTTGCTAAAGACCTTTTTGGAAGCATGTAGCAGATGGGGAGGGGACAGAGAAAAGATAGGACATGTTTGATCTACTGTCTTCTCCTTATGGTCCTAGTCCTTCAGAAATTCCTGTATCACAGTCCATTATCTGAATTCCCAATTTGATGGTAACTTGTATGTCACCTTATGTCTTGTATGTCATCACTGCACAAAGGCACAAAAACTAGAGAAAACTGTGGTGGGCACAGAGGGCATGAATCCTATGATCATCCTCCCACAGCCTTAGTGCACATACAGAGAGGTGGATGTGAGGGTGGCCCTACCATTCCCTTTCTGGGTGATTTTGGACAGGCTACTTCACTCTGTCAGCCTGCCTTCTGTGGTCTCTTCATTGGCTCACAGAGTAGGAGAGAAGTTTTCCTATGGATATGAAATGCTTGGTGAAAAACAACTTCAGCACCCACTTCTCTAAAACAGGAGTCAGTCTGAGCAGGAAACATAAACGAGCATTTGGAGTGGTAGGAATAACAAAAATTGAACTCAATCCCAACCATAGGGAGAACTCAAATTGCAACCATGCAAGGCACAAGCCATCCAGATGGATTTTCCGCTCATATCTATAAAAAAGAAATGCATGAGAAAAATTTTGTTGGACATTTCTCTCTGCTTCTCTAAGCTATTTAGATAACACCACTTGCTCCTTGCCTTGTGAAGTGCTTTCCCCTTGGATTTTTCTCCAAGGCACCAGTGTTTCCACTCTGCTGTTCAGAGGAGCCTAGCATCTTTGCACACAGGTGTAAATGTATTTCCAGCAGAACCTGCCTGTATTGACCTTGGAGTACAACTGAGTGAAGCAAGCCTGAAATTTCCAGTTTGTTTTTATTTGCAGCAGTGCTCAGATTACAATTCCGCTTTGAGGGAACTTGTCCGTCTGCTGGAAAACTGTTCTGTACTTGATATGCAGTCTTGTTCAAGGGAAGAATTAAAGCATTGCTGTTCTTCTCTCAAGTACAGAAAAATGTCCATGGGAAGTCTTTCCTGGGAAATAGCAGCAAATGAACTCCAGGGAGTAAAATACTGCATTCAGTGGGCCAGCACATGCAATGCAAACCGAAGTTTTCCATCAAGGCATTGGAAGTGGTGATAGGACTTAAGCTCTCTTCTCCATTTGTCAACTAATTTGGGATAATTCTGAATGGGAATGAATAGAGTGACATGAGGAATTTTTAAATGGCTCAAAACTGTTGACATGGCTGCAGAAATAAGGAAGTTGGTTGGATATAAGAGGGATTAAATTGTATTTCTTTAGCTGCTGCCTATCTCGGAAGGAAACACTTCAGTTTTGTCTCCCTTTCTTGCCTATTCAGATGGCCCACTCTTTGCTGGAAGGACCTTTTGATATTTTGGGGTGTTGTTTAGCACCCACTACATAAAGGACATCAATCTTTCCTTTAAAAATGCCTTCCCACCAAGACAAGACACTGCTTGACTCTTGGACTGGTGTGGAGTTTCTCACCATGACAGGTAGGATTTTACCACTTTGAGAGTGATGGAACAGGGATGGGCCAGGTTGTTCCACTCATGGAAGAAGAGGGAGCAGGGAAAGACAGCAATATAGACCCAGGATGAATGCTGAAGAGATGGGTGGCTTCTCTCCGTGCCCCTGTGCGATGGGCACAATGACTGCTGCTGGGGGTGGCCACACTTCAACAACGGTCACCAGCCCAAAGATCCTGTCTGTGCCTTCAGCAGTGCTGCTTTCCTGCCTGCTTTGCCCTCTGGCCCAAAATAGTCCTCTTAACACTCGTCACTTCTGGATCCCTTTATTTTTGGTAGAGCTGAAAATAGGTGTATGGGACTCTATCACATCCACCGGGAACAGCCTATGGGGGTAGGTTGTAGTTGGAGGCTATTGAGATACTCAGTAGATGGCACAGTCACATGAAAACAATTCTACATTTTCTCAGGGTAACTCCTTCCCTTTCTATCTCGTCTCTGGCATGAACGAGAAAAAAAACCACAAAACAGGAGCCCTGGGGGGTGATATATTCCACAACCAACAGAAAGCAATGCCAGCATCTTCTCAACAAATGCTTTTTCCTACACACGGAGATCTTTCTTCTAACAACCAGTTGCAAATAGATTTTATTGCTCAATGGCTGGCTCAAGTAGACATTTAACAGGCTTTAATTCTTCATCAAGCTTCAGATTTTCCACCCGGGAAATCTTCCTCCTTTTCACACCCTTTCTTCTATTTTCCTTTGTTAAAAGCAGGACATGACAGTCTGCAGGGTGATGTCTATTGTTATAAGTTGAAAGATCTAGCACACTCCGGAGTCTGAGAGCATGAATGAATTATTAACATCCTTCCCCACTGTTCCTGGTAATGTATGCAACATTTGAAAAGGCTTTTCTTTTCGCTTAAAGCAGCATAGATATTAGCGGCTATTCAAAACAGCTTGGCAGATGCTGTGTTAATACTGCTTAGCCAGGGCTTGACAGGGGTGAACTTTGTATCTTTCCAGTTCAACAGGAGAAGCGACATGGTCCAGAAATAGAAGCAGCAGCACTACAGTAGTAACTAAACCGCTTGTCACAACAGCCGTGGTAATTTGTTTGAAAAGAGGAAGGTTACACTATCCAGTTTTCAACCAGAAAGGCATGGCTACTGCTATCTAACTTTTGTCAGATAATCAGGACAGTAAACTTACAAGCATAGTCACCTGTAGATCACTCCATGGCCAAAGGGGTGCTAGTTACCTCCAAAAGTGCTTTAAATCATTCTTCTATCGTATCTGCCCCTCTCCACTGAGTTTGTGAAGCCTTCTTGTCACAGTCTGCCTCCTCCTCCTTTGTGGCACCTTCTTTCATTACACTCCCAGCTAACGCTCTGCCCCAACTGTGGTTGTCCCCTGTGATGCTCCTCTGCTGACCATCCCTGCCTGTGGGGATGTTGAGCCCAGGGAGCCTGAGCTGGGACCTTTTCCTTTCCCACAGTAGTGGGATGAAAGCTACCAGCCTTATTCGTATGTACTTTTCTGCCAGTCTGCCAGAGGCAGTGAGACCACCCAACACCTACAGCATCTTCTAGCACATATTTTGAGACCACCACAGGATAATTGTCTCATACATCAAGAAAGGAGGAATTCAAGGAGACTGTTTTGCAAGGGATGAACACCAGTGCTAAACTGTCCCTAGCTAAAGAAAATACCACGAGAAAAAGTATCCCACGGGCTCTTATTTGCTCCTGAATTACTAGGTAAACATGATGTATGACAGAAGAGCAATCAGGATCCTTTCAGGGATGATTATTCTTGTTAATGAAGTCTGATTTCTTTCAGGTTTGTGTCATTGGCCTTTACATACTCCTTTTCCACAGTCACCTCTACTTTCTGCCCAATCCTCTCTAAGTCTCACTTCGCAAAATTCTCTTGCTCACCATATGGTGCCTTCATTTTCTTTCTGTGTCACAATGCCAATGCTCTGAAATATCACAGCTATTCTCATGTCCACCAGCTATTTAGCTACGGGCTGTGGAGAGTGAGTGTGTAAATCTGGAGATGTAATCACAACAGATAATACAAAGGACTTGGGTTCTTCATGCTGTCTGTTGGGTACCTTCTCTGCACCCAACTGTGAACACCTGCAGGGCTCATGGGTAACAGCTCTGAGGCTGCCACCCTGGTGCTAAACTTCAGTCCACCTTGCTGATGGGCTCAGATGTTAGCAGGGGAGGACTGACAGCAGATCTGTGCTCTGACAGGCAGAATATGCTCTCAACCACATTTCTGTCAGAAATAAACAGCTTAAAGGGGTTGAATTCCTCTAGTTTGTTTCTCTGCGAGAGACATTGTTAGCTGACCTGCTGGACCATAAACCTTCATTCCTCAGACTTTCAACACTTCAGCTAGCTGCCTGGTCAGAAACATTTCTGCTCCCTATGCTTTCCTTGTACACGGGAAACATTTGAACAGTTTGTCAAAAGAAGTGGTTGGGAGGAGGAAAGGAAGGAATCACAAGCCTGAAACATCTAAATTTATTTCTAGGCCATTTTTTTATGCAGAAAACCAAATCAACTCAGCAAGGCTGGGCTCCTGCTCTTGTTTCTCTGCTTTCAAAAGCAACCAGCTCCCACAGCATGGGCAGGACAACCCTCTGATAAAGCAGTAAAGTGTTGACTTCACCTGTGATTTCACCTTGAGTGCTGAATTTGTCAGGCTCATGAGGGCAACGCATCAGGTCTAAAGCTGTTGTGGTAGTGGAAGGAGCATGGTGACAGACAGCAGCTGAGAAGGGGATATCTAGAAGGTTTCTTACGCCACCATGTGCCATTGTCCTGCGTGCAACACCGTGATCTGACCTCTCTCCAATGGCATGACTATAAGGATCCAGTACGTTAGGTTGGAGACACGTAGGTCAAGATGAGTCTTGGTGCCAGGCACAGGGCGTCACAGAGCAGAGAGGTTGCTACAAGAGTCATGAAGCTATCCATGTGTGATGGTCTGTGCCTGTGACATGCTTCATAGGTCTGCAATTAGTCAGAGCTTCCCTCAGCAAAACAAAATGGGGCTCTCCTGTGCCCAGTCACGGCCAATTGCGCAACTCCAATACAGCTATTCTTAAGCAGAGACAAAATTATTCCTGTCCCCTTCAATGTCCGTGAAGATCCAGCTCCTTTGTCCTGAAGGAGAGCAACACTAGGTGGCACTGACTTCATTATGTGGAGTACTCCAAAGCCACAAAGATGGACAGAGCTGCTGCGTGTGGGATCCTGATAAACCCCATTTTGGGGCACCTTCAGCTAGGGGGTATCTTCTGCATCTTGTGGACATTTGGACTACCAGTATCACTGTAGTGCATTGTAGAGAGAAGAGAAGTTCTTCAAACATGTTTATGATTAAATGCTTGGTGAAGTCTCTGTGTACTTAAAGCTAATAACACATTTGAGCACTTAGTTAATCAATGCCTCACCAAGACTACTCCAGACATCAGGCTTCCTGAAGCTCTTTGGGGTTTTGTATCATGAGGACTTTGATATGGTCTTCTCGATGTAGCTTTCTTCTGCAGGATCAGAATCAATGGTTGTGAAAGACCTTAGCCAGCTACTGCTGCAGGTCAGGGTAAAGCACTTGGTAGACACCATTGCTTCAAGAGGACTCCTTGAAAGTGCATAAACATCATCTGCACATGGCTGTTGTGGAGACAGCCTATATGTGATGAAGTAGCATGAAGCTGTATGAGATCAGAGTAAAGATCTCATTAGTCACATTCTGTATCCAGCAATGGTCAAAATGTATACAGAAGAGGAAAACAAAGAACATCCTGACAACTTGCAGCTCTGGGCCTTCATCAGCTACCAGGATGATTTTGTACAGAAAGCCCTTATGGGGCTTTCCCAGCCCTTCCCTGGATATGTTCCATCACTTAAGTGTTACTGTCCCCTTGTCTTTTGGAAAAGCATTTCACAGCTGCACTTCACACTGCTAGAAGAAATATGTCGTCTTAATTTTCTGAACCAACTAGACAGTAATGCTATTTGATGCTCCCCTGGGGTTTAGTATTAAGAAAATTAGATACAAGTTATTCCCTGTTCCCCATCTCTAAGTCACTCATTGATCTGTATCAGATGCCCTCTCAGATACCTGTTTTCCAGACCAAAAAGTCCTACTGCATGTAATTGTTCATCATAAAGAAAAAAAAAATCTACATTTTAGTATTCTGTCACTCTCCCACTTTTTCCAGTCCCAGGATATTGTGCTCTCAGATGGGGAGACAGGACAGCAACATAAATAATGTCAGCTGAAGGTCCTGGAAAGATTTATATACTAGTGTAATGATGTTTTCTGTTATTTTTATATTAGCAAAGGCTATATAAAAGAACACAAATGGTCCTTTTCTTGACCACAATGATTTGTACCACAAACAGATGGCTATCATCTCATCTATCCAGGACATTGCAGATGAGCGATAGTTTGTAGGCAGACACCTATGATTGTCCATGGATCTCACTAGTCAGGGAGACAGATGTCTTCCTCCGACAGCGAGAATTCAGGTCGCAGAGAAGTCCTCAGGCCAGTGCAGCTCTGAAGCCTGCCTTTCCTCCCTTCTAAAGGTAGTAAAAAATCTCTTTCTAATTAAAAAAACATTTTGCTTTAGAAAAAAAATCAAGACAGCATGCAGAAGAGCAAAGCACTAGAAGTTCAGAGGAACACATTTTAATACCTAGACACAGATATACACAAGACAGTGATGCTGTGGTTCTCTGGATTTTGTAAATCCTGAGGGACTCAAATTTTTCAGACAGCCCCTTTCATCATATGGCCCCATATGTCTGGGACATCGATATTGTGTCTCATCAGCTAAAATTGCTTCATTTTCAGAGACACTGAGGGTAGGATTCATCCCACTTAATGTCACCTGTGTAGGTGTTAGTCCCCCTTTCCCCATTTATGATTAAAGAAAAATGTGGTCATTTTTAAGATGTGATTCATCTGACCTGTTTTACACATCTACGTAAGTCTGAGTTGAATGTGTTCTGGAAGTGCCTGTTTCTCTCAGAATAAAAATCTAAATTTGATCAGACAAATCCCATCCTTCATGCCCAACATCCCTATCCATGTTAGCCTCCCAAATGGTATCTGGAATCTCAAGAAAACTTAAACCAGGAGAAATTCACCTGCTTTTGTGTTATTTTAAGGAGACCTTAGATGGATTTGATACTCTTTTCCAGGAGCAGCCAGCTGATGAATGCAAGCTCAGTGTTGCCTAGGTTCAAGACAAAGAAGGCAAAGGAACTTGGTCACTGTGCTTGTTTCTGCCTGTAGAGATGGTGATGTCTAGCATTCAGGCAACTTTGTATGAAAGGTGGGGATCTCTGCTAAATCAGGTGGCAAGAATTTAGAGCATATGTGAACCAAGGCAGAAGAAGAAAGATCTTCCCATTTCTCCAAGGTAAAAATCTACACAAAGTTTCAGACAGCTGTATTGGGTCTGGCTGAGATGTAGTTAATTCTCCCCACAGCAGCCCTCATGGTGCTGTGCTGTGTATTGGTAGCTAGCAAACTGTTGATAACACACCAGTGTTTTGGCTACTACTGAGCAGTGCCAGCACACATCAAGGCTGTCTTTCCAACATTTCTTTTTCCCCAGCAGCAGGCTGGGGGTGGGCAAGATCTTGGGAGGGGACACAGCTAGGACAGCTGACCCAAACTGACCAAAGGGATATTCCATACCATATGATGTCATGCTTAGCAGTAAGAAATTGAGAATAGGGGAGGAACAGGGCGGGGGCATTCATTGTTTTTTTTTACAATGTTTGTCTTCCGGAGTAAGGGGCACGCTTACTGAAGCCCTACTTCCCAGGAAGTGGCCGGACATCGCCTGCTGATGGGAAGTAGAGAATAATCTTTGCTTTTTGCTTTGCTTCCGCGCGTGGCTTTTTGCTTTAGCTACATTAAACTGCCTTTATCTCGACCCACGAGTTTGGGGTTGTTTTTCTCCATCTTCCTTTCTCCCCTCCCTGCCTTGCTGAGGAGGCGAGTGATAGAGCGGCTCTGGTGGGCACCTGGACCCCAGCCAGGGTCAACCCATCACAACAGCTAAGTAGAATTCACAGTCTACATTCAGCTGTTAATGGGCTAAATGGACCCTAGAAATTCTAGGTTTGGCCCAGATTTTTCCATATAAGTTACAGCAGCTCTAAGTTAGGCTTAATGCTAAGATTCTTGGATGCTTGATTTAGTTCAATTAGTTCTGCAGCATGTGAACTGTAAGTATTTACACCAAAAATGGTCATTATAACAAGACTCTTAGAAGTCTTTACTCTAGAATCAAGCTGAGTGATGAGCAGGTCTTTGTTGTAGGCCTTATATAAGCATACAATAATAAAAATCCATGACAGATTCAACTCAGACACTCAAATCTAAATGCTTGAATCTGGAGCTGAATCTCCCCCAGACTGTAGAGATGTGAAGGCCCATGTATGCATTATGTTGCTAAACTACTTCTGTAGATAAGAAGGATATGGGGCACAGCTCAGTTGTGGGACTCACCTGGACTCCAGCTGCTGATCCAGAAGTGTGAAGGAATCCTAATGCAGATGCCACAAATGCCCTAGATTATCTTACTGCCTGGGTCACTGTGTTTAGGTAACTGGGTTGAGACCAGGAGACAATAGAGTCAACAATGACCAGCTGGGCATGCAAGCTAATTGTCTAAATAGAGGTATCTATCTAGGGCATTTGAGATGCCTTAAGTTATCCAAGATGTTGGCAGAGCCCTGGTAAATATAATACAAGACCTGGAAAAGACCTGTACCCATCCAAAGCGATAGCTGGAGGCCAGATGGGATGTGTCTAAAATGGCACAGGCCATGTGTGACCTTTGAAATCTACTTTAGAGTTATGTCGAGTCACTCTTTACGTTCTGCTGACTACCAGCACTAAATCTCCATGTACTATAGTGGATCCTGAGTATCCATCAAACTCATAGGTTGGTACTTGCACTATAGATCCCTAAAGTTGAACATCTGCATCTCTCAGGGTACCAAAGAGATATGCATTATCTCCTTTTGCTCTCCATATTATATTTGTTTGCTTTTCCAACATGGGCGGTTTGATCTTATTTCATCAAGATTTCTATGTGAAGAAAACAGTCTTCCCTGAAGAAAAAAAATGCTCCCCTCCAACACACAGGCACATCCTCTCAATGCTGATGCTTTATGTTGCACAGTAAAATTCTCATGTGTCACTGTTTACACATTAATACAAAGTACAGGATTAGGTTATAAAATGAATGTGCTGATTTCAGATCCTTTTGTCAACGTGGATAAATTACACCATATGTCAAGTAGTGGTAAAGCCTTGATGTAGAGCATTAATGAAACTATCCATTAATACCTAGGCACTATGGCTGAGAGAGAATAAACATTTGTTTCTTGATCATAGTGCATACTTCTCAAAAAGCAACAGCTGGAAATTAGCAGAATTAATAGTGCTTGGAGTAAGAAATGTTAAAGGAAACCACAGAGACAAAAAGCAGACTGAGATTTTAATGGCATTTTCAGCTATTTTTTTTTTTTTTTTTTTTAAACTCTGGGATATGCAATCCAGAACCAATCCAAGCAGGACTTGACATCAATCCCTCCTTGAACCAGCCTTTAGCCAGTGGCTCTTATCCACTGACAGATATATATATACACACATCCCCCAAACTAGTTCTGGCACAGTCCTAGTTAGGAGTGAGTCAGACCCTTTCAGTACAAGGGTTTTTCAATGTTTGTGAGCTACAGAGGGAAAAACAGATGCATTACTCCGAGACGTGGGCTAAACTACCACAAATTTACTATGGAGGATAAAAGGATAAGAGCATGTACACCTTAAGCAATACACAGATCCAACATGTGGTTCTGGCTCCAGTGTCACTGATGTTCACTTATTAAATTGTCCTTTTCCATTTTGCTGAAGCTTGAAGTCGACATCTCAGACTTATTTCCATTATCTGTTGGCTGTTGAACAGCTATTTCATTTCTTCTTAGAAATCTAGGAACAACACTGGGAGTCCCAGCTGTTAGGGAGGATCATCCACCCACACTAAAACGAAGATGATAAACTAAAAGATCAAACACCTTGGAGTAAAGTGTTCCTACCTGCTACCAGGAAAACCAGTGTTTAAGGGAAAGAAAACCACACATATTAGTAGTATTAAATTGAAGAAAAAACAAAGCTAGCATGTAGGTAAGAAAAATAGAAAGAGCCTAGGAAGAGCATGTTCTCTTTTTCCCAATATGAAGAGTAGGTGTCTTCAGATTTTGATGGTGGAATTATTTGATTTGTGAAATGCAGCACATCAGATTTGTGGCACAGCCTTCCCTACAAAGTTCTCAATTTATATGATGATGACTAATATTCCACAGGCTTGTTCATATTGCAATTAAATATATGGTCATACATGAGGCACAACACCTTTAAACTTATCACAGGCCTTGCCTTAAGTACATGGATCCCTAGTTCATGCTATCTACTTTTGCTTCTATATATATAAGAAAACATGACTGTGCATCAAGGAATTTACCTGTGCTCTCTTGCCACAATACATATTTTTTGCTGCAACAGTGAGTTCAGGCAATGGACTTGAATACATAGAAAAAAATCAAGAAGGTTGTCTTGAGTTAAGAAACAAGCATTATGTCAGGAAAAACCCTCTTTATGCTAATGCTCGGATTAGTTCCACACTGCACCGTGCAGTTTGAACCTTCTTTTCTTTGGAAATATCACTCAGGGACATTGCAAGTACCACCTTAAGCAAGTCAAAGATGATCTACGTGAGGATAAAAGTAGATGTCATTCAGTGAATAATGTTCTAAGAAACTTTAATCTTTTACCCTGACGATCAGAGGTGGTGACTCAGACCATCAGCCACCCCAGCTGCAAACCTGGATCACCCTCCACAAGTACTTCTGGTCTGAGGCTGGAGCTGCTTTTCCAGTTCACACACTGCACCGAGCAATCCATGTTCAACTCAAACAACTGCTGAAGCTATGCAGCCCCCGGGGCCAAAACTACTTAAGGTAAATCGGTTCCTGACACTGCCTTACTCTGCTCTCTTCTTTGTGCCTCCGTAGCACCTTTTAGAATTCAAATGCTTCCATTTGACATGATCCTCTCATCTTTCTGAGGGTTAGGCTCTGCTATTACAATCCTCTGCATGTTGTATAATTACTATAACAGCTCCCATCGGGCTCAAGTCATTATAACTGTCATTTGATTAGCTTTTTGTCACTGAGTCTTTTAAAGAATGACTGCACCCTTCACATGTAACATATGTTAATTTATTTCCACAAACATCCAAGTGTCTCTCCTCAGTTTGACAGTGACTTGATCAGATTTTGTGTTTCTTTTGCACATACTCCCATCTTCTAACTGATGTCCAGATGGAAATGATGATCCCATGCCTGATCTCTATATGCCGATCCACTTCCTTCCCTATAAATACAAGTTATTGACCTGTGGGAAGCAAGTGCCAGGTTTGCCTATGGCCTGGGCTGTTGCGGTCATTCGATTTTATATAACATTTCCTATCTGAGCAGCTGTTACTAAAGAACAATTTGAATTAGTTCCCTGATAGAAGGAAAAAAAAAAAAGAAACAGCACTAATAACCTCCAGCCATCACTGCTCAGCCTTGCAGCCCGAGTCTCACACCATGACATTGTGACAACCACAGTTTGGTAGAAAGATGATACAAAACTAACCAGATGGTTAGGACATCTGGTGGCATTTCCACCAAAGGAAAAGAAAAGAACTTGCAAAGTGACTCAGTGACTTTGGAGAGTCTGTAACTGTCCAGCCACTGATGTTTCCGTTACAAATAGCCAGAATGGATTTGCTGCTTTGCTGCGTCCCATCACACTGGTGACAACCCCCAGCGTCACAAATACTCATGTCTCAGGTACATTTGCTGTTTGCTCTGCAATGTGTAAGCATGCTGCATCAGAAAAGGGGAAATGCAGCAGGGACTTACAAAATGGTCCCTGCCAAACTTTCAAGCCCCCAAAGGGCTGAAGAAAATGGTTCCTTTAACTTTGCTCGCTGACGTGGATGAGTGAGGTGGCAGCGGGGAGGGTTTTCATGATCTGTTCGGCTACAGAACAAAAATTGTGGCTGCTTCCTGTAAAGCAACCGTCTGCTGAGGTAAAACATGACAATTCGTGCCCACTTCAAACACTGCGTGCTCCGTCCTGGAGCTTTTGTTTCAGAGACCCAACAGTAAGTCTGGGTGGAAATAACTAAATTAAATTACTAATTTTGTTTTCATTGACATATTTAGGAGCAAACTTTGTCTGCACATCAGGCATCTCAACCAGTTACCACCATTTGCTGTCTAAAGAAAATTTTGAGGATAGGAATTGTTCTTCCCTCTGTGACCTCTGTCATGTAGAGTCTCAATAAGGAACCAAGTACAGGGAAGGACCTAAAAGAGTCCTTAGAAAGCCAAGGAGACATGCAAAGCTATTTCTGCAGTAGTGAGTTGAGTCAGTGCACCTTCTCTGTCCCCAAGCCCAGTGGCATTGCCTGTCTGGTGTCTAAGCCAAGATAGACACACAAAGACAGACCAACCTCTCACATCCTAAGCCAGCGTGGAGAAGTTATGTTTGGGACAGTGAACAGGTCTACCCAGAGCTGATGGTTAGCAAGTGTGGTGGGAAGGGTGATCTTCTAGTCTATATGCTGTAATAATTACAGAGACCATGCCTGTGTGCCTCTTCCCCGTGACGAAAAGTGATCGTATGCCAGACCATGCTTATTTATCAGCACAGAGCCATCACAGAGTGGTTCATCAAGGAGCTGAATTTCACCCATGAAAAGAAAAAAGAAAGAAAAAAAAGACTGAACATTCCTTTTTCTTCAAGATACAAACAGAAGCTCTGAGTTTCAGGGAGTTGCTTTGCTCCTGTTGTCTGTCTTTCTCTTCCAGAGCTGCGAGCCACGCATCAGGGAAGGTTGATGCTCAGCCCCTGCTCTGCTGTGATCAAGGGGAGAATCCCCCAAGACGGAAAAGCTTGTAAGTGTCCTTCTGCAGGAGGAAAACAGCTGCATTTGGGTGTCACATTTTTCCACCTCAAACCAGCCCCTGGTGGGCCCAGCAGATAAAGCTTTGCCGCAAGCTGCGATACAGCTCGTGTGACAATTTTTTCTTCTGAGGACCCGAATGTAAACGTTTGATACACGTCTGGTTTTCTAACCACAGAGACAATATCTTCTTCCTCTGGGCTCCGTGGGGAGGCAGAGGCTGGAGGGTTTCTCACTATTCCCTCACCTCCCCTGACTCATTCACCCTCAGAGATGCCTGGGCAACAGGAAAATAAACTAGAGCAGAAACCTCCTGAGCAGTTAGTCTGTGGTCTCTCAACCAGTCCCAGCTACACTGTGGGGCCGTGGTCCTTGGGGATCTGCAGTATTCCCATGCACAGCTGCCCCAAGTGCCAGTGAACTCACATCTGGGGTCTACCTGCTGGTTTTCATCTTCCCTCCCATGCCTTTACCCCAGGGAAAGGAAACACAGAGCAGGGAAAGGTATTGGGGTCTGACAGGTGCTACTGAATCATCAAAAACAGGGTAAAAGAAAAACAATAAAAGTGTGTACCTGTACATCTATGCTTTTTTTCACTTGCCACAGGAAATAGGCATCAAAGGGCTGTTCTGAGGCAGCCAGAGTGAAAGGTGAAACAGATCTGCTCTCATAACCAATGCACTTTGTGATTCATGATCTTTTGCTTTTCCTAGAAGGAAAATCAAAGATTATGGTACTTGTTTATGAGGAAGCTAAAGAAGAATCAGCCTCATGGAGGCCTGGTCAGAGAATTTCAACCCAGTGGAAAAGTCAGTGATTCAGAGCCTCCCTCAGACCTGTGGAGATCCAAATCCATTGCTCCAGATATCCAGGAAAGGCACTGCCCCATTAGGCTACAACCAACATATGGGATGAGGGGCAGAATGCCTTCCTGCTCCTGCACCTGATCCTGGACCGCATCACAGCATCTCGTCTCAAAGTCTTCCATAGAGAGAAACAAAACAGCTAACAAAGTAGCCCAGATCGTTTATTACATGCAGGGACTCAAGCTGTCATGCCCAGTTTGGCTGTGGCCATATCACACAACCAGCTCTTGAATGTTCCTTGCACAGAGGCGCCAGATATTTCATTTGGTTCTGGGAATCTTGCTTCCAAGGGAGTCTTGCAGAGTGGAAATGAGAGGTCACCATCACAGGAGGGAAATTTACTCTCAGCCTCAGGCCCAGGTCCCTCCAGACATTTGCAGTCACCGTTCCAGGTGGTGCCAGTTCAGTCTAACGCTGAATAGGATGAGAGACGGTGACCAAGGCTGGTCAGTGGGTTAGCAGAAGATGGAGACATGGGGTCTGGTTGATGAGTGGGAGTTTGTGAGGAAGACAATGAAAGGAAAAACTGGAATGGCCAGAAGTAGTCAGCAAAGAAACTGCTGTCCCCCACCCCCTCCAAAAAATAAAAAAAAAGTTAAGATATTGTATTTCTGCTTTTCCAACATGACACATTGGGACTTCAAGCAGCCTGTTTCCTCTCAAAAGTGGAGCTAACTGCAAACACTAACAGGCAGGGGGTTAAATACAGGGGAAATAAAAGAAACCGCTGAACCTGGGGAGGAACAAAACATTTCAGCCTGACTTAAAGCAACTCTGGGTTGCTTTGTTGACTTCCAGAGAATACCCCTCAACACCTTCCTCCTCTGAAATCCTCTCACTTTTATTAACTTCATCTACCGAGCCCAGAAATTAATGACTGCCCTAGCTCTGTCCACATCTTAATTCGAGCTCCTTTTCCTTGCTGCTGGGGAGGCAGGAGAGTATCTGCAAAGTGAAAGCTCCCCTGCACTCCAGCCTTGGTTCTCAGAGAGTGCGGATGAGGGAGCTGCCCCCAACACGACCAACACGGTATCCCACTTGCTTGAGTGGAGGGAAAGCTGGGGTTGGTTGTGGTTTTGTTCAGCATGCAAAGCCCTGCTCCTCACTGTTGCACCATGTCACCGCAAGCCATGCAATAAGGAGAAGCTTTGGAGAGTCACAGGGTTAGCCTGGGGTGCTTTGGCAGAGGTCATGACTTTGGAAATCAGGTTATTGTGCAGAAGACATATGTCTTATGTGCAGCAATCAGAAAGAGCCAGAGACAAGATAGCTCTGAGAGGTCCTCGGAAGACGTTTGTTCAGTAGTGACTCAGAGCTAAGTAATCCAGCAAAGATCTACCCACTACAGGTCCCAGTTACAGCTGCATGCCTGGGTCCACCAGGCTCATAACAAAACCTCTTAGAAACACAGTTCTGCACATATTCTTTTCCCAGACCCATATGTCTGTAATAACAACAGTAGAGTGATAACAGTAACAAAAGTCAGCACTAACAGAAAGCAGAACTTTAAATGATGAAAAATATTCATTAACTATCAAGGTTTGGTTAAACAGTTCAGTGAGATTCTGGAGTCACTGGCCTTTCAGATCTCCTCTGCAATAATTGCACTGGTGGTGGTGGTGATGTTGGTGAATACTTGTATTGCAGGAGGCTAACGTACATAGTTCTTGTGGGATGTGGTGCATATTGAAAGGTTGCTCGTATGCAAAAATCAGCCAGATAAACTGGTGGAATAAAAATCCATGAAGAGGTATTGAATATAAAGCCACTACTACAGGAAGTCTATGAACAGCAAGTCTTGCTCTGACCTACTACTGGTTTGACGTGCTCTTACTTTCATGCACCTTCTTGGAAGTATTTATGGGTGTCTTATCTGTATTACTTCTGGGCAGGTAATACTGGGACTTTATAATAAATCTGTTCAATTTTGAAAAGTTTTGTGAAGGCTTGCATCCCACCTTGGGTAGATACCATTACAGGGTTACTTTCTAGTTGGCTATTCCAGCTGTCATATCATGTCCGTGGAGACATTTGGATATGGCCTTGAGAATGAGGTGATTTACTGGCACACTTATTTTTCACAGGTGTTCACCTAATCTAATATTACTGTTCCACAGAATTTATATAGGCATGTGCTATACTCTTGAAATCAAATAGCAATCTACATTAACTCTGTGGTACACTTACATGGGATGCTTCTAGGTCATCCTTGGCCCCATAGACAACCCAAAACTGCAGGCAGGCATGGAAACACCAGTTGCCACTAGTGTTGATGGCACTGGAAACCCCTTACTACATCCTCAGTTGTGCATGGGGCTTCATGATGTCAAGTTCAGGTGTCACAGTCCTGGCTGTGCTCTGAGGGAATTGTGTCCCAGTTTTATCTTGATGCTTCCTAATCACTTTGTCAAGAGTTAATTCTTAATCTGCTGATACTTTCTCTTTCTGACTTTTTAGTTCCTGATTACCATCGCACTCTGATCTCCTATCAAGGGATCTAGCCTCCCACAAAGCAAGAATTTCTTTTCAATCTGAGATTGGTCATAAAGTCTTCTATGTTTTCAGCTTCTTTTGATAATAGCTGTTTTAAAGCATCGCTCTCACATATCTCATCTTGATGTGGAGTGCAGTACTCCTTCCATTCCTGCTGCACACTTTCACAGTTAACTTCCTCTGCCTGAGTTAGCTGAAAAACATTAAAAGCATAAAGTGGTTTACAGCCAGCTGCTGTCAGAAATCAAGCAACCTTCTGACTGTTTTCCTTTCTGCGGCACAATTAACGTGGTGATACAGTATGAAGCAGTGCCTCTCCTCTCTCACTAAAATTGCAGTTCGTTTAGGGTTCATAACTGGGCTCATCTTCCAAGCAGTGTATTACTTCTTGTCATTAGTTTAGTTTACTCTTTATACCATAAAATATTCATTTATCACTCCCAAGGAGTGTGCCAGGGCCCCACTTTTTCAGGATCTGAGTTTCAGCTATTTCACGTGGTGCAACTAGGGTACTTTCACACATGAGAATTACTGTGCAGTAGCGTTATCATACATTAGCTGCTCCTGATTAATTGTCTGTGTTTCTATGTTTTTCAGTTCATGGTAGCTTGCCATACCAGAGCTTGCCAAGTGCAAAGTTCTTTGTTCCCTTTATTTAGGGGTAAGCTAAACAAAGCTACCTGAGGTGTCTTGCTCATACATGGTGGTTTTCAGTAAATGTGACGTGGCTACATCTCCATTTTCATCCTAGGAAGCAAAGAATATTGCTTCCAGGATGATGGTTCCCGTTGTTGGTAAAAAAATGTGTAAAAGTCACTTGACATATTGATTGGCTTGTTACTGTTTTGTAAATGAGATTCATGGCCCGACTTCTGTTGCTATGTATAATACACATGTACATGAGATTGCCACTGGAAAAATGTTTAAGCTGCCCGCCAGCCCTGTCAGCAAATAAATCAAGGCCTGAAAGGTTCTAGAAAGTTTGCAAAGCTGAGGAAAGTTTCATTCCTTCAGGCATCTTCCAGTTCCTCAATGCCTGCAGAGTTAATCTGCACAAGGATTCATCTCCAGCACCTTGTCCAAGACCAGATAAGCTGCCAGCGTTTTGGGAAGCTTCATTTTTGGGTACTTAGCATAGGAATCCTAATAAAGCCTCACTTTCAGGGTATGACACTCAGCCTTTCATGAAGTTTTTCCCTATCATATATTTGCATGTGGGCACAAAAACCCATCAGCAGCTCAAAGGATTTCTGGAGGTCCTAAGAGGATTGCTGGGTTTTCCTTCTTCTTGTCTTGAATACCCAGGGTTTGAACTCTGTTTCTACAGACATGTTCAGCATGAATTAATTTGGCTTCAGGTGAACATGTCTCTGACATTTCACTGCCAATCTGTTTCAATGCCAATTTAAATATGACCTTGGTGTTGGTGATCATTTGATGTTGCTGCTTCTTCTCTAGTGCCCATCTTTCTGAAATAGAACATCAGCCATGATATTCAGATCAAACAGGAGAAACTCCTTCCTACCATTAGGAGGGAAATTTTATAAAAAGTTCAGTAAGCAAATGAGTCGCTTAAACACTGAAAGATTTTACGTGCACTGCCCCTTTTTCTTATTGCACTGTGGAAAATGCATGTTGTAACCAGTCTTGGGATTTTGAACTCAGGATTAACTCCCCACAGGCTAACAGCAAACTTTTGCTAAGCTAGCCGTAATTAAAACTTGTTTTCTACAACATCCAAATGTACAGTCTTCTAACACCTTTGTTTTCTATGCCGTTGTTTGGTCTGTGACTCAGATGCATAATTTCCATTAAATGCAACGTGGGTTGAAACCTTACGTAGCCCACTGAAATGAACTGTCTTTCTCATCTACGGTAATTGTTCTTGTTTGTGCTGTACAAAAATATTTACAGAAAAATATAAGCCAAGACTCATAGGTGGTGTAAGTGTGTGTTCAGAGAAATCATAAAATCACAGCAAAATAGGATCTCAAGGACTACCTCCTCCATCATCCATTCCAGGGTGGGATCAACTCTACCTATTTCAGTTCTCTGTATAAGTTTGCTTAATTCCTCATTAAAATCTCAAGGGTTTGTGCATGTGCAAGTTCACATGAGTTGTTCTTAAAACCTCCGGTGATGGAGCATCTGCAACGCACCTGCGGCAACCTGTTCAGAGCTTCTCAGTTGCGGCCGATGAAGCATTGCCCCCAGCGTCTGCAATAATTCCCCACTGTTGCAGTTTAAACCCATTATTGGAGGTCCTGTTCCTATCATTAGAATCAGTGAATACATACCACAGCAAATGCCCTTCAGAGTTTTAGTGTTATAATTGCCCTCAGTGTGGATCCTTTTTTACAAAGGAAGACTATATAATAAGGCAACACTTTTTCCCCATAAATGCTTACTATCAAAAGGGAAAGGAGGGAGAGAAAAAGTAATACTCCAAGAACGCCAGAACCCTGAAAGACAGCAAGGTAGTGTACTATACACTACCACATATTACTTCTTGTTTAATAGCTCTATCCTGCAAACACTTGAACAATTTTGTTCCAGTAAGCTTGTGGACACATAAATATTGGCAACATTCATTCATAGAAACATCTTTCTTCCTTCTTAAATTTTATGGGCTGTTCATGGGCTCCAGGCCTGATTTATAAGCCCAAACAACTGAAGTCTGAATTGATCCTCATATTTCTGTATAAATATGCTAGAAAACAACTTTCTCTTGAATTATTGCATTAAAAAAAAAGAATTATATTCATATTTACTCAAAAACCTACATGAGTAATAGGTTACCAGGATATGCCTTTGTCCAGCCAATTTTAGAGATTACATCATCTGTTTTATTTTGGCATGTCATGCTGTCAAATAGTCTTCAAAAAATTCACATTTGAGATCTGCCTCAAACATAAATTCTCTTTAAGTGGTGCATTTCAGGAGCCTGTTAAAAAAACCCAGGGTCCAATAGGTTCTAGAAAAGTTCAAAAGAATGTACACATGCATATATATGCATACACACATATGTGTGTGCATATATATATATATAAATTTTTTGCAGTTTGAAAAACAGATTTAGCCATAAGAAGTCTATTCACTGTTTTTCTCTCTGTAATGGAAAAGATGAGTCAATCACTTACCCAGTGCTTGGGCCTGAATCTCTTCTCCCCAAAGCTGGCACAAACAGAAGTAACCCAAATGAATTATTTGGAGTTACACCAGCATGAAAGCAGAGCAACTGAGAGAAGAATAATATTCCTCTGTGCATGAAGCTGAAGAGGTTTATTTTAGTTTCATTTATTCCCAGGCTTTTCAGCTGGAACACTTATTTTTTCAACTTCCTATAGTGTAACTTGAAGCTGTTATAAAAACTCCTCTATTCTTTTGAAAGTCAGGCTTTCTTCTTCCTTTGTAACTTCCGTAACCCTTGACTTTCTCACAGAAAATGTGCTTCTCAAAGATTTCTCACAAGAGTGATTGATTTGACGTTGGTTTTCAACTTGATTGTATTTTGCGTGACAGGGAATATAAGCAATACTGACCTAATCTTTTCACCCGAGGCACGAAAAAAAACCACCCCAAAATTGTGAATGATTTGCATTTGCTGCAAATGCTTATCCATAAGATCAATTTTATGGACTTGTTGGCCCCACATCCTGAAGGATCTGGGAGCCGTATCTACATGGCTTTTGCATAAGCCCAGCTCTTTTTTCTCCAGCCTGTTTGGATCCAACGCAGCCCAAGCAGCCACAAGATACCTAGAGCTCAGCTCAGTCTGAGCACCGTGTTGTTACTTTGCACAGTGGCAGTTCTCAAAATGACCACTGTCACATTCCTCCAGTTACATCCCTGCATCATTTAAGGTTTTTCTTGTGTGGCTGAGATATGCCCACTGTGTGCACCATTTGCAGCACCACATAAGGGTAAATCAGGGAGAACAGGTTATAACACAAACCTTTGCTGTATAGCTGCAAAGATCCTTCTAGCACTCATTGTGATAATTGCATGATGGCTCTATCATCTTTCACTCTATCCTCAATTACCCATCACACTGCACCCATGGTCCACATCAACATTGTCACCTCAACATATATGGACCAGATGATACTATTTGCAAAAAAAAAGTGGAAAGAAGAGCTGGAATGAGACCTAGGCACATCCAGAACTGCAGGTCAGGCTTAGCTGGTGGATGAAATTAAAAAATCTTTTGACAACCTTGTGACATATACATCTGGCAGTTGTGAAGCCAAGGCTTGGTGCCCCTCAGGAGCTCACTCCCAGGATAAGCATCCAAGCTGAGCCAAGGAGATGTGGGAGCTGGGGCTGGCCAGCTGCAGCCCTTCCATCTCATTTCAGTTCAGATACGTTGCACAGCAGACACAGGAAATCGCTACCCAAGAACACAAACCAAAATATACACGGATCTTTAGTTTCATTTTAGCAGTCCCAAAAGGCAGTTGTTTCTCATTAAAAGTATGATATCCAGAAGGCTGGAAAGAGGAAGGCACCTTTAAAAGAGTCAGAGTTTACAGAAGTCTAATAGATTATCCTCCTATCACAAGGCAAGATCAAACCTACCCAAGACCTTTTCAGTAAATGTTTGTCTAAGTTATTTAGGAAACAAAAAGAAATAACGGAGTTCCCATCCTTTCCCCATGAGAGCTATTCCAATGTATCACTAGTCTTAGGATTAAAAAGCTTTTTCAGTGTCTAAACTAATAATATGTGATGAAAAGTTCAATATGATTTCTTAGTCACAAATTCTACAGATGTCTCTCTGTAAATATTAGCACTAAAGTATATTATTATTATTATTATTATTATTATTATTATTATTATTATACTAAGGTTATTTCAATTGCAGTGAAATCTAAAGGTCTCAGTTAGGGTCAGGACAAAACTGATCAAGCCATCAGTTCAAACCATCAGTCAAAACTGTCAGTCAAATTGCAGCCATCAGCCTAACCCAACCAATCTGACCTTGGAATACCCTACACAACCAAAGGCAAGGTCAGCCCAGGAAGCCATTGGGGAGATCTTTCTTAAAAAGCAATGATTCGGAGAGGGATCACAAAGTACATGCAAATGTCTAACCCAATCAGCCATTCCTGCAATTTCAGGCCAAAATGTCTTGTCCTCAGGAGACACAGAGAAGAGATACACCTCTTTCTTTGCCATTATTATTGGTGTATTCAAAGGCTGTTGGCAGATTCTGTTTTGCTGCTCACTTCTCTTGATCTAAACATCCCTCAATGGCTTCCGTCCTTTGACATGGCCATGTTCTCTACACCCTGATCCTTGTTACCATCCTCTGGCCTCCTCCCCAAAAACCTCAGAGCCCACCTGGCAGCCACAGCAGAGAAGATAACCTCTAGATGGTCCAGCCTTTAAATACGGGCTTCCCAGGCCGCAGTAAACCATCAGATTTTCCCTTCACATGGAGTCTGTGTTCAGTGGGACTTGTCCACTGCATCCCATCTGGCTGTATTTTTACTGTTCAAGCAATAAACTAAGCTTTAGTTGAAAGCATTTCCCTAATACTTTGGTTTCCTCTTCAGTTCCTGTCCCCCTGTTTTATTTTGTTTAATTTAATATCTCAGGATGATTCAGAAACCCAAGGGGATTGCAGCCACCGGGATTTATTTGTTGCAGCAGCCCTGGAGTTGACACAAAGCATCAAGCTGTATGTTGTGCTGTGTTTCAGATCTTACCATCTCTTCCTGCTTGTTGCTCTGTTTCCACCAGATATTCCCATCCCTGGAGCGGAACTGGCAGAATGAATGGCAAGACTGGTGCTGATCCTGTGAAATCAGTCCTCTGCAATGCTTTAAACTGCTCCAGCAATCTCTGTAGTTAAAGCCACTGGTCAGCTGTGGGGGAGAGCGTTAAAACCAGACAGAACTGTTAACTTCTGAAATGTTTATAATTCAGATCCACAGGCCTAAAGTTTATCAGCATGAGAATGCCACTATGATACTGTTGAAGTTGAAAAGTAGACTCAATAGAGTAAAACTAGTATAAATTTTCAAATGGACACTCTTATTTTGAGGCAGGTAATGTCTTGTAGAGTAAGTCCATGAAAGCAGGTTAAAGGCAAACCAAAATATATCAGCCTGTCAAAGAAAGAAGTACATCTTCCCCGCAATTTGAATTGACAAGACCATATTAGATTAATTAGCTTGGTAGTCAACAGTGTTGCACATTTTTTAATCTTTGCATTGAGCTTCTCAGCCATGTTCTTTTCTCTCTTAAAAAAGAAAAAGCGATGTTGGGGAAAGATGACAAATCTTGTATGACTCCAGATAGCAGCTGGAACATAGATAAGTTTCTACTTACAAAAACCTTTCTCCAAAAGACTTTTAAGCTGGGCTTCTATATCCACAACTTGGTAATTTTTTTTCCTCCCTAAATCTATCTATTGCTCTAATAAAAACTTTACCTCTCTCTACAAACCTCATGTTACTGATATCCTCAGGACATCAGGGCTACAGAAAGACTCCCATTAAAAAGTCAAATGAATAATACATTAAGGAGGATTTCTCTGTAAACATGTCTTTCATGTCTAGTGTTTACTTACTTGTAAAAATACATGAGAGAGAGAGAGCTTTTCTTTACAGCTCAAGAAAGGTGCAGAGAAGGATGACAACGATGATAAAAAAGTGTGGAATAGCAGCCCAAGGAGGAATCATTAAATAACCTTGGACTCATTTCCAGGCTGAAGAAGTGGCTGAGGGACTAAGAGAAAGGTCTATCACACTTGTATCCGTCTCCTAAATGGTTTTCTGTTGTTTGACATCAAACTGACAGACTGCAAGGAGCATTCCCATAGAGGCTCTTGTGGCTCTGCAGGTGGTGTAAAATGAAAAAGGGACATGGAATAAGCTGAAGGTGTGGGCTGCTGCTTGCAGGCTTAATGTCCACCAATATATCCTCATGCCACATCCCAAGGTATACAACATTTGCTGTCAGGTTCCTGCTATGAAGTACAACTCTAGCAGGCTCCACTGCAGCCTTATGGTCGTGACCTTGACCTGAAAACAAGACAATAAAGGCACGGAGATAATAAAGACAATGCAGATAACAGAACAGTCTCAGAACCACGGGAACATAAGACGTATCATGAAGAAGACCCAGGGCCAAGTGCAACATAGTGTGGATGTAGCCAGGAACCAGTCCCGGTCCTGCCTTTGATTTAGCAAATATAGCCACTGGTGCAGGATCAGGGATTAATAAACATCTTTAGGTGTTTTTCCACACAGCAATAACCTCAGTGAGACCAAAGGCCAGAAGGGACCAGATTCTGATCAAGACCTTCATGGAGGCGCAAGTAAGGGCAGTCTACAGCAGAAAACTATCTTTTATTTCTTGCCCCATCTATGATCTGAACACTCCCTTCAGATGCTGAAGTTGACTCCCAGTTCCTTCGTCCAAGTCACCTCTATCTTTCAAACATTATTCTCCTGTGTTTCTAGCCACCTCTGGCTGTGCTAAACCATTTTGGCTATGCAAACACTTTGGTTCCTCAAGACAGACCTGTTTAGCTGATTTTTCTTTCAATCCCCAGCACACTGTGCCCAATGCCTTAAGGGGACCTGTAATCCTGCAGCAATGGAAACAATTATTATAATAATTAAATCAGTGTTTCATTTCTCAGAATAGTCTTATTTTGCCTGGCTGTTCGCCTACAAGGGCATTCGTGGGATTTACTGCAGTGCTGCAGGTTGCTGAGGGAGGTGTCTTTGCTGTGTCCCAGCCTTACACAGCAACACTTCCTTTGGAGTATGTGCTCAGTGCCTTGTCTCAGCCTTGTTTCACACAGCAATAAAGCTTGTGGAGCCATGCCTTGTGTCTGTCCCTTGATCCATACCTTTGGGACAGTTTGTAGAAGATCGGACTGAGGGCTCTGAGTACTTCACATCATAGAAAGACGAAAACGGTAGATGATGGAGACCCATCCCCACATACAAAGGCTGCAGTTGTAAACTCAACCCTTATTAGACCTTGGAGGTCTAACACCTAATACAGGAAAAACCTCTGTGCTGCTGCTTGGGGCCTGCAGGTGAGCGAAAGAAACCGGTCCCCTGCAGCAAATCCACAGGTAATTCATGGAATTACTTCTTTCTTCCTTAATGGTCGTCTTGGAAATAACCCACCCCAGCGCTGCATTCTCCTTCTGTGGAAAAGGTGGAAACTGAGGCAGGGAACTTGCTCTGTGTTGTTGAAGCAAAGAAGACCCCAGATTTCCTGAGCTGGGTGCTTTACCCCTCCATCACACTGCTGTGCAACAATTTAAGCTGTACGATTGCCAGCTCTGCTTTCATGGGACAGTGGCTGCAGGGTGTGGTTCCAGAGAAGGAGCCCCCAAAACCCCTTTCAGCAGCGTTCACATAGTCTACCAGCATCTGGACAGCCCACAGTTTCCCCAGTCTAAAACAATTCCCCCACCAACATCAAATATTCATTTCCTTGAGGGGGAGGGAGGCCAGTCGATGTTTTGGGGAGAGGAGGAAACCAGTGTACTTGATTAGAATGTGGGAGGTTGCTAATCATAAAAGATCATGGTGGAAATCCTCAGTGAAAACACCAAAGAAGACAGGATGTTATCTCCGCAAGACACAATTAAGAGCATTGTTTGGATGTCAGTGAATTGGTCAATTAATTTTTTGCCTTCCAGGGGAATTGTGCTGTAGGATTTTGGTTTATAGCTGAAAAAACAATCTTATTTCTAACTGCAGGTTAAAGATTGGAAAGTGGGAGGGACATACAAACCCAAGCCATATCCTGCATTTTCAATGAGCAACAGACAGCCTTGGAGTGAGGGAGTTTGTGTGATTCCTTTCCATAGACTGTCAACTCTGAAAACTAATGATGACAAGGTACTGCAGGCTAGAGTCCAAAAGTGTG
This sequence comes from Balearica regulorum gibbericeps, assembly GCF_011004875.1. Lineage (NCBI taxonomy): Eukaryota > Metazoa > Chordata > Aves > Gruiformes > Gruidae > Balearica > Balearica regulorum. Next base: position 4,529,847 of record NC_046184.1, on the reverse strand, counting down.
AGGAAACACCTGGAGATGAACAATTTCAATGAGGAACACAGATCATGTTTTAATTGCTGCCTATTTTTCTATATTTCAGTGGAATTCTACTAAACCAATGACTAATCAATGGAATGCCCACAAGAAAGAGTCAGGGCTTGTTTCAGTTACCTAAGCTTAGATGCTTGGGGCCATCTGAGATGCCCAGGCTATCTGAGACTTTCATACAAAGCTGACTGTGTAGGACCTGTGCCTCTCTGGATGTGTCGCTAGAAGCTAGCATGATAGCATGATACTCAGGCACATCTAAAATGGCACTAGACACCTACGACAGAGCAACTGTCTGACACCCTCAAAGTCCAGGCACCCTGCTACAAAATCAGCTCCAGTTTCTGCTAAGAATGTGACATTTAAGTGCAATCCAGCAAGTGATAAGCCTGTAAATGCCGAGAAAAATTAAAGAGCAGTCTGGCACTTCACAGCCAACCAGCTAGTCCTCAAAGTAAAGTATTTTACTAACTTTTATTTTAGGCTTTTCTTTAGCAAATGTAGCATGTCTGAATACAAATTATCACAAAGATCAGATGTCTGAATCTGAAAATACCTCACAACAACTGTCTGCTTTAACCTTTGCGTATTTTACATATTTTTTCCTTATAATCATATTCCACCCACTAAAGGATTTCAGAAGCACCAGAAGGCAATGCTTCTATAGAGGGTATTTGTTAGAACATAAGATCTGCTATAAGGTGTAGCTGGGAATTATTAGAAAGTGTCCTGAAATAAATGTTCTTCATTAGACCTATGCTAATTCAGAGGACCATACAATTTTGAAGCAAGAAAGTATATGTGAAAAACATCTGTCTCAGAACTGGAAAATGGCCCCAAGCCTAAAAGTTCGAGTCTGGATCTGGATCTTACACCTCATGAAGTGTCAAGAGCTCCAGGCTTGGGATCTTGCTGAATAAAACATCAGAAATAAATTAGAAATAAGACTAAGAGCAGCACAGAGAGGTCCCAGCACCCAGGGTCTCTGACGAGCCCAACAGGCAAGTCAGGTGTGGAGGCACAGGCATCAGATAAATCCAGTGATCGGGAGAGGAAGATCATACATCAAGTCTCTAATAGCTACAAGAATTAAATGCAGATGTACTATAACCATCCACTGGTCCTTTAACCGTATAATTGACATTTCTGTCCCAGCTTTCAGTATACCAGCCACATTTACCAGGGATGGAGTGGAATATGGTAAGGACAACTAGAGGTAGATAGTCACATCTTCATAGGAATGGGTTTACCTGGAAAGTTCTCAGGACTTTAAATCCCTCGCTGTCCTTCCCCCATTAGCATACTGGCAGAGCAGATGTTCTTATATCACATTGATTTGCATGCCATAGATTTACACCAGCCTGTGTCTGTTCACGAGAGATATTTATACCTGAAGGGAATGGCACTTTGGGGTGTAGAAATGACAGCACAGACTGAAAGAAAAAAAAAAAGTGAGGTAAACATTGTCATGGAGGATGAGGGCCAGCCTGGAGCCTGTTCTTCAAGAAAGGTGTGGAACAGAAGAGGGTAAGAAAGACCTCAGAGGCTGAGAAAATATCATCTACAAGGAAAAGTAGACTGAATTGGAGCAATATACCATTAAGACAGACAAATACAGTGCAAGCAGGTGGGTGCCCAGTCTCTGACACTTACTAATGGCAAATGAACTAAGGAAAATCATAATAGGCCAAACACACGGTAATACTTCCTTCAATATCCCCAGCATCCAGCAACTTGTATTTCCAGGAATTCCTAAAGCAGAGAGAGTCTACTGGAATTTAACAACCTTGAAGGGGTTTTTAATCCATGTATTTGTTTAAGTGCTTTTTGAAGCACTTTTCAGTGGACACAACATCCTCCAGGGAGAAGTTTCATAACTTAATTACAGATCTTGCATGCTGCATGAAGAACTACACCTGCATGTTTTCTTGAACCTATTTCTTTCACATGATTTGATGATAATTTGATGTTCTGGTACTAGAAAAGACTAGTCAATTATGTCTTACATAACGTCTCAACAATATTCATGATTTTATAGGTCTGTGTCATATCACAGGATAAGAAGTCAGAGGGTTCAGCTGCATTGTGGTGGATTTGAGTTGGATGTTAAGGAAAAATCGTCTTTCTAATGGTAAAGAGAATGAGATGCTGAAATAGATTGTATGGTAAGATTTACCTTGATTGCATATGTGTCAAGAAGGCAGACAATCAATGATGTTCATGGTGCAGTTTATCCCACTCTGAAGTATATGTCCACATTCAGTCAATTAAATTGCACTTTAAACTCCACTGACTATTGACAAGATCTCCAATGACAACCATGGAGCCTCAGCAGCCTCCTCACAGGGAAATAACTAAAGTTAGAGGAGATGAATCGCACCCATTTGAGTTAATCCAGGCAAAGCAGGACTGCCAAACTTGTATCTTTAGCAAAACTGTATCAATCATTAAAAGCTACTGAAATGCCATGACAATGATTTAATGCCTTCAAATACTTGCTTTTCCTATGTCGTCTTTGACGCCAAGCACACATAATACTAGTTCAACTCCCATATATTATTCTGACTTTGCAAACTGTGCAGTGAAGCTGCAAACAGTGACTGTGCTCTGCCAGGTTATAGAGAAGTGAAGCCAAGACACTGAACTATGGTGGAAAAGGATAGCATCACTTGAGTTACCTTGTGCTGAGCAGAGTCCTGTAACAATTTTCCTGTAACAATTTTCCCCATTGACAGTCTAATGCTGTGTCTTTGCCCACCAGGATGCTTCCTTCTGTCCCAAACCTACAGGAACTTGAGGGATCCACACCTGTCACCTCCTCTACCAGTTGTCTTCAGTATCTTTTCTGCATTTTGCCCTTCAGACCTTCCTTAGGCCCCAAGCCCGAAGCCCTCAAAGTCCATGAAGGGACAGTCACTGACTTCAGGAAGGCTTGGCTCACCCAAAATTACTTCCATGGTGGAAATGACTAGAAGAGAACCTTGGCTTTGACAGACATCACCAGCTCAGCCAAGACACAACTATCCTCAGGACCAAGGACCTACTTGGATTCCATAACCCAGATCTACATGAGTATTCAGGCTCCTAAATCATAACTACATTAAAAGTAGTAGAAACATGAAGCCTTGGCAGTTCCATGTCCAAGGTGCCTCATGGAGCTGATTCCTCAGTCAGTGCAATCACTATGGCTAATTCCATGTCAGATGGCTAATTCGCCATCTCTCCATTCCTTCTATGTACCTTTCATTATCCCTACATCTAATTAGCTAGATCTAAAGGAACGCTAAAATAATTTTTTCCACAAATAATGACCCTTCTTAAATCTACGCACCATAACAATGGCAATTAATTTGAACAGGCCATTTAAAGCTATTGTATTGAGCTCAGCACAAGCCCAACTGACATGCAAAAGCCTTTTATAACCCGGTACTCTCTGGACTATCATTAATTATCTCCTAATTAAACAACAAAGTTCCCTTGCAATGCCCCAGTTAGACACCATTAATAAACATTTTGCCATTACTTAGTGGATTATTGCGGCTAATTAAACAACTTGCAGCATGGAGTCAAGATCTTTGCATGACACTTGAAATGAGGTGTGCAAATCTCTATAAATTGTTCGAAGTCGAAACCTGCTTGGCCTATATTGACAGAAAAGATTACTTTAAAAGTCAATAGCTTTATTCTATGTGGTTTTGGTTGTTGGATTTTTTTTCCTGTCCTGGGGGGATTAAAAACAAAAAAAATGCCCACAAACTCCAATAACAAATTGCCATTGGAAATGTTGGGCTTTCCATGCTCAAAGAAGAGATTATTCATTTGCTCAAAGTTTTCAGGTGGTGGGAGTCCGAGGGTTTTACAAGAGTTCGATCAAAAAACTTCCCAATAAATTTTCCATCAGTGATGAAATCTGAATCCTTCAGCTTCACCTATGCACCTACTGGGAGGATCTCACTCCATACTGGAGCTCAACTTCACCTACAACTGGGAACTCTGTTGGAACTGTTCATATGCCTCTATATCTGGCAGAAAGAGTTTGAGGATGATTTCTTCATCAGGCTAACCTGCTGTTGAGAGTGACCAAGCCCAGGTTACTACAGCTGTGATTGCATGAATGTTTCCAGATCCAGTCTACTTCCAGGAAACTTGTGAGTTTGCAGGTTCAGCCTCAGCAGCTGCCCGCTTTCCAGTTTGTGATCCACCTGCCACTTTCCAGCTGTTGTTCAACTAACATCCATCTTGCAGGATCTCTATTCTGACTTACACTCTTCAGATCAACAGCTATGGAAAGACGTGAAGGTCTATTTAAACTAAAGAGAGATGATTCTGAGGTGCAAACCCGTAATATATGTGAGGCCACTCATAGTGCACCTGTCTGTCTCCAGTGACCCCATGTGATTAGCTGGAGTTAGATATCTGACATTCAAATTTTGGAATCAGAAATTTCTCATAACTTACAGCACAATGAGCTCCTAATGGTGCTTTAAAGGAAGAGCCTCACCCAGGACAAAGCAGAGCATTGCTATTTTCTATTTACAGTGGCTGAGAGTGTGAAAAAACTCTTTTAGGATATCTAAGATTCCTCCTTGGAGATGTACCCAAGATTGTTCACATGTTCTAGTGACTCTAATGACTATGTTGACACCCAAATCCATGGCAGCAAAGGGGCAACCCAAATCATTGTTCTTCTACCCTAGGAAGCAGTAAACCAACAACCTACCAGTGAAAAAACATCTTAGAAAAACATGATTAGGTGGTACGGCAATAAACAGTATGCTAGGTATTTTCGTGTCTGACAATGTGTGGAGGGTTCAGATTTGTATTCAGATAAGGCGATCACAGTGAAACTGAAACTCGTAGCATGATAATTAGTTCTTACTAATGTCAAGGACGTTGCCTGATTTATTATAAAATCTAAGGCCCCTACCAGAAGCAAGCATGTCCAATATTATGTTGTCCAGTGGCACCAAAAATACCCATGAAAAAATTGGCTTATACACTTTCTACCAGGAGGCAGTCATCACAGAATCATAGAATCATAGAATCCCAGACTGGTTTGGGTTGGAAGGGATCTTAAAGCCCGTCTAGTTCCAACCCCCCTGCTATGGGCAGGGACACCCTCCACTAGACCAGGTTGCCCAAAGCCCCATCCAACCTGACACTGAACACTTCCAGGGATGGGGCATCCACAGCTTCTCTGGGCAACCTGTGCCAGTGCCCCACCACCTTCACAGGGAAGAATTTCTTCCTAATATCTAATCTAAATCTCCCCTCCCTCAGTTTAAAGCCATTCTCCCTCATCCTATCACTCCATGCCCTTGTAAACAGTCCCTCTCCAGCTTTCTTGTAGGCCCTTTAGGTACTGGAAGGACGCAATTAGGTGTCCCCAGAGCTTTCTCTTCTCCAGGATGAACAACCCCAACTCTCTCAACCTGTCTTCATAGCAGAGGTGCTCCAGCCCTCTGATCATCTCCGTGGCCTCCTCTGGACTCTCTCCAACAGCTCCATGTCCTTCTTGTACTGGGGGCCCCAGAGCCAGACGCAGTACTCCAGGTGGGGTCTCATGAGAGCAGAGTAGAGGGCGAGAATCCCCTCCCTCGACCTGCTGGTCACACTTGATGCACCCCAGGACACGGTTGGCATTCTGGGCTGCAAGCGCACACTGCCGGCTCATGTTGAGCTTCTTGTCCACCAGCACCCCCAAGTCCTTCTCCTCAGGGCCGCTCTCAATCCATTCTCCGCCCAGCCTATAGTTGTGCTTGGGATTGCCCCAACCGATGTGAAGGACCTTGCACTTGGCCTTGTTGAAATCATTAAATCTTTTAATTTGCAGGTGAAGAACTTGACTTTTCACTTCACCTGCCCTGCTGGATTGAGCAGTGGACAGTCTGTTCTTCTCTTTGTGTCAAATTGAGCACAGAAGGATTCAAAGTGAAAGTCGCATGCACACACATATGAAAATGATCCCATTTGTTTTTCTGTGGTCTACAGTTTGATCATTGTGTTGGGTTTTCGTGGCAACGTTTTGGTAGCGGGGGGGCTACAAGGGTAGCTTCTGTGAGAAGCTGCTAGAAGCTTCCCCTGTGTCTGATAGAGCCAATGCCAGCCGGCTCCAAGACGGACCCGCCGCTGGCCAAGGCCAAGCCAGTCAGCACCTCTGTGATAACATATTTAAGAAAGAGAAAAACAGTTAGAGCTTTTGCAGCCGGAGAGAGAGGAGTGAGATGTAAGAAACTCTGCAGACACCAAGGTCAGTGCAGAAGGAGGGGCAGGAGGTGCTCCAGGCGCCGCAGCAGAGATCGCCCTGCAGCCTGTGGTGAAGACCATGGTGAAGCAGGCTGTCCCCCTGCAGCCCATGGAGGAAGGATGAGGGGGTGTAGTGATTCCACCTGCAGCCCGTGGAGGACCCCACGCCAGAGCAGGTGGAGGCACCTGAAGGAGGCTGTGACCCCGTGGGAAGCCCGCGCTGGAGCAAGCTCCTGGCAGGACCTGTGGACCCATGGAGAGAGGAGCCCACGCTGGAGCAGGTTTGCTGGCAGGACTTGTGACCCCGTGGGGGACCCCATGCTGGAGCAGTTTGCTCCTGAAGGTCTGCACCCCATGGAAGAGACCACACTGGAGCAGTTTGTGAAGGACTGTAGCCCGTGGGAGAGACTCCATGCTGGAGAAGTTCATGAAGGACTGTTTCCCATGAGAGGGACTCCACGCTGGAGCAGGGGGACATTGAGAAGAGTCCTCCCCCTGAGGATGAAGCAGCAGCAGAAACACCGTGTGATGAACTGACCGTAACCCCCACTCCCCGTCCCCCTGTGCCGCTGAGGGGGGCAGAGGTTGAAGCCGGGAGTGAAGTTGAGCCCGGGAAGATGGGAGGGATGGGGGGAGGGTTTTAAGATTTGATTTTATTTCTCATTCCTCTACTCTGTTTTGCTTAGTAATAAATTAGATGAATTCCCTCTCTAAGTTTGGTCTGCTTTGCTTGTGACGATAATTAGTGAGTGATCTCTCTCTGTCCTTATCTCGACCCACAAGTTTTTCGTTGTACTTTTTCTCCCCTGTCTAATGAAGGAGGGGAGTGATAGAGCGGCTCTGGTGGGCACCTGGCCCCCAGCCAGGGTCAACCCACCATAATCATCAAACTGCCTTGGAAGACTGATTGACACCTGACTGCATCTCTGGCAAGTTGGATGGAGATAACCTGGTTACCCATCTCTATTCTGCTATAGCCTTCAGTGGGCTCATCACTCTAGGATGCCACTGCCTGACCCCAGACTAATGAGTTGTATCGCACATGAATTAGAATAAAACCAACTCGTACGAATGAGCACTTCCTGCCTTCCTTTCAGCCTCACATATATCGTCATCCTCTGCTTATTATAGTGCCCAGTGCCCGGTCACAAGTCATCGCTTCCCCTTTCTCCTTTTACGCTGCAGAGTATTGCACAAACAGAAAACCATCTCCTACCCAAAGTGAACAAATTGGTCACAGGGAGGGAAAGTACGTTAGTTGAGCAGGGTGTACAAATGCTTGCTAATGGGCTCAGCAGAGCAGCCTGATGAAGAACACACAAACAGACCTGTACAATAATAAAAGTGATACCTCAAAGTTCAGGTTGCAGGAGAAAAGCAAGATCCAGGACATGGTTAGCGAGTGGATTGGCAGAGTAAGTTAGACAGTTATACAACTTCTCCAACACGTAGGTGACAGCCCTCTGAGTGGTCAGCTGGAGAGCTAGTGTCATCTCTACTGCAAGGAACCTGGAGAACAAGATGTGATATTTGGAGACACTTGGGCAGGTTAGACAGAAGCAGCCATCTCCACCACAGCACCACAATCCTCAGCAAGGACTTGGCATTAACTCTAAGTCACAAGTAAATAGCTGTGCAACATCAGCCTGGGACGGTGCTGTAGTTCCCAATCTTCTCCATCTCCTGCTCCACATACTCCAGATTTTCTCCCCAAATACAGACGTGCACCTCCTGAAAGTTGGTCTCTAGATGCACGTGTCTGTGCCCATCTCTGCAACTTTTCTCAGTTTCCGTTGTGTCCATAAGTCTTCTCAGCTGAGGGACAGATGGTGACTCAGACACAGTACTGAGGCACTGAAGCAAGGATTAAAAGTTCACACATGGAAGAGTCAGTCTGTCCACTTCCACGCCTCTTTCATATTAGAGAGGTACAACAGCCTGAAACAATTTCCCTGGCTCAGTCATGTTGTTGATATTGCAAAGTATGTCTCCTCTCTTTCAATATTTGGACCAGATAAGAGTATTTGCAAAACCAACAGTGAGACTGGTGGAGAATGCAAATATACACATGTATAAATACTCACAAAGGCAGATGGGACACAAGACTGTTCTGTTACTGCAGCTCTCCTTCATCATTTGGGCATCTCTATTCATAACCCTAAGCTGCTGCCACCCCATTTGCCCTGCTGCTGCAGATGATGAGGTCCTCTCCTTGGTCTTAGATGCAGACACCTGCAGTGATATTCTGCAGTGTCTAGGGGTGTTGTATATATACATAGCCGGTTTCGATATCCTATGTAGATGATATCCTTGCTACAGCCCTGTATCTAGACATTTCTGAAGATTACACATGGATATGAATGAATATGGGTTTGTATGTATGAATGTCTTTACTTTTGTTGTTTGTATGCCTTTAGATTAATGCACAATGTTTTCACTATTCAAAGTTTTCTGGCTCTTAAAAAGCATGTTTTTTTCCCTCTTAAAGTAAGCTCTTAGCCTGCATCCCACATTGCTCTCTTAGTAAACCCCAAACATAGACCAATCCATATAACTTCTGGTTCCAGACATTTCACAACCTCACTTTCTCCCACTAGAACTTTCCTCCTTTTCCCAGAGACTTAGAAGAAACAACCCCTTCCATTGACACCGAACCGAAATCATGCAACTATTTCTATTGATCCAGACTACTAAAATGATTGGAGTTGTGCCTACTGTGGTTTAAATGAACACAATCCTGCTCAAGTCAATGAACTTTTCCTGATTTACAAAGAGTTGTCTCTTTGACTTTACCATCTTGATGAGTTGGATCTGAATTAAACTGGCAGTTCCTCATGAAAGTGAAATTCTACATGAATTTCAGAAACCAAAGATATAATTCCTAAAGGAAATATATACTGCCTTATCATCACAGTTATGATTTAGCATTCATATTTCACTAGCATCTTGATATCAGCCATGGTAAAACGCTATCATGTTAGAACTTGTCCAAACTTGTAGAAGTGACAATTACTGTCCCAAAGAGCTTGAAGATTCAAATCAAAAAGAACTGGGGCAAGAGAGGGACATTACTAGAATGAAATTACAAAACCAGATGCATAGTCTTCAGTGCTAAGTGTACTGACATTACAAAAAGTCGGGGCCCTGCATACTGCATGACCTTCCAATTGCAATACGGACCTGATTCTCCATTACCAAACATGCAATGGCTTAAGAAATAACATGACTTGAGAGTTTGTGCGGTGACATTTTTAAGCATGCACTGACTTTTAGGGAAAACCCACAATGAATATTAAACAAGCCCCTGCATTTCCTAGGGTTTGTGGGTAGGACCTGACTTTCCTTTCTCGGTTATGTGAGTTGACCTTTTAAAATAATTTTTGGCACTGCACGATTCCTCTGGTTCTTCAGCCTTATTCGTTCTGGGACTTCAAGAGAATGAATAATAAATGGAGCCCTGGATTCCCTCACCTGGAAAAGGACTTCTGACTAATGCTACTGTGCATGGAAGAGTGCTCAGCAATTATAGGAGTATTTGAGTACAAACCAGAGGCACAAATGAGAAGAACTGCTGGTATCAATTGTTACTTTTGAGGCATTTAGTGTTATAGCACCTTGATGCCTTATGCAACACCTGGATTAAGTCCAAATCTGCAAGGCTGTACTGAAAGATAAAACACAAAGCCTACTTATTACCTGAGTCCCACTTAAGCCTTCAAAATAGACTTCAAGTACAACTAGAGTGTTGCACTTGCCTCCTGTATGGGGGACATTCTATGATACAGTCATTTAATTTCAGAGTATGTTTGAGCTTTTTCTTACATATCCTGAAGGTAATCACAGGCCAGGATAAACCGCTTTGGTTCAGATAGCAGAAAAGGGATTGTAGTTTTGTTTTTCTTTTCCATCTTTTGTTTTTCCTCTCATTTGCAGGCATTACTGAGCAGGCTTCCAGTCATTTAATTCTTTCTAAGAGCTCTCTCTAGGAACCAAATGAAGACAGAGGTAAAAAATTATTCATATACTATCATGTTTATCGTTGTTTGGAAAGCAAAGTGTTCAAACCAAATCTGCCAGAGACAACATAGCCTGAGCTGGTACCGTGATGACCTACTTTTAATAATATGCGAACACTCCAGGACTGGGTGGTTGGAATAAATGCGTAAGGACCATGGCTAGGAGATATCCTACAGGAAAGGATGCTCTGAGGCCTTTTCACCCTTCAGATCCTCACCTTCTCTAAACAGAGATGTGACTAGATCACAAAGTAGAATCATGGCTTTCATTTGTTTACCAACACGCAACAAGAGCACTGAAGACACAGCAGCCCAGGCTCTATTGCATGCTGGGCGTCCAGAGGACTTGCAGCCCGTTTTTAGGTTATCCCAAAGTTGCATTTTCACTGCCGTAGTGACCAGGACAATCAATGAAGAAGACTGTGATCTAATGCACAGATATCAACTTCTTGATATGATCAATCAGCCCTTCCTCCCCCACATCTGTAATGTTACAGAGCAACTCCTTGAAATAGCTACAAGAGCTTGTTTCAGATGAGCTCACATTATTTCCACACTGTATTGCAAGGCAAGCAGCAGCACCGGCATCCCCGAAACCAACCCAAGTGAGGCAACATCCTCTGTGTTCACACCTACCCAAAGCAAGTGTCCTCATGGTGTGCTGCCCTGAATCATCACCGTGCTGTATGTGTGCTCTTCCTGTCCCTCCATCACAGCCCTCTCATCTTCCCACACAGGGCTCTGCAGGTCACCTACAGCACTCATCTGTCCTTAGTTTCTTTCTTTTTTCTCCTCTGGTGTCCTAACATGAATGTGGAGTTTTCGGTGCTTCTCTCTATCCTGCCAGACCTCTGGACTACAGTGGACATGAGGATCACACAAAGCACAGAGTTATGTTCCTAAGGGGCTGATGGATTTGGCTTCAGTCGTTGGTTGGAAAGTAGCAATGAACAGTGAGTACACAGACAAGCCAAAGCCATGAAACGAAATTTCTTCCCTCACTGAAGTCCCATTTCTATTCGTGCTAGTAATGCTGCAGACACTTGGGTACCTAAGTAAGTGGGTTATAACCTGTTGATTGTGGCCAGTGACAGAAAGAGAGGATCATTTCTTCCTTACCTTCAGGTACCTTCCTAATGTTGCAATTGCTCAGGACATTGCTCCAAGTACCTCCTCCTGATCCTAGCTGAGTTCTCTGTAACATCTCCCTCTGAGGACTAGCTCTCCTGGCTGCCAGAGCTGGCCTGAGGCCACTTGGTTTTCGGAGGGAAGCTGATATGTTTAACACCACTTAATCTTATTCTCTTCCATGCTGCTGAAAATTGAGTCCATCGTGTCTCTTGCTGGGTGTCCCAAAGCTGAGGCCATTGATGGAAAATGTATACTGGACACCCAACATTGTCCAATGAACAGAGCCTACCGTGGAAAGTCATCATTTTGTGAATTTTGTGGCCATAACAGAAAGGATGTGACAATGGTTCCCTTAACCAGAGACTGTTATGTTTCCATCAGCCAGCACTGATGGTAAATGCACTCACATCAGACATTAGCACTGAAAAGAAAAAGTTTTGACCTTTCACCTTAACCACTAAAAGAAAGCAAGCCAGCAAACCCACTCCTCACCCAAAATATTCACCACAAGGAGGTCAGGTCTGAAATGTTACCGTCAGCAGCCTCTGTTCACCCCAGCTTATGTTAGCTCTGCAGCAGAGAAAACAGATTTCTGGGAAATTTAGAAGGAGCGTGCACACCACAGTACCCAGCTGAACAACTCATTATTAGCAAAATTTCACCGGGAAACAACACCGTCTGCTGGCATCCTTGTTTCTTGTGAATAGGCCAATTCAAAATAATTAGCAGGCCAGCTCACATGAGAAACGCAGGGAGAATTCAGAGAAATAAAACAAAGACCGTCACAGGTCATCTTTGGCTCACACCTGCTCGTGGATAGCTTACAGAGGAAAGGTAAAAAGTACAGAATGGGATGGTTTTCAGCTGGCTGCTCCCAGCTAGGAGGTGGCACTGGTGCAAACCAAGCACAGGAGGTAGATCGGTGTTTATTTTGCAGCACCGAGAAGGTGACAGCATGGCCTCAGCACACAGTGGGGTAGCGGGATGGCAGTGGAGCGAGGGACCGCTCAGCATCCCCGCACTGGGTTGGGAGGGAGGCAGAGTGGGCTGAGTCAGGGTTTAGCAGGCTCAGCCCACCACACCTTTCGAGCTACGTCTCAGTTTTACAGCCCCGTTTGCTAAACCACTGATGACTTCTTTCAAAGCCTTTCTTGGAAAAAGCACTACTGAGATCGTGAAGACCGCTAATGAGCATCTGCATATGCCTTTGGTGAAAAAGTGTGCTTGGTGCTTACTTCTCCACCAGTGGCTGAGTGCACGTCTACTAGATACCACAGCTCCTGGAGTCTTTCCCATGCTGAATCTTCCTTTGGCTGAGTCTTCACCACCTGGAGCTTCTTCTAGCATTAATTCATGCTACGCCTCAGGAAAGCCTATCCAATGGGACAAGTCTTCATCTTCTCTCCTGCCAGGAGAACCGATCCTGTCGGTTCTCACCACATGCCTTTCAGACAGGTCCAAGCGCAAAAGATACCTTGAGACAGGACATCTGGGTACTTATAGTGTGGGGATGTGTGACTGGTTACCCAAGAGCTAGACATCACCCTTCTGTGTCCCTAGGCTTCAGTCCCCTGTCTATAAAAGAGGGAGAGCTGTTCCTGTTTAGGGCACAATAAGGATAAATACATTAAAAACTAGGAGGTGCTAATATACTGGATGTGAGAGACTTTGGTCCTGCCTTAGACAACCTGTTCTGTTGGACTTTTCTCTTCCAGACTGCTCTGCGTAAAGGAGGCTATTTGCTGCTAGGAGTTGGTGCCTTTTAGGAGTGCATAATGCATGCAGCACAAGGGGTTTCTGTGTCAGACCCTCAGAACTTCTGAAATATTAGTGATAAACTGCTTTGAGTTACTGCAGTACATAACCCAGAATCAAAGTTATCAGGCAAAACTTCTCAGCTCCTCAACATTACATGAGACAGCATTCATTTAAGATCCAAATTTGTATTAACATCATGGTGTTTTATTGCTCTTTCTGACAAAGTATTTTATTTGAAAAATAGGAATCTGTGACTGTCTGTCTGCTGAAACTGCACAGATAATAATAATAATTTAAAAAAACAAAACAAAACAAAAACAAAAACCACAAACATTTCTGGATTCCTGGGAGGAGGGTTCAAACCTGTTATGAGTGCATGCTCACTAGATCAAATGCAAGAACCCTCACCAGCTGGGCTACTGGACCCCATTAGTTTGAAGGAGGTGACTATGTCTCCAAGGAGAACATCTGCCCCACCTCAGCAAACATCATAAGCACCTTCTAGCCATGATGCTTATTTCAGACTTCAGTTATGCTGCAGCTTAAATCTTGGTACAGACATCAGCCATGGGAGGAGACCATGGTTTGAGTTATCAGCAGCAAGGCTCAAGACTCAGACATCCAGATCTAAAACTGAAAAAAATGTCTCATGTTCAAAACAAAAAGCCCCATATTGTTAGCACAGTGGCAGAAAAAGGTTGATAAACCTCACAAAAATCTTGTCTTTAAAGTACCTTCTAGAGGGGTGTAAATTTCTGTGCTGAATAGCAATGTAGTTACAAAGATGAATGTGAGCACACTTGAAATCCTGCTGATCTCTCAACCTCTGTGACCTCCCTGGGCAATGACTTCTGTTAATTCCAACTGAATTTAAACTAAAGTTCTTTTAACTGGGAAGACAGTAAATATAAAGGGTATATAAATACAAAAAGAGCCCAGTGTCATTTGGTTGCCCAAAGAGGTCATGGTATCTCCGTCCTTGGAGATATTCAAAAGCTGTCTGGACATGATCCTGGGCAACTGGCTCTATGTGGCCTTGCTTGAGCAAGGAGGTTGATCAAGATGACCTCCAGAGGACCTTTCCAACCTCAACCATTCTGTGACTCTGTGATTTCCAAGATGACTACCGTTGATTTTGCTTCAGATTTCCCCATACAACTAATTAATGTTATCAAAGGAGCTAGGAATGGCAGAATATGTGTGCCAGCAGTCCCACAACCCCCAACCTGAACAGCTTGCCTCCAAAGCTGGTCAACAGATTTGCCCAGGCATAAGAACAGACCAAGCCTGGAGTCAGCTTTCAATGATCTCCATTTCAGGAAGACTTACTAGAGACGGTGCAGAAGTCAGTGAAGGGGTATTGCTTTCACACAAGCAACGGGAGACTATTCTCCAGGGAAGGAGAGAAACTTTTGCTCACAAAAGACTTTATATTTTTCTAGCAGTTTCAGAGCACCACACCTCTCACGCAGAGTCAACTAGTGTGTGTGGTCACACACCGTGAACCTTTTGGCTATGGAGCTGGCTGGGGAGGTTTTCACTCATTCCCACCCATCCGCCACCCACCCCACCTCTTCCCCACCACCACTGTGTTCACTCAGCCCTTTGTGTGGCCATGCCCTGTGAAAATGATGCCTGTTACAGGCAAAGGGCAACTCTTTTACCCCCCCCCCTTTTTTTTTTTTTTTTTTTTTTTTTCAGTTTTGCTTTGCTTGTTTTTCTTAAATCCAGACCGTTTTGCTGCTCTGGCTCAGAGCACAGTGAGGCGATCGGTTGAGTCAGCAAAGTGAGGAAGCCGTAACCTGGGGTGGGGAGGCAGGACACAGGCAGGAGGGTGGCAGAGTGTGTGAACCAGCAGGTGAGGGCAGGCAGCAGCTTTGCCTCCCGCAACCTATGCCCTAAAATGTATTTTTATGCATCTACTTAAATTTATTATTTTGAATGCCACCAGCTCATAGCTGCTGACAGACCATAGTATTGAGCCCAAAAGAACTGAGTAGGGACTGAGAAAAAGCTTTGAACCTTTACAAAATCGCAGTTGAGCAAACTTTATGGATTCGGAATACATTTCGCTTCGTATGTTTGGTTGGTCCTTCATATGAGACTAACAGCTCTTGGAGGGTACTGCAACACCACCAGTGGTTAAGATCAGCATCACGATTGATTTGTTTCTCTTTATAGCTTGAAAGGGACAATACATATCCACAGTCACGGAGTTCCAAGGAAGCAAAATCAGACTGGACCCAGTAGAAAGATTCTCCCATAATTACTCAACCTTTTCTGGTGAAGCCTGGGAGATATGCACCGTCACACAGTATTTTGCAAGTGGTTTGATTTGCTCACTGCATTTCCTGTCCTTTTCTGCGGAGGTCGGGGAGCTCCCGAGCTGGAAGTGTGTAAGAGCCGGGCGGACAGACCTCTCTTGGGATCGGGTGGTTTGGGGAGCATCGGACTCACCGTATAGTAGAAGGGATGAAGTGATCTTGCTGGTCCTTCCCAAGCCCTTTTTTTATGATGGCTAGAAGAGACTGAAATGTAAACCTCGTGTTAACATGCAGTGCACACTTTGAACAAAACTGGAAACCTTTAGGGAGGAAAAGAAAAAAAAAAAAAAAAAAGCCCAGTTTTAGTGTTTTAACATTGAAAAATTACATTGAAAATTACCTAACTAACCTGCTATATTTTCTTTATTTTTCACGCGCAGTGACTCATTAACTGAGTTTCAATTAATTCAAAGCAAAGACAAAGAGGAATATTTTACCTTCTTTTGCAGCAGTTATTAAACGTGTTCCCTTGTTATTTTTTCCCCACACCTCCTTTAAATTAACAATAAATTGCAAAGAATCACCCTTAAAAAACAAACAACAGAGACCAAATATTTTGAGAATGAAACTCTTCAGAAAGGCCCATTGCCCAGGCAAAACGCTCAATCAGTTTGATTTTTTTTTTTTTCTTACTGAAAATGTGGGTGGTTTTCAAATACAGGAAAGAAAACACGATGGCTTGTGGTGATATTTTCCACCAGAAAGATGCAGCTTTAAGGGCTTTTGGTTTCCAAATACCTACACCCACAGAAGTGGTCTCGTCTGTTGTAGAAGGCAATGCCTGATTAGTTGTACAAGTCAAGTCAAATGACAATAATAATATGCAGCAGTTGATGCGTGTTTCAGTGGAAGTTCTGTGTCAGCTGGGTAATTAATATGGCAGCTGCCTCCCAGACTGCAGCGCTGTTGGTTTTAAATATGCAAAAAGCTGCTGCGAAAAAGAAGGGGAAAATCTGTTCTCCATGTCCCTGGTGGATAGGATCTAGTTGAAGATGTTCCTGCTCATTGCAGGGGATTGGACTAGATGACCTTTAAAGACCCCTTCCAACCCAAACCAGTCTATGATTCTATGATTCTATAAAAGAAGTGGGCTTAAATCACGGCAAGGAAGGTTTGGGTTACACATTAAGGCAATGCTTTCGGGCAGTGAAGGACAGCTTTGGACAGGTTGCGGCAGGCAGGCGTGGAGCTGTCACCAGAGATCTGGATGGACAAAATGGGTGAATGTCCTCTTAGAACGGGCTCCTGTGGAATTTTCCTTGGGCCAGAGTCTGGAAGATGT
Organism: Balearica regulorum gibbericeps; assembly: GCF_011004875.1. NCBI lineage: Eukaryota > Metazoa > Chordata > Aves > Gruiformes > Gruidae > Balearica > Balearica regulorum. Next base: position 4,513,063 of record NC_046184.1, on the reverse strand, counting down.
CCTGCTAAGGATTTTTCCTGCTCTGAGACCTTGCTGTTGCATAGCCAAATGTTTTGCTGTGAGAGGACACAGGCTGAAGCCTTTTTCTGCCCATATGTTGGAGCTAAGTGGCCCGATGCACTGCTTTGTGTGTGATACACAGAAACTAATCCTGAGCCTAAATATTTGCAAATCTGCAACATTTCCCATAGCCAAAGCGATTTTATGTAACCAGCTGCTGCGTCATTCTCTGTCCCCCAGGTGGGATCTGGTCTATGTGTGGGGGCGATATCAATGGGGTCAGGGAACAGGGGAGAAACCACGCAGCTTCATCGCAGCTGGGCAGACGCCACTACGTCGCCCAAAACTTACACTCATCCGGTCTAAGTGCAGGTGGATACGATGGTCCTCCAACCATCACATTCCTGTGCAAATTGTAGCAACAGCATCAGTAACCAGTGGAGCTGAAAACTTAAGCTTGGGATGGAATATATGAGACTTTAATTATCTACAGTTGACCTTTCACTTGGGGTGAAAGAACGTCTTCTGCATGCTTGCACTATCAACACCACACCCCATGCCTCCCCAGTATAATGCACTCTGATGCAGACAGGAAGAATGGATATGTAAGTTAATGGTGTGTAAGCAATTAGAATGCAAAATCATCTGCCTCGTGAAATGTCTTTTTCTCTCCTGCTGGTAACAGGAATAGGTATTATACTCAGCTCAAATTGTTCCAGAAATTAGGAAAGAACCACTCTTTGAAAGCAATTCATTTCCCCCGACTTCCAAAATCCCAGCAGCCTTTCCCTTTACCTTGCCTCCGCCTTCTTTATTTTAATGCATACTTCACATTTTAAGGATCAGCAGCAAGGGCAAAGTAATCACAACGGTATTGAAAGAACCATAGCAGCCTGTTCAAAGCAAACAATTACAGGTCCTAAAATTTCTAAATACCTCATTTGGATGATCTCAAACAAAACATCTCGATTACAGGTCCAGCAGGTAGCATGTTCTGCAATTCTACTGGTGCTTTGCCCTTTTAGGGAAACACCATTTGAGATCCTTCACCAGAGCATTAGGACCCACAGAAGGTACCTGAACATGGCCTCATGTCTTCTATGGGTATGTAAGGAGTGTGAAGGACACCTGTAGGTCTCCTTGCTATAGCTGTAATCATATTTGTCTGACCTTTAGGGGCAGCAAAGCCCACTAGTCTCACAGGGCTGGTGTGCTCCTGCAAAAGGTGGGGATTCTGCATGATCTTCTCCAAAACTCCTTGTCCCTCAAATTTCTGAGGTTTCCATTCCTTCTTGTTGCTCCTCTCCCAGGTTCCCAGGCCACTTTCCCCCACCAGATCCACCTGTCCACAACCTTCAGCATCACATCTAATCTTACAGCACAGGAGTAAGCCACAGGACCAGTGGAGCTGAGAAGGTCTCCTAGGGGATTCCCAGGCAAAACCCACCTCTAACACCCTCAAGCCCTGAAAGGGGTGCACCAAACAGGCACCACCTGGCCTTCTTCCATACAACAACCTGGTCCGAGGTTGGGTCTGCCTGGAAGAGAGATTTTTCAGACACGCATGGCCAAGAAAGTAACACGATGGGACAGATGAACGAGGAAAGACTTCTCTGTTGGCTTCCTGTCTGCACCCCTCAGCAAACCTCTCCTGCTAGCCACAACAAAAAGTCTCTGCAGCTTGAAAAAATCCGGTTTGTCCTAATTATTTCATTCTTTTTGGTGAGCATTTCATTACAACCATGGTTTCCCTGTCTGCAAAAGCGGGTTATGTGTGCCCAGCCCCAAAGCGGGGTCCTTTCACAGGGCCGGACACGATGCTCCGGCAGCACCAAGCCAGCACCAAGCCCCCGGGGATCGGGCCCTTTTGGGCTCCGCGGGAGGGGAGGGGTGGCAACGGGGAGGAGGAGGAGAAGGAGGAGGAGGAGGAGGAGGAGGAGGAGGAGGAGGAGGAGGAGGAAGAGGCGGCGAGGGCAGCCCCGGCGGTGGCGGCGGGCGACCCGGTGTGCGCTTCCCCCGCGGGCCGCGGCGGCGGGGCGGGGGTGGCTGCGGAGGGCAGCGCTGCGCCGAGCCGGGCTGAGCCGAGTCGGGCTGTATCGGGCGGAGCTGAGCAGAGCCGGGCTGAACTGGGCTCAAAGCCGTGCCAAAGCCGAGCTGAGCCGCGCCGAGCTGAACTAAGCTACACTGAGCCGAGCCTAACTGAACTGAACCAGGCTGTGCGGAGCCGAGCTGAACCGAACCGGGCTGATCCGAGATAAACCGAGCCGAGTTGAGCCGAGCCGAGCTGAGCCAAGCTGCGCGGCGCTGCGCGGGCAGCAGGTACTGCCTGCGGTGGGGTGCGGAGCGGTGCGGAGGGCGGCGGGGGTTGCGCGGGCAGGGCCGGGCAGGGCGTCCCGCTGCCGGACGATGTACCGGGGGGCTGGGTGGGGGCGGAGGGAACGGGTGAGACCCCCGGGCGCTGGCCGTGAGCAGGGCAGCGCGGTGCGCGCAAATGGTGCGCAGGCAGGAGGCGCGCAGCGGGGCAGCAACAGCGAGGGAGTTTGGGGCACTGCGGTGCTGTTGGCGTTTTATTTTACCTGCGGCGCTGCTCAGGAAACTCTGCTTCAGCTATCGGCTCTCGTTCGTTGGGGGATTTAAGAAGTGTCGTCTTGAAATCTACCCAGAGAGTTCTCTTCTTTTTCTTTTTCTTTCTTTCGTTCTTTTTTTTTTTTTTTTAAATGAGAGTTTAAATTACCTTCAGGTTCTACACTTGATGTCTTTTGCAAGTGTTTGTGGTTTCATAGTCACATTTTCCTGCCTTTAAAAAAGTGTTGTTTTCTCCCATGTGCCTTCATGCAATACAAAGAAGAGAGGAAAATGAGAAAAACAATGAAAGCCGACTATAACCAAAGTGTTATTCAACACAGTAAACAAACTGGGGAAAATATGGAGGGAAAATACTTTCCCCTGCTAGGTTGTGTGATGTTTTGTAGGTGTTTCTTGGTTACAGCAGTGTGTAATAAGACAGCCAGATACAAGTCTAGTTTTAGAGGAGATGCTGTATCTCAGTAGCTGGGTATATCATTTTCAGATCAAATTTGTAGTATTCTACAAACTAGCGCTGTGGTAAGTTTGAAAGCAGATTTGAGCGGTAAAGAGAAATGAACTGTCTCCATCCCTTCTCCGCTGGGTAGTGTTGTGAGCTGCACTTCCTTTTGAAGGAGGGGACTCGAAAATCCAGCCTGGCTGCTGAGTCTTGAGACTTAGTTTATATTCCCTGCATGCACGTTGAATGCTAATGAAGTTAGTCCTGAGTGTGATCGGATCATTTCTAATAAACCATTTAAATTGTAACTATAATGCAACTAACTAATGACTGTACTTTTGTCTAGTGTCCAGTAACGTGATACTTTGCAGGAGTGGAAAGTTTTTATGGGCTCTTTTTTAATTTCCACAGATGAAACAACAGTAGCAAAAAAATTACTTCAGCAGCTGAAAGCCACTCAATTGAGTCATGCTAATAGCAGATTATTTAGTAGGGTTAGTAGGGCAGGAAGAGATAAAGTTTCACTGAACTTGCTATTAAAAAAAAAAAAGTGGGGGGAGGGAGAAGCAGAATTATTTGCTGTGAATAGGGCAATGTTCTGACTTTTGTATTTTTGAACAGTCAAATCCTTGAGGTCCTGGACCTGTCCTTTTTTTGTTTTTTGGTTTTTTTTTTTTTTTTGATTGAAGAAAGGATTCCACATCCCAGTTGAGGCCACCAGGTATTTTTGAGTTTTTTGGTGAATGTGTTTTAGGAGTTGAGTCGAGGGACCAGCAAGGAGCACCTGCTCCAAGGAGGTTCCTGTCCCACCTGGTCCTGGTGGAGCTGGGCTGCAATCATCTGGAGATATCAGATGGCCTCCTAATACAGCTGCTTTCCTGGAGCTGAGAGACCCGCCGAGCTGCCGTTGGCTGAACGCCTGACATCAGAGTTGAATCTGGATTCCAGCCTAGGCTCTGGGTTGTTGCCTCTGTCTCTTTTTTGGTGTCTAGGCTGGACGTGAGACTTTGACAGCCACCAGCCTTCACTTGCCAAAGCTCCCTGAGCCATGCTGAACCCCTCGTTTTCCTCACAGGACTTTTTGGCCAGCGCCTGTAAGGACACATGCTGAATGGAGCAAGTAATGCTCAACCTGTGCAGAGGTTTCGGACATGAAAGACTCCTTGCTTTGAGGTGATGCCACAGTTGCACTGGCATTGGCAATGCAGAGTTTAGTTAGACTTTCTCCCCACTTCTACATGTCCTTTGGGATTTTTTTCAAAACCCCATCAAGGATTCAGGTCCCTGTCCTGAACCTCCATCTTGCATTTCAACAGTCCTCCTGTGCCAGGGCTGTTTTTGTAATCGCGCTGCTACCCTGGGTAAAACTTTTCTCTTTTTTTGCCTTCTTTTATTTTTTTTTTTTTTTTTTCTTTCATGCTAGGGAGAGCTGTGAGTAGAGGGTTATTACACTGCCAGGGTGGAGCTAACTATTTTTTTGTTTTCTGCCTCAAGTGTGTTTCCTTTCAAAGAAAGTCACTCAGTTGACTCTCAGAGCTTCTCACAGATGCACTGTGTGCCTTATCATCATGTCAGAGGTGGAGGGCCTCAGAGGAAAGGCTTAGAGGGAAAAGCAAGGAAGGAGGGATGGAAGGAAGGAGACCCCCAGCAGCTTAGTGTCCCAGCATGACAAGTTTTTATTTTTCCTCCTTGGGATCTTTTCCAGGTTAGTCTCTGTATATCCTCCCACTGTGTCTGAAGGAGGTGATACGGTGAATATGACTTCTGATGGCAACTTTTTTCTTTCTTCTCTTATTGTCTGGGTTTAATTGCAAGGAGCTCTGCAGCAGCCTAAGTTGGAGGTGAAGTACTAACCACCTTCCAGGACTGCTCTATAGGTGCTGCTCTTGGCTTTTTATGTATATGTTTGTGGATCTAAGTTAAAACACTTGGCTGCAAAATCTGCTGTTGCTTCTCATTTTGATGAAGCCAAGGTTTGTGTAAGCTGACAGTTGTTCTTTGCCTGTGCTTTGAGAAAGTGATTCTCAAAATAGAAAAGGAAGAGAAAGTCAATACAGTAGTATGAACATCCAAAACCTGTATGTGTGAAATCATCTATGGGATTAACCAGAGCCTTGATCCCGCAGTCACAGGTACCTACGGCTTAGTGTGCATGCACAGTTCCCTGGCGGGGTTACTCACGTGCTGTCTGCCTGTTTTCACATGGAAATGTTCACCAGATCACGTTTGGGATTGACATCAGAAGGCAGCCTGTGTTAGCCTGCGAGCTCACCTGACAGTTTGTTTCCATTCCGTGGTGGTGTTCTCTGTTTGCTTGCACTTGCATGCTAACCAGGGCATCTGACTTCTGGCTGGAAGGAAAGCATTGGCAAAGGCAACGTAAACTGCAAACCCTTCTCTGTAGCCAATTGCAAAGTGCTTTTTGCATCACTGCAAAATTGTGTTAATTTTGTGATTTATCAGGCCCGATGGAGATTTTTAATTTGTCACCACCAACCAGATTGCATCCAGCAGTAGAGATAACGTTTATTAACTTTGATGATGTGTGTGGAACGAACCCAGATTGCTTTTCAAATTACGCACAGCTGTTTTAGCAACAGATAATTCGTCCGGTTTGCATCGTAACTTTTAACAACACCTTTGCTTTGGAGCAGCTTGCTGGGGCAGGAGCGTGCCATCCCATTGTGGGATATTTTTAGTTCCACCTATGTGTAAGAATACTTTCCTATGTTTGGTCCTTTTGGGGCAGAAATGCTGAATGGAAGAAGTGTATGTTTGTATAGGATGTACCCAGGGCAGGATGAAAAGAAAATGGTGCAGCTTTCACGTAACCGTACCTTGTCTCTCTCACCACAGAGCCATGTGTGTGATGCGGATGTAGGGTTCAGTTATCTTTCAGGTGAATTGCTCGATATTTATCTCAGCCGTAAAGAGCTCTGAGATTTGCAAACTATAACCTCTACATAACATTTTTCTGGTTTTTGTGAATGGTCATTTCCACAACACATTTGACATGTTTTGGGCTGGCTTGCTTCTCAGTAATTAGCTGCCTCAATTATTATGTCTTTTAATTTGCTTGGCATTCATGGAGAAACTGTATCTTTCACAGGGTATTTTTTTTTATTTGTATCTCTTTATTTGCAAAGCCTGATGAATACCTGCATTTAGAAAAAGAAAAAAGCCCTGCATCTTATCCCCACTGATTACAAACTAGAAAAATAGAAAAAGCAATTACAAGAAGTGTTGGTTTTTTCACGAGAAATATGTGTTAGTTTCCCAAAGTATTGCTGCATTGAAATAATCTCCTAGCATAAACAAGGCACCTACAGTGATGAAAAATTCAGATAGTTTTCATTCAGGGTTGCCAGACCATGAACAGTTAAAGGAAAGAATTTGATGTGACATCAAAGTGAGGTGCCTATAGGAGATGGTTGGAACATCTTCCGTGCTATGTGGAGGAATTCAAAGGTGGCAATAAACATCTTTCTATACTTAGCACATTATAATTATTGGCAAACATGACCATAGGAGGACTGTCTCCGTAATTACTACTGCCCTGACCAGGAGATGAGGATGAGATAGTGTGTGAACGCATAAAAAAAGTTGATCCTAAGGAGTTTACAATGTATGTAGGAATGAGTTATAGCAAAGGTAGCAAAAGCATGGTACATATGGAAGTAGAAATGGTGAAAGAAGGAAATGGAAGGAGGAAATCTTGCAACCTTGTGTGCTGCAAGATCATAGCTCTTTGTGGGCATAGTGACATGCTCCCAGGTAAGGTGTTAGAAGAGCAAGGTCTAAGCTGGAAGATACAGGGTTACAGATTCAGTTAGTTTTAGAGGAGAGGAGAAATAAAGGTGTTTTCCTTTCCAAAACACAGAAAAATTTCAGAGTGTTTTAGCTCTTTAGTGGAAATACTTTGGTCCACAACAAAAATGTTTTGATTCTGAATGCTGTTACTGTGTGACATAATAATTTAGTTAGAGATGGTACGTGCTTTTCCATTCAGTTGATTCCTGGAGCTTCCAGGATGCACCATGACTTCTTTATGTAGTGCAGAAAGGTGTTGGCTCCATCCCCAGTGTCCCTGACAAAAGTGTTCATGGAAGATGTGGACTTGATAAACTTGGTTTACAGAAAGAATGAGGATATAGGGGAACCTTGTCTATAGTTTCCATGAGGCATTATGATAGGTTGACTGAATCAAAACATTTCAGAATTTGCACCTCTGATTCCTAGAGCAAAAAACCAGCTTCTCTTCAGAAAATATTTATTTTTTTTAGTTTGGTTTATTTTTTTAGAAAAAGTAGTTCTATATCAAATATGTTTGACAATTTTCTATGACAACAGAAAACACCAGCTTACCACCTGCTGCTCATGGAGGGTTTTATCATTTAAAAGGACAGGAAAATGACCTTTGAAACTGGTTTGAAAAGGTCGTTCCAGGCGCTGGCAGTAACATGGGAGACGATGTGAGTGTGCCTGCAGAAGTGGATCACTGAGTGGAGGAGGTACGGTAGACCTCAGACTCATCAGCACAGCAATCTGGGGCAGGAAAAACCCTGTGTAGACAGGCAGCTTGAGGAGAAGGCACTGGTTACCACAAGGTGGGTAGAAGATAGATAGGTATATGGTGAAAGGTGAGCGTGGGGCCGTGGGCGGCTAGTACATTCCTCCCTACTGAAGAAGGGTGAAGGTTTAAGCTAGAGATTCACCTGTGTTTAGGTCTAGCACATTGTATGGAAGTACTCTTTGTTTTCTTGAAGTTTTGGCTCTTTCCTTGGCTTCATTAGCCTCATTCCCAGGCATGAGGATTCATGCTTACACACCTCACCAGACCGGCTAAGACAAAAGCATCCTTGTTCCTTGTAAGAAAGAAAGAGATACCTCCAGAAAATGTGCCTGGGACAGGCTGAGCTAATTACCTCCTGCTAGGTCATATCCAAGGCACAAGATCTTTCTGCCTGTTGCTTCTTTATGGGAAGAAGACCATGTAGCCCCAGAACCAGAGCAGACTCACTTGGACTCTGCAATAATGCAAGCCTGCCCTTTCCTCAAACTCCCACCTTATGGACAATATGGAGCCACTGTTTATTTTCAGAGGGGAAGGTGAGGTCTCAACGATCCAGGCGAACTTAGTGAACTCAAATGTTCATCTTATGTAGCCCAAAACAAGTCCCAGTCCAAACTAAAGCAACGATGCCTGGTCACATTCCTGCAGTGATATTTCTTTTCCTTGCTGGCACATCTTTAGTGCTAAGCAAAGGATTGGGACCCGCTGCCCACTCTTTCCTGCTGGGCAGGACACGCAGCTCCACCTGATAGTTGGTGTGAGCCACTGGATGTTCTTCTGAGAGCAAGAGTGTCCCGTTCTTTATTGTGTGCCCAGAGTTACCAGCTATGCTAATAAAATAACAGGGCTGAGCACTGTGCTGCAGTCAGCAAGAACATTTAAGTGTCAGCACAGTCCCAGGTCTGGTTGTGGTCTGTTTGAGCAGCTCTCTGGCAGGCACACTGAGCGATCACGTATGATAGGGACTGTTCCCTGTAGGCAGGATGGATGAGGATCTTTCAAGGAAGAGTGATATATCTAAGGGATGGATGTGCTTTTGCTCTTGGGACCGCTCTTGGTCCACTCCGCGTGGGACATGTGTATCCATGCATTGCTGATCCCAACAGTATTGACTTCACAAGATCAAAACGCCTAGTTTGGGTTTAGTAGGACCTTCATGACCTAGAATCGCTTACAGCATATGTGCCGGTCACAGGACAGAAAGGAGATATACCCTTGCCCTCAGGAAGGAATGTAGCCAGAAAGGGGTAATGAACCTAATGAATTGTCATTGTGCACTGCATGTAGCAAGTTTTGTACCTCAGAGTAGATGGGAAGAAACGGCTTTCCCTGGCCTCTCACCAGCATGGACCTGCTCCTCACTGCTATGTCTCGGCCAAGTGTTGTGGACTAAATCACAGCCCTAAAACTTCATCTGTGAGGGCATAGACTCATCTGGCCTCCTCTGTTTCTTACCTTGATAAGTATGAGGCATTTAAAGATCCAGTAGCAGTGCAACAGACAATTTATAACCCAAACAATAGCCCTAAGTCAAACACAGATTCCTCTTCTGTTGTCACATCTAGATATTTCATTGCAGAGCAGTAACCTGCCACCAGACCAGAAAGTGGCATTGTACCTCATGTTTTCTGGAAAAGCAAATAAACCCAGTCCATCGCAATAAGCAGAAGGGCTGTCGCACCACTATGAACACACGCGTTTGCTGAGAGGGTGGATTTAATGTAGCTCATCTCGGGGATGCAGGGATCAAGGGTGAAAGAGGATGTGTTCTCAAAGCAGGCTGGTTTTAGGGCTTTGGCTGACTCGTCGTTTTGTGAAGTTATTCTGGTGTTTTGTGGGAGAAAAACCCCTCTAACAAATGCACTCATAACTTTGGACTGACAGTAAGGTTTTCTTGGGTTTGGTAGGTGTATACTTTGTCCCTGTCTGTCCTCATCGGTGCAGTAACTCAACACTTTGGACCCAGTCCTGTCCTTGGGACAAAACATGCAGCAGCAGTAACCTCACTGTGAGCTAAACATCCCTGTCTGAGAGGCCAAATTTCACCTGTAACCTAAATAAACTGCCCAGGTATGTGGCCTTAATTTTAATTTTTTTTTTTGTTTTTTTTTTTTTTAAAAGAGAGAAATGCTAGTGGCAGCAGGATTATCTGCAAAAACACACATGTAAATCTGGAGTAACTTTCCTGAAACGTGCAGGCTTGTTGCAGCTCTGCCTTGGCACAAGTCAAGTACTAATTCAGCTTGGTCTTTTAATGACCCTGTGAATTTGTAAATATCAGATAAAAATCTACAGGGATACTCAGGAACTCCACAGCCAGCAGCAGGATGACTGTCACGTTAAAGCAGACACCAAGCTTTGGGGTCATCTAGCCCTGTAAATCCCCATGAACCTCGCTCTGGACTTCTGCAAGTGCATTGGGAGCAGAAACTTGACTCCTATTTTGTTTCAAAACTGAATTTGCATATGATTAATTTTTCACTTAGATTCAAGCCGCCTGAGGAGGTTTTTGATGTGGTCGTTTGATTTTGCTGTGGAGTTTTTATGTGCTGGTGAGCATGTTCCTCTTCCGATGTAAATCAGCAGTACAAGTCAGGAATAGCTGCGGTGGGGGAAGAGTCAGTCTGAGTGAAAGAGGAGGCATTTTGGGTCTGATACGTTGAGAACAGAAAGAGCAGCTGAGGCTTATAGAGATTTGTTCTGGTTTGTGAATGGGATTTAGACAAGGTCGTACCCTACTTATCCACAGAAACCAGCGAGACAAATGCTGATGTGGGAGTCACCGTTACTTGTCTTGAAGGACAGTGCGCATGTTGAGAGCTGAATTTACCCAGGTTTTCCCCTCCCACCCTTGCAGTAACACTTGCTATTTATGTTTTGGTTTATAACTTTGGTGAAATAGTAATCCTCTGGCTTCCGTTTTCAGCTCCCCTGTCCCCTCCTCCCCCTCATAGAAGGCGGGGTTGTTTGTCAGGGCAACTACAGGCGTTGTTATTAAAACATTTGAGCAAATTAGATAAAGACGATCTCTTCAAAATGGCTTTGTGTCTTCCTGTGCCCTGCTGTCAAAGCAAGGTGGTTCCCTGTAATGTATTTTGTAGTGAAATTGGAAAGGAAGGTGCTTTTACCAAATCTCACCATTAGAAAATTCAGTTATACATCTTATGCCAGTTTTTCCAGTTAGTGGTTATTAACATTGACCTTCTGCCTTGTTTATAGACCAGATTCAAACCCCATAGAAAGTTAAATAAAGATTTCAGTGAGTTTTGGTTCAGAGTCTGTTGCAGTTAGTCAAAGCCATCATTGTGTCTTCAGCTTATTTGTCTCTCTCTGCAATACCTGCGTTAGTTCATTTGGGTCTCAATGCAGACAAAGACCCATAAGCTGATCTCTGAATTTGCTTAACTGCTGGCAGGTGAGACACCACGGCTGGGAGCCATCCCCTCTTGTCTCAGAAGCCTAAATGCCAGACAGACATCTCCACCTGAACTAGCCGCATGGTCTCTGTCGGCTGTGGGGAGAAAGAGGCATTTGAGGTCACCAGGCATTTGACCCATTTTAGTCAGCTACATGGAGATAATGGAAATTGAAAACCCAGCAGGTTTGTTTCTTTCTGTTGGTTATGAAAGGAGCCTGGGGTGAATAGTCCATATGCGGATGTATACTGAGTAGGTAGCTGAGTGAATTTCTAAAGTTAGGTGTCAGGAATGCCAGACATATACTGGTTTGTTTGGGCAAAGAGGGGAGGGAAGGTGACCTCCAGTGTGTCAGCATCAATAGATGGACCCATATCTCTGGCGGAGAAGTTGTCATAGGGTGGGTACTGGGGACTGTGGTCCCTTTCGGGCAGAGGACCCCGACAGTGGAAGCATCACCAGCTACAGCCCCATATGCTCATGGACCTCTCTTGCTAATCACACAGAGGGAGGTTGTGGTGGTGGATGAGGACTGAGCAGAGGGCAGTGGCATGGTAGACAAGGAGGACGTGGCATTAACTGAATGATCTTTGGACCACGGCGCCGATGTGAGCCTCTGAATTGAATCCTTTTGGGGAATGCCATATGTGCTTGCTGAAGTCCTTGTAGCCACCAATATGCCTCTTTATGGTACAGCTCCCACTTGCACAGCCCCTCTGGCTCTGCAGTTCTATGTCAGACAGCACCTATGCTATCACCTCAGAAGAAGGGACTTTCTTCCTCTTGGGAGTGGTGAGAAGGGGGTGGTAACTGATTATAACCTTTGCCATCTCTAGAGCAAAGCACCGCATTGATTTCTTTGGTCAGTCCTTCCTTTTCTGATCATAGTAAAAGGGACCTCATTTGTCTAAAATAAACAATCATCTGTTGCATCTTTACAAATGCTGCTTTGGCTGTAACTCACACCATTGTACAGAGGTGACACAGCTTTTGAGCTAGTTCCTGTTTGGGATTTTGTGAGTGCACCAGGACTACCTGCACTAGTGCACCTGGATATCTGAGTGCGTAACTGAGACTTTCTCTGGCCAGTGGTCGGTGCAGTAGAGACAGGCATCTTCCTTGCACCTTGTGTTGCCTAGCTGAGCTAGGAGAGTGATGCTGAGGTGAACCCTTCATGGTTCCTGGGGATCATGAGCCATAGTAATACCGAGATAGCTAGCGTAGGATGGACTGAACATGTGTTTGCTTTATGTGAGGCTCTGTGCTACGTCTTGAGCTCAGGGGACAGCATAAGCCCGGGCTAGTTAGTAGGGGAAAAAGTGTGAGTTTTGGGGAGAAGGAAGGCAGATACTGTCTGCATGATCATGACTTATCTCTTCACACAATGTGAAGGTGAACCCATGCAGATTTGCTTAAGCAGGCAGGAGATGATATGAAAAAAAACCCAAACCCAACCTGAAACTGAAACCAAAACAAAAAACTGATTCTTTGGTCTAAAATGAATTTTGACTGTGTTTTGTATTACGTTCTTCCACCCACTGTATGTCCTGTATCCACCCAGTCAGGGAGATAACTAAGGGCAGAAGCACAGAAAGAAACTGGTGGACAAATGACCTCTCAGAGAGTTGGTGTGAGCTAAATGGCAAGTGGGGTGGAACGATATGAAGAGACAGAGATGGATGGCCTCTCAGGAACCCACCTGAGGCTCTGATGCTGAGAACAGGACACCAAACTGTAAGTGGGAAGAGGGCTTTCAGCCTAGCTGGAACCAGAGCTTCCTTATTTAAATAGAAATATAGTTTTAAATCGAGCTCTGATCTGACTGAGGAAGAGGGACTGATATGTCAGAGTTCATTTAAAGGAGGTGGCTGGAGTCCAGAGACATTAGGAGACAGAAAGACATAGAGGTTGGTGTTGCAATGGTGTTGACAAGAGAGGGCACTGGTGTGGCATCTGCAGAAGGGAGCCCTGAGATTGGTGGAAATAAAAAAAAAACCTCATGAGGGGTCATTTTGGTGAAGCCATGAAAGCGAAGGCTGATGGAGAAGAGAATGAAGGCAGAAGCTTCTGCCGTGCAAAAGAAGTTATTTCTGCTTTTAAGGTGTTTAAGAATAAACATGAAACTGCAAGGGTGTGGAGAAGGCTGAATTATCTGAAATACCTGTGGTGGTTTTCATTGTAAAATGTGAGCTGGGCCGGGTGCTTACGGGAGTGGTAAGTCCCTGCAGACTTACTGGGAGGACTGCAGGGCAAGGAGAAGGGCTGTGGACCAGAGCTGAGCCCGTGCTCTTGGTGTGCCTAAAATGCAGTTATCTGGCAGTTAGGCATCTTTTTGCAGTTCCTATCTGCAGAGCCTGATGGGAAATGTCCAGTGCTGCAGAGGAATGGGGGGGAAATAATTCTCCTTAAATAATAGTGCAAACTTTGGAGAAACACAAGACAATCCCAGATCAAAATTGGTTTCCTAAAATACATCTCCAAAGTCCTATGTGTCACGCAGAAGTAAGGTGTGGATGTCCAATATGGGTTCCAGTTACAACCTGAGGCTCCTCTGTGACAAATTTGGCCACGTTTTTGAGGAGTGTGTGGTAACACCAAGCAGACAAGAAGCTTCATTCCTGACAGATGGCTAGAGAGATACGTCAAGAATGGTGTAGACATAGTCTGCCAGGAGACAGAGGGATGAGCGAAACGCTCTTTTCCAGCCCAACATTTCCGTGATTCTGGGTCCAAATATCTTTATCAAATTTCCAGATTAAACAAAGCCATTAAATGCATCTACTGTTGAATGAGGTTAACCATAGGCACGATACTGTGCCTGCAGAAGGAAGGATGTTAATACGTCCCATTATGGTCCTGCCCCCCTCCTTGGGACTTTTTTTTTTAGGGGAAAGAAGATAAAAAATAGGTGCAGATGCTGGCACTGGCAGGAAGTTCAATGCATTAACAACCATCTGATACAAGATGGTGAAGTATTTGAGGCAAACTCTGCCTGTGTCATTTAAATTAAAAAAAAACAAAAAAAAAACCAAAAAAAAAACCAAACCAAAAAACTGTAGTAAGAAGTCTGTGAGCCAGTGCCAAAATCATACAGAAATACAGGAACTGCTGGGCTAACGAACAAGAGGCCAAAGGGAAGAAGATATTGTAGCTACATCTCAGTTCAAGGTATTTTTATTCCCCTCATTACATTGAAAAGGTCTTTGAAAGCATTTTGTGTGCAGTGTTTGATAAAACAGGTGCTGTGGCTTCAAGTTTGACCTGTGTTTGTTAGAAGGCAACTAAAACCTGAAAAGATAAGTCAGTATTAAAAATTATAGATAAGTACAATGGGGATAATTATTTTTAAAACATTCTTTTTGAGTTTGTGTGGCCCAAATGTTGCAGAAATGGAGTGATACAGGAAATTACCAGAAGCTTATTTTCTCTAGGAAAATAAGAAAGCAAAACTGACAAGTTGCTTTTAATAATCTGGACCCAAAAATGCACAAGAAAAAGATTTACAAAGGAGTGTGAACTGAATAGTGCATCATTTTGGTGGGACAGGTGAGGATGCAAGTTTGCTTTCTTTCAGGACCACACAAGACAAATTTTCACTAAAGGTGAGGAAAAAAAGTGTTATGACCTAGCTCCAGGGACAGGACCTGGAGGGATTTATCCCCAGTAGACATTTGGTGGGTCTGCTCTGCTTCTCTTTCCAGTTTGCAGAAATAACAAGGATTTCAGCTTTCAAAATTTTGCCTCTGCAGAGGGAGGTAAATTCACATTGTCTACTGGAAAACAAAAGGCATATCTGAAAGGTTCTCCTTTTGATGGGAGGCTTTGGCTCCTTCTATATGAGCAAATTAAGAAGTGTCAAGGAGTGTCCCTGGGCACTAGACCCTCTTTCCATTTCTAGTGACTTTCAGAGCAGATGGCTCTGGACAGGGAGGACGTGTGGGGTCCCCACCCAGCTGTATTTCACTATCTTTTCAAGCTATTGTAACTGTTAGACATGAACGCATCTGCTCCCGGCTCAAAACTTACAATCTGGGTCCTTTTCCCTGGACGTCGGAACATCATTAGTAGGATTTACCTGATTTTAGGCGTCTTTGGGGGAAACATAATCATAGTGGGGAAATAGCAATTCCAGGATGGGATTGGCTTAACGTATTTTAAATGTCTTCTTTAGGATGGGGTGATGCACCCCTACAAGTACTTGTATCTTTTTACTGTGTATGCCGGGAGCTGGGGTGGTAGTTCATACGTGCGCTGCAGTTGTCTGCATATATTCATGTGAATCCACCCTTAATCTCTTCACCGACAGCGAGGTCACGATTTCCCAGTCTCTTTATCCCAACCAAAATCCAGTTGCTGCAGACCATCCCCCATGTCATCATTCCTGCTTAGTGCAGGCACCCACATCCGTGCCGTGTCAGTCAGATCAGGGAATGGATACAGCTGCAGACTCGCTTGTCAAGAACAGAAAAGAAGAAGGGTTGTTTTTAGAGAAATCTGTTCCCTGATCCCATACCCTACACAGACATCAAATTCCTGGTGGAGGTTGAGAACCTGCCGTGTGAGATGGGGTGGAAAGCTGAACCATGTCTTCGGACATAGCCTGCATTTAGGTCAGGTTAAAGCAATTGTTAGGTGGAGACCTAAGGATAGCAAAACATGAATTCACTGTTTGTAAGACCCAGCTATATGTGTATCCACTAGAATGCTTGTAGATCCCATCCTAGAGTCTGTGGATGTGTGCAATCATCACTGCCATTCCCGGCAGCAATTTTCTGCAATTTCTGCAGTGGGAGGAATACCAGCCCTTTCACAGGTATAAATCTGTTCACCTGCATTAACTCCACTGTAGTGAAATCACGTATAAGATCTGAAATTAGACCTGAGGCTCCGCTCTTGTCTTGTGCACAACAAACACAGCAGGAGGAAACCGTGTAAACTTAGCAGAGTCCAAAAAGCCATGTTTGTAGGCTATGTATAAGACACCAGGTCCTGTTATCAATACACGTGACTTGCTTTAAACACAGCATCACAAGATGGCACAGACACTTATACAGAGAAATGCCCGTTCCTGTCCCTGCCATGGGCCCCAGAAAAGTCTGCAAGCCACATTTCCACGTGACAGAAGAAATGCTTTGCCTGGCTCCACCATGTCTGCAAGCCATGGGGAAGGGTTTACATGGAGACCATCAGCTATGCTTTGAAATCAAGTCATTCCATGACATTTGGAAGGCTCTTTTGTTGCATGGAGTCTGGTATTGTACCAATCCCATGAGATACTGCTGCTCCTGCCTTTCTTGTCCTCTCCCTCCTTTTGCAAGATGTTGCAGGTGAGGTGACTGACTATGGGGAGAGGGAAAATTAAACGGCTATGCAAATTCCCCTCCTTTACCTCCTCCTCCTCTGATCCACACCTTTGTAAATGGAAAATGTGAGAAATGTTGGGTGGCACCCAGGGGGTTTCTGAACTTCCTCCTTTATGAACAGGCTGGTTTGATCTCCATTGAAATAACAGGTGAGATGGGCACTCAAAATGAAAGTCGCTCGAGAGTTGGTTAGATCCCTGTTCCTTACTGTAGGGTCTGTGGGATATGAGTCGTCAGGGGGCAGAGATAGGGACCCCAGCCATCGCTGTTGGCATTCCGTGTTGCTCATGAAATCTGCAGGAAGACCCTGAGGTGTGTTGAGTTATGCTCACGCGTAGGTCTCCACCAGCTATATAAACAGATGTTTGCAGTGCCAGGACCTGCCTTTTTGGCTGGGAGATGCCTTTCAGGAGGTGAAGGAAAGTTCATACCCTTCAGCTATAACTCCTGCTTCCTTTCCCTCCTGGTGATGCTGATCCTCAGATTATGAACTCATTTTGCATGCACAGTTTTGCCTCAAAAAGGGGAGAGAGAGCTGGAAATGTTCCCTCCGACCTCTAGAAAACAAGGGTTTGATAACATTAGGCAAGCAGCATCTCAAATCCAGAGATACTTCCCCTCCCCTCTCACTTGGCCCTCATTCAGTAAATTGCCATCTTTACTGCATCATGCATGCATCCATTTTCATTCAGCGAAACACAAAAAACATAAATCCCACTAAAGGCATCTGTCCTCAGCACAGTTCTTCCGCTGACTAGGAGCAGGAGCTCATTTCTTCCTCTCTCCTTAACCACAATTGATTAAGGATATTAAGGAGTTTATTACTTCCTAATATCATCCGGGAATGATTTCCATATGTTGCATTATTCTCCGGAGTGGGCAAAGCTCCCCTGTGCCTGTAAAGCAGGGTGCAGTATTGCTGAACCCCAATTACACTGTACTTGAGACTTTATTGGAGGATGGGTTGCAGGTGACCCTTTCTATAAAGACGCATTTCATCCTTAGTTTTCAGATCCCTTGTGGTATCCATTCCACTGCGAAATTAAGCAGACACTCTCCATATCCATTGCAGCTGCTTCTAGTGTTAAATTAAACTGCTGCTGTTACAGCGAGCCGTTGCTGGAGCTGAGTTGTGTTGCTCCTTAATTGTTTATGGCTGTGGATTCGAGCCAAGTAGCAGTCCTGTAGTGGCAAACGCTGGAGATATGACCTGGAAAACAGATGTTTGGGCCAAAGCCAAAGTGGTTTCAGGAAAGATAGTGAGAGAGAAGCAGGAAACCAGTTATCTGTCTGATTTATTGGACAGGGTGAAGAAATTCACCCCAGGGCAGAGTGCTCATACAAGGCTGGTAAAACAGTAAACTCTGATTTTAGCTAGCTTTTAGCCAGCTTTTGCAAGGCTTATATGGGCAGCTGTTGGTTTGCTAGTGCTAACACTAGGTGCGCCAAACCTACAAATCTACAGATGGGTAGAAAATTCTCGCCTGTTTGCTGGTGGCTGCAGAACATCTCATGGAATAGACTGGTTTATGTGAAGTCCCAGCATAAGTCTTTTAGATCTGATACAATGCAGTGGGGTTTTTGAAAATTAGTTCTCTACAGTGGAGGTGCTCCATGTGAATAGATCATCCCTAGGCATTCCCTTTTGCTCTCAAAGGAGAGAAACAGATTCATCCCATGCTAACAGAAGGGTCTAAAATGTGTCCAGCTCATGATCTGAGGGTACTCTGTTTTCACAGAGTCACAGGCTGGTTGAGGTTGGAAGAGACCTCTGGAGGTCATCTCGTCCAACTCTCCTGCTCAAGCAGGTCCACCTGGAGCCCACTGCCTGGGACCATGTCCAGATGACTTTTGATTATCTCCAAGGACAGAGGCTCCATAACCTCTCTGGGAAACGTCTTCATGAAGTACTTGATGACACAGAGCCAAAACGGAGTATCACACCAGGGGGGAGGGCAGGGGGTGTCCAGCTTAGTTTTTCTTAGTCTTAAATGCCACTGTTTAGCAAGCAGATGCACAGATCTGAATAGGTGTCTTGTAGCACATCAAACCAGTCATTTTTGGAGCAGCGGTGTTAGTATTTAGCAGGACAACATACTTTCACAATTTTAACTATGTTGTAACTGCATTGATTTCATTGAAATGTGATGAATGCCTGGCTCAAACTTTTAGCCCTAATTTTATTTCTTTAGAACTTGAGCCAATAGTGTTACTACATTTTAGTGCTGCGGAGTCATTAAAAAACTTTTGGCTTCCTTTAGCAACACTCATGTTCTTAAATGCTCAACATGTTGACTGGCCATCCTGGCTAGCACCCTGAGTTTTTCAAAGTGAGTTTTGAAAGTCTTGCTAAGGGAGTGCTTACAGCCCTTCCTGCACTTCCTCCGCCTCCCATCCGTGGAACAAGTCTGTTAAAGGCAAGGGTATGGGCACTGGTGGTTTGGAAGAAGATACATAATCATCTTTGGCCCAGCAATCACCTGAAGTATTAGTGCAGTATGGCAGAGGAATACATTTCCTTTCACACAAAGGGGCCTGATGCAGATGTTTTGACTGTTAGCCTCAGTCTTTGGGTTTTATTAGCTTTATTAGCTATTAGGTTTTATAGTGATGCTACATTGCACAGAAAGAACATGCAGCTACTTGGATTTCCCTTCTGCTGCCAGAGACACTTTGATTTGCTTTTCCTTTTGTCCTTAGGCTAAGTAGGCTTCTTATTTTTTGAAACAAAGGAAATGGCTCAATAACTGCATCAAACAGAGGAGGGAAATATATATACCTATATTTCTTCCTGTTAGAGAGATTTTTCCTACTTTATCTGATCAGATATCTCCGTTTCTGTGAGTCCAGGCAGAAATTTTAGCTTTTTTGTGCCATGGACCTATTCATTGTACTATTGTGCAGTGCCACAAATGCCCCTCCTCACAGAGCTACCTGTGCTTGAATATCTAAATGCAAGTGGCTTTCCAGAGCAAGTTCATCAGGCACTTGACTATCATGTATCTGAAATACCCTTCTGAGAGATGCTGCTGTCACCCAGAGGAGAACAGGATTATCCTAATCTCCTGCATCCAGCCGTAGGTGGTGCGTTGCCTTTCCCACTAGCTTCTGTAAAACCACAAAAGTGCTGATGTTTTCCCAGTTGAGGGCAATGCCACATGCAGAGGTCCTTGGACAGTCTTCAGAGGAGGTCTGATAGCTGCTGGTGGCCCTTGATCTGCGCATTCCTAGGGATATACAGCGGAAATGGATCACAGGATTTTTTTCTCTCTTTCTGTCCTTTCCTGTCTTCCCCAGAAACCTGATGGTTTTCTTCTCTTTTAACTATCCAAGAGGGTTTATGAGTCCTTGCTGTTTACCTGAAGACTCAGCATGGTTGTTAGCTTACCTCCCTAGGAGCTCAAATGGGAAGGAGAGTCTTCCTGTGCTGTCTGTTCTATGGAATGGCCTTATGTAGGGTAACGAATTTAGGGAAACCTCCTGGGAAGCCTTCCCTGCCACAGTCAGAGAATAGCTGAAGTTGGCTGCATGGCCTGTCTGTTTGCAAAAGTGTCAGAAAGTGTGTAGAGCAATTGCTCAGTACTTGTGAATATTTGGTCCAGAATTGTTGGTGTTTCAGTCCCAGTGCTAACTGTAGCTGTTTGTCTTCATTTTATGAAACAGGAAGAAGGGGAAGATCTCACCATATCCAAGACACAAGCAAAACAAGAACTTGCTGAGACCTGGCCATGCACTAACAGAAAGTTGGTCTGACTTTTATGGTCACCCTAGACTTTTGCACAGGGGGCTGATGGAAACTTATCACTCCACACTGTTGGGTAAGAGAGAAGACACTCAAGTAGGGGACTACATCTAGATTTCTCAAGTTTTCCTCTCTCCTTGATGGTCTTGCCTCCTGTATCCTTGAACAGAGAGTCCAAGTTTTAAAGTCAGCCCAGCCAGAAGAGCAGTTATCCTCATTCCTTCAGCTGAGAAAATCCCTTCCATGTTGTCCACAACTGTGATGAAAAGAGAAGCCGCTCTTGCCAGAGACTGAACTTGCCTTTCAGGAAAATACCATTTATAGGTAAGAAAATGCCATTCCCAGCAATTAATCTGAATGTTCTTCTGTGTGAGGATAGAGGAGCTGCCCTTGGGATAGAGCTTTTTATGTGTAAAAAGAAGAGACTTGGGCTGCATCCCACCCCACAAGTCATTTAACTGTTTGCTGTTGTAATTGAACGATATATTGTTGTCAATATATTTGACAGGTATCAGCTAGTGATAGGATTCATGTCTTTTAACTTTGATGGTCCAAGACCGAGACATCTGCAGCTGAGTTCAAAGTGCTTATTGCTCCCCATTCACAAGACGGGGAGCCAGGAATGACATGCTCAGAAGTTGACACAAAAGTTGGGTGGTAAATCCCAGTCCTTGCACCCAGATAGCACAATGATGGGCACCAGCTACAGCAGTTAATAATTTCAGGCTTCACTAAATATCCTCTCTGGAAGCTCTGAAAGAGTCTACAGAGAAGACCAACCTGAATGCTTTGTTCTGTTTCCTGGTATCTTGCTTTTATACGTTTCTGTTTTCAGCTGCTTAAAATGATCTTTTTTTTTCTTCTTTTTTTTTTTTTCCCTCCACTCTCTACACAGTGTGGTTCATATGAGCTGAATTTTCTCTTTACAGCTTCACTTTTGAATATGGGTCAGCACCCAGGCAGCTGAATGCCCATGCTGTATATAAATAGCGCACAGTTATTTCACAGTTTCATGTTCAGCTTCCAGGCTCCCAACAGCCTTGTATTCCCGAAACCCTTTCTATTCTCATAGCATTCGGGTTCTTGAATGCATGACTCAACATAAATTACAACATAGGTTATCCCAGCCAAGAAAGTCTCGATTTGGCTTCTGTGTATTGTCGTTCTCGTTCCTGACAGCTGGCATCAAGTCACTAATACTCAAAGCTGCTGTTGCGGGTCTTTCCAGCCCTGCAATGACTTCAGCCCTGCAATGATGAGTTCAGCGACGCGGTTAAGCTGACAGCTAAGTTACGCTACCTTACGTGTGTTAAGCAGCGCTCAATCAGTCCATCATCTTATTAGACAGTGGAGGAAGTCAGAGAGTCTCCAGCTGGATGGATAACTAACGGCCGGCGTACCCCTGTCCGACGGAGATAAGAGGCTGGTTAAAACCAAGGGAATTTTTAGACTCTTCCCAAATATCGCCTGTCTTTTGTTTGACACAGGACTTGTCATGTCTCCCTTTCTGCGTATTGGTTTATCCAACTATGACAGTGGCCCTTACCTGCCATCCCAGGGGGAGGTGATTAACCCTTACTGTGCTGTGATGGTTAAAGAAGCCGTGGAGTCAGGTAAGTGGGGAGGTGCTGTATATGCATGTGAGCTTTTATAAGCCATGTGTGTGCCTTACTGTGTCGTGTCTGGTGTGTAGGAAGCACGTTGGTTTGTGAAGAGCCGTTTGTGTCTCAGCACAAGTTTGGGTTTGGCACGGCCTGCAAGGCAATCTGATTTTAAGATGATGCCCAACAAGGCTGTGTCTTCAATTTGAGGTTCTTATCAATTGAATTACGGGTCCCAGCATGCGACAGAGCAGATGAGCTGAGCTGTATTTGGTTTCACTTTTCTATGAACAGTTGATGGGTTGTCAGTGAAATCTGGATGTCCTAGAAATATCCTGGGAGGGCTGTCTTTGTTTATCACATTTTTTGAAGACTGACAGGTCCAGCAACTTCTACCATTTAAAAAAAATAGCTCTCAAACAATCCCAGTCTTTGCAGAGAGATTTAATTTCTCTGTGTTATTGCTGCACTATGTAAAATGTTTGAAAGTGAAACCTCCTGCTAAGCTGTTTCCTGTGTCTGGATATATGGACTTTTCCACACTTTTCCTGATTGAACAACACTGATGAGTCCTCATTGGAAAAACATTTCTTATATATCTTGTGCATGAAAATAGTCCCAATGAGAGGACCAAAAGTTCTTCAGTTCTGCTTTGCAAGAATCATGAAGATAAAGACCTTCAGTGTCAGGGAATTCCTCACATTGGCTGTTATTTATCTTAAATCTTTGATAAATTCCTAATTTGACTGCTGTGACTCTTTAAAAAATTAAATCAACTCAGAAATCCCTTTTTATACCTTGAGACTCCCCATGACTAATCTCCAAAGAATGTTAAAGTAGATTAAAAAAAAGAAATTTTAGAATTTTAAAATAATTCAGTATTTCACTGGGGGGGTGTGTTTCTTTTAAGAGAATTTATCACATTGAACTTTAGCTTGGCTTAAATGATAGTTTAAATGATTCTGGAAGATGTGGTGACAGGTAAATTCAAAAGGAAAGAAAATACTGCATGACCAGATATCCCTAAGATCTCACTTTTTACTGAAAATATGTCCTATTTCAGCTCTGTGCAGGGCTTGGCCATTTGCTTTAATGAGGCCTTTGAAAGCCATAACTCAAGTTGAAGTCTCTTGTCAGTTCCAAAGTGAATAAAATCAAATTGGTCAGCACAGACCTATATTTATTTGTCTTACACAGAGCTGAAAGCTTTTTCTGGCATCTAACAAACAAAACTGTACTAAGGGGATATATTTTTTGTGCTCCTGAGAGTCAATAATAATAATAATAATAACAATAATAAATAATATAGGAAAAATTACATCCTACTATTAAAAGACTTCTGTTTGCTAAGGTGTAATTGCACTTATCTAGCTGTTCCTTAGAACATGGTGGGGGAGCCAGAGCGACTCCTCATCATGTCAGTGATAGCAGCAGGAAACTCCTGAGATTAATTAATCTCAGACTCCCTCCTTAGGGTAGGTTGAATCACCCTTGGGAGGTGTTAATCTGCTGTTGGTGGAGGGTGCCTAGATGTGTAGATGGCTAACCTTACCTTCAGGTGACTAAGACAAGGTGAGGCCATGGTGGGATCCATCTCCTCTATAATTCCAGTCTTCTGCAAGAATATTCATATCTGAGCAAGTCAGCTACCTTTGCATTATAGTCCAGGGGAACACACAGGGATTTCTGTGGTGGGATTCATCTCATCTTGAGGAAGACATCCTTAATGGGTCTGATGAGTCACACCCTAGGAAAGCCCAGTGCTCTCCACTGACTCCGAGGGCAGTTTAGACAGTCCACTCAGAGGTACATGTCTGATGTTCAGTGAGATGAGCCTGACTCTAAATGCCAGAAATGCTCTCAACATGACCATCCTGAGGAGCTGTCATGCTCAAACAGGCTCAGAGGAGGCAAAAGGCAATGAAGATCTCAGGACAAACATTAGCTGAGTATATTTGAAATGGCTGCATCCCTGCTTTGTGATTTTTTTTGATCATAGTTTGCTCTCTGGCTCCCTGGTTTCACAGAACACTTGCTACTCAATGGCAATGGGATTAAAAAAATATATATATATATTGATGCCCTGATATGCAAATTTTGGCTAAGTAAGTGGCATGTCCAAGGAGCAGGAGTGAATCAGCTGCAAAGCTGGTAAGAAATATCAACAATCCTGACTCCCAGCCTCGTGCTCTGACACATGGCCATTAAGATTTCTTCAGGGCAAATGATCGCTGTATAGTGGTAAGTGCAGAATGCAGGGCAGGACGTGTCTAAACCCAGGACAGATTGAATCCCCAGTCCCTGCAAGCTCTGTGCTGGAACCATTTTGGTAAATGCCTCTGCTCCAACTTTTGCAATGTCCTATCATGGATCAGATATATACCGTGTTTAGCATTAGCAAAATGTGAGGGGGTGTCTTTATTTATTTGTTTTTTTGCGAACAGAGCAGTGGTAGATGATAAATGTGTTTGGTTCCCCAAAAAAGGAAGTTTGACTCTGGCTTTGGGTCCATGCTAAATGTTACCCCTTATCGGCGAGCCATGACGAGTAAGTCATTGGGACAGAGGTCCCCAGGGATCTGGGAGTAATGCACATCATCTGTGGACACAGGGGTGTCACAACAATGCCACCCAAAAGAATTTCAGAAGCACAGGAAAGATCTTGGGCAACCTTTTTGTTTTTCCACTTGTTTATTTTGTAAAACAGACTCTAGTGTTTTATTATAGAATCTTTAATAAACAACAAAAACACCACCTCCATACAGTTAGAAGTGTTATAGCAATTTGTTACTGAAGACAAACCATTTCAGAGATCTTAGGTGCCTCTGAGGTATAAAAAAATCTGCCCTTTCAAAATGACTTCTGCCTTCGCAAGCCACCCGGCCCGGTGTCATGTCACCACCTGTCTTGGTGACATTTGCTTCGTGAAAGATCCTGCTCTGTGTTTGAACTCAGCAAGCTTCCAGGAAAAGTGCTCCCAGCCACAGTGAAAGCTGCTGCCCGGGAAAGACAGATGCTATTTTATTTTTCAGGAACCCAGGGTTAGATTAATCCCTGGCAGAATTCCACAGACGTCAGCAGGGATGCACCGGGGGTGACTGTCTGATCCCGTATATTGGCCAGTTCATTCACATTCCAGGGTTTGCTTATTTAAGCCTTATGTTTTGGAGTGCAATGCAAACGAAAGCACTTGTTTTGCAAGTGCTGTGTTTCACATCCGCGGAGTTTCAGTGATGTAGCAAAGAAATAATGGTCCTTACCAAGATTTCTCTTGTCCATGATGCTGGGAAGTTTATGTCTCATTTTTATATCTGATTTTGCCTGCTTTTGTTGAAAGAGTGAGTTGAATATATATTTGCAAGCTTGATGGCAATGAATTAAGCCTGCAGACAATGAGCTCAGTATACGATTGCCTAAATCTGCATATGTGAAAAGTCAACTTCACTTAACTGATAGAGATGGATTCACCTTAGATGGAGGTACTATAAACTTTGGGGAAACTGAATTTGAACCTAAGATTTAGATTTGAACCTTAGATGTTAGAAAGACATTCTTTACTGTTAGAGTGGTGAGGCACTGGCACAGGTTGCCCAGAGCAGCTGTGGATGCCCCATCCCTGGCAGTGTTCAAGGCCAGGTTGGATGGGGCTTTGGGCAACGTGGTCTAGTGGAGGGTGTCCCTGCCCATGGCAGGGGGGTTGGAACTAGATGATCTTTAAGGTCCCTTCCAACCCAAACGGGTCTGTGATTCTATGATTTATCTGCACAACTGCTTGTCATACTGGGCAGGAAAAGTGTGAGAAGTGATTTTACACTGCAGGACCGATCTCCACTCAGCTTTGCGATGCAGACCAGTGCAGCTCGAATCAAGTTTATGTGACCGAACCAAGTGCAAAACCGCTTTGTGAGAGCCAGATGTTGGGTCATGGAGTGAAATTTCAGCAAGTCAGTATTGGTTGCAGCATCCTGCATGCCTCTTCTCAGACCTAGATCTCTCTAGTGGCTCTGGTAGTTATTTCTCCTTTCATAGGAAACCAGTGTTCAGCGTAGTGAAAGGAAATTTTTGTTATAAACTCACAGCCCTGATGTTTGTTCTCTCCCCAATAAACATTCTCTCATTTCCGGAGATGAATATTCCACAATCAGGAATCACTGTTTCCTTTTTTCTCCTTCTCTCCTGCTTCCAATAACTTTGGAGCTTGTTTACCAGTTTTAATCCCTCCTGAAGGTGTGTTAATGAAAGCTGAGCAGAGGAATTAGTCCTCCCATCTAGAGGAAGATTTTCTCCAGCACCTACCATGTTCCAGGCTACCGGCTGCATGTGCTTTTCCAGCTGGGATTATTGGAAATAAGAGCAGGGTCTTTAGGAGACAGGAGTCGCAGGTCTGCTGCTCACACGACTGCTTTTTATTCTCTTATTCCACCAGCTTCAGCATCTAATGGGTTGAAAATTTGCAGAGGGTAGCTGTGAAATAGAATTTACCTTAAGTGTCCAAGCCTTTTACAGGGCTATATCAAATAAAATGGGCTGTATGAAATAAATAAAGCTGGCTGAGACTCTTTTCAGAGAAAACTAACTAGACATAACTCTCTGCAAGCTAATACTAAGCCTCAGAGATACTCTTCACCATTTTAAGATGTGTTTTCTGTGAAGGAAGAGGAATTAATGCATGAGGAAGAGGTGCAGGCAAAGTTTTCTAGGTTGAAAACTCTACACCGCTGTGGATGGGGTTGCAGGTCTGCAAGACAGTTCATATATTTACATCCCTGAGTTAGCTGAGATGCAGCAAGTGGCTGGACGTGCCCTTCAGCTAAACCTTAATCATAAAGTGCATCCAGCTTTTGGAGGAATTAAAGCAAACCTGTTTCATTTTGCATTGCCATGGGACAGATGATACATGAGGATGGTTACCTGTGATGAGATTCACCTGATTAGAAGTGGGTATCTGTGGTGTCAGAATCTACATTCGAGGTCTACTCAATAGAGTTGATAGAGTCAAGAATGGAAATTATCTTTTCTAAGGCAGGTGTCTGCATTTGGTGAAATGAACACACCCTAACTCCATTGATTTATATGGATTGTATTCTCTTCACTGGCTATGAATGGACCCAATGTTCAGACAGCTCAGCTATGGGCATACACATTGTAGACACCTAAAGTTAAGTGAGATGAATCCCATCCTAGGTTTCACTCTAACATGACCCGTTACACACCCTGCCTGGAGAGAGACCTTACAGTGGGTAAATAACACAGATGTGTCTCAGGGACTGCAGAGTGGTGGCCTTAGTGCAGATGAGAAACGAATCCAGTCAATCCAAACCTCTTCTTGTTGACAGAAAATGGCCAAGTGTACGTGCAGAAGAAACCCACCATGTACCCTCCCTGGAACAGCACTTTTGATGCCCACATCAACAACGGCAGGGTCATGCACATCGTCGTCAAGGACAAAAGTGCCGAAATGGTTTCAGAGACCACGGTGGAACTCAAGGTGCTGGCGGAGAGGTGCAAAAAGAGCAATGGGAAAACAGAGATATGGGTGAGCATCACTTTCTCCTCTTGCAGGATGTGATGGGGGGCTGCTGTGGGGCAGGGGAATGCCTTGCATCCATGCCAGGCTGTGACTGTAACCAGCAAGGCAGCAGGAACTGGCTGCCATCCAAGGAATAATGTTTTGAGTCTACTTGGGTATAACTTGAAGGAAAGACTTCCATGCATATAAAAAAAAAAAAAAAAAAAAAAAAAGAGCATGGCACATTTATATTACCTGCTGCTGTTATACTGAAACATATGACCCCTGTTAGCAAGGATTCTGGTTCAGGTGAGCCGTGCCCATGTATTAATCTTTGCTGGGGACAAATGGTAATATGGGCAGCTAAATATGAATTATTTTATGTGCTCTGGGGAAACAGCTTTAAAAATTTAATCTAGTATCAAGTAACTGATTCACAGCTACCTGACTTCAGAGTTATGTCAGAGGAACTCCTTTAAAATCACTGGAGTTATAGTGGAGTAAATTTGAAGTAACAGTCTTCATGAGGATGCTAAATGTAAGGTTGTGTTCCTTGGTAGTCCAAGCAAGGAAGTTCTTGATAATAGTCTTTAACATGTAGCGTTCAGTAGCCATGCCATGAGTAACAATAAAGTGGAAAAACATTTGGAGAGACACTGATTTCCTGGAATTTGTTTTTTGTTTTATTTCTCATGCCAGTTCTCAGGCTAAGTTGCTTGGGTTTAGAAGAGAGTAGAAAAGTCAAAAAAGGCCTTGGTTAATTAACAGGCCTAAGAACAAGATTTGGTAGAGATTTGCACATTTAACACATAACTTGGAAGGAATTGAGATACTTAGAGATGGAATTGAAAACCAAAAGGCTCTGCTCAGCATGGCTCCAACCCCAGGCTTCAAAGCCATGGGAGGCAGTAGCCTGGTGAGGAGGAGAGGGGGCACATAGTCTGGGGTGCTGCTTGCTTGCAGCAAGGGTAACAGACATAAGGTCCAGTGGAGTTGGGACACCCTGATCCTGTTCCATCCCAGCCTGGTAGCAGCTCCTGAGATCTTCTCTCTGCTCACTCCCTGATACAAGGTATAACCTGGGGTGGGTGGTCCCAGATATGCCATCCTGCAAGGGTCATGAGGAGACACAATAGCATTTCTCTCACTTTTCTGTGCAAGGGCACTGTTTCACCTGGAAGGTAGAGAGGTAACCTTGCTCAGGCGGTGCTGGAGGTGGGTGGGGAAGGCACTGCTGTGGTTCTCAGGCTGAAGAAATCCTTGAAAGTAAGTCTTCTTATTCCTAGGCAAGTGGATCCAGATTTACAAAGGCACCTACGGACAGAAGTTCAGATAGGTGGGAATTTACAGGTCCAGTGGGAAGGCCCAAGAAATGCCTGAGTAAGCTTGTAGCATCACTCACATTGACTGTAATGGAAGGTAGACTTGGAGAACCAAGTGTCCGAAAGCTTTCAGCATCTTTTAAGTACCTGTCTGAAGTTGGCTCGGTTTTTTGAGATGATCCCACTTCACCCTTGCTGGATCCACTGGGAACGACAAGTTTTCTCTATAGATAGTGCTGGTCCTGTGCTGGTGTCTAAAAACCTGCCTACAGCTTCTGTGGTTTACTCACATTTATCTCTTCTATCATGCCACTCCAAGTGATAAGAAGTGATCTAGCCTTCTCCTTCTCTAGTTGCTCCTACCCTGCCTTGTTGCCCCACACAGGTATGAGCAACCCAAAAATTAGCATTCATCGGCATTCATCAAGTCCCACTGGGAAAAGGATAGCTTGAGTCATCTGAAATGATTATTGCTTCTTTGAAGGACTGTTTAATGATTGCACTGGTCTTTTTTTTCTTGTTTTTTTACTTATCTCAACCAGCTAGAACTGAAACCTCAAGGGCGAATGCTGATGAATGCAAGATACTTCCTGGAAATAAGTGGCAAGTGATTTTATTTGTTAATTGATAGATGTGATTTTTGGTTATGCGGTTATGCCTATGTTATTACTGATTTATTCATAGGAACTATCATAATGATTTGAAATGAACACTCGAGAAAAGCAATTTTTATTGTGTGGTGGGGATGAAGATTGACTGTTCCTCTGTGATTTGAAAGGCAGATTTTTGGCCATTTTACTACTAAAATGGTAGATTTTCTCACTACGCTAAGCAAGACAGAATAGATACATAAGGAGCCAGCTCCCTCTGAAATCATTCTGCTTGTATGTATGCACATAACATGTGCCATGGTGTGCATTGTAGTGCAGATGTAAAGGCTGGGATACAATTTACGGTTGACAACACCTAAGTATACTTGTTAGTAGGGCTTTTAAGATCAAGAGCAATCTAGGCAAAACCGGAAAGGAACCTAGAGAGTGATTCATCTGATCAAATAAAGGTTTCTGCTGCAAAGTGAGCTGAGTCATTCACTGGGCGCCATTGCCTGCACCAGCTAAGACCTCCAGGGACAGGGGACACACCATCATTTACATGTCTTTACTAGGAACCAAATTCCGCCTGCAGAGTTTGATGTCGATGTGAAATACATTTTGTATGTACATCATGCAAAATGACTTGCAATCCAAATGCTCAGTCTTATTCTTCTGTCTTTGATGCCAAAATTCTCACACCCTCAGATGTGGTGTGAAGCTCTAAGGTGCAGATATCTAGAAGGACCTTCCATTTATAGAAACATAGTACTGAAAGCATCTAATAGCATGTTCACACTGATATTTTCTTCATCCATTCCTACCTTTAATATAGAATAGACTATTGTTTCCCCCTTATATGTTATAAGATATCAGAGAGGCCAAAGCATAGAAAATGAAGTTGTGTTTGTATTACAAATAGCAGGATCAGCATCAGATGACACAGGGGGCCAGTTTCCACAGAATACCTGTGTAACTTGCTGTGTAACACATGAGTAAAACAAAACAGAGATTGAGAGTGAGATACTGTGTGCATATCTATATTTGTAGACACAAGCACATATATATAAGTGCACATGTGTATATGCATGTGCAGTCAGAATTGGTTTGTTTGCTGTTCTAAAAATTTTAAATGTGCCCTGTAAATAATGGCATGAACACAGCAAATGGCAAAGCAATTGTTGGCATGGAAAAATAAGAAAAAGAATACGCTGGCAACATGCGTATGTGCTTAGTCACACAGACATGCATGCATAGATAAAAGATTCAGTTAAATACCCCCATATATATATACACACATATATTTATGCACGTGTGTCTGTGTGCATATATAGATAATTGTTAGTTTTCAATGTATTTTGATCTTCTTTAGGGCATGGTTCTTCAGTGTTATACAAAATTAGAATTTTATATTTAACTGCAAATTATCTCTCCTGGGGAAATTTCTGGTCTACATTTCAAAAGCAGCATTATGAATATTCGAGGGAGATCAGAGTCCCAAGTTTAAAGTCATTTTAGTGTCCCTGTAGTAATGACAGATAAAACCCATCCAAACAAGCCTTGTGTGGGTTTCGGAAAATGGTATTTCTTAAAAATATTCATTCCCATGAGTGAATCATCAGCTTCAGTCACTTAGTATTTTGGCAGCTGCATTTTCTCAAGGTGCCTGATCAGCACAGGGTACCCTAATAAATCTTCTGTTTCCTTTCCCCCCAGATGCAAAGGACCTGGCTGACTGTGAGACTGAAGGCTTTTTCTCCTTGCACCAGCGCAGGGGAGCCATCAAACAGGCCAAAATCCATAATGTCAAGTGTCACGAGTTCACGGCCACCTTCTTTCCACAACCCACCTTCTGCTCTGTCTGTCATGAGTTTGTATGGTAAATGAAAACAGATCTATGAATTTTCCCCTTCTAACTCTAGGGACCAGCTCTGCTTCTCCAGTGAATATCTGTGCTCCTGCTGTCAGTAAAGGCAGCAGGATTGGACCCTTGGCATCTTACATGTAGAGTCATTGCATCACTTTAGGGATGTGGTTCACAGTTTTACTTCCAACTTGAAAATTCCTTTCATTTTTTAGTTTATTTTTTATAAATATTTTTGTCTTTGGCCAAATGCTCAGACATTTCTCATCAGCCCAGTTTGCTATTTGTATATTGTGAAATTCAGAATTTGAATATATGCTGAAAAGTCTGTGAAAATCACAGAGAATCATGCCACAGTTAGAGTGAATGAAAATATTTAGATTAGAGAAGGTCTATAAAGACTGACAAAAAGCAAAGCTGCTTTATTTTGTTTCTTTCATAAATGTTGCTCACCCTTCTTCTGTGGAGGCTTCCAGAAAATTCAGAAATAACCATTTCTCTGTTTATTTCAGGGGTCTGAATAAACAAGGCTATCAATGCAGACGTAAGAAACTTTTTTTTGGTTTTGGTTACTATCATTTTTACTTGATCTTTTCTTAAGGCATTTTTTTACTAAGACCACAACACACTTGTTCTTTCAGAATGCAATGCTGCCATTCATAAGAAGTGCATTGATAAAGTAATAGCCAAGTGTACAGGATCAGCAATCAATAGCAGAGAAACGATGGTATGTATTATTATTTGTCTGCTTTTAAAAAACTTGGGCATCATTCAGATCTCTCCTACATCGCTGTAAAGCAACTTCTGATGAAGCAAAAGGTGCTACTGAACTAAAAGCTGTGTGATCTGATCTGTGCCCTTTGTTTTTTATGTTCCCAGTGGTTTCATTACCTCCTACTTGTGATTTATTCAAATGCAGCCGCTGAATAAGCAGTTGCTGAATCAGGACTGACATTTTTCTAATGTATGAAGTATAGCTCAGAGGGAAGTCAGGGACATGAAGTGGAAATTTACTGGAGGGAATTCTTCACTATCCGATGTTAGGCAGGACATCACACTGAATTTTCAAAGAAGTACTTTAACCTCCCACTCTGTGTTATCTGAGTTTTCCAAACAGTCAGTGGAAGATCTAGCATCTCCACTATTATTTATTTTGTTTTTCTCATACAATTTTATAATATACCTTCTTTTTTGGTGGGCAAAAGTGGAACTTTAACTATTCCCTTTTATGTAATTGTGTCCCACAGCTTCTGTTTGTTTCCAGTCCCACCCTGGCTCCTGTTCTCCTTTTACTGTCTTTAGAGATGAGATTCATCTCACCTGTCTTCTGACATCTGCAGGGCAGATGTATCCAACTTTGTCATCACCTTTGACTCCCTATATACTGAAAGAAGAAAAATAAGCACTTCCAAAGAGTGATTCATGACAATGTTGACATTCATGTCAAATGTTGACATCCATTTCAGGATGGGATGAATAATTTTTAGAAGTACTCCTGTTTTTCCATTGAGGATTAAGGGAGTCTGGGTGCACAGCTGAGATGTAAGCAGCTATCTGGTCAGATAAATCAAGCCCAGGGATTAAATTACCCAGGTCCCACTGAATTGCACAGATATTATCTATATCACTATTTGGCTTTGTATATCTGAATGATAGTTATAGTTTTTTCTTGATGGTCATGCCAAAGGATAAAAGGGCAGTAGACATCCCATCTTCTGCGGTACAAGCCTGAGGGCTGTTGGTTTTCCATGCAGAGCTGAGGTGGAGAGGAGTGAATTGCCAACAAGGCTTTTCTCTTGCAGTTCCATAAAGAGCGGTTCAAGATTGACATGCCGCATCGCTTCAAAGTCTACAACTACAAGAGCCCAACTTTCTGTGAGCACTGCGGCACACTCCTCTGGGGCCTTGCACGGCAAGGATTGAAGTGTGATGGTGAGTTCCTAGTCTATGTGGCACAAGCTGAGCATGAAAGTGGGATGCTGTCTTTGCAGAGTTGCAATCTAAAGAGACAAATCTCATTTATCACATTTCTCTATGAGATCTGTACGAGATGGCATCTGGGGCAGTGAAGGAGAGGTCAAGGGGACGATTCTTCAAGGAGAATCACTCTTCAAGGAGGAGGACCACTGTCAGCATATAGGAATATATGTGGTCCATGAGACTGAAGAGTCACTTCCCAGAGAGGCAAAGAACATCTCAGTGCTCACCTTTGATCTTCCAAAATCACTCCTAGTATCAACTTTCATTCTCTGTTTCCCCTATCAGACAGACCCAAGACATTTCACCATCTTCATAATCCTGTACCAACGGGGAGATCCTGTTCTCTGATTATGGTTTATCTCTGAGCTGACAGACTAGAGTTTTGGGTAGTTTGTAGCTGCAAAGGCTGATGGATGTGGAAATACAACATTTTGTCCCGAAGAAGATATAAAAAAACTTTGTCTCCATATAGAAACAAAAAACAACCTGAGTTCCGTCTCATGAGACATAAATGGTGCCCAGGCTTTGAGCTGTTCATATGGCTGATCTCTGCCCTTGGCCAACAGCAGCACATGTTCCTGCCCAAGCTAATGTCAAACCCTTCACAGCCTAGCTATCCTCTGTTGTCCTGACACCTCTTGTTCTTTCTTTCAGCATGTGGCATGAATGTCCATCACAAGTGCCAGACAAAAGTAGCAAACCTGTGTGGAGTTAACCAGAAACTAATGGCTGAAGCTCTGGCAATGATAGAGAGCACCCAGCAGGTAAATACTTTTAAGTTGCGAGTGACCTGGAGAAAGGAGGATCAATTATTCAATGTCTGTTTCAGTGCAAGAAATAAGGGCATTGAGTGGAGCACTGTGGGTAACAAGTTCAAAGCAAAGAGTAGGAAATGGATCATTCATGGAATAGGCAGTTAAACTCATGATAGCAATTTCTAGAGGCCAAAACTTTTCACGGAGTCCAGTGACAGTCTCCATGTTCATGGAAGAGAAATCCATTCAATATTAATAGAATAATTAATTCTGTTAATAGAAAAACACTGCTTTTGAATCAGGAAATTTCTGAGCTGCATATCTCTGGAGATAGGGAGAATATTCTGAGGAGATGACTTTGCCTGCCTGCCCTCTTCTTATATCTTTACCTGGTACCTACTTGACCACCATTGCAGACAGGACAGGACCTGGATGGACTCCCGCCCTGATTCAGTACAGTTGTAGTTACATTATGTTCATGGTGGAGGTTGTGCAACAAGGTCCAAGGCAGAGTGAGAGGAACTTGGTTTGGTCCTTTTGCTCTCACTACCTTGCTCCATGGTTGTCGCTTAGCAATTTCTCCTGTGACTCTCTGACCTGTTTGGAATGAAACTCCCTAGAACAGGAACTCTTATGAAGAGCCGTGGGCCCTGGGTAGAGGATCTAGATACTGCTATCATATAAACAGTGAATGAACACAGAAAATTTTATTAAAAAGAAGGAAAAATAGCTTGTCACAAGCCCAAAACCATAAAAGATTTTAGAGATAGTAGTTCAAAATCAGGATTGTTAGGACACCTCTCAGCTCTTGAGTAACTTTAGAGAGGGACAAAATCCATAAGTACCCAGTCCTCCGTATTTAGGTTCTTCAGGTATCCCAAGGCAACATCTTAATCCATACAGCAGGTGTTTTTCTGTCTATACCTTCCTGAGGGGCTTTCTACCAGGATTAGCCCTGCATATTTCTCACCTTTATGTGACAGATAGTCCTGCCAAACCTCCAAAGAGCAGAGTTTTTTCTGCTCTTACTTCTCTATTTCCTACGTACTGTCTCTCTACAGCTCCTTGCACTGTGTATTTTGAGTCACCACTGGGAGGTGAAGAGGGAAAGCACTAGATATTTTCCCCCAAATACTCTTCTGATCTCCAGAAAGTTGGGCTTCGGGGACTTCTTGAGACATAGCTGGAGTCTTAGTGCTTGGTAGCCCTCAGAGAATTT
Source organism: Balearica regulorum gibbericeps (assembly GCF_011004875.1). Classification (NCBI taxonomy): domain Eukaryota; kingdom Metazoa; phylum Chordata; class Aves; order Gruiformes; family Gruidae; genus Balearica; species Balearica regulorum. The sequence continues at coordinate 4,478,105 of NC_046184.1, read as the reverse complement.
GTCTTCCACACTTTTGTCTCATAGAATCATAGAACCATATAGGTTGGAAAACATCTTTAAGATCATCAAGTCCAGCAGTTAACCTAACACTGCCAAGTCCACTGCTAAACCATGTCTCTAAGCACCACATCTATGCATGTTTTAAATACCTCCAGGGATGGTGACTCAACCACTTCCTTGGGCAGCCTGTTCCAATGTTTGACAACTCTTTCGGTGAATATTTTTTTTCTAATATCCAATCTAAACCTTCCCTTGAGGCCATTTCCTCTTGTCTTATCGCTTGTTACTTGGGAGTAATTAAAATGCCCTTTGTGTGGATAACCAGGGACTCAGACCCCTGTGCAAAATAGGGGATCTCAGTATTTGCAGTACAAACCCCTGTTAACACCCACACACACCTCGCAGACGGCTGTGCCTTCCTCTAGGTTACCAAACCCCTAAATGTTAGGTACAGAGATGCTCTTCTCATAAGCAAAGACCTCTTCTAGCTCTTGGCTTGTGTGGCAGTCACACTCAGGAACCAGCAGTGTCCATAAGCTCAAAATATTTGGCTCAAAAGTCATTTGCTGTTTTCTGTAATCCAGGCTCGCTGTCAGCGTGACACTGAACAGATCTCCAGGGATGGACCTCTTGAAATTGGCTTCCCAGTTCCTGTGAAGGAGGTAACACCACTTCAGGCATTGCCAGCATCTACAACAGGAAAAAAAGGTAGTTTCACCTAGTGACATGGAACAGCAAGCTTTGATAATTTTTTGCTTTGTACGTGGTTAGGTGGACGTGACAAGGGTGGGGAATTTATTAGCCAGTGAATCTTTCATGCATCTTTCCCTCCTAGAGCAAGACATATCCTTTCTCATCCCAGGATTTCAACAACTTTTCCCAGCCCCATCACTTGGACATGGCAGATGCCCTGGATCCCAACCTGGTTCCTTTCTTCCCTATAAACCTGCAACTCCCCCATGGCATCCCAACCTCTGGTGACATGAGACACCAACCACCACGCATTCAGCTAACCCCTAAACTCTCTTTCTGACCCAGTACTTCAGCACAGCCTGTACCTACACTGGCAATAATGTGTTTATTCCCCTCCTGGGACTTCTAGACTGTAATATCTGGGAACTTTAAAGAGAAACCAAGTGCTAAACAGGAGTTTGGGAGTCCTTCTGATAACCATGGCTAATTCTTTTTCTGATTTCAGATTTCTGTGTAGGGATTGACATCCAGTACCTTTGAAATCATTGACAGATCTCCACTTCATTCGCCTAGGAGCTGATCTAGGTGTCATAGCCCTCTGTGCTACAAGAGCAGACATTTAGGAAGCTGAAGGAGAAATTGGGGAAGAGCGTTGATTAACAGATCTTGGACAAAGCTACTGGGGGCTCAGGGGCCTGAAATTAAAATTACAGTCTCCTGGGGAGATCCCTTGTTTTTCTGCTTTGTGCTTGGGTCACAGAACTGTGAATATTAGGAGCAAAAATGTCACTATCTTTCATTAGACTCATGTGGCCCATGTTAAAGGTCATTTCAAGGCCCCTCCATCTTCGTGGCTCGTGGTGCCCCTCCAAGAACTGTACTGTAACTGCATCAGACCTACGATAGCGTTGACACAATGTTTTTCTGACTCTCACAAGCTTTAAAATGCATCTACCAGAAAGGAGAGGGAAAAACCAAGAATACAAGTGAAACAATACTTAAACCTAGCAAGGACTGGGACAGTGGGTCCTCAGCTCCAACCCTAACCAAGGGTCAAGCTGAGAGCCCAGGGCCCACCATCATTTACTTTCTCAATGAAAGTTAATACTGCCCTGTGTGAAGATAATATCCTGGAAACTGAACCTAGAACATAATATCAGAAGGCACTAGTTAAAGCATGGCAGAGCCACATTGTACCAGTACTCTGGGTTTGATAGTGTGCAGCACGAGGCTATCCAGTCTCAGAGGTTGGTTTTGGTACCATCTGAGCTAAGGGGTTTAAATTTCCTTTGGCCCCCAAGGGGAAATAAACAATGATGTCCCCTGCTGTGCTTCTTTTCTTTCATTTCTACAAGTAGAACTGGCTATGCTGATATGAATCAGTAAAGCCTCAAATGGTTTCACATCTGGTTTATATGTGGGTCTGTTTGTCTGCTGAGTAGTGTTCTTGCTGTTCAGCAGTTTAGGACAGTAGAGCAAATGTGCACTTGAGCGCATGGGATAAATCCAGCAAGGGACAGGATCTCTTAGAAGTTCACATACATCCAAGTGAATGGAGTATTGAAGAAACTCTGAGTATTTCCACTCCAGGACACCTGAGTACTTAATCAGAGGTTCACATCCAGAGTAGGGATCCAATGTGAAAATGCTGTCCCACCTGTTTCAAATGTTAGCTTTGCCAAGAGTCTTGAAAAGGCCTTGAAAAAATGGGACCACATCTTAATGGCAACCAGCAAGAAGGGATGAAGAGCACAGGTGGCCAGAAATGAAGGATTTGGTCATGTTTTGCTGACGTAAAACAGAAAGACAGATGAAGGGGTTTGTAAAGTGGGAGTAATGCCACTGAAGAAGGTGGAATTACACTGGAGTAAAATGTCCTCCAGAGAGAAAGAAATGTGGGAGCAGAGCCAATCTACTTAGTAGATTTGACCACCACATTTCCATTTATTTGAAATACCCTTTTAAAACTCTGAGCATAATACCTGTAAGTGTTATGGGGATTTTCTGTTCATTTCCAGAAGTTTATTTGAATGCTTTGGTGTGTGTTGCAGAGCCACAGGGCATCTCCTGGGAGAGTCCAGTGGAGGGCACAATTAAGAGGGAGTCTCTAATAGACTCTGACTTGGGAAAAGAACAGCCCCAGGAGCAGCAAGAACACCAAGTGCAGCTAAAATTAACCATCGAAGATTTTGTCCTGCACAAGATGCTGGGGAAGGGCAGTTTTGGCAAGGTAAGCATCAGGGGACTGAGATACCACTGCACAGATCTGCATATTGCTTATTATGGCACTAAACAACATGTGGTTTGAAGGCCACTTAGGAAAGGACATCTCCAAGCCTTCGAAGAACTCTTGCTCTGGCATGACTGAGTCTTGAACTTGGCTTCTTCTTGCTTAAGACAAAGATCCTCCTTGCCCTTCCCTCTGCCCCATTAGTTGCTGTCTCATGAGTGCCTGTATCAGGAGAGGAAAGCAGCTGAGTACAGCTGCAACTTCCCCTTCTGTGCAGGTTGACAGGGCCTGGGCATCCGCAAGGAGCTGCTGGGAAAGATCTCTGTGCTGTCCCCCTTCATGCAGCTACTCCTGCCAGCTTAGCTGAGCAAGATTAGAGAAGTATTAGCTGAATAGTTGAGTGTGGATCACCTCTCCTCTCCAGAGCAGCAGGTCCCCAGCTGGGAACGCTAACTGCTCTTTCCCAGCTCCGATCTGTGCTGGAGCGTAAAGCAGATTTTGCAACAGCCAAGAATTTGTGCTTTTGAAACAAGAACCACCTGTTTTCTGTGGATTCATTAATCTTGATGAATTGGGGATTGTTCTTCCTTCTTGCAGATGTCCCCTCGAAGGGGACTCGTGTTATTCAGTGCCAGTGCAGAGCTGCATGAAGCAATCTCAGAGGAACTCACCATTGTGTTTTCACAGCCAATAAGGAGAATGAGTATCATTATATATCGCATTGCTCAGATCCCAAACATTTCCAAGGTGGAAATGGTGCCTTAAACAAGGGCTGCTTTTTGTCTCCTATGTAAGCTGGAGGAATTGCTGCAGCCAGTTCTTAAACTGGTGAAATATTTGCTGAAATACACTGAAAATGCTTAGCATGTCTACACTTTGCCTGGGAAGCAGAGCCGAGACATCTGAGTTAAAGCTAAGCTAAAACACCCCAAACTCCACTGGCCAAACTAACCTGGACTCAAGAACATAGATGTCATAGAAACATTTAAATTGGAAGGAAGGGACCTTTAGAGGTCATCTAATCCAACCTGCTGCTTGAAGCAGGTCTAATCAGATGAGGTTGCTCAGGGAATTGTCTACTCAAGTCTTGACTACCTCCATGGAAGCAGATTCTATACCTTGCTTCAGCCCCCTGTGTTAACGTGGACTCTCCAAGCTTGCAAATGTCTGCAGCTCTCTGCTGTGCACCATGTGGGTGTGGAGAGGATGGGCTATTTCGTGCCCTTCTGCAACAAATGTCACCCACAAGTTTCCTGTGTAAGTGTTGCCCCTGGTGCCCTTAATTGCTTGGAGTGAGTTCACTTCCCCATAGAAGGCATAGGGAATGCAGATCTCAGTGCCTGAGGGGTCTTTCCAGCTCTGCATGGACCAGGGAGGTTGAGGGCCAGACTCATGAGGAAGCCCCCTCTGCACAAGGTCTAGCATTGCCTACCTGCACCTTGGAAGTCACAGCACAAGTCACAAATATACTACGTTCCCCAGTTTCCCCAAGAGAGAAGCGGTCTGCACAAAAACGGGGGTAAAAAGGGTGCCTGCAGCATCAGCAGTGTTAGCATTTCTGGTCATTCACTGCAGAGACAGAGGGAGGCTCTAGGCTCTACTCTCTGTCTAGTGCTACAAAGTGAAATGCAGCAGTAGCCAAAAGGGTAAAAAAAACTTGTGTCAGGGCTAAAACATGTCTGAGCTTACCCAGTAAATAGTGTCTGGTAGAGAACTTCAAAGACCTCTTTGATGAATCTTACATATTTATTCAGTCTATGGGAAACAGTGTTGACAAGCTGTTAACGTAAAGATCAGCACTGGCACTGCCTTCCAGTGGAGACTTCTTTGCTTTATGGTCTCCAGAAAACCCTTCTCTGCTGCTCCGTGTCTCAGTTTTCCTGCCCATAACAATGGACAGAGGTGCTAACTCCTCTGGGATGTGTTTTGGTCTTCTCAGAGAAGTCCTGCAGAAACACGGGGGACCTGTCTGCTCAGGCCTCCTGCTGAATGGGAGGAAGGGGAGAAAGTCATATCTGATACAGATCAGTCTAAATACTGGTAGACATCAGTTTACACCTGCTGAGGATCTGGTGCGGGGCATTTGCATTTCACATGTTGACAAAGCAATATTCTATGTTTTATTATTTAAAGTCAGAAAACAGGAAATGTATCTCATGAGCATTTGCATAAAGATGGTTTCTGTTATCAGAAGTGTTTGGGTGCTCTGACGTGTCCTGTCCATATGGGCATGTAGCCCCTGTGCTTGTAATCACCAAGACCTTCTCATCCTTCGCCGGGGTTCAGCTTCATAAAACTATTCTGGGTGTAGACTCAAAGCCTACAAAGTCTTAGTGGTAGAACTGGGCCTTAAACATCAGCTTTTTTAAGGTCTACCCTAGTGAATTCCCCAGAGCTCAGCTTCCATCCTTGCATGGCTCTTGCCAGATCAGAGAGAAGAGCATTGCTCTTGTCTGAGCAGCTGTTTCCACCCTAGGTGTTCCTCGCCGAGCTGAAAAGCACAGACCAGTATTTCGCCGTGAAAGCGCTGAAGAAGGATGTGGTGCTGATGGATGATGACGTTGAATGTACGATGGTGGAGAAGAGAGTCCTCTCCTTAGCTTGGGAGCACCCATTCCTGACTCACGTCTTCTGTACGTTCCAGACCAAGGTAAGACAAGGATCTGTCACCTTCCTCCACAAGCTGAGGATGCTTTGCTGAGATATGGATACTTGGTGAAGTGCTTAAGTCTGCTAGATATTAGGGAATAGCTTGGACATGAGGTTGTCACGAGAAGGGATCTTCAGATTAACCACTTGGGAAGTGGCTCCAGAAATTTCATCTACCTTCCCCACATCAAACTGGGGGGGTGCATTTGAGGATTATGGCATCCAAGACTGATTGAGGTGACTATGCAGAGACCCACTATTAAAATCTGTGTCAAGTACCCCGGGCTGAGGATGTGTAAAGGCCACATCCACAGCCAGGGTGCAGATGTGCCCACACTGGTGTTACCTGAACCTCTTGAACCATGAAGCGGTACCTTTATGCTGCCGCGACTAGCCTGGATCAGAGCTAACTCAAGAAACTGGTTATGAAGAATAAAAATGCTCTCTTTCACTTTAGGAATCTTCTTTTCCCCTAGTTACAGTTAAGTTGCACCAGACTCTTCCTAACTCTTGCAGGACTACTGGTGGCGACGGCTGCAGTTCAGAGGGGCAGCAGAAAGCATCTTAACCTGGAATCCCGTTTAGCACTCCAAATCAAAATTGAAATGGCATTTAAGTAATGTATATGTCTTCATGGACCTACATGGCAACAAACCACCAACTGGTTATCTTACCAGAGCCGTTTCTACAGCCACAGCCAATCTTCTTAACACTAAAGCACACACAAGGCATAGAAAACAATGATGGAAGGAAATTTGAGATTGTCTTGTCTGTCCAGCCTACCCAAACCACTCCTGAGAGATGTTTGCTATCCCAAAGCTCAAATTCAGAACAACATCACTCTTTAAAGGCTGCTTGTGCAGGGTTTTGTTAGGATGCTCCCAGTCACCACTCAATCCAACGATTTAGTGATACAAAATATACTGCTTGGTGTGAGGTTAGGACCTGCTCAGCAAGAGGCTTGCTGCTTCTGCAGGATCAGGAGAAACAAATATAACCTCTGCAGTATATCCCAGTCACCCGTGGGATGCGGCACCTGTTTAAAGACAGATTAAATTTATAACAGGGAACGTCTGGGAACCGTCGTAGGCGATGTGACACTAAGCCCAGGCATTCATGTTTAACCCCTTCAGGACTCTCAGTGAGGGCAGCATGTCCTGGGAATGGATCCTTGCCTGGAGAGGAAAGGAATTAATTCCCTTTTTTGGGGGGGGCTAGATTTCAGAGGAAAATATAAGTGACCCAACTCCAAAAGCAATGAAAATCAAGACTTAATTATTAAGATAAAATATTCACAACAGTCACAGCTCTACAAGGGAGCTTGTACTCCAGGGAGAGCTGCTTGTGCTGCCTGTAACTCCAGGTGCCCAAGGGGATGTTGGCTGATGCCAGTGGCTGACTTGTGTGCGGCAGCAGAACCATCTATCCTGTGGTCCAGCCCTGGTCCAACCCTGGTCTGGAAGGTGGAGGTCAGTTTTGGGATGGATACAGCAGTGGCGGCCTGCGGCTCTGGTTTCAGGCAGTGCATGAATGCAAGTGTCCGCTTCCCTCATGAGATCACAACAAAAAGATGACAGACCAAATGGAGTCATGCCAGAAGCCAGATGGGATTTACTGACCATTTAGGGTGGGACGGTGCTTCCATCTGTGGCCGAGGCAAGGAAAACCTGCAGGATGGAAAAACAATGAGTGCCCGAAAAATACATGGGTGCTAGGCTCAAAAACCCAAGAGATTTTTTCCTACACTGCCTTATGGGCAGCATCACAGTATTGCTCTTTTGACAAAAAGAAAGCATCTCCATCCATCTCATCCCAAGTCAACATTGCCACTTTAAAGTTATTTGATCTCTCCATTTTGCCCTCAAGTGCACAGATACCGAAGCTGGAATGTGGCTGCCCAGGCCAAAGCCGCTCTGGGCTGTGATTGATTTCTAGCTTATGTTTTTCTCCTCTGACCTTTGCAAGGCAAGCAGCAATCACTCAATGCGTGAAAGTCATTCAGAGCAGGGGAGCTGTGACAAGCCATGGGCAGTCTTTCACGGCTCAAAGGACAGCATGGTTCAGCCGTAATATCTTTTAGAGCAATTATATTAGAAGCCAGGGCACTGCTATGTAGTCCCTCTCTGGACTTTAGTATTGAAAACTTGAATTTTCAATTGAAAAATTGATTTTTTATTTTTTTTTAATGCCTCACTGGATGGATAAGTAGTTTTAAACAGAAATGCATGTGTCAATGAATGCCTTGGAATCTCTAATGCTTTGGCTTGCAAGGTTTCTGAGCTGCTTCAGGTACTGAGTGTCTCTGCAAAGGACAGTAAAACCAGGAATATTCCTACACTGAAACAAGAACCTCAACAGTCCCCATGTCTCCAGAGGGAAAAAAAAAAAAGTCATATAATCTATTGACAGTTCTCTGAGCTCTGGGATGAGTTTCTTCCTGGCCTCAACCCAGGTAATCAGTGAATGCTGAAATACATAAAGCTTGACAGCCCTTCAGACAGGTTTTTGTAGGCACGAGGCTCCTAATGCTCCTTTTTATTCTTGCGGAGGCTGAATGATCAGTGCTTTCAAAACTCAGAATACTTGTCATGTTTTGCTACATGAGAATAAATTCAAACGCATAAGGGTTTTTTTTTTTTCCCGATCTGTTTTTGAACTTGTCTGTTTTATTTTACTGCAGTAATCTCTGTATCCAGATATTCAGCTGACATAATTATATGGTGTGAATTTTAGCAACAAGCTCAGAGAGCTATTCTGTTTTATTAGATTTAAAGGGACACTGGTATGATAAAGAGGAGGAAAAACATGTTTATAATTCTGTGAAATCACAAAATTAGTAATGCCAAAACAGTGACTAGCATTCCAGTGCTTGTGTTTTATTCTTCTTTTTGCATTTCACTGATCTGTGATTAAAAAAAAAGGCTTTCCCTTTTTGAAAGCCACTTTTGTGTCTAACTGTTTCTTTACTTCATTGACCAAGTTTTTATTCACGCCCTTTACCTAAATGCAAATTAAGTCTTGAGGCATTTTGGGTTGTTAGCACAAAATAGCAACACAGAAGACTATCTCAACCCAAAAGAGAAATAACCTTTATTGCAATTTAAAAGCAAATATTACAGAAACATTTATTCTCTGCTTTACTAATGTGTTGTATCTTTTCAAAGTCCTGGTGGTGAGCCATTTTCACATGCTCTGTTGTTTTAGTGTGCTTAATACTGACTTCAAAATCTCTTACATTGGCAGGAAGGAGAAAAAGATTGTAAATAAGGAGTGTGATCCTAATTTAAAAATTCTTAGATTCTGAAGTGTTTACCATAAGTATTTTCAGCATATTTCTCATTAAAATATCTCTTTGGAGAAAATTGCAATTCCTGCAAAAATTTCCAAGGGCAATTTCAATTTTATTCTATCTTTGTCTTGCCGTTAGGGGGACAGGGCTGAATTGTTGACCTGAATCAGAGCGTGTGGGTTGGCACATGCGTGGTTCACACCCATTCGGTGTTCAGCTCCGTTGCCTGGCTGTGCCATGGACCTTCTGAGCAGCCCTGCATCAGGTCCACGTGCCCTCCCCAGGTAGTGCAGGATCCTCTCTGACCACAGTGTGGCTGCAGGGTGGCAATGCGTTGCAGGAGAAGTCATTCTGCAGGGAGGTGAGGTTGCAAGCCTTGACTTCCAGCGTGATGAACCACTTGAGCAGAGCAGCAAAGTATTGGATGGACTAAACAAAACATGGTGTGCTGGTCACAGAATGAGGTGTCCTGTGAGGTCGTATTAGATGTCTTTCTAGCCAGCATCCTAGTTTTGGCGTGGACCAGGAAGGAAGGCTAAAGAAGAGAGTACAGGACAACACAGTGATTTTTCCCTTGTACAAGCCTTGGCGTTCAGCCATTTGGGAGACATGGTCTTGAATGTTTTTAGGTCTCCATCGTAGAAGTATTTTGAGGGGGATACATCAGCTTGGAAACAACATTCAAGGTTAGTTGGCCAAATTTGAACCAGCTGATGGGAAAGCTGGGGAAGAATTGGGAAGTTTAGGGACACTTTGAGGATTTTGCCTCTTGCAACCAACAGGCTGGAAAACTGGCAAGGTCTTGTTCAATCCTGGCCCAAATTTCAATGTGGTTCAGTAGAAACAGCAGCATCTCAGCAGAGCTTTGGGATTTCAGCAAGGTTCTGCCAGAGAAGGTGTGAACAGCTGTAATTTAACATCAAAAATATGAAGTCTTTACAAGACACTTCTAGGTGGTGTCAGGCCATGTGGTGTGAACAGGTGGAGTGTATTGGCAAGGAAAAGCGTGGGCCAGCTCACAAGCATGGGCGTTTTTTAAGTGATAGGAGATCAACATAGTAAATACTCATATTCTAATTGTCTTCCTCTTGTCCAGCTCTGAGGAAAATGGGCCCAAAATACGTACAGCCTTGCCTGGGATTTCTAAAAGTCTGCAATGTATCTGCTCAGTTCTTTGCCCTGAAAAAAAGCTGACTTCTTCAAATAAAAATGTTACTTTTCCCCCCTATTTTTCAGCTGACAAAATATTTATGTTTCATAAATTTGACTATTCTTGTTTAGGTTTTCATCTGGTGATTTATTTATTGATTTTTATCTCCAAATTTTCACAGAAGTTTTTATCCAGCCTTGAGAAAATTAGTCATTTTCCCAAATCCCACCCAATACTGACAGGACTGAGAGTAACTCAGTTTACTACTGTGAGTGATGTACTCTGCTTGCTGTGAGCTGTGAGGATGGGTCCTGGAATCCCAGAACTCAAGTGAAAGGAGCTGTTGCCAGCCACGTCTACACCTTTATGTATACTTTTTTTTTCCTATATATGTGTATAAATATATTCATATGCTTTGTACCAAGTAGATGGGCACACAAAGCTAAGCATCCCAAATGAGCAGTTTAACATGCAGTCAAAAATGCTGACAGTGCAAAGATTAGAACAAAAAATAAATCATGAGATCAGGGACCAGACTGAATTATTTGACAGGTCTAAGAAATGCTGCCATCTCCAGAAGACAGACTGATATTACACAAAAAGGAAAAAAGTCTTTAAACCAAAGAACAAAATTAAACCTGGGCTTGCTTTAATCTGTAACAAATTGGCTTTTTTAGCCCCCAGATGGTGCAAATAGCAATGTTAATACATCCTATCGTCACCTGCTAGCAAGGAGTGACCCTGCATTATCTGTTCCTCATGGGAGGATACACAATGAGAGGTGCTTGCATGGATTGCTTTTCCACTGGATGGGATGCTGTGATGAGACTGCAACACTCATTGGGTGATGTGGTGGAGAAGGGCTAAGAAGCCTTTGGCTCCCATCTATCCCATGAAATAAAACAGATCCAAAGCATGGATGAGCATCCAGACTGGGCTGGGCTCAGCTGCATGAAAATGTGAGACAAGAATCAGCTGCAGAAATTGCACAGTGTCAAACCTTTCTCTTGGCAATGGCCAGATTCAATGGGCATGCAGTGGGGTTAGGTCACTTAATACGCACCTCCACGTGGAGCCATTTGCTAAGGTAACTGGTCTAAATAAGGGTAAAGGCACACTGACCTGCAGCTTTAATTATTCTGATATTCATCCTCCTGGAATCCCTGGGAGGAAGAATTTTTGCTCTTCAGTAAATGGTGTTAAATTGTGTGTTTGTATGTATGCAAGTGCTTTCAAATGCAAAGAGAACAAATCTGAAAATCTCTGCAGAAAAGTGCTCTGGAGGGCTTCCAGCTGGTTTGAGGATTTTAAGAGCCTGTTATAGGATGTACCTTCAAAAGATCAATTTAAATGCTGCCTGCTTTATACTCATTGTTTATAAAGTTGAAAGCATCTCTGATAGTGACTATTCATTCTCACAACAGTTGCATGCAGAACAGAAGCAGGTTGGTTTAACTCCGTCCCTGCCATGTCCTGGAGAGGCAGAGAGAGCAGATGGCTCTGCAGAGAAGAGCTCAGCACTGGCACCGAGGGACTGATGGGGCAAGAAATTGAATTCTTGCAGTAATCAAGTCTTTCAGCACCTGGCAGGATTGAGTCGACTAGGGAACCATGTTACTTTATGTGCAGGATGCACACCCATATGTGTCTGTGTGTTGTACAACATCAAGTTGCATGATTCTGTCTGCTGTAGGAGTATCGTTTTGTCCTCCTGCAGAGGCGTTTGACATGTTCCCTCTGTTACAATGGAGAAGGCCCCTGGAAGATGATCTAGAACTAGGAAATGGCTGACATATGGATGTCCTCAAGACAACTAGTGCCAACTATCCTGGGGCAGTGTCCATCGCTGAGTGCAGGAAATGCCTTTAGTCCTCCTTGACCTCTGTGGTTGTAGAAGAGGGTCCCAAACTCTGCTGTAAGACCAGACTTGTTCTCTTCTGTTGTGTGAGTCTAGAACTATGACCAGCAGTTTGACTTGAGTGTTTGCTACCTGAGGGTGTTCTCACAGGGGGTCAGCAAGTTGTCTGTCATCTGTCTGCAAGGCACACAGGAAGGGGAAGGTGAGGGGATCATTCCAAGCCTCCTTCAGAGATGTGTAGGTCTTATCACTCAGGAACAACATTTCTGTTTGTTTGCTTAGCATCCCTGAGCTAGGAACATCACAAGGGATAAGGGCATGATAAAGTCAGCCCATCCCAGCTGCCACGTCTTGAGAAATGCCGACTTAACCCACTCTCACCTGCTCCAGGTGTTGATGGACTTCAGAGCCTGGCAGTAGCGACAGGAGCCATTAGATAACCTTCCCAGCACAAGAGGAAGTGTAGGTTGGAGCCTGCTGCAAACACATCTTCCGTGCCATTCAAACCCTTTAATCTCTAGCACACTGTTGAATTTTTGGTGGTTTCAAGCATGTGTTTTACTGCTTCCCATTTTTAACACATTCTACAGCTCTGTAGATCTTGGGCTTAGGAAGATGTCTCCAATGACTTATTGCAGCTTCTGCTCCTCAGTTATATCTTGCTACGCATAATGACATACTTAGGGCTGATCTCAAGCAATTTTTCTCCATGGGCCATTTCAGACAACTGACCTTTGTAAGAAGCAAGGACAACATCCAAGTCTCAGAGCAGAAAAGTCAGAGTGATGCCATCTTTCTTTTCACTAGTGTTTATGTATCACTCTATAGCACTTTTAGACCATGAACTTTAGTATTAATCATGCCTAAGTCAAGTTTGTAGTCTTCAGCTTCATAGTTTTAGACAGGTGAGCAACAGAGTTCATACAATGGTCTTTAGATGCCAATTAATCTGAGAGGTTATCCACCTTTTTCTTTCCTCAGATGGCAGAGGGATGCTGCCAAAGTCACCAGTTTCCAGTTAGAGCCCCCAGTTCAACTAAATAGCTGTAGCAGTTGGTTGCTCAAAATCCATGAGCAAGCAGAGCATGACTGCTTGTCCCGCTGAATAAACATGGACTTCAAGTTATGCTTTAAGATGTGTGATGAGGTGATCCAGGGAAACCCAGAGATTTTCTCCTTCCCAGTCCACTGAAGCTGAATCTGGCCCATCTGAAGACCCATGAGGTTTCTTCTGTCCCAGTGTGATACATGTGGCTGCTGGTCTGTTGTTGGCTAAACCTCATCACCTCCCTGTGTACCTTCACAAAGAGCATCTGTTCAAGTGTTTTCCTGAACGGTCTCCTGAGCTCACATTGCTTCCAAGATTTATGCATTTCTGTACTAAATTGCCCATATCCATTTGGTCTTCTTACCTGCTTAAACTGGCTTATGTGCACAGAACTCTACGGATGCAAGACCTTCAAACTGAAAACCTGCACCCGTTTGGTTTATTGGCAAAATTTGTATTCTTTCCCTGGGAGGCCAGATCTGGCCCTGTGCTTGTTGGATGGCAGGTGGGGTTTCCAGCCAGACGTCCATTTAAATAAGAGTACTGTAATTAAAAGGATCTGGCTAAAGAAATTGCACAAATTAGAGCAGACAGCTGTTATTTGAAAGGAACAAACACTGTTTTTTTTTTTTTTAAATAGCCAGCTCTTGGCTTCCTGCCAGAAATGCTTACATTAGATTTCATAGATAAAAATCTTCCTTCAGCTGTGAAAAATGTAAGTGAAAAGAACTCTGTTTTCTCCAAAAAAAATTGTGATGGGCAATAGGCGATAAAGGGAAGATATTCATAAACTTTAGCATAGCCTGGAGATGACTAACTTCAGATGTGTGCAAAACAGAGAGAGGCTTTTGAGAAAAAAAAATACCGTAACCATTTTATTTTATTCATGCATTTATGCACAAAAGCTGAGATTCCCGAAACAGCAGTTTAAACTGGCAGCATAACTCATTGCACAGATACCCTTCTTCCAGGAAAAGGTGCCCCTCCTGCTTTGTAGGTACAATTCAACACGGGAGAGATTGGTCTGAATGAGCCTTCAGCCTCTGTGGGGGCCTGGTGGGGAAGTTGCAGTTCATGAAGCAGTGTGGGGATCAATGTGGTGCACATCAAAGATTGGAAAGGAAATCTTGGTGATCTGTTCTGCTCATTATTCAATACAGAGATTCCCCCCATCCTTCCTATGTTCTAGGAGGAGAGTTTTCCACTGCCCTTGTAGAACAGCTGATGGTTGCATGCAACCGGGGACGAGGACTGGATCTTTTTCCAGTCTTCTATGACATGCAAGCACTCAGTGGGCATCCAGAAATGTGATTAATTCATGCATCTTCCCACTAGCAAGTTACATCTTGCCTTGTTTAATAGAGCAGCTTTCAAGCTTAAAATCAATCATGTGCTTAAAACAGATTGCTGCATCTGGCAAGTGTCTCTGATAACATGAAAAAGTCAGACCAGTGTGCCTCCACAAAAGATGTGCAGGAATGTAGGTAACACCAGCTTGAGATCACTCCACTGGATGGACAATGCACAGGGCTGGGAACCAGAGGAGACCTGCGATTTACTTCTGCCTCTTCCACCAGTCCCCCAGGAAGCTTCTTGGGGGGGGGTCCTTCAGTTATACAGGCACTGCAGAGTTCCTCATCCCCTTCTAGTGAGCCTTGAGGTCTGCTGCTAAAAATCAGTGGCACCAGCTGGTTATTAGGTGGATTTGCGATGATTGCTAATGCTGTTTATACAAATCAGGACAGAGAGGGTGAGTATGGGCATAGAGAACAAATAGGAGAGATGAGGAATCTGAAAAAGAAACTGCTTTCTTTCCAAAACCCTCACTGTAATCTCTTCCTTCCTCTTTTTGAGTGCTGGCTGGGTGGGGTGGTTTTTTACTTTTATCTCGCCCTGCCCTACCTCTTATTGTTATCTTGTCTCATTCTCTAGGAAAACCTCTTTTTTGTGATGGAATACCTCAATGGAGGAGACCTCATGTTCCATATCCAGAGTTGTCATAAGTTCGACCTTCCCAGAGCAACGTAAGATGTTATTATAACCTTTTGGCTTGCAGGTCACACACATGGAAGAAGCAAAGGCAGCAGCTGGAGACACCAGGGCTCTTAATTTTATTCCAAGCTCTGCTACTGTCCTGCAGAGGAAACCTTGGGCAAATCGTTTGACCTCTCTGCACCTTACCCAGCTGCAGAGTGGGGATAATGCTTGTGCTGGAAGCCGAATCACTCTCTATCCCAGCTCTCTCCAAACTGAACAAAACAGTCATGCCGGTCATCACCCTGACTCAATGATGGA
The DNA here is from genome assembly GCF_011004875.1 of Balearica regulorum gibbericeps. NCBI lineage: Eukaryota > Metazoa > Chordata > Aves > Gruiformes > Gruidae > Balearica > Balearica regulorum. The sequence goes on along the minus strand of NC_046184.1, from coordinate 4,462,893 downwards.
CTTGGAGCAAGTCACTTCCTCTCCCTGTCCTCTTTGCCCTCCCACAGAAGGCTTTTTAGAGCCCATCCGCACAGTTGATTTCAGTCAGACGTGACCTTGCTTTGCATTCTTGGTCAACCAGGGAAGCTATTTCTGTCTGGAAATGTTGCAGATGCTGTTACACCCTCGTCAGCATTGCATCTGCCTGCAGGCTTATACTTTAGCCTGCAAACCAGGGACCTACTTCTAGCTTGTGATCTGGCTCCCATATTTTGCGCTAACCTGAGCATAGTCCCACAAACGTTTGTTCAGAGGCAAGAGCTGAGCTGGATGGAAGTTCTCCCTCAGGCTGCCCTGCTTGCTGGATTAGTCCCCTTCCCGGGACTGCAGTCTCTCAGACAGAGAGGGTCTCCAAAGGGACCATTCAACCCAGCTGGGACCTTTACCTCTGGAAGTGCCTCCACCACCTATAAACAGCCCCAAGCATGCCTAAGATCTTATTTACGTGGCCCATGGATGAGGGACGTTTTAATGCAACCTGCAGATGTCTACTGTGAATTACAGCAGCCTTGGGGTTGCTCTTTGTTGCACTCATTGAGTTCTTGTTCAGCCCATAATTGGAGGCCCCTGTAACGACATCGTGGACCCAACCTCCACCCCAGATTTACTATCATCAAATAAATTCTACAGATGCATTTTCAGCCATCTGTGGAACCAAATATCTTGTTCTTTACAACACTAGGTGGGCTGTAGCCAAGCTGCAGGACCTGCTAAAGCTGAGGTTTCTGGTCCACTGATCAGAGGTGAAGCCATTGTTTGTTAGAAGTAATGGGATTTTCCCTTTTCCCCTTTAAGGTTCAGGGGGAGAAAAAAAGAGATAAAACCTATCAAAAGGTAAATTTAAACAAAAAATTAATATACCAACAGAGAATTAAAAATGTATTTAGCTTTGATTAAAGTAAATAGAAGAATTAGAATAAATGAAAGGTGCTTTTAATCCTTCTGCAAGCAAAAGGTATTTTGAAAGTCAATATTGAAACCGCTATAGGAATTAATTTTTATTTAATAATTAAAGAAAAAAATCCCTCATTTAAATCAGTGTTTAATTTGATTATTTTTTTAAAAGCATTTGAATGTTTGAAATTAAGAGCCAATGCACTGAAGACTGAGGGAGCAGAGTACAATACTGGAGGGGCACATCATCCTGCGGTTACATTCCCTTCTGGGAGAGCACTTTCACTGTGCAATGGTGCTTCAGCCTTATGCTGCCTCTTTGCAGCAGGACGCGATGGTGTTCTTTAGGCAGAAATGTGTTGAGAACAGAGATCTCAAACTCAAAAAGACTCCAGAGGAAGGCCACCAAGCTGCTAGCTAGTTCATATCTGTGAAAAATTTCAAAAGCAAGTCATAAATCTGAGCAGTGAATATGTCTGACAAGCCCAGGAGACAGACTGTGGTCCTCAAATCCAGATGCCCACCTACCCGTCCCACTGCGGGGACCACTCCGCTGTTTGCACAGCAGTTACTGAACATGGCAAATTATAGTGGCTCTTTTGAGGTCTGAGGCATGAACTGTAATTTGCAGTTTGCAGTCTGGTGCATCCCTGTGACTCATTGATTTCCTTTAATTATGTAAATAAGGGAGAGGCACGGACACCGCCTGGTCTGCCTTCCTTGTGACAGGTACCATATCTTGAGGAGAGACAGGATATGCAGTAGGAGCTAGAAGGTGGTTTTTTGCTCCACAGTTAATCTGGAGACATCCCTGGGCACTGAAGGACATGTCCTCAGAGTTAGTTACCTATTAAAAAAAAAAAAAATGCAGCTAGCTGTGCAGTGTGGCATCCAAATCCCTGAATATGAGTAGGCTCCAAATCCCTATCATTTCACAAAGTGTTTTCAGTCAGAGATGGGCTGCTAACCGTGTGACATGCTTTTGGGAATCTCACATCATCCATCAGTTACCTATAAAATCCAGTTATCCCAAGCCTTCTGGAGACACTACAAGTCTTCTGGGAACTTAATGAACTTTTGGCTGCCGTGGAGACAAAATTTACATTTTTTGGGGTGTAGTTGAAAGCGCCATTGGGAAGCATCCATTATAACTTGTGCCTTCTGTCACTCAGGTTTTATGCTGCTGAAATCATATGTGGGCTCCAGTTCCTCCATTCCAAAGGCATAATATACAGGTAATTTTACTCTTTAGTGTCCAATATGCTAAACTTTTTCTGCTTTCCCTGCAAGCACTAATGGTAACTGAGAGACTGTTGCTTGGATGTACTTACTGGTATTGCATTTCTATGCAGATTTCCTTTTTGTAGAGTCTGGCTGTTTTATTTTGAAGCGATAGTGTAGAAAAGGCAGTTTTGAGCCCTTTTTGAGAATTCAGTCCTATTTCAGTTAATGTTAAAACAAGCCCTTTGATTCATTTACTCCGAGTCATTCATATAGCACCCAGCATAGGCTCCCAGTTTAAGCTTTCTGCATATGAAGGTATATAAGGTCAAGCTAGCCATGAGAAATTTGGTATATCATCTGCTGTGCTGGTTACCCTGTGACAGTGGTCACAAGCTCAGCTCAAGTAACAATACCAGGGAAACAGTGATTTACCTTAATTTTGGGGTTATTAACAGGTCTGCTGTGTACAGTTCCATGGGGAGATGGGATTCATCTCGCCTACTACCATGAATCTGAGCTAGCCACCCAAGCTCTTCTTGTAGTAAGCAGAGAGGAGTGGGCTTTTTTAGGTTCATCAAACATGTGTTAGACTGTGTGTGAGAAGTGCCCATTTCTACCAGCGGGCTCTACAAGGAGCTGGTGGGGGCTCAATGGGATGCTGCAGGTAGCTGCAGTCAGACAGAAGAGTCTTCTCCCAAAATTGCTAGTATAAACTTAGTCCACAATGCATCAATCTATCAAATCCCATGGAGAAGTCCTCTACTACAAAATTGCCCATTCCAGCTTCGACTTGATTTCCCTAGGAGTCTCAAAGTTATGCACGGATGCTTTGATCTGATGTACAAGTGGTGTGCTTCAGACCTATATAAAATGACAGAGTCAAGATGGGAGCAAGAAGGGCTGCAGAAATCAGACCACAGTCTGTTTTCCCATGGCCGAAAGGAGGAACTGAATTTCTGGGGAGCTCTAGTCCGACTCATCTTCATGGGAAAAGTTAGTTACTACATTGCAGCCTTCTGTAAAAGCAGGAAGCAAATAGCTTGTCAAAAACAAATGAGAAAGCTCACTAAAGCAATGATGTTTGCTGAAACCAAAATGAGCTTATTTCAATGTTTGTCATGTAGTGTGAACATTAGAACAAATGCTAAAAGTGAATGGCTTGTTTACAATCCACTCTCCCATTGAAACGTAAGCTTTCATTCATGTAAACTCGTCTTATTATTCATTATTAGTACTCATGTGGGAGACATGTATAGTCTTTATTGACCAATGATGGTGATTGCACAAACATGAGATCAATATCAATGGCATTAAGATAAGATGATCTCTGGGGTCTCAGCAAGTTTATGGCTCTAATTATTGTTCTGGATGACTGAAGGAAAACATTTTCTGAAGTGCCCAAATCACTTAGCCATGTCTGTCATTTTTACTCGGACTTCTCAGAAAAGTTGATTAAAAATATCCACAGGACATTGTCAGTTTGTGGCAGGACTGTTAATGTTGAAATTTTGTTTATAATTATAATTTTTATTTGGAGTTGCTACACCAGTGGTGTCAGGGTTTGGGACCTGTTTCCCCAAGAAAGGAGAGAGATGGTTACAGTTTGGAGCCTTGGAAAACATGGGCAAATTGGGATAGCTAGACATTGAGTAGCATGCTGATAGGAAGAAATAGCTCATTCCCAGTAGTCGGTGCGGCATTGCTTTCAGTATCAGGCTTTGAGACACAACATTTAACCAGTCCTACTCCTTTTTCCTTTTTTTCATTGAACACAATGACAATGAGGTCAGTTGAGAATGCACAGCCATCAGTATCTCAGTCGGAGCTAACTAAGCACTTAGGAAAGTGAATAGAAATCATTTTTGAAACTACATCGCTTGCAATGTAGTAAGAATAATGAATCCAGCTGTTCTGTCTCATGCACCCACGTTTGGAAATGTTGGCTTAAATTTTAATGAATGAGCTGAGGTGTTTTTGGCAGAAACTCCAATCCCTGGAGCCAGTGAGTTTGAGACTCATCAAAATAATGAAAGCGAACTGTAGGTGATGGGTTTTTTGTTTTGCTTCGATCTACCAGATGAATAAAAGCAGTGCTTGCAGCCAGAGATTGATCTCAATGGTGTAACTAAAATAAGTCATTCCAGCTGGAAATTGTGACAACATGAGTGTCTGCCACTTGGAAAGCAAATGCCTCAGTTGTCTCTATATTTCTTTTTGATTGATGACACCTACTTTTTCTTGGGCCATATTCTAGCAGCAATGAACAAGTGCCCCGTGACAACGACTTAGTGTGTAGACACTACAAGGTCCCCCACCCTGACTGGGACCTGGCCAAAGTAAGACAAGGAGCTTTGCACAGAGGGAGGCTGAACAGCCATCTTTCCTGCAATTGTAGACGATCATCTCAGGAGCATCATGCATTAGAAATTGCCTTCTCTGAGGGAGTCAAAGCCATTTCTGAAAAAAAAAAAAACAAAAACAAAACCCCACATTGTAAACCAGTTGTCACTGGGAGGGTAGCTATATAGCAGCCTCATGGTTAGCACTCTTGCCTGAGATGTGGAAAATGTGCGTAGGCTGTGAATCAGCAGAGGTTGGAAAAGACCAGTTGTCTCCTCTGCTGTGGGCACAAGCAAATGTTGTGTCTGAGTGCTTTGAGAGCCCTGAGAAGGAGCAGCGATAGCACAGGATAGGCAGTGCAGGAACGTGGGTGCTCTGAGGCCAGGTAACCCAAATTTTACCTATATCCCAGGTGAAGTGCAGCATCACTGATCCAAATATCTCCCTGAGTCATTATTTCAATGAAAAACAAAACTTTTAGGTAAGATACAAAAAATTTAACATAGAAGCCATGCTAGCCTTCCTTTCTTTCTGCTTTTTTTTTTCTTTCTTTATATGCTTTTCTTTCCTTTCAGAGGTTGTTCCCACGTGGGGACCTCTTTGTTCTCTGTCAATGGGCATGATTCATCAGCTCACTTGCTTTTATTTCCTTCTCTGTGCGTTTCTTTTTTTTTTTTTTTTTTTTTTCTCTCTCTCTGGGCTCTTTGCTTCCCACAGTAGCTCAGGACCTGAAACCTCTGACAACATCCTGACAGCTATTTGTGAAGGGCTTTGTAAATCCCCGGGTTCTCAGATAGCGCAGCCCAGCAGTGAAAAGGTGGGGGCTGTTCTGCTGATGTCTGGGATTATTCTGACCCTCTGCAAGCCATGCAGAACTTGCGGGTCCTTACCTCTTCCAACATTTGCAGAGCCTGCACTGGGCGGGACATCTGGCAGCAGCTTCAGAGAGCGTACTGAGACTCGCAGGGAAGGAGAAAGTGAACATTAGCTGGTCTCTTCTTGCTCACCTTCTCCAGGCTGTGTTAGGGCAGAAGCACCAGCAAAGCCCTTTCAGCTTCACTAGTCTGCATCCTTGAAGGAGGCAGCTTTTAGAAGATGTCTTGCATGAAGTCTTCTCCAGCAAATGAATCAGTGCTGGGACAGGAGGAATGAGGAGGAGAGGTATTGAAGTCCAAGAAGGCAGCTCCTCATTCGGCCCTCAGTCTTCCTTTGTAATTGCAACGTGTAGGCGCTACATAGAGGCAGGTAGCAAATTAATAACTGTAACCTGCTAAAATAACTTTTGTGACTCTGTTACACTTTAAAGGAGGGGTTTCTTTCTCTTCCTCCACAGAGACTTGAAGCTAGACAATGTCCTCTTGGACAATGAGGGGCACATCAAAATTGCTGACTTTGGGATGTGCAAGGAGAACATGTTTGGAGATGCGAAGACAAGTACTTTCTGTGGGACTCCTGACTATATCGCTCCTGAGGTAGGTTTGGGGTCCAGGGAAATCAGCAAGCTGCTGTATGACAGAGAACGTGTCTTAAGACATGACTGTCGGTCAGTGGTGGAGGGTGCAAAGAGGAATAACCTGCTTTTGAGCAGTTCCAGGCTAGAAACTGGATTCCAGTTTTACTCAGAGTCTGAGTTGCTGTCTGGCATTGCATATTTTTGTGGTTAACTCATTTTTGTGCGTATGGGCCTGGGAAGCAAGTGTTGCTTAGTTTATCCAAGAAACAGAATGCTTCATGGAAATCCAGTTTGGGCCATGACAGAAGAAGCTCCAAGAGGTAGGTCCTGCAATTCAGGGACAGAAACAGCATGAGGAATGGGAAGCGTGTTCCCTAGCTAGCTAACAGTAGGCTTCCATGGCTGTACAGGCTCCTTGATCGCTAGTAGGGAGCTATGGGCACTTCTAAGGGATGATGTTCATCACAACCTAAGAGAGAAAATAATAGAGAAAGGTGGGACAAAATGCCCACCTTGAGCTGATTCTCCCCCCTCACTGATTAACCACTTTTTTGATAAAGAAGAGAGGCTGTGTCCACAATAAAGAAGAGATTGGGGTTCACCTTCCCTCTAGGATATGCTCTGATGCTTGAATAGGGATAGCATCCATAAGCTTGGACTTCTCTCTTAGACAGGTTCTTAGCTGGCTGTAAACACAGCTTGCATCACGAGCATCCTGCCAGAGCTGAGTAAGGCACTATGTGCTCTGAAAAGGCTCTTCCATCAGAGGCATAACCTTAAAACTGAGCAGTCTCAAAGGTCTGTCTAGATAAAAAAAAACAATAGATTTTTGTAAAAGGGTTGGAGAAATTAACATGAGAATGGTCATACATCCTAATTTTTTCCTTCTAAATGGCAGCAGTCAGAGGAGAGGTGTTGCTGTCTAGAGGACAGCTGGGACCGACCTGCTAACTCTGGGCTCTGGACTACCTGCTTCTCTGCTTTGGCTGTGCACAATGCCAGAGCACCTCATGTCACTGCATGAATCCATCCCTGGAGAACATGCCTCCACAAGTTGCTTCCTGGTGAAGGTGGCTCTAAAACTAGAGTTGATAGAGTTATAGCAGGGCCAAACTGTGCTTGAGCTGACAAGGGCAAGGCAGAGCTTGTAGCTTGTTTTAAGGTCCTGTTCTGTCCCCTTGACTCAGGAAGGCTAGGCCTTGCATGGAGACAGTCTCCAAGCTCCATGCAAAAACATACCAACAGTTCCCTTTCTGCAGCTATTTGCTGATACTTGGTGGAGAAAAGTTGAACTTGGCATCCATGTGCCCATGCAGTAAAACTGGGTGGTCATACACACCAGACTCCAGCTTGCCCATAGTGAGATCCTTTGCCCTTCCCCTTATTTCTTTCCATTTTTTTTCCCAGACAGAAACATGTTCTTTTTTTTTTGTTTTCTAGTAAATTTAGATATTTTGGATTAGATCCCTCCAGAAAAGAGAAAGTTCTTTTAACCTGGTAACTTCACACAATGATAGATCTTACTGTGGAGAGTCTTTGACTAATTAGGTGGCAAATTGGGGCCAAAGAAAACATTTTTCAGCTCAGACAAGAAGCTACGATTCATCCATGCATCATGTCCCACATCACTCTGAAATCCATTTATTTGACTTTCAAGATACCATTTCCTGATTTTAGTGTTTCCATGATGGATATTGGTACTTTCCAAACAGCTTTTAAAGCTTTTGGTTTTTTCCCCTCCACTATAATTCATTGATCTTTTACTGTGCACCAAGGGCTCGATTCTGACCTAGGTTACACCACTGCTGACACAAGGGCTGGTCTCTTTAAATCAGTTGGGTTTGTATTGCCTAAAAGCAGGTGTAAATGTGCTCTGCAATCAAGCTGCAATTGGCTTTTATTCTGCTTCAATATGCTTTTATTTTAAAAAAATTGCTATTTTCTGATCCTAAAAAAAAAGAGAGCCAAGTGATAATCCATTATCTGTGATTTTACTTCATAGAAAAGAGAAAGATTAAATAGCTCAGAGTTTTATTTCTGCACCATCATTTATTTTACAGATTCAACGAATGCATATAAAACATTTTACCTCTAAATTGAAGGCACTGCTAGAGTTTATGGATCATCTCTCCCGCCAGACGCAGGAGCACTGGACGTTTTGTCAGTATTTCAGTGCAGCTGCTAGCACTGTAATTTGTTACAAACCCAGCACCTTGGCTACAGCCGTGCAAATAAGGGGGCTTTGGGTCAGTAGACGAGCAATTTTTTTTTATTTCAAAAAATATTTGACAAAAAAAAAAAAAAGAGACTTAACCTGAAATGAAATTGCTGAGTTCATTTACCTTTTCCAGAGAATTGCAAAGCTAATAAATCTTTTCTTTGACTGCCATAAAACATTTAATTTCAATTTCCAGCTATTTTACACTTTAAAAGGTACAGCCCTATAAAAATAATGTGTCTTTTCAGAAGGAAAGTTTGGGATGATTTTGTTTATAAGTGATCCAGAAGGAATATATTAGGGAGTCTTGTTCATTCCTTTTTTTTTTTTTTTTTTTTGGTGTCTGAGGGAAACACATTGTATATATTGTATTATATTTGAATAGCTTTTTTTGTCCTTTTTGTGTCACCTCTTTTGGCATTTTTGGAGACAGATATATTAGTCATGAGCACACTACATCAGCTTGGGTTTAGACTTCTGATATTAGGGTCTTGCTTTGCTAGATACCACAGGTACATCAGAGGGGGATACTTCTCACCTAATGTGAGAAAATTCATTTTAAAATGAAACATTAGATGGCACTTTATAATGTTGTAGGAGGACAAGCATCCCAGAAGACAAGTCATCCCTTCCTACCCTAGGTGTGTAAGTCAGTTAAATCACCATTTTCCCTCCATTGACTATAGAGAGATTCTAGATAACTGAATTAATAAAATACATAAATTTCAGGTAATAAGATGAATCTGGACCCAAGTGGCAATTTGCAAGCAATGAAGACAAGATATGAAAACAGTAAAGAAATTACTCACCCGCTTCCACTGTACCTCAAAGCCAGCAGTAAAGATCACCTCTCTAAATCACAATTTTTCAACTATCAGCAGTTTCAGATGTACTGATCTGGATAGTTGTTTTCACTGGTGTTAAGCCATCTCCAGGGCTTGCCATGGGTACCTACACCATAGCTATAATATAGAGGGTCACACTGCAAGCAAGTTGTAGGCTCAGGATTAAAGATTGTGCCTTAAGAGTACAGATTGTAAATATTCTCCTCTCCAGCTCTAAAATCCTGATAAAGATCCTAGACATCATAGCCATCACGTGTACCTTTAGACATCTAAAATGTAAATATCTATATATGAGCAAGTTATCTAGGCTCCTTGATAACCAACAGAGACAAATAGGGGGTTGTATTTTACAGCAAGTAGATATTTAACTGGATGTCTAAAATGAGACTAATTCTCTTCCTTGACTACAAAAAGGGAGCTAATGATAATGCTACAGGCAGGGGGAAGCACCTCAGCTGTCCCACTCAGTGCAAAGCAGCTTTGAAAAGTCAGGGTCTGGCCACCCTTCTGAAGTTGAAACACTGATGTCAGACATTTTATGTCTGTCTTTGTCACTCCTCTCTCTGGGCAGATATTGCTGGGGCAGAAGTACAACACCTCCGTTGACTGGTGGTCCTTTGGTGTCCTCCTGTATGAGATGCTTATTGGCCAATCTCCTTTCCATGGACAAGATGAAGAAGAGCTTTTCCAGTCTATCCGTATGGATAACCCGTTCTACCCTCGCTGGCTTGACAAGGATGCAAAGGACATTTTGGTGAAGGTAAAAATTACCACACATTGAACGAAAGTCTTTTTTGCCAGAACTGTCATATTTGATTTGTGCATCTTCAGCTGTTGTTTAGAAAAACAAGTTTATTGTGATAGGACCAGAGAGAGTCACTTTCTTGTCTGTGGACCTCAAAGCACACCTGACCTAAGTCATAAGGCCATCTTTGTGTCTTCTTTCTCCTAAGTTGTGATGATGGCTGCTCACATCCAGTAAGTAGGATCGCAGGGTATGAGATACCAGCAGAGATGAGTTTCTTTGCAGAGCAATCCCTAAGGTGCAAGGCATGTTAACTCCCAGAAAAGGTATTCTGCCAGGCTTCAAAGTAAGGGTTACATTGACATCCTTGAAAATTATGGCTTTGAAGTCATTCTTGTGCCTCAGAGATATGAGGACATCTAGGGTAGATTTCTTTGGTCTTCAGCTTGATTTTCAGTAGAAGCTATTTTGCATCTTTGCACTGAGCTAAAGAGCAGGAAAACAAAGCCTGAGCTGTGTCCTGAAGTGACAGAGCTACTCAAGTTAGCAGCACCATGTCATCTAGATTTTTGGCCCTTTGTATTCCTACATAGCAATGTATAGTGTCCTTTCTGAGTGGAGCACTCTTCTGTTTCCCTCTAATGGGCATCCTCCTCATCTTTTAGGTTCTCTTCCATTAATACGCTGATTTTTTCATTGCCTCGTTCTCAGCCCCATGCCATTCAGCCTTGTAGCCTTTCTGGCTTGGGATGCAAATTATTGTAGAGTTGCAAGGTAAAAATGCAATTAGCTTATCTAATAAGTTACCTCTCCTCAGTCAGGCTTCGGACTGACTTTGAACATGATCTAAGCTAAGGCATTTTACCCCAAGAGGGAGCATGGTGAGAGAACATGTACAGAGGGTTATAATGGCTCAGCCATGTGAGGTAACTTGTTCATCCCTAGATTTTGGTCATATTTGTCCTACAGTCTCTACCTTTACTTATGCATTTACAAAGTGACAGGGCAACATACGGTATTCCACTACAAAAAAAAATGGAGTACAGGAGATTATTTTAGCATCTGTGCTGGGCTCAGATATTTAGGTATCACTATAAAATGATAATAATGAAAATATTTAAAAGCAGTTGTTCAGGAAGACATACCATAGCAGACTGAGATATTGAATGTCTATTTATGGGACATACACTGCCATCTTTCTGCACACCAACCTGTACTTCTGTCAGGATTAGAGATGTTAATCTTCTTTATACCAGTCAGTAAACTTCCTTGCTTAGGAAAAAAAAACCCGTATTTTCTCCATTGTGGTCTACTCTCATTGTCACTGACTCTGGATAATTACATATTCCACCCTGGTTAATGCCTGTCTTATCAGCATAGAATTTAACCTATGGAATCTGCACTGCTGTGTAATCAGTTGTCTGTAGGAGACTGCAGGGTTTTTTTTCACCAAAATCCAATGCCTGGTTTTTTTCAAACAGGCCCTCAATGTCCATACATCAGATTTTTTTGCTGCCACTTTTGGCATTAGATATTTGTATTTATTCTTTGCTGAGTGGTATCATCTATTGTACCTGTTGGCCAAATAGAGTAACAAGAAACTTCTACCATATGTAATCCAAGTCCTTTTTGAGATGACCTCCAACAGTAAAGTGCTTTGAAACTTTGCCCTTACCTCTGAAGTAGGACAGATCGGCTGTATTCAGGTCACCTGCTATCAAGTGTTGACACTATTCCTCTCCATTGACTTCAGAGGGATCTGGGATCAGGTGCTATATGGGCTAGCTGGCCTGGAGGCTCCAAACATTTTACTGCAGACGTAAAGATAAATTTTAAACTATTCACACCCACCATTACAGCAATATTTCAGCACTACATCCTGCTCATGGACATTGAGAGGAGCACTGAATTGTTTAGTGCTCCTGAAACTCTCCCCCAGAAACACGTCAGCTGCTTCTAGAGCCAAATGGCTCCTGCATCACCATAAAAACATCTATGAGAAAACAGGCTATGTTTACATTAAACTGAAGTGTGGGCTCAGACCTGCACATAGCTGATGGTGAAAAGATATGCCCCCAGTTCTCGCTTTTTCCTACCTTCAGCAGAATTGTTCATCCGCAGGAGTTGTAGCCTGCAGTGTGCAGCAAACACAAGCTATCTGCATTGGGAGTCTTTTGACAAAGCAGTTGTCAGCATCTAAGCTAGTCAGGGGAAAGAAGCAAGCACCTCCAGGGTGTCTTTTATCTCATCTTTAAGTGTGTAAAGGGGGTCGGATGATTGGCACCTGAGATGACTGATTTTTTCCATTAATTGTAAAGGGTCAAACACTGACACTCCAAGCATCCAACAGTATAGCAGGCGAATGCAACCCCACATAGGCCAGACTAGTATTTTCACAACTTATATTTTAGCCCTAAAAATTTTGCTGATAGCAAGAAATTGTCCAGACAAAAGCTTGTAAGTGTGATCCAGATATTTCACCTCTGTAGTTGCATATTTGTATGCTCAGACACGTACGTTGTTGCCGCTGAAGCAAATTTGTCCTCTCTCTCCTGCAAAGGAAAAATATGGCCAAGGTCTCTCAGTTTGGTCATGTTAGGCTAAGAATCCAAACTTGTTCCCCAACCAGAAATTTAGTAAGTTAGAAGAGTCTTCACACTCTCACCAACCATGCTTGAGTTTGAGTCCTATCTGGTAGGACTGTTCTAATGAATTCACTATTATTGATAAAAGACTAAGGTATTTCTCTTTCTTCAACATTCTAGCTTTTTGTGAGAGAACCTGAGAGGAGACTGGGAGCAAAAGGGAACATTCGTCAGCATGCCTTTTTCCGGGAAATAAACTGGGAGGCTTTAGAAGAAAGAAGGATGGAGCCTCCTTTCAAACCAAGAGTGGTAAGAATGCATCTCCTTTCAATTCCACCCATCTCATGTCTTTCTTTCCTGAATGATTCACTCCCCAAATATTTAAACCCTCCAGCACATGCTAGCAATAAACCAAAGCCAGGACCCACAGTAAAGTTATAAACCCATTTATTTAGGGGCACTTTCCAAAATCTTCAGACATGGGTCTTTAATGTCAGAGTCCTCAAATCCTGTTTAGATTCACGGAGTCAGCATTATAAGGTGGATAAATGTCTGCTTCACACTGGAAATAACAGTTTTAGGCACCAAGTTAAGGCTTTCAAAATGCCCTCAAACTTTCAGGGTTATCTTCTGGAGTTGCTCTGCACATGCGGCCTCTCTGTCTAAAAGTAGATGGAGTACCTTGGTCTTGGGCAGTCAGAATGAAAGTGCTGACTCTTACATAGATGTCCAAATGCAGACTGAATTGTTCACAGGCTGTCTGGTATGTTGTGTACATCAGACACAAGCAGCTGAAACTATCTGCAGTTTGGATATGCCACAGCATCCAGTCATTGGGAAGGTAATTGTGAACTATGTACCTCTATTGGCTGGTCTACCTGGCTTGGTCATGATGACTACTCCTTTCTGATGGCTATAAGCCCAGGTCTGGCATGCCCAGACCTGAGAAACCATAAATTGCTCATCACTTTCTCAGTTACCATAACAGGGGTCTGGATGCCACTTAAAACATATTCCCTTAACCACACAAGTACAGCCCATTCTGCAGGAATTATCTTTCATTGCCCTGCAGAAGGTAAAGAAGCAAAAGCAGTTCAGGTAACCAGGTAGTCAGCTAGGTCAGATGTTCCTGACTATCAATTAACAGTCCTATTAAGCTATTAAAATCCTATTATTAATAATAATATAATTTAATTTGACAAATGTATAATACTTTCATTTTACAGTCCTTCACAAGTCTTATTTAACTGATGGGTCTGTGTTACACAGCTGAAACACCCCTGCCTGGCAGAATTCATGAATCACAGGCTCAGTGCCTCCTATATAATATTTAGTCCTATTACTACTTCAACAGGATGGTAATAAGCAAGTGATTAGCACTGGCTGCTGGATATTAAGAGCTCAGACAGAAGTTCACTGCATTTTGACATGTTACTGTGCATCGTTTGGGCTGGAGTAACTAATCATTGTGCAAAAGGCCAAGAGCAAATGCATTACGGGTTCCCTGGCTGAGCTGAGCTTGTTCCCAACTAGTTGAGCTGAGCCCATAAGAAGCAGCCTGACAGGGCCAGTACAGTTGTAATAAAGATCTGAATATTAGTGGTTTGACATCAATTTTTTTTTTCCTTTTCTTGAAGAAATCTCCGAGTGACTGTAGCAACTTCGACAAGGAGTTTCTAAATGAAAAACCTAGACTGTCCTGTGCCGACAGAGCACTGATTAACAGCATGGACCAAAATATGTTCAGCAACTTTTCTTTTGTGAACCCTAAAATGGAGAAAATATTTTCCTGAGATCTGCCTTACTGAAGGAATTCTCTGTAATGGTTTGAGTAACACTTTGTCAACTGAAGACCGTGCATGGCTATTTTTATCAAGAACCCACCAGAAAAATACACCTCAGTGAGAGTTTTTACCATGCCTGAAGGCTTCCAGCTTATTCCAGTCTGTAGCAGATGCCAGCCACTCTTCGCTAATGACGAAGTTTCTTCATGGTATCTTTTGGTCTCTCTTCTCTCTTTTCCCAATGTTCTTGAAGTTGAGAGCATCTGAAAATGAGGAGATGCCAAAACCTGTTCCCCACTACTTGTACACACAACCACCAGGTTTCTCTGTAAGGAAAAAAAACAAGTATATTTGAGTTTCTGGTGATGTCAGTGCCCATTTCTACAATTCTCACCTAGGCCCACCTCCTTCTGAAGGACAAGTGGTTTGCTCAAAGCCTGAGGGCATCTGGGAAGACTTCAGGCTGGGTGCTTTGGTAACCTCCACTTGTACATGTACAGAATTGTGCATGTGTGCACAGGAGTTTTGAAGAAGTAATTTAACTCCCTACACACTTTAAAAATAATGTTCACAGGTGTTAGGATTCAATTTTGTTCCACTGGGACAAAGAAACTTTGCAGGTGCTCATTCCAGCATTCAGACATCTCAATCAGCGGTCCTGGAGCTAAGGACTCAACCCCGAAGGAGGATTGTTGCCTAGACTTAGGCAAGTGTCAAGATCAGTACAGAAAAAGAGTGGTTTACACTTAGTAATTGAACAGGAAGGATGGGAAGTTGCAGTCCAGCAGAAAGCCTCAAGAACTCCTGTTCTAAAGCTTTAACTGTCCTCGTACATGCCAGGCTCAGTGCAAAATCTGGACTGGGCTTTCTGGAGTTTTATCCTAAAACTGCATGAGAAAGGTGGAAGAGGTTCCTCAAACCATTGTTTAAGCATCATAAAACCGACCTTCCAGTCACAGCATTGGCATATTTTGCTTGAGAGGTAGTAATCAGTCTTTGGAAAGGCTGATGTACTTTCTATTGCTCTAAATGATGTCCCAACTCTTTGGCATGCATTGCAGACATAGGTCAACAAGCTGCACCCAGCGGTCACAGGGTAGGAGAGCACATTGGGTGAGGGTGGTAGTCTCCTTCGCCTTGTGACATTTTTCTGTGTGTTCTATCCCTCTGCAGTCTGTAGAAATGGAGATGGGTTAAAAAAAAAAATCTTTTCTGTGATCCTTTTATCATGGGATCCTTTTAAATAATGATGCACTGTTTTCTGAGGTTGAAGAGATGTAGAACCACCCAGTTACTGATTGTCACTGAGACAGCAGTTAAATACCAGGTCAAAATTAAGTCAAAGCCCAAATAGAAGATTCTGTTACAGCTTAAACTTAGGCATTCACCCAAGTTGGTGTTAGGCTCTAATTGAACTGTATACCTTTGGAGTTTCATTGCATCAACCCTTCCAGTCCGTGGAGAAGAGAAGCTGTAGAAGGTCAGTCATCCCAAAATCAGATTCCCTTCAAAGGTGCCTTTCTGGCTCTGCTGAACTGGGCTGTCAACTTGGACCTTCCAACAGGATGAATGCAACCTTGCAGGCAGTGGTGGGATACTGCTGGCAGTGATTGCAGGCACCAAATCCTGCAGGACCAAGAGCAGAAGTGCATAAGATCGACAAGAAAAGCAGAGTGTCCGGAAAAAGGTTTCAGTCCACTGACTCTCATGGAATCCTTGTTCATGCTGTATGAAACGCAGGGGGCACCTGTGCTCACAGTTTGTGCAGCTGGTCATCACGTTTAATTAGAATGGTTAACATGAATTTTTTAAATGCCAGTGCTGTTTGTACAGTTTAATAAAATGTTGTGTACAATTAGAAAAGGGGCATTGAAGTGATTAAATAGGGACAAAGAACAGAGGTGCTTAGAAAAGCCATTAAAATGGCTCTGCACTTTCTGGGAGATGTTCCCCATGGGAATTTCAACCCATAAATACACAGGATCAGCAAGCATTTGAACAACTGCAACTACTCCACAGATCAGTATCTAAAACATGGATTTGGCGCTGTGCAAAGGTATCTAAGAACAGAGTAAAATGTTCCTTTTCATTACCAGAAGGTGACACAGCTGTAAATGGCATCTGGTATCTCAAAGGGGTTGCAGACCCAGGTGTGGAGAGGTCATTACTATTAGAGAGCAATTCAGGTCACCTTCCTTTAACAACTGAATGAGGCTGGATCAGCCAAGTCCTGTGAGGGCCTGACTCTGTCCACATGCTATGGATGGGGTCTGGATGGCCTGATCCAGACTAGAGATTACATTTCAAAGCCTTTGAAGCTTAGCAGTATCCCACCCTAAGTGACTATTTCAGATGTTCTCTTTGCAATGGCACAGTGGTTTGTGCTTGACACCAATGCAGGGACACCCCAAGAGCGTAGACTAAGGAAGCAGGGTGCTGAATCACCTCTTGTGGTTAAGTGTCTGAAGAGCAATAGGGTTTAACACCTCTCTGACCAGAGGCAGGGCTCTGCACTCCAGCTGTGGTCCCATGTAGCTAAAGCAGCCAAACATAAGAGTGACTTGTAAAAGAGCACATTTGAGTAACTGTTAGAGCAGACACGGTGTTAGGCTTACTGTAGGGCTTTTGATGCAAACCACAAGAAACGCCTGCTTCTCTCTGCAAGGAGTCTTCAGCTTACAAACCAAGTAAACCCATTGAGGATGGGGGGGAGGGACATACGGAGAGGTGGGTAGGAGCCACCGCGAACGTGCATGCCTTGTGTCTCACCGGTGTCACAGCCTGAAAACCCTCCCAGCTGTGCCTGTGGTGTGCGACGAGTGACGTGGTAAGCAGCAAGCGTTTTCCTGTGGTGGCTGCGATTGAGAGATAGGAGCCGGTGAGAGTTGAAAGCCAAACACCCGCACGGAAATGAGCCTGGGTACTCAGAGATGCTCCTTTGCCTTGGCTAAACCTGGCACCTCCAGACCCATCTTGTCTTTTATTCTTTTTTTTTTTTTTTCTTTCCCCTCCTCCATAAAATGTTCATTTTATAGCATAGTAGATGGGGTTTACCAGGTTTAGTTATTCATTCGCTGAAGGCCCAGTCCTGTTCAGGAGCCCCATGGCATCACAGCACTGCTGTAGGAGCATGGCACCTGCAAACATCAGGGTCTGACCTCCAGCACCACCTGCTTCAGCTCAAGTTTTGGGAGTTCTCACCACCCAACTGCTCCCTCCCCAGTCTTGCTGCTTTACTCAACAGATGCACAAATTCCTACTTGTTGGCATTCACCAAACTAAACCTCAGTCTGATAAATAGGTCAGGAAGAGTGGGAGTCACCAGTGAGCAACTGCCCTGCAAAGACTTCCAAGGTTCTTCCACAGGAGGTTGGTTGGTCTCACAGCTCCTCAGCATGCAGCCCGGGGGTACGGTTGCCTATCCCATAGGGAAGACCTAGCACCATCCTGCACCCCAACATGCTTTTTCCTGCCCATGCAGACAAGAAAGGCAACTTTGCCCAGTGGTTACCAGGCACATCTTGCAGTGGAGATGTATCACCAAAAGTCCCTGTCTGCCCGTACAGCTCCAAATAATGAGTAGTGCAAGTGCTCCTCCCTTTACTATTGGATTTGTACCTTAGACACTTAAAACCGAAGCAAGAGCTCACAGCTGGGATCTAAACTGCTCTCTCACTCCAAGAGATGCCAACTCACCTAGCATATCACCTACAGCAGCTAAGATCATAATCAATCTTATCTACCTTCCTTACTTTCAAAGAAGTTTTATCTTTGCTGTATCACAGCAGCCAAGACAGTGCATGCAGAGCTGGTGCAATACAAGAATTAATGAATTTCTAGCTCTTCTGTGACTGGCACTAGTTGCAAACCAGTGCTTCTGTACAGCTCAAAGACTATACCTGACATTCTGGGGTCCAGTCTACTGTCTGGTAACAGGAACAATGGAGTCCTTTATCCTCTATATTACCTTAATGTTTATATACACAAGGTTATGAAATAATTGAAAAATAAAAGTGAAACAATGAAAAAACATCAGTGAGTTGTGGAAGATGAAGCACCAAAAAGGAAAGTAGGAAAGAAAAGAGAGATACAGGTTGGTATAATCTTATGCAACACTTCCCTTCATTCAATGGTTTCAATTACAACTCTGCTGTTTTTCTTCAAAGCCACCAGTACCATCCTAGAGTTGTTTTGGTAGCTGAAGCACAGCATTTTCAGATATTTCAGAGGATGGGGCAGCCTGAGCCTAGAACAGATGAATGGCTCTAATTGGGCCTCCTGGGTGACACAGTGCAGCCACTCCTACCCTGATATCTCCTCCAGAAATCCAGGTATTTCTGTCCTGAATCAGGATTCAGGTTCTGATTCAAATAATTGAATTCATCTGTCTACGCACAGGAATGCAGTTTAGCTCTTCATCTAGCATCACTGAGACACCCTGGGGTATTCCAGAGGACTTCCACTGAACATGGGTTTCTCCTACAACCTGTGGAATATCCCCATATCCCCAGCCCTATTACCACAAAACATCTCCAATAGCAGTGGGCACTTCTGCACAAGCAGCTGAATCAAGCCTGGTCATTGAGTTCACCCTACAGCAGGCACTTGCACTCAACCAGCTGCATCACTTCTTGTGGTGGAGAGACCACATAACAGCTCAACACATACAACTGTTTTGGTTTTGTTTTTCTTTTTCTTTTGCAAAAATACCATCTCCTTGACTCATGTGCTGAAAAGCACCAGAAACAAATACTCTTTGCCATGGTGCTCACCAGTCTCTCAGCCAGAGGAAATCTGCAGCTGCTGGCAGCAAACAGTGTGAGCCCCATGGGAGGCAGACTGGATCTACACCCGTGTGGTGGCTGCTTGTGGGACGTTTGCTGGCACTGCGCTGCTGAAACAGCCTGAACTAGAGGCTGGCAATGGCATCATGTTTCGACCCTGTCAAGGAAGAACTTTGCAAGAAGAGACATCAAAAATTAATCATCAACATGTTTTCTGTAGTTGCTAAAGAAATTTCATGAAGGAAATTCTTGATCCTCTTGGTATATCCTTATTAAGGAGGCACAAGAGGACACTGCCTTCCCATTGACTGGAATCTTCCATTCTCCCACACTAAAGCAGTGACAACCATATAGGCATAAAGCTCTGTTTTATGTTTTTTTGTTTATGGTCTTTTTGAGAACTGTCTTTGTTTTCAATCTCCACAAGGACTTTCATTTTCATTTTGAATCTGAGGATCTGGTGAGTCAAAAATTCAAAGTAAAGCTCTGCCATAGATCTTCATCTACCTCCATGCAAATCATGCAGAAGCTCATTGCAAACCCTTAACACCTTTTGAGATTTTCTCAAAAGGTCAACAAGGCCTAGCTAATCTCTTAGTGGCATTAAGTTGGAGCAAAATTAAACTAACAATATTCAACACAACTTTGCAGAGAGTCATGTCTTAGGGAGAAGACAGTCCTGGGGTTAAGGTGCTATTAAGTCTTTGTAGACATAAATTTATTTCCAAGTTCTGCTGTACATATCTCCTGTGAACTGGTGCAAGTTATCTTGCTAGGCTTTGACTTTTCTTCCTCTGAATGGACATAGTTCATACTCTGATGCTCTAAGTTGTTCAGAGCAGAGGCACTTGAAATGGGATTCAAGCTCAACTAATGAGAGTTGCCTAAAAGTTCGTCATCTTTAAAGTTCATTAAAATTTAACTAGCTTCATCCAAAGTAAGCATCTAGGTTTCCTCTATTGTCAGTGGAAAGAGTCTAAGAGTATGATTCATTCCGTCCTAAGACAGATACCCAGAGTTGTCCACTGAACTTTCTCTCCCTTCACTTTCTAGAAAAGTAGGCAAGTCCTGCCTTGTGTGTACTTGTGCATCACAAGACAGGCTGAGAGAGTTGGGGTTTTTCAGCCTGGAGAAGAGAAGGCTCCCGGGAGATCTTACAGCACCTTCCAGTACCTAAAGGGGCCTGCAGGAAAGCTGGAGAGGGACTGTTTACAAGGGCATGGAGTGATAGGATAAGGGGGAATGGTTTAAACTAAAAGAGGGTAGATTTAGATTAGATTTTAGGAAGAAATTATTTACTGTGAGGGTGGTGAGGCACTGGCACAGGTTGCCCAGAGAAGTTATGGATGCCCCATCCCTGGCAGTGTTCAAGGCCAGGTTGGATGGGGCTTTGGGCAACGTGGTCTAGTGGAGGGTGTCCCTGCCCATGGCAGGGGGTTTGGAACTAGACGGGCTTTAAGGTCCCTTCCAACCCATTCTATGATTCTAGGATTCAGTGGGGCCTTACTCTCAGGTAGATATAGTAGTGCCACTGAGTAAATACGGAGAATATAAAAATGCCTCAGCTGGCTGTGACTGAGGCTAGGTTCTCCCAAGACTTGTGCTGAATGAATATGCTGGGAGTGTCATGGTATTCAGGTCTCTGTTGTAGCACCCTGGTTTGGTAACTAGAACTAGGAAGAGCCAAGGAGCTGGTCCATCTCACCATCCACCTAGCTAGTCTAGACTTCATCATTTTGTCTATAAGACTGTTAAGGACAGTGTTAAAAGACTTGCTAAACTGAAGATAAACAGCATCAACTGCTCTCCCCTGCAGCTTAGCTTAAAAAGCCCCAGCTACTAAGCCACAGAAATTTCCCACTGTCTATTGTTGTAGAGAAGCTGAAGCTCTTTTAGGAATACTTGGGACCTGGGACAGCCACTGGCGGGTTGGGATCTAGCAAGACTCTGCCCATATCTGCCTTGCCTGAACAGAGTCTGGGTCCATGCTAACATGGTGTGTGTGCTTGGGGTCTCCACTCTCTTGGGTAGTGAATGATGCACTGGTCTTCAAAGCCATCCAGGACCCCAGTGTAACTGATATGTAGCACCCTGAGGTATGGTCAGTCGCTTAGCCTGAGATTTCTCATTAAAGCAATGATGTTGCCTCCAGAGTTCAAAAGTGGGTTGAAAGCTTCATTAAATAACGTAGGTATCATAGAAGATGCTCAGTTAAGAAGAACGTACAGGAATGCTTAAGGGCACAGGCTCTTCCTCATTCTACATTTTCACATGTTAAATAAAAAAAACCAAAAAAACCTTTAATCTCTGTTCCCAGAGGCACCTGGGATCTATCTGTCTGGGACCCAGCTATCACTCAACCCATGCTGCGCCACCGCCTAAACAAAAAGCCTGCCAGTATACAGCAGCTGGAGAGGTGAACCATTATTTTAATAATTACCTAGAGAAAAACATGCTGTTTGAGTGGAGAGAAAATAAAAATTAAGCATTACATTTAATTTATGATGTAGCCCTTTATTTTAAAGGAACATAAACAGAAAATATTCAGACATCAAAGGGAGAATCTCAGTTTTCACTTCAAAATTCTTTTTTATTATTGTTGTTAGCCTCCCAGTCGCAAAGAAAATGAGTTCTCCGGTAATCCTTTCCATTTAATTTTCAGCTTCTTTCTGTTGATAGCATTGTGTATAACCTTTTTTCTAACAGTTACTTTAAATTGTGTACTTTGATATTCCATTCAGCTGGTAGGAAAGAAAATTCAGTTCTAAAAAAGCCATTTTATCTCTGCTGTGCATGAGCTCAGCTAGGTAATGTGATATCTCAGAGAGTATATTTATTTTAAATCATTGGTATTTTCCACCAGGGTGAAATTCTTCAAGATATAACCTCTCATTGCCTCCCTCCTTCACCCTCAACATTTCATGAGGCCAAATTAGTGGAGAAAAAGAGACAGAATAGCAACCCTCATTCAAAAGAAACAATAATCCACCCAGCAAATCAACTCAGTTCTGGTCATACTGAGGCATAATGAAAAGAGTAACAAACCTGACAAAATGGGGAAAATGAACTATGCTGTTATCATGAGGATAATAAATCGCAGACCACAGTGGCATTTTTGAGATAGTGAGGTAGGAGTCAGCAGTGACACAAAGCGACCTTTCTTGAAAAAGATGATGTTAATACTTCTTAATAATGCGTTTTAGTTCTGCAGGAGATCTGTTGACACTGGAATTCAGATGGGAAGAGGAACATGAGCTGTTTCTTTGTGCTGGGCTGTCTCCACACCAAATCATGCAGTTGCTTCTCTTTCTTTGGGTGGAATAAAAAGAAAGAAGTAAATACAAAGTCTCCACAAAAGACCACAGCAGATTTAGCTGAAAACCAGCCATCCTTGGGCCAAAATCAGGGCTTGAACCTGCTAATATGAGCCATTGCCTTAGGATTTCAATTAAATGCCTTGGCTGAAAAGCAGCAACACTTTCACAAGCTTATGTGGACTAGCCACTAAAGGGAACCAACTATATCACCTCAAGCTACTATTTTTAGCAGCAGTAACCAGGTTGAACCACTTCCCATATTCCAAATGGAGAGTCTTCGATGGACCTCTTGGGAACTGTGTTGTGGTTCTTTATTAGCACAGGAGCATACAGAAGAACAAGATCTCTTTCACCCGATGTCTGCCAAAATGTGGGTCTAGACGTAGCTGCGAAGGTGACTAGGACAGTTCAAGATACAGGTTGGGACTGCAGAGGACCATTGTAAGAGGAAGGATGCATTTGTTCTTGGTATGGAGAAACAACAAAGTTGTTGAGTGCTCAACCAAAAACTGACCCTGAATAGTGGTGAAACTGTGATCAAACTCTTCAGTTTTGGAAGAAATAACTAAGCATTCAGAACGAGGCAGCTTTCTACCATGTCTTACCACAGGTATAGCTCTTAGTGTCCCTAGTATGATGCCTGTTTTACACTAGGGAATCAAACCCAAACATCTGCATCTTCCTTTGATTAGAGATTTTGGATTAATCTTATGCTTCTTCAATCAAGATTGCTTCTACAGAGTGACCTTGGCCAGACACTAAAACAGAAAGGAGGAAGAGCAGTCTGGAAAGTTATTTTATCTGAGTGTTGCTCTGCAGGCAATGCAAACCTTGCTTATCCCTTTTCTTCAGGATCCGTAGATCCGAGTTTAATTTTATGTCCTTGGAATCCATTTTCCATGACAGCACAAGCCATATTTGTCTCATCTGTCTTTATCTATCAGATGTTAGGGTCTAGTCTAGCAGTTCAGATAGGTTCTGCCCATGATCAGTGGAGGCATATGTAGAGGGAGGTTTATCCCATCCCAAATGGGGGATCAACAAACAAGTTGAATGAAACACTCCCCAGATTCCTGTAAAGCTAACAGATGCCAAAAGTCTTTCGAACACCAAGAGTTAGGCAAGACTGTCTGTGTCTATGACACACTTGCAGTCCATGTAACATGAAAATAAGTGCCATAGAAATCAGATCTGTGATTTATACATGTACAAGATTATATAGTATAGATGTGTGCTGGTTCTGGCTAGGATGAAGTTAATTTTCTTCAGAGTAGCTGGCATGGGGCTGTGTTTTGGATTTGTGCTGAAACCAGTGTTAATACAGAGATGTTTTTGTTACTGCTGAGCAGTGCTTACACAGGGCCAGGGCCTTTTCTGCTCCTCACACCACCCACCAGTGAGTAGGCTGGGGGTGCACAAGGAGTTGGGAGGGGACACAGCCAGTACAACTGACTCCAATGACCAAAGGGATATTCCACAACATATGACATCATGCTCAGCATATAAAGCTGAGGGAAGAAGAAGGAAGTGGAGGATGTTCAGAGTGATGACATTTGTCTTCCCAAGTAACCATTACATGTGATGTAGCCCTGCTTTCCTGGGGATGGCTGAACACCTGCCTGCCCATGGGAAGTGGGGAATGAATTCCTTGTTTTGCCTTGCTTGTGTGCATGGATTTTGCTTTACTTATTAAATTGTCTTTATCTCAACCCACGAGTTTTCTCACTCTTACCCTTCTGATTCTCTCCCCCATCCCACCATGGGGGGAGTGAGCGCGCTGCTGTGTGGTGCTTAGTTGCCAGCTGGAGTTAAAACACAACAAGATATTTGTACCTGAATAAGTACAACCTCAGCTCCCTCTACAGTCGCTAAGGACTAATTATGACTGTCAGAGAAAGTTATAACACAAGTCAACTAATCTTTAAGTAGACACCTGCATAATTCGTATCCTAAACTTCATCAGCTGGAGGTCTCCATGGACTATCACAGGACGAGGAGAGTTGTCTCCTGTGTAGGCACCTAAAGTCAAGTCACTCTGTGTTAGAAGGATCCCCTTCCAGGTGAGATCAGAACAAGAAGGTCACAACTGGCACTAATTAAACTGTAAGCTGTAGAGGCAGTGGAGTGGTTGCATGGGCTTTACAGTCCATGTGAACTGACTAAGCCTCCTCCTAGAGTGCTAAGTATTTATTAGCTACATAACAACCACCAAAAATGCTGTGAAGTAAACCCAGCTGCTGTGATCTCTGGCTAGGTTTCTAGTGATAATGCCAACAGGCTGAAGATATCACCCCAATCCCTTACTTCCTAGGCCTGCAATCTCTGAATAAGCAGAAATTAGCCCATCCTCAAGTGATGTCATCCAAAAACTTCAGTGTTGTTATTCCTGATTTATACCACTGTAAATTAAGCTAGAATCCTTGGGTCCCTATCATTTTGGGCATCTTCTGACCTGAGGCATTCATGATGGCAGGGCAGCAATGGACCGGGACCTCTTCTCTTTGCATCTCCCATCTGTGCTTCTTCATCTCTCTGCACACACAGATGTTCATCCTCCTCTCACCTTTCACCATCCAGAGGAGTGATTTCATCTAGCCAAAACAGTTTCAGAAGTTACTTTATGCCAGCCATGCAGCGGAGGGGCTGGGAATGCTCAGGTGAGGGACCCTTGGTCTGCTCCAGGGCAAAGTTAAAAAAGCTCCAGAAGTCACAATAAATTAATTCAAAAGAAAACTCATTCAAGCAGCTTTAATGGCTATCAAAATATTATTCTTGTCAGGGATAGAAATCACTTCAATGTACTCCCAGGCATAGCATCTTCCTTCAATGCTCTCAGTGATGTCCTCAGCGAGTTTAGGACTTGGATCCACAACTCCTGAATGCCAAGCCATCTTTGGACATGGAGATTTAGTTCTCTTGGGCTCTTTTTCCCTCATTCACTCACTGTGTTTAAATTATGCCTTCTTTTTTACTCAGTCAGCAGAGAATTGAAATTTGCTGATGTCAGGATCTCTGAACAGATGGGAGAGCGGTATTGATTATGCAGTTGAGTGTAGGACATAAATAGCTTGTTAAAAGTAAATAATAATAGTTTAAATGCTGTGTACAAACCTTTATAAAACCTAGTGAAGCAAATAAAATAATCCTTCCAGAAATCTATCCGAGTTTTTAATGAGATGATGAAATTCAAGAGCCTTTTTCACTTACTTATGTTACTGCTGATATAAGAGCTGATTGAATTAACAGTCTGGAACTGCTAGAGATGAGCCTGCCTTCAACATCCCAGCCAAATAAGATGTTTGCAGCTGATGTGTGAAAGGGAAAAGAGAATTGATGAGGGAGAGAGAGCAGGAGGACAGGAGCTGCAGAGCACAAGCCAGTTTTGTTCAGTGTAGAGAGAGAAATTTATTTTTTTGTCATAAATTCAGTTTGAGCCCAAACTCAGTCTGTTGTGTGTGACATTTAAATTGGGGTCTAAGGCAGGGCATGGTATAAAGCCACGGACCAAATGTATCCTTAGTGGTTTTGGTTCAAGTTTGATATGTGTCAAGTCCTTCTGAACTGAGAGTATTGTGAAGTCCATGTTCAAAGTCCATCTTTCCCTCCGTCCACTAACCACACAGTACCTGGTCACTCCGAATTGTCTCGACTCTGAATGGTGGTGTTAGGTAGAAAGATAGATTAAAATTTTAAGATTAGGCAACAAAGAGGAGATTTGGAGAAAGAAAAATGATTTTGAGGTTGGGGTGCTATTACCGCTGGTGTAAATGCAGTGATTTACGTCTATGCCGATCAGTCAGAATCGGGACAAAGGCTGCTCTAGAGACTGAATCAACCCGTGAGGAGTGTTCAGAATGATAATGATAGCTCAAGGTTGGGAACAGGATATTTTTTTACAAAAAAGGGGACTTGCATACTACATATTTGGGAGAAGACAGGTTTTTCCTAGGGACCAATTCCCTGTTGTTTTCACATTAACCTATTTTAGTTCCAGCTCAACCAATAACCAAGAGACGGTTCAGCAGCACAGCCACGTTCACAGACACTCCAGCAGGTGCAGAAGGACGTGCACCCATGCAGATGTACCCATGCACCCACACTGATGGCAGGGCTGGCCCTTCCCCCTGAAATGCTGGAGATGCCTCCTCCAGAAGGACATTGCTTCCCTCAAGCGTTTACCACTGCTGCTGCAGAAGGAAATACGCTGGGATCATACTGCCTTCATCTCTCCAAAGACAACTGCAGGGATTCCAAGCTTAAGGGATTCCCTTAATTGCTGAACGATCTGAGCCATTTGTCCTGAGCCCTGATTTTCATCCACGATGGGGGGTTGGACACCACGAAGAAGACCGCTGTTACTTCCTACCTTGATGCAAAGAGCTAGGAGGAAAGCCTATCCTTTGCTCCTATGACGTTTTGAAAGCTTTCAATGACTAGTTTCAGAGAAGCTGAAATACCATAAACAGATTCTGTTGAGATCTTTTCAGCTGAAATTTCTTACAGATTCAAGGTGTTTTGGAAAAGTCCCCATTTAAAGAAAAAGTAAAAGAGATCCCAAAAACTGCCTGTTCAAGCAGATTTACTCTTTCAATGCAGAGGTAATATCCGGACCCAGGACTTTCAGCAGAAGCCACAACCTAGGAATCTGAGATAAGGACAGGCTGGAATACAGATCAGTGCAGTGAAGCAAAAATTCCTACACACTCTCATAAGCAAAACCAAAATTCAATTAAAACATTTGAAATAACTTTGCATGCAATTAATAACTAACTTGTGGAACACACTGCTGAAGGATAGTAAGAAATTTAACAACACACCAAATGTTTTAGTCATTTTTGGTGAAACATTTGTGGAATAGGAAAAAAAATGAGAAAACTCACAGCTGGGTCAAATCTATAGCCCTCATGGTGCACAAAAATCTCCCCAACCATGGTGAGAAGTCCCTGCGCAGGAAAAAATTCTAAAAAGAGGGTGATCCTCACCACATTTCCTCCCTTTCAGCTCCAAAGCATAAAGTAAAGAAGGAATTGGACAATCAACAGAGTTGTTTTGGGTTTTTTTGTTTGGTTGGTTGGTTGGGGGTTTTTTTGTGATAATGACAGTACAGGAAGGGTTTGGGTAAAATTCCATTTCCCAGATTTGCCAGAGATTTCTGGGGTGATCTTGACAAAAGGTGAATATTCCTTCTGCACCACATTTGCCTTCCTATAAAACAGAGATGACAAATCTTCTTTACAAAGGAGGTGGTGTAAGTATAGAGCCATAACTCTTTGGACATGCTCTGCTAATATGGTGCTAAAAAACACAGACATCTAGATGAAAAGACCAATAGAGGAAAAGTTCAGTCAAGTCATGTTACTACTGATTCATGTTCAAAAAAAGAGGAAAATTCACTCAATGAAGAATTTTGTTTTTGAGCAGAAGGATGCTGTGTATCAACACTAAGGCATCACACCAACATTAAAGGGAATTGCTGCTATAAACAAGTTATTTGATAAACTGAGAATCTTTTGTTTGTTTGCCTTAATTATTCACAAACAGGTGGTAGTTCTACTAATTTGTTCTTTATTCAAAGGAGTTGATGTAAGCGTATTTTCGTCTCTCTGAGAGCAGGGCAGTGGTGTTCTCATTACTCCTTCCTGGCTATTTGTGCCACATGTTGGATATTAAATCACACACCAGCAATGATGACTGTGCCACTACAGCATCAGCTGTCTCTAAAAAAAAAAAGGAGGGGAAAAAAAACTTTCCTTTTTTTTTTTTTTTGTTGGCAAATTATCTGCAAAAAGCTCAGCGTTGGTAGAATAATAAAAAGCTTTTACAGATGGCCACAAAAGTGTTTGCAAGGAGAGTATTCTCATGAATATTTATTCTCACCAATTCTCCTAACAACTTAACTTTCTGCAGACATTCTTATGAGTAAACACTCAAACAGTCTCAAAAAAAACAAATAAAAAGTTTTTGCACATAAACACAAGAATGCTCACAGATTATTTATTCTGCAGTACTATCTGGAAATCTCACCCAGAAGAAAAGCCCTCTTGTGTTCAACTCCTTAGATGCACAGATGAAAAATGACCTCCTTCCTGAAGAGCTTGGTCTAAATGCACAAAAAATGACATCATACCGTCCTTGTTTTACAGACGAGGAACTGATGTTGACCACAGTGGAGACGTTTGCCCTAAATTAAATAGCAAACGGCAGAATCACAGAGTTAACCTCTACTCTTTTTGAATTCCCATCCTTGCACAATGCTGAGATCTAGATACTTTTTACCAGGCAGTGATTTAGGGACTTCTTAGTGTATGGATTTTTGGCCTTACACTCTTTCATAATTCCAAGCAAAGTGCTACGCTATACAGGGTACTCGATATAACTACTTTATAGTTACTGTCAATACATTTCATATCCTAATGGAGGCAAGAACTGGAATTACTCACTTTGTTGAGCATGGACTATTTTACCTCAGCCAAATTCTACGTTCATTACATGATATTTGAAACAAAGGCAAAGTCTTTTTATGGATTGTCATAGTAAATATTATTTGAATAGCATAGCACATTAGGTGCAAGTCATAGAGGCTGGAGGTATGGAGGCTGACGTATTCAGTTGCGATACTTGTAACCACATGGTTCTTTTACGTGAGTTGAATCATTGCAGATTATGCCCGGTTGAAAGGAAACAGTATATTCTGTGGTGTTTAAAGATGTCACACTCATTGCAGAGCTTTTGGAAACCAGTGAGTCAGCAGGAAGAACACAATACCAGTTCCAGCTATTATGCAGTTATTTAAAACAAAACAAACAGAAACAAAAAAAGCCACTTGTGAATTCAACAGATGCAGTGAATTCCCTGCTTTGCAAAGGCTAAAGTGTTTGCACAGAGGAAAGTGGCACTTTTATTAACATAAAGGTCGCTGCAGTTCAATTATTCGTTCAAATGAATTATTCAGTATTTTCTTTTATTCTCATTAAATGTGGATGTCTGTAAACAAATTCTGAAGATGCAGAGAAAATCAAAGACTAGCAAAAACCATGTGCAATGAGGGAAAAGCAATAGGAGAGACACCTTATGGACCCACAAAAGGGCACAGTCAGATTTTAACCCAACCAAGGTAACATACATGAGGGCTCAGAATGCCATCTGACTTCTTGTGAATCATGTCTCTTGCCTTCCCTGTGCATGGCTGGCTTGTTGCACTTGTGATTCCAGTAGTGTTTAGACAATGGAAGAGCCTGTGACCTACAAAACCCATCACTGAATTCTCTAGATACCCAGGCCCCCAGGTTAAAATAGGATTGAATCACTCAAGCCAGAATTAGCCTAAAGTCCTCTTCAGCCCATATGTCTAGTGTTTCCCAGGGGTGTTTCAAAGCCTTCAGAGATGCTATCTATCTGGTCAGAAAAACTAGTTTCATGGAATTAGGTAGAATTTAGGTTTCAGACTGTAACTCATTTCCTTGTTTTTCCAGGATATTGAGATGCTTAATTTCCTTTAAGTGGAAGCTGAAAACCTGAAGACACCTTAGATGATATGGCAAAATGTGATTACCCTAAGTTCTCTGGCACAGATCTAGTGTCTCCATGTACATCTAGAAAAACTCACTCTCTAGAGATAACTGGAACTTAGGAAATAATATTTTTCACTTTTCCATACATGGTAACTTCTGTCCTATGCAAGGACAGAAGCTCCAGAGCTGCATGTCCAGCATCTGGTTGTTGGAGCTGTGGATCCAGTTAAAATATCAAAATGCTGTGGAGGTAAAAAAAACACAGCATCTTCTGTTCAAGAATTGTCTGTGTGCAGACTTTTAATTGTCACCAACTCGTTTGTCAGTCCCAGTTATTTGAGAAGTGCTTTGTGCAGCCATCACATCATTTATCTCTGTACCCTATTCTTTTGCAACAGATGTCTTCATTTGCATGTTATTAGCCTGGTTGGGTGGTGGTTTCACTGTAAATCTTCCCTTCATCCACTGGTTCTGAGTCCATAACCCACATGGCTTCTAGGCATCCCTATTTGGCCAACAACTTGAACAACTCTTCTAGTTAAAGGGAACACTCCATTTACACGAATAACTATGTACTATTACATCTTCATATAATGAATTCCCCATGTTCAGCTATTAAAAACTTGGTTTCATTTACAGCCCTGCCTGAGCACAGAGGTAAACCTAAATTTGAGACTCATGTCCACTGTAAGCTTCCCCACAGTGTTCTGGTGGATGGTGATTTGAGACTTGGTACAGGTGTACTTTCATCTGTGGACTTTGTCTCTCCTGAAGTTGTTCTCCTCAGACTGAGAACAGAATGAAATCAGAAGAAGTATTCAACAAGCTAAAAATGCAGAGAGTTGCTCGTTGTCAGTCTAAGCATGTAAACAGAGGAAGGTTCCTGCAGTTCAAGTCTAGTCATGCAGTTAACTTCTTATGAACTTTCTGGTTCTCGTGTGCCAGAGAAATGTCCTCTCTTCTCAGAACTCCTCTTCCTAATAACTACAAATACTTCTTCACATGGCAACGGCACCAGCCTTTTTTTTCATAGTTCAGAGATATTTTTTCTCTGAAACAGAAAAACACAAAACACATTGCAAGTAAATCACCCTTGGGTGTAGTTGAGTCAGATTCAAAAAGAACAGACAAGTTAAAAATGAAACAATGGCATGAAAGAAGGCTCTCCATGACAAAGTTGGCTCATAATCAATCCATTTTCAGTAGAATTTCAGAGGAAGCCTTCAAGGAGACTAATCTAAACCATATTGGGTGCTACTGTACTGGCTCTGAACAGCTCCCTTCTTAACCCCTTTACATAGAAAAGGACAGATCCAGCAATACCCATATACTCAAAACACTGCTGTGTCAGTGCCTGCATGACAAAAAAGAGGCCAACAGATAGCGACCAGGACAGGGGTGGTGGCTGATCTTTGCCCATGATGTCACATTATAATCCCAGTATAACACCATTGTAAGTGCACTTCTGCAATCCCAGAGGGTCCCATCTATTTGGGGAAGAAGAAGCACCTTGGTCATTGGTGTGGTTACAGTACACAAGGTTGAGATGTCCAGATGAAGCCCTTCGATGAGAAAGCAATACATGTGCTTAAAATGGTGTGAGGAGACAGGCCAAGCCCAGCAGATGCTGGTGGTTTAAGGGATGTGCCCACAGAAAAAGAGCAAGTGTCGCCTCAGTTTGCCACTTTTTACTTTGCACTCCTGTCACACCTCCCCAAGGAAACAAATCATGTCCTTTCCTTCAAGGCTGTTTGCTTTCCAACTCACAAGGGGAGTCCTTTCCCCCCCCCCCCCCCCCCCCCCCAGTTTATTTCTTCTTTATCAGAATAAATCTGCAAGACAAAGTTTTGACAAAGTTGTTGTTTTCAGTCCTCCTGGCACAACCCATAGGAGCTCCCATGCAAGGCAGAAAGAAGTAGGAAAGTCCCAGCTAGGCAAATAACTAAACACGTAAACCCATGATGACTTGCAGGGACTATGACTCCATTTCAGGACAGCACCCTGATCCCAAGCCTAACTTCAGTCACTTGGATAATTACCTATCTTCTAAAATTAAACACTGTGATCCAACTCTATTAACATGACTTCTGTACTTCCAGTGTGAAAGCACTGGTAAGTGATTACAGCCACCTAAAACACAGGTCTGGCAGAATCTGCCATCCTGTGCAGTCGAGAGAAAAAAAGTAATTAAAGTTCAGGCACCTGAGCTGAAGTCAGTGTAGCCCAAACTTAAGGACTCCTCAGATTCGTATAATTGTATAATCATTTAGGTTTGAAAATACCTTTAAGATCATGAAGTCCAACCATTAAACAGGATGGTTTTGCAGAAATGTTCGGTAGACTTCATGAAATGAAATGTGCCCATAAAATTAGCACTCCAGATACTATATTGAAACCAATTTGAGCAGAGGAAGGATTTCAGTCTTCATTTTCCTCCTCCTTTTCTAGCTAAATAAGGCTTACAGTCCTGTTCTCTGCTTCTCTATTTCTTTCTTTCTTTTTGCTCCATTCAACTTCTGGGCCTATTTAAAACAAAATTAATAGACAGAAGGAAAAGAGTGCCTACAAGGAAAGTCACCATGGTCAGGGCCCTTCCTATGAACCTGAGGACCCATAAGACAATCTGTTAATCTCCACCAAGCTCAACTCTTTCCCCCTCAAGAAAGGTCCCATCAATACTGACTTTTGAATCACCCTTTTATCTGTGCTAAGTTTGGGATGATGGAAGCTGTCTAGAAGAATGGCAGTCAGCAAGGGTTTAAAAAAATTGAAAAAAAAAAAAAAATCATTCTAGTAACTGAACCATTGAAGATTGAAGTCCAGTGCCCAGGAAGGTCTTTAGCTGTTTAATTTCTTAGTATGGACACAGCCACAGAGACATGATGAAATGTGCCCACTTATGACAAAGGCAGTAAGAGCTCAGCTATGGCAAGTTTTGGTTTGCAGCAACCAACTGGCAAATACGGGCTGGTAAGTCAATAAGCGTATTTGTATTGCCAGATTACTCCATATCTCTGCTTTTGGCCAATGAGAGCCTCAGAGGTTCACAGAATACTGAAGAGGGAAAAGGAGAGCTTTTCTGAAAGAAGCTGGTCCTTACCAAAGTACTCTAATGTGGAGGACAGCAGTAGCTACACAGAGAACATGTGACCAATAATCTTCTCAAATGGCTTCTTTCCCTGTTTGCCCGTGCTCTTGGATTCAGCAGATGGTGATTTTTCTTCAAACGCGAATCCCAGCTGATGGCCAGTTATTGCCTAATTCCCTTGAATCATCTGTAGTTCTTCCACAAGCAACACTTTCCAACTGTCACGAACTCAAGCTGACTGTAGGTGTAGATCACATGAACTGTGATCTGATGCCGTTCGGATGGAAATAGCTCTAACTTCATAACCTTCCAGTAAAGCTTTTTAGCAAAGTTTTTTTGCTGAGAAAAGGAGGAAGTTAAGGGGATATTTCGTTGCTCTGGGTGACCAAGCCTGCTGATTTGTGATTGCTGGGTGGCCATCCTTGTGGGACTGTGAGCCTGGTTGAGGTAGGTCACAGCATTTTTTTATTGTGCCCACCTGGGTGACTGTTACACTTAGAGCATGCTCCCAGCATGCTGTATTTTGTGCTTGTAAATTTGAAATCTACCTTCCTAATGAGTTGCTTTAATTAGCTATTTGAGTGGAGTTTTCTGCCAGCAAACTCATTTGCTAAAATACTCATGGAAGGTAAATGCAAAACAATATCAATTGTGAGTGTGTTGAAATTAGAGTGAATATCTGTGGTACTTATTTGACAGTAATTTCCATGATGTAGCAAATCTGAGGGGGTTTTTATGCCTGGAACTGTGATTCCTGAGCACTGAAGGTGTCTGAGTCTGGTATATACATCCACTTCACTTGCACAGATGCTGAATCCAGTTGAGGTTGCACGTGACAGAAAGTCGTTTCCAACTGACACCCATTTGTTAGTTTAAATAAAATGAGCTGGCAATCATAGCTAATTTCCTGCTGCTGAGAGACCATACCAATAACTGCCAACCCTAACATCATTCCCCATAGAGAAACCTGAAGCTGGATGAGTCAGGGTGATCGTTCCTCAGTCCCATGGTGTGGGAATCATGCATCCATCCCTGCCCAGGGCAGGACGTTGGGGTACTCACACCCCTTTGAATTGATGATGCATTCTAATACAGGAGGGCCAGAATTGACTGCATGGATGGGGAATACTACAATTTATTTATATCACAGCCCTATCTAACAACATCACACACTCCTGGACCATAAAACACTGCCTCTTCCTCCTTTTTCCTAGCTGCTAATATCACAGGTGAGCATGACACTAGGGGTCACAGCACGGGAAAAGGCTGTCATCTCTGTCCTGCAGACTTCAAATGACCAGGAAAGCCTGGCTTCAGCCCAAGCCAGTGGTAAGACTAATGATAAATGAGGGACACTGGGCAGGTTGGAAGCAAAACCTTCAAGTTTTGCTATACTGCCCTAAGAGAAATCCCAGCCCCTGTCAGCATTAGGTGGTCGGATGCACCCTTGCCTCCCAGCAGCCAGTCCCCTTTCTGCTCATCCTCCCCAGTTCACATACCATTACCCTCAACATCTTTCCAAACCCCTTTATCCCTCTCCTTGAGGCCCCTGTGACATCAAACACCTCATGGATATATCTGTTCACTCCCAGCCTCCACCCCTGAATTCCCTCGTTAATCATAGAAATCATAGACTGGTTTGGGTTGGAAGGAACCTCAAAAATCATCTAGTTCCAACCCCCTGCCACAGGCAGGGACACCCTCCACTAGACCAAACTTCATTAGGCCCAAGCTCATCCATTAACAGCTGTTAACCCTGTTCTGGGAACTTGGTGGCAGCTCTTCAGCAAAGCTGGTTGGAAAAATCTCAGCTGAAGCAAAACCATCACGCATTTTTTTAAAGAGGTGAAATTGCAACCTGCCCTGTCCCTAGGTTAGAAATAATTCAGGGTCATTTCAAACCAGTGCCCAAACCATGTTTCTGGGAATGAAAGAGGAGGGTTTTACAAATGTTCTCCAACTGTAAAACCTCTTTCCCACTCATTGGAGGGGGGATTTTTACCTTGCTACTTGGTGGGCAAGCTCTGCAGAAATGAGCATGGTTTCCCATCACCACCCTGCCGTGCAAGGTGCCTGCAAGCAGGGCAAAAGTCTGCATGGGTACCATGAGCAAAACTGCCTGCAGATGTGGTGGTGCAACCAGATTGCACCAGCAAACGTTAGTTAGGAAAATAGATCAGTTTATCACAGGTTTCTCATAAGATAAGATTTCTGGACAAAGAATGAAAGCCTGAAATTATGCAAAGAAAGGAGGATGGATATAAGGTCATTCCCAAAACAGGGCTGCTGTTTTTTGCATTTCCCCTGTTCTTGTATCAACCTCTCCTCTCCTGTTTTCCATCTGGATTATAAAACTTCCCATCTTTCCAGTGCACTGGGGTTAAAACCATCCACACTAATAATCTAAGTATGCCAGGGGATGCTTCCATGGACTGGGACCACCTTGCATGTGGTGGTTTTGCTCTGCTGACCTGCAACTTCAAAGTAAGGCTGTGAGCAAACTGCCAGCTGGAAATGGTCCCTGGACTGGACTAATTGCCAAATGTGGGAATGGTTCGGGGGCGTGACGTAGTAGAAATGGGCCAAATTTGTGCCAGGGAATGTTCTAACATTTCACAAACATGGAGAGTGGCCAACAACGTTTCCAGCACCCTTGACCAGTTTTTATCTACATAGCTATACATGGAGTGTGTATCTATACTGGTGCAGGTATGTCCAGTGGGACCTGATCCGAAGTGGGAATTCCTAGTTACACCTCAGAACAGATCCCATAACAAACAAAATAATAGTACAGGGTCAATCTTATCACTGTTTCAAAACCACGGTCTCTAATCTCGTAATTTTCACTAACAAGTTATGACATACATATTTTGTAACCAGCAGCAAATTTGTCATTGCTTCAAATCTGGCCAGATGTCACCTGGTTTCTCTTGCAAATGTCAAGTGCAGGCGTAGGTCCAAAACCAGACACCTAGGTGACAACATGATAGAAATTACTTTTCTGGCCAGCTGGTACATACTTGGCTTTTTCCTGGAGGTACTTTTCCAGTGCAGAAGATACTGGTGTGTGAGGCCAGGGCATGGGGAAACAGAGCCCCAGCACCAGGCTGAGCCTGGGGAAGTGCCTTTGAGCAGGGGCACCTAAAGGCTATGGACCTTGTAGTGAGCCCTGCCCAGCTATCACTTCACATCAGCATACGGTGTGTCACGTGGACGTACCCAGGCTTTGCACACTTATTCTCCTGCAGACTTTTTCCAGACACTTAAGAAATTATGCAGTCTTTCTCTGTGATTAAGGTGAATCCATCTTTCCTACCACCATTTCCCCTAAGTCCTTTTCTCTAACAGCCGGTGATCAAAACACTTAGGTGATATTGAGAATCTCTTTGACCAGATGGGTGAAATCTCACACCCCAAGGAGGTACTTGCTTTCTGCTTACTCCTTGTGTTCTCCTGTTTTCCTGCACACATCTCAGTCCCTCCCTTTCTCTGTCACCCCTCCATCATCATACAGAGATGTCTACAATGTGATTTGGTACATCAAAACTGACGTGTCTTGGTGATGCTTTGCAAATGAGTGAGACTTAATCCTATCTATGGGGAACCTGGAGGCAGGAGATACACAGAGGTTACAAACTTGGGGGAAGATATTTGGGGGATCTATTCAAATATGCAAATGTGAAATAATTGGAGTCATTAATTAACCTCATTGTACTGTATCAGTGGCCTGGGGTAAAAGCTCTTTTGCACATAGTCTATTTTAAAACAGGCTGAAACTGTTTTTAATTGTTCCGAGAGCTGTTTCTGGGAGGGAATTGCTGGTTGGATTTAATAACATGTGATAATCAAGTCCAGATATAGCCCATCAGACTAGATAATGCAAAGTTTCTATGCACTGAAACTTTACAGGGTGGGAAAAATTCTCAGATGCCTGATTTTACAGGGCGGTTCTAGTGACTTGCGAGAGCATATGTGATAGGAATGAGCACAGAACTGAAGCACCTCCCAGGATACGAGTGGCACACACCTTCAATCAATTCTGATGTGCAAACAAAAGAAAAGTGCTGGCTGGAGACCCTGGGTGCGATGGAGGCTTGGAGCCTGGCCTAGACTTTATGCCTCTGCCTTGAGTCAATCCAGGGTTTGCCAATAGTTATTATTTTTCTCAGGAGAGCTGCCAAAGAGATTGAGAATCTGTAGCCTGTTCAGTGATGAAAACAGTCTCTGTCCCTTCCCCAGAAGTGAACACAAGATGGTGCTGCCATCCACCGATAGCCAGCCTTGCGTGTAGCTTTACACTGTTTTTACTTAAGTGTTCAAAACAAGCCCACTTTGGATCCTCTGCTGATGAAGCTTGCCAAGAAGTCTCTGGGATACTGAGGACAAGCTGAAATATCTCTCTGGCAGCCTGGCTCAAACGAGCCATGTTGCATGAGAGCTGTAAGCAAAGATACCGTGATATATTTCTCAAGGACTCATTTTAACTCTCACCCAGGGAAGAAAATTCCCCAGGGGTCAATGACCACAGCAGTTATCTCCTGTGATGAGTGTCCATAGGAGATGGTGCCTACCATCCCTTGCCTAGATGAGCTGGGTTAATGCCACGATGCCCAGCAAAATCCTCATTAGTCCAGACAGAAAGTGCCAGATGGCAAATGCAATACAAGCTGAGAAAAATCTAGCAACAAAAAATACACTGTCCAGGATTATACTGTAACCAAATTCAGATCTGCTGTGTCTGCAGTGTTCCCACCACAGTCAGCGTTTGGGAGAGACTTCTCAATCCACTGCGGATGCAATGCAAATTCCCAGGCCAGCTCTTTGCCCCTCTCTAAGGAAAAGCTAATGACTGACGTATATGAGACTTGAGCTACTGGACAAAGCTGAGCCAACATCAAAAAGAGCACAGAGATGTGACCTACCAGGGAGATGGAGCAGACAGCAACTCACTGCTCCCAGAGTCATGGGATTATGTGAGACTCACTAGGAAAAAGATGTGTCAGACTAACAAATATTAATGAAAATACAGGAATCCAATTGTCATAGACTCAGAACCCTTCCTTGCCTGACTTATGTGCCTAAACCCTGTGGGTAGGTGACCGAGACATTTATGAACCACACAACTGTGTCCATTGCTCTTGCACAGGGCTTTTTTTGTGCCCAGTGACTTTGCCTTTCCCTCATTAGGGGTTCTTACAAGCCCTTAGAGACTCTTCTTTCTACCCAGACACTTGCTTGCAAAATCCATGGGAATGTAAGTTCCTGGGAGACATCCCTCTCTCTGCTGAGTGCGACTAAGACCAGCCAACTGGTTCAACGGTTCTTGGTGGGGCATGCAGCATTGCATAAGCCTCTTTCCGAAGGAAACAAGGCTAAAGGGCGATTTCTCTCCTCGCTGAGGAGACAAGTGTAATGCAGATGCCCTTTTCATGAGGAGGGAGAAAGCTGCTCTGTGTTTTTGGGCTCTGAGGCTCTCAGTGACTAGCACTGCATTAGCCCTTTCCCACTCTTAATTTCTCGGCTTCCCAGTGAGAGTAGGTCATTTACATGTGTGTCCTTCCCATCTTCATGGGGGCTTGGCTTTGCTGTGGTAGGGCTGGGAGCTGTGGCTTGCAGAGATGTGGCTTTAATATTTTCTCAGGTGTTTTTTTTTCACCCTAAAACCTGTATGTTTTCCCCCACATGCAGCGATTCCATTGGATCAGTGGAGGTGCCTCAAGTTGCCATCCTGGTGGCATCTGAATTGCAGTCCAGGTAGGTGTCAGTGACACAGGGAATACCAACAAGCTGTTACTGATATTTGCACAGCGACCTGAACCAAACCAATCTTCTCTCTCAGCCCTCGCAAACTGGTTTGCTGTCGTTCCTAGAAGTCTCCACTCTAGGTTCCCTCCTACAAGGCATAGACACACATTGCTAAAAGTCAATCCTGCCCTCAAGGTGCCTATAATTTTAGGCTAGGCTCTGAGAGTCACTTGCAATTTGACAGTATATCAACTTAATAGCTGAGTGGTTGGACCTGAATAAACCAAGCAGTAGAAAATTGCACTATGGCTCAGATGTGCACCAATTCAGTGGGTGGACTATAAATACTATGGTCAAATCCTCATCCTTCTTTAGATCTCTACTTAGCTACGTCTCCCTTGCAATTACCTTGACTTTTTGTTATAGCCAATCTACTTTTTCATGCTGGTTTGTCTTCATGGTCGGTTGTTTGGAGAGACCTGCCCCTCCTGAAAAGGCTGCTTGCAATTACCTGATATTTTTCCACTGTCACACAAGCATCCTCCTTTCTGTCCCTATTTCTGTGGCATCCTATACTTTTAAAACAAATATAACATGACTGGGGATGTGGCGAGAAAAGCCCTTCACAGGCAGACCCACACAGCTCACTAGTCCTAAGCTCTGGATTTTTTTAGAACTTGTTAAGCTGGTGACCAGCATTTAGGAAGGAAAAAGCAGACCAAGAAAAGCTGCTAGGGTACAAATCACACCAAGTCTGGGATCTTCTGGCAGCTGAGAGAGCATCTGCTCTTCTGGGTTACCTACCGGTACCACTTCAGCTTGTCAGGGACAGATGGGAAAGATCATAACATGCTTGGAAGCCTCCCATATCATGGCATTTTGGGTCAGGTTCCAGCATTACAGGAAAACTAATGCTGAAGGGGAAGACCTCAAGCAATGTAGTGATGCAGATAAGGCACTGTGTGTTTGAGTCCCAAGGCATGATAGTCATGCCTCTTTCTAAGCATGCCACAGATCAGATGATACCAGCAAGGGAAAATCCTGGATGGGATTGAAACCAGTGGAAAAGAGGTGGCAAAAGTACACATTTGAACTTTCAGCTGCCAAAAAGAAATTCCCTAGCAAGCAAACAGCCTGGCTGTGATTCCTCTCGATACCACAGTTGCACTTCATGTCCTACCACTATGTCCAACCCTTTCCAATGAAGAGGATGAGCTGGGCTACAAGCCCAAATTATCCAGTGGCCACATCAATGGCCAGCCAAATGAGTTGAGACATCTTTCCTCAAAGGTCAAGCACTGCTGTGCCAGCAGGTACCATACATCTGGGAATACTGCCAGCAGCAAAATGATCTATCTCACAAGTCCCCTTGATTCTTAAAGGAAAGCACAGAAGACTGACTCTGCATTATGGACATTTTCTGTCCAGGACCACACCGAGAACTGTCAAACTCACTCATCAGCTGCCTCTGTACAAATGGTAATAGCATTCACTCGCCAGAAGCTTGGCAGGGGTTCAGAGCAGTGACCTAGAAGTTAAAGGCTCTTTGTTTATTACTAATCCCTGGAGCTATGCAGTCCCAAAGCCCTTCCCTTTCTGTGTGACACAAGACCAGCTTTCACAGCCATACCCTGAGCCCAGTGAAGTCAATAGAAAGATTGTCATTGTCTCTGGTGACCAATGCAATGTCCCTGGATTCTGCAAAATTAGACTGGCTTCTGCTTTTGTTGTAATCAATGCAAGTATTACCAGTGACCACTGCTGAATCCAAATGGGACCATAGCATGTGTCGTCCAGGAGTCCCAGTGATGCTGAAATCTGTGGTCACTGTTTTCTGCATATTTCAGAGGATGCAGGATAGATTTTCAGCAGGTCTTTAATATTTTCTAGGTGCCTTTTTCTCTCAGAAGTACTTCTTACAATCACACCTGGATCATATACTCCTGTCCTACCCCTGCATAACCCTTTTTGAAAGCATGCCTTGCATCTCCTGGGAGCTGCTCATGGTGTGATGTGAAATCACTCTTGGTGTATAGCAACACCTTTTCTAGTGCAAAAAGGAGCTGGGAAATGAGGGGTCAGGCAAACAAACATCATCCAGTTGTTTTAAACCAGCAAAGAACCTGTTTCAGCATTGGAAGCAAAATCCCCTGGGTTACATCCTTGAGCAAGATTTTTCTCCTGAACTGTTGGAAACTCCTCTGGTCTCACTGGCTTTGCATCATTAATAACATAATTGATATTAATTAGGCCTTGATAAAGATTAGGATGATTCTCAGATTGGGGTGGGGAAGAACAAACTAAAAAAAACAAGGCCAAAGGACTTCACCCTGCAAGTTCTGCAACTCGTCCACGTCTGCTGGTCCTTCAAGTGTTGGAGAACTTGCAGCAAGATGTAGGGCATCATTATGCTACCAGGGACACCCACCGTGTCTCTTCGGAGAGGGACAGCCATGAAACCCTGAGCCAGGCATCCAAGAGAAGAAGGATGAATTATCCTCTGGAGTTGTCATCTTCATATTGGCTACCGAAACAGTATTTTACACTAAGTCCTTACCTTTTCAATGTCAGAACCCAGGTGAAAATTAACTCACTGAAAGCTAACCCGTCCCACTGACCATGACCAAACCATGTATCTTAAATTCCTTCTGTAAGGTTAAGCTACAGTGTTTTGGGCCAGATTTTCCAGAACTTTCTTCAATTTTGGATAATTATTGCAGGTGAAATGGCTTTTCTGGGGTGAATTAGAGATCTGGGCACCAAAAAAATTTTGTATATTGTTATTTTCTACTTTCTACTTTTCTACTTTTCTAGAAATATTTTCACTGGAATTTCTGGAATTTTGAATGGCCAGAAATAATTGGCTCCTTATTGGTTTTGTTGTTGTTGTTGTTTTGTTGTTGGGGTTTTTTTTAAGAAAAAAGGGTTAGTGAGTCATTTCTATGATTTATGGTGAATTGACTTTGTTTAATGCATCAGCAAAAGGGCCCAAGAGAGATGCTGGTGGAGGCGTGACATTTCCCTTTACGGCAGTAGATGGAGCTACATCCTCAGTAATGTGCCTTTCCAAACGAGACTCCAGAGAAGTTTGGTGGTTGTGCTGGTCGCTTCTCCTGGCAACTTCATCCATAAGGGGACGAGGTGGACAAAGGAGATGAATAAGCAGGGGTGGAAAGAATTAAATAAATGCCAAGACTGGGAGCATTACCTACTTCTCCAAAGATTTTATTTACCAGACATTTACTAAGGGAGCTCTAACCCCCTTTCACACCACCTGTTGTAGCATGGAGACCCGAGTTGCACATAGAAATGTTTGCGCTTCTCCATAGCCTGGCTGCAACCAGTCTTGAGACCACCAGTCTTCTCCAAGAGTGCCCACATCTGGAAGACCCTCCTTCTCCTGCCTTGGACCCTGAGCTCTGTTGCTTATTCTCCTTTCCAATGCAACGGGTGAAGTCCTGCAGATCTTTTTAGTTTATATGGGTTAAAACCTCCTCTGGAATATGATCTTGCTTCATCTTCAGAACTCCATAAAATCCTTCAGCATACTCTTCCAGACATGCTACTACCAAGTTTTTATGCATTGTGTCCAAAAGAAGAACAGAGAGAGACTTCTTATTCTCCCCACACTGGCAGAAACTGTAATTTTGAATGTAATATTCCTTGAAGTGGTCTGAAAATGAATCATTGTGTAAGCACAACACCTTCTTATTATTTATGGGTAGGCAAATCACAGAAAGCCATTTTAATAATACCATGTTTAATATCACAAATGCACCAGCAATGTTTCCACAAGACTGAGCAGCTGCACCCCAAAGCCTTTAGGTTATTGTGAAAAGCATCTATGAAAATGTAAGATCATCTCAGCCTCTAGCAGATCCTAAGCTGGGTGGGGTAGGAGGGAAAGTTTATTTATTATTTCTAAATCCATGTTATTCTAATCAGGGCTAAACAAGCAGTTCCTGGATGACAGAACCTGCCCAGATTTGTTGTTTTAAAGCTCGTGGTTGGACTTTCAGTGTCTGTGAGCTCCAGTGGGGCTTTTTCTCTACCTCAGGTTTTAATTTAAATTCCTTAGTGCATTGCAGGGACTGAGTTCACGGCACAGTCCTTCCCTCAATGGGGACATTATTGTGTTCTCTGTCTTCATTCTGGCTACTTATTTTCATTAAACTCCTTGGAATGAGTACTTTTGCAGCCTTTACCTCCCTGCCAAGTTCAGATTAAACAGTCTGCAGCACCCCAAAGCTCTTGGGGTGGAAGAAGTCACCTCAGCTGTCCAGCATCCTGACAGCCAGGAACTGGGAATGGAGCTGGCAAAATCTGGGATTTTGGCATGCTTCAAAAATGAGGCTGTTCCCATGAATGTGTCAGGGTCATCGACCTCACATAGTTGAGGAAAAAAGTTAGATTACCTATGACATTAATTGCAACTATTTCCTTAGTCTCTGATTCACCTTGCATATCTGAGATGCAGAATGATGAATTTGTGGATAGAGAGATGCTTGCGGAGCGGATTGCCCCTCTCCGGCGTATTCCTCCCTCTCTTTCCTTATCCCCTGCCAAG
The DNA here is from genome assembly GCF_011004875.1 of Balearica regulorum gibbericeps. Classification (NCBI taxonomy): domain Eukaryota; kingdom Metazoa; phylum Chordata; class Aves; order Gruiformes; family Gruidae; genus Balearica; species Balearica regulorum. The sequence continues at coordinate 4,419,754 of NC_046184.1, read as the reverse complement.
AAAGCAGAGGGAAAGTGATTGCTCCCTGGTAATCAACCCACATCTATGCATTAAAAAGGCAGCATCACGCTTATGTAGCATTTAATCTGACCTGAAACAAGTTGGGGCCAGGCAGAGGGAAGCTAGCTTCACTATGCTCGTACGAAAAGCTGGCAGACATGTGTTTTGCCCTGCTGACAGATGAGTAGGGCCAGGGCCCAAGCACGGAGGCAATTTTGAAGGAGCCACGAGTCTGCAACACACTCGGGCATTTCCAGCTCAGAGACTTTTCAATCCCCTCCAGGGAGGTTTAGGATCCTTGTGAAGAGAGGAGCCAGGTAAGAGAGGGAAAGCGCTTGTGTTTTTAAATCACTCCACCCACCGCAGAGCCAGGGGGAGCGCTGGGAACACATTTCATAACATCTCTGATGTTTTCCCCTTTGCAAGAAAACATTTTCCGTTGTCGTTCTCGCAGTCAGATAAGATCAAGCAGTGCAGGGCAGAAGGGAGGCACTGTAAAGCTATCATAACTCGTTCCAAAGTGCTCCAGCCTCAGGTAGGAGCTGCGTGAGAGCATCAGGTGCCATGGGAATTCAGGCAGGAGGGGCACTGTGGCTCGATCTTGTTTATTGTTCTTGCCTGGAAGCTGAGGGTTAACTCAGGAGGACACGATGTACCCTGCTCCCTTCCTGTGTCCACCCAAAGGCAATTTATTCTCAAGCTGAGCCATGGCCCCAAAGCAAAATAAATTCCCGTGTTGGGCTCCAAACACAGAGTACACTGCAATTAAAGAAACCTTCAGTGTAAAATGCTTCCAATGCAGAAAATGTTGATGGAAAATGATTGACAAGGGCTTGTCTCACATCATCCATTATTGGCACTTCTGGCTGTAGCAGAGGCTTCTCCTGCCCTTCGGTGGTCTTCACCAATACAGTCCTTGTTAGGGGGGATTTCTGCAGGGTTCACACTGCTGGCTTGCCTTCAGTTTTAAGACAGCTTCTAAACAAGAGCGAAAAACGTGGCAGATGGGCCAGCAAGGCATTCCCTTCCAAGCAATCATTCTCCCTTTTGAGTTTCCCCAACCATTCAGAGCTGCCCACAAAGCTTCCTCTGGCTGGGAAGGACTGTTGGTCATTTAAGATGGTCATGAGAAGGTCTGGGAAGGATCCCTGGCTGTGTTGATTCTGTGGGGATGGGCTGTGTGCTCCACAGTTCTGGTCCTCCAGTTTTCCAGGCCATGGTCCCATGCTCTCAGTGTCACACAGAAGCTGCCTGGACACATAGGAGCCCCATGTCCCAAGGTGTGTTGGTGGTGACCAGGGCTTCAGGGCAAATCATGAAGGGTACTGCACACTGTGTCACCTGTGTCTGCAGGACCTGGGTCTTACTCATGTTGGAACAGGTCAGTGCCTTAACATCTTCCTCTGGAAACAAACACAAACTGCAGGAATTTATAACACTATCTGAAAATTACAACACTGGCAGTGAAGAGTTCCCTGCTCAAACTCATTTTGTCTCTTGAATGTATTCCCTGGGGCTGTTCAAACCCCATTTTTCTTGTATTTGGAGGAAGAAGGGACAGGCAAGAAAACTAGAGATATTTATGCCTAATTATCTAAGTAGCACACAGAAACATTGAGCTGGCAGGGAATGACTGAGAATGAAGATGAACTTCTTGCTATCATAATCTGAAGAGCAAGACAAGCATCTCTCTGCCTGTCCTTCTGTACGTTTGTCAAAGTAATGCAGTAGAGACTGCTTGCTCTATAGAGACCAAGCTGTCACCCTTCTCACTGTGATGGATCTCATCAAACCAACCACCCATAGATGTCTTCTGCATAAAAACCACCAGCGCTGGGTTCCCTCCACAGCCAGTGAAGCCAACACTTCTAGCACACAAGTTATCCACTACACATCTGTATTTAGAAAACTGAATCAAGCATCTAGTCGATGTGTTCGGTAGTCTGGAGAGTGGCATAACTCACTCTATATCAGGCACCCACATATTGCAAGCTGCATCCCTGCCTAGATTCTGTTAGCTGTTTTAACTAAATCTCCATTGGGCTCCAAAATCACATGGAGACAGGTCTGTCCAGACACCTACACTGGTTGTCTGTATCATAAGATGAATCTGATCCCTATGTTGGCTTTCCAAGGTGGAAGGAATGGCATGGTCATGACCCCTACGGTCTCGGACCTTCACAGAAAGGAAGCAAAAACCGTAAATGGAAATTTCTCCTGCCTTGCAAATGGCCCTGGGATTTGCAGATAACTCAGTGCTCGTTCTGTGGACACAACAGGTGGGTTCATCACCACTGCAAAAATAAAAGTAGTTTTTAAAACAGATTAGATTATCTTTATGGTAGGTTGCATTACAGGATTCCAACATGACTATGCAAGAAGCCAGCGTTTCTTCTTCCTTGAAATGGTAGCACCTGAGAAAATATCTTGATATTCTCCTACTTGAAAATAAGTGGAGGTGAAGTCTGGAGAGGTGAAACTATGGTTTTCCCCAGGGACATTCTGTTATTTGGAAATGTTGACTTGGTTTCTAAATAGGCAATAAGGACAAGGCATTGTCCTCCAGCTATCCCAGATTGTGGATAACCGCAGAAACTGCTGTCAGATCTGTTGTCACATCACACCATACCTCAGATCTGAAGAAGAAGGACTTGCAATGCATTTCATCCCTAACTGCACACACTGCCCTGGGGTCCTGGTCTGCCTGACTGAAAAACTTCAAGCAAAGACTTCTGTGATCATTAGAAAACTCTTTGCAGGCAGCTGGGTTTTAATATGTGCAAGTGGTAGCGTAACAGTGCACCAGTCCATGGGCATCAGGAAACGCACTGCACTGAAAAGCAGTCGTTCCACTTATCTGCATCCAGCTCTTACCAAGACTGCTACCCCTCCTTCTCAACAGGATGGAATTTGCTGGCACTACTGCAACTCTATTCTGCCTCTTCAATAATCGCCACCGCGGTGCAGCGTCCCAGGGTGTTGGCAGATACGCTGTAGAGTAGGAGGGCATTGCTCCGCAAGCCTTTGCTTCGAGAAAGAAAATTCCCCGGAATTATCATATTAGGCCCTATTCCCAAAACATGTCTAGACAGAGTTATTTAGGATGGGCTGTATTATAGTGTCCTGCCCTAAAGAACTAACTACTGCTGAATTGGTTATTATTTGTTTACTGAGGGTATTGCAGTTGTGCCAAGAGAATCAGAGATCCCTGTCTCCCTAGATACTATTCAGAAAAAAAAGCTTTAAGCACAGACACCCATGCCCCAAAGCATGTGCAGCCTAAAAAAGATGCAAAAAATAAAGAGAGGAAAGAAACAAGTGCAGAAAAAGTGCCAAATTATTTACTTGGTAAAGACTTTGGAGCAAGCACAGATAAATGCAAGGGCAAAACTCTGATGTTTTACCTGCATTTTCTCTTCCCAAAACTTTCAGAATTCACTTTCAGGGCAGGTCTTTGGCAAGAGGGAGTGGGAGAAAGTATGAGAATTGTTTAGGTTTTTGTGAGTCTTTTGAACTTTCAAACTTAGAACAAAATGAAGCCAGATATTTTGTGAAACTTGGGGTATCATGAAACATTCCTCCCTGCAATTTAAGACGTTGTTTGTACAAGCGAGATGCCCTGATTGGTTTCTTTGACTTTGTGATTGAATGCAAGACTCTGTTATGCAAGCTATAATTATTCTTATTTGGAAAAAATTTTGTCTTTTACTTTCAGGATTCTTTGGGGAATAGGAATCAGCTCAAAACATCACGGTTTGCCAAAGCTAAGTATAACAAAATCTTCCAAAAGGTTTCATTCTGTTCTAAATCTGTATCGTAGCAATTCTGATAAACTTTAGATTTGGCAAAGGAATGTCTCTTCTGCTAATCTTCTCTTGGGTATCAAATGTTATCCCAGCACTACTGCTTCAAAGTAAAACTCATTGGGGATTTAGTACAAATGAACACTTCAGGATCTGACTATTTCAGGAGAATAACATCAAGTTCTCTGAGACTGGAGAAGCAAACTTATTAACCTCAGGGTTTACACATTTGACAAGAAAAATAAAGGAGTGAAAAATCTTAGGCTGGATGGAAATTCAACCAGGGCTGAATCCTGGTTTAAGACTCCACACCAAGGGCTTGTCTACACTAGACTTCTGGTTGAAACATTGCTCTCTTGCAGCCACACTTTGCACTCTGGTTTCGGTAGGAGAAGCACTTTGTAGCTAGTCAGCAACATTTCTTTCAACTACCATGAAGACACAGCCCTGAGAAAGTAGAATCATGGCTTTATTCTTTCCAATTTGAACAGTGTCATACACATATGACCATTCTACAGTTGTGAGATAGGTTAGCCTTCTAGGCCAAGGGATGGAGGGATGATATTTTTAATCATGAAGATCTCCCTCCAGATCCTTCTTCAGAGCCAAATGAGGATTGTGATAGGCAATGGTTTTATTTTTTGTTCAGGATGAAACTAGACTCAGCTGAGCTTTCAGGTTGTTTCCATGGGGTTTTTTTCACCGTAGTGCACTTCCATAGTCTAAAGTATGCGCAGAGCCTTGCAATTTGTCCCTGCCCTTGGCCACTCTGCTCCTAATGGCACAAGGACAGTTTTCTAGGGAAAGCTATGGTTAAATGGGAGCACTGGGAATGTCCTAAAGGTTAAGCAGGTCATCTTATATCAACCTCCATCTTGTCCATCAAGCCACTATTGCACCTCTGGGCACTGCACCTGCAGGACCTGTGTACACCAGAGGGCACTGCCATTACTGGGAGAACGATGCCTCCCAGTACAGACTGGGACAGACACAAGCTGCTGTGGACAAGAGCATGACGTGTGATGGTCTAAGCCACAGCAAGGGGCTGCAGAGAGGGACCCGGATGGCCGCTCTACAGTGGAGGAGCAAGGGCTGCTCCCCACCCGTTACCTCATCCTCACCTCCCACCCACCCCAGAAGCACAGACCTGTAGAGGCAGCATATGCTGACAAAAGCTTTTTAGCTGCTGAGGTAATTCTGTCGCCTCTTTACAATGATAATAACTAGGCCAACACAAGCACTGCTCACCTAATTGCCTCTGCACCAGGGATTTTGCCAGGAGAGTTATGGAAAGTTATCATCTTCAGAGATACTCAACATCAGGATAGGGGTTGAGCCTGCCTGCAGGTAGGTGTCTGGATGTCTTACCAAGGTGTTGAGTTCAGCTATTCCTTTCTTTCCCATTTTCACAGCAAACAGCGAAAATATGAACCCCTCCCAACCCAAATCTTGGACATTTCCCACCACTGCATGCTGCAGATGACTGCGCACACCCAGCCAAGAGACAATAGGCAGATCAGGGTCAGCTGCTCTGAAACATGTTTCATCCAGGCTGCTTGTTGTAGCCCCATCCCACATGTCCATGCTGTGCTTTGGAAAGGACATTGCATGCACCCCCCTCATGCCCTTATCTATCTCCAGCTGCAGAACCAGCCACCTCCGTGTTGTCCCATGCCAGGCACCTTTTCCCAACGTCCATCTGAGATCGTGAGGTTTTCCAGTCCAGGCAGTGGTGTCTCATGCCTTGAGTACAGCCTCTGACAGAACCAGCAGCGTAGGTATAACCCCAACCCTCCAACCTTGCCCCTCTGCCTCCGCTGGAACATGACATCACTCTAGACAATTTACTGTTAATCAATAGGGTTTAACAGAGCCAAATACAACCCCGAAAGAAACAGCTGATGCAGCTGTATCTGGTCAGCAGTGAACGCCTCGATGTGAACGGAAGCATGATCTGCCTTTGTTGGCATTTTCTGCTTTGTCTCTGACTAGCATTTGCGTCTCCTAATTAAAGAAGTATGGGCAATTGTATAAATATATATATAGCATCGCATTAAAGCCCTGGGATCTATCTGACAGTCCAGCATGATGCAGCAGCATTAGTAATGTTTGTTGTGCCATTTCAAATGATCTCATTTGGAGTGGAATTACAGTGAGCCTGTACGTGTTCTAACCCAGACAGTTGCAGGCACATGAGTTTTAATAGAAATACATCCAGTGAATTGCATTTGGCTATCCTTTTCTTTATAAAGGCCATGATTGCTCTAGTAAAGTTAACCTGTGCCTGCACAACTAGGTACAGATTACCTATGTTTTCAATCAGATAAGTGAACTTTCAGGTTGTGATGGTAAAGTGTTGGAAGCTGACAGATGACTGATGTTTGGGGAACTGTAATTTGGCCTCCTCACACGCCAGGACTAGATCTTCAGTTTCTTCTCCCCCAAAACGTCTTCCTTCTCCATGCACAGGATGAGCTATTCTTCAAGGATGGATCAATGTTTTGCTGGGGAAGGAAGGAGAACTGTGAATGAAGCAAAACTGACAAGAACAACTACTTGTTGATTTTCCCTTGCTAGCCTTACCTCTGAAGGGGATGATTTCAATCAGCTCCACAAGGTTTTCTGTACTATTTCCATATCACCTTTTTCTAAGCAACCAGTGCAATTCCAGGCTCTACACATGGGTCACTTCAGTGCAAGACAGTGTCGTGTGCAGTCCAAGCTGGAAATGCTTTTCCGCTGACATCAAGAGTTGAATTTTGTCCAGAGGTGACTGTATAATCTCAAGAGTAATCTTTCTTCTCCACTGAGTGTGGCCTCCTTTGTTCCAAAGCAGCATGACCTGTGTCAGCTATTGCTCAGCAGAAAACAAACAGGGAAGGAAGGAAGGATTCGGATTTCTTGGGTTACCTACAAAATGGATTTGGATTTCTTGGGCTACCTACAAACTGGTTCTTAAAGCATCAGTGAGGGTGACAACTAACCCTACCCTTCCAGCTGCCAGTGTTTAAATACGTTTCTGAGTCTTAAAAACAGGAAGCAAGACGATAAGTTAGATTAACTAGTCATTATCTCCAGTAAGGAGGGCAGGTGGGTCAGTACAACACTGCTTAGCACGACAGCCAGTATATAAATAGGATCAGTACTTACAGATCAGGAGACTGCTGGTGACCAAGGTTAAAAGAATAACTAGTGTATAAATATACTATCATCATGCTCAGAGTCCACTTGTATTTCCTGGAGAATCTGTGCAGACCGCCGAGCATAACAAGCATTCATAAATGACCTTGGTACAAGCATCAAGGGATCTCTGAAGGCACCACAGACAGACAGGAGAGGGCTGGACGCCAGCCAGATGAGGAGGGTGGCCCTGCACTCCCCATTTGCCATTGATTCCCCTGGCGATGCTGGAAATCAGCTTTTCCCTCCCTCCGACCTGGAACAGATGCAGCACAGGACTGTCATGAGGACCAATTAGTTAATAAGGTATCGTCATCCCCCAGGCAGGCAGAAACATGAAACCATGCAGGGATGCGCTCAGGCTGTGCTATGAAGGCAGGGATGCTGGCATGGATCTGGAGGACTTTCTCTGGGTTCACACTTCAACGAAAGCCGAGCCAGCATGTCTTAGATCCCACAGCACGATTCACACAGCAAAAGGACCTCATTTAATCCCCAGGACTGCTGCAGCAACCAAGAGAGATGGAAAGAGGAGGCTCAGGCTGCTCCCTGCCAAGGAGCAGTGGACCTTTGTCCACTGCACTCGGTTGACAAAGGCAGGGAATAAGGGTCAAAATGATCCCCAGTGATTTCAAGAGGCTTTTAGGCAGGTGAACGATGAGCCAAAGCAAGGTCTCAGCCTGGCCCACAGTCTGCACAAGGCACTGTGCCTTGGGAAGGCGAGAATCATGTTTTCTCTTCCAAAAGCCATTGGCACCGAGTGCATGTTATCAAGGGCTCAAGTTTGTGTATTTCCTGAGAAACCTCTCCGCCTTTGCCATGAGCTGCAGCCGATGAGCGCAGCCTTAATGTTTGACAGTGTTTTTCCATCCTTTACTTCCCCACCTAAAAAAAAAAAAATTATATAACCCCATCTATTTTTAGAAACACAGATCCAAGGCTGCTCAGCAGATCAGTCTGATATTGATCGTTTCAGCCTTTGTGACTTCAGAAAGCCAGACTCTCCATGGGGCAGGACAGGGCTCAAGTTGGAGGAGGAGGGAGGATGAGAACAGAACACTTAAGGGGCACGGGAAATACTTTTTCTGTGTTGCAGTATGTGCACTGGTGGAACAGAGGGCACGTTATCCTGCTTGCATAGCATTTTCTGACCTGCTTTTAACCCAAGAAGCATTTGCATTCATAAATACTTGAGTCGTACCCCTGGGAGGTGAGGGAAGGAGAGGAAAGGAAAAGAGTGGGTTTATCAAATCTGGGATCACTGCAGGGCTTGGAAAGCAATCTTTTTTCTTCTCTCTTCCAGCCCAACAGTGAAACAGCCTGCATCCAAGAGTGCTTGTTTATTAGTCTTTGAAATGGACAGGTTTTGCCAAGACATCTCCCCAGTCAGTGATCTTTGGTTGAGAGGACAGTGAAATAGATTCATGGGGTCATCCTGCTCCCCACCATGCCCTCAGAAAGGTGTTGACTGGATAACTTAACTCTGGGAGACTTTACCCAGCACTGCTGTCCTTTCTGAGAGAAAAAGACCTGAGGAGGGTTTATGCCAGAAACTACCCACCTCCCCATTTCTGCACATGAGAGCCGAGAGAGATGGGGGAGCAGTCTGGGAAGAACTCAAGGTGTGTGATGAAGAAGGACATTGCAAGAATGGGAATGAAAGTCAACATGTAACCAGAAAGGCTAGACTACCATAGTCATCCAGGCCCTTCTCCACATCTTGAATATGAAGCACAATTCTTGTTCTTCATAAGAGACAAGCAAAACTGGAAGAGATACAGAGAAGAGCAATAAGGAGGGCTGAGATATGGATCTGATCCTGCATGTCAAGAAATCAAGCATATCAGCTAGAAATAGGGTGTTCCAAGTGGAGTAATATGCCTAGAAGATCATGAGTGGCCTGAAAGAGGTGAATAGGGAGTGACTGATCACTGGTGCTCCAGCCCTGCTATGAAGGAGAAAGGATGGGGGCCCTTTGGCTCTCCGTACCATGACCATTCCTGTACTATGTTGTGATGTGTGCTAGATGTTGCATGGAGCAATCTCGATACAGAGAGTCCACCAACTTCTACACAGAGAAAGCAAAGAAGCTATTGGTGAAATTCCTGGAGAGCCCAGCAGATCTCTTCAAACCAGCCCAAAAGAATACATCGGGGAGCTAAAAGCAATGCTTTGGGAAAACACAGATGATCACTGATCATTGATAGCTTGCTTTACTGCCAGCTGTTAGACCCAAATTCAGGGGGAACATCAACCTCATCTGCAGATCCTTAGCCTCATCCCTGCCTCCATAGTTAACTGACAGAGCTGTCAGTCTCATGTCAGTGTGTCCTGACAAGTGGTCTTTCTTCACAAAGGATTACACTTACTAACACAAGCAGGTCTATAGCAGAAAGGTAATGTTTTTTCTGTCAAAAATAATTTTATGCCTTCAAGAGTAGCCAAGGCATGCTATGTAAAAGCAACCAGAAAGTCCTAGATTGTACATCTATTTGCTAAGCAAAATTAAGATATTTAGGAACTTGGTCTTGCTATAGCTTGGGAAGTCCAGTTCAGCTAGATTGGGGTGGTAACCAAAGGAGAAAAGGGCAGAGGGCAAACTAACATTTTTCCTTTCATTTAGTCTTTCTCTAGTGGGTTTGAGTCACTATCAGAAGCCATTTCTGTAACTGCTTGAGGAAATCTACCTGGAGCAGCTCAGTTTGGGTAACGCTCAGAGGAGGCTTTTTGCTCTCTCTTCCCAGTGGCTACGACTGTCTTTTGGGGAGGTGATTTCCAACCAGTGCAATGGGCATCTTTGAAGTGTCAAGTGAGTCGTGCTTCTTAACCCACAGAGCACCAGTTGCAGTGCTTTGCTCTCACAGTTACCCTCAACCTCAAGGAAGAATTTGAGCAGTGCTGGGGACGTTTCTTGGAGTCCTGTGCTGACATTTGTGTCTTGTTGAATTCAAGAGATACTGTGGCTTCTGTTTAGGATTTATCTAAGATAAGGCAGCTCAGCTGTAAGCAGAGATCTAAGTTCAATTCCATACTTTCTTTGCTGGTTATTTCCTCTGGGATATTCAGTATGTCTCTCCGTGCACTTCAATTTTCCCAGCAGTCAAATGGGAATAACTCTGACACCTTGCCTGAGGAGTTGCGGGGGAGATACAATAAAGGTTGTAAAGAGTTGAGATAATGCTGTAACAGGAGCTGTAAAAATACCTACAGAAAACAGAGAGCCTTTTATATCACCATTGGAGCTGATGAGTAATGCATGTTTGTGTAGAGGCAGAGAACTGTTGGATTGTCTCAGGTTCACTGGGGTATTCCAGTTACATGCGGCATCAAAATCACATCATCTTGTTTCCCGTCCTTTGACAGAGCAGCCAAATGTTTACACACAGCTTCCACTTTTACTTCAGACAATGTCATCTCTGCCTGAAAGCTCATCTTGTGCCTGGGGAAGCAGCTCACATCTGAACCCATCATCCTTTTTCGTTGCTGGTGGTGGTTTCGGGGGACTTTTTTTTTTTTGCAATCATATTGCAAAACAAATTTTGCTTGCACAAAAGCAAGCCATAAGCATGAGGGTGAGAGAAAACCTGATTTATCATCACCAAAATGTTCTTCCCCTTCTTTGCAGCTTTAGCAGAGGTGATGGGCTCCATGCAAGGACACATTCCTCAGTGCCAGACCATGTGTTGGGAACTCGGACAGGAGTAAGAGACGCAGTCCTGTCGCATTTGCATGACTGCTATCAGATTTTGACTGTCTACTCCCCAGGTATTTTTGTTCATGAGTAACTTACACAAGGGAATGTGCCACAAAGCCCAGTTGCAAAAGGGCATGGTCCCAAGCCAGGTCACACCACAAGAACATCAACAGCAGAGTCAAAGTGAATGGCACCTGAGGAAGAGGAGGGGACATGTTGCAGGCTTGGGGACAGCCACTAGATGGGGGCACGAGCACACACACGTCCATAGGGCGCCAGCTGGACCCCAGGAGCATGAACACCAGGAGGTGACACATCACCAACCTTCTCTGCCCCTTGGCATGGCCCAGGCCTCTCCAGGGAAATGGATCTGCTAGCCATCCACCAAGTTCATCAGAGCACAGCCATGTATGCATCCATGACCAAGTTATCAGGGCACTCACAGTCTCTCCACTGGGATAAGACTTGACTGCATTATGACTTTTGGGGGCTTAGGCTGGGCCATGAACATCAGTAGGAGACCCCATGTGGTTACCACTTGAGATCATTACTGAGCCACAGAGCTTTGCTTTTGAGATCTGCTCCAAAAGATCACTTTGCTCAATATTTCCAGCCAGGCAATTGTCTCTCAGACTATAAAAAGGTGTCTGCCACTTCTCTTGAGACCTCAGCTCTTCAAAACCATCACTGGAAACAGCCTGTGGGGTGCTCCCTGCTGTCTGTCTCCTGACAAGTTATCCCACAAATTGGCTCTGATTGAACACAGCGCTGCTTTCACGGAGCCCAGAGGGACCCGAGCATGTGAAAGCTCCTGCTGACCCCAGCATATCCCATGTGCCCTCTTGGTGAAGGAGCAAGTTCAAGAGGGTGCCAAACACATCAGCCCTGGAGCCTGAGCGACGGGCTGAATCAGCTCTGCAAATCTGTCATGAACTGCATTTTGTAGACACACAGATATATTCCCCACTCCAAATGGAGCCAGGGAGGGAGGGGGAATTGGCCTAGCCCTATGTAGTGTTACCAGTCTTGCAGAAACATAAAGAGTCCGAAACAGATTCAGCTGATGATGTGTCATCAATTGAACAGAGGCAAGTTTTACAAGGTTAATGTACAGTCCTGATGACATATCCATGGAAAGGCTCCTTGAGCAGGCGCCACTTCATACCCATCCTGCGGGTTACAAAGGAGCCAGTGAAACAATGTCGGGGGCCACTTGGCCCCCTGACTCCATGGGGGGCCAAGACAGACCCTGCAGAGCAGAGCAGCTTCCCTCCTTGTGTGCCCGAGGATGCTTATTAATTTTTGCAGAAAGTCAGCTTTTCCAGGAGCCCTTGGAGGGCAGCTCACACAGCCAGCCTGTCTCCTGAAATAGAAAGATCCCCATCATTTCTTGTGTCCCTGATGAGTGACATCGGTGTGGCGAGTTTTCCCTCTGCTCTGAGGCATGTGAATCTGTGCCATGCACTTTAAAAACCTCTGGGAATTTAGTGGTGTATGGCAAGACCATATGTCACACAGAGGTTATAATAAATCCACATCCCTTTTCATCCTCCAACACCTCGTGGTCACCACGGTCTAGAAACATTTGATCAGAGATTTTGGAGTTGCAAGTAATTCTGTCCAGGCATTTCCCAGCCAGCCTGACCCTTGATAGCCTCTACTGGCTGAGGAAACAGAGAGTTTTTCAGATTATATTGTTTTCTCTCCATGACTGAAACTCCTTTTTCAAGAAGAAAATAGCTCATTGTGAAGTCTGTCTTTACCACCGGCATGTGACAAAAATATCTGTTTCTCCTTTTTGCTAAGGCCCAGCTGCTCCTTCGCTGATAGAAGGGAAATCCCTGCAAACAGAAAACAAAGTCAACGACACACAGTCTGTACCCCATGAGTCAGCATGGCAAAGTTCTCCTCATTTCCCCTCTGCCAGCCCAAAGCTGCTGAAAAGATGTTGTTGTTGTTGGGTGGGTTTTAGTTTTTTAGCTCAGCATTTTCTGGAGTCAAATGCCTGCCCCTGACTTCTTCAGTTATGCTTGTGATGTCTTCATGTGCAAGCATTGAGCAAGTCCAGGTCTGCTTGGTATCTAAATTCAGAGAAAACAAGCTGTTTTCAGCCCTTGGTGGCAGAGGACCAAGAATTCTCAGCTCTGCAAGTTGGTACATTTTATATTAGGTTGAACTTAAAAGCAGCTTTTCTGCTGAGACCTTCTCTTGTCCAGAAACATTCTTCTCTCTTTCACCTGTTCTTTTCTCTTTTGTACTGAACTACAATCTTTACTGCCGTGATGGCTATGACAGCCGAGGATAACGGTTTCTGTTGAAATTCTGGCTTGACTTGCCTTCTTCAGGAACTTAGAGGGCTTAGCTCCGCATGCTTGGAAAGCATTTTACCAATATCTAGGCTCTTCAGGAGGACTGTCTGGGCTTTGTGCCCTAAGATCGACAAAGACTTTCTTCTTGATCCAAGGAGTTCCAGGAGAGTGGAATGGGCTTATATAGCCAATGTCACCAGCCTATTTAGTCTCTTCTTTATATGCTGGCAGAAGAAAAATGCTGATTCAGCAAGCACAGGAGCAAATATCAACAGGGGAAAATGCAGAATGCATATGCTGGCTGCACTTCTGCCCCTTATTTCTCTTTTTCTTGCTAATTTCCTAGTTTCCTGCACCCAACAGATATGTTTGAGAAAGTCAGATTTCCAAAGCCAGTGGATGCTCCACAGAGATTTGACCTTGTCCATTTTAAACATTTCCTATCCCAAACCACAAAGGAGATTGGTAACTCTGCCTGGAGACAAACTCAAACCAAGCCAGTATTTCTTAGGAAACTCAGGCCATGTCATAATACAACTAAACAGAGACAACAGGTGTCAATGGGATCTGTGAAGGTTTGTGTGTCCAGAGGTGCTTGCTGTGTTGTTGTTGGTTTCTCTTGGTCTTCCCTGGTAGGACATGGAGAGTAGTGGCTGAACAGAGTGGCTGTGTCTACACACTCCTCCTGCAAGTCCTGAGATGTCATTCATTGATCCATTTTGTGTTCCAGCTCTAGCACCGGGTGTCCCAGTGACCCACTCTTGGCCCTCCCTCTTGCAGACTGTCTGTCTTGGCTTGTTGCTTGTATTAGTTTCCAAAAACAACTCTGTGTGAGCTGTCATAAGCTCATGGCAATTGTCCATTTGAAAATCTTCATCTTCATTTGACATTTCTGGTAAAATGTGTGTGTCACAAAGTGGCTTTGAGATGAAACTTTCAGATGAATCTACGTCTTTCATTGGGTCAGTGCTCCTTCAGACACACCTGCCTAGAGTAGGCATAACATTTCTTCTCCCCTAAGCAAACTCAGATATTTAGGCTAGAAGTGAGATACAAAACGTCAGGCGTTAGCCAGGTCAGAAGGATTTGGGTAACTCGCTCTCTTGAGGTGCTTTGAAAAAATTCCTCCTTGCTAGAAACAGCCCAGCCAGAGCAAGTAACATGTGAGCAAGGCTGAGGTTTCATCAGCTGCAGGAGATCTTCAGGGTGAACTTGAGAAGACATTTTACTTCTATATGCCTCTGTTTTCCCATCTGCAAAATGAAGATCTGGTACCTCACCCGGGCTTCCCCTTGCTTTGTAGAGATCTTTGAGATCAAGGGCTGAAAATGGTAGGTAAAACCTTGGTAATGTTATTATTTACCTACACAAACAGGAGAAATGCATCTTGCAAAGACAACATTTGGCTTTAAGTCATTCCCTCACCTCTATAGGAAAACAGTCTGTGCACAGACACAGTGTTAGTCATGCAAGGAAAACAAGCTGTCAGACAAGAGTTTTGCTTTCTCTTTTATCTCCACCTGCTACCCAAGTTTCATGTGTTTCTCTTAGGCAAACATTTTCAGCCACTATTGCTACTGTTAGAGAAACACGGGAGTATGTGAGTGCGTGAGAGACTGAGAGTGCTGCCTGTTCCATATTTGTTTCAAAACATAATGAAATAGTGCAACGCTCATTGTTTCAGGCTAAACAAAAACACTCCAGAAAATACTCAGAAATAATTGACATCCGTTTGGATATTACTTGTGGCAGCAAAGATGCCTGGTGTGTGTGCATGAAATGTTTGTTTTTACATTATTTTCTTCATATTGCTATATAAACATACATTTCCTTTGCCTTCTCCTCTTCCCCCATGCTCAGACGCCTGTGCTCTGCATCCAGACTTCTGCATGGCTTCTGTATGAACATTAGGCAATTAAAACTGAGTGAGATTGTCTTCTGTCACCCCTGGCATTTGGAGCCACAGAAACACACTGCAGGTTTTAAGGAAGCAAAGGGCGAAGATCTCATATGACACCAAGGCAGATCTTTATAGGCTCATTAGAAAATTGCCCGTTATTAATCCTGCTGAGAGTAAAACCGGTCTGGTGTAAAACAGCCCAGCAACAATCCTTTCAATCGATCATGCTGATTTATTCCGGTGTACAATTTGGTTCAAACTTGATCACCGTCAGTGTTGCTGGACCCTTAGATAACAGGTGTCGATCTGCCATGTGCGAAACATCTTCAGCTTGAAACATGAGATTTAACTGAAGCAAGAAAAATCAGCCTGAAGCTGAAACCACTCGAAATACCAAATCTAATTTGAGACAGAGCAAGCAGTGAGGAAGATGACAGGGGATGCAATGGTCTGTGGCGCATCTTCAGAAGCTTTTTCACACCCATATGAATATTTGTCAAGTCAGACCATAAATCAAACCCTGCTAAAAATTTTTATCTGCTTTTGGCTTCAGGCATCTGCTCAAAAGGACCCCTTGAGCCTGATTATGTTATGTACATCTTGTGAAATTCGTAGCGGTTTTATTCAGAATTAGGCAACAATACACAATTCATCCCTTTTTTCTGTTATTAGCCTGCTAGAAGGGGAATAAAATTAACAAAACACTGTGAGATCATTCAAAGCACCCTCATTCATTAAAAAATTTATCATTGTAGCCTGACCCTATCAGGGGACTTTAGCATAGCTATATGACAGCCACTCCGGGTTACTTGTCAGAGTCCAGAGCTGAAGTGCAAAGGCAGGAGAGGATTTCATCTCCCGTTGCCCAGGGCAGGTATTGCAGAGCTTGTCACTCCTCTAAGCAGAGATGCTCCGGCTGGAGCCCGCTCGGGATTGTTGACTTTGCTGCAGACAGTCGGGCTGGAGCAGACTCAGACAGCAACAAACCCTTTATGAAAGCAGCTGGGAAACAGCAGCAAAGACATCCAGTAACCGCCAGTTCCCGATGGGCAAATTTAACCCGTTCAGGCTGTAGTCTGGCCCCAGCATTCTCAAACAACCATTTTGCCTGATTTAGACTCACTCAGCTCCTGCCTTTGCTCAATTAAACCCCTAAATTCAATGTCTCCAGAAACATGGGGCTAGAAAGGACTTCCAGGGTCCATTCCACAGCCACCCCATGATCCAATCCGCACCGTAAGTTTATACAGCATCATCTTAAAAGCTGGAGTGTGCAGGAGGCAATTTCCTCATTCCCAGATCTGGCTGAGAAGCTGTCCCAGAACTCCCTGCCCTGCTGATTAGGACGCATGTCCTTGGCCCTAAGGTCCTATGGCTTACCCAGGGCACAAGGCAACGTGAAGAACATGGGGAATAACATCCAGTGTTGCTTCTTTTCTCCAAGCCATGGTAGCTCCAGAAACGGTGAGCCAGGGTGGCTCCAGTTGTAGGTGAGGGCATCGATTGAGGATTGGAGAAGACAGTAGGAAATCAAATTAGAGCAGAACTGCAAGAAGAGGCAGAGCTACCTTTAGCCTTGAAGACCATCTGCTTGGAGCTTTAACTTCTACCACAGTCTTATGGGTGCAAATGTTGGCTCTCAAGAGGATGAAGCACAACACAGTTTATTCTGAACTGGGGTAACTCAGTCATTGCTAGACCAGCAGATGGACGGACAGAAGGTGACATCCCAAACAAAGCCTGACACTCCCATAGAGCATCTCTGGGAGGGAGCTGGACCTGCATTAGGAGCAATAACATGTTTGTGCCCATCTGTTGCAGATGGCACCGTGCCGTTTCACAGCTTCATTTCACTAAGGGATGTTGGATTGGTGCAGCAACTTGCCCAACCCTGCCAGGGCTTCTGCCCCAGGGGCAGTTGGTGACCTCCGAGCAGACAGCAAACCAAGCAAAACCAAGGGAGAAGTGTGGTGAAGTTAGCCACCACAATCACAGCTCGAGGTGAGGTGTTGGAGGAGCTGGACCACCAACAAAAACATATCCGTGCTCCTTGGTGACAACAGCGCCTGTTTTCCTCAGCCGTTGCGATAATTGCAGTCCTTGTGAAGGATCCCAAACCCAACTTGCACGTGGGTTTTTGCTGGAGCAGTGCCAAAGGCCTGGAAATGTCCTCCCACTTTATCTGTGTTGGTTATAGCTTATGTCTCCCGTTTTATTATGTCTAAAATAGCCCTTTCTGCCCCAGGACCACTATGAGCGCACACATACCATTCTGTACTTGCTTGCCACTCTCTGATGAGGAAGCTGTCAATATTGCAGCATCTGCTGAAAAATGTGGAACTGATGTTTCTCTGTGGCAGGTCCTCATTGTAAGTCTCAGTGCAATGCCTCCTCTTCCTTCAAAAGGCACTCGACGAGATGCGTGTGCTGGATGCTGCCTGGAGTCACACCAGACATCAGTCTGCAGGAGGCACTTACACAAAACGCGAGTTTCATTAGGAATCCAGTGCACTGAACCTAAATCTACTGCACCAAGGCTTAAAAGATGAATCAGACCTTATAGATATATTAAAAGTTAAATATTGCCATATTTCCCTATACACTATTAAATATATATATACAGACACATATATATATGTATGGGGGAGATATATATATATATATGTCTGTCCATGCACCTCTATGTGTTCTTCAAGAGGTTTTATTTATTTATCTGAAGCAGATGAGAGCTAACTGGGGTTTGCCCAAGCACTTGCCTTTGAGGGATTCCAGCATTCATATTCCCACTCCCTGTGTAACATGTAGATGCAGCAAAAATGTTTTTTAACACTTGTATCTACCAAAGCCATGCCACGTGCTGATAAGCAATTTTCTGAAAACCTCATGTCATGATCACACATGTATTAACTTTGGTAATTGCGATGATAAGAAGACTCAGCTTAGCTTATTCACAGCCCTATTAGTCAGCAGGTTGCAAAGTGCTTCCAGGGAACGTTGTCCTCTTATCCCCTTTTTAGGATGAAGGGATGTGAAGAAGCACCTCTGCAATCAGTGTACTTGAAATCAGGGAGCCAACCGGTTTCTGCCTGATACTGGGGTTGCAGTGTGGGGACAAGCTGCCAAGCTGCCTGCATTCCTTACTGTTCATTCAAAGGCAATGAACCACCAGACACTGAGTCTCCTGCTGTAAGACAAGACATCAACTGGCATGAAGCAGCTGGTATTTTTGCTTTCATAAGGTCCTGTGCCCCAAGAGATATTTAGGATTTCTGTTAAAATGCCATGGAAGAGTCTGGCCTGCTCTTCTCCAGAAGGAACCTCCTTACATCAGGTGTAAACCTACAGCTCCTTCCCTCACCACCCTTGATATATTGAGGAGAAAAGGCCTTCCTCGCTATGCTAATTCACTGGTGCTTGGCTAAGGTGCTCAGGAGAGAGCTCCTGGACATAGCACAGAAATCCAAGTGTGTCCTGGGACATCTTTGACAGTTGGACTTGATGATCCTAGAGGTCTTTTCCAACCTTAAAGATTCTATGATTCTATGGTCTTGGCATTGGTAAGGTCAGTGTGGTGGGAACATACTGCTGGGGTATGTTCCTCAACGGCAACAATGTCCCCTCTGCTTGTGGGACCTCCACGCTGCGAAGGACTACCAGGACATTTGCACTCACACGCTTGGAGAGGACTTTTGATTTGACTTATTTACCTTTTCCACTTTCTTTCCAGTAAACTGGAAGACTTAACTAGCTGTCTGACAGCCTCAGGAGACTTCGTTCAAATTCAGTGGAATTAATTTGCTTGATCAATGTTAGCCAAGTTAATGACCAGTGCATGAAGCAGACAGTTATTTGGATATTTTTTGGCTCTGGGAAAGGTTAAGTGAGGACAGTGCTGAGAGCTGCATTGAGATTTGGCAGCCCCACAGGGGAAGTCTGTCTCAGAGAGCAACTGCCTGTTTTTCAACTGAAAACGCATTTCCTCAGCTGCCTCTTAAGGTTAAACTTATTTTGAAGCAGAGCTTTAGCAGCCTGGAAAATAAAATTAGCAGGAAATAAACTTGTTTCTATTTTCCCTGTCTTCAAATATTGTTTTTTCTATGATTGTCTTCTCTCCTGTCATTGTAACAGCTCCCCATCTTGCTCTAACAGAGATCTTTTTTTGAGTCTCGGCAAACGGGTCATCGAGCACTTCCAGCTACCAGGAAGAACTTCCAGGTTTCCTCACTAAAATCCAGAGAAGCAATTCATTTGAATATCTCGTGCATTTTCAGATTTTGTTCTTCCTGACACTTGTTTCTTATGCAGAGGAATAACCATTCCCACCTCATAAGGTTGCTGGGGGGGGGAAAAACCAACCTGAAAATACAACATAATTAGTGGGAATAATAGCCTGGAAACATGGCTGCAGTGGTGAAAAATAAGTTTTGGCCTGGGATAATTTGCATTGTTGTATTTTACTAGGGGAATTAAAGGCAACACAGTTGATCTGATGGCACAAAGTCACACCTGTGGCAGAACATGGGACCTGAACACATCTGGAGTGGCCAGGGAAAGGGGGCAGAAGGGAATAAGTGGAAAAAGGAGATGACAGGTTTTTGTTTGATCATATGCTAAAGTATATAACATCAGGAACTGTCAGATGCAGGATATCTGCAAGGGGCAGATAAATCCAGCAGCCTTTGCTGGAGCCTGCACCAGTCATGATTCTGAGCACAGTCATCATCAAACACCCCACAGCACATATAAGACAAGAAAAAGCAGCTTTTTGAAGGAATTTCCCAATGTAGAAAAACTGACAGCAGGAGTAAAATAACCACATATACACATACAAAAAAAAAAAAAAAAAAAAGAAAAATCTTAGAATCTGAGGTTTCCCCCCCTCCCTGTATAAATATGTACAGATGCTCTCTGACATGGCAAGTACAAATGAGGAGATCTTGCCGCCGTTGGTGTGTATCACTCAGCTCGGCAACTACTGAGTCTAACTTCAAATCACGGTGGACGTAATGCTTGATGACAGCTGGCCTTTGAGATCTGAGACAAGCAAACCTCTCTGAATCTCATTAAGACCTTAAGACCGTGGTTTTGCCACTCTGCAGTGATTACTCGCAGATGCAAAGGTTGGAGCCCGAGGGGGGGGTCATCATGACCATCTCGTCAGGCTGCTGGTGACTCAGCCCTGCTTTCCTGATTGAGCTGGACCACTTCGCATGAAAACATCGGGCTTGATTTAAGATGTAGGGGTGGGACTCAGCAGATCAAACACAGATGTCTCTATCAGCATCTGAGCTAGTTGTTTCTATTGTCAATGCAGAGAAACAGCCATGTCCAGATTGTGGTTTATTTAACCTAAATAGGGCAAATGAATCACACTTGCAAGTGCCTGATATTTTCCAGGGATTAAGAGAGGAACTGTCAGTGGTCAGCTCGGAAGTGACGTCTGAGCAGTAAACATCAAGAGCGCAATTTAGCTGCCTAAACACTGTTGTCCAAGGAAGAGAAGTCACTTAAATGTTGTCCCTTCAGTTTTGTATGTTATTTCCCAAAATCATGTTGTTTCCTGGGGATTGCAGGAGATTCAAGTGTTCCCTGGGAGCTGGACAGCTGGGTGTCAAGCACTGCCCTGTTGCATTTCCATGGCTCTGCAGATTTCAGAAGGCAGGTCCAGTCTGCCCTTGCCTCCAGCTAGCTCCCCACCATCCCTCGGTCTCCCTCACCAAGGACAGCATGTGGGAAAACAACATTCCCAGGTGAGTGCAACCAACAGGGCAGATGTGGTCAGCAATGGCTTTTCAGTGGAGATCCCTTGTCCTGGGTAAGGGCATGAACAGGTTGGATGCAACAGGATTACTACAGAAGGAAAAGCAAAGCTCTGTCCCTTTAATTCCTTTTTCAAAGCAGTTTATATAGTCCAGAATGCCTTCTCACCTCCTGGGAAGGGGAACATACTAGGTTAGGGGCCAGGGAATGCGTTCAAATCTCTTCCATGATCCCTCCATGCCTGGGAAAAGAGCAGAAGAGCTTTTGTCTTCTAGGGCATAGGTTCAGCTGCAACCCCAGGGAGAGCTGACCCGGAGACCTTGCTGTGGTACTGAAAATACAGGGTGAAATCGCTTGGCTTCTGATAGGCATGAAGGCCAGATTAGATTATCACGATGCTCCTCTCTGGCCCAAAAAGCTGTCTGTGATTATTTAAAAAACAACAATCCAAAGGGGGCCAGCGAGCCCACACCTTCCACTGGTATCTGTTAATTGCCCGGTCTGTCTCTCAGTGCTGATGTGCAGAGACATGTCTGAGCCTGAGCCATTCCACCTGTCATCCAGGATATCAGTTATAATAACACAAAAGAAACCATTGCCTTTCCTTGAATTAGGTGAAGAGATGGGATAATTGTTATCACAGCATTGTGCCCAGAACCTGTCCATTAGTTTTAGGCACTGGGAAATGCTCAGATAAGGGAAGCTATAAATGCTGGCAGTCACAAGTGTATTGGATGTGGCTGATAAAGTATTGATCTTTCCTTTTGCCTCACAGCAAGGTCAAGGCAGTCCAGTGTCATATCACGAAGGGGAATTCATGGCTATGACTCCTGGGAGGACATTAGTCACCTCCATCCAGCCCAGAGCAGGTGACTCCAGGCAGTGGGAGGGATTTTCCAGGCACAACTTCTTCTGGGTACTTCTTCGAGTCTGGCCAAGGCGGTTCCTGCCTTGGTCTGTCTTGGGTATGGAGTCTATGGGTCCAGCCTGAGATGTGGGCTTCCCTCGACAGCAGCACGCCCAGGCCTAAATCCTGACAGGATGCTTCCCAGCAAACAGCTGCTGAGCACATCTGGGCAGGTGAGAAACTTCAGGCACCAGGGTTGGATGGTGCTGGTGAATGACAACCACAGGGCTGAAGATGGTTGTTACTGCACTTTTTTAGGAAAGCCTTCCACAGAGGGCTGTGCAAGTGTATCTCCAGGGTTTGTGTGATCACACCGTGCTGTCAGTATTAGACAGTCATAGCACAGAGAGGAAGAAGAGGTGAAAGCATCCTTAGCATTGTCTACCCCTCCTTATGTCTCCAGTAAATTCTGTCTGAACCAGTTCAGGGAGAGAAGTATTGCCTTTGGGCTTATCCCCTCCCATTTCTTCCTTCAACCTCTTCTCTTAGACTCTCCCTCTTCACTGTCATTCTCAGCTTCCCACGTTCCTGTCCATCTAGGAGGTTGTTGATGTTGTTGTTTTATTTCTCTTTATTGTCTTCCAGCTTGCAAGTGAAGCTAAGAATCTGCTCTTCTTGCAGATAGAGGCTTTCTTGAAGTTTCTCTGTAATTTTCATTAATTTCTCTCGAATGCTCATGAAATCAAGCAAGTTTGAGCAATCCCATCACTCCATCGGCTTGAGGATTGACTGTCCGTCCCTGTGCATTAGGTTCATGGAAAATGCAGTTTCTGTAAAACTGAAGGTTTCCATAATTTGCTTATGATTTGCGTGCCCACACATACACACAGTCTTATTATTTTCCTTTGGGGAAATGAAAACAAACAACTTCATTTCTGCTTAAATTCACTTGAATCCATTTGTTTTGTTTTGTTAAGCATTGTTAAGGAAGCATTTTGCTTGGGTCATGTTGACCTCATGCTCTGCCTATTTTCATTACACAAGGGACTACATAAAAGTGCTTTGAGCATCTTGGAGCTTTTTCTTTAGCTGTGAGGCAGCTACCAGTACCGATATTTTCCATGGTACACCCTTGATTCCCATCATGCCCACGTTCATCCAGTGAGAGAAGTGAGTGCAGTGCCTGGCCGGGGAGAGACAGGAGCCTGACACAATTAAGCCAGAACACAGGCAGTGACAGCATAGAAAGATTCAGGTTAATTCCTATGAAAAAACACCACCACTCCCTAAAACCAAAACAAAACAAAAAAACAAACAAACAAACAAAAAAACCCCCACCAAAACACAAAAAACCCAAAACACAAACCAAAAACAAAAATCAGAAAATGTATTAAAATTCAGGGAGTTGAAAATATTTCTTTTGGACTAGAAATACAAAAATGAGATCTTTATAGAGGTATGTTCTAGGGGAGGGATAGCTATTCTGGAAAATGTTAATATTTCAGTCTGGTTTTGACTTATTTGGGAAGAAAACAACGGCATTCCTCTGGGCCCACAGTTCTTGTTTCGACTAGCTGCAATGCAGCCCCGCATCCAGCAGTCTCCACACCTTCTGGGAACTGAGCAAGCCACATCTTTCACAGGAAATGCATTTCCCCCGTGCCCAGGCTTTTCGAAGTCTGGCTCCTGTGCTGGTGGGTGCAAGAGATGGAGCAAGGAAGCAGTCTGAGGAAAGGAGTGCAATAAAAATGGGGAAAGAAGATCTTTGGAGAGCTTCTAAAGTCAAAAGGGGAAATCATAAGAGTGGGTTTCTTTTTGTATAAAAGGGGAAAGTATAAGGTGAAATTAGTGTGCACAGCTGAAGCCTGCACCAGCAATGCATTCTCTTTTCAGGATCATATGAGAGGCATGAGTCACACGCTGTCCCCGTCTCTACCTTGGAGGGACGAAGTGCAGCATCGCAGTTTGCAGTGCAGTCTACTGGAAATAATCTCTTCTGGACAAAAGGCGTTGTTGGAAGCGACTGCCATTTCCAAATGCCAGCATTTGGAAGCGTGCAAAGAATGACAGTCACAGGAACTGATATTTGAACAGGAAAAACAGTGCCAAGTGCTATATTTGGGCATGGTTATTGCCATGTTTATTATTGTTATCACCACTGGAATTATAGTTCTGGTTGGAGACTGTGCCTGAGATCAGATCTCCTTTTAGCAAGGGCTGTCTGCAAATATTGCAAGAGACAGTCCCTTCTCCCAGGATAAAAATAAACAAAGCTGTTTAAAAATATTCCTTTTTAGTAACAGCAAGGTTGCCCTGCATGTACAAGCAGACTTGACTTCAGGGTATGCAAGAAGGTTATGCTAAGTGCAGCCTAAATCATCTATCTGAGATATATTTCCTCTTATCAAGGAGTTTTATCTCCTAGTAGACAAGAGGTGGAAAGAGTGAAGTATTTCCATCCCCTTCGGAGGCACAGTGAGATGGAGCACCTTGCTGCAAAACCTGCAAGAAGGTGTCCCTAAGCTCAGCCTTCCTAGATCAGAAGAGCAGAAACCTAGTTTGTTCTAAACTGTAGCTTGCTGGCAGGAGGGTTTGATTACAGAAGCCAGTGCATGAGCTACCTGACCCAGGAGAACCCATCTCTTAAAATCAAGCTTTCAAGGCAAGACCCACTAAGGTCATCTGGTTGGCTTGGTCTCCTTAGGGATGCCCATAGCAGAGTAGGGGCTTGACTCCATGCCAGTCACAGCCCCTAAACCACAGACCAGTTTGTGCTTTTAGAGATGATTTTAAATTAGGCATCTGTTTTCTAAGACACGAGAGTAGTAGGGTGTATGGTAGACCCTGACTGCCTAAAATGACACAGGGCCAGGACTCAAGTGACTAACCATAAGCATTGTGTGTCATTTTTTTCACCGCATTGTTTCCCAGCAGGTCTCCAGCTGCTGCTCCCCAAGGGCATGGACCTCTGTCATAGCTCCCCACCCCACGCGGGAACATCTCAAGTGACAACAGACACCTCTGTTTAAGCAACAGATCCTTCTCTATGTGCAGGCATCTGCCTGTGAGGTGGACACCTGACCTCCTGTTACAGTCAATGGAGACCTAGGGCTCTACCAAAGTGCCCACTCAGAGGTGCTTAGAGCCAGTTGAAATGCTCTGGCTTACCTGAAATATCTAAGCAGCATAAATAAATATGACATAAAAACTTCAGGAAACTTATTCCCTTCTGGAGTGGCAGCTGGAGGCTGGGAGGTTCTGTAGGGCCTCAGGTATGGCACCAGGCACCTCTGCTGGGAAAGTGAACCATGTTCCTAACCTCTGAGCTAAATCCCAGCCATCCAGTGTACTCTTCCCTGTTGGGTCTTAAAAATATTTCATGTTCTTTCTTACATTGTGTCTTGCTATTAAAAAGAAAATATGTAAATGAGCTCATCTGTTCTTGTGACTGCTTTTCAACAGCATCCCAAATGCCTTTTGAAAGGAAAACAAGCTATTTCACAGATGAGGAAAGCGTGGCACAGAGAGGTGAGCTGAGATGACTGTGGTCATCCAGAAGGCATAGCTGGGATCAAAGCCCAGTTCTCTCGACCATCAATCCAGGCCTCCAACCACAAGGTGAAACTGTGCATCCCAACCTCTGATCCTCACATCCAGCGCAGGACCTGGTAGAGTCCAGCTGCTAGCTGAAGGCCACCCTTTTTCCCGTAACCATAGGTTGAAAAGTAGTGAAGTTTCCAACATTCAATTTGTCTAAGCCTCTAAGCCCATCCTCACTCTTGAACCTACTGGAGGATAGATGTCCTTCTCATGAATATTTTGGGACCCTCAGAGGAAGCTTTGGAGCATATGACCGTATTACACCGCTTTGATGCACAAGGAAGTCCCAGTCGCATTTGCTGCAAGGCTCTGAAAATTTGAAACTTCTCTCTGCCCATTCCCCCTCCTGGCTTTGTGCATTGGTATTCTCCACCATCACACTGCACTGATGTGACTCTGTGCACTGAATTTCAATTAGTGGGTAGGGGGTACGGTCCTCATACAGAAATCCATTAGAAGCTGCCTGCTATTGAAGGGCAGTGAACAGATAAATGTGATTGTCTACGAGTCTGAAAACAAAGGGAATGTGCTGTGATTTTACTGGAAGCAAGGTACTGTCGGTGGAAACAGGTCAATATAAAAATGACTCTTGGCTGCTGCATTTAAAAGTCTGGGAAAACTGAGAAGACTAAGGAAAGCAATTTAACTAGGAGGGAAAAAAAAGAGGAAAAAAAGGATCTTTATTAAATTACAGCTGTAGCTTTCTTTTTTAAAAATTCATGGGATGCTTGAGAGAGAGGTCAGGATCCTCATTCTTTAAAGCTGATGTTCAAGCCCCATGCACAGCAACTCGGAGCAGAGGTTGCCTTTTCACACTGCATTTTTAATCCGCTGGCCATCCCTGGGGCTTTTGGGGCAGGTTCATAGCTATTTTCTGACAGAGTCTCCCAGCTTTAACTGGAGCAGCCACTTCTCCTTGGGTGGAGATGAGTCGTATAAATCCTCCATAAAGACCTGTGAGTGGCTCAGTTGTAATGGAGATCCCACAAGTCATTATCTCTGTGGATCCAGCCTTTAGATTTCCACTCTAGCACCCTTATGGTATGGAAATCCCTTGAAGAAAGAGGTACTCAGTGTGAATTAACACAACCTGTCTGGCCTCCAGCTGCCAGTCCTGAAGGCAGCTTTGTTGTCTTGTAGATCCTGGGTCATATCTGCCAGCTCCACATGGATGTCTTGTACCTGGGGCAAGTTTGAGCAGATGAATCAAGGTCCTGAAGCAGGGTGAAACAATTGCCACCTCCAACCCTAAACATCTTTGGGCAATTCACCTGGAATTGGTAGGTGCAAAAGTAAGGCAGAAAGCCTTGCCAGCAGCAAGTCCCACAAACTGTGCTGGCATCTTCACCTGCATGCTCTCAAAGAGGTATGATATTAAATTAATTTTGACTCTGCATGATACTTCTCAGTGATGGGAGAGCCCAATTCTCAGCCAGGGCAGGATGCTTTGCAAGCTATAAACTTACCCAGGCTCATCTTTGCTTCACATTTCTGTATCCTCCAAGCTTGAGATTTCAACTTTTCTGCCCAGCAGGCCCTATTTCACAGCCTTCGAATGATAGCCATTGCATAACATATCTGTCTCTAAGTATCATGTCTGTAACTCACACTTCAGTGCCGCCCTCCAGAGTTTTACAGAACTATTAAATAGTGAGGATGACTCTTTGGTAAGTGGGGAACGTGTCCATGCACTGATGTTGTTTTCTGCACTGTGTCCTCCTTTGACTTTTTCTTAGACTAGCATGAAGGAAGCTTGTAATTGCAACACAAAATATATGCCCAAAGCTCCCAGTTTTCTGCGTGGCCCACAGTGCTACCAGCACCAGTGCTTGAAACAGGAAACAAGTCAAATGACAAAGGAACCACAGGACAAGTGTAGAGACCTCCTTGTTTTACTTCCAAAGCATTTCCCTCCTGCCCTTCATTTCTGCTCTCACTAATAGTTACTTTCCCTTGCTGCCTTGAGTCTCCCTGCCTTGACACTTCCAGATCCCACCAATTGGCTCTTCCAAGCAGACACAAAAATCCCATTTACAGTCCTCTCTGCCTTGTGGAGTTCACTGGGACCAAATTCAGGATCTCGATTCAGTTGGTTGTTTCAATAGCATAGAGGAATCTCGTGCCATTTGGGACACCCTTGGGTGCCTGAAACATCTGCACACTTGCAGATGTGACACAGCACCTCTGGGAGGCCAGGAGAAGCTGAAGAAGGGGGGAAGCGAGACAAGGTACAGCTCAAGTGGCCCTAGATATTTATGAGTGTAATTAGCTTTCTGGATCCCATTGGATATACTAAGGGTCAGAACATTTGGGTCTAGAAATAATTGCAATGCCCAAAGGTATTCAAGACATTTGCCCAAAACTGACAGATATGACACAAGACCACAGAGGATATAGAATCATAGAATCACAAAATCATTTAGGTTGGAAAAGATCTTTAAGATCATCAAGTCCAACTGTTAACACAGCACTGCCAAGGCCACCATTAAACCATGTCCCTAAGCACCACATCTACATGTCTTTTAAATACCTCCAGGGATGGTGACTTAACCACTTCCCTGGGCAGCCTGTTCCAACGCTTGATAACTCTTTTGGTGAATAAATGTTTCTTGATATCCAATCTAAACCCCCCCTGGAGTAACTTGAGGCCATTTCCTCTTGCCCTATGGCTTGTTACTTGGGACAAGAGACCAACACCCACCTCTCCACTGAAGACCAGACAGGATATATCATAATGACTAAGGTGGAAACAGGCATCCACAGCTAGGCAGCTGAAAGCTGCCCTAGATCTCCAGTGAGGAGCTCAGACATCAGACTCACATGAGGACACAACACTGTAAGTATGAAAAGGGAGGTCTCTGACTCTGGAGCTGAATTCCACCATAGAGTGTAGACATATATACCTGAGATGCACACCTTTGGCAGCCAGTGGAGAAAATAGGCTTTTTCATGACACAATTCATCCCACTTTGGAACAAATATCTGTAAAAGTTCAGAATCATACCCTAAAATATATAAATAGCTCCATAGCAGACACCTAAGTCCTAGACATCAGAATAGAATAAAAAAAAATGTGAGCCCTCACTGCTCCTCCTGCCTGTCCCCCCATACTTCTCCACCCAAAACACAGCAGATGATAGTATGCATTTTCTTCTGACTCTTTGGGCCCCACTTACCTTCTGCATCAAGTTCACCCTTCTCATCCTTCCCTTCCAGTCATGGCAGAATTACACATCTGCTCTCATTTCTTACCCTTTCCCATCCACACAGCCTTTGCTTCAAGAATAAAGCTACTGCATACCTCCATTCTCATCCTAATTCCTCCCTCAGGACACTCTGTTCCCTGCCTGGCATGTCTTCACTCAAACACCTCCTTAAAATGGACACTGGAATTGGGTAGCTGACACATCCCATAATTGAAACAAACAAGGGGGAAAGTTCAACAGAAATTAAATTTGGATCACTGCGGAAGGTCAGTGCATGATGTACCACCACTTGAAGGCCTGAAGACCTGGTGGAGCTGGAGGAGAGTCCAGCATTCAGTGCTTTTTTTCTCTGTTTTTGCACAGAGCACAACTTTACGGGTGCTGATTTTACTTTAAAAATGACATGGTGAGAAATATGCATGCCCTGTGAGCTAAATAAAACCACTGCAAAGCCCCCTGTGGGTGACTGATCCTTTTAGAAGGGCAGATGACCAGCTGTGATCAGTCAAGTCCTGGTTTCACCTTTCCACCACGTAGCAATACATGGTGCACCATGTGTTTTGGCTCTATCTTAGAGAGAGCAACCAGAAATGCTGCTACTATCTCCCATGGCTTTTTTTTTTTTTTTTTTTTTTCAGCTGGGCTACAGCAATGAAAGATAAGACTGGAATTGCAGGATGGCCATGCTATTGGAGTGATCTGAAGTCATGTGGCATTATTGAACTAGAGAGCTTAATGCTAAACTTGTCTTTTAATCATTAAACATCTTCTAAATAGCATTAATCTGAGTCTCAAAGGAATTATTCTGCAAAAGGCTTTGATCCCAACCTTTTGGGGAACAAAGCCCTTTGGGAGTGATTTTAAAATCACTTTCATTATATCAAATATGATAAATTGAAGAGAACCAGCACTTCCCCTTGTTTTCACAGTGCTTCAAAATAGGCCAAAGATTTCTTCAGAGTTAGCCAAAAACGGAAATTGCAAACACCTGAATTCTGCTTATTTATTCAAAGTTTTTATTTCCACATGTGCTTACAAGATACTATGCCAACCTTCACTGCCTTATCCAGATTCAGCCGTTACAGAAAAAGACTTCCCAGAGGATATCAGAAGTTGGCATGAGGCAGAGATAAGCCTCATAAGAAGTCGAAAAGAGTTCAAAAGAGCAAAATGAGGACAAAAGGCAAGAAGGACATATGATACAAAAATGCAAATGCCTGAGACTGAACAGAAAGGCATGTGAGAGGCAGCTGTATCCACTCACTTTAGACCTTGTGGAAGGGTAGGTTGTCTAGACTGTGCAGCTGATAGCAGAAAGGGCAACAGGAGAGGAGACAGCATGGTCTGATAATAGTGACTGCAGTTCCTGACTGCCTAAACCCATTTACATCCATGTTTCTGGATCCCTCTACATCTTTGAGCACAGCTTTGCCTCTTGCCCTTGGCACTGTGAATTCTCTGGGATGAGGATTCGTTCTTAATCTGTCCAGTGGGATGTCAAACAGTGAAGTGGTCCCTTTGCCAGAAGGCCCCCAGTCCTGTGACTACCAGGGGACACAGAAGATACCATGCTATGGATGCACCAAAATCCCAATATCTGCATTTTGTAATCCTGCAAGTCATTGCCAAATGTTTCTGTGGCTCTGGCCGGCATTTGCAGTATCAGTCATGCCTTCGGTCTAGGTGACATACAGCTTGGGCATAACCATGCTAACTGGGAATAAGGATTTAATGCACGGCTTAGGCACCACTGGCTCAGGGTAGCTCTGGCTCTGTGGAGCTCACAGCACATTAACCAAGCATTTCCTCAGCTTCTTGGGCAGGTTTTGCAATTGACAGCAGGTCCCACAGCTTCACTAAGAAGGTCAGAGAGGGACCCACACCCTGAGTCCACTGGGATGTGCTTTCTGCAATAAGGGGAAGGAGAGGGCAGAGGTAAGTCTGTAGCCCTCAAACTGAAGATCTCCCATTTCTCCAAGCCCTGCACTGCTAAAACAGCAGTCAGGGCACCTCTGTTTCTGGAAGGCTAGGAGTGTATGATGACTTCACCCAAGGAACAACATAAACACCTAATTTTAGGAAGTTCTGGTGGGGTCTGAAGCCAAGAGCAAGAGAGGATGGAGCACTGTTCTCCTTGGCATGACCTCTTTCTGGCCTTCTTCCCGTTGCAGTGAGGAGCACATGCCCACAGCAGCACCAGGGCCTAGGTGCCCCCATGAATGTGGTCTCAGGATCTTTGGCATGGGCACCACGTCTCTCGTAAGGCCATTCCTGTCTTTAGAGGTAACTGCTTAACTCCAGGCTCTGTAAAATAACACTAATAATTACAATAGGAAAGATGCCGTGACTGACCATCTCAATAAAGTTGTACTCTACCCACCAGAAAGTTCAGTTGAGAAGAAATGCAACCAAGATTTTCACCAAACCACAGCACCAAGTTAGGGATTTCTGAGAGGTTGAAGATTATGAAAAGCTTTTCTCAATGACATTTGGAAACTGGAGAAAAGGCTCATGATTTCTGGCACAGGACCATCTCATTGGGACATTCCTCTTAAATTTGTTCACACACCTCCCCACCATCTCTCTTTACGTTTCACACACATATCACAGCAGTAAGGCTAAAGAGTTTTTTATTTCAGACCAAAGAGAGGTTAAAAAAAAAAAAAAAATCACACAACAAAGATGAACACAAAATGAGTCATGCTGCAAAAGGACGCACCTGAAAGGAAAACTAAAAAAACCAGCTTCCTCCTTGCTGCAGGCTGCAATGTGCTGCTGCATACAAGGAGTTGAGAGAGCAAAGTGAGAATGTGTCCTTTCTGCTCCATGGCCAGGCACATCCTGTGTCAAAACCAAAGTCCTGGGCTCCCCCAGTACTCACGACCTCCATTTCCCCAGCCAGGGCTGCAGCTGCAGAAGAAAAAACAAATTAAATTTTGCTATGCTTCAGCACAGGCAAGCAAAAGCTTTGTATCAAAACATGCGTGATGTTGCAAGTGACAGCAAACTTGGACCACAGGCAAAGTTCCCACAGTGAAGTGAAACTTGAATGTCTTTAGCAGATTGGACAAAAACATGCCAGCTTCAGTTGAAGGCATCAGACACACTTTTTATCTTCACTGTCGCAGCAGAGGAGAAATCTTCTGTTTACGCAGTCCTCTGCTTGTCTATACAAAGCCTTGCATCACTGTTACTAAGATGATCTCATGAGAAAAACCTGGAATTTAAAACAGAAGAAAAGTTTTAAAAAAAAACCAATTTTGGGGTTTTGTTGTTGGCCTTAGCCCCATGTGGTTTCAGACACCCCACCAAGGCACCTGGAGCACAGGCAGCTCAGCCTGAATTTATACTCAATGCAGAGCAGCAGGGCCTCATGTGTCCTTGGTTTCTCTTCTCCTCGCAAGGTTTTCCCCTTTCTTCTACTTATCTAGTGACAAAAAGCCTCCCACCAACAAAGTGGGTAAAAACAAGGAAGAAAAATTTAAAAACTGCATGAATTTTAGCAGGCAGTGACTACTAAAACATGACTGAATCCTAGCTTAAAAAATTATGTTTCCAATTTTTTTTTATCTGCAACCACTTGCTGAATTCAGGCAGGATCCACAAGGAATTTCTGCTCATCTGAAGCTGTGCTTCATGTACCAAGAGCACCCTCTCAGCCCAGGTCCTGAGCCTTTGACGTCACTGGGAGTTCAAAGCCCTTGGCATCATCCATCCCTAATCCATATATTGCAAGACTGGGTCTGGTAGAAGAATTAACAGAGATGGAAATGGGTTGCACTCCCCCCCAACCCCCCACGGAGGCACTGGTTGCTTTTACATTTAGCTGAAGCTGTGAAAGAAGACAACAGTTTACATTCCCAGAGCCTGGGTCACATTTGAGTGTGTCGCATCCCTCCTCCTTTACATTGTTAGGCAATCGCAACAAGGAGGTGTTCTGCCTTAATTTGTCAACCAAGCCGAATATTGGATTTAATTCAAGGCCATGGTTTGCTCTTAGCATCGACCAGCTTCTGATGGCTTCTTTCAGGAAGCTGTCACCAGCTTCCAACATCTTTTGCCTTAATATTTACTTCTTTTTCTTCTGCTGATATTTTCTGGCTCTGCATTTGCACGTGACTCAGAGATTTCCCGGACCCCGACTCTGTGGTGACATCAGTTCCAAGACCTGAAATTAATAAACACCAGTTACTCATTATGTCAAACTGTAATTACAGGGGAGGCGGGGAAGGTTGTTTGGCTTTTTTTAGAGAAAAGATGTTGAGTTTCCTCTAAATCCATATTTGGACCTGAGCTGCAGCGCGCCTGCTATAAAGAATTGGTACCATTTTAATGACCAAAGGAGAGAAAGTAGAACACCCTGATTTATTTTGGTCCCTGGTATCTCAAGAGACGGACAAGAAGTACGTATAAAGCAAACTGTGCCGCGAAACACCTGGTATAGACATAAGGCAAAAGTCCAGCAGAGCTTCGAGGTGATTTGCGTGTCCCGAAGTCACCTCTGAGAGTGACTTCATCTCCATGAGACTTGGCAACTTTAAAAAAAAAAAAAAAAAAAAAAGAAAGAAACAAGAAACAGTAAAGGTATTTGAGACATGCCTAGCATCTGCCGGCTCAGACAAGCATTAGTAACTGTATAAATACATCTGCTTTCCCAGCTTGATGTTGTACATTCACTTTTTCCTTTAAAAAGAAGTATTTGTCTTATCCTGCAGAAGCTGCAGCACTGATGCAGCACATTGGTCTCGATGCCGTTTATAGTGCGTTTCAGTGCAGAAAATTTTGCACCAGCCCAAACCAGTCATCTAAAAATCCTTCATCCTTTTACAGATTCTCAGTTTTCACTGAGATTTGCTTGAAATCACAGCTTTTCTATAGTTTTTAAGATATTTTTAAAATATTGTTTCAACATATTTTTTCTCCCCATGGTTTTCAGGTTCACCACCCTGAAATCTCAGTTCTTTGTCCAGATTTCAGTAGAGCCACTTGTAACCACACCACCTTTTCTTTCCAGGACAAGGTGATCACCTGCTCATTGCAAGTGCTACCTGGAGCCATGATGCAGTGTCACCCGGAGTCACAAGCCCCGGGGACCTGTCGTGCCGTAGGTGCTCACACCCACACGGAGGGTGAATTATGAGCTGTCACGGCAATAAGGCATGAGCCCGTTGAAAACGCAAGCAAGGCAATGCCTATCCCGTTGGTACAGGAACCAACGAGATTACAGAGCCAGAGAGATTCTTGCAGCACTATACAATGCTACGGCAGGAGACTTTTAATCTGGTTTATCAGCAGATCATATGAATTTCAGTGAAGTAATTGAGTCTACCTCATCCTTTAAAAAAAAAAAAAAAAATCAGCCTTCATAACATAAGCAAGATGTTATGAGAAACGCCTCTGAGTTCCGGTGAGGATATTTGTTTTTTTCAGCCTGGATGTCTTTTTTTTTTTTTTTTTGGGTGTGTTTTTTAATCTTTTAATAACTCCGGAGTTATTTCTCTGTGAAAACTGCTGCCCTACTCACAAAAGGTAGAAATAATGCTCTTATGCAACACAGATGGACACTTTTTTAGTATTTAATTTTATTCTTTTTTTTTAATAAAGGGGATTTTGGGGTTGAGTGAACAAAGCAGGCAGGCCCAGGTGGGGAAATCTTGCCTAGTGTTTGGAGGGGAGATCTTGGCCAATACTGATCTTTCAGGCCAGGGAGTTTTCTGGCTTTTCTTCCAGGGTTGGTGCTGCTCTGGACAGGTTTATTGACCAGGTCTGGCCGTGGGTTGGCAATGCTCGCTGCCCCTCTGTCCCTGCTTAGGCAATGCTGTTGGATGGAGGTTGGAGCACCTCTTCCCAATGCTCCCCACATTTCTGGGTCTGGGTTTGAAGGCAATGAAAGCACCTCCTCAAGGTGTACAACTGTAAACCTGCTCTCTGCCCTGAGCTTTCTCAGCTCTCCTGATTTATCCTCTCCAGCACCTGACGTGAATGCAACCTCCTCGGCACCAATCACTCATCGTACCACAGATCCTCATGAATTTCTGCACGGCTTCCTTGCTGATATTTAAGTACAGTGCTTTACGCTGAACAGCTGGGACCCAGTGTGAAAGAAACAGGATTCAAAACATCCAACAGCTACGTTCAGAGCCATCCAACCCCACTTTCCAAGCAGCTCAGACCAAGCCAAAGACACAGGGCAGAATTAACCCACTTTCCCACTAACTTCAGCCCTTCCCACGTGTGTTTTTGTGTGTGTCTTGGTCTCACCACCTCTATCTCCATTACAAACCGGTCAGGAGGCTGCAGCAGCGACTGATGTATCTGAGCTTCTGGATACACCAGTCTGAGTCAAAATGCAACAATGGTGCTGCATCAGACTTCAACATGAGCTAGCAAACACCAGGATGGGCTCTCGCTGAGCGTGTCATCGGCAATGCTTGTCTGTGACCGCCAAGCTCAGAGCCACAGACCATTGGAAGGGTATCCTGGGAGAAGACTCCCATATTCTGGACAGTCACTGCTGGCAAGGGTCTAGGTGGACTGTCAGTCTGATCCCGTACATCTGCTTTCATGCTCATCATGTTCTTACACACCCATCTCCCCTAATTTCAGAGATGGCATTGGATCGACCCTTTCTCATCCCGCTCTTGTGCCCATCTTGTGCGCTATGGGCACGAACCAGAGAGTGTAAACATGTGTCATATTTATTTGTTCAAAACAACATAAAAATGACCACACTATGGTCATACCATCTAGCCTGGTATTATGGTTGACAGCAGTGACCTAAGGGAAAATATGACAAGATAAACATACAGTCACATTTTTCCTGAATGCTCTCCCAGTGAATTTGTCCAAATAACTTTCAAAACCCTGAAAGCAGCAGGACTCTGTCTGTGGCATATTTGGTGATGGAAAATATCCGTGGATACGCACAGTTTTGCTTTTCATCCCATGTGCTTTAAAGAGGCTGAGTCAAAGTCACTGCAGCTCTGAGAGCAGCACTCTCCCAGGGTAGGGGTGAAGGTCCCAGGGAAACACGACAGCAGCACACAACACAGGAAAACCTCGGATGTTAAAACTATGCCTTTTCCATGGTCAGATTTTAGTTATTTGGGGATGATGGGTTATAACTAGGATTTTGCTGTCAAATAAATAGGATTTTGCCTGTGTTGTGCTATCTGGAGTAACTCTGTTAAAGGCAGTCCTGCTGCACTAAAGCATGAGCAACGTAGGGTGAATCCAGCTGTTTGATGTGCTGGAAAAGAAACCCTTTGTGTCCTCAAAAATAGTCACGTCTGTGTTGTATGTCCTCATGGGTGGGTGTTAGATTTTGCTGCAGGGTGTGTTGGTTCTTTTAGCGTTTGGCTGCAAATATCCCAGAAGAGAGGCTGCAACGTGTCTGTGCCTTTTGAAGAAAGGTCTGAGCCTCTAAAGACAACCAAATCATTTCGGAATTTAAACCTTAAAAACTACTGGAAAAATTGCTTTAAATGACTGAAACTTTCAGGGCATTATCTGAACAGAAATGTCAAGGTTTTGTTCAGGTCCCATTGCAAGGGAACACTGCAAACCTGCGTAATGTTCTCAGCCAAACTGCTACTTGAACAGAGCTTGCCATAGCAAAATAGGTCCCCTCACACCACCTCACTGGATAATCCTGCAGAGGAACCATTTTTGCCTGCCATGTAGTAGAGAAGTGAAGGATTCAATGTACATTGAATGGGTCCAGTCTTGTTCAACATATTCATCAATGACCTGGATGAGGGGACAGAGTGTACCCTCAGAAAGTTTGCTGATGATACAAAACTGGGAGGAGCAGGCGATACAACAGAAGGCTGAACTGCCATTCAGCGAGATCTGGACAGACCAAAGAGTTGGGCAAAGAGAAACCTAATGAAATTCAATAAGGGCAAGTGTAGGGTCCTGCACCTAGGGAGGAATAACCCCAATCACCAGTACAGGTTAGGGGTTGACTCGTTGGGAAGCAGCACTGGGGACAAGGACCTGGAAGCCCTGGTGGACAACAACTCCATGAGCCAGCAATGTGCCCTCATGGCCAAGAAGGCCAATGGTATCCTGGGGCATATTAAGAAGAGTGTGGCCAGCAGGTCGAGGGAGGTTATCCTCCTCCTCTACTCTGCCCTGGTGGGGCCACATCTGGAGTTCTGTGTCCAGTGCTGGGATCCCCAGTCCAAGAAAGACAGGGAACTACTGGACAGAGTCCAGCCAAGGGCTACGAGGATGATGAGGGTACTGGAGCATCTCTCATATGAGGAAAGACTGAGAGAGCTGGAGCTATTTAGCCTGGAGAAGAGAAGACTGAGAGGGGATCTTATTAATGCTTATCAATATCAAAAGGGTGGGTGTCAAGACGAAGGGGCCAGACTCTTTTCAGTGGTGCCCAGTGACAGCACAAGGGTCAACGGGCACAAACTGGAACACAGGAAGTTCCATCTGAACATGAGAAAAAACTTCTTTACTTTGAGAGTGACCGAGCACTGGAAGAGGTTGCCCAGGGAGGTTGTGGAGTCTCCTTCTCTGGAGATACTCAAAACCAACCTGGACATGATCCTGTGCACCCTGCTTTAAGTGAACCTGCTTTAGCAGGGGGGTTGGACTAGATGATCTCCAGAGGTCTCTTCCAACCCCTACTGTTCTGTGATTCTGTTATTCTATGGTATAGGAAAAGTGTCACTGACAAGATCTTAGTAGGCCTGAAGTTTGGGCCAAGGCATAGTCATGGAAGCAAAACTGTCTTGGCAGTGACTTGGTCCCTGGAGACTCATCAGTCTCCCTGTGAGTGCTTCCCTCTTTCTGGAGTCAGCAAAACTAGCCTGTAAATACCAAGAAGAACCTGCTTCTCATCTTATTCCTGGTGTTGGGAGGTGTTTCTCTCCAGGTGATCAGGGATTGGCATTATCAGTTAGGCAGTATTTCTGTTTGGTACCCTCCATCAGTGTCACAGGGATTTTTGTTGCCATTCAACTCATTCAAGTGCTGTTTTTCCCATGTGGGGTCTTCTTTCATAGGTTTACTCAGCCAACAGCTCAGAGAGACCTTTCTGTTCGTAAGAGTCCTACCTTTCCTCTGTAATGAAAACTCCTTACATTTTTATTTTCCTCATTTCTGCTAAGGCAGGCAAGCATTCACAACTCAGCTCCAGCCTCAGCACCTGGCTTTGCTTGGTTCCCTGAGTAATGTCATCAAAGTAGAAGATGGGATCCACAGAGGACTTTCTCCTGGTTGGGAATAAAACCTGCAGGCTTGGGAAGGAGCAGAGCTCCAGAATGTGATAAGGCTTAGAGGTCTCTCTGACCTGGAGACAGGGCTGCAAGCCCTTGTGTGGGTGTCTACCCTGAGTTTTAATGCCCACTCCTCTCCTTGGAGCTGACTGCCTAGATCTAAGAGCTAGTTTGAAACCCTCATGGCTCACTTGGTTGGATATACCAGGTGCTTAAAGTTGTCCGTGCCTTCTTGTCCACAGTTGAGGTGTCTCAGGGACTCTCATCTGTCTTCCATCCAGGGGGAATGGCTCTCCCTGTGTGTATCAGCCAATCCCGTTTGGATGTCCAGGGCAACCCTTGCAGTTCACAGCTGTATTTAGACAAATGAATCCCACCCCAGACATGCCCTTCAGGTGAAGATGAATCTCTCTGTAGACACCATTGGCTCTGTTGGTTAGATCTCGGCTGATGGGAACTTAGACACCCATCCACATCTAAAAACCTCCGTGTAGGAGTCTTCCTGTGCAAACCAAATGTAATTAAAACCCATTTCTGCCCCCTATTCCTTTACAGCCAGCAACCTGGAAAGGTAAAACTAACGACAGCAGGACTCAGCTAATCAGACATGAGCATAGAAGAGGAAGCCTTCAAAGAGTCTGACCCATTAACCCTAATCTCATAATTACCTCGCTATTGATCAGGAAGTGTGCACTAATTGGCAGAGCATTCAAACAGAAGCTCGCGCCGAACGCATGAATCATGGGCCTAATCATCAACTCCTTCTTCCAGAACTCATTAAGGATAGAACTACAGCAGGTAATATTATCATCTCCCTCTCTTTTGGATGGAAACAGCACACAACTACATGAGAAAATCAGTCTTGTCGTTTGTCTTGCACCATGTCGTCCTTGTCAGCTGCTTAGTGGCAACACGGTCCCAAAAGAATTTGTATCACACAATGTTCTAAATGTCAGTTGAGAAGAGTCCAGCCTGGCTCTTGGGATGACACTAACTGAAAAGAGAACACTAATTCTCATTTATGTTGTCTCCTTTCATATGCAAAATAACCTATAGCCCTTGGACAGCCTAAGGCAGCTATGTGGAAATAAGACCATCAGGCTGCAGCATCCACATTGGATGCAGGTCTCACTTGCCTTCTCCAGTCTTTCTCCTACTTTGCAGGACTGGAAGTCCTAATGACCCAGCATGGTTGATCCTTGAAGAGGTGTCCCACTTGAACTGAATTGCTCTAGGTGGAAGGTTTACTCCTCCTCAGGAGGAATGTGGGCTTCACCCAGCAATGCGCCCACCTAGGGGGGCTCCTATGGAGGTCTCAGGGAAGGGATGCTGAATGGATTACAAGGTCAGGATCTGCTCTGTTACCAATGCTGTTCTCACCAAGATGAAGGGAGCTATTGGAAAGGGAAAGCCTCCTTCCTGAGCTCTGCTGGGCCCAATGGATTGGCAGGCCCATGGGAGGAGCATCCTGCTATTGCTGTACAGTCACACCAGGGTTTTATCTCTCAGGGGTTCACAGAAGACTTCTTGTAGCATGCAAAAGGTGCGCAAGGTCCAGGTAAAGGCATCATCCTTCCACGTGTTGGTTATCTCCAGGGGAGGAGCTGTCTCTGCCTGCCACCTTGAACTTTAGTCCCGGGAGATTTCACAAAGCATGGGGAGCTGGACCAACTCCAGAGCACCAATGGGAGACAATGCAGAGGAGAAAAGAGCTTTAGGCTTTGCAACCTTTCACTTTTCAGCTCAGGTTGATGGTGCATTCACCACCATCTGTAGGGTCTTGTGCAGTGCTCAAGGGGAAGAGCCAGACACAGTCATTTCATTTCACATCACCATTCCCATGGAAGATTAAGCATTTCTAGTCAATGAGTCTGATGAGTCCTGTGATCATGGGATCAAGAAAGACCTACCGTAAGCAGGGGCTGCCTTTCCTCTTTCCCTTTCTATTTCTCCTGGGGATGTCACACTGACCATTTTACCACAAGGCACAGCATTTTGCAATAACTAGGCAATGCCAGCTCCCCCAGTGCTCTCCACAGTGCTCAGTGTGCAGAACTGGTGTGGGACAATGACCAGCACCTGGAAGCCCTGGGCCTCACTAAGCAGGTGAATACACATGCAGAAATGCTGCACTGGTGAATTTTGCAACACCTCTGCATCTACTGGAAAGGACCCTGTGGTGCTCCTTGCCATAATAAGGTAGCTTTTTTCTCTTTTATTGGTTAATTTTGCAGCCAGAGGAAACAGCAGTGTGAGATTGGAGCACTTCGTGGCTAAGAGCATCCCTAAATCAGTGCTCCAGTAGTCCTTGAGCCTGCGCAATGAGCTGTCACATGCATCCCAGACTGAACCCTTGCTCCATGACCATGACTCAGGACTTGAATATATTTACCTTATCATTTATCAAATGTAGTTTTACTTCCGGTTTTATTTCTTTAAATTTCCAGTGTGGAAGGAAAAGAAAGTAAAAAGATTTTATTTTTTTTTTTTTTAAAGGGAAAAACCCCCAACAGTATTTTGCTGTTAACATTTGAAAGGTGAGAATAAAAATTTCCAGTATTCCAGCAGCTGCCTAAGTCCAGGTCAGCTCCCACACCAAGAGATTAATTTTCTAAGAACAGTGTTATTCTGCCTTGTCTCTTTGAGAACTTCTTGAAATTAAATCTCGGATTTTTTGTACCAGGCTGAGAAATTATCTGCTTGCTTTAAAACTCCATTTTCAACTATTGCAAGCAACTTATGACTGGAAATGTCAGAGGCAGTACAAAGTCCTGTCTCTAATTAGCAGCTCACCCTGCAGCAAGGATCGAATTCCACACTGCATGTGGTCTATATCTCTCTTTTGCCCTGACCTTGGGATCTTGCTACTTCATGTGCCTGGAAAGCAGAATTTAAACTGATAATAATGATATTCTTCCCTTACAATCTGTCTATCATCCAAGGATCTTAACTTTAGAAATCCTGGGAGGTTCTGGCCAATTTAAACATCACACCTCTCCCTGCATTGTTTTTAGTCACTATTGTTTCAAGCATCACCGTATTAGCACGCTCTAAACATCAGTAAGTGGTGAGAAAAATGGAAACTCTCTGTGTTGCATGACTTTGTAACCACGCATGTGACTCGTCTTTATTCCCCGTGATTTCATGTGAAAAGGCAGTTCTGCCTCTACTCATTGTTGAAGCCAGGGTGAAAGACACATGCAAACTGAGTCAAAGTCATGTCCTTCAGGTTCTTTTGTTACTTCTGCAGTTCTTTCACACATCAGCTCAGAACAGACAAGCTGAAAAAAGAAAATGAAAATGAAATAAAGAAAAGAAACTTGCTAAAGCATTACCGACAGCAAAGGGTAAAGGACAGGTGTAAGAGATGAACCTGTGGTGGATGAGGATGGATTGAACGTGTCCCTTTTCTCCCACGGGGGAAATTTTAGCTGTTTTAACTCATTGCTTGGAAATGCTTATCTCCATAAGTCTGAAAATAGCCGTGTCTCTGGCAAGGTGGTCAGAAGTTGCAGTCTGACTAACTCAATTGTGTTCAAGAGAAGCGACTTCCATGTGGAGAAATGCCCTCTGGAAACCACCCGTGGGTGGAGTCGACCTGACAGGCACTCTTAGCTCAGGCCTGGAGACCTCATCCACTGAGCTTGATTGCCATGACTATTCATGAAGAAAGAGTCAATTGTCCAGCAAGTTAGAACCTATTAATGCACATATGGTTAAAAATCTCCATTATCATCTGTTTAAAATATGGCAGAGTGGTCCAAGATTCCCCCCCCCCCCCCCGATTTTGGAGCATTTTCTACCAGAGGCATGGATCCCTTTTGCTTGTGTCGGTTGTTGTTGTAAGCCAAATACAGACTTGTTATCACAGGCCCCTCCAGAGCACAGCATGGAGACTGAGACCACAAATTGAAGCTGCAAGGAGGAAAATAAGCATTTTTGCATTCCCTGGCACTCAAGACTTCTCTAGTCATCTTACAGACAGTGAGGAATTAATCCTCTCTGCAGCGTGCTCAGTGTTATTCTCTCTGTTTTGCATATGGCTAATGCGAGCCATGGAGATGTGTCCTGGCCAAGGTCTTGGAGGAGTCATGGTCACCGATTCATGAACAGAGCTCAGATATGTCCTCTCCAAATCCTGCTGAATGAGCACTATAAAAAGTTTCTTGTCCCATCACCTCAGGTAGGTTCCTTTGTGCTAAAGCACTGGTAGTAAAAAGGATATAATAATTAGAATCATAGAATTACAGAATCACAGAATGATTTGGGTTGGAATGGACCTCAAAGACCATCTAGTTCCAATCCCCCTGTCATGGGCAGGGATACCTGCTACTAGCCCAGGTTGCCCAAAGCCCCATCCAACCTGGCCTTAAACACTTCCAGAGATGGGAAGTGTGAATTAGAATAATTAACTCCAACATAAGCAAGACATGATGCAGTTTTCAAAGATCTCCAAGAACTCCTTATTGCTATTTTGCATCTAGGTAAATTGAAGCACTGGAAAGTCAAATCATTCAACCCCAGACCTGTCCTTTTCAGTCACAGGTATGTCCAGGGTTAGAGAGACTCGGTAAGGTTACTGTGAACTCCTGAAATCCAGCTCTCTACATGCCAAGGTGCAGGACTGCCAAAGAGAGATGTAGTGTTTGGCAACACTGAGACACCAAAAGTGGGTGAGAACACGTGTTAATCTTATCACATGCCTACAAGCTGTCCCAGGAAGGCTGATTGCAACACATCATCCCTGGAGCATTCAGCAGGTGATCAAGGTCACATTTTGCATGTCAAATTTCCCAGCTGGAGACCTGGGCGATGCCCACTAGAAATTTGGGTGTGTTTGCACAAATGTACCCTTCTCCTGCCGTTCAGCATGCCAGGAGGAGCAACACAAGCACTAGCTAGAAGAGATGCTGCTAAGAATTTGGTGAAAATCGTAGTTTTTCAGGAGGTTATCTGTGGTTGAGTGAAGGCTGTATTACTCGTGCCCTTTGTAGATGTGGTCAATGAGACTGCTCTTCAGTAGAGGGACAAGGTCAGTGTTTCAACTGGAGTTTCATTCCTGCAGAAACCACACTGAGGTTTTTTTGTTTGTTTTTCTTGGGAAAAGCCTACAGGTTACTATACAGAAGACTCCTAATTTACCCAACCATCTGCAGCAGAAGGCTGGTGATGAATCAACACCAGCTGGAACTTAGCAGAAGCATATGCTAGGCTATGTTCTGAACCTTCGTTAATGGGAACCTCCCAATTGTTTCTAATATCTACTGTTTTCCTGCTGAATCAGGCTGATGAAATCCTCACCAGAAGGGCTTGCAAGAGGTCCTGAGGTTGTATTTAACTCCCAGACCACAAGCACTCCTAGATGACTGTTGATGGCACTCAACAAACTGTTTTTTATGAGCTCAATCTCCAATTTTCAGTTTGTCCTCCAAAATCTCCCCTGCTTTTGGCTTACAAGTTCTTCAAAAGCTGCTTCCTTCTATTTTCCAGGTCCCAGAGGATCTGACAGCATATCAGACCTTGGGGAAGGCAAAGTGTTTGGAGTGGGAACATGCTGAGATCGGTTCCCAAATTCCTCAATCAAGAAGTTACGTGAAGTCCAGGCCACCTGTAGGATTCCCTGCCCTGTTCAAGGATCACAGGAGAGGTAGTTAAAGTTAAATGTGCACATTTTGTCAAAATTGTGACTTGGAGCCATCCCACAGCCCCTCTCATTACCTCAGACTGATCCCAGTTCCCAATAATGGTTTCACTAACCAGAAGAATTAAATGCAAACAAATGTATGTTAGCTTCTCAGCCACTGGCAAACACAGCGGCAAAAAACATTGCTGAGCTGGGATCAGTCACTTATGCATCTAAAAGGCTTTGTAGTCCCTAAATAAGGGCAAGTTCTACTAAAAGATGATTAACAGGTTTTCTGGAGCCCCAGACACCTTTGCTCACACCAGAGACCATACAGAAGACACCCAAGTCCTCCCCATTTAGCTTTACAGATGATGTGAAACACTTAAACTTTGCAGCTCATCTTCCTCCTTGCCTAGAGTGGAGACTGCTGAGGACCGGAAGATGCTGAAGCTTCTGCATGGCCTTTGGTTTGCTACAGAAGAAGCAAAGTTGAACAGACTCAATTTCAGGTCTTCATCTTATAAAATTAAAAACCAGGTTCTTGGGCAGGTAGAGAGGTGTATTTCAAACCATTGCTACCACCTGAGAGTGCAGGGGAGGAACTTACCCCACAAAATGCCTTAGAATGACACCAGCTCCTAAATGGCTGAAGAGATGAGTTTTGTGGCTGGTTGTCAAGGCTTTTCTCATATGGATGAAATCCTCAGACACATTAGAGATGACTTGCTGTCCTGCTCCATAAATTAGATTTTTTCTAGGCCTGGCGGAGCTGTTGAACCCCCTATGTTCTTCTACATGGGAAGAACACGGAGAACCAAGTTCTGCACTTAATACAGTGACTGTATTTCAGCTGATTTGCTTCAAGTTGATTGAGATTAGAACGTGACGTAGAGACAGATACATTGCTTCAGCCACGCCTATCCTATCATATGTTCATCGAACATTTCTTCACTGCTTAATGTGAGGGATGTTTTATATCTGATCACAGGTGAATCAATGACCCATAGTGATAACCACTCTATCTCTGTTTCCCTCTGACCTTCACTGAATGGTCTACTCAACTTTCACTTTGTAACTTTATGCTGACAGTGGAGAACATCCTATAGGCAGAAGCAGATCAGAAAGAACAGCACTGTAGCTCCCAGTTATTATCCTTTGCCTGGCTTTTGCTCATTGCCAGAGAACAGTCCTTAAGTATTTGCTTTTTCTTGCCCTTTGTATGATTTTTTACGGGAAATAGCACCAGGTTTTTGTCTCCAGACACTAGCATGTTTTTTAATTTGTACTCAGCCCATAGGAACAGCAAAGCAATAGATGTAGCTACTAATTATCCCCATCCTGTGAGCCCGAGAGTATCCTCTAAACCCACTCCTGGAGGGATGACAAGGGAGCCAAGACTTAACGTGGCAGTAGATGGCGCTGAAGACCTTGGAGCCTATCAAGGAGCCTTGGTCAACCCACACCCACCTTGTAAGGCTTCCCAAAAAGCCTTCTCCTGCTCTGTTCCCCTCCTACAGTGAAACCACTACAGAGGAATACAGCGAGACCTTGTCACTGAAACCTGGGCCACTTTGAGTTCAGTGCAGAGCAGGAGCTGACTTATGCAAAGTTCAGAGATACTCTTATCAGAAGTGGGATCACACAGAGTGGGTGATGGTTAGAGGGTCTAACTGACGGTTAGAGGGTCTAACTGGAAGTATGAAAATGGCAGCAAGCCAT
Organism: Balearica regulorum gibbericeps; assembly: GCF_011004875.1. Taxonomy (NCBI): domain Eukaryota; kingdom Metazoa; phylum Chordata; class Aves; order Gruiformes; family Gruidae; genus Balearica; species Balearica regulorum. The sequence goes on along the minus strand of NC_046184.1, from coordinate 4,374,874 downwards.
GGACCACAGAAGAGCCCTGTTTCTGGACAGCAGCCATGTATAATGTCTTCTCAATAGGCTTCACTACCAGTCTATCTATCTGGAGGGTTCAGCATGGTCACAAAGCAGCTGATGACCTTCTTTCTCTGATCTCAGTAATCCCTCGAGATGCAATTACATTTATAGCTTCAGAGGTGTGTCTTCAATTATAGAAGTGCTGCAAGTCAGCTCCAACCAACTGTCTGCCACTGTTACCATGAGACTGCTGGGAACTTGTGACAGCCTGTGCCTTGGGATTTCAGGTCAGGAGCCATCATACCTCCTCTTATCTGATAGAACATGCCGTATCTTAAGTGGAACTTGACACATCTGACTGAAAAAACTACCTTGACCTCCCAGGCTTCCCTGCCTGTTCTTCTGATGGTTTCAGGGAAAAAAGCAGAGTAAGGTACTCCTTTGGCCTGCTATGTAATAGGTCAGGTACACTTGGTATCGCTGGAGAAGTGCCATACGCTGTGGTGGCTTGGCTCTGGGACCACAAAGGTTTCTTAGCTGGAAAATGTAAATTTATATATATTCCACTGGTGGATATGTATGCTTGGGGAAGAAAAGCACATTTACAGGCACCCACAGCAATGAGCAGTGGAAGGATGACTTTAGGTGGAGCATGCCCAGAGAGGTTGTGGATGTCCCATCCCTGGAATTGTTTAAGGCCAGGTTGGACGGGGCTTTGGGCAGCCTAGTGGAGGGTGTCCCTACCCATGGCAGGGGGTTGGAACTAGATGAGATTTAAGGTCCCTTCCAACCCCAACCATTCTATGATTCTATGTGTCATACTGAACTATTTCCTGGTGTGACTAAGATGAGTTGTGCTTTCTATTCATCTTAACAGCACAGAGAGCAGAACAGATCTCCAGAGCTGCCTGACACCAGCTCCCTATCCAGTCAATGGAGTCAACAGCACATGGGCATTTATGTCACCTATGTCTAAACTGGGCATCACACCCACTGCTTTCACCGGGAGTCGAGCATCACCCACCTTTCTCTTGATGTTAAACTGCAGTGTGGGCACTGAAGCATATTGCAGGTGTTGCAGTGGCATATCTCAGTAAATTCTTGTGTCTTCTTGGCAAATTGCTGTCATAAAGACTATAAAAATAGATTGTCACTGATAAGGATAGAACATGTCCTTCATTACCTGTGGGTACAGAGGCAGCCAGACTTGGGCCAGAACAAGAGTTGCCTTTAACACTTCTCTGAGTTACCAGTTCAAATTCTCACCAGGGCAATGGAGAATCGCCCCAAGGATCACTTCTGGATGAAATCCCAGCTCCACAAAGTACTCAGATTAGCTGAGAAATCCCCTCCCTTTTACATCTTTGAAGACATTGGAAAAAACCTTCCCCTGGGGCCTGTTCCCTGACCTCTTGCAGCCCATCGTTATTCATCACATCGCAGGTCACCATGACCATTTTAGGCAGGAAATTAAGCTTCTCACTAAACACCCTTATCTAATCGACATGGTCAACATTTCGAACTCACTTGCCCTACAGACATTTCCCCAAATATCCATAAAGCTGGGACAGATCAAAGGGTAGTTATCACGCGTTGTGTGTGCTTACTATTACGGAAAGCTTTTCTCCCAGGTGCCACACCTCCGCATCTTACCTGCGGCCTAATTCAGTGTATCAGCGGATGAAGCGCTTTAGTGGTCATGGGATCAACCTGGAACTTTTCCTCTTTAGTCATATAAGGACATTTCATTCTTCTCTTGGTAGTTACATCAGGATGATCAGGACATTGATGCATGCATGGGATTCATATCGATTCTGTCAAATACAATGGGCACATGATTTTTAATTAAATGGTTCTGCTGACGTTTGCTCTGGCTGAGATAAGCAGTGCTGTGTGCTAACTTAATACATCCACATTCCCATATAAGAACATACTGGTGTTAGGCACACCTATATACTGGCATGTTTGTAACTAGACAGATGGAGAAAAGATGTATATGTGTGTATGCAAAGATTAAAATGGCATCATGTGCCACGTATTCACTTCTGCAAACATCAGATTTATTCATTATTGATGCCAAGGCATCCAGATTATCATTTCCAGCACTGTGTATTCGTATGTAGGTGAATGTGGGTGGATAGATATCCATATATGCTAAATACATATGCACAGACACACATATATATGTAAAAATGTGTGAGTGCATGAATATAAATGGATAGACAAATGTGTGGTGCAGAAGAGTGCTTAGGTGGAAGTTCAGATACCCCTGTGCATCTAGATATCAAATTGCTAGAAATCCTTGCATATTTTTAACAAATCTTGCAGGCAGGATCTCTTTCCTCCCTTGCCTTAGCGCACAGAAGTGTGCCCAGGTTCGCTGCAAACGAAGGTATCTGGCAGGCTGCGTTAATGTGAGTGTGCGCCCGTGTGAAAAAGAGAAACAAATATTTGGATGCTGAGTGGCGATGAATAAATACTTGCCAGTGTTTATTCCACACCCCAGGGTGGGGCTGGCACTCAGACTGATCAAGTGAGCTTTTTTTTGTGTTTGTTTTGTCAGTCTCCAGGGTTTTTCCCATCCTTTCCCAGCCCTCCGGTGGGGTTTGGCTTGAGAGGTTGGTCCTGTCGGATAAAGCTACTCCCCGTAACGAGAAAAGCTGCAGAGGTGGGCTGGGGACCGGCTGATCAGGGAGGTTTAATGAGCAGTGTGGGGAAAAGGGGAAGCATCTCTCTAAATACAGAATGAGTCAAACTCACCTCTGGGGAAGGGACAAGAAAACCTGAAGCAGAGAAGAGGCGTTGACGAGGTGCCGTATGTGCTCTCAGTCACATCCTCTGCTGTTTACTCAAGCTGGAGGGATGTGAGCAGAAGTAAAACCTGATTTAGGTCACATATGCCTTTCTCTTTGCTCAGTGCCGGAGTCAAAACATCCCTTGGGCAAGAGAAGGAGGAGACAAGGAGCTCGTGCATTGTCTAGGAGATCAGACAGGACTGGATGTACAGTTGTGGACTAGGACCCAGGCCATTTCTCCCAGCTTCAGTGCTCCAAGTAGAAGGCGGGTTTTGCATCTCTCTAAACACTCTCTGTTTTTTTGTGGACCTCATAACAGGCTACTTTGGCTTATCTGAGACTTTATTTTCATAATCACACAGCTTTGCATAACTAATGAACACTGTTCCCAGCATGTTCTGTAAAGCAAGCGCTAGCTGGCAAGGTATTTGCTCCATTTATGCACCCAAACAACGGGCATGGTTTGGTTCCTCGTATGCTCTACTCCCACCCACACTGCCTTCTCAGTGCACAGCCTCTGGGCTCTGCATAAAACCTTCTGGATTGTCAATTCAGTCTGGCAAGGCACTATCTACAGCTCCATATCCATGAAAGGCCCAATGCAATATGGGTTGCATCTTGACCATCCTTTAGGCACTGAGACCCACCTGCTGAGCAAAGCCAGAAGGAGCTGTGCCAGGAGCCCTGTTGCAGGTAACCCAAAGCATCTGACCCTCATCTCACACAATTTAGACGTGGCTCACTAGTAGGGCCAGATCCAGGTCCAGCAACGCCTGTCCTCAACCATCCAGAGCCAAGAGAGCAGTTCTGCCAAAGCAGCAATTGAATTAACTGGAAGAAACCTTCTCACCAGGAGATCACATGTAGAGATGGATCATAAGATCAGCGTTGCTGGTTGCCTCTGTTGAGTCAACAGCAGAGAAGAAAAAGGAGACTTCAAGCCCTGTGACCATTAAATGTGAGAGCTATCCAACATCTGCCTGGCGGTAAATTAAACATGCGTTTTGCCTAAGCCGTGCAGCTCGCACTGATTACTGGAAATGGCTATCAGCAGCACGCAGTGACATCCTCCCCCTCGCTTCCCCTCTGCTTGCAGCCGCGGCTCTGCTCATTTTGAGCAGCTGTGGTGCTTCTCTCCTCCGAGCCAGTGCCAGGCAAAGATGCAAATCTCAGTCACTTCTTCCACTCACCACATGTGAGAGGACTGCATTTACTGGCGGAAGCAAACTACCCACAGCTTTAAATACCACTGTGCTCAAAGCCTCCGTCTGCCTTCAGAGTTTCTCCTTCAAGGGAGGAGCCAACCCCACATGCTTTCCACAGGCTTTATTAGAAACAGATGGACAAAATGCACCTGAAGTCAAATTGTCTTATTGCTTAGGCTGGCTGCTGCTAATTTTTTCCAATCCGGTGGAGAGTTAGGTAATGCAACAATTAAACCCTGGTCACCAGCTGCAAAAGAAGCTGCACACTTTTCTGCTGGATAAGGCACAGGCTGTAAATTAACACACTGGCACTAATGAAGGCAATGTCGAGAAGTTAAAGGCAGGGTAAATATCCAGTTTGGACACCAGTTACAGCTTCTCCTGTGTTTTGTGAGTCCACTGGGCCATCATCTGCTCCATTAGATGACATGACTTCTGCTGCAATCCCCCATCCCCAGTAAATCCTAAACTGGAAGGTAGTGACCAGAGTGAGGTGAGAGCACAAGGTTCACGAGCCCTGTGGGAACGCTGTTTGCTCAGGATTGCTTAATGCCAGGTTTCAGGATTGCACAAAATCCGTAACTAGGACCTTGGGGTGGAAGAGGGATGTTGGCTCTGGAAGGCAGAGAAGTTGTGTTTCGATCTCGGCTATCTTTTGGGAGATGCCCTGGGGATGGACTTCACATCTAAACCTGGGTTTTGAAGTCTTCCCCATACAGGTTCATTGGTCACTCAAACTGCTGGAGATCCAGACAGGTATGTGACTCTTGCTAGAGGCTACAACAGGAATTTATCCCTCCAGGGATCAGCAAAGTGTGCCTGGGGATCCCAGAGGATGAGAAAAGAGACAATTTACTTCTTCCTTTCCCAGACAAAGAAACCAAATAAAGGCTTTGGGCTCCAGCAGAGCTATACTGAATCCACTGTGCAGCCTGGCTCCCTCCCTGACCTCCTGGCTCCAGAGATGCTTGGATGAGCATATGCCACTCCCAGACATAATAATAGTAATAGTAACAATGACAAGAATAGTAACAGTAAAAATAATAATAATGCAGCTTTTCCATCCATCAAGGGACAGACCTGTCTTGGGGTGATTTATACACACACAGGCTCAGAGACCAGCACAATAGGCAACTTTCAGGTCCAGCGACCCCAGCCATGCCTTTTAGCTGGGGGCTGCTCTTCAAGCGCAGAGGTTGCCACAGAGGCAGGGGCAGTGCAGAGATTTGCCAGCTTTGCTCCACAGGGTGATGCCCTCCAACGAAGAAGTCCCCCATGGAGCTGTGCAAAATGCCAGCCAAGACACGATGCTGCTCGCCTGCCCTCCCAACTAACCAGAGTTGGGAGGTAAAACCGTTTTCTGCCTGCCCCCCAAACCCATTGAAACAGGTGGTTTCCCACAGCAAGTGGTGAGGACACAGCCGTTGGGATGAAGTTTTGATCTGAGTGTTGGGACTTTCCCGGGGCTGTACATGGCGTGGCCATGGTGTGCATCACACTCACATGGCCCCCTCTCTGCTCCTCACCCGACCTCTCCCAGTCTTATCCAGTTCATCCATCATGGAGGAACACTGGCCTCCTGACATCAGGCTGCTGCCCTCAGCTGTGTTCACAGACCCCATATGTATAATCCTCACAGACTCCATAGGTATAATCCACATAATCCTGCATTCCACAGCCTGCATCTGAAGTCAAGGTCTTGCTCAGTGTGCCTCAAATAAAGAGCTAATTTGGGCACTCTGATTTATTTTAGGAGAGTCCCTTTGGACAGGAGAACCCCTCAGCTGGTGCACGTACCCAAGCTGGGTGGTGGGTATAGAGTGGCTCATCCAGGAACCATCCCTGAGCCGTGCCATCCCCTGCACCCATCAGCCACAGGTCCTAGCTAGCCTAGATCAACACCACACCAGAGAACACACCAAAGCACCGTGAGCAGCCACAGCCCTGGCTCCAGCCCATGTCCTGACTGTTGGTTTGCCATTGGAGTAGCCCTGAAGAGAAGGACTTGGGGATGTTGGTAGACGAGAAGCTCAGCATGACCCAGCAATGTGCACTTGCAGCCCAGAAAGCCAATCGTGTCCTGGGCTGCATCAAAACCAGTATGACCAGCAGGTCAAGGGAGGGGATTCTGCCCCTCTACTCCGCTCTCATGACATACCCCTGCAGTACTGCATCCAGCCCTGGGGGCCCCAGTACAGGAGAGACATGGAGCTGTTGGAGTGAGTCCAGAGGAGGCCACGAAGATGATCAGAGGGCTGGAGCACCTCTGCTATGAGGACAGGCTGAGAGAATTCGGGTTGTTCAGCCTGGAGAAGAGAAGGCTCTGGGGAGATCTTAGAGCACCTTCCAGTACCTAAAAAGGCTACAGGAAAGATGGCGAGGGACTGTTTACAAGGGTATGGAGTGACAGGACAAGGGATGATGGCCTTAAGCTGAAGGAGGGGAGATTTAGATTAGATATTAGGAAGGAATTCTTCCCTGTGAGGGTGGTGAGGCACTGGAACAGGATGCCCAGAGAAGCTTTGGCTGCCCCTGGCTCCCTGGCAGTGTTCAAGGCCAGGTTGGATGGGGCTTTGGGCAACCTGGGCTAGTGGAGGGTGTCCCTGCCCATGGCAGGGGGGTTGGAACTAGATGAGATTTAAGGTCCCTTCCAACCCAAACCATTCTGTGATTCTGTGATTCTATGATTCTATGTTTCTATGATTCTCTAATTCTATGATTCTATCATTCTATGATTCTATGTTGCTGCAGAAAGCTTCAATTTTCAACAAACCAACATTTTCAGCTTGAAAAAACTCACCCAGAAGAATCCTGCCTGGCTTTGCCTGCACTCCTAGCCTTCTTTAAACACAGCTGATTTCTCCCAGCAGCCACAGCCCTTGCCATGCTCCCTGCCTGCTCAGATGGACTCCTACAGACAGCGCGGCTATAAATAATCCCAGCCAGCATAAGAAACAACCTCCTTGACAGTTTTATTTTCTGCAGGCATGACCAATCCACAGTGATTTAATTTGCTTTTTGTGCATATTTGCTTTGGTCCGTTGGTTAATTACTTGAAAGAAGGTGCTACTGGATTTCCACCCTGGAATATATCTGGTTTGCAATTGAATGCTTCAGTGTTGTGCTTTGTCTCATCTGCCACAAGCCCAGGCGATGATAACCCAGAGTGGCTTGGTTGCAGCTAATGGGATCTATCTAAAACATATCCGGTTCAACAGAGGAGACAAGGTCTGATTCTGCAATAGCTATTAGGCCCCTTTCCTTCAGTGGATTTATTCCTAAGCCCTTGCAGCAAATGTTTATTCATCCAGAGGTATCTTGACCTCCAGCGTTTGTGTACTGAAGCGTGCAATTTAATTGTGTTAGTGTGGATCTCCCACAAAGCCTGTCTTTGAATACCCTCCTACAAAATGACCCAGACTGCGTCCAGCAATGGGTCCCACAGCTGTTTATCTCAAATCAGCTCTTCAAAACAATAGAGGGATGTAACAGCTGCTTAAAATTTCATCTGACCTTTGCACAGAGTCAAATGCAGCCCCTTTTGAAGTAGATGATAGCTAATTTGCATGTACTCGTCAGCACTTGAAATACCCAATTCCTGCACAGTATTTATTGGTTATTGCTTGTATTTCTTTTTGCACTGACTTTGATTCATAACCTGCAAGAGTTGCACAGACGTGAGAAGTCCTGTAATCCCACAGCCAGTGGATAGGCTGCATGTTATGATTTTGTGGGGTCCTGCCTGCTCTTGGCAAACAACAGGCTTTGCAAAAACCCTGGCTGTGCCACCAAAGACGAACCATGAAGCCCAATCCTCCCTCCCAGACCAGCACAAAAAACCATCAGCACAACCAGAAAGGGAAATATTGCTCAATGCATTGCACCGCCATTTGGAAATACCAGAGGGTTTCAGATTCCCAGGTTACCTGTGTGGAGGGAAAAAAAAAAAATAAATCTTCCCAAAGAAACTGCAAAACTCACATTACAGGCTCAGACACATGATCGAGCTATGGCAGCCTGTCAGCCAAATCCCAGCTGCCCAACACGTGCGTGGCCTCACCCCGTGGCAGGCATGTGATTGCCAGGCTTAGCTTAACCCTCACAGCACCGCTGAGTCAGCCTCTCTGCAGGCAAATCGGCTTCACAGCCAAGGCAGAGTCTTCCCGGGCTGGCTGACATCCTTGCAGCCCTTAATCAGCACAAGTCCCGTCCTTCCCGGCCCTCAGAACAGCCGTGCAAGTGCACAGACAGCAGCAGCTTTGCTAGGAGCAGCTTCAGATGGAAGCAGCCAGCCGCAGACGTGATCAGATCAGCTTAGCAAACAGGACTGTAATTAATACTGAGTTAAAAACCACTGAGGACACAAAGGTGAGCTTTTTGTTTGAGCCGATGTCTTCCTACCTTTCTCCCTGTCTGGGGCATTGCTGGCCATCCAGCTCACGTAGCTTCCAAGAGCACTTCAAAGGATGAAATTGAGATGCCAGAGACACCACGCTGAGCCCATAGCTCCTCTCTGCTGGGTCTCCCAGGAGATGCCTGGAGGTGACCTGTTGTGTGGGTGAGGTGGGCATCCAGCCCCGCGTGAGATAAGGGTAATGAAACCCCCATTCTCTCATCAGTGGTGGTCCTTCCTCCAGCGTTACTGCAAGTTAAGCCAGTGCAGTGTTTTCCAACAAAGGAACGTTTTGTCAAAAAAAAAAAAAAAAAAAAAAAAAAAAAAGGTAACACTTTGTTTAAAATATCTTCAGCAAAACAGGGAAAATGATATGTCAGGTCATGGGGTCGAAAGGAGCTTTGGAAATTTTGAAAAATATCGGTTTCCATCCCATTTGGACAGGAAGATATTTTTATTTGCATTTAAAAGAGAAGATCTCTGGTGAACTGAAAGCCTTGGTTTTCAGCCAGCTTTAACCATGAATCTTGCAAACCCTTTATTACAACTCTTCTGACTTAATCCAGTCCCATCTCTCTCTAGGGTTTGCTGATTCTTGCAAGTGATTTATGTGAGGGATGCAGATGGACTTCTCTCACCTCTGCAACAGACCCAGTCATGGGCAAAACTTTGCCAGAAGAAGAGGATTGAAATTAGTCTCTGTACAATGACTATGCTCAGAAATACTCACTATAAGCCTGCACGCCAGTTTAGCAAGTCTGGAAAGGCATCCCAGTCATTATTACAAATTAATTATGGTGAATATTAGTGCTTTATTATTTTATTATGCCTTGCTTATACAGTACCCAGTCCCTGCTGGGTAATTTATAGCCAAATAAGTAAATAACTTCCCTGCCCCGAGTAGCTTCTAAAAAGTGGGCTCACCCACACCAATAGGGCCTGTAATGGTGCAAAAATGTCACTGAGAACGTGTTCAAATAGATCATATCTTCTTAGGAAAAACTTGGAGAAAATATTAAAAAGATAAATCAAAGTGGTGGCTGGAAAGGCATTGGGATTTTGTGGCAATGACTCCGACACTGTAGATGGGTACATCTCAAGTAGAAAGGGCGATATCCTCCTCCAAGAACCTGCCCTGAGGATGACTCCCATGGCTTTTCTCTCACCTTTCTCCAGTACGTTAAAGCCACCAGTGCAGACCCAAAAAACCCCTGACATCTAACCCTTGTACCCATACAGCAGAAACTGGGTATGGGGAGCTGCTGGTGGTGGTTGAGCAATTACCAAGTGGGTTAATGAGCAGGATGTCTGTAGTCTGTCAAAGGATAAAAGGTGGCTTTGGGGTATGGTACAAGGAGAACAGGCTTGGGAGATGCCTACACATTGCACAGAAAATACAGAGCAAGAAACGAACACATGGCACTGCAAATGCCTGATGAATGCTAAAGGATGGAGCAATTAGAAAGAGTAAGGTGGATGCATGGCAGGAGAGCACGTCTGCCACTTGTCACAGATGAATCAAGGCTGGGCAGAAGGAAAAGTGAGTCAGGGCTCCTGGTTGGTAGGGTGGTGTCACCCATCAGAGTGGGTGACATTAATACTGTCTGGAAGGTAAAAGAGCAGCCCTGGAACACCCAGAGTAAGTCACAGTCCTTGCAGCATCACTAGTGGGAGAGCCAGGAAGGAAATCAGCCATTAACGCTTGTACCATCTCCCTGAAATCTAGGTCGATGGTGTGATTTCCCTCTAGAGACACCCCTGAGGACAGCGTGCTTGCAGCATGGACTGGATGGGGCGACCAGGTACCTGTACGAGAGCTACAGCTTCCTTCCCTTCATTTCTCACTGGTGCATCGGTGCCCTGGAGTAATGAGTGGGTAGAGATGGACCAACAACCAGCGAAATGCATGGTGACATTTGCTTCTCCATGCTGCCATATGGTGGAACTCCTGCTCCCAAGGGAGGACATCAGTATTTTTAGGTACCCTCCACCTCCCCTAAACCAACACATCCCCCACTAGCCAGAAAGCCTTTTGCTCTCTCATCAGGAAAAGGCAGCTCTGCCCACAGGTTGGCATCCAGCTTTGGTGGAGGCATCCAACGCAGGCTAACGTAGGCTCTCCAGTCTGGTTTGGATGACATTTATCAAAATGCTGGGTTTTCTTTCTGCTGATGCTGAGTCAGTTGTTTTGGTGGATAAAGGCAGTGAAAGGCAAGACCCAGCTCTGGAAATACCTCTTCATAATGACCAAAATCACAGCTTAATTGTGGGGTTTGAGCTGCAGCTAGAAATATCTGAATTTGGGGCTGTGCTCATTCTTGAGCTGCCCTCCACCAAGGTAATTATTCGTTAGGTCTTAATTACTGTTTCTCTTCGTAACTCCAATTCAGCCATGTTTTTCAGTCACAACCTCTGCTGCCATCTGCTTTTCAAACTCCTGCACCAGGCCACTGGTTGGTACAAATTTTTGCCAACATTTATTTCAGTACAAAGAGCACCCAGATACCCCTTGCGGCAATAAAGACCAAATAATGTTTGCTGACTGTCTGACTAGGAGTGGATGCAATATAAGAGTCTGTACCATGTACTAGAGGGAGAAGCAATTCACAAAGCCTGAGTGATCCTGAACATTGTCTCATCACCATCCCTTCAGATCACATTAGCTCAGAGTCTTAGATCAGCAAGAAATCATCTTCTCACTTTGCCAACAAGTTGAGTGGACAGATGTATCAGTTGGGTTTTGTCTGGCTTGTCATGAAGCTGACCAGAGTCAGTAACCTTGTCATGCTCTTATCATGCTGCAAATTAGATTGCCCTTAGGATCGTGGGAGATGATAACATTCAAGAAGACCTCTCAAGGCATTTAGCCCATCGTCAGTTGAGTTGGAGCTGCTGGGTCCTCAAGGGATGGTGGTGGCTCATGAAGGAAGAAACTGCCAAGAGATCTGAGGCCTGGCAACAGTGAGCGCACCAGTGACCAATTTTTTTGTGTTCTGTTGCTCTGTGGACTGTCTCATGTTGACGCATGTTGGCTGGTGCATCAGACCACGAGGAAAGCACAGAGCAAACCTTGCAATGAAGGTTTCCCAGGGCACAGAGCCCAGTCTGGCCCCAGCAGCAGCAAGGACGGGTCCCCTCATGGCCTCCCCAGACCAGGCATAGGCAGGCATGGGTCACCACAGGTGCTGGGGGGGACCACAGGGCAGGACAGAGGATCAGCAGGAGGCAGCAGGACACTTTCAGGGGGAACATGAGACATGAAGGCAACTTTGTGAATTTAGGCACTGTCCATGAATTTCATGAGGATATCAACCATTTTGCTATCGACTCTTACCACTACTCTTCCGTCTACATGATGTAATTTCTTCTAGCATTGCTGACAATTAGATACAGTTTCAATTCACTTTTTCTAACGAGTTCCTTCCCAGAAGCCCTGTCAGCAGAAGCCATGTGACCAAACCTTTAGGGTCTTCCCTGAGTCCTGCCAGGAACAGGTCAGACCCAAAAAGGAAAGAGATTAGAAAGGAAAAGCACGTGGCTGGGGAAATGACAGAATCTGATTTCTCGAGTGACCTTTAGGAAAAAAAAAAAAAAAAAAAATCAACCCAACCCTCTGTGTATTTATCCAGGAAGTTGTAAGGGGATGTCACAAGGTGTATGTCACTGGTCAGCTATCGCTAAGCAGCAGCTGAAAGGCAGAAGTGCTGGCAAACGGCTCCAGCGGCTGCTCGCCATTGCTGTGAAGGGTGGGAAGCAGGGCTGGGAGGATGCTCTGAAGCAGTCAGGAGGGTAGCAGAGGGGATGCAGAGGCAGGTTTCTCCAGCAGGACCAACTCATGGGACTTGGGAGCATCTGAGCAGGTCCAGCTGCAGACTGGATGGTTGTTGCTGGTGGCACAGCTCTGCTATCCCCTTTCTTTCCTTCTAGATGAGCCCTCTTTTACTCGATCTTTTAAATTCCGAGAGAGGTTTTCAAAAAACACTCTTAAGTCTGTGTGGATTTTGGAAAGAGCAGGACTTCAGCATGATAGATCTTCCCACCTACTGCTAGCGGGACATTGCCTGGTGGGAAGCCAAAGCGTGCGTGGCCAGGCGTGGAAGAGGCTCTCAGTGACACGACGGGCAGGTGGGAAGATGAGGAGCCAGCAGCTGGAGGTCACTCCCTTGAAGACAGATGAGCTGAAGGATGGGACCAGTGTGGGATGCTTGCCCACTTGACTGGGGAGGCCGGCAGAGATGTGCGATGCCAGAGCCAGGGGACCCCTCAGTGGGCAGGGATGAGGTGGGAGGAGAAGGGCTTAGGCTCCACAGCAGGATGGGTTTTTACTGGGGGCATGGAAATTTCCAGGAGCGAGTTTGCACCCCCCAAACCCACACTGAGCCTGACCGCTCATGGGAAGGGGCTGTTTCACACCCAGGGAGGGGGCAGCTCGGGGAAAGGAGCCTGGCACTGCCCCATCACACCCCTCAGCCTCGGAGAGGAGGGAGGACGCAGATGGACACACGAGCAAGGGAAATGCAAGGGTCAAATATTCAGGTCCGCTCAGCCTTTGCTTGGTCCTGAGCTCGCTCTGGGGACAGGGAAGGGACCCTGGCACTGAGCAGCGTTTAGGCATGGAGCAGCAAGACTGTGATTTATACAGGTCTGTGCACAGCTGCAAAATAAATTTTCCATATTTCAGTAGAAATATATGCCTTCCCAGGACGTGTTTGTTGTAGAAAAAGTGCACAAATGCATTTAGATACCTTGAGCAGTGGCAAATAATTCCTATTAGAGCCACAAGCAGCAAGTTGTTTCCCCTTGCAAAGCAACACCCCAAAATATCCATTTCTTTTTATTTTTTTCTCACAAGTAGGGGGAAAAAAAAAAAAAGAAAAACCCCTCCAATCCCATGATGTGATGGCAGTCACTCCCCAGCCGCAGGCGGGTGAGCGGGGTGCTGGCTGTGCTTCATCCAACATGTTGCATTGTAAAGGTTTGCCCATGGTTTATTTAATCCCTTGCATGTATCAGACACATTCCTGAGCCATCAATCAGAGCTGAGTCAGCCAGCGTGACTGGTCTGTCCTTTTTTTATTTTTTTTAGCAATCACAAGTTCTCTAGCCTTGTTTGCCGGCAGTGAGCTGGGGTTTTATTTTTTTTTTTTTTTTTTTTAATGAAAATGGGACTTGACTAAGAGCAGGGAAATGTTCCTGCTGTCAAGTATAACCTTTAAAGCCGCCCTGCCTCGAGGAACGTCTCCTCTCTGCGATGCTACAAAACACATCACGTGGAAGGATGCTGCCTGGGATGGCGCTGGCCCATGAACCCCCTCCCTTGCATGGTTCTCCTGCACGGATGGCACGATACAAGCCCCATCATGCCCCCTGCACGTAGAAAGAGGAGAAAAGGCTTTTCAGAGCGCATGTTTTCTTGCAAAGCAGCCTTGAAAGCGTTGCCTGCAGCTACGCTCCAGGAGGCAAAGCCTCCCCCCCTGCCACGCTTCCCCCCGCAAGGACAAGGTTATCACGGCTTCAAAACAGCCCCTGCCCACCCGGGGAAGGCAGAGGAGCAAAGCTGCTGTTGTGGCTACACGTAATCTCAGCCCTCCATGGCTGGCAGCCTTACTGAAGCCCCTGCATCCTTGTAGGACACTCTGCAAGGCTGTACTCCCTGCCCTAAAATAAGGCAGGAGCATTTCGTCTCTGCTTGGGTCAAGGAGACGGCCAGGTTGCTGGAAATTAAAAATAAATAAATAAATAAATATTGTGGTTTCTGGCTTTTCCAGAGAGCACGGGTCATCCCTGCCCCCAGGACACTAGCAGGGATGAGCAACGAGCATCGCCCTAAAGCCTTGCATGTCTGCATCCACGCCTGGAAAAAACTTATTGCAGATGCCTTGATCAAGCTTAAAATCAGAGACCACTCCCCAGCGAGGGGTCCTGTCGCACAGAGCAATCAGAAGGGAGAAGCCAGACGGCCCCGGTGCATCCCAGCAGCATCGCAGCAAGCCCCAGCCCAAAGCAAGGCTGAACCTGCTCTGAAACTCCAGGGAAGATCAGAGCAAGGGTTGCCCATCAGCCAGCAGTAGCTAACCACAGAGCTGAGCTAGACCACACACACACAGTGGTCCAACTTTTTTTCTCCCTTTCGCTTCTAACAAGCTTTCAGAAGCACAACTGCTTGAGGGGGACGAGCCTCCAACCACGTGGGGAGCATCCACCCAAGATGTGTTCTGGAGCGTTGTGTCTGAATTACACCTTTCCCTGCCTCTTCTCCCCCACTTCTTCTTTGGAGTCAGGAAAAGAAGGAAAGGAAGGAAAAAAAAAAAAAAAAAAAAGATGACTTTGCAGCGAGTTTTACAACTTTGCTTGCATGTGGCATCTGCTGTTTTCCTGCCTTCAGGGCCAAGACAGCCGTAATCTCAGAGGACAGCCCTTTGGCTTCTTTTAGCACCAAATCATTTAAAGCACGTATTTGGTTTCAAGAACTGTACCAGGTTTGAAGAAAGGGCTAGTCCTGCCTAACTTGCAGCCTAGATGAAGATCTAGGCAGGACATACTCCTTTATACACAACAGTGATGCAGTGGGTAGAGCTTGGGGGGTATTTCCTTGCCCTAAGTAGGTGTCAACACTTGGTTGGGGGAATCACACCTTCAACTCCACTAATGAACTCTGTAACATGGTCAGAAAAAAAAAAAAAGATCAAACCATGGGATCCAAATGGTTTCCCTTGGAGACGATCCCCAGAAAACCCACTCTGGGGTCGGGAGGGATTTATAAGGAACGTATGTACGAGGCACTGCATGGCACGTGGTCACCCTTGGGGCCACCAAGCCGCACGAGAGATGGGTCTGAGAGCAGAATTCCTAATGCAAGGAAGAATCAGGTCACATTTATATTTCAACAAGATATTTTATTGGTCCAGCAACTGCAAAATATACAAATTTCTGAAAGGCATACCCTGTTTTTAAGCTGGCACAGCTTTATATCAGGCAATTATTCCAGACATATATACAGAACAGGTAACATACCAGAAATCCGAAAAAAAAAATCCCAAGTAACTACCCTTCTCTCCAAGCTTTGCAGTATACATTAAATAAATAAAGAGCGCTTTGCTATCAAAAAAATAATAAAAAAATAAATTCAAGTATCACAAAGGAAAACAAATCCAGGAAAAAAAAATAAGGGCGGGGGGGGGGGAATCATTGGTGTGGTTTGACAAGTCTCCTCTCCCCACCTGCCTTGGCTGCAGCATCGCTGCCCTGTCCTTGGCTCCGTTAACCAAAACCAATAGGCAGCAAATCTTTGGGGCAGCGTGATGGCACGGGGCTGACACCATCCCACCTACCGCAAACCCCCCCCCCCCAGCATGGGAGGACCTCTCTGCTGCTCAGAGACCGATTTTCTCCTTGCTGGAAAAAATGCCAGGTTTATGTTTGATCTTTTTGTAGGACACATTCAGACTTCTATTATTTCCAAAGGAAGAAAGTTTAGGGTAATTTTTTTTTGCCTTTTTTTTTATATATATATATCTTTTATATATATATATGTATATACACACACACAAATACACATCAAAACATCTGCAGAATTACATGTGTACAGGATTGATCATGAGGCAGCCAGACGTCACGTTTGCATTTGCCGGCTTATCTTTTCGTAGCAGGAGGAGAAAGATAAAACTCCCCAGGAAGGAGGCTGAAAAGACAAGTGACTCGCCTTCCCAAAACATTAGTTTTTCTCAAAGTCAGAGAGAAACCGAAAGGGCAGATGTCAACCGCGCACACAGGGAGATGTCTGCTTTTAATGCAGTTATTAAAAAATGAAATGAGGGGGAGGGGGGGGAAGTTCTTTGTTTCATCTGTACAGGAATATAATACACGTATGCACAAGCTCACACAGGCAGGGCACTGCCGAGACCCTCTCCCCCGGTCGGATACGGACCGTGCGTGGTCCCGGCCCCCTCCCACCGTCGGTGCCGCTCCGAGCACGTGCTTCGGGTGCACGAGGCCGAAGCGCTAGGCACTGTGGTTCGCCTTTTCCCAAAGGAAAAACAGACCAACCCCCCCCCCCAAAAAAAAAACATATATGTGGGGGAAAAAAAAAAAAAAAAGGAAAAAAATCATTATTTCTCCCCAAAACTCTCTCTGCGCTGCAGAAGGGCTTGGCTGCCGTCACCTCCTCCCTCCAGCTCAGGCGTGCAGGCAAAAAGCACGAGATGGGGATGGAGAAGATGCTACACATCGGAGTGGGGAAAAAAAGCCAACTCAAAACCGTTAAAAAAAAAATAAAATTTCAAAATCCACAGACTGTTGCACAAAGCAATAGTGGTTAATTGTCATTTTTAATCGCTGTCTCGCAGCCCGGAGCAGGATCTCGCCAAGAATGGATCTCGCCAAGAATGGATCTCGCGTATCAAACCACTGGGAGTTGGCTGATGGAGATTCAGTCACAACCTCGCCCCCTTTTCCCCATGCACACACACCTTGAATGCCGTAACTACTTGGGTTTTGTAGTCCCAGCTTTCCAGCATGCAAAATAAAATAAAATAAAATAAAATAATAAAAAAAAAGTTGCCTATATTCAGGCCTCCCCTGTTAAGGGGCACGATTTGAAAAAAAAAAAAATCAAATAGTTATGCTCCTGCCACAAATAAAGTGCAAAAACCAAGCGGTTTCTAGTTATACACATATATACACACACACACGTGTGTGTGTGCGGATGTATATCTATTAAATTAAAAAAAAAAAAAAAAAAAAAAAAAGAACACAGACAAAACTGTCCCTTCTTGTTGCTTTTTGCAGCCACACAGGGACTCCTGCATCCTGGCCAGACCACATGCACGAGACCTGTGTGTCTGCAAAATGCATCTTGCTCAGCCTGGCCACCTGCTAAATCCTGCAAAGATGCAGGGATTGAAACCCCCCCCAAAAAATATCAGCTTCCCTCCAAGGCAGAGGAAAGGGGAGATGAAGTACTGGCACAGCACCTCAACTGGTGCTCAGCCCCCCCCCAAAATCAAAACATGCCTGAACTCAGATCATCAGGACCAGTTTTAGAAGCAGGTCTACATTGTCTGCAAACGCCTTTAAGGTGTACTGATTAAAACAAAACAAAAAACCAAGAATGTTTTGGTGGGTTTCGGGGGTTTTTTTGGGTTTTTTTGTTAAACCCAGCAGTACTCACTGTGAAGGACTTCACACAACTGCTTTCCCAGTGCTCGCCGGCCTGGGTAAGCCAGGCTTGCGTGTTCGACAGGCTGTAGCATGGATAAAGGACTGCAGCACAGCACGTTAGGGGCTTTCTTGAAAAGTAATTGATATTACTAATAATAATAATTAAAAAAAAAAGCAAAACCCCTTTGCTCCCCCCCCCCCTCTATTTCTCTGCTAACCCCGCACCATCCACATATATACACCCCACCCAGAGACAGATGGGTACCAATCACCTATACAAAAGCAGATCAAAACCGCTTACAGAGGAAAATGAAACTCCTGTGCGCTAGAAGCACTTTACAGCTTGCTACGATCTAACGGGACGCCGGAGAGGAGAGCGAACGCTGCGGCCTAAAGATGGGGTGGTGACCCCGGGGAGCTCAGCTCCTCTCCTCCGCTCTCCTGCATCTCTCCCCCCTTTCAGCAGAGCGGTTTGCAGATGAACGGGCGCGGGTAGAAACAGCCGAGGGTCGACCTCGCTGCAGACGGAGGAGATCGGTTTATAAGCAAGCTTCAGAAATGACGATGGGATGGGAAGCTGGCGTCGCCGGTGGCGTCACTGGTGGTGTCGCGACAGCGCCAACAGAGTCATGACGGCTTCTGCGAGTTGTTCATGTTCTGCAACGAGAGAGGAAGGACTGGGGTTGGGGGTTGCGCTCAGGTCAGACCCCATCCCAGCAGCATCTTCTACGTGCACATCAAGGGGACAGGGGAGTAACAGAAAGCCACAGCACAGGTCACTACGAAAGCATCCACCACAGAGGAGAGGACACTGTCCACCCAAGGAGAGAGGTGGGGGGGGATGCGCTGTCTTGCTACCCATACCCTTCTCCTCAAGCTTCGCTTGGCTTTAACTACAGGGTGGGAATTTGGCAGAGATAAAAACTGAGCTAAAACCAAGACAACCCAACCCTCCCACCCCACCTGGTCTGCACTTCTGAAGCTGCTCTTTGGTCCGTGCAAGGCAAGGTGACAGAGGACCACAGTGTTCATTCAAGGAGCCCAATTAAACATCTTTCTCTTGCTTCCCCTGAGGGTGGGCAGTGTCCCCCTGCCTACCAAGGAGGAGGTCACTGTTTGTCCATCCTTGGCACTGACAAGAAGAGGCAGCTTCCACTGGCCGTGCTGAGGAGCCGGCATGGGGACCAGCCCCCACCAGCGGTACGACAGGAGCAACCTACTCCCCCGATAATGCCCCATGAGGTTTCATGGGCCATAGAGCTGCTTCGGACACAGCCCTGGTGCAGGGTGGCAACAACGGACACCCACCAGCACGCGGTGAGGACTACAAAACCAGAGACAACCAGCTAAACACAAGCAGGACCAGCCCCAAAAGTGGTGGCTGGAGGAGAACATCTGCTAGAGGAGAAACCCAAGGGGAGATTATCACAACAAGGACATTTCCCAGTTCACAAAACTACACGAAACGGGGTGGGAGCAAAAAAGGACTAGGAAACAGCTAGGAAGGTTTCTCAACTTTTTTTTTTTTTTTTGCTTTTTTTTTGCTTTTACTACCTAAACTGCCTCTTACAAGCACCAGGAATCCCAGCCAGCCACGAGGCAGAGCAGGCTGAGCTGTTCTCTGTTATCTAAGGAGACAGGAGGAGGGTTAGGAGAAGCCACATGCACCGCAGCCATTTACCTTGGAAATATTAGTAAAGAGAAAACTTTGAGAAAGTGACAAACGGGTCGTCTTTAAGCATGAAAAGTGAAGGGGAGAAGAAGGGAGGGGATCAGGTCGTTGTTAAAAAGTGCACTTTGGATCACAAACCAAGCAAAAGAAAAAGAAATCATCACGCCAGGTAGTCCTGTGACCCCAAACTGGCTTGATCCCACAGTCAGGGGGACTCTGAGGTACACAGCCATGTCCCCAGCCTCTTCAGGTGTCCCCTAGTCCTCCTGGATGGGGGTCAAGACCCCAATAGTGAGGGCTGATGCAACAAAGCACCCACTGCCAACCAATTCCCATGGTGCAACTTGGGAAGGTGGTACCTCCAACCTCCCCACACCTCGTATGGGTTGTGGTGGGACACAGCGAGGACCAGACACATGCACATATGAGGCAACAGCCTCCAAGAGAGGTACTGACACTAAGTCTTTGGTTTGGGGTGTCGTCTTTGCTCCCTCAAAAGCAGGCTTTAAGTCCTGCCCTAGGAGGTAGAAGCAGGATCCCAGCAGCTGGAGATTTTAAACTTGCTGCTGCCAGCCTACAGCTGGGATGGGTACCATCACTGCCTGCTCCAGTAGAGCTCCTGGTCTAGCAGAACCTGATGCAGCCATCTCCCAAACTCAACACCAGAGCATGTTTTCAGTGTCCCAGCCAGCACTGAGCCATGCAGTGCTTTTTATTACCACATGGGTGGGAAAAAGGTGGATGGAGGGATGGACAAAAGAAACAGAAATGCTTTCAAAATTACCCAAGAAGACCAGGCACTTCATTAGGGGCTTTTGTGCTCGGGAGCAGCAAGGGAAGGAGCATAGACATGCAGGTCATGCTGAGCAACTCGACCTCTACGTTCACCCAGGACCATGATGCACTTAACAGCTGGTGAACCTCATATTTCTTCCCCTTTTAGAGTCAATGTTTTTGAAAAAAGGGAAGTTAGGAAGATCACACTTGGCTTTGCTTAACCAGCTGTTAAGTGCAAGCAGGGCTGAGGCCTGGCCATGTTACAGCAGATTCCTCCATCTTCACCCACAAAACGAACCAGGACAGGGGTACACATAGGCTGATTCAACTGGTCTACAGGGGACAAAAAGACCCCTGGGCACTACCCCAGCCTCAGCTCAACCTCCAAGTCTCCCTGGACTTTGAGAAGACATTTGAGCACAGCTTCCAACAACTGCTGCTTTCAACTCAGTGGTGCAGCATGATTTAAGTCCAAAGGCTTCAAATTTATCCAGAAGCTGTCCTGTCCCTGTTACCCAAGAATCTAACAGCCCTGAGCCAACCAGTCGAAGCCCTGATTATTTATAATTAGTGCATTAAATGCTCAGGGCATCTTGCTTTCTTACTAGAGCTAGAGGACAATATCCTTGCATCTACTCTGCCCAAGACACCTAGACAGACTGTTCCCAAGATCCAGGTTTGCAGAACTGCAGATGCCAGGACTCGGGATCAGTCCAGCTCCAGGAAACACACTCCTGCTCCCATGCAGGCGAAAAAACCCAGAGATCAGTCTGGTGCCACCACTCACAGACACAACACGGAGCCCCTGGGAAGGACAGACCTCCTGGTCTATCACTTACAGTACAACGTGCTGTCAAAGAGGAGGTAACCCCCAGGAAAACCCAAGAGCATCTCCCATCCCGTGACTGTCCAAGGAGGAGGCAGGGAATTTAGACATCATCAATAGAGGGCAAGTGGTAATTAGCTTCATTTCTCAACAAAACTGGGACATTGAATCAAGCTAGGATACTTGGGGGTTGGACAAAGCCGCACCTGTAGTCCCCTCTTTACCTTTCCTAAGACGTCCACAAATCCCCCCACACACACAGAGAAATATTAACTCCAGCAAGTCTGCACCCCGGCGGGTTTCACAGCAACAACAAAACAACCGGTGGGATGGCAAGAGACATGGAAAGAGGGCAAGAGGGGGGGAATAAGACGCAAGAAGGTACTTACAGGCATGCCTTCCCTAGTAAAGGCTGCAGAGAGACAGAGAGAACGGAGAGAGAGGTGTCAGTAATGCCGCGCGAGACCGGGTGAAGGACACCGGACGGCAGCGAGGGGCACGCGAACAGCGAGAGCTTCCAAACCCGAAAGCTGGCAGAGGGTTTGTGGCAAGACTCAACCAGCCCAAGCGGAGCTCCAAAAGCTGTGAGACAGACCGAGTTGCCACGCTTGGTGCTTGCTGGGAAGGCCCATGCGAAGCGACCACCAAGCAGAGCAGCTGGAGGAGCACGGCACCCTTCCTAACCTGCCCGGGATCTGGCTGAGGAGGGGCGAGGGGACACCAGACAACACAAACAATGCCAAGAGGGGCTGGGCAAGACAGCGAGATCCAACAAGCAGTTGGTGGGAAGGGCAGCACAGTGAAGGGGCTCCTACATATCTATGGTGCTTCTCCAGTAGCAGCCCAGCTCCTTACTGAGCACAGGGAGGGGAATTTCGTTCCTGGAGAAGCATGCAGCAAGGTCTCCCTTTCTACATCCCTTCATGGGTGAGTGAAAGCGGAGAGGACACATGAGCAACACAGCAGCTACCCACAGGGTTTCACCCAGGGCTGCAGAAGGCAACCAGGTTCACCATGCCAAGAGGCTTCTACTCATTTTTGGTCCATTTTGCCTATTCCTCCGGGACGGAGGAGACCCCTCAAGTCAAAGATGGGTCCTGGCAGCTCCTTCTGGAGGGAAGCACAAGAACATTTGCTTTATTACAATGCCCAAGTCTACACCGGAGCCGAGCACATCCAGGAAGGGAAGGCACAAGCCCTTTGGTCCTGCCCGCTCTAGAGATGCAGCTCCTCAGGAGGTTGACACCATGATGCCAGATGGTGAAGGCACTAAATTAATGCAGCCTAGAGCTTTGGGGAGAGTTCACGATGCTCTCAAAACCCAAGAGAGGATCGACAGTGACCCTTCGCTGAGTGGTCCTGAAACCAACCCAAGGCAGGGAGGGACAGCAGCCGTGGGAGAAAGATGCATCTCAGAGACAACAGCATGGGTTGCGACAAGTGCAAGCTGTTCCCCAGCTTCAGGAGCGACAGGAGGACAACAAACAATAAAACAATAAGAATAACAACAAAAAAAGAAAAAAAAAAAAAAAAGTTCAACTAACTTGTCCCGGCAGCTGCGTGGGCACTTCCTGAGGAACACAGCCTGGCAGGGCGGAAGAAACAGCCACATGCTCCTCAAAGCTGTTGATGCGAGGTTTTTTGGTGGGCTCTGGGCTTGCTAGAGGGGTAACGCTATTACGTCTCATGAGCGGGTTAGGTCCCTTCTTTGCTTCCTAAATTAGAGTGAGACAAAGAAAAAAAAAGTAAATAAAAAAAATAAAATAAAGGGAAGAAGGCGACAGTTATAAAGGAAAAAAAAAAAAAAGAAGCAGGTTGTTTTGGGTTTTTTTCTTAAAGTGGCCTCTGCTTTTCCCCACAATCGCTGTCAACGTGCAAAGGATAAATTGAAAGGCTCTGGATACCCAAAAAAAAACCCCTAATGCAAAATGTTCAAGAACACAGCGTGACTTTCCGAAAAAGGGAGGGGAAAAAAACCCAAAAAAGCTCTGCACTCAGAAACGAGACAGACTTTCTCCTCACCTGAGCCTCTGCTCACAAAAAAGTAAATATCGATCGCTAAAAAAAACCAAAACACCAAACCCCGGTAGTAATCAAAAGCCATGACTTTGCACGACAGAAAGAGGCGCCCATCGGTCTCCTCCTCGAAGCCGGTCCCTCCGACCCAGGGAGGGATGTGAAAGCAAGAAGAGGGAAGACGAGCCAGCCCGGAGCTGATAACGAAGATTTGGGAAGTGGGGGCAGAGCAGCTAGCGAGGGTCAGCACTGCGCTAAGCTCCAACTCAAGCGAGGTGGGACGGAGGGGCAACGCAGCCGAGCAGAGGGACCCAAGCGCTTCGCATGTCTCTTGCTCTTATCCTACCCACAGCCCACGGCTCTCCAGCCATCCCCAGCAAGGGGATGGTCCCCGCAGCAGGGGGAAGGACCGGCTTCCCCACCTGCAGCCATGGGGACAGGGGAGGCGGCTCAGAATGCTGCTGCCCGCTGAGGTTGGGAAGCAAAGGAAGGGAGATGTGGGCCAAAAGGGGACAGCTCTGACTGTCCGACATCCAGACAGGCTTCATCACCGCTACGCGCAAGTTGGAAAGGTCCCAGAGGCTGGGACATGGGCATTGCCAGGGTCCCTGGGGTCCCCCTTGGGTGGCCATCACCAAGCTGGCATCCCCCTGCTCTGGCCTTCGAGCTCCAAGTGGAGCACAGGGCAGACAGACCTGACCTTAAGGCGGTTTTCCTCCATGCGAGGGGTCTCCTCCCCACATCATCCCCAGCCCAGCGCCGCCACCTCCCACCCTACAGAACAGCACTCTGCTAGCTCCACGGAGCCGTGGGCACGCCAGGAAAAAAACCACAAAGGCAGGAGATGTTGGGCAAGGCGTTGAGCCTGGGCTCTGCCAGCCAGCTGGGAGACCTGGGAGAAGTCACCTTCTCCATTCATGGCTCCGTTCCCCGCTCGGGTGAGTGGATAACTGCACAGGCAAAAGTCAAAGACCAGGGAGGAGGTTTCCCTGGGCCAGCTTTAATCTGGACAAACACACTGGGAAGCAGGCACATGCAACAGTCCTTTTCCCTTCAAAAACCCTCGACCGGCCACGTCTTTGCAGAGAAAGAACCCATCTGACGCTCCAGCAGCACTTCCGAGCATCCAGCGGAGCAATCTCCCCATGCCCACCCCCCTGGGGTCCTCGCTACCGACTGACCATAGGGGAAAGGAGAGTGACACCAAGGGATGGCTCGGAGGAAAAGCAACACTCACCTCTGGCCGTTCCCTGTGGGTGTTGACGGCTTCGATGTTCAGCGAGATGGACTCCACCCGGCAGCCTGCAGAAGGGAGCACAAGGAGACAGAGAGGCCATCAGCAAACCCAATGGGCACGGGATGCTGAAGTGCTCCACCCCAGACCCCCTGCTCTTCTCCCAGAGGCAGCTTGGATTCAGGAGGAGGTTCAAGTCTAACCCCTTGGCATGTTTAGTAGAAAGACTCCACTTACCATAGGCCACTGGGGTCAGCTTCAACACTGTGTGAAGGGGACACTTCAGGTAGGGCATTTCATCTGCAGAGAACACAAAGCAGGAGGGTTATCCCATTCCCTCTCCTAAAGCAGGCTTAGACATCTTCAGCAACAGCTAAGGCCATCCCACACCAGAGAGACGCATGCTCCAGGCCCTGCATGGACCTGAAGACACCTCTCATCTCCTCAAAGCTCTGTCTACCATCCCTCCTCCAGCAGGATCAATCCCCTTCTCAGGGACAGGGAGCTCACCTGCACTCTTGTCCAGAAAGTATGCCAGGAGACAGCGCATGACAGCCTGGTGACAGATCACAAGGACATTCTCCTGTCTCTCCAGCTCCATGATGACTGGCTCTAGGCGCTGCACCAGATCTTGGTAGGACTGAGACAGAAGAAGGAAAGGGAGATATGGCATAGAATCAAGAAATGGCACTCCTCAGAAGAAACAATGGTCCTTGTCTTCGTCCAGCTATTGATTTCATGCCCTTGACTAAACTAAACCAACATAATTACTGCTAAAAACAAGTTCAACAGAGCCTCATCTTCAGGCTACTCTAGAATGTAGCTGCTACTTCTAGTCAGAGAAGAAAGAAGGCATCCTACTAGTTTGCTAACAAGTGATATTAAGTGATCTATTTCTTAATCAGATGTTCAAGTACCACGATTTCGCAAGAGCTCAGTGCAAAAGGTAGAAGGGAGCCCTGACCCTTCTTGATTCTAATTTCTTGGAGCACTTGCTCCTCTGCTCCAAGTGTAGAGGACAGCATGGAGACAAGAAGGCCAGGTTTAAAGTAAAAGTCACATCTCTGAAGGTCTCCTTGCCGACCTACCTCCCCAGAAGGATAGCGGTAGTAATATTTATCCTGATCACGTAAAGCAAATTCCTCTGGATGCTGCTCTCTGATTTCTTCATACGTCATTTCTTCACACACACCCTGCCAGAACAGGACATCCACGAGGTTACTGGGCATGCTCAAGTCAAAAAGCATCAGCTCAGCAACACCCAACAACCTTCTCCAAAGCAATCGTCTATAACCCTCTGAGTTGTCAGTTCCAAGCAAAAAATATTTTCATCTGCTCATTCAAGCCAACATCTTGAAGCATCATCAGCACAAGGTAGAGCTAACATCAGAAGCCAAATTGTGAATACTGCAGAAATTTCACCCTTTCCCACAGAAGGAAAATCTCCTCACAAAAGGTGAGACTTAGGCAAAAGTGAAAAGGCTGGTGCAACCACCCTCTGCCAAGCAGCAACCAGCATGATCCAGCTGTTCCTACTGCAATCAAAGATACTTACAGCATCTATTTCATTGAGTGCCTTCCACTGCTCATAAGGCAGCTGGAGAGCTTCTGCTGTTTGGATGGTCCTCTTTAGTTGGCTGGTCCAGACTTTGAGGTCCTTCATGTTCTGCTCCTCAACAAACTTGTTCAGAGCCAGCGCAAACTGTGAGACAAAAAAAAAAAGAGGTTGATTCCTGATCCACAACTTCCCAATGGGCCTTATTCCCTCCTTCCTGGTAAATGTTGCCTTCTCCAGGACCTCTTTTGCCTTCCATAAGCAGTTGTATTAGCCTTCTGCTCTGAGGTTGAAGAGCAGCCACAAATGCATTGATCCCCAAAAGCTATGAGGGGTATGAGAACAGAGAGAAAGCAGAGGAGAAATTGGCAACCTAATGTCATCAAGGAACAACATCAGCATCCAAGAAACAGCAACCACAATGTGGACTCTGCTACAATGCTGTGGAAGATCCCTGGAGCTCTGTTTATTTGTCATAGAGCTAAATTGATGTATGCTGTAGCTCTTGATAATAGTCACACCTCAGATGACTTCCATTTAGACTTCAAAACGGTCTGGCAAGCAAAAATAGCTATTAACCCTCTCTGAAGCAGCGCGTTTGTCCATGTCTTTGAAGAATCAAGCAGTGAGCAATCTGAAAGCACCCTCAGAGTTGGCTATCCCTACCGAAGGGTGGCAGCAGTCCTTTTACATCTCGCCCTGCCTGGGCAAGATCTGACCCAACTCGATGAAGATACTCAGACCCTTCTCTCCTAGAGATTTCTGCAGTCCAACCTCCGTTAACTCCTAACTACATGCAAGCCTACATGCAACATGGATGGCTGGAAAGTCTTGCTTAGAGGCCATGCCCGAGCCCAGATTCAACCAGCCCCATAGATGGATTCTCTGAGCACTCCAGCTGTCATCGAATACATACAACCCAAAGCATGGCATCTACTGCAGCCAAATCACTCCTAGAAGCCACAGGGAATATTCCCTTCCCTCTTACCTTCTTGCCCCTGTTGGAAAGGCCTGAGTCACCTCCAATCTTCCCCTTGAGGTTGAACTCGCTCTCGCCATGCCGACAGAGATAAATGGTGCGGGGCTGGACATGGATGTTCATCAGGTAGTAAACGATCCTGCTCTGGATGTGATCCTGAACCCTGTTGACCAGGAACCGCCGGCCAACATCTATGACTTTGATGAGAGAAAGCTCCCTAGGAAAAACACAGCAAGGATGAGGGGGGTGCCAGTGGGGAAAGCAGAAAGAAAGAAACACCATCCTTGAAAAACAGCCTTGTGAGGTATCTCAGTCAACATAATCACCAAGATAAAAGGATTTCCTGCAGGCTATTTTCAACAGGAAGCCAACAGGTAACGGCAATTCATGGAGAGCTAAGTAACACCAGTGTAATCACCATTCCTCCTTGCAGCAGTAAAGAGGATTAAACAAGACTAACAGGGAGCACGTTCCTCTCCAGGACGGCTCAGCAGGACCAGGATAATCTGCACAGGGCACACGGACGTATTTGTGAGCAATGGAAAGGCTGGGAGGTGCCTGCATGGCCATGCAGGACTGCAAAGGTCTTCTGAGGGCACACAACGAGGTGGAAACCACAGGGCTTGCTCAACCTTGTGGTTTGAGCTTGTTCAAGCAGTCTCTTCCTTTAAATGGGACTGTGACAAAAGCATCTCGGAAACACTCGATCCCAACCGCTTTTCCACACCCTCTGTATTTAGATCTATGGAACAAGGTGGAAACCAGTATGTCTGAGCCCAGAAGAGCCTGGAAAGGTTTCAGTGCCTGGCTCCCTGGCACAGGGCTGAGGAAAACCAGCATTTTCAAGGAAGAAGCCTGAATTCACAGTGAGTCTTGGCCATACACTATTCTAGCACAGTCACGTATTTGAACATAAAGTGAAATACAGCTCCATACTTTGTTACTCCTCTCCTGAGAGGAGAAAGGCATTCAAGCCAGTTCAGAAATCAGCAAAAGCTTCTTACCGGTCATAGTCATCAGGGTCGAGTGGCTGGTAGCTGGCCTGGTAACAATTGATCCTCTTCATGAAGTCCTCCATGGCATCGGTCGAATTACAGTCCCGGTAATCAGGGCTGGACAATTTTACTTCCTGCGACGGGAAAAAACACACCGCAAGGAGAGGTTAGGAAGCTTTCCAAGCCAGACCACGCTAATCTCAAATTTCAAAGTCCTGCCAAGATACAGCTGAGCCACTTTATAGTCAATTATCATAGGACAGAAAAAAAGCAAACTAGACCCAAAACTAAGCACAAGGTGAGAAAATCTGGTATAAACCATAGCATGAGCAGCATAGATGCACATCAGTCCACTCCCATTCTCCCAAGAGTTGGGGTAGCACCTCACCACCCAACGCAGTGGGAAAATTGAGCTTTCTTGTGGCTAAAGAAAAGCATCAGGTTTAAACAATTCAAGCTGAGAATGGAAAGTTCATGAGCTTAGGCAAGATGCTGATCCCAGACCTTTTGAGTGAATAAAGCTCCTAACCCATCTGTCCCCGACCAGAGGCAGCAGGATAACGACATTCAATCCCTGTCTGTGGAGTATTTGCTACAAGCTATGGGGCTGAAAGATGCCAGAAATGGGTGACGTGAATATCCAGAGCTCTCATGGACTACGTTCTGCCTGAACAACTCTAACAGGCTGTTTTTCCTGAAGATTTGGGGTTGAGCAGCAGCGTTACATGTTAGTAACTTCACAAGCAATCCTGAAATGAACAGCATAATGCAACCAAGCAACACGTGCAACCCCAAAAAAACCTGATCGCTGGCCATGGGACACCAGCTCCCAGCAGGAGCAGAGCCCCCACCACAGCACCCTTTGTGGAGCTTGTCCTGGGGGCAGAACAAAACCCATCTCACAGACTTTGGGTATCCTGTGACAAATTCCCAGACACCATAAAATGGCAAAGTTCAGATGTAGAACTGGAGATGAGGCTGGAGCAAAGCCAAATGGAGGAAAGGACACTTTCATTCAAGTTAATCATGCCAATGGTAGACCAATTAACATCTACCTGCCTTAGCCAAGCCTAACAGGCAAAGGAGCTCTTTTGCTGGTGTGAAATCAAAGATCCAGCAGCCCTCAAAGGAATTGAAAAGCAATGTTTTATGCTGCTATCCCAGCCAAGACTGCAGCTGGTGGCAAGAAACCTCTAAGCTGAGCTTCTGTTCTTGTCAAAGCAAACCCCAGTAGATTTTGGGAAGCTGCATGTGGCTGAAGACACCAAGCCTGACTGCTCTCTGATGGGATTTAAACCCCTAACCACATCCATCGCTTCCAAAAAGTGGAACTTTGGGGGGGATCACCAAGGCATCCTGAATGCTTTCTGTCCTTAATATCAAGTTACAGATCAACAGATAAGCAGAGAGCATAGAAGGAGCTGGGAAAGGCTACAACAGCTTTTATTTTCATTACTTCCAGGTGGCCCTGGGTCCTGGGAGATAAAAGCTCCTTTCTCATCCCAGGACAAATACATCATAAAAAGATAAAAACCTCCTAATCCTCAACCAACTCTGGCAAGATGTTCTGATAAGAAACCAGCCGGTTGCAGGTGGAAAATCCTACATGAGGGAAAGCAAAAGCAAGACATTTCCACACTTACCATAACGTTGGTGGCAACTACCGTGGGATCGTTGCAGACAGATTCAATGAAGAACACCTGCAAAGCAAAAACAAAGTTCACCTGAAGGCCAGCAATAAGGTTTGTAGCATTCAGCCAGCTCCTTGCTCAACCCAACCTCCTCCCTCCTTGACCGAAGAGCTCTCCCTCTGCCCCACTTCCATCCTTTCTCCTTCTCTGGGGCTGGGGATTGGGAATGATGGAGGAGATTCATAGTTTTAAACAAACCCATCAGTGACTCTCCCTTAGCATCATGAGGTTAACATGTTAGTGAAAGAAGATACACCAACAATACACTGATGTGGACTATGCAACACAAGCAGCAGCCCAATGGTACCAACCTTGAACCCATTTTCTTTGGCGAAGTTTAGGATCATCCCTCTTCTCTCCCGCGTGGTATTGGTGGCATCAAAAACCTTTAAAAGCAAAGATTTTGATTAGCGCCAAGACCTTCCTCGTGAGAGTGGGGCCAGCGATGCTGTGAGCAAGTGGTCCTTTTTCCTGCAAACATCGCTGTTCGGGACCAGGACCGTTGCCAAACCCCATGGATCACATCTCTGAGCTTACCGCAATCTGGCCAGCCTCCTCCGTCAGATACAGCTTGACATCCCTCAAGGCAGCCAGGGCACATTGCCTGCAAAAGAGGTGAGAGACACATGGTCCCGATGTCCTCAGAGATGTGTGCAGCAGCCCCGCAAAGGAGGACAGGCTTTGCAGCTCTTCCTTGCCACCCTCTCCGTTCTCCCACAGACATTTAGGTAAGATACCTTCAGTCTGCCAAAAATACAAGAGCCATGCGTGCTAAGCGGTACACTGGTCTTCATGGCAGAGGCAATGGTAGATGAAGAAGCAAAGGCCAAACCTCACGGCAGACTTCATACCCTACATCAACTGAGTCTGAAGGTGATGCATTGGTGACCCTGAAGCTACCAAGCCCTGACAACTTCAGTTTTAGCTCTTGGCACCCAAGTCAGGCCCTCCTTAGCCAGGTAGGGAAACCTCACGTTAGAGCCCAGATTTTCTGTCCATCACCCCCCAAAACAAGCTGGGCAACTCCATTGCCGGCCATAGGCTTCACCACCCATTTGAGACCTGCGTATGAGCACAGATACAGTGCCCACACTTACCTCCTGACTTTCATGGCCTCCTCATTGTCGGGGCGGAAGAAGTCATAGGAGCTATAATGCTTCACCGCCTCACGGCGATATTCCCCCACGTTGAAAACTGTGTGGGAAAGGCAAAGACCATCAAAACCAGGAGCAGGCATCAGCACAGCTCGACTCAGCTGTGCAGCTCCTACAGACAATGCTTTCTAGCAATGGGCCAAGAAGCGACAACCTTGGAGAAAAAGGCTCAGGGACATCCCTTAGTCTTCAAATTGAAGGAGAACCTGAGCTGCAGCAGAAGCCACAGGAGGATGTGAATATTTGGTCCATGGGATCTTGGAAAGATCCCCTGCTACCTCCCACCCCCCCAAGGCACTGAGCTCCTAGAGCAATTCCTGAGGAGCCCAGACCCCATGCTTTCCCCAGGCAGCCAGTGAAAGCCTCACCTTTTGTTGGGACACCAATCCAGTTGAGGTAGCGAGTCAGCTTCTTGGAGATGTAGGTCTTCCCACGGGCTGGGAGGCCAACCATCACTATCACGGTGGGGGAATTGGCAAGCTGCGGCCCACAGGCTACAAGGAAGAGAAGAAAACACTGCATGAGCAGCTGTTAATCCTCCAGCTCATCTTGTCGTAACACTACAAAGCACTTGCTCTTGACCCAACCTTCCCCCAGGTCCTTCAGCAGCTGGAGGAAACCCAATGCCTCTGCTCCTCATGCACCACCATCTCTGTGGCATCTCCCCTGCACCTCCCTCCAATGAGCCTGGACAACCAAAACCTTGATCAGGCAAATCCACTGACTCATTTTTGCAATGGGATCTGCTGAACGAGCACATGTCAGAACAGGAGGCATGGTGGACAGCTCCACAGCTACCCACGGGTGAGCCCCAGCTAAGCCATGCTGACCCAAATTGACCCTGGTGCCACCCAAACAGGCGACAGGAGTCACAGCTTGACAGCCACAGCAAGAGGAGAACATCCTGATGGCTGCAAAGTGGGCAAGGAACCAGCAGCTGCCCCAGGCTCCCTGTAGGACCTCTGTGCTTCAGTTTCCCCATTTGCAAAAAAAAAAAAAAAAAAAAAAATCAAGGCAAACACAACCCCCTGTTCCTGTGGTTTGGTCAATCCTGCGAAGACCTAGAGGATGACCAAGGACTTTGGTCCAGTCCTCACAGCAGAGCACTTCAGATATGGCTGCTGTGCTGAAATACCAGGTCTGCACTGAGATCTACACCCACAGAGAGCACCTTCCAAAAACTTTCGCTAGCTTTTTAGCTGATACACGTGAACCCCCGGCATTTAAAAGCAGATATATGACCGACTTATCCCTTTTTCCTCATAAACCTGTTTTAAGCTGGGGTTTTTTATTGTTGTCAAGAGGGTCCATGTCAAATAGCTGGAAATAAATCCAGAGGCATCACTTAGTGACTCCTCTCCAATTCACCTGAATGTCATAGCCAAAATGCAGACAATCAGCTGCCAGGCTGCCCAGGTGAATTGCTTTTTCCCCCCATTAGTCCTTTAGAAAGTAAATTCCTAGTTCAATTTGGAGGAAATTGCTGAGGTTATAGGACTGGGAATGCAGTTTGGGATTTTTTTTTAGTCCTCCACAGCCCAGCCGCAGCGCCACGGGATGCATCGGGACCACACGCCCCATGGACCATGTAATGTGGCAGCGTCCCTCTCCCGTGTCTCACCCCCGCTCCTCTCCAGGGTTTGCCCTGAGAAATTGCTTCTCACATGATGCTGCACACGGGAAAGGCTGAGGCGCAAAGCCAAGCACTTTAAATACGGGAAAGGAAGATCTTAACGATGCCTAATGGAATTTGGATTAGCCAGCCCCCAGCGTGACAAGCCAAGAGCCCTCCGACCCTCCGGGGGATTTCTCACCCACCCTTCAATCCACCCGGTGAGGCCACAGACCTCACAGGAAAGGAATGCAGGGAGTGAGCGACTGGTGGCAGAGCCATAAAAACACAGCTTAATTATGGTCTGGGCGGAGAGCTCTGCCTGCCCATCCCAGCTGCCCGCAGGTGGGACCAGGGGACGGCGGCAGAGCGATTTGGGGATGCGAGGGGCTCCCCGGGGATGCAGACTGGGTGGTGGGTTAGGGTAGATTTGTCTCAGCAGAGATTTGGGAAGGGTGTACAAATGGAAAGGTATCCAGAAATCATGCAAAGCACGTGCCGTTTCCTTCCCCTGCTAATAAAAAAAATAAAAATCCAACAGCTAAAGAGACTGAATTAAGGCCA
This sequence comes from Balearica regulorum gibbericeps, assembly GCF_011004875.1. Taxonomy (NCBI): domain Eukaryota; kingdom Metazoa; phylum Chordata; class Aves; order Gruiformes; family Gruidae; genus Balearica; species Balearica regulorum. Next base: position 4,342,253 of record NC_046184.1, on the reverse strand, counting down.
CGAGGAAGAGTTACAGTGCTGGTGCCCAGAAGGGCAGAGAAGAGCCACCCATCATCTGCCCGGCTGTCTCACCATAGCAAACTCAGCAGATAAGAGATGAGAAAATGATCTAAAAGAGATTTAAAAAAAAAAAAAAAAAATCCACATTCCTCAGGCTGGAGCTGCCCTCACGCTCGCTCCCTTTGCCATTTTTTTCAAAAGCCCGGGCCAGCTCCCATTAATTTCAGCAGCAAGTGCTGATTTTGCACACCGGGGTTTGGGAGCTGTGCAACGTATCCAGAAAAATATTTTTTTTCTCTCTAACAGTCTCACATCCTCAACCAATCCATGTGGGTGCAAGCCTTTTTTTTGCACAAAACCCAACCATATACTAAATAAAGGGAAGGAGGGAAGGAATAATACCTGAGTAGAGAAACTCCTCCTTTCCCTACCTGCCAGCGGACAAAGGATCTCAAAGAGCAGAGCCAAAAGGATTTGGGGCCATTAAAATAATAGCACTCGAGAGGACAGGGACAATGCTGGGTACTGTTCACTGTCCCTTTGGCTCCAGACAGCCCCAGAACTGGCGCAAATGTGCCACCTCCAAAGAATGCTGCAGGAGTTAAAACACCTGTATTTGAGGAATCTCTCCCCAATTCAGTTTGCTGCCAAAGGAAAGATCGAGGTTCCCCTCGGACCCCGAAAAAGCATCTGTTTAGGCACCTGGGAAGCACTTCCCAAAACATCAGGGCATCAAGCCTGCAACTTTTTATCAGGAACCTGAGCCCAAACCAAGCTAAATCACAAAAGCCTCCAGGAAACTTTGCATCAGGGATGAAACAAAACCCAGTGTTTTGCTCCCGGTGCTTCACAAAGACCTAATTCATCACTTCTTTTCACCGCTGCTGGAAAGCTATCAGGGATTTCAATGCATATTCATTACTTGTTATCAACATCTATCCAGGTAAGTCAAGGTCAGGGATGACTTTTGAAAGGCTCAATCAGGATATTTAGAAGCAGCTTGTGTCACTTGTGCCTTCTATCTGCTAGAAAGTCAGCGCCGATGCGCTCTCATGCTTCACCGGAGTGGAAGGAAGAAAGAAAAAAAAAAAAAAAAAAAAAAGGAAGGAAATTTGCTTCTATAAAAGGTTAGATAAAATAGCCACCTCCCCACCTCAGACATTTTTACTGTCTCCTCTTCAGAAGCGTTCCCACGCGCTTCCCGCTCCCGCAAGCCCACGCCACATGTTCTACGTTAGCCTCACATTCCCCTTTTCCAGCTTCTTCCCGTTGCAATTCCCTGACACCTTTCACCTGATGCACCGAGAACGCCTTTCTGCGCTGCGCATCGCGCACACACACACGCGTGTGCGTAACTGATATCGCCCTGCCGACGTGCGAGCTGTGGTTTATTGCCTGCACGTCGCCGACGTATTTTCACGTGCCCTCGTCCGCCGAGCTGGAGCGGTGGGAGAGAGAAAAGCAACAGCAGCCCCTTTTCTCCTCCAGCAGCCCCTTTTTCCTCCTCCAGCATCCCCCACCCGAGCCTCCTCCCCTCGCCTGGCTCTGCCCATCCAGCCGCCTGCGACGACTTGACTTTCCCAGCCCCTACGTGAGAGACGTGCAGCTTGACAGCAATTTAATGGATCGCCGTCAAAAGGCCAGATGAAGGCATCACTTCGCATCCATTCCAGCCTCCCATTGACGAGGAAGCGGACAATCGGACTAATTATTTCACACGCAGGGAACAGCCAGGCGGGAGCTTTCCGAGGATGCTCCGGCTCCCTCCTCCCTTCTGGGGACCAGATCGGCCTCGTGTCTCCCTTGTACCTCCATTCCCACCCGGCTTTGTTGCTGCTCTTTGTTGCTGCCGAGGAATTAATAGCACCTCGAGTTCAAAAGAGCCACTTTGGAGTTAAAAAAGAAATAAAATAAATTAAGCCCAACAACGCTCTTCACATAGAGCACAGTGAACAGTGCCCAGCGTGGCTTGCTCCCACCCCGAGAGAAAATAATTAGAAGCCACATTATGGTATTAACGAGCCCCTTGGTGCCTTAATATATTAAAGTATGTTAGGTTTCTCCTCTGCCAAGGGGAAATTCTCTCCTCTGAGAAACCAGGTGAATAAAGCGGCAAAAAACACAGGGCGGCTCCACGTACACGAGGGATTTCTTTCAAAGGTGTCAGTCCTTGCGAAAAATCAAATTAAACAGGTACATCTGCAAAGCATTAAGCCGGGAGACATTTTTACCCCTCTAAAAGCAAAGCCCCGTGGCAACCCAGATGTTCAGCCTGTTGCTGAAAGCCGTTTCCTCAGCAGCTCCTGGGGCAGAGCTGCCCTTGCCAAGCACAGCCTGCATGTGCGAACATCTGCTCTAGGGCTCAGCCGTCCCTTGCTGCGGGCCTGACCCACAGCCATGGGGCAACAACGTGTAGTAAACTCGTAGGATTATTTTATTATTATTATTATTTAAAAGGGAGAACTTTCCAGCCAAGGGAAATAAATATCCGAAGCGACTTTAAAAACGCCTGCTCAAGACAAGCATCGGAAAGACTGATTCACCCAACTGCCCAAGCCACTTCCATCCTTCGCCAGGCTGCAAAGTGCCACCTCCTCCGTCCTGGCCCTCCGCAGCCCCGGATCTGCGGATTCCTGAGACGCTTATTTAGAGTTAGGAGGAGTTGCACAACTGGCAGGTTGTCAGTTTAGCTGTTGGGCGAGTTAAAAGAGCTGCCTCTTGAGCTTTAGCATTGTATTATGATTCAGGATTTGTTTTATAGTAACACCGGGGTGACCCAAGTGTTTGCTTTTTTTTTTTTTTTAAGCACAGAGTTTGGCTTTAAACACTCAAGATGCTTTCTGAGCTTTGAAAAGAAGGGAAAACCACTGCAGAAGTTTCAGCATTAATTTTGCCCTCCCCTCCACCTGCCTCCTATCTCATCCCAAACACAGCACAGGGTAAAGTGATAAAATGCAAACGATTAGTGATTTTTTTTTTTCTCCCCAAATCCATTGGCCTAATCCTGCCTCCCCCCCAAAAAAAAAAAAAATTAAAAAAATTAATAAATCTCAGAGCAAGGTGCCAGACAACCTGGAAATCCTAGCTGAACTCCCCAGGTGCCGAGGTTAGCAACCTGCTCCCTTCCCTTTTAATCCCAGGGCTGGAGGTGGGTGGATGGGTGGAAATTGGGACACGCGTGTCTCAGCGCCTCTCCGCATCCTCCGCCCCGCGGGGCCGGGGAGCTGCCATGTGATGGTTGCACCTTCCTCCAGCTCCCAGGGCTGGAAGTGAGTCACGGGATGGCCGCGGGTGGGATGCGGACACCGGGATGATGCTGGAGCAGGAAAAGAGGGGGGCGGGATGCTGCAGGGGAACGGGGGCGGGGGGGAATAGGGCGTTGCAAAGAGCCCCCCTCGGGATGCGCGGCGTGGGGGGGGGACACCTTGCTTCCCACCCCATCCCATCCCATCCCGCGGGGATGCTGCGGTGCCCGTACTCACAGCGGCGGGGCAGAGCCGGGCGGTTGTCATTGGGAAGCCAAATCTTCTGGATGCGGCTTTGCGTCAGCTCCATGGGCATTTTTAAAACAAAGGTCTTTTTGCGCTCCGCGTCCACCTTGGTGTGTTTGAGGGGGAGAGGGAGGAGGGGAAAAAAAAAAATAAAAGGGGGGAAAAAAATACGATTAAAAAAAAAAAAAAAAGGTTTTTCGTTGCAGTCGTCGCTTTGGGGGTGGTTTGAACAAGCGGCTGCGGCGCTTTCGGGTGCTTCTCGGAGTCGCGTTAAGGTTTTACGGCAGAGGGGGAGGAGGAGTAAGAGGAGGGACGGGGCTTCAGGGCACAAAGCCGGCAGGAACGGCACAAATACCGCCGCTGCGTGCTTGGAGGGAGCGAGAGCGAGCTCTGCCGCTAAATTTTGCTAGAAATCTGGATGCAAAAAAAAAAAAAAAAAAAAAAAATTAAAAAATATTCCCTTTTATTTTGAAAAAAAAAAAAAAAAATTAAAATCAAAAAGGAGGAAAGTCTCAAGGCGAGGCAACCGGGGAAGCGCTGGCCCTGCCTGGCTCCTGGCTGCTGCAGGGAAACGGCGCTGCTGCTGCTGCTGCTGCTGCTGCTGCTCTCAGTGCTCTCGCTGCTGTCGCTGCTGTCGCTGCTCTCGCTCCGCTCGCGATGAGGAGACAGCGGCGGCGGCCGCCTATTTCTAGCCCGACAGGCCGGCCGGCGCCCGGCGGCTCCCGCCCTCCGGGGCGGGGGAGGCGGCGGGAGGGGGGAACGGGGGGGGGGGGGACGGCCGCTACGCCGCCGCGGAGGAGGAGGAGGAGGAGGAGGAGGAGGAAGGGGGAGGGGGGTGCGGCTCGGCGGGGCTCGGCCCGCGCTGCCGCCTGCCGCCGGCCCCCCGCACTGCAGCGGGGACAAAGGAGACGCCGGTGCGGCCGGGGAGTCTTTGTTCTGCTGGGGGGGGGGAACCGGCCCTCACCGTGCCATCGGCGGTGTGCCTGGGGGGGGGGAGTGTGTGTGTGTGTGTGTGTGTGTGTGTGCATGACGCTAAAGAAAATAGATTAAAAAATGAAAATATAGAAAAATAAAATGGAAAAAAATAAATTCATAAAAGGATAAAAAAAATGTCAAAAAAGGATAAAATGTAAACAATGAAATACAAATAATAAAAACATGAAAGAATCAAATAAGTAAAATAAAAATAAGACAAAAAAATAAAACCAAAAAGCCAAACATAAAAAATAAATAAAAATGAAATAACCCTAAAAATTCACTACACTGCAATGGCATGGGGGATCTACAAGCGCGCCCCTCGCCCCCCCCCCGCTGTAGGGGGGCACTCGCAGCGGCTGTCCCGGGGCTGGGGGGGGCCGGGGGGGCGGCGGAGGGCCGGGGTCTGCGCTTCGGCACGTCGCTCACGTCGCACATGGCTGTGCCGGGCTGGGCCGGGCCGCCTCCCCCGGCGGGGATGCCCTGGCTGCGGCGGCGGCTCCGCCTCCCCCCCCTCCCTGGCGATCTCCACCGCTCCGCCCCGCTCCGCGGACGCGCAAAACGCCCGGGCGGGCGCCTGGGCGGCGGTTCAGACCCCCCCCCGGGGTGTGGGGGTGTGTGGGGATGTGTCGGGGGTGAGGGGGGGTGTCCCCGCAAAAAACGGCTCTCGGGGAGGGGGGGGGGTGGTGAAGCGGCGGCAGCGCTGGGGATGCTCCCCGGGAAGCTTCGCTCTCAGATGGGCACGATACCATTATTTAATTCTTTTAATTCGTATTTCTATTTTTTAATTAATTTTATTATTTTCATTATTTTATCGATTTCATTATCTTATTCATTTATTATTCTTAAGCCAGTGGCCGGGTTGCTCCAGATGACCTTTCCACCTTAAATTAGGCTGTGAACAGCAGCCACGCAAGCGATAACCACAACCCGAAGCAGTCGGTATTTGCAGCACAGAGGGGTTGGGGACACCATCCAGAGGCCACCCAGAAAACTCCTTTGGAGGTACCGAAGCCCCAGGCGTGCAGATGCTCACACCCCGACACCGCAGCCCCACCGACGGGGTGGATCCCTCTTGGCATGGGGTGGGGAAGGGGTCCCTTTGGCAGGGTGCTGGGTGGGGAAACGTGGAAATAAATCATCGCTGGGAAGAGCCGTAGCGGTGGGAGCATCTGCTTTGATGGGTTTAATGAAGCGAATTTTGCTTTTAAATTTAAGGCTCAATATGTAGCATCTCGGATACTTAAAGTGTTCAATAGCCTTTTTATAGGGCATTTTCCTTCTCTGGAAGCAAAGGCTTATATTTTTATAACAGATCTAGAAAGAATATATTTTTGGCTATCTCCTTATATGGAGCCAAGATGGATGGAGTAAAAAATGCACAATCCTTCCCTCTCCTACGCAGGAAAAAGATATTCACAGGGGGAAAAATAAAAAAAGTTAGCTACGAGGGAGTTGGAAAAGAGCTGGAGGTTTGGGATGTGGGAAGGATGATGGGTGAGAGCAGTGAGTGCTCAGGATGGTGAGGGTGGGGATGGTGGTCAGACACAATGGTGCTCCCTGGACCACCATGCACAAAATCCATCCTCAGGAAAAGGCAGGAGTTTTTTTTTCCAAAATCCTGGACCTTTTCCCGTGGAGGGCAATGAAAATTTGATTCCTGGCTAAAACACGAGTCAGAAGAAGGAAGAAAATTGACGTGATGTTGCAGGATCGAGGAGTTTGGGCATCCCCCTTCCTCCAGCAGCTCAGCCCTGCTCTCCGCAGCTCTTGACTTCGAAAATCACCACCCCTACAATACTGAAAGTAGCCCGAAAACAAAACCCCGCCTGAATTAAAATCACAGTCACTTCAAATTAGATCCACCTAGTAATTCTTGGCTTAAAAACTCCTAAATAACTGGAGCGGAAAGCTTTAACTCCTAAATAAATGGCCTGGTTTTCAAAGGCACGAGCACCCAGCTGCTCCAAGCGAGGTCAGCTGGAAGAAGCATCATTACTATTTATAAGGCACTTTCATTGCCGGGAGAGGGTGGCGTGCAGGACAGCACTAGGTGCACCGAGAGGATTTATTTTTTTCCCTTCTTGAGTTGTGCTGTGTAAAAGCACAGCTCCCTAAAAATACAGCCTGGACCGGTAAATAAGTTGTTGCTCACAGTTGCTGTGAAAGGACCCCACGGGGTGTTTAGCTCAGCAATTTTTCGAGAAATCAACTCACCAATGTGGCCAAATGCTGTTACTAAGAGGTGCGTTGGCTTGCTGAGAACCACTGTGGGCATGGTGTGCCACGGGACGGCCAGCGATGCTGTCCCGCATCCTCTGCTTCACTGGGTCACAAAAGGTGCAGCGGGAGGAATAAATCACCCAGCGTTCGCTGGAGGTGCTGCCTTACCTACCCCATCACAGTAACCTGTAGAGATTTAATAAATGCAAAGGGACAGGGGCATAAATGCAATGCCAGGGCTTGAAATCTCAAGGTTGTGGTGGTAGATAGAGAAAACAAAAAGACCTCAAACATCCGAGGGATGGAGGTGGTAGGTCCGGAGGGGTGGGAGAGGGGAGGGCAGCGCAAAGGAGGGGAGTCTGGTGGAAAAGGGGGAAAAAAAAAGTTTCTGCAAGAACGGGACACCCGTCTCTTACGGGGTTTACAGGCTGCCGACTCCTCCAAAACACCAAAGCCAAAACCCCTCAAGTCTCGCTTTTGTTCCCCTGCCGCTCAAACACTGAACTGACCTAGCAACCTGCCCCAAATGGTGGAATTAGGCTCTGGATGAAGCCCAAAATCACAGTCCCGGACTAAATTCCCCGTCCCCTTTGGAAGAACCTATCAGTACCAAGGGGCCACCAGCCAGTCTCCCCTGGCACCCTTCCCCAGCATCAAAATGCAGGCAACGGCACCGATTGCTCCTGCGAGCCCCAACGCTGACTAAGCCATGATTCATCCTCCTCTTTTTTTCTTTTTCTTTTTTTTTCCCCCCTTCTAAAGGAAACTTGGAAGAAAAGAACAAGTCACATTCATGCCTACGTTCAGTGCAACACGGAGCATCTCCTGAGGATGTGGCATGGAGGGGACAGAGCGCAGCGTGCGTGATGTCCGGTGGGATCTGAGTCGTGCGGTCCAACCCTGCACCCAGCAACTCTTTGCATGGTTAAAACTGGGAGACGGTGGCTGGGAGCTGTGCATCCATCTCCATATAGATGCAGCCATATATGTGCTCAGTTAACGGCAGGCACGTGTGCTGACCCACAGCAATTTCCGGCACGGCCTCGGTTTACCAGCCTGGGACATGGGCACAAATAGTTCTCTCTACCCTGGGAGGGAGGTTGCAAAAGTCAGGCAGCAGCTGCCCAAATTCTTGTTCGTGCATTAACGACATCCTCTTGCAACAGAGAAAATTATTCCTCTGGGCTCACCGAGGGGCATTTATACAGTTATTTAAAAAAAAAAAACCCCAGAACAACCAAAACCAAACCAAAATGCTAAACTTTGCACTTCTGAAAAAAATCAATGGCATCCTGGAGAAGCCAAGAAAATTGTCTTCAATGTACTAGAGGAATTGTGGGCTTTCAAAAAGGTCAGGGAAGAAACCAAGTGGTTGCCCCCTTCTCTTATCTGCTGGATGCTGAGCTGTTTTTGCTGCTGACAGCACTTTCTTTGCAGGGACTTGGAAGTTTGCAAAAGCTGCTGAGGGTCAGGCTTGGAGGAGGGGGTTTTGCAAAAATTGATAAAATATGTTTGGGTTTGGAGAGGCAGCTGAAGTTCATGGTCCTTTATATCTGGCAGGATTCAATCACCTTCCTCCCCCTCACACCTCACAGATATTTCAATTACAAGACTAAATAAACCAGGAGTGAAGTGTGAACTGTACCTGTGTCATCGGGATATCACCATTCCCTCTCTTATCTCACCCTCTCCCTCATCCTGCCCGAGCCCTGCTGCTGCGGGCACCGAGATGAGCTCCCGTAACGCATCGGGGTGTTTCTGCCATGGAAAAGAGCTTTTTCTTTATCCTTTTAACCAGACAGTTACCCTGTGTTTTTTCCTTCCTCATTTCTTGCCTTTCACCCCCCCTGCCCTTGCAATCACACGCTCCCTTTCCTCCTCAACAGCATCAAACCTGCAGCATCAACCCCGCTGCTGACCAAAGAGGAACACAAATCGGGCAAATTTTTTTTCTTCACAGCATTATTTCAGGGCAGGGTTTCCTGCGGCGATTACGGGATGCTGCTCAGCACGGGACTTGCGGTCCCCTACCCTGAAATCAGAGGAGTGCTCCGGAATGGCACCTTTCCGCTCTGCAACTGGGAGGCTTGAACTTTGCCCAGGGTGCAGGATCAGGGCAAGGCAGGGAACATCGAGTGCTCGGAGCTGTCCCTGAGCCATCTTCCAACCACCAGAGAAAAACACCCATTCCCCCGGCCGGGGACAAGCCGTCCAGTTTATGAGACTATTGCATACTGTAACTGGACCTGACGTGCTCATGAAACGTCATCCGTCCCCGACCGTAAGAAATTCAGCTAGTTGGTAACAACAGCCGAGCACTGAAATACCAGCCAAGCAAGCACTGGGGGCTGCCACACGCACGCCGTCGGGTGCAGCTTTCCTTAAAAACAGCTGCAAGCAGAGAAGGGGAAAATTCAAAGGGGTTCGGTCTCTGACGTTGAGAAAGAAAAGTGCTGAGCTCGGGAGGGGGAAATCCCCGCAGAGGCACAGGGCATTGCTCAGCCCCGCTGTATCAGCCCCAGTCAAACACCGCGCTGGGGAGCTGATCTTGCCTTTCCTGGCAGCCAAGAGGCAGGAAAAGCCATGAAGGGATTGCAGAAATTCACTGGGACGCTGTTCCCAACACTCAAGCAACAAGCAGCAAAAATCAGCTCTTTGTGCACATGACCTCTCTTGCAACAGTGGGTACTATTCAGGCGGTAAAAAAAAATAAAATAATAATTTTACCATCCACTGGCAAAAAAAGAGGTTCCCTATAGTTTTTTTTAAGTGCTTTTTCAGACATATTCAATCAATGGCCCGTGCAGAAAACTGACTGCTTTTGCTCAGCCCTCTGCTCTGAGCTCTTCTGCGTGCTGTCACCATCGCAGTCGGTGCAACGCAGAAACTATTTCAGGGACAGTAAATCCTTCCTGAAGTCAACCCTCTGTTGTGCTATGCTGTCAGTCTTGCTAAAAGCAATTTTTTTTTTTTTAATTCCTTTTAATTTAGGAGTCCTTCAGGCAGGAGGATGAGGGTTCAAACCCAGTTCCTTTTGAGCTGGAGGATTTGTGCCCTTACTAGAGGAGTTTGGTTGTAATCGAGTGAGTTAAAGGTAGATAGGAAAGGAATTGGAAGAGCTGCAAACGCATTGCCTGGCCGTGATGAATACGGGGAAGGAAGGAAGGATGGGAGTCTGGAATTTACCTCTGTTCTCCAAGTCAGACACAAAGTCATCCAAGGATCCCTCCATCATCTCCAGAGAGAAGTGGGTGCTCCCAACCATGCTCAGGTCTTGGAGGGTCCTTGGGAAGATGCAATAAAGCTCAAGGCCAGAGATGGGGAGGGGTAAGATGGGTGTCCGGTAGCCAGGTTTGATGACCCCAAAGGAGCCTCCCAGGTCTGATGACCCCAAAGGAGCCTCCCAGGTCTGATGACCCCAAAGAAGCTTCCCGGACCAATGTTCTTATTTAAAATCCCAGGGAAGGCATTACATCTGTAATTTTTGAGAATTACATTCTGTAATTCTGAAAAAAAAAAAAAAAAAAAAAAAAGTTGGAAATGTTAAAAAATAAAGCTGGAAGTGTTTAAGACCAGGTTGGATGAGGCATTGGGCAATGTGGTCTAGTGGAGGGTGTCCCTGCCCACAGCAGGGGGGTTGGAACTAGATGATCTTTGAGGTCCCTTCCAACCCAAAACATTCTATGATTCTATGATAAATAACATTCTGAACCTGCCACATCCATTGGAGCAGGGACATTTCTCAACACTGGCAGGCCTGCTCAGAAATTGGTCCAGGAGGATTGAGCAATGTCCTGTGAAAGTTCCTGACCTTACAAGGCTAGTACAAAACAAAACTCACCTCATAAATGGGTTAAATCATAAAGATAATTGACTCCATAGGTTGCAGAGACAAATACGGGTTTTTAAAAGTGGTTAGAAGGCAATTAGATGGCTGGGGTATTCCAGCCTCGGGAATCTGATACTGGTTCTCCTTGAAACGAAATCTGGCTACCAAATTTTAGGCTTGGTCCCAACAGAAAGGGCTGAAGGGTGCGGATCAGTCAGAGAGCCAAAATTCAGGGTTTGGCGCTGTCAGTGACTCCAAGAAGCCAATATTCGTATTAGCCCGACACTGGGTTGTGCCTCCTACTCCCAGGTACGGTTAGTTACATCAAAGGAACACCTCCCCATTTGCCCTGTGATTTTAGGGTGTGAAATTCCCCACTGTAAGTCCTGGGATTGATTTAGGGTGTAAATCCACAATACGTTAAACCTGACTTTAGGTTACCTCGTCCCTAAGCAAGATGCCACAACCACCTGCTACAAGGCACCGATCTAGCACAAAAATCCTGCTGGTTTGAAAGAAAAGTGTGTTTACAGGGTTACTGTGTCCCAGTTGCCAGATCAGATATTACCCATCCTGCTGCTGCCAGCATAAACCTGGTATATGTTACCGTAGTGCCTTCTCCGGATAAATCAGCCGAAGTACAGCCAGGTGCTCACACCTGATCCAGACCTAATCTGTGCTGGAAAGCGATGCGGCAAGGTGGAGGTTCAGCGGGAAGGAGCTAAAATGCCAACCCTCCTCTGAGCAGAGATTGTTATAGGAGCCATTTCCATGGAGGTGCCCGATGGTTGAAGTCGGTGGTGTTCGTGAAGAGCTTAATTCCCAGCCCAGTGGTGCATTCGGGATGCAGATCTCCAGGTCTCCTGCCTGCAGGGCTCCAGTGATGGATATGAAACCCCCTATGGATAAGTCTATTCAACCCATTTAAGGTGGAAGATGGTCACCCTCCGGAAATCACAGCCTGTCATTACCCCATGGATTTTGCTATTGAACTATTTCCTAACGTCTTATTAACAGCCACCTTTCATTAAGGGCCTGGATCGTTATCTCATCATTGCAGGTTATTAAATCAAACAATGGCAAAGGCTGTGGCCTTTCATTCCGGGGCTGACTCACCTTATGATGTAACAAGCCCAGGCCAGTGACAACCTCAGCATTGCCATGGTGACCAAGAGGCTTCTAAAGAGTTGTAGGCAATGATGTCACAAAGCCGGATACCCGGGAGATGCTGGGGAATCTCTTCAAAGTAATGCAAAAAGCTACAACACAAAGTGGTTTGCCTTCCTGCTGATCAAGGAGGAGGTGCTGTAGGCAGCAGCATACGCCGGATTAATCATAGCCTAGGAAAAAGGATATATTTTTTTTTTAATCCCTGCTGTCAAATCCTGCTAATACCAGTTTGGCTCCTGATACGGGGGCTTTTGATCAAGGGGTGATAAAATGCCGTCCTATGAAGCAGCATCCCGGGGGAATCTGCACAGGGCTGGGAGGCTCAGAGGAAACGTTCCCTAGGGGATGCTGAGCAGGGAGGAGGTGTTGCAGCCCTGCATGGCTCCTGCTGTGTCTGCCTCCATCTGCGGCAAAGCTGTGGGTAGTATTTGGGAAGGACTGATGTCATTTTGGGTGTCTACAAAGTATTGGTCACCTTCAACTGCTTCTACCACCCATGGAGAGAAATGGACACTCCCAGAGCAATTCACTTGTCCTGCTTGTGGATATTGATTGTGAACCAGGACGGGATGTGTCACGGAGGTGTTTGTAGCCTGTGAGCACGAAGGGAGACCTCAGTGCTGTCTACATCCAACGCCATCTGACGCACATCTCGGTGCGCTCCAGCATGAGGTGACCCAAAACACAATTCCTTGTTCAATCCAAAGTCCCACGTAGGGAGGAAGAATAAAGCTTTGATGAGGAGATGCATTTCGAAACCGCGTACGTGCTGAAGATCTTGCCACCCACACCCTTGTGAGCATGTCTGCCATATGGACAACCCGCTTGTCTCTGTTTCCTTGCAGGGCTGGGATAATATAGGCAATGGCAAGTGATGGTTGCCCAACAGTGTCCTATGCACTTCAACCCCCTCCAAGAAGAACCACTCTTAGGACCAACACCACTCCTTGGGTTGAGCTGTTCCCTGGATCAGCCTCCCTAAGGGTTCACCTCTCCGTTCAACTGATGGAAACCACAAGGCATCAAGAGGTGAGGTCGAAGCGTCCCACTTCTCCAGACTGTTACCATGTGCTTTTAAACCTAAGACCTGCAGGAACTGCTTTTAGAAGGTCTGTGAAAGGCAACTAAGGGGAAAGCGTATGGTCAATAGGTTGAAATTTAGAATAGAAAGGTCCACAACTAGCTTGAAAAATGCCCAAGGATCAACCAACCGAAAAGCTATCAAAGATTTCTGAATTCTCTGCACCAGCAACAAAAACAATCAAGAGATGAAAAGGTGATTGAGGATCTGCAATCCTCAATCCACAGCAGACATCTCTAGGTTTTTTTTTTTTTCAGCTGCAGGAGTTTCCATACCTCTTTCTGGAGCTCTCTACAGTCAGAGCCTCCCCGAGGTAGCCTTTCAGATCTCTGATTTCCCAGCAACTCTCTTAACTGATTTTTTGGAGCCAAATCACTGGAATCAGATCACACAGATTGCTGGAATGCAGGAGTTTTCCTTATCAGGGTTTTTTTAAATTTTTTTCTGCTTATAGGCCAAATATTTCCATTTATTTAATTCCTAGCAGATGTTTTTAATTTCTGCATTTAATCTTTTGCATGCCGTGGAAGCCTGGCTGGGGAAAAAAATGCTAAAATTGTCCAAAAATATCTACTGAATTTGTTTCTTCTTTCCCTGATATGTTCCAATCAGAGATGAAAAATATTAACGGGAAGTTTCTCTGGAATTTTGGGACAAGCTGAAACAATATGGGGAGCTTGCTGCCAACATATTTTCTGAAATGAATTTACATTTTCCAACTCGCAATGACAAGTTGTTAACAACTTCTTGGGGGGAAAAAAAAAAAAAAAAGAGAGAAAATTCAGCTGAATGTTTAAATTTCTTCCCTGGAGTTTAACATAGAATAGCAAACCGGCATTTGGGTACCTGGCAGTTTGGCAGGGATCACGAGGGAAGATGCTGTGCTTCATAGCACTGAGGAGTGCCCCAGTTTCCTCCCAGAACAACTGCTGTCACTTGAGCTGAGAGCCAGAGCCATGAGGGGATGGCACAGATGGAAGCAGATGTTGGACATTGACCATGAGTTGTCCCCACTGCGTACAATGGAGAAGGGGGAAAACCACTTTTATTGTATCTGCTTCAGTGTTTCTGGCAACGCCGCTCATCAGAGAATCACAGCACAAACTCTGTTTCCCGAGTAGGGTTCATTTTTTTCTTCTCACTCCTTGAAAAACCAAATAAATGACTCCAGGAGACAGAGGCTCACCCCACATGTTCACCCCACCATGCCCACGTGCTTCTCTGCACCACGCCGGCGGGTCCGTGCATCTCCGCTTGCACCTCCCTGGGCTGATGCCTGCGGCGATGGCAAGGTCAGAGCTCAGAGCGAGGGTTTCACATTTCCCAGCCCGGCTGTTTACCCGGCGCTCGGGCTGAATTAAAACAACTGCTAGAGAGTGACCTGAGTCAACAAGAGATCTGACGGCCACCCGACTCCCAGGCAGGCTGTCCTGCCAACTTCCCAATAAAGAAAGAGAGCCGGGCTCGGGCTCAAGGCACGACCTTCCTTCGCTTCATGTTGTGTATTTATCACCCGGGCTTGGATAGTCCCAGGCACCGAAATGATGGGCACCTCGTTCCCACTGCTGGGTGAAGCTGCTTGTGATGCCTCATGGATCAGACGGGTGCTTGGGTCTCCCGACCCGTGCGTTAAGCCAACGGGACCTGCAGTCTGCACTCACCGGGGTGCTGAGAGCCACAGAGATTTGCATAGGCAGAGCCCAGAGCACTTCCCAAACCTGCCAGCTATGCAAGAGCAAGATCTTTCTGCAGTTGTGGCTAATGGGGATCCCACCAGCATGGGTTTGAGGTGAAGGCAAGGGTGATCAGAGGGTCACATACCTGCAGTCTCCCATATCTGCAGGACATGCTCTGAGCACGGATGCACTGTGTGTCCTCTCCCTGTCCTGCCTTGAACACAGATGCTCATTCCAGTGCTGACCAGCTAAATAACCTTGAAAACTCATCTCATGCAGGGTCCAATCCAGCCCTCCACGCCTGGACAAGCACAACTCCCTCGGACACGTGCAGGAGCACACGCAACCACCTCAAACCGCTGCTGCCTTTGGATGCTACTCAAAAATCTGGTCCTTTTGCATTCAGACAGAGTCAGTCATCGATGAAACGGGGTGACTAAGACACAGCGCTGGTGCACGCCAGCCTCATCCCACGTTGCCTTGTCTTGTTTGCAGCCAGGCCGTTAGCTGCCAAGGCCACCCAACCCCACCGCTGCAAGCATGGCGTGGCAGGACATCAAAAGCCAAGACAGAAAAGGCAGCCATAGGGTTTCCAAAATTTGGACTGGTAAAGCCATACCCAAAAAAAGATCTCTTCCCACCCACATGTCCTCCACCGAGAGCTTGCCCAAATTGCTGCCGTTGCAACAGCCATAAACCATTTAATGGTTTATTAAATTGCGTTCCTATTTACAGTGCCAATGTGTTTGACTTGGGTTAGTTTCTGAGTTTCATAATTTTCCCCCAAAAATTATGAAAAGGAAAAAAGGAGAGCGGAAACATGGCAGCAGCCAGCAGTGATTTCATGCTTAAGAGGACCAAAGGCTTCGCTGACGGGTTCCCCCCTTTGACATTCCCCCACATACATGTTCTTCACAGCTGCTGTGAGGTGGAACTCCATTCTCTGCCTTTGGCAAATGAACCTTGGAGAAATAAACAAACACAAAAATCACTGTTGGCAGGTGCTTCTTCTGTCTCAACCCGTCCTGCTCAGGTCCGTTCAACAACACAGAGATTTTAGAGGCGAAGCCACTTCTGAGTCCCTTCTCCCTCCCCAAAACCTCATCCTCAGCTGTGAATGGGATCCAGCGCTTCAGCTGGAAAACAGACCCAGGCTGGAAAAAAAAACAACCCAGCTTTTTTCCTTTTTCTTTTTTTTTTTTTTTGTTTTTTGCAAAGGTAGTGTTGTTTTGTTTTGTGATCGTGGATCCATCCCCAAAGCAGTGGTGTTGGCACAAGGCGGTGCAAGGGGTGGAGGGGCTTCGTCGAGCTGCCCAAGCCCAAATCACAGCTTCATCTGTGTCCTACTGTTCCTGTTAGCAATCCCTTGCTAATTAGGAGGATTTCGAAGAAAATCAGTGAGCAGGAGAAAAACCCAAGTCAAAACCTCCTATTTCTGCACCAGACATGCTAGTCTCCTGTTGGCATCAAGGTGGGTTGCTTGCCTGGGTCGTACCTGGGATGAAAGGACAAGATTCCTCCAAATAAATTTATATTGGTGACTAAGGAGCCTTTATTCTCCACTTGCGCAGGGTAACCTGGCAGTGCCCGTTTGCATTTTTAGGAGCAGAATAATTCAGTCTCCCAGGCACAGAAATCAAGCCATGGCTCAGCACCAGTCGCTCAGTCCCTGCTTTCAAACCCACAAGCAAGACACACGCAGTGCAACCCATCCTCCTGCTTATCCCCCGGCAGAAGCAGCCGGAGCATCCTGAGATGAGACCGAAACTGGGAAGTCCCATCCCTCCTCGGTGCTGCAGGCAGGAGGCAAGACACCCAATTTTTATCCCAGTACCGCTGGGGGAAAAACACCTCCTGTCCCAGCGTATTACCCCCGTTGTTTACCAAGCTCAGCTGTTCTCCAGGTTTCCTGGAAATACCAGGAAAGCCCGACAGCCCTCCGGCACTGGCGATAGCTGCTCATGCCCCTTTCGCATGTCTCCGGAGGAGGCTGCAGCTGTTGGGAGGGATGGTGGCAGTGCTGGGTGACGGTGAGGTCAGGAAAGCAGATCCCGGCAGTGGTTCCTCCCTGCGTGCATGTGAACGGGGCATGCACAGCCCGTGCGACTTCCTGAGGCTGGCACGTGCTCCGGCAACCCTCCGTCCCGCCGTCCCTCTCGGGTGGCCAAGCGTGGGCTCCCGCCGGCAGCCGCGTGCCAGCAGGCCATGTACAGCCCGAAAATAATAAATAAATCGGTAAACAAGTTCACCTCGCCTCCCTGCAAAAGGCTTTCCCCCCCCCCGCGTCAGGATGGGCAAACAAGCACCCGAGCTGACTGCCAAGGCGTCGGGGAGGAGAATAAATCAGGTTGTCTGAAGGGTTGCAGCCATTTAACACCAGCCCTGCCACGTCCCTGCCCAAATGCCGGCTGCCGAGGGCTACCAGCCCCACCAGGAGAGCCCAAAGCAGGGCTGGGGCTGTGCAGGAACACAGCAGCACCTCCTTTTCCCGGCGGATTTATCATCACCCCTTCTGCAGCCCCGAAGCAGCGTCGTTTCTCCCCAAGCCATTTCATAGGGAGATATTTGTCCGTCTCGGCCTCCCCACCCTGTCCTCAAATAACCTGTTCCACGGCTGAGCAACGCTTTCCCTGATTTCCCACCCAGATCTCTCCGCGTGGGGTTTTAACACCCTGCTCCAACCACACGGGTGGATTTTGAAGCTCTGCGTTGCACTACGGTAAGGTTCGGACCAGTGATGCACACCAAAACGTACCAACATGGGGGGGACACTGCAGGATGCTCCAGCACGGCCAGGTTTGATGCAGACGGTGCTGGATCTGCAGATAAGAGCAGCTAAAGCCACAATCACACTGGCCTCCAGCCTATCGCCTGTACCTTCCCGTGCCTCAGTTTCCCCTGCCTCAAGTGATAAAGCTAGAAATCATCCAATGAGGACTGAGGGACAAGAGAGAAGGGGATAAAAAAATCTCAGCAGCCAACTGTAAAAAAAAAGCATGATGCCTCTGGAGATTTAGAAAAAAACCCAACAAAACAAACAAAAACCAAAGGGAAAGCCCAATTCCAGGATCTTTTAGCAGGAAGGTGATGTAGAAAATGCAGGAGGTTGGGTTTTCTGGCCCAGGAAGACCATGTCTCACTCTGGGCCCTAGACTTTTGGAAAGAGGTTTAATCAGGGATGGAAAACACCAAGCAGATGTTTCCAGACCAGAATAGATGGAAGAGCATAAAGTGAGAGTGGTTTTGTGCTCCAGGAAAGAGAAACATGGGGGAAAAAAACCACAGGAGCAGCTTTCATTCTGAAAAAGGATGTCATAAAGAAAATGATAGCTGTCCTCGATGGCAAGGAAGGTTTAAGGTAGATATAGCAAAAGTTGCCCAAGTATTAGCGGAAGCCTAATACCTCTGCAGAGGACAAGGAATCCCCCAGGGAAAAGCACGACGGAAATTTAAAACTGCTCGTGTAGGTTTGATCTTGACTCCCAACTGGGGCCCGTTCCCCATCCTCTTTCTTTTCAGCCTTAAAATGTGGTTATGCAGGGGGAAAAAAAAAGCGGTGTGTCCTGCAGAGACGTGCACGCCTGCATGTGCGTGTGTGCACACACGCACCAGGCAAACAGGGATCACGCCTCGTCGACTGCTGGTTTTGAAATCCTCCCACGTCCCTCCACGAAAAACCCGTGGTCATCTGATTTAAAGCCTTGGGAGTCATTTTATGCCAAGATGAATTTCTCCATCGTTGAGGGTGTGTTAGGGAAGGGTTCGGCACGCCAGCCACCCTGCCCACACGGGCTCCTGGTGGCAAAGGGAATGTCAGAGATGATGGTGGGATGCCCCACGGAGAAGTGGCCCAGGGAGGTGGGGGGTGTGTGATCTGAGTGCTGGGGTGAAGCCAAAGCCCACGCTGAGCTTCCTGTGGAGCGGTTGGACCCTTCTTCATGGGCCAAGCCCAGCAAAGCCCAGCCAGATGGGCTTTCCCTATGTAACATGGCCACCTAGCCTGGTCTTCAGCTGGTGGCATGGATAGAAAGCACCGGTGTCATGCCAATGCCTGTTCACCGTGTAAATGCAGCAGAGTCCTTCTCCATCCATGCAGGAGGAAGGCAGGACCCCAAAAGGCGGGTTTTTCCAGCATCTCAAGTTACTCGGTGGGTTGCTGGGCCTGGGAAGGCAGGTTACAGGCATATCTGCCTGCTCCCAGGTTAGGAGATGAGGAGATGCTATCAGCAACTGCATCTTTACATGGTTTCAATTCCCTGACGGAGGAAGTCTGAGAGGCTGTAGCACCCCATCTCTTGCCACTGGCTGGTTTCTATGGAGCGATTGGGCTGTGGAGTAGGTCCCCAAAACCCCCATTGGACCTTACAGTTCCCCCATAGCAGCACATATCCCTTTCTAAGCCTCCTACCCCAGTTTCAAGTTGGGTGGTGGTCCCACCTCTGGCTGGGGCAGCGAAGGACATCCCACCCCCCCACCACAGCCTGGCACATCCTCCCCTGCACCAAAGCCACCAGACGTGGTGGGCTTTGCTTTGCTTGCACAACCCCATGAGCACCAGCGAGAACGTGACCGCTAGGCACAGTGGCTCCTTAAACCCATTAAAAACTCTCCATGAGTAGTCATAAATGCTAAAGAAAGTATAATGTCAAAGAGGCAGCAGAGAGGTCATGCTCACCAAGTTGCTTTTTTGGAGGTGCAGGAAGCAGGGACGTGCCCGGACGGGTGTGATGTAGGGGGGACAGACACCTGCTCCTTTGGGTCATTTACTCGTGTTTCACTCAGCAGGCCAGTGAAGCAAAAGGGGATGAAACGAAACCAAGAGCCAGAAGGAAAATACCCTGGCAAGAAACACCGGCCAGGGAGCAAAGCAGGACACGAGGGGGGGTTTCCAGCCTTCCAGGAAAGGTGTTCATTGAAAATAAGGCAATAGTTTGACTCAGGCACGAGCTGGTGAGTCAGGAGAGCTGGGGCCAGCTCTGCCGCACGTTTCCTCCCTGCCCTTTGAGCAGATGGCTGCGAGCGGACGCCCACGCCGTCCCTGGGACAGCCCCCACGGCGAGCTGCGGTGGGCAGGACCCCCCCCCCCCCCCAAGCAGGTCCCGACTGCTGCTCGGCTTCTCTTCATCAGATGCGTTGCTCACCAGTGCTCATAAATCCTCCTCGGCGCATTTGATGGGAAGCGCTGGAGAAAAAGTTTTCCAAGGCTGCCAGGAAAACACGACATCAAGGAGCGACGGGTGACACGACCAGCAAACGCAGCAGCACGTGGATTTGCAGGGGATTGCCAGCAAACCAGAAATCAGCCCAAAGTGACAAAATTACCCCTTTTAATACCAAAAATCTGCAGAACGGTAAATCTCCCCCCTTAGCTGTAATCACTCTGCACAAGCAGATAGTTTCCCATCAGAGGGTGTTACAACCTGTCTGCCTGCGGGAGCTGTGACATCAAGGAAGTGCTCGATAGAGAGGGGGACATGCAGCAGAAATAATAATGCCAGAACATGACGCTGTCCTGCCCTTTCCCTTCATGCTCACGTGCAAAAGGCACCTCTGGTCCTGCTAACAAGAGCTTCCTTGATCTCAGCAAGCAGAAACGAGACCAGAAGACGTCACAACTTCTGCTAACAGGGAGGGAAAAGCCTTAATAAAGAGCAGTATTGTTACAGCAGCAGGGCTGTTTACCCGCTCCTCCTACCACGCGGCTGGAAATTGAAGTGCTTGGTGGCAGAAATCACCTCCGCAACGTCATCCCCACCAAGGCATTTATCCTGCCAAAACAATTCCTGTTATCACTTTCCCCGCTGCGTGATAACTTCTGCCACCTTTAGATAGGAGCTGCTTGCAGGAGATTGCTCTGATGGCCACCGGCAGAGGGGAGCCAAGGGAGCGTGGATGTCAGAAGGGCTTTGTGCAGGTCTACCAGGTGCTCTTCACCCAGCATCATGGGATGCTCAAGACCTCCATGCAAACACCCCATGGTGGCTAGGACGTGATGGTTGAGAGACATCCAACACATTAGATGCAACACACAGTGAGGTCTCTTTGCAGAGCAGCTCTATGTCCTGCCAGCCTCCTGAGGGCTGGATTTGGGGGTTGCTGTTATGAGATCTCCAAACAACTTGGCTGAAGGTGAGAGAATAGGTCCTTGTGGAGGTAGGTGTGATGTGGGAAGGAAGGACCCTGGGAAGATTAGGGCTGGTTTTTTCAAACCTGCTGCTCCCCCCCCTGCTTGGTGGGTCTCAGCTCCTCCAGTCCCTTGCTAGCCCTGAGATCATATTTATCTCACCTGTGTGGTGCCAGCTTGGATCCAAGTGTCTGGCTCTCCTTGTGGTCAATGGTGATGGAGAGGTTGCCACTGGGCCGGGACCTGGAGGCCTGGCTTACGCTGTACACCTCACTCCAGAGGGCTAAGGAAGGTGAAAGCCATCTCACCCCATGAGATATATGCAAGGACGCCCACTAGATCACTCTCATCCTGGGAACTGATGTTTAATCCAATTCATGTGTCCAGCAACCAGGAGGCACTGCTTGCTTTCCCACTGCCAGCCTGGCAGATGAAGGACAGAGCTCAGGTTCCAGCCGCAGACCCTCAGGACCTCCCTGATGCTCCTGCTTGTGCTTTTTCCAGCATCCCTCCTTCTCTTGCCTCTGCAACCTGCGGCTGCTCTTCTACATGCTACACAGGACCCAATACTGGTCCATCATGCCCATGGCTCTTCTAATCTATGAGCTCTTCTCATCTATTCCTGCAAAGACAGCACGTTCAGCATAGTTGGCTGCAGTTGTCCAAGCTCTGCCTCTGCCTGGGGTTGCGCTTGTGTTGCACAATTGTGGCCAATGTCCATGTCAGCAGAGCCCCTTTGCAGGGACGTGACATCCACCATCGCCTCTCCAAACCACAGCCTACATCCATCCAGGCCCACCTCTGCCACCAGCATGATCCTCCTTGGCAGTCTCAGAGAAGATAATCAACAGACAAAATCAACATCAACCACTCCAGAATCTGCCCCCTCGTCGAGCAGGGCCCCCAGACCTCTTTCTTGTCTGACTCAAGCCAGGCATCACCACGCAGGATCCTGTGCTCACACCAGTCCAGCAGTAACACGTCCTGATGACCCGTGATCCAAACAGCACCCAGTGGGTCCCTCGTCCAAAAGCTCGAAGCCAACCTATACCTTTATATATACCCATAAATAATATATTCATGGTGTCACACATTTTTTTTCAGCTGGGAAGCACGTTGCACCATGCATGCATCATGCCCTTGCCAACTTGCTAATGGCTGTACCCATACCCTGCGGAGCCAGTCACTCCCAGCATCATGCGTTCGATCTCTGCTCGCTGGCTTCCAGTCTTATCTCCAGCTCCTTCCCTGCCAGCAACACTACCAGGATTTCATTTGTCCTTTGACAAATGACAAACGTCTCGCTCTCTGGCAATATCCTGGCTGCTTATCACCTGCATGCTCCCAGGCTTCCTCGCGTCAGCCACAGTAATTAAATCATATTTTTCAGGCGGGGCGAAGGGCATTTTAGGTGAAAGCTCCCAACACCTCCTGCCAGCACAGCTGTAGCCACGGTGGGGGGGCTTTCCCAGGGTAACGGCACCGCTTGGACATCAGGACGTTCCCCAGTGCTCCCAGCTGACGCAGTGATGCTGTAAGAAATTAATTCCTGCCCTAAGCCCATTCCCTCTCCCTATCCTTGAGCATCCCTGCTAGAAAGACCTTTCTGTAATACCCAAAACTGCCAAATGCCTTGATGTCGGCTCAGTGGCAACTGTTGTATAATACGACATGGAGCGCAGATCCCGGGGCAATGCCACTGGCTTTTCGATGCCCAGAGAGAAAGGAGGCAGAACAGAGCCAAGGCAACAAGGATTTAGCACAGGCTTGTGGTGGAGACCCGGGAAAGTGATACCAAAGCTGCAAGCGGTGAGAAACCGGCAGAGCTAGGGGTGGAGTTTGCATTTTACTCCGCAGGATACTCCGTTTCCACACACAGGGGTGTGCAAAGACAGCTCAGGGCCTCCAAAACGCACATCTCAAAGTCTCCCTGTGCCTCAAGCTACCTGGGGTTTGCAGAGCAGCAGCCTTTAGGCAGAGCCTCCTCTTTGCACCCCAGATCTGGGTGGTGGTGAGCAAGCCCTGGGGGGAGACACTGCTCCCAGAAGGCTCCCAAAGGAAAGGCTCAGCCTCCTGGCTGAGCTGGCTGGAGTCCCAGTTTCCCTCTGGGAGGATCAGACAGGCATCCTGACTCCAATCAGGCTGAGGCCACCACCTTCAGAAAGGATTTTTTAATGCACCAAGTTGAACTACAGTGAAAATATCTTCATGCCCAACACTCCCGCAAACTAAGGACATGCACAGCTCGCTCTGTGCAGCTTTGAAGAGCAGCCAGAAGACCATGCTGTCCACAACCCTCCTGCCTGGTGGCTTATAGATATGCCCATGGGAAGCCCACGCAGCCCAGCTGCAGCCACCGAGCAAGTGCTCTAGGCACAGCTGGTGACATGGAGTCCCACCAACCCAACGGGATGCTCTCAGCTGGGGTCGCATCTACACAGACTGCAGCCAGGCCTTACAGAGAACCTCTACAAGCATCATCATGGCCAAATTCACAGTCTGTTCTAGTCTAAGCGAGTCTTACAGTCTCAGTGTGCAAGAAGAAGGGGTCCTTGGGGGGGGGGGTCTCCAGCATGAGCCGAGCATGCACATGCACAAGCGATGGACAAAACCCATCCACGCTGGCCTCTGTGTCATGTTGGACCTTCCCAAGGTGGAGCGCAAGCTGCTGCAGGGAGCTGCCGGCCGCTGCTCTGGCATTTCAAAGTTAACCCGTAGAGGAAGCCTGCAGATGAGCTATGGCTTCGAAGGTGACACAATGGTTGCAGAACTGAATTCAAGGTCCCAAGGACTTGCAGGTTAGCTGTGCCCCAGGTGTCTAGCGGCGATGGCAAGCACAGCATGGTCCCCCAACAAATGGGTCCTCCCCAATTCACATGTGCTGGGCAGGATCGCATGGAAATGCATCCTCATTGCTGCAAACCCACCAAGTGTCCCCAAGTGCTGGAGACCTGCCTGTCATTTCTATCACGGGGATCCTCGCTGCAGCGAGGCCACGGGAGCTGCCCTCCAACATGAGAAGCTCCCCCCCAGCTCTCTGTGCTCACCCCCAAGGGCTCAGCGCTTTTAAAGCCTCACACGCTCTGCTTTCCTCCAACCGCCCACCCCCCAGTATCTCTCCTTCTGCCTCTAAATGAATCCGTTTATCACCTAAAATTAAATCAAGACCTGAAGTCTGCTATGCTGTCAGGATGCGAGGGTGTAAACCACATCACGCTTCACTGAGCCTTAAAAGGCAACATAAATCTTCGTGCCTGAGATCGCTAGGCTCTGTGAACATCACTGCGGGCAAACTGCCGCACACCCAAAACATCCTCCCCAGAGCAGGGAAAGGTGAGAAAAACAAATCCAGCCCTCTGTCCCAAATTTTCATTCCCTCCCTGCTGCCCTTTCATGCCATGTCAGCCTCGGTGTGTAACTCCTCCGCAGCGGTACCCTCTGTCTGTGCCCCAGCACTGCCAGCCCCTGGCATGGCACCAGCTGCCCACCAGTCCAGAGACACAGATCCACTTTGGCAAAGCACCCGAGTTAGATACTGAGCAGCATCTTCTCCTCATGTCCTTGCACATCCCGACTTAACTCTGCCTCCCCTGGCTTTTGTGTACCCTGGAGAAGACTTTTTCCCCTCCTTTTCTCCTCCCAATAGAGCTGCTAGGACAAGGGGCCACCACGAGTATCCTGCTCTGTGCCCTGCCATGCCTGCACTGTGACACCCCTCTGGGATGAGGACAAGGTAACATTAAGGGCATGTGCTTCACAGCAGCCTGGAGAGGATGGAAAACTCATCCATGCCCCCATGGGGCAGCACAGGAGCAGCCATCAGGGCTTTAGGTCTCATAGCTGGGTCCTTCTTGCCCCACAATGCCAAGCCAGGGGATGGCAAGGGGGGATTTCTGACAGCTGCTGGGATGGAGTTTTTGGGAGAAGAGGTGTTTTGGGGTGCAGATTGGAGAGCATCACAGTGTGAAAAAGAGCTGCCCAGGTGGGGTACCCCCCTCAAAAGCCATTTACCTCCCCGGTCTCTCCTCCCTGCCTCCCAACAGCACAGCTCCTCCAGCTGAGTATCTCCCAGGGACCACTACAAATGCATACAGGTTACCAGTTCTCAGCCTGCATCACCCGAATCAATCCCCAGCAGCACGCCCCTGACCAGAAACGTCTTGCTTCCTTCTCCTCCACAACCCTTGCACTACCCAGAGCGGCTTATTCGCCCAGAGCAGCGAGAGACTAATTCTCCCAGAGCAGCGAGAGACGAACCACCACCACCACCACCCCCCCTGGCCAAGCGAAGGTGGAGGGGACACAGTTGCCCTTTGCAGGCTGCCTCGGGGGGGTGTCCCCCATGCTCCCCTGAAAGCCAGCAGTGCAGCAAAGCCAGAGAGAGCCTAATGCTCCCATCTCACACCCCTGCAAGGAAGCACCGCACGGGACACGGACCCCAGCCCCATCCCTGGTCCCCCCAGTTGTCCTACCCAGCCGGGGGAGCATCCCGGGGTGCTGCCTCCCACCCCCAATCCAGCCCCTACCTTTGCGGAACGGCATGAGGGAGGGCTGCGCTCGGACGCCTGGGTTCCACGGTTGCGGTTGCCTTGCTTTTATATATATATATATATTTCTTCTTTATTTATATTTTCTTCCTTCCTCCTCCTTCTTCTTTCAGAAGGAAACGGACATATTTGGGCAAAGCCTGGCAGAAAACAGCGTCATATGGAGGCAGGCACTGCAGAAAGGAGGAAGTTCTTGCCATTTCGGAGCTTTTAACCCTTCTCTTCCCAGAGACAGCAGGGCTAGGAGAGAGGTAACAGGGACAGGGCAAGGAGCTGTTGGCCTTAGGAAGGGATGGAAGGCACTGGGAACTGGTTTTCTGTTTGGTTTGTGGTGGTTTTTTTCCTAGTAGGACCAGTACAGAACTGAGTGTAATGTGGGTGGGATAATGGGGTTTTGGCCTCCCGCATCACCTCTGCCAATCTTCTGAGCTCAGCAGAGCACTGATCCCATCTTCTTTGTGGTAGCACTGGGAAAACACAACTACTCCCAACACCAGGGATCCAGAAGCTCAGATCCCCCTGCTTAGCATCTCCTGGCTGCCCTTGCACAGGCTGGACTATCCAAGGTCGAGGCAATTGGAGGTTCAGATTCTGCTGTGCTAACCCCCATGCTGACGATGTGCAAATCCCCCTCTCCTGGCATGACAGCAGGGACGGCTGGTGCGGGGCTGGGATGAGCCCTGAGCTGAGCCCAGAGTTCTGGAGCACAACCAGGTCTGCATGGCTTCAACTCTACCGTTCAACCCGTAGCTCAGGCTGCAGCAGGAGGTGAAGGTGGAGCATTACCACCTGGGAGAGTTGTTTATTTTTCTGTGGTTCCTTTACTGCCCTCCCTGGAGGTAGAAAGAGGCATTGGCTTGGAGCTAGTTCAAGAGGAACTCCTTAAGCTATGCAGGACTGGACCCCATTCTTCCACCGTGGTGGTTAACAGCAATACCATGAGCTCTCTGCTGTGTCTTTGCTCCCTGTAGAACCACTGCTCCCTCCTGGAGTCACCAAGACCTTTCTCTCAAACCAACCCTGCGCCAGTGGCCGTGGTGGTATAAAGCCTCTCTGCTCATCTACTGCAGGCTCCAGCCCCATCCAGACCACCATGATGCTCAAGGTGAGCGCTTTTCATCCGCTCCAGCACAGATTCTGCCAGATTTGGCTTAAACTCCCCCGGGAGAAACCTGTTTAAGCCAGTGGGTGAGGAGTGCTCCCAAAAATGCCCTCACAGCTCTGTTATGGGTGCTGTAACTCCAGCAAGGACGGTAGCAGCATCACTATTTTGCATGGCATAGCTGCCTCTGCCCTGCTCTGGGAGTGATGGCTGCTTCTATGTCTCTGAGCCTCACCACCATGTGAAAGACAAAAGCATAGAAGATTTGGTGGCATGGGCTGCTGGGCTTCCTTCCAACAACTGGAACCAGTTACAGAAGCTGGTTTCTACCTTGTCCCTAGCAAACATGGCAGGACACGCTGGGGATGGGTCTTTGCCCAGGCAAATTGAGTGGGCAACTATTTTCTTGGAGAAAAATAATCTAAAAATACAATTTTCCAGGACATTTAGCAACCGTAAAAGGCTTCAGGATGGGAAGATCCAAGGCAGCTGGGCTAGACATCCACGTGACGCTGCCAGATGTAGCCCAGCAGGTAAAGGAGAGTACTCCTTCGCTCCACGTGGCCCAAGACCCACGTGCAGGAGAAGGACACCCCAGCCATGCCTGAGGCCAGGGTGGCACGACAGCAACCTGCCTTTCGTTGCGTTTTCCAGCAGCAGCTGCCAGTGCTTTCTGGAGGCGGTTCAGCAAGAACCTCTTGTGTCCTTCAGGCTCCTTCCACCCCTTGCTGGAGGCTGCTGAGCCCCGTTCCATGCATAGGCTCTTGTACCGCATGGCCCTGGCTGCTCTTTGCAGCCATCCCATCCCAGCTCATGGCTGAGCTAACAGGGAGCAACTAAAGGGAGAGGGAGGAGAGCCTGGTGCTGCCCCAGCTTGCTCGGGGAGCCCAAGCGAGCAGAGCTGAGTGCAAGTGCCAGCATCTACCCATGATGGTCCCTGTGCAGGATCTGGCCCCGGGCGGGCAGGAGCAGGCACAGGGCTGGCACCACCTGTGAGGGTTGGCAGCTTGACCTAACGCTGCGTCTCCAAGCATCCTGGATCCTCAGGGCATGGTGGAGGACATGCTGTCATCTTACTAATAAAACTTTGTTTCTTCCCCACAGTTGTTGGCCTCGTTCCCTCTGTCTACAGCCCGGGGCTCTGCTGATCCACCCCCGGCTGGAACGGGAGCCTGACTCTAACCCAGTGCTGTACTCCAGCAAACAAGTGCTGTTCCTTGAAGTGATGAGCCTCCAAATCTCTATAAAACACAAAAAGATATTTTTACAGTTTTATTACCTGGGATAAATACAGATCAGCAGTTCATCTCTGGAAGGATATTTCCAGCACGTGATTCCAGGGCTTGGCAAAAGAAACATAATGCAATATACCCAGGGTTAGACCCAATAATGGACTTGGGCGTCATGTCCATCAAAATCCACATTTGGATGTTTATGTCCAAATTTGTAGTCCATAGCATCCTGCTCAGTGCCTGCAGAGCTTGGAAGGTATCTAACTCCTTTGTTTGTTTGTTTGGTTTGGTTTGGTTTTTTGTTGGGGTTTTTGGGGGGTTTTTGGGGGTTTTTTTTTGTTTTTTTTTTGTTTTTCCTGCAACATTGATCTTTCCTGGACACTGTCAGTTCAGCTCCAAAAACTTCCTGTTAGGAGCTTCTCAGAGCATCATAGGTGCAATCAGGTCCTGCATTAGAGGCTGGTAGTTAAGGTCCCCATTAAGGTGCTTCCATCACCTGGTCAGGGAGGCCGAGAGGCTTTACCACCCCCTTGGCTGAAACGGTGCAAAGCCTGAAATAACAACTGGGCAAGCATCCAGCCTCAGGGCAGGCGAGTGGATGAAGGGCTGCTCCTGCCTCTCCAGGAGAATTTTGGGATTTAAGAGGTGGCCGTTCAGCAATGAAGCACTGTGGTGGGTTGACCCTGGCTGGGTCAGGGTCAGGGTCAGGGTCAGGTCAGGGTCAGGTCAACCAGGTGCCCAGGTGCCGCTCTATCACTCCCCTCTTTCATTAGACAGGGGAGAAAAAGTACAACGAAAAGCTTGTGGGTCGAGATAAGGACAGGGAGAGATCACTCACTAATTATCGTCACGAGCAAAACAGACCGAACTTAGAGAGGCAATTCATCTAATTTATTACTAAGCAAAACAAAATGGAGGAATGAGAAATAAAACCAAATCTTAAAACACCTCCCCCCACCCCTCCCATCTTCCCGGGCTCAACTTCACTCCCGGCTTCAACCTCCTTCCCCCTCAGCGGCACAGGGGGACGGGGAGTGGGGGTTACGGTCAGTTCATCACACGGTGTTTCTGCTGCTGCTTCATCCTCAGGGGGAGGACTCCTCTCATCACTCCCCTGCTCCAGCGTGAGGTCCCTCTCACAGGAGACAGTCCTTCATGAACTTCTCCAATGTGAGTCCTTCCCACGGGCTACAGTCCTTCACAAACTGCTCCAGCGTGGTCTCTTCCATGGGGTGCAGACCTTCAGGAGCAAACTGCTCCAGCGTGGGTCCCCCACGGGGTCACAAGTCCTGCCAGCAAACCTGCTCCGGCGTGGGCTCCTCTCTCCACGGGTCCACAGGTCCTGCCAGGAGCTTGCTCCAGCGTGGGCTTCCCACGGGCCACAGCCTCCTTCAGGTGTCTCCACCTGCTCCGGCGTGGGGTCCTCCACGGGCTGCAGGTGGAATCTCTACACCCCCTCATCCTCCCTCCATGGGCTGCAGGGGGACAGCCTGCTTCACCATGGTCTTCACCACGGGCTGCAGGGGAATCTCTGCTCCGGCGCCTGGAGCACCTCCTGCCCCTCCTTCTGCACTGACCTTGGTGTCTGCAGAGTTTCTTACATCTTCTCACTCCCCTCTCCGGCTGCAAAAGCTCTCTCTAACTGTTTTATTCCTTCTTAAATATGTTATCACAGAGGTGCTGATTGGCTTGGCCTTGGCCAGCGGCGGGTCCGTCTTGGAGCCGGCTGGCATTGGCTCTGTCAGACACAGGGGAAGCTTCTAGCAGCTTCTCACAGAAGCCACCCCTGTAGCCCCCCCGCTACCAAAACCTTGCCACGCAAAACCAACACAAGCACCTATTTCTTCCCTGTATCCCTTGAGCAAAACCACGGTCAGTCATCTGGGACCCAGCTGCTCTTCAAGGAGAGAGGCTTACAAGTTACATCCTCCATTGAACCTGGTCCCTAGGAAATCATCTTCTAGTGAATAAAGTGTCTGATAGATAACTGGGATTTGCTCCAGTTGCTCTGTGCATTGGACAAGAAAGATCTCAGATGGGACCATCCTTGGTTTCCACATGTCTACTCTCTGTTTTCCTCATGGGCAATGTCTAGAAAGCAGCTTCCAAGCTCCAGCCAAGGCCATCGTAGGAGCTGGAGCATCTTGTTACCTCATTCTCTGTATTAGATACTATTGCTTTTTGCCCACAAAAAGCACCTCAAGTATCTGAGTGGTGCCAGGCAGTTTAAATAATCAGGGAAGCCTTCAAATGTACTTTGGGGATTTCTGGTGCACTAGGATTTTCACCCTACTGCTCAATCAACATTTCTGTCTGGGATCTAAAAAGACCATAAAAGTAAAAATAATTAAAAACCCCACCAAACTCACTGAGAAGCAAACTGGTCCCAAGAACAGGTTTAGATGAAGCTAAACAAAATAAGGGCCAGGATGGTGAAATGAGGATGGCTCTGCTCTTGGTGGAGCACAAATGCTGGGCCTCATGGGCAGAGAGGGTGGCGGGTGGCTGAGCATCACTGGAGGGTTTAGAAACAGGTTGGGCAAACGCTCTGGGAATGGTCTTCGCCAGCGCTGATCCTGCCCCAGGGCTGAGGGATGGTCCAGATGGCTTCTCGAGATCTTCCCAAGCGCTGGTTTCCATGGGAGAGGCACCGGCAGCAGGGACGTTCGTGGGCACCTTTCCCAGCTATGTCCTGTAGGAAGCTGTCCCCAAAGGAAGCTAAAGCATGATTTAATGACCATTAATATTTTAGTGGGATTTTTTTAGTTAGAACTAATCTAGCGAAGAGTCCTTTTACCTTTCTCCCAGGTTTAAAACCCATGTTTGGTTGAGATACTGTGACTGCAGCTCTCAGCTTCATCCTTAACCCCAGAAAAACCCTCTTTGGCTGAGACAGATTTAACTTGCCTTTCCCGTCTTGCACTGAACCAGGCTTTGTATCAAGGGGCACGGGAGATGGGATGCTCTACCAGGCTAAGCTTCTCAGCATTTCTGCACATACCTAAGGGAAGCAGAGACATCTTTACCCACACAGGGAGGAATGGATCTTCATATCAGTGATTGCCCAGCCAGGAAATCAGTATTGAACCGACCTCCCTTTCCAGTTAGTGGTACAGTAAGATAAATGGGTGGTTGCTCCCTGTGAGAAAGGGATGTTGGTGCTTTTCTTGGGTTGGAGCCACGCAGTTGTTTCAGCCTGAGAATCAGTCACAGGGATCTCCTTCACGATGAGGGTTGTACTCTACAAGCAAATAATAATGCAAACAGCTTGTTTAAAATATTTATAACATTTTGAATGGTTTGCGTGGCACAAACCCAAGAAAGACGAGGCTGCTCGTAATTGCTGGTGCTGGGTACGTCATGGGACATGCTTACACAATCGATCAGGCTTGCATAATCCTATTTTGTCCTTTTATAAGATGTTTGAGTGATGCAGTAGGCTCTTACTCTCTGGCCTCAGGCCCTGGGTAACACGTTTCTTGAAGGTGCTGCTTTTGCAGGGAGCATCAGGCCCCTTATCCCAGTGCTCAGCTGTTTTCTTGCTGAGCTGCTGCTGTTACGCCTAAGCCAATCTCTCCCAGCTCTCAAGGTTGCACTTCAGTGACCAGTTGCTGACCATCAGCAAGTTGTTTATAGCTCCGAGACTTCTGTTTTCAGCCCGTGCCCATGTTTTCAAGGCCTTTGCTAATCCTCCCATGCTCCAGCAGCCAAAGACACCTGGTACCCAGCTTCTTTTCACACGGCGAGCTCTGCCCATGTGTTGATCGCCAGCCTGACCCTTCAGCCTTGCAAATTTAGCAGAAGGGAAAGTTGCAAAGAGACTTGTGCCCTCTCACTAGCAATTGGCAATGCCGTTTCTGCTGGGAGAGCAGACAGCACAACCAGGTCATCAGGGATTAAGATGCAGCAGGGACTGGGAACAATGAGCTTTTGGAAACTTTCCAGACAACCCCCACGAACGTTGCAGCCTGACCCAGACAGATTACTTTTTGCTAACCTCTGGTATTAGAGCTGGCATCTTCATATCGCAAAGATTAGGTGCTCTATAAAAGTGTTGAGGTAAGATTGGATTAGAGAGATGCAGGTGAAAGACTTAGGACTAGGTACTCTTGTCCCTTGCACAGCTCTGGGTCCTGGTCTCCTGTTTTGCAAAGTCAGCAGCTTTTGGGTTTTGGAGAGAAAGGTCCCAGCAAGGAACCAGACAGCATTTCCCAGGAGTGATCTGCATGCAGTAATTACTGCAGCAGCACCACTTGCTGTCAGATACGTACCGTGGTGGCTTTTCTGCAGCTGCCAGCTCGAGCAGGTTTCTAAATGCGATTGTGCTCTTCCTATGCAGGAAACTCAAGTCTCCCCTCTCCACTGACTTCCATGGCTTTGAACTGCTACCACACACCCACTTGGCACTGAAGAGAAAACATCACATTTGGAGAAACATCTCCATCCTTCTTCTGATGCATCCAGAGCAACAAATCATCGATTCTATTTCACACACTTCAGGCTTGGTGAGCCTGCAAGGCAAATCCTTGCCACACAGTAAAATCGCCCCATATGTATTGATTTTATTATGCCAACTTCATGATTTTTTAATACAAAACCTGATAGTAGCCACAAGTTTCCAGGCTTTTATGTTCCCCACATTTTGCCTGCAAAAATGCTGCAGGAGAAACAAAGACCATTGCCCAAGAATAAAGCAACCAGCTGGATAGAAATAAAACTAAGCAAAACACTTTGAAATAATCAGGTAGAAAGCAATGTGAAGGTAGGGGGAGGAAATACATGAATAGCACTGTGATGGCTGGAGATATTTTCAGGACTGACTTGATTTCTTTATTAGCCCTAAATTCCCAACTTCCTTGGAAGAGCTGAGCCCTTGTAGGTGAACACGGTACTTCTGGGACAGCATCTGCAGAAGCAATTGTGTTGTGTTATATGGGATGATGTGCAGAGCTTTAACCGGTGCGGTACAGGGAGATGGGCTGCAGGCTCCTGGGTCTTCCTCTGAAATTTGTGCTTGAAGCAAATACCTGAATCCTGGTTTAAATATACTTCATTTCTATATGATTACTTCCCCAGAAAGGTCTTTAAATTTTGCTGGGTGACTGCATCACCCTCTCCTATGAAGAAGGAATACAAGTCATCGGGAATTCCTCTGGTCCATATCCTCTCCCAGTGACAACTCTGCATCACTGCAATTGCAGAATCCCGGCATTTTCCTGAA
Source organism: Balearica regulorum gibbericeps (assembly GCF_011004875.1). Taxonomy (NCBI): domain Eukaryota; kingdom Metazoa; phylum Chordata; class Aves; order Gruiformes; family Gruidae; genus Balearica; species Balearica regulorum. The sequence continues at coordinate 4,309,582 of NC_046184.1, read as the reverse complement.
GTGTCTCAAATGACACAAAACCCACCGGTTTTGTCTTCCCCTCCTCACAGGAGGAGCTTTGTGTGTTTTGCTAGAGTCTCACTTGAGTTTTGGTTCACAGTTGCTATACAAGTTTTACAGGTTCAAAGCAGCAAAGTCCAAAAAAGTTATCCAGCTTTCTGCCTGCAGCAAAAGGTGGAGAAATCTATGATGAGTTGAAGACCTTTGTCTTGGCAGGACCACATGGATTCCTGAGCTGTTGACTTGCTGCAAGCTCTCAAGTGGAGGCTAGAGATCACACCTTAGAGATTGGGAGACGAAAAACAACTCAAGGGCTATGAAGTGGCAAGATGCTTAAAAAGTGCTCTAGAAAAAAACACATTCTTTCTATAGGAGGAATAAGCAGCAGGAGAGAAGCAAGGAAAGGGTTAGTCACCTTCCTGGGAAAGATCCCGTTTTCCATATAGCTGAGGTTGTCTTTGGGCTTTAAGCATATGCCGCTTAAAGAATCCTTGCAAAATCTCAGGCGCCTTGCTTTAGCCACCCCCAAGGTTAGCTGGTTTATCTTGTAAACCAAATGCAGTGCTGGAGAGAGCGCACTACAACTGCTGGGAGGTGAGCACGCAAGCACCAGCCTTCAGCCCTGCCAAAGCAGGGCAGCAGGGTGTCCATGGTCAGGTGGGAACAGAGCTTCGGGCCCCCATCCCCTGCTGCACACATCTACGGGGCTGAAAGCTTAGGGTGTGTTAAGGCTGTTTGGATATAAGACATAAGACTGTGCTCTTTATTTCTATACTAACTAAATGAATGGATTGAGAGCAGCCCTGAGGAGGACGACTTGGACGTGTTGGTTGATGAAAACCTTAACATGAGCCAGCAATGTGCACTTGTAGCCCAGAAAGCCAACTGTGTCTGGGGCTGCATCAAAACCAGTATGACCAGCAGGTCAAGGGAGGGGATTCTGCCCCTCTACTCTGCTCTCATGACACCCCACCTGGAGTACTGCGTCCAGTTCTGGGGTCCCCAGTACAAGAAGGACATGGAGCTGTTGGAGCAAGTCCAGAGAAGGCCATGGAGATCAGCAGAGGGCTGGAGCACCTCTCCTATGAAGACAGGCTGAGAGAGTTGGGGTTGTTCAGCCTGGAGAAGAGAAGGCTCCGGGGAGATCTAATTGCAGCATTCCTGTACCTAAAGAGCCTTACAAGAAAGCTGGAGAGGGACTGTTTACAAGGGCATGGAGTGACAGGGCAAGGGGTAATGGTTTAAACTAAAAGAGGGTAGATTTAGATTAGATATTAGGAAGAAATTATTTACTGTGAGGGTGGTGAGGCACTGGCAGAGGTTGCCCAGAGCAGCTGTGGCTGCCCCTGGCTCCCTGGCAGTGTTCAAGGCCAGGTTGGATGGGGCTTTGGGCAACCTGGGCTAGTGGAGGGTGTCCCTGTCCATGGCAGGGGGTTGGAACTAGATGGGCTTTGAGGTCCCTTCCAACCCAAAACATTCTATGATTCTATTCTGTGATTCTAAATGCAGTATGAATCCCCATGCTTTGGGATTTCCCTATTTCCTGATGGTAAAAAAAGATAAGGAAAAGAAAGGAAATGCCGTGAAGCCACAATCATGAGCTCAGCAGGGATCAGAAATCAGAGAAAGCAGATATAAGAGGAAAAATCTGCATAAGTATGCACGCTATGCCTTCTCCAATTAATTGGAGTTTTCTTTCGCTTTCACCTCTCTGGTTTTCCATTGCAGCTTTTCTACTTCAGTCTATTTCCCCTCCCCATTCAAGCAGGACTTCGCTTACTGATACTGAAAGCTGTGCGGTTGCTGCTGTGTACAGAAAGCCACGAGCAACGCCCAGACCAACCTGATCACTAAAGGAGCACAGCTCACTACAGACTCACATTTGTATTTATTGACAGCTGCTGCATGATTCAGGGCAAGCTATCAAGCATGAGCATACAGAAAGGGACTTTGCCATCCATTTCTCTCTTGAGGAACATAGAAGTGGAAGACTTTAGGTTTGCCCACCTTTTTTTCCAGCAGCTAGAAGCCCTGCAGACTTTACTCTGTTTTCTCCTCCTCACCACTAACTTGCAGAGTTGCATCTTGAGTGACAGATTTTTTGCAGTAAATAGGAAGTAAAATTACCCCGAACATTCAAAGCAAACAGCACATCTAAGCCGTTGGCCTGCAGAGAGGTGATATTACTATCCTAAACGCTCATGTAAAGAAAGTTTCAGAGTTCACAGATCCTTCAGTGAGGAGGAGAAAGGAGCAGCTACTCATTTGTTAGTCCTGACACAAGACATAAATATCTATGATTACGTCTAGAGCTGCCCAGGGGTTAAGGCCCGTAGGCTCTGGAGCCGGCTGACATTATAAGCAACTCATATAATTGCTAGTTTGTGCATCCTTGAAAAATCCTATCATCCTCTATACTGCATAAAATGTCACTGGAGTCGTTTGAGGAAAAGGTTCATTTTCAAGCTCACTCTGCAAATGCGTAACAGGCACAGATGAGAGACTTCCCGTGAGATTTGTCTCCTCTCACACACAGACCAGTTATTCAATCAACCAGCACCTCAAAAAACCCACAAACATCTCATGCATTACTCTGAGCACCAGTACTCCTACCTCCTCAGCTCAAACAGTTGTTTCTCCAGAACACCGCAGCAAGCCAACATTCAGAAAAAGGAAAAGTAGGCATATTTATCCACTAAACTACACCACAGATGAAAAATACCTGCCTGAAATGCAGTTTTGAGAGATGGAAGTTCACATATTAAACACTCCGGCAAGTATCAGTAATCCTGCCAGGAGCTGCCTGACCATCCCCAGCTGGACTTCACACAAGTCCCTTTTCCAGCTGATAACGAGAGCAATGTTCTGCAGGAATTGCTTTCTTCTTCCATGGTCACAGAGCACAAGGCTTGCCCATGACTGGTCCCACAACATGAATCAACACATTTTAAGATAAGCTCTCCCGAAACGGTCTGGATCTAGTGTACAGAGTTTAAGAGAAACCAGTGCTGGAGTCTTGGACAGCAGAAGCCTTTATTCACAGAGCAGATACAAGGACTCATCTGTATTTCTGCTGTTTTGTAGTTTCCATCATGCTCTGGAGGAAAATGCTGTACGGCGTCAGTCACCTGGTGCCCATCAGTGCCTCACTGTCAATGGGTTTAGTGTAGTGCTAACCTCAAAGCCTTCACATTTCTGAAAGTCCACGGGGGGGTTTCAAAGGAGAGGGTAGGGCCTGAGGACATGAGAAAAATAAACCAAGTTTCACGTAACCCATACCGACCGGATGATAAAGGCTCTGGGATTGCTCTTTAACGGCTATGCAACTAGAATAAAATCTTCAGCGTCACAGGGCAAGAGGGAAGTCCTTTATTAGAAGTCTTGCCCATAGGACACACCAAAAAGATTCCCCAGCCCAGGCACTGCTCTCAAACCCATCTATGAAAAATCCACCTCTTCTGCAGCTCAGCACAGCAGAAAGCCAAATATCCTGGCTGACAGATCCAGAATTCTTTCCTCTGGCACAGGGGTGAAGCCAATAAAGCAAATGGATCTTAACAGGCCACCATCCTCTTCATTTTCTGTAAAATCATAACCTTCACCACACAAAAAGAGAAACAATAATATTATTGCTTCAGACCACAGTTACAAGTATGTACCTTACAGAAAAAGGTGGGTGCACAATTTCAAGTATGCAAAGACAAATAAATAAAACTTTGTAGCTGCAACAAACAACTCCAAATTAGGTGCTGCTGAGCCTTTTGAGACAGCACTGATGAATCACAGAAGGATGGATGTGTAAGCAGGAAGAGCTGAAGTGTTAAATAAAAAGTAACTTGAGAAACTATTAGAAATAAAAGTCAGTAACAAGTTTCCAGAGAAGGTAGAAAGTAGAGAAGTTCCGAATCAAATTTTTCAAGGCATGCAAGACACAGCCATACCTAAGAAAGTCTGAGCCAACACATCAACATGGGCTAAATGGAAGAATGTGCATTTGAAAAAAAAAAAAAAAAACAAAAAACTTCCTACGAACTACATCATCTGTGTTAAGTAAGGTCTGACCGAGAACCTCAGTCCGTATGTCTGATCCTTTTCAGGTTTCCACATCTGTGTATTTATTTGCATTTATTGTGGTAGCACCTAAAGGACAACTGCTTACAAACCAGGCTCCAACATCATGTATTTGTACAGCACCCACCAAAGAGATGAAACTAAGGCAACATAGGTCTGCTAACGCTTCAGAAGGAGGTATGCTGTCTTGGTGACCCCATGGTACAGAAAAATACTTTATTTATAGCATTTATCTCCTACACAAAACACTAAATGAACAAGTCGTCTCACCTACATTTCGAGGGGTAAATTTTACCCAGAAGTCTTCAACCACAATGAGGATTTTTAGAACTAAATGGTTCAAAACTTGCCAATAAAGTAATTCTCAGAAAATGAAGACCTCCAACTTATCAAACTGGAAGCTCAGAAGCTGGTATTACAGAGAAAACAGCAGAACAGCTAGTTAGAAGACACAGAAAACAATCTATATACCTTAGGAAATGCTTACAGCTAGTGACTCAGAAGAGCAGTATTTGCCAAATAAGAGCCATAAATAAATGATGCTGCTTAAAGCCAAGTCCTATTTCCAGCTAAGTTCAGATCATACTAAATCTGTTATCAGTGCTTAACGTTCTATACCATTCCACTCAAATTATTTGACTCTTACAAGCAAATCTATGCTAATTCGTATTAGGCTAATTTCTTTCTTTTACTACATAGTAGCAAAGTCCTTAAAGTGTTGCTCAAGGTCAAACAGAAAACTAACACCAGAGCCAGTAACAGAATCTAGATTGTTATTGCCCCAAGTCCTGTGGTTTTAGTATTAGTCATGCTGGTTCTTCATCTTTGCTGCAGTGAGGTTTTCTAATGGTGGATTACACCGATTGCCAACAGCGGCACACGTGGCGTAGAAGTGAGTGACTCTGGGAAGGCCTTGTGCAACAGAAAAGGACAGTAAGGAAGCCAACACACAGTAGGTAAAATACAAGTTTGGTTTTTTTAAAAATCGTTTTCTGTTTTACAAGCAAATGTTTGTACAGAGGTTGGTGGAACACAAGCGGACAAAATAAGCAAAACACAAGACCAAGGGTTTGTCATATAGATCTGCAGCCAAAACTTAATAAAAGGGCAATGACTGGAGATATTCACAGCGTTGATCAACTACAGGTCTATACCCCCTCCCCCCAATACATGTGTGTAACAGGAAAAAGACATCCAGCATCAGCTTTCAAACAGCTAAAATGCCCTCAGAGCTCACTTCCATTTTAATATCCGTACAATTCTAGGTGCAATGGAGCACAGAGACAACTGCCATCATTGCATAGCCACCTCTTGCCAACTTTTTGTCACATACTGTTCCCAAACAAAAAACAAACATAAAATCAGGAGCAGAGTGCTATGTATTATTTTACATCAGATTAGGAAAAAAAAAAAAAAGAATTGTAGTGTTTAGTAGTTTAGTTTGTTAACTCTTCAGAATTTCATATAAGAATTTTATTCCATTGCCTCCTACTTTGAAAACTTCCACTGGCACACCTTGTCAAAAAAACCAAAAGAGCCCAACCCTGATGTTATTTGACTTCAAATACAGAAACACAGAGAGCACACGCAAATGCCAGGTATGGATCAATTAAAAAGTCAATTACCAACACGTGACATTAAAGGTAGTGAGAATCTGATAGCTGGCCAGATATAAGAATGAGTTTCCCTCAGCTCTACCTATAGCATTTCAGTAACGATCTGTGATCAGTTAACCCTGGATATTTCTAGCAAAGGCTTCCTGACAGCACAGAGCTCCTGCTAACAGTTCACTCATTCTGATTCAAATGGCTAAACATTTTCAATTCCTTCCTCTTTCCACTTCCCTGGGTTAAATGTGTATTTTCTTTGGATTTGGGAAGAAAGACAGACTCATTCCTTGTTACTTTAGTCTCCATTCTGGCATAGAAAGTATTGTCCTGGAGTCAGGAGAGAACAAACTAGCTGCCAACTGTCCAACGACCCCAAATCACTCTGGTGTGCAGACGGAGGACTTACGAGAGCAAGGCCGTAACTCTGAGAGATACCATTAGGGAAGAGAAGCATGATAGCACATAGTTCTTTTCCAAAGCTTCCCACTTATTGTGGATGCAGCACAGGGTCTCCATGATGAAGCATCAGAACAAGGAAAGCAGGAATACAGACAAAGCATCTCCTCAGCAGTGGGTTTTCAAAAGAACAAAGTCATCTGAAAGGTCAAAAAACCAGGATCCCCAGAGCAGTAAGCAGAATTGTGCAATTCAAAAACACACAGACGTGAATCTTACTTTCAAAGGGCTTTATATTACAAAAAATGTTAAGTCACAACGAATGCGAAAAATCCATTCAATGAGGCTTGTTTCCAGTTTGCTAGGAAAGCTACTTTTCTCTTCTTTATTCCCAGCCTACCGCTGAAAACATGATTGCCAAAACAGTGACACCTTGAGCTAGATTTTTAAAATCAAACTTGCTCTGCCAGATCCAGTACTCTGAACTTGTCCAGGTTGTAGAAACAAGCCTTCACGACTCTGCCTCCAAAGTATCTTCCATTGAGATCCACAACAGCTGGAATCAAAACCAAGAACAGGTCAGCAAGCAGCAATTCAATAAAATAAACATTTCTTTAGCTAAACAGTCCAATCAGTGAAACTGTTTAATCTCTCTACAGAAGTTAACTCTGAAGTTCACAGGACACAATTTAGTATCCTACCTTTGATGGCAGATTCAACCCGTTCAAACTCTAAAAATATTCTTACAGCTTCATCATCAGGGGCACCAGGAATCTGAAACAAAACAAAAATTTCCCAAACTCAGAAGTAAATAGACCAGTAGCAAAAATACTGTTTTAAATTGCTGTTCTTCACAAAAGCAGTGAAGAAAACACAAGAAAAAGGTTCCAGAAACACAATACCCAGAGATTTTTGCCCAGTGTCTGACATTAAAAGTTTGCATCTCACAGATATGGAAAATACAGAATCACAACACAGCAAGGGACCCTGCAAAATCTTCTAATCTATGTCCCTTCTCTAAGGCAGTAACAAGCCAGTTGTGAGGGACAAGTGCCCAGTTTACTTTCAGAGCAGCCAAAGAGAGATTATCTCTTACCTCAAAGATGACACATTTCCCAACCTTGCCATATTTTTCGCATTCTTCCTTAGTTTCAACTTCTAGATCTTCATCCACTTCCCCAGCACCTACCATGTTCTGAAATTTAAAAGAACAAACCTAACTCACTGGATGTAGTCTGTACAGACAATTATGTAGGCAAATCGCAGATGCATGCAACTGCAACCACAAATACTTTAAGCTTCTGTTCACCAGTCAAGAGCCACAGGAGGAGACAGCTCCTTAGTACTAGGACAAGGTAACTGTAAAATCTGAAAGCAGTGTTGATTCACAGTCACAACTTGTATCTCAGGAAGACAAATATTTCCTGCACAACACAAAGCACCAGGGAGCTGCAGGCCAGAACTGTTTGAACTGTACGGAGTCATTGTAACAGGAACACGGGTTTAAACACTTCAACCAATCACATATGCTGCAAATATCAAGACATGTTCCCTCACTCCCAACTTACCCTTAGTAAGACCACTTTAGTCGGGCATTTCAGTATCTCGGTCAAGGGGTTAGAATCCGCTTTCTTGCCCGTTTCTGCTATGAAGAATAGCACAGTGAATCAAGGAATAATTTAAGATAAAAGCTCATTCAAACTTTATATGAGGGCTTTTATCAGAATCTTACTGTTATCAAACAACGGAATAAAAGCCACAAAATGTAACTACATATACATCATATACATAACATCATATTGGTGAGGAATAGTTATTCAGAACTTGTAGCTATGCGGAAGAACAAGCAGCAGAAAAATCACTGCTACAGAACGTGAATTAAGCTAGAGCACTGACAACATGCTACTTCTTTGAGGGAAACTATTCATAAGTTCATATCTGTATCAGATCCCCTAAGAACTAAAAATCAGATCTCCTGACTTCCAACACTTGTGCTCAGGGAGAGGTGCAGTTCCGGTAAGCCTAGATGTTGCCCTTAGATCAGAAAACAGCAGGGAAATGCGAGGAGGACAACTGATGGGGGAAAAGGAGGAGAAAAAGTAATTAATAGAGGACCACTTTAAAAAAAAGATAAAAAAGATCAATTTCCACAAGAAGGAACACGAGTCATTCTTCCAACTCTAACTAGTATTTTCTGCAAGGACAGATGGTAAACAAAAGGTCTAGGAGCTTCCACTGAGCCTGAACTATTATATTTCCCTGAGCACATTTCACAAACTTATTGGTGTGGGACAACATTACCTTTCTCTGTAGACTCGCCAACAATGATCTTGCCACCCCTCTTGCTTGTTTTCTCCACTGACAGTGCTGTGCTAAGCCCCTGTTCATGCTTTCCCAGTCCCTGGCCCTCTCTGAAACCATACTTCTGCATGATTTTATGAGCTACTGTCCCTCTGCAAAGAGAAAAAGCATCAGTTAGTAAAGGCTTCTTACAAAAAACATTAACATTGCATTTCTCTTGAGTGCTCAAATACTTTACCTCCTAAATGTCATTACAGAGACTGAAAACATAAGAGCTTCTACACAACTTTACAACCTAGCAATTTCCCAGCACCCAGAGAAGATGAAGTGTGTTACCCCTGAATTACAGATATAAAAGCTGTTGGAGAAGTTGACTAGAAATTGTTCATACTTTTCCAAATACCACTCAACTTCCATTAGCAGTGCAAGTCAGCATCGTATATTCTATAGAATGTTCTGGGTTGGAAAAGACCTTTTAAAGATCAGCTAAACCAGCTCCTCTGCCATGGGCAGAGACATCTTTCACTACATCAGGCTGCTGATAAATCATACAACAGATTAGACCAACGTCTATTTAGTCCAGATTCTTATCTTTCTCAGTGGCTCATATCAAAAGCTTAAGAGAAAAGGCAGATGTGGAATACTCTACTTCCCACATCAGATCAGATTCCACTATCTATTAGGTCAAAGTTGGCATAAGCTCCAGAGTACATGGCTTTGATAGCTGTTCCTATAATAAATCTGGATATCCTCAGTATTAATTTAAACATTTCTCATCTTTCTGAATTTTCAAGAACGCACTGAGGTATTAAAGTTCCCAAGCTATTTAAAGGTACCTTTTTTTTTGATAAATACCTTACAAAAAACATCTCCACTGACAGGTTTTGAAATTCCCACTGAATGAATATTTAGAACCAAAATATACCTACGCATGTTGACATTTCTTTGGAGACCATAGCTAGATAGGCCAAGACACAAAAGACATGCCATGGTATAGTAGTTTACACAGCAAATACTCTATGCTTAGTCACCCCTATTGTACCAACAGGCACGTAAGACTACGCAGAAAATGCAGGACCAGTGACTACAAGACTATTTTCTAAACATACTATATGAAAGTATAGTATGTTTAGAATATATAGTAGAATTTTAGTATATATAAAGAGACACATTAAAAAAAGGCCAAAAAGTCCAGCTATGTAATGCTGAAAGGTTAAAACACTAAGTCACAGAATAAACAGTAGCCAATTGTGCGTCACAGTCAGTCAGGTCATATTTTTAGCATTTTCTATAGTGAAGTGAAGGTCCCGGCATATTGCTAACTAGAGGTGGTTATCCTTTTTCTGACAGTGTTTTTTTTAAAAAAACACATTACTATAAAAAGAAAAGCATGAAAAATTGTGTCCAAAATGGAAATGCAGTGTAACAATGTAATACACTACACTTTCAGTCTGTGTTCCTCCTGGATACCAGTTTTGACTACACTGTGGCTTCATTTCCACAACACCCGATGTGATTGATAAGAGGGCCATAGCAAACCACTACACGTTTCAAATGAGGTCTCTAAGTAATTTTTAACTATAAATTCAACTTCACTTTGTTACCACAGTAGTGACACAAGCATTACACACAATGCTAATCCAAGGCAGGAAAGTAAACGGACAGATTTGCAGCCACAGCTGCCACATTCATGCAAATATGCTTTCAATTTTGAAAAAACAAAGCAGAGCTGAAATTACTTGCTCACTGGTACGTAGCAAATAGAAGACAAAACTGGAAAAGAAACCTAGAGGAACTAACATGCCATCTGTGTTTTCCTGCATACTACATTAGCTTGGCTTGTAGAAGCCATAAACACTTTATACCGGAATGTGGCTTCAGAACTCGTTTAAAAGCACTGCCTTGAATGCAACCACCTCAAACGCATTTCTCTTGATCAAATAAATCCACTGCTTTTTCTGTATCCTGCCAGTTACAACTACATGCACCCAGACTAACCACATACATGCAATGGGTTGTGTTCTTCTCTACTGACAAACTATTTTAACTTTTGGATTCCACCTTTTTTTTTTTTTTTCCACAAAACGTGCATAAGTCAATCATTTACCCCATGTTAGCAAGGAAAGAGTTGCTAGGTCCCGTGGGGGAACGAGGTCTTTCTGGCTCATCATACACTGGAGGAGGAATAGCTGCTTTGGAAGACGGTGCCCGAGGTCTCGAGTCCTCTTCAAATGGAAATGATGCTACAGCTGAAGAAAAGAGACATTTGCTTCTTCACTAAAATACTTTGCATGAACTACCTACTTGTTATGAACACTTGAGTATTATGTCTTCAATCTAACTCATTTACAGACAGCTCCTCATCTGCTAATTGTATTTTTTTCTGCTTTAATACTAACAAATTACAAAAAAAAGCGTTCCACATAAATCCAAAGCAGAAGAATGTTTCCTTAGCACATGCTGCTTTAACCTCACCCCCTCTCAGAAACAAGATCTGAATTATTCTGGATTTTCCTCATTGGATATACAATGGATTTGTATCCACAGGTCTATAATGCATTTATTAACCTCTTATCAAATGGAGAAAAGAAACGTTAAGAGGCCACCAGCACTACAATGAGTTTATCCAGACAGAGGGCAAGCAAACTTAACAGCCCCATTCATCAGGACCAGAATTATGACAAAAATGGATCAATGCACACAGCTTCGGGCCTGAGGACTGTAAAAAAAATTACACTGTACATTTACACAAAAGAGAAATCAGTCCACTAAAACGGAAGAATGCAACTCAAAGCAAAGTATTTACACATTCTTAAGAGATCTCACTGATAATTTCTGAACTGAAACTTTTCCTGGGAGATGGAAATATTGAGAAATCTGTATCTATATATAGACATACATATCTCAATCATACTGATTAGATTATTAAACTACCTTCCACTGACAAGTCAAATGGCAACATTTAAAAAAAAAAGCCTACTGAACACTAAAGGAAATATGCAGAATACACTTTTGAATGTCCTTAAGGACTTTTAAACTGACTTAATTTTAGATTATTTTCTTGTGAACCAGTGCTTGTATCTTACCAAATAAAATGTCATATGTGAAGTTTGGGGAAAAGGTTTTTCTTTTTTTTCGGTCATACGAGGAAAAAAAAGAATCCCTATTTAAGCAGCAAAGGGACTGGACATGGGGACTTCTGCTACAGCAATATTTTCTCAGGTTTTTCCAGCCTAGCTTTGAGCATCAAGTAACAAGGTCTACAAAGGTTTCCTTGTGAGATCATGTTGCATTTTGAAAGCTCTCCTCCTCAGGATATTTCTAACATTTCCAGCCTATATTTACTTTTCCTTGACACTGCTCAATTGCTCTTAATTATTTACTCAAAACAATCTCTTTCTGGTTTTAATGTTTACACACTTCAAATGCTTTCACTATTATATCATTCACTTACTCCTCCAAGCTTCATTTTTTTTAAAATTTGAATTTTCTCAAAAATAAAGCCAGGACTGCCAAGAAAATTTTGTGTGCATAGGATTCTTTTTTTCCTTAATATTTTTAATGTACACAACATATTGTTCACTATTTAAAAAATTTAAGGCAATTAGACATGCAAAAAAAAAAAAGGAATTTTTATACTCATAGCAAGATTATGCCATCTAGTGGACAATTGCAACCTTCAAGCCATCTTCACTGAGGGAAACCCTAGTGCACACCTATCTCTTTAGCGGATACCATATCCCTCAAAAACTTATAAAATTCTGCCTGTAGTGCACAACACCTTCAGAAAAGATATTCGTGAAGTACCTCATAAAGCAAAGGGTAATGGAAAAATTCCTCCTCCACGCTGTGGAGGTTTCTAGTCTACCCAGAGAAACCTGTCTGCAACATTTCTTGTTTCACATCAGAAATGAGTAACTGAACATGGTTATACCAGACCAGTTTGCTAAACCACTTCTCTAGCAATACAAAAAGAATCCTTTAGAACAGAGATGTGAAACACAGTAATATTGCAGGTTCCCCACAGCTGCCCTCCATCAACAAAGAACTAGTATAGGTTCTTCTGCCACCATATGGGAAGAGTGGCAGGAGGAGTTAACCAATTAGAAGGTTGAGTGAGAAAAAAAACACTGCTAGGTTTTAGCGAACAAGATTTCTGTACTTACGTTCTTTGTCTTTCTCAACAAGAGAAGTGGGTGGTGCAATGGCAGCTCCTCCCATACCTATGGCCAAAATCATATGATTAGGGTCTGCTGCTCAGAATAGCTTCACTGAATCTTAACACAGTTGCTGGCTCCTTACCAGCCAATTCTCAACATACATCTCTATCAATAGCAAAGTAGCAAGAGAGCAGTCTGAAGTTTCAACAGCAGTGAACTAGAAATTGATGAAAAGCACATCGAGGGAGACAACAGCAGACTGCAATGATGTACAATATACTGTGTCTATCATAAACATATTTCACAGGATTTAAAATTTAAAGACTACAGTGAAACAAGCCTTCAGTTCTAAAACTGCTCAAACTAAATGAAAAAGATACTCTGTTCAATATTAACTACACTTTCAAAACAGTAAAAACAAAGCGCCTTCCATATTTTAATGAGCAATATTCTAATGTAGTCCCAAACTTCCAAGGCACAGCAAGTATTTTAAATGTCCCTTGTCAGAAATTTTCTTTTTTAAAATAACAGACCTGAATTATTTACTGTAACTTTGTTGCTGAAAGAGAGTAATATTTAATTTTGTTTGTGCAAAGACATACCTCATCACCCAGATCCACATCTTCTAACTAGTTCTAAGGGCATTCAAATAACAAATGCAGGAATAGTAACTTTTAATAGTGAACAACAGTGATTCTCATAGGTTGATTTTATCTCACGCCTCACCTCTTTCCAGGAACCTACACCATGCAGAAACTTAAAACAGAGATATCTAGAAACTAATGTAAAAAGAGGTCTTTCCACAACTAATTTAGTTGCTATCTGCCTCCACAGAAAGTACAGTTTTCTGCATTACAACAGTTATGGTGTAAAAAAATGCTGGCTTTATTCTAAAGGTTCAGAAATAACAGTATACCTCTCAGCTGAGAGCAGAGAAATATAGAATCCATGAAACAGGAACAGGATTGTGAAACACTCCCCCCCTCTTTTTCTCCTCTTTCCCCATCAAAACCATGAAGAGCTCCCTTACTTCTTTTTCGTCTCTCCCTTTCATAATCTTCATCTTCGTCAGAATCTGGATCTGGTCTTCTTGAAAACCCACTGGCTTCATGCCTGTCTTTACGTCTTCTAGGAGACACAGTAAGTTAGGATAAGAAACCATCAGAGTTAATTCTTTGCTGTATTTTGTGATACCACCTTTGCAGTGTGAATTATACTGTTACACTCTAATTGGCATTTTATAATGTTTTCCATGAAGGTGTAAGTAAATACCTTTCACTTTCTTTGCTTTTATCCTCATGGACTATTTTTTGTAAAATATAAGATGATCCAAAGCAAGATCACTTCCCACTTGCAAGTCGGCCAAGGAGAATGTATGGAAATGAGGAAGCATCTGAATAAATCTACTCCAAACTGACTACAGCAACTGAATGGCTACAATGGAAGAGGTGTTGGATGGAATTGATTAATCAATCACTCTGCTTTGAACAGAATCCCTTTTAAATTCACCATCACAGGCTATACAGAGTAGTATCATTTACTGAATCCATTAAAAAAAAAAATCATGCTTAAATGATCAGATTATTGAGAAGCTAGCTTGGCAACTAAAATAAGATTCAGGTAAGTCTATTAAAACTTTTAACATTTAACTGAGAAATGCTTCAAGAACTGTTTGCCCTTCATCTGTTATTTATTGTGATCATGAAATTATTCATTTTAATACTTTAGAAAAAGTATTTTTCCCAAAAAGTTAAAAAGCACAGCTTGGAGCATAAATCACATCTCATTCCCAGCGCAGCCATCAAAACTGTGCTACAAAACGCTAAAAATAGCACTACTATGGAACCAGACAAAATTTCTGAATATCTACAGGGTGAATTTAAAACAAGTGTACACTCTGTTCAAACACTCAGGTTATCACAAAGCATACATCTGATGCAGGTTTGGCTGAGACAGTTTCCCCAATTTTAAATCAGAATGTATTATGTATTTTTCACTTCCTCTCTCTAATGTTTATATATAAAGACTACCCCCTTGGCACATATACAACAACTATGAGCATGACTAAACAGCAATCAATGCTGAAGCTGTTGAAATGACAGCCCAGATTTCTGAGATCTTGCCTGATATGACAGAGCCTCAGGCGTTCCTCCTCCACCAGAACAATAAAGATATAACCGAGGAAAGGACAGAGAACTCCAAAGGACTAGAAATACTAATTTCTACAATCTAAACACGGCAACAGAATATCACTCTGGTAATTCCATAGACTTTAGAGGATTCATACCATGATGAAGCTGGCTTATTAATTTCACTTAAAACAAGGAAATGTAATCTTATAGCCTGGCTGGCAGATGTTTTACCACCTATTTCAATAGGACACTGAATCTGCATTAAACTTCTTTAATATGATTACAGAGATGTCTTATTTCAGGGAAAGAAATTAAGGTAATTAAAAATAAGTAGTACTTTCTTTTGTCCAGAGACAAAGGAGTAATAAATACATAACTAACTTACTTGAATTGAATACAGAGTATTATAAAAGAAAATGTTACTATCCCTCTCAAAGGCTGTGCTAGCTACATCTTTAAAATTGAATGCATTCATGTATCAGTTTGCAGCATTTAAAAGCAGAAAGGCTGGTTTGTCATTGAGTGTTGAAAGGTACTTCTGTAGTCAGGTTACACTGACAAAAAATAATCTAAAATACTTGCAAGGTCAAAGTCTGATAATGCATGAAGTACCCAAATAGTGCTGCTACTATTGAAATAAAGTAAATGTAGAAAAACTTAACATGTCTTTCAGCCAAAGAGGCTGTAAATATGATAAAACTTATAATTTTTGCACTGTTAAGCAATTTTAGCAAGAGTATTGAAACATAATAATTAAAACATTGTGTTTGTTTCTACAAGCAAACAGTATTCTTCGCAAAACCTTTAAGAAATTCCCTGAAACTGTTTAGAGGGATAAAACTAAACAAATTGATGTGTCTATTCTTTACATAATTGTCAAGATGTCATGAGTTTAAATAAAAGCCTTACTTTTCTCTTTCTTCAATCTCTTTTTGCCTCTCCAGCTCACGTTGCCTCTGTCGTTCCTCTCTTTGACGTTTTACCACTTTTTCATAGTCATTTGGAAACATGGGATCATACTCATCTGCCAAAGGAATCAACACATCTCCCGCAGAAAAACCACTAGGTACAGGATCCTCGAAAAAGAAAAAGGAATTTTTTTCAGCTGAGATCTGAAACATCCAGTTGGACAGGAAGAATTTAACGCTTCCTTCTCTCTCCCAACAACACAAAACTCTATTCCTAACTTCTATAGTGGCAGGCAATATCCTAATCCCACTGGTACTAGAAGAAGTCTTTGCTTTACTTAAAAACTAACGTTTCACTCATCTCAATTTTTTCCATGAAGAAAGAATCACCCCCATGCGCTCCCCCTGCCAAAAACCAAAGCAGCAGCAAATCAACATGGACAAGGATTTTTCAAAACCCATTAACTCATTACTAGAAGTATTAAGGTATCTTGCTGTTGCAACCATCTGCAAGGGGTCCTCCCACACAATCTCATCAGTCTTTTTCATCATCTGCTATTAATGTAATACCGACAGAGGTGCACATACTGTTCTCACATCTGAAGGAACTATTTCAGAACCATCACCTTTGAAAAAGTTTCAGGGAGATAGTTTCTTTTGATTCCTTACCATGAGAAATCTATTTTAAAAGGTTAGGTAGCTTTTCTTTTATTTTTAAGTTGGAGTAAGTAATTGCTACACAGGTGCCATTCCAACACTGGTGCAATTACAATTACATTCATTACTTACCTGACCAAATTGCTGTCTTGCAAAGTACTTTGAAGCTGTCCAGGAGAAATACACTAGAAACACTGTTTTATTTTAACTACACATTAACCTTGGTAATTCCATGTTGTGTCACATGGACGTCTGTATAAAGTTCATTAATTAAAGAACCTCTGAGCAAAGGAAATCAATTTCAGAAAATGATCACTTCTTTGACCACTAGGAAAGACAACGAAAAAAACCAAAACCAGACTGCAGTCAAAGAATTCCAATTCCAAAATATCTGTTAACAGCTGGACTTTTTAGCTGTCTTGGTCTTACCTTTAACCCAGCTGCTACATGAGGTGGTGTGTCCACAATCTGTCTCTCATCAGAAGAGCTACCTCGTTTCAGGTCAATCACTGGGGCAAGGACTGTTGTTTGTTTTGTTCTCTGACTCTGAAAAATCACCAAAACACAAAATGTCTAAAAAAGATAACAAAATAGTTTTCTAAAAAGCTGCTGCTTTTATATACTTGCAGCTGGTATCTCCATTTTTTTTTTTTAAAGAATGAAAACCACTGTTTCAAATTCTTCACTGTGCAAAGCTCAGTATATCATTTCTCTTCAGTTTATCAACACACAGTAATTCTCAACATTTCTAATGAACCTTGACGCGGATAACAAAGTTTATGTCATGATTTAGTGGTGGCAAAGGCTGCTTAGTTCCGAGACAGATGCTTGCCAACTATGGTTAAAGAGCTGCTACACAAATACAGACCTGATGCAATATTTCAAAGAATGCTTCAGTGAAACCAGTGCATACCTTTCTGTTTTTTAAGCAAGTGAGATCAGACTTTGCTTGTGCATGCACTAGAACATACAGTGGCAGCTGAATGGTCCTAGGTTTATATTCACACGTTATGGGTCCTAGGTTTACAAAACACATTAAAAATTCACATGATCTCTTCAGATGAGTTTGAAGTGAATGTTTCTTTTTAAGAAGGGGCTCAGACTTCTTCCGAAGATGTACTGTTCTTCATATTTTATCATCTGATAAAATGTATTAATCTATTCTGAACTCTTGAATTTTCTAATTTTATTCGTCTATGCATACACGGCATATTAGTTACGTAGACAAAGAATATATCTAATATAGTAGCCATTCAGATTTCATTCATGCAGGTTGTTCCAATTATCAACTAAATCCTGCCCTCAATTTTAGCAGCATAAATCAGGAGCAATTCCAATGGAAAAAATGCTGTGCCTACTTTTCAACATCTATGCTACTACTACTTTTTTAATTAAGTAATCTTATTCTAGAACCGATACACCACAGAGAACACACACATGAACAGAAAGTGGCTCTGTCACAGTTTACGCCCAAGGAATTAGCCTGCACTCCTCCTCCTTTCCATGTACACTGGAAATACTTTCCGCAAAAATTTCTAATGCACAACAATTTGCACTTTAGCATCGAAAGCCTTTTAACAAGCAAGCATAAAATGATGCAAACATGTAAATAACAACTGATGCAAAATGCTAAGAATGACCAACAGTCAGTACTGCCAACTATCAATCACAATATCACCCTTAAGAAAAAAAAGGAAAAAAAGCTTAATCTCATTAACTTTAAAGTTAGATTTGAAGATCAGCTTTTGGCTCTGCCAGTTAAAAGATCTGAGGTTTACAGCACACACATCAGTTCTTCATCCAATTTTAATTTTGCAAGACTCCCTTTACCATACATCTCACCTTTCCCCCCCCTCAGTTTTGCTAGGCTCCTTGCTACAAAGTCACAGACAAATCCTAGCAAAATTACCCCAAATCAGTATTCTAAGGTCACAAACTTTCCTCAGTGCTCTAAACATAAACGAAGTTTGAATAATAGAAAGCAAAAATACAAAGGGACTATACCTTTGCTTGTGTGAGAGCCGCTTTCTTCACCTGCAATTGAGACTGTAGTAGTTTGAAATTCTTGGACCAGCCTTCTGTTTTAGAATCGCTGGTCTCAACTCCCAAGTCATCGTAAAGTGACATTTTCTCTTAAATTTAAAACTAAAAGACAAAAGAAAAAAATCCAGATGACATAACAAACCTATGCCCAGGCCTTATTTGCTAATAGTTTGAATACATACATACTGTATACCATATCTTTATATATCTTTTTTCCAAAGCCAGAGAAAATTCAAAGTCATAACATTTTTCTGGCCAGTAGCAGATACACATGAGTACAGTAAGACTGTATAAAAGTAACTGTTTGAAAGGTAATGAATACTGTTCAAGCATTAACAGGTGTTGGAAACTTCCTAAAATTACATTTGCAGCATCAGATAGCAATCATTTCAGGCTTTGAAGAAGTTATGCTGTAGTCAACACTGGTATTCTGAGGTTCACAAAGAAATTCAACATTATATATCACACAAACATCAAGACTTCCAAATCAAACAAAAAGGAATTGTCTCTTCTGACCTTAAAAACATCTTAAATTTCATTATTTTTTATGTCACTGTAAAGGAATATCTTTCTTATACTAAATATACTCACTAGAATATTATTAAGTAACTATTTCCACAAAATTTTAAAGCCTCTCTACTATAGAGAGCTTATATATGCATACACACACACCACATATATATATATAATTAGCTGGGTAACAAGATCAGTAACATGACATGAAATGTATCACTTTGTCTGATACTGCATATGACACAAACAGAAGAAAATAAATGTAACGGGAGGTCTATCACCTGTGGAGCAACCTGTAAACTCATTATTTAGTCTCTGATAGTATAATCCAGGCCTATCTCCACCCAAAAACTTTAACTTCTTAATTTACTGCAGGATCAAACCTGACATTAACAGTTTGCAGTGAAAGTTTACAGACTCATCAGCAAGATCTTGATCCCAGAGATCTGACAGATACTTGTATCTATCTGAAGGAATCTGCCCAACATATAGGAGATGACTGTTGCTATAGATGTAACTTACATGCATTTAAACCTGTGGGAAAAGTCTCAGATGCAGCAGACAGCAACTGTATTACAACTCTAAAAGGTGGGACAGCAAAAATTTAAAAACACCCTACAATTAATCCTCGAGTGGAATATGAACAACCAGGGCTCAGCAGAACAGAGTTCACTGCAAGAAAATGGCGTAGGTTGCATTCATTGGGGGTTATCACACACACGGGCACAGGGGCTAGAACATACAAGGGAACACCATAACGCATACGGGAACAGGCAAGGACACGGCACTACAAGAATTCCCACCTGGCACAGACGAGTAAAGTTTACGCAGTAGGAGCGCAGCTATGCTGGGGCAGATATGATGCACTTGGGGTACGCTATGCTACGCGTATGGACAGAGGGAGGGTGCTGCCATCGCGGGAAAGGGACTTCCTGCCTCAGCGCCTGGAGGGGAAGGGGGAACCACAGCCGGGGAGGCACAAGGGAGTAAAGCAGAGGGGCCGTTACCACGCCAACAGAAAGAGCGGGCTGTTATTTCCGTCTCCCATGCGGGCTGAGGGGACTGAGGCCTGGGACGCAGCTGGGCCGCGCAGGGAGGGGGCTGAGGGGCCTAGACCCCTCCGAGGGGAGCAGCCGCACGACCGAGGCCGCTGAGGGGGGACAGCCGCCCGTCTCCCGCTCCGCCCTGCCTCCCCACACCCCCTTGGAGCCCGAGGCTGCCCCTCCGGGAAGGCGCGACCGGCCGGGGCCCACCGCCCGCCGCTCACCCGTCACCGCGCCGCCGCCATGAGCCGGCCGCTGAGGCAGCCGGGAAGATCCGCCTCGCACGGCGGCCGCGCCTGCGCACTACCGCCCACCCGCCCCGCGGCGGCCGCGCACGCCCCGCTCGGCCAATGGGCGCCGAGAACGCTGCGGCAGTGCCGCCATTGTACTGCCCCCTGGCGGCGGGCGGAGGGCGCAGCACCCCCTCTACCCCCCCCCCCAGCCATTCCCGCTCCGCCCAGTGCGCACCAGTATGGCACTGGGGCGGGAGCCCCACATCCTACCCCCTGCCCATCGCCGGGAGCTGCGGGCTGGGGGAAGGAGGTCTGATCCCGAAAAGGAGGGAATGAAGGAACCGTTCGGATTCCTGACCTCCCCCTGCACTTGCAGCCCTAATTAAGGTGCCAGAGCCACGGCTGAGCCCCCTTTTACCTACCGGGTGCAGCGGGACCGAGCCCTGCCTGCACCTCGGACTTCCTACACCTCGGACTTCTACACCTCGGACTTCGTAGCTTCTTGTTTTGGCTCGCAGAACAGGGCAGGATGCAGCAAAGTGGGATTTGGGGATGAATTCTGCAAGAGCAGAAAGACGACAGCTAAATGCATACACGATTTTTCATCACGGGTGTGAAGCTTGGGCTCCCAGCTTCCTTGGTCCCAAAGAAACCCGAATTCCTTTTGGTTTTCACAGTGCACATCTAGCGTCGTCAATGCTCTGAGCTTTGTTTCCCCCCTTAAGTCAGGAATCCGATCCCTGACGTGCCTTGGGGGTCCAGCGACGGGGCGAGACCGCGATGCTGGTGGGGTCTTGGGTCCCCCCACAATTGGGATAACCCTGGAGTTTTGAGTGCTGTGCGGTGGTGGGAGATCACAGACCTGCTCTGGGGAATTTCCAGTTGAGCTGAATGAGATGGGAGTCATTCATCTCACAGTCTGCGTGTGATGTTCGGCAGGTCTCTGTGATGGTCCCTGCAATAACCCTTTTAAAGAAGGTGCACGAAACCATGGAAATAGAGACAAACAACAATAAACACAAAGTAAACTTTATTTCGGCAGGATGGCCTAACACCAAAGAGCAAATACTATCGGATGAGCCATATAACTCACACAAAGAAATCCACTTCAAATCCCAGTGGCACGGCAATGCCAAACCCCATGTTAGTTCTGCACTCAGAATTTGAATGATCGTTAAGAACCGTCGGGGTTTTTCAGGTTTAGGAGTCCGTCTTGCTGCTGAGGAGGGAAGAAATGATCAGTATAGCTGAATTGTGAGGTTTTTGGGAAATGGAGTCAAGCGTAGAGATGTGTCCCATGATGAGCTGCCACTGACCCTTATTTAGTTGGAGTTATGCTGGAGTTTGAAGCAGATTTAGGAATTCAATCGGCAGAGGGCAGGACTGTGTTTATGCCAAACTTTATTTTCCCTGTGTGTTATATCACAATTCTCTAGACTGTATTTATAACTCCTTAAGAAATCTGTGGTAGCTTATTGAATCCTTGGGCATTCAGCATTTCCAATTATTTACCAACTGCACCTTAATTTTGGGGGGAAAAAAAAAGGAGATAATAATATGAGACTCTTCTGAGTTTGACAACAGTTGCAGTGAAAAAGTTAGGAAGAAAGAATGTATTTCTAACATCCCCGTCTATTATTCAGGCATGTTTGTTACCATTTCACTGTGCCATCACTTCCACTAATACTGAGGTCACCAGGTAATTGTGTTATTGCAAAGTATTTGGCTATTAGGAGTATTTATCACATTATGTCATTTGGGCCTATAGTGGGCTGGATTGTTTGATTTCTCTGATCATCTAGCTGCAGAAATAATTTTTGTTTTCCAGAACAATCCCTAAAATTCTGTATCTGTCCGAGCCTGTATTTTACCCAACCACACCAATTTCCCATCTTTTCCAGGTAGCTCACCCCAAAGTCTTGCACTAATTATTTGGAGTCTTCTTTTTGACAGCACCAAGAATGGATTTTTTTTTTGCTTATAATGTATCAGGTGTAATGTCAGGTGTATCTCCACCTCGTACCAAGCATGTCATATTGGGTGAGCTGAGATTTCTAAGAGTTATGGCCACTCACACCACATGATAAACCGCTGCAAATAAACATGCAACACTTCAAAGCAAAGCACAACCTCCAACCCCAAAGCAGATAGCATTGACACTTCAACCTCAAAATACTACACGCACTATCTCAATATTAATCAGAAAGTCCTTATCTCCAGCATTGCTTTCGACCGTGCTACTATGCAGTTTATGTCCCCATGGTTAGCTGAAAAAATGTTGCTAGCAAGTAAAGCTACTACTTAAAAAAGATCTGATTTCAAGTTTTGGACTATACTAGACTCTTCTGCTCCTCGTTAGGCTGATTTCTACTAAAGCAATCTTTCTAGGCAGTGCATTTACAGATTCTCATAATAACAGCGAAAGCTTCTTAAATGTAAGAAGAAATTTTCTTGTCTTTATTTATGGAGGATGTCCCAAGTATCTTCCTTTGGGTTTTTTTTGCCCTAGCAATGCCTGCATTTTTAAAGGAAGGCTCGATATAATTCACATATCGGTAACTTTGTGGAAGAAAGAAAATCAGCAGGACACTTGAATACTAATTTTATAGTGACAGAATCCCATTGAGAAAAGAACTGGTATCCTATGTTAAAGGAAGGAATAAAACAGTTAATTGCATCAAAAGGTACTGAGAGAAATCACTGTGAGTTGAAATGTCTCAGAGCAATATCACAGCATGATAGTCATTGGGAAAAACCAAGAAGAGATTAGAGTCTGCAAAGGGGGAAAACACAATAATAATGGGAGATTTCATTTCCTTCTAGGAACAAGTCACAACAAGGAGGGCAAAGGCTAAATTATTAGACCCATAAACAACTACCTATTAAAGCAATGAATCGGATAATTCGCAAGAAGAGAAGCAGCTCTTGGTTAAGTCTGGAAAGTGCATTAGGCGTGGATCAAAATTTATCCATCACTGTAATAAAAACCACAATATACTTGTACACACCCATATAGGAGCCAAGTAACCAACAAAATCCATCTTATTAAATTCAGGACAGCTGCAGGCAGGTAGAGAAATCTCACCCAGCCAAGTCTAGAATTCCCAGACAGAGTGGAAATGGAGGAGACATTTGCAGGGTCATCCCCAGCACTACACATCTTGGAGGGAGGTAGTAACTGTGGCTGAAATCTCTTTCAGCTACATCTGCAAAGGTGGGGAAGCACTGGCCAGCTCTGCGCCTTCCAACAGACCCTCGATGATGCTCAAGTCTGATCTTCCAACTATATATTTTTTTTCTTTTAGGATTTTAAACCTTTCCATGTTGGTGGTTTTTTCCTCTTGAATCCCACTAATGATCGCCGTCTCAGCAGTCCTACCTCTGTACCTGCCTTTCTTATCTCACCTGGCTCTGCTCTGTACCTTTTCTTGCAGCTCTTTCTCCCAACTTAGCAAATTCCTCAGCAGTTTGAGATGAGTTTGATGCAGCTGGGTCTCCTGAACTCCTGGGAGAGGAGAGGAGGGGGGTTATGGAGATGGGATTACAGGCAGGACCGAAAGGCTGTGAATAAACTCTTGATTTTCACACTGTCAGAAGAGTCACCAGCCTTGGTTGGGACCCCTCATCATACCGACGGGCAACCTGGAAAAGGTGAACAGCCAAGGTGATAAAATTTGCTGCCAATCTCAAATTATTCAGAGTAATCAGAAGCTGAAAGCAAAGAAGTTGCAGAAGGATGGCATAACGCTGGCTGGGTGATGGGATGGCAGATGGGACCCAGTGTTAATGAATGCAAAGCAATGCACGCAAGAGAAAATAGCACTAAGAAAACACACACAGCGGCAGGCTCTAAATCAGCTGCTTCCATTAAGGAAAGAGATGCTGCATTCATTGTGGATCATTTTCTAGAAATGCCTACTCAGTGCTCTGAAGGAAGCAAAAAAGCAAAGAGGCTGCTAGGAAATATTAAAATTAAAAAAAAAAAAAAAAAAAAAAAACAACAACCAAAAAAAAACCCAAACCAAAAAACCCAACAGAAAACGTAATATAAATCCAACATTTACATGCACCTTTGAGTGGCAATCTGCATTCCTGGGCATCTCATCCCCTCCAAGAAGCAGCAGTGCAATGCAAAAACTTAAAGAAATCAGATGTGTTGACAGAAAAGAGACAGCTGAAGGGGACCCTGAAAGCGTTTACCATCCAAAATGGTATAAAAAGGTAAACAGGGAATTCTCATTTTTCTCCCTGGTGATCTCTATGAAGGTGCAAAACGAAGCAATGCTGGAGGAAAAAAGCAACCTTTAAATGCTTCATTTCATATAATTTCCCTTAAGCTTTGATAGCATTTTTTGCTGGATTTTGATCATTTGTACTACGTATTATAGATTTCCGCTGAGGATGAGGGTTGTTAATACGCCGAAATGGCATTAGAGGGCAGTGCGTCGCAACCTAAGCGGAGATCTTTGGGGTGACAATCCTGTTGCAGGAAACTCCCCCAAAACCGCTGGGGATCAGGAGACGAGAGCAGTTGCCACCCCACGCAGGTGGAAAATGGTGGGGACCACAACGTGGCACAAAAGCAAAACATCAGGGCTGCTCAGAGAAGTGTTGATTGGGTTGAAAAGGTGGTTAGATCCTATCAGATGTTTATGGTTTCCAGCCAACGGTGGAGGTCCCACGTAGAGAATCAACCCCACTGCAGAACACATTTTTTGTGGTGACCCTGGCAGCACCTTCAAACCTTTTTGGATTTTTTTTTTTTTTTTTTTTTTTTTTTTTAGAAAATACCTACTTGATTATCACTGGTGTCTTCCCAATGACCTTCAGCATTGTCTGTGTGGCAAAATGAAATATGAAGAGGACAGTGCCAGAAGAAAATTTGTGCTGGCTTGGAAAGATTGGCTTAGGTTTGCTGGCTTAAAAAAACAAAAAAAAAACAACTTGAAGGCGTAACAACCTGAAAGAATTGAAAATAGTTAGAAAGGCATTTGAAATATTATTTCTTCTACTAAGGGAACAGCTGAAAATGTCACTGTGAAAACAATGAAGAAAACAGTGTATTTTTGCCATATAGAGAATGATCCAAACCCCCAGAAAATTGTGGCTTTTTTTCACCTAGTTTTTACTCCACATTTTTACCTAGTTTCATATTTTGGCTGAGTTCCATAATGAAAATGACTAAGAAGTGTCTCAGAGCAGAAATACTTCATCACAGATGAAGTTTCCAGCACACATATTTCAATATTTTTGATCACAACTAAAGAAAGCTCCGTTGCTACTGACACGGCACAGCGAAGTGGTTTTGTTTGGCCAGCGATGGGGAAAAAAATGCTATAAATGAGGAAATGACCATTTTGTCCTACCGTCACTGTCTCAAGCTTGTTTGAAGAACTGAGAAAACATGTTGAAAATGTAACAGTGAAAATATTACACATGACTAGACTCGGTACAGATGGGACGTCTGCTGTCACTCAGAGGAAAAAAAATGGTTGTGCTGCTCTGCTAGAGCAAGGGTTTGGATAGGAAGTTTTTTGATCCCCCTGCATTAGCCATAAAGAGGGTCTTTGTGCTAAAGATGTAGGTTTCTTACATGCTTAAAATCCCACTGACAGGGACATTAATAAAATCGGAGGGATTTTAGGAGTTTTGTGTTTGCTGGGAGTTGGACTCGATGATCCTTATGAGTCCCTTCTAACTTGAGACATTCTGTGATTCTATAATTTTATGAAAATGAAGAGAGGGGGGAAAAAAAAAAAGAAGACTTAAACGTCCATTGCATTGGTCATCAGGTTTAAAACTAAATAGCTTTGAGAAAGATTTTGGATGCCAAGGCAAACAGCGAGGGAGGATTTGGAAGAGAAGGAGAAAATCAGCTTTACAAGCTGGCTTGCCTGCCTTCCCAGCCATGACTGTGCGTGCCTGCGGTGAAAGCTTTCTCTCTAGCGCTACCGTCTGTCTTTTAGTTTTCTCTTCTATCAGAGCCAAACCTTGGCTGAACCATTATTTTTTTCCAAAAATTCAATAGCTTCCACTCCTTTTTAAAGATCAGGTGATGTTAAGTACTGCAGTGGAGAACCTTTGCTGTTAGACTTGCCTCCAGGTTTGAAGATTTTATGCCAGGAAAGGTCATTGGTTAAATTCACTGAACCTTTCACCACGCAACAGTGCTGATTCCCCTTTAGAATCATTTAGCCCCTTTGATTTTCCATCCTAAAAATATTGCTTCCATCTACTGCAGGTTTAATAGTGACGCTAATGCATTTCCTATGGGTTTGAGAGCCTGACTTGAGACTGCTTGAAGGATTCTGGGCATCTATTCTCTGCAAATTAAAATATCTCAAGTTGGGTACTCAAAAACAGAAGGAGTCTCAGACAGCAATTTTCAACATCGGTTGAAACATGTGAATGAAAGCTCCCTCCAAATTTACAGGTACGTTTTTTGAACTGAAATACAATTCTGGATTTGAGATTAAATTCTAAGAACTGTGGGTTGTTACTGAGCGATATGACATCACTCTGGAAATGCACCGGTACTGATGATTTACAGATAGGTAAGGTTACCCTTCCGCTTGCTGCAGATTTATATCAAATTCTTGTGAACAACCGTTTTCAGTCCAAAACAGCTGAATCCAAGAATTTAAGGTTCAAAGAGAATCCCTGAGCTCCTGTCGATGGTCACCATGGCACTCTCAGCATAACCAGGATTATTTTGTGTCAGTAGCACATTGATGGGCACTAAGACACTCATGGATAGTAAAAGGTTTGTGCAGTCTCCACCCTTGGAGGTTTTCAAGCCCCAGCTGAATAAAGCCAGGTGGGATCTGATAACCAGCCTTAGGTTCACTAGCAGGTTGGACCAGTCCTTTTCCAATCTCAATTATTCTGTGAGTCTGCGATTATTTCTGTGGCTCTGTTACTTGGTATAATTCTACAGAGAGGTGAGACAAAAGAGAAGACTTAGCTCCAGGCTTGCTCTGGATTACTGACCAAGTGCTCTGACCACTGGGAAGTTGTGCAAAAGGAGTTCTCCTCCTCCTCCTCCATTGCTTATTTAGCTCAGAAATGGCATGCGTAGTATAAAATGCAAGTGGATGAAGGCACCTGCTGTGTTTCTTGAATCAGCCACCTGCTCACCTCATCCCAGTGAGTTTCCTATTGCCTGATTCCAGGTGACACCTTGTTCTCCATAGAGGATCACCATGTCAGATGTCCAGATAAGACTTCTTAGGTCAATGGAAACAGGTGGATATTGCCTTTGAGCTCTCTGAATTACTCTAGGAACACTCTGTATTCTTGCTAGTGACTGCATGGAGAGGTCAAACACTTAAGACGGCTATTCTAAAATATCCTGTAAGATAATATTACCCAGGCATCTAAAAGGGGTAAGCCACTTAAATAGTCCTCCCATTTCTGATCCTCAGCCTACCTCCCACATAGTGATACTGATCCTATGCAGTTCAACACCCTAGTGCAAGCCCAACTGTTACAATTCCACAGAATCACAGAATGATCGAGGTTGGAGGTCATCTTGTCCAACCAGCTGCTCAAGCAGGGCCACCTAGATCCAGTTGCCCAGGACTGTGTCTAGACAGCTTTTGAATATCTCCAAGGAGGGAGACTCCACAACCCCCCTGGGTAACCTGTGCCAGTGCTCAATCACCCTCACAGTAAAAAAAGTGTTTCCTGATGTTCAGAGGGAACCTCCTGTGTGTCAGTTTGTACCCATGGCCTTTGGTCCTGGCACTGGGCACCACTGAACAGAGCTTGGCTCTGTCCTCTTCGGACCCTCCCTTCAGGTATTTATAAATATTGATAACACCCCTCTGAGCCTTCTCTTCTCCAGGCTGAACATCCCCAGCTCTCTCAACCTTTCCTTATATGTGAGATGCTCCAGTCCCTTCATCATCTTCATGGCCTTTCACTGGACTCTCCCCAGTATGTCTATGGTCTTTAGGATGGATTCAGGCCTCCTTATGGAAGTGCTGGTCTCCAGTAATGAGATGTATTACCCAAGCTGGTAATTTCACATAATTTAAAGGTTGGTCTTCTGAAGAGTATCACAAAATCTCACCTAGGCTGTGCAAGGGATTGACAACTTTTGAACAGAAGTTCAGCTTCTTTTTCTTGTATATAGCCTTTTGTGCTGGGACATGTTCTTGTCTGTTTATTTCTATGGCTTTCATCCTGTGTGGGGAGTGTGCGGTATCATTGGCCCAGAAGTATGTCCAAGTAAATAGCATTGAGGTGAATTTTTGAAGCTAAGATGAAGCTGCAATGTGTAGAATCTGTTGAATGAAGGACTGCTGGTTTGGAGTAGTCCTAGAGGACTTGGAGAGTCCTGGAGGACTTACACATCAACCCTTGAAGATCATCTCTGCCACAGAGGTGCTAAATGCAAACAGGGACAGGTATATTGGAACATCCTCATCCTTGACGTTGGGAATGGACCAGTCTGGTCTAAACGGTATGACTCTGCTTTAGGATTCAGACCTTCAGCAAGCCCCAGGCAGCATTTCCCAGCTGTTTCGCAATGATACTTCCCATCCCAGAGTAGGAATGTTTATGTTGGATATATGGACATATAAGATCAAGTAAGATGTCTTATAGAATTATACTATAATTCATCTCATCCAATTTTAGCTATCTAAAACTGAGATGCTCAATAAGTTTTCAAGCATAGGCTATGGCCAGGTGGTGAATCATCTCTAGAAGACAGTCCATGGAACAGCACTGTCTTAATTTACTGGGACAGTTTCCATATTCCACCTTATGTGCCAGGGGTTATTTTTGTTCATAGTTTTCATTTTATAGAGAACTTTGTGTGCGTTGGGGGTTTTGGTAACTCTACAATTCACAACATACTGCTGTAGTAAGAAACAAACAGCTGTGTGTTTATTCAAAGTATGCCATCTAATACAAGAGAGCAAAACTTTTATCTTGCATGTTATAAAACAATCCAATGACTGGAATTTAAGACAAGATTAAGGACAAGAGCAGATTATTCTGCATTTTTCTAGGGGGGATTTCTTGCCTCTTCCTTTGGAGATATTATCCTGATTATTGGAAAATGGCCTGACACTGAACTACATTGATGGGGAATCTGGCCCAGCCTAGCAATTCCTATGTTTCTTAAGAAAAAGCACTGTAGCCAGAGATAGACTACCATGAAGTCCTTAATGATCTGGTCCCCTGGCAGCATGGAGGGCAAATGAATGAAATTGAGTACTAAACTTTCATCTTTTAAAATACGAACATGTTCACCGTGTCTCTTGTTTTTTCTTTTTACACTCTTTCACTTTACGTAAAACAAACACCTTAACCATAAGTGTGCAATGGCCAGGTATGAACATCGTCCATCCTTCTGTTCCTGAAAAACAAGGCAGACATCAGAAAAAAAATTACCCGCTCTTCAGGTAACAGCCTTGTAAACAGCATTATCTCCCCTGTCAGAGCAGACCACATGCGCGTAAAAGGATGTGTTATCAAAAATATCTATAATGGTGACCTTAAAAAAGTACAAGAAGTGCTAATGAATTTCTTGTTATTTTAGAAAGGGACTTTCTTCTCCGTTGGTGCAGAGAGCTTCCTGAAGCAAAAACAAATGAAGCTTTTCTCTCTTTCTTTTTAAATATAAGGTAGAAAACTTTTCAACTAAGCTTCTGCTCAGTTGTGTCCTAGCTAATCATAATTAGGAGGCGATGCTCCGAATTAAGACTTTTAAAGTGCTGTCTTTGCTCAAAGACTGCATGACAGTAAGCAGGAGAATATAGAGACATCTCTGCAGTTACAATCAAGATTGTTATCAACAATTTATTGTTATCAACAGCAATTGGCAGGGGGGAGGGCAGGGAAGTGTCTTCCCCAGGCCACATTTGGAATTAGTGGAGGACCCAAAATTAGGATGAGGTGCTTTTAGCTGTCTCCTCTGGGCTTATCCTTCTGATGCTCGTTGCCTACAGAAGGACCTGCTGCTATGAAACTCTGCCTCTCTTAGCTCATCTGGTTTCTCAGTTACATTTGTTGTTTACAATTTCTCCTTTTCAACCCCTTTGTTGGAGCTGGACATTGCTTGGATGGAGCCTTCCAAGGGCTGAACCAGGATGTCCCATCATGTGGAGCTCGTGGCAATTCTCATGGTGATGAGTCAGTACCAGCAGCTCTGCTCTGACAATGTCACTTTTCGGGGAGCGTGAGACGCTGAGGTTTGGCTATGCGCAGCCGTTTGGGATGCCAGAGGAACCAGGCTGCAAACCCAATTGCATTAGAGCAGGTGCAGTTACCTCCTCCCTCCTGAAACCCAAAGGAGAATTTTTTTCTTCTGAGCTTCTCCTGCTAAAAATTATACGATATGTTAATGCTGACTGACACTGCTGGCCACACTAAGTCACAGTGAGAAGAGAGAAGGTTTGGCACCGAGCTGAAGCAAGCTATATCCGTGGTACTTGTCTGGTTTCACCTTGTTTTCTTCTCTGCCCTGTATGGTTGATTTAGCAAAGCTGTAGGGCAGTGAGTATTGAAGACACAGCAGAAATAATCCAAGACTCTGTCACACTGCAAAACTTGATAAAGTGAAAAACGGAGCAAGCTATACATAACAATATCTGGGCCAAGAACTGGGAGAGAAACCATTCATTTTAATGTCTTCATGCAAATCTTTAATTTCTTAATCTTCTTAATTCCACCTAAGAAAGATGATACAGATATGATCATCTTGGTGGACATGGATTGAGCACTAAAGAGCCAAGCAGGTAATATTTTCATATTATCCTTTATCTGTTCTTTCTGTAGTATCTGAACTGCATATATCTGGCATGGCATCTGGAGTACTTTCCTCTTCTAACTTTAAATAAACTGACAAAACACTCCAAACTGAAGAGGCTCAGTGTCTGGCTTTTATTAGTCACATCAAATATTTTGGGTTTTCCACTTGCTCAGCTAATGAGATTTTTTTAATTTTTTTTTTTTTTTTTTTTAGGGCTACTCTTTGTATCATACAGGTAACAGATGCAATGAAGATGGTTGTGAGGACATCTGAGCGAGGAGGGGCTGTTAGAGTCTGACTGATATGAAATAAATCAGCCCTGGAAAATCTTGTCCTCTCTTCACTGCTTCAACACAAGTGACATCAGTCTCTGTGTAACATGAGGCCATACGAACTCCCCCACCCCCAAAATCCTCACTTTTAGAGACTTCTTTCTTCTACTTTGAAAAAAAAAAATACATATTTTGAATAATTTCCTACATTAAAAGAAAGTTACAGTTGCAGCCCTCCAGATGAGGAAATGTTGATGTCTGGGAATTAGAAATAAAGAAATTTAGGAGCTTGGAGCATGCGCCTTAGGACAGAGCCTGTAATTACAAGATTGTTTAATACTTTCTTCATACGACCCTATAGGGCCGTCTGCAGTTACAAACATGCAGTGATCAAAATAGACAGGACTTCAGAAGGGCTGAACTGTGATAGAGGTATCAATAGAGAAGAGCATGCGTATATGTCCAGAAGAGATATAGAAGATCCTACATTTTGCTTTTTCGTCCCATTTCTTGCCTGCGGCGTTGCTGTACCCTTTCAAAGCACAAGACTGTCCCGCACATGATGGGATTCTGCTGGATGAAAGTGGTCTCCAGCAAAGTCTGCACATTTCTTGTGCAGTTGGGAAATGCAATCAGATTCAATTTTTTGGAAGAATAACTACAGGGCATGGAATATGAACTGCTTTATGGAAGTAACTCCTACACTTCATTAGCATGTTTTACAGTCAGCTTGATCCTGTCTAGGTCACCTTTCTCCTTCCTTTTCCTCCCAAGCACTGGACAGGCACTGACCGTTGGCAGCCCTGAAGAGCACAAGTGTTAAGGTTGGTGAGGACATCTTGGACCTTTCAATACTACAGATTTGCCTGCTGCAGTTCATTGCTTTTACCTTTAATTGCATTCACCTTCAAGAGTGAAGTTGCCCAGAGCTCAGCCCCAAAACCTGCTGTGCTCCAGTATTTATAACCTGTGCACTGCAAAAGCCAGAGGCATGGTGGGGTTGGTGATAGATTGGGACTTTTCACAAACATAATGACTTATCTGTGTGAAGGGGATAAATCTGACAGTAGGGAGATTATTTTTGCTAAGGTCCCTAAGTGCTGGGAGATAGTCATAGACACCGAGGCAACGCAGGGCAATTTTCACTGCTAATTACAGTAGATGGACTTTGTTTGTGACAGTCAAAAGCCAGGTGCGAAGGTTTGGTGGGGATCCTCAGAACAAATGTGATATCTTCAGCGTTTGGGTGTTTGGCTCGTTTGTAGCCAGCGTGGAGAAGCAGGCAATGCCGCGGCGCAGTTCATCTCACCCAAATGCAGACATCTAAAATAGGTCATCTGAGCTGTGCCTACTCCATTGACTGTGACGGCAGACAGGTGACTAGCTCAAAAGTCTGTGTCTGCACCAGCATCTAATATTAAATGAGAAAAGATGAAAACCACCTTGTTGACCCCAAAGTATTTTCTTGTCTGGCAGTCAAGCTTCCCTCTGGAGAAAGAGATGAAGTGCTCAGAAATCCCCAACAGGCCCGTTGGGTTACTCAGAGCTTGGCACCTCAAACTTCCATCATCTCATGGTGATTTGATAATCCCAAGGTCTCCATCCCAACCCCACACCTTCTCCACTGCACAAATAGTGCTCAGTCCATGAAAATGGTACTAGGATAACAGTAACAAAATGGGTCATGGAAATCTAACCCGATGGAAAGGATACCCGTCAGTTAGGTATTTATTTAATACTTCACCCTTAAATTTCTCGCTTCAGATGTGCAGCTCTGTTTACTAGAATCAGTGCTCCTTCACTAGCCAGAGCAATGCTTAATTGCCCCATTTTAGATTGCCTTCATCTACAACCCCTTGAATGCGGATGTGACAGCAGTATTTGAGAGCAGCTGAATGTGCATCAGAAAAACATCCTACAGAGAAAATCCTAGAGCAACCACAGGAAATTATGATTTTAAAATGATGTCCTGAAGCATGAAATCTGACTTTTGTAGCATAAGCTCAGCCTGAGTCACTCTGGCAATAATTTGAACGCTTGCTCATGATACTGTAAGAAGAGGCTTGGGAACTCTTCAATAAGATGTTGCAAAAATGTCCTGAGCCTCATTAGGAGCAAAAAACAAGGCATGAACCTTTATCCTGCAGTGAAAAAAAGGGTCAGCTCTAATAATTTATGCTCAAGAAGGAAAAACTCATATTATTTTCTGTTTCTTTAGCCTGGCTGATGTAAAAAATGTCTCCTGACCTTTCTACATTCAGCTTTTCATTCTTTCACCTTGTACTTCCTTCCTGAGGACCACATCAATTTTCTCACTCATACACGAACATTTCTTGGTTAGTGGTTAGATGTAGAAACCTCCAAGTTACTCTAGCTGAAGAACTTTTCTAAATATTTCCTACCACTACTATTCGCATTTAGAAGTTCCTTTTTTGCATTTCTCTAAGGAATCCTCAAAATCTGCTCAGAAGTTCAGAAGTTTTTTTACTGTCAGGGAAAAGGCACTAGATTAAGATCATCTAAGAACTGAAATGCAACCATTTACATTTATTTCTGTGGCATAGTATTTAGCCCCAGTTCTTGGAACATCTACAACAGCTTCCTATGGGGTGGTAAATTCAGAGCTGACTCAACAAAATTGATACAGCTGAGATTAACTATGCCTTCACAGAACTAAAGCAAGGCACTGAACTGTGCTTTCTTAAAGAGAAGCATCTAACCCGCTCATAAAACTAAAGAAGATGTAGAAAGCTGCCTTATGACTTGCGGCAGAAAGATTTCTAATGATGGTCTTCAACCATGGGATGTTCACTTGGTAATGAGTGAATAAAGTAATAAGGGCCAAAGATGGGATGGAAATAGCATAATGTAACAGTCTGTGCTTTAAAACTTGTTGGAGGTCAGGTTTGTTTCCTCTGATTTTAGATGTGTATAATAAAGGGCATCTATGTATGAGTTTATCAATCAGCTAGATCCTCTTTATTTTCAACGGGGCAAAACAAATACAGGGCATGTTCCATCAGACCTATTTAAAATATCTTTTTAAGATACAGCCCTGCCCTAGTTGAGTCTACTTGTCTTCACTGACGGTAACAGGAGTCTAGACGGCCAGCTCAGGTGTTTGTCTCCCATGTGAGTCCTCAAACATGTTATGACTCCCACCTTTGGTGTCTAGTTATCAGATAGGGAAGAAAGCCGCCTTCTTGGTTAGACAAAGGCAGAACTTACATACTCACTGTCCAAGATGGATATTATGTAGACTTTGTGTCTGAATTTTATGGCAACAATGCCATTATGTCATCCAAACCATGCATTTGTTCATTTAGTCTTAGACCCCAGTATAGTCACAGTCCCCTTTAAAACTGAAGGTTTTTAGTTTTAAAGTTTAGTTTTAAAAGTTTAGTTTTAGTTTAGTTTTAAAGTTTTAAAACTGAAGGTAGCTCTTTTCTGGGCTAAAGAAGGGATAATTGATAGAAAAATCAGTCAGATACTGAGACTGCCTGGAGATGGGTTAGATGGCAAGTAAGAGCTAAGGATAATGCAGAAGGACTTTCTCTGGCTATAAATTATAGGGTTAGAGCACTGGTTGCAGCTTGCTGGGTGTGAGTCTAGATGAAGTGAGGAGGAAGAGCACAGTCTTTACCACACCCAAGACTTTAGCACTGGAAGAAAATTTGAGGGGTCATCTAGTCCATGCCTAGGCACAATCAGCTCCACCTCTATCACTGCTGAAGATTTACCTTGTTCCCTTTTCCATCATCATTCCTCAGACATTCTCAAGTTATTCAGTCTTTCCTTTTAGGAAATGTTTTCTAGATCCCCTTGTCATTCTTACTGCTTTCCTCTGAAGTGTCTTCTGCTGGTCCACATATTTCTGAATGTGTAGTACCCACAACTGGGCACAGCATCCTATCCATGGCTTTATTGTCAGAGCATAAAACAAGGGATGGCTTTGCGTGTGTTATACATTTCAGAATTAGATTTACATTTTTTATGTGTGACATTGCCAATTGGTCTTCTGCACATAAGACCTGGTTCATTTTTGGAAGAACAGCTATCTAATCAGTGATGCCACTACTCCATTTCACAGCTGTTTTATTCTGCCTACATATAATATTTGCATTTATTCTTTAAATTGCATCCTGGGTTTTTTTTTTTTATCATCTAGTGTATTGAGGTGACTTTGAATTTCCTTCCTGCTCTGTAATATATGCATGGTCTCTCCTGGCTTATCATCTTCTGCAAATGCAGTAAAGATTGTCTGTATCTGTCATCCAGATAACGGTGGAAAATACTGAATAGCCTAAGACCCACGTTATAACCTGGGGAACACCTTTCAATACATCCTTCTCTTCTGACAGTTAATCGGTGCCACTCAATATGCTCTTCCATTTGACACAGTTTTGAATCATTTTAAGGGCGTTTTCTTTTCAGGAATTTTCCAATCAATTTTCTACTCACTTTATAATTCCACTAGGTTATATCTCCATAACTTGACGGATAGTGTAAACATTCTTACTAAAGTCAAGCAAAGAGACAGGGTGTCTTGGATAAGGAGCTCACTACAGAGGCTGTCTTAAGACTTGTGCACTTTACAGGATTAAGTATAATTGATTAACTGTAACTTGATGGTAACAAAAAGGAGAAGGGAAGGAACAAATATGAACATGCAATAATATACTTAATTTATCAGTTTATTTTAAGGTCCCGAAGTTTTTCTGTTCAGGCCAGAGGAATGATGATTGCAAATAAGAATATCTATAGAAGAAAGTTATCTGTACTATGCAGCTGTATTTGCATGGGAAAGTATAAAAGAACCCAATCTAGGCATTGCTGTGTTAATGAAGTTGTGGCAGTACTCACTACATGGAAACTAAATATATCCAAAGAGTTTTTCATGTAAGCCAGAAGCTCAGCCAGACACTTAGATCTAAGGACAATAAGTTTAAAAATTAAGTCTCCTCCTGATCTGCTCATTAGACACTGTTTTATTGCAATAATGATAATAACATGCTTGGTGTTTGATTCCCACAGGGCAATACTAGGGGATGTTTGCATGCTGATCTGATGATTTTGGAGAACATCATCAACAGCCAAAAAAGCCAACACAATGTTGGCTGTCATCCTTGGGAATGGGACAGAGAAGATCATTTTGCTGCCATATAAAAACTTGGTCGGCCTACATATGGAGTAGCTGGTGCCATCGTGGTCTCTGCATCTCAGAAAGGATCTAGTGGATTTGGAGAAAGTCCAGAGAAGGACAACTAAAATAATCATGGGGATGAAGCAGTTGCCTTACAAGCAGAGACAGCAAAGGTATCATGGAGGTGAGGGGTATGGTGAATGCAGACCATTAGCCACCAAATCCCACAATAACAGAACCAGGAGACATTTAGTAGGAGATCAGTTTAAAACAGGTAAAAGGATGGATTTATCCCAACATTGAATCCTGGACCCTCAAGGTTCCCTTTCAGTTTCATGGTCCTCACGTATTTATCACAGAACTTGGCATCAGTGAAAGGAATAGTTAATAAGAGCATAATGAACCATGTCCAGGACGTTTGACAGGGAAGACTGTTCTCAGTCACTAAATAAGCAATTTAAATTCTCTTTTGAAATTCAGTATGTATTTTCAGGGTGGATTTGTCTCATCCAGCTGTAGCTGCCTAAAAGGCCTGTGTTTCGTTTAAACTAGTTATGCTGGTTTAATGGTTGTCTGCAGATGGGAGGGAGGGACAGAAGTTCGGATGGGTGATTCATCCCATAGGTGTTGATGTCCAGAAGAGGAGGTGAATCACTCTCTAGATGCACTTTTTGACTCTCTCCATTGATTCAAGGGGGAACTTTGACAACTACATTGACCATACAACTCCCTCTTGACTCAAACCTAAATCCTTGTTGACCTTGCAAATATGCTCCATTTAAGATGTAAAATTTGTGCGCCTCATGTCAGCTCTGTCTCACTTTTACGGGAAATAAAAAGCAGTTAAAAACAGTTTGGCCATTATAAATAATTAGGTTGGGTGAAAAAATCTCTGATGATCATTTCTAGCACGTGGTATAACTAAGGCTTCCCCATACCTCTATTTACCACTATTTACCACTGCTTTGAACTAGGCAGGGTTGCAATAAGATCGTAGTGGTGTCCATTCTTTAACCTGGCTTGGTTTTGCTTGCAACATCAATGGATTTATAAAACAAGCAATTCCCAACTGAAAATTTAATACCACTGCTTTATTTGAGATGCTAAAGTAATGGAGCCATGTCTCCAAAGTCTCAGGGGATCTTGATATAGGCATCTATGAATTTTTGTTTTCTCCTCAACCTCTAAATGATTCTGGTTCTTTTTTTCTTTTTTTTTTTTTTTTGTTTCCCATGAGATAAAACTGCATCAGATACACTGTAAAATCTGCTTACAGCCTCCACTACTCAGACCTCTAGACCAAACAAGTTTGTGCACGAAGAGTTTTAAAACCACTTGCAGGATTTCAAAAGGCCCTTGTTAAACTTAGACCTAAAGAAGGCTGGAGCTGTGTTTGTGTTTTACTTCCTGGCAACTCCATTTCTGCATCTTTCTTGGTCTTGTGGCATTGTATAAAAATAACTTTCATAATCTTGTCTGTGGTGACCCGGGCCATGTGACAGTCTCTTTTCCTCCAAGGTCTCTGCTGAAAAAAAGGACTTCTCTGAGCAGCAAAACTCTGGTGATCAATGGAAGAAAGTCAATAACCAACAGAGACACCAGCACCTCCTTTCCCCCTGTACCTTCCTAGATGCTCAGGATGCTCCTATTTTCCTCCATTGCTTTTCAGGTTTCCACTGAGTTTTCACAGCGCCTCCCTTCCTTTATTGCCACACACCTTTGTTGCTAACATCTAATGTTAATAATCCAAATTATAATGCTAATTAGGTTTTTTTTTTTCCTCATAAACTCCTGTTCTTT
Source organism: Balearica regulorum gibbericeps (assembly GCF_011004875.1). Taxonomy (NCBI): domain Eukaryota; kingdom Metazoa; phylum Chordata; class Aves; order Gruiformes; family Gruidae; genus Balearica; species Balearica regulorum. The sequence goes on along the minus strand of NC_046184.1, from coordinate 4,271,535 downwards.
CTGTGTCTTGATGATTTTCCCCTTTGCCGGGTCCCTCTGTTCTCACCTTCCCCATCTCTGCCGTGCTCTGCCTTGTGTCAGTTGCTTGCAGAAGCAGCACTGTTTTTTCCTGGAATCATTCAGCGAGCTGACCTATTTCACAAAGCTGACCTAACTAATTGCTCTCATAAGCGGTAACCGTTTTTTTCTGACCTTTAAAAGGTCTAAATGCTGAGTTACGGGTCTTTCTCATGCAAACTGTGCTTGTAGCAATTAGCCACCCGGGGTCACCGTTCCTTCCAGTACAACAACTGACTGTACATTGCATGTTCTCACTAGGATAAAAACTCGGTTTTTCTAATAATATCTTAGTGGCTATTATCCACCTACACTGAAATTTGCTGCTTGAAAGCAAATGGCTGTAGGGAAGAGGGAGCACATCTCAGGTCACTTGCAGAAAAAAGACCAAAGGAAAAATTCAGCTCGTTGAGAATCTGCGTCTGCAGTCCAAACTGCTGCCCTCTGCTCAGAGTTTGCAATCATTAATTGACCAGCAGGATTTTGAATAGCTGAGAGAGGCAGATTGAGCTGAAGGACTGCAGAAAAGGTCCCCAGTCTTTGTCTCCATGGTGCAAATAGCTATGAAATTAAATAGTTTGACCAGGCAAGAAATAGAAGGAGATGCTGGCAAGTAAATCCCTGCACCTCAAAAGAACAGACCCCATGTTTAGTAAGAGAAGACAAATTGTGATAAAAAGTCTGGGATTTCTTTCCAGGTAATGTAACAAATATGTTTTACCAACCCAGATGGCTGCAGTTCTGCATATGCAGTTGCCTATCTTCAGGTATCTTGGAAAAAGGTGAAGAATTGGGAGTTGAAGACTTTTCAGACAGATGTTTCAAGAGCAAATCTCTCAAAGAAGTCCTTCAGTGGGCTTTGGCATGAGTGTTTCCTATTATGCTATTAAATCTGGAAGATGATTTGGTACTAAAGCAAAGTTAGTAAATATCTGTGGAGCATGGAGCAGCCCTGGCGTGAGCAAAGCATTTTACCCACAGCAGTTGCTCTGAAGTCTTACTTTTTTCTCTGTCCCCCATTGCATTTGAGTATGGGCAGTAATCTCCTGGCCAAAGGTTCGTTGCCAACAGACCCTCCAAGAGGACTTGTCATCTACATCAGTGAAGCTGCTCAAAAGATTTAATGAAAAGGGCAAAGGAAGATTTTTCAGAAGAGAGAGAGAAGGGGCTGTAGCATTTCTTCTGTCTGCTGCTCTCCTGAGCACTGCCTAAAGTCTTGCTTGCACCCTTCCACGTGCTGGGGGAGAAGATGCACATTTGTGCAATCTCCTGTAGATATGGCACCTTCATTCACCACCCCAAAAAGGTCTGGTTTGGGTCTCACTCAAAAGAAGCTGCCTTTCACAGGACCATCACCCTTAAGGGGGTGAGGACAGGGGAGCCTCTGACAATGAGGAACAGAGATACTAACACAGCATCCTCCGTGTCTGTGGCTGTGACTGATGGATGCAGCTGTAGTGGCATTTAAAAATGTATATCACATCTATTTCTTAGCATACCTGTTAGGAAGACTTCATTCATTAAGGATTTATAAAGGAGAAGTAAATGTCCAGTATGTGATAGTCATGATAGATTACCACAGAAAATTTAAATCTGTTTTTCTATAGTCTATCCCAACTAATTCTCTAGGTACTAACAGATAATAATTTCTGTGGAAATGGCTGTAGAAAAACTACATAAAGTGTGATACTTCCTTGATCATTTCCAGTTTCCCATTGATGTTTGGAAGAACCAATTTCACTGAAGCATGACAAGCCTAGACAATTTAGGAACAAGAGAAAGCCATTCCAAACCTGCCAGCTTCATCCTCATAGATCTTTTTTGATCAAGCTGTCCATCCTTCAGAAGCTCAGCTATCACTCAGAGAAACTGCAAACATGCATACATCAAAAAACGAATGGAGTGTGGCATTATCATCAGCACATGAAAACCTCCAAAAAGCCAGAACGATACCCCATGGGATCTTTTCTTTGTAGGTAGAGACTGCAGATGGTGTCTGAGGTCCACTGTCACACACTGGACAAATATCCTACAGCGATGGTCCCCCTCGAATGCCTGTCCAACCACAGATTTGGGGTTGAGTGGCTGCACAAAACCATTAAAATCTTGCACCCTTCTACTGACCTCAGCTGTAGTGGAACAGCTCTGGAGTCAGCAACTCTGATGTGTCAAACCACTTCCTACACATGACAGCACGCTCCGCCACACTGAGCATTAAGTTTGATTTCCTGGATAAAAGCTACTAATACCCGAACAGAGAGCAGCCTTTATTCTCTCTTGCGGAGCCGTACAGCGAAACGATGATTTGCTGACCAAAGAGCAAAGTCCTCGCTGCGCACACAGGGTGATGCTCCCCACCGGTGTAACCAGGCAGTAGGCAGTTCCTGAGCTCGGTCGGCACCAGCTCATCGCTTCTGAGAAACTTCACCATCCTCAGTGTTGCGGAGAAAAGATGTGAACAAGTCCCATGGAGCTCAAGTGCCTTTTGATGTGGCTCTTGTTTGGATCCGTCAAGGGGAACAAGCCAGGTAAGAGTATTTCTGCCTTTTGGGGAGGGAAAATATGATTTGCTTTTTTGTGGTGGCTGCTGGAGGATGTTTGCAACATCCTGACTCCTTTCAGGTAAGGAAAGATCTTAAAAGCTTAAGGAATTTGTGATTCTAAGGAAATGAGAGAAATGGGTTTTGTGCCCACAAACCATCAACTGCAGACAATCCAAAGCACTACAGGGTATTTTGTGTCTGAGTAATGCATGCATCCTCCAACCCATCACTGGCACGGTGGGCAGATCAAAGCAGCCTTGTGCACCTTAGGTAGCTCTTTGGGTTTTTTTCCGTTTTGCATGCAACCTTAGGAAATATAAAAATAGACACCGAAATGTCAGTACCTCTGTAGGTAAAATTGATGGCAATGCTATCAGTTAAAAGCTGCCGTCTAAGTTTGCTATGGGTACTATAGATACCAAGTATTCTTTCAGCCACGCCTCCCAACTAGTAGTGGCTATAAACTTTGAACGGAGGCAGTTAATTCATTCAGCATAATTTTACACATTTATAAATTGTGATACTGCTTATATTTGGCTTATTTATTGTGACAAGTGTGTGGATTGAGAAATGGTCTGGTGATACATTAGCATATTTCAATTTAAACTGCTTTGTTCAGAGGGAAAAAAGAATATCTTACATTCTCAGTGCTCCATAAATGTGATACTTCCTTCTGTATCTGCTGCTGATGTCCAGGTTGAGAGGTATGAGCAGATACAGCCTAAGGTAGGTTCTCAGATACAATGGTACTACACCCGCTAATGGATCATCTCTAGCAGGGCTGTGAATTTTACTAGGGACAGGGCATCTCAAGGGAAAATTGTGTTGCTTATAACCGAACTCATTAATGCAGGAAGTACCTTCACAAATACTTAACCCCCAGGTGATTTTATTCTCATTAAAGTGTTTTGCCAGTAAATGCTGTACCTTTTCCTTCACAGGGCATTTTCATTGCCAAATGAAGTGCCAGTGCCCATGGCAAGCGTTTAAGTGCTGTGTGCAAGAGCATCACTGCAAGAAGTTCAGGCAGATATATGTAAATAGGATCGGTTCTGGGATGAGTCAGGTCCCCTATATCACATTTTCTGTATTACTTTGCCTGGGACAGGTTGTGAGATTTCTTGCTGGCAAGTCTCGTTTATAAGAAATCTTTCTGGTTTGTTTTTTTTGTTGGTTCTTTTTTTTTTTTTTTAAACAGAGGGGTGTTAAAGCAGCTGCATTTTATGCAGTTTGATGTGATTTAATTCTCTGATGAATAAATGCATAGCATTGCATTCTTCACTGTAAGCTCTTCTTTCCTCAGCTTCCTGTATTTATTTTCAATGTCTCTCCCAGTATTTAAACCTAGTATTTATACAGATTTAAAAAAAATTCTCCCCGCAAATAATACACTATAGTAGAAGCACCACTTTTTACCAAATTAGGGGTTTTTATTGTAGAGATGCCTGAAGTATTGTGGCTGTTAAGACCTATTGTTTTTAATTCCTTAGGGGGATCAACAAGGAGACCTGGGAACAGCCGTAAGCAAAGAAAAGGGGAAGAGGCTAGGTCAAACTGATCAAAAATCAACTATGTCTCAATTCATACGATGCTATTCATGGCATTTTGCCTTAGTCTCTTCAGCTTGTCCCAGCTTGAACTGCAAGTTCAGTTTTGTAAACAGATCCTGCCATAGATGTTTGCAAGAGGGTGTCTGGCAAAATGCACTATCAAGAATAAATATCATTAGGGGAAAAAGAAAATAAAAAGCCTTTGTTTTACAGAACAGTTTCACTGATAGATATCAAAGTGCTTTGAGAGAGCAACATCCTCTGATATATATCTGGAGAAACTAAGGCATGGGATGATCATTCATTTAGTAAAAATTAAACTACACCTGAGTGCTAAAGAGGATAAGAGAAATACTGATTTTCTCATGAAGAGCATCAAATATACCTCATTTACTCTGCGCAGCAGCAGTGCCTAGAAGCTGCAGGCATGGATGAGGCTTGAAGTATACTAGGTGAAGGTCAAATACAAGATAAAAGCTGGTCTGTGCTCCTAAGACCTTTCCATCTTGCTATTCATCTTACAGAAATAGACTGAACAGATTTGCAAGTTAAACCTGGAAAGGATTAAAACTCACAAAAGAAAGAATTTCATTCAACTGAATTTCATTCACACAAGATGGGTACCAGATCTCAGTCATTTAAATGAGAGGAATTTCTTTCCCATTATACTTGCATATTAGTGCTCGCTCCCATGGATTTGCAATGCAATGTAGAATAAATTAAAGTTGTCAAACACATGCAAGTGTTTCTTGTAAGGTCAACCAGAGAGCAAATACCTTTATAAACCTCCCAGCTACAGTGGCCCCCAATATACAGCTAAAATTTAAAAAAAAAAAAAAAAAAAAAAAAAAAGTTAAAATTGTGATCCTGCCGAGGAAAAGCAGATGTTACGGACAGAGATCCTGCAATATCTGCTTCCACTTTGAGATGGAGAAATCTTCTCCCCAGCTCATCAGAGATGAGATGTTATGTCCTTCTCTTTTATCACAGCAAAAAATCCACTCTTTAGCAACTGCTAGAAAGCCACTACCTTTGACTTTGCTCACAAGTGCCTTCAGAGTGTTGTAATTTTGGTCTCCCTGCTTTCTTTCTTCATGTTCAGCTTTGTCGCTCCTGTTTTTCCTGTTGCATTTCTACCCATTGTTTCCATCTCCTGACCCTGGTCCTGAATCTTGGAAGAACCTGGTTTACCAAATTTTTTCTCTATCCCCTCCAATGCTTCTCCAGAACTCACATTTCCAAAGTCCTTCCATAACTTTGTTCACTTCACTCTCTGTTCCTCAGCCCTGCCAGGGTAGCAGCACTCTGTCATCTGCTGCTTCACGTTCTCCATTTGTAAAGTGTGAGCCCCCAGATAAATACCAGCCCTTTTCATTTGGAGAAAGTTTCATGCATTACAAGGTCATTAAAATCATCAACACTGACAAATAATTTCCATCACATTCTTTTGCTCCAGCAAAAAGCTCAATTACTGTGCTGAGGCCACAAGTCAAATGAGATGAGTCCTAAAGCCACATTTGAAATCAAAAGAGTCCCACCAGACCTTTTTTCACTGTTAACCAAGACTGGGGTACATGCTTGTCAGCCAGTTCAATTATTTTCTGAGAGGATATTCTCTACTGCCCATCCAACCCAACAAAAGGCAAGGCTGATAAAGTTCCGGCCTAAGAAAAGGATCTGAATTCCTTCTGCTGTTTAAAAAGCTAATTTTCTTTCTCAGTAATGTGCTTTAGATGAAAATATTGAAGAGGCGGGTGTTACTGAAGTCATAGATTTAAGCAAAAATAAATGTAGCCAAACCTATTCAAAACCCAAATGTCACACACCAAAACAAGGCTTCCACGTACCGTATTCTCAAAACCAGACACTGTGTTCTGCTATGCTACCATGTGCAGTGGTTGCCTTTAAAGAGTTTGAGCTCTGTGGCTTTACCACAGAACCAAGAAGGTTATAAACACCCAGAAACAACAGAATAAGAAAAACAAATGTTCCCCATTCTCTGCTTTGTACATTTTCTATGCAGTGCACTGTGCTTGGGCTAGTTTTCCTCCCTCTCCCTGCCTTAGGAAACACTCTCCCTCTTTCCTAATGCTCCCTCTTCCAATTCCACATTTGCAGTCCAAGTCCCCAGCCCAGCCTCAATGCCAGGGCGGGCGTGAAATTCATCTCACTTAACTTCAGCCATCTGCACCATCAACATCTCCACCGAGCTGGACATGTGGACCCCCGTCACAGCCAGGGCAGAGACAGTAGCACTTTCAGGGCACAATTCTTCTACCAGGTTGCAGATAAGGGTGCAATGAGTCACGTCTGGTAAATCTCTTTCTAGTGACTACACTGGGAATTGAAATGTCTGCTTTTTGTTGGCTGGGTGGCACTCAGTCCATGCCTTAAACCAGGAGTAAATTGGTGATGAATGGGGATAGTTGTGTTTAGGAAGAGGAGGAACAGATGTTCAGTCAAGAAACATCTGGGTCCGTGGAAGATACAACAAGGTCTGCAGGCTGCTCTTCTGGGAACTCACAGCAAAGCACGCTTTAAAGTGATATCAGTGCATTAGCTAAATCACATTAATTATTGATGTGAGCATGTAAGAGCATTCTTCCACGACTGTAGCCGATAGAGAGAAGCACCTTAAAGCATTGCTTTGGAGAACTTAGGTGTCTGCTGTCCTCTAGAGAGGTCTGCCCAGCTCCATGTCTTACAGAAGGGGCTAAGAAGGCGTGTTTCTGAGGCTAAAAGCTCAGTCCACTGTCAAACCAACTCTACCCTTGCTGTATATTGGACATCTTTTTTAGCATTAGATTCCACTGCCTAGGTCAATGGCAAACAGCTGGTTAGCATTATTAAGCCAAGATAGAGGAGAAGTGCCTCTCTCCCAAACCTAATTTTCTATGGTCCTAGAAAGAGTTAATGGACAGCTCCTGATGGTTCATATTCTGGTTTATTTTACACTGTCTTTCCAACACAGATATCTTCTAGTACAGCAAACTCAGCAGGCACTGAATTCCCTACTCCTTAGAACATGACATGCCTTTTCTCCACTGATAGGAATATTAAACCCCATCTTCTGCCCCATGAGGCTGATGTCTCCTCCATCACTGTTTGCGTTAAATCTTGCGCCTGGCGATTTCATCAGCATTGTATTTCTGTCACTTAAACTGCAGACTCATTACTACTCAGATGACTTTGTAGGAGAATGTCTGTGTAACCTACAGTATAGCTAACCAAATTCTCCCAGGCAAATTACCATAAACTTCAGGTCTGCATCCCAGCCCCAGAGCTGGGATCTATTGCCAGCTTACAAATCCACATAGACAATAAATGACATTAATCAGAGGGGAAGGGAGTGGGCAGAGCTGTAGCTAGCTTGTTAACGGACCCTTTGGGAAAAAGGTTTGAAGTTAGAAAAAGTTCATTACCATTTCAGTCCAGTTGCTGGTATCAATTTCTTCTCTTCACCCGTATCAGTTTCATCTTCGAGAGACATGCTCTATCCAGAGAGCACATAATTTCAGACAGCATGTGAACCCCCAGGGCTGAATTAGCTTTTCAGGCACATCTGGGGAAATGTCTTCATTTTGGCATGGTTTGATTTCTTGGTATCTCTGGGGAGAGGCTCTCTTCATCTCTGAACGGGGCAGGTGTGTGAACTGCCTCGTTTCTTCCACTGCTTCCACCCAGTTCTTCAGAGCAGCCTGTTTCCTACCGATCCCATCTTACCACCCTTGTATTCAGGGGAAAATTGTCCTATTTTTGCACCTTGCCTTTTTAACTTGACATCAGAATAATCTCAGCACTGGTGACACACAGCCACATGACAGAGGAAATTCTGAGTTTAGGTGACATGACTCACTGCCTGTGTTTACCTAAAACTAAAAATGCCTGTTAGAAATTTTCCCCATTCACTTCTTCTGGACAAAATGTATTGTTTAGATACCTTCTCTAACACACTGCTCTGCCAACTCAGACATGGAAGAGAAATGGGCAGGAGAGCTTCATAAATCCTAATACTGCCAGCATGTCTACTATGAGCAGTTTTGTGTTGCGTCAGTAACGTATTTGAATGGGAAACCTCAGAAAAGAAGCCAAAGCACTGAAAGCACTGATGGTGATTTAGCTAGTGGGTTTCTTTCCATTGAGCCTAAATAATGATGCTAGATGCTGAGGGTAAACAAAGGTAGTTAAGCTTTTTTTAGCACATGGCAACGAACTTGCAAAAGATGGCATGGCTGGCTATTCTACCTGGCACCAGCCTCCAATAACTCCTATGTGATATCTGATAGCTTATGTGGAGGTCCCAGGTGCCCTAAGACCTCAGATGGCACCAGGCACCGTTACTTAAGCAGGAATAGCAAGGAATCCCACCTATCTGGTGGCTCAGATGACAAGGAGTGGCTTGCAGGTCTCAGAAAACTTATCAAACTTAATTTTGTGAGCAAACCAGAGGATGCAACAACTAGTTTTTAATTTTTATGTTTCACAGATGTCTATCATCTGAATTCAGTAGTCTCCTCCTAATTCCAAGGCCACGTCTCCATTCACTATATGACAATATCTGAAACCAGTTCCAAAATTTCCAGAAATGCTGTAGGCACCAAAAGTCCACTAATATGGGGAGAAATGCAGATTCCCAGTTGCCATAGGAGAGCTATGGATTCTAGCAACTCTGCAACTGATAACAGTGCTAAAGCCCATGAATGTAATTACACCAACCTTTCGGTTTGTCCCATTTCAATCCATCATGTTAGTACCTCTAAGTGCAAAGAAATGGAGTCACAGGGCACTTTTGGGGTGTAGGAGATGAGAATGGTAGGTGGTGGTTGATGAACCTTGTGAATGAAGGAAAGGGAAGACGGAGGACATTGAGATTGAAAGAGAAGGAAATAGGGACATGCAGCACCTTGTCATGGGGATGGAGAATTGGAGCATGTGGGGAGATAAAAGGAGGAGCCAAACAAAACCCCAAGAGGAGATTTGAAGGTGATGTGAGGGCAGTCCTTTAAACCAACACTAGCCCTGGAGCAGCTGTGGAGGGACGCAGAATCCAGGGGGAAGCTGGGCTGTGCAAAACCTGGGCCACCAGAGCCTACAAGGCAGGTTATGCCTAGGCATGCTAACCCTTTACAAGATTTATATTTTCCTGTCACACCAATTCAAATGAATTGACAGACTAATTCCCAACCAGGTGCAAAACAGCAAAAAAAAAGCAAAGTTAATCTCCCCTAAAAATGTAAGAAGTCAAAAATCTACTCAAGGAGTAAATCTACACTGCCATTCCCTAGTTTCCTGGCTTCTTCCCATCCTTTGGCTCTTTTATCACCCACACAGCAGGGATGTTGGTTTTTTTTAGGGGCAAACCATGCAGTTTCCTCAGGCACAAAGACTGAAGGAAGTTCTGGGATGATTCACTCTGGAGGACGTTCTGTGTAGGCAGTATGATCCAGACCTCACCAGGTCTGCTTCCTCTCTGCACAGGCTTCTCACACAATGCCGGGAGGTCCAGTGCCATGAAGCACCTCTGCACACCTATATGTCACCACCTATGGCCTCTGCAGCTTTGGGGGATACTTATTCTTCCCTGGTGGGAGTTTGAATACAGCAATTAGCTTGAACCTGTGATGTTGCTAAATGTCAATGCACTGGGAGCTCTTCTGGGTTTGATGGCCAAACTATAACTTCCATTCTCAGATAGACTTTGCTGAGTGTGCAGTCATTATCAAGACTTATTATCACATCTACTGCCACAATGCCTGGAGTCCTGGCTGATAATTAGGACTTGTTTGTATAAGCGTGGTACAAATAGCTGACCAACACAGGAAGTTTAGGATCCAAATGTAAGGCAAGAAAGTACAGAAGTAATATTGATCAGCATGTTGGGTGCCTACCTGTTCTTGAAAGATGGGTAAGAGACCACTTAAAGTAAAGCACCTCTGAAGATATATAAGATACTTAAAGACAATTATTGTGGTTTAACCCCAGCTGGCAGCTAAGCACCACAGAGCCGCTCACTCACTACCCCCCAGCACAATGGAGGAGAGAATTGGAAGAGTAAAAGTGAGAAAACTCATGGGTTGAGATAAAGACAGTTTAATCGGTAAAGCAAAAGCTGTGCACACAAGCAAAGTAAAACACGGAATTCATTCCCCACTTCCCATGGGCAGGCAGGTGTTCAGCCATCTCCAGGAAAGCAGGGGTCCATCATGAATAACAGTTTCTTGGGAAGACAAACGCCATCACTCCGAACGTGTTGCCTGCTTCCTTCTTCTTCCCCTGGCTTTATATGCTGAGCATGACGTCATATGTTATAGAATATCCCTTTGGTCATTGGGGTCAGCTGTCCTGGCTGTGTCCCCTCCCAGCTCCTTGTGCAACCCCAGCCCACTTGCTGGTGGGGTGGGGTGAGGAGCAGAAAAGGCCTTGGCTCTATGTAAACACTGCTCAGCAGTAACGAAAACATCTCTACATTATCAACTCTGTTTTCAGCACAAATCCAAAACATAGCCCCGTACTAGCAACTGTATTGGGTCTGGCTGAGATGGAGTTAATTTTCCCCATAGCAGCCCTCATGGTGCTGTGCTGTGTATTGGTAGTAAGCAAGGTGTTGATAACACATCAGTGTTTTGGCTACTGCCGAGCAGTGCTGGCACACATCAAGGCTGTCTCTCCAAGATTTCACCCCCCCTCACCAGTAGGCTGGGGGTGGCCAAGATCTTGGGAGGGGACACAGCCAGGACAGCTGACCCAAACTGACCAAAGGGATATTCCACACCATATGATGTCTGCTCAGCAATAAGAAGCTGAGAGAAAGGGGGAGAAAGTGGCGGCATTTGTTTGTCATCTGGAGCAACCGCTACACGTACTGAAGCCCTGCTTCCTGGGAAGTGGCTGGCCATTGCTGATGGGAAGTAAAGAATAAATCTTTTTGGTTTTGCTTTGCTTTGGTGCACAGCCTTTAGCTTTTGATTTATTAAACAGCCTTTATCTTGACCCAAGAGTTTGGGGGTTTTTTTCCATCTTATTTTTCTACCCTCGCTGTCCTGTTGAAGAGAGGAGTGATAGAGTGGCTTGGTGGGCACCTGGCATCCAGCCAAGGTTAAATCTCCACAGCTACTATGAAGAAAATCAACTTTATCTCAGCCAAAACCAGCACATCCTCCACTCCTTATTCCGTACCATTTATGTCATGCTCAGGTCCCACACTATCCAATACATCCTCATTAACCACCCCTGCCCCCCTTCCTTCTCACTCTTTGATAAAATATGCAGATATCATTCCCTTAGTCTATGGAACATCCTTGCAAAATGTGTTTTAATGTCCATAAAATGCCCACAAAATGTCCATTGAGTTCATTTAGCCCATGGCTTTGAGCTCCATCTGTTATGGTGGTCACTCAGGACAGGAGAGCTGGTGTGTTGCATGGAGTTACTGGGCACCAAAGCCAGATCAGGTTGGGTCACTGCAGCACTTTCACTTCTTATAAGGCTTGTCCTCCATTGGGTCAGGTGGTTCCTGCTACCGTAATTCCTATAACATGCAACTCAAATCATGGGTTACAACAATTTAAAAGTATATCCATTACAATCTCCACCTCTGGTCCCTTTGCACCAGACCATTGGGTTTAACATTGCAATAAATTCCTTCTCTTGCCCCTGCTCCGTCTTGGACTTATCCAGAGACTGCAGTCCCTTAGGAGTGTACCTGCTCCATGTGGAGCCTTATCTATGAGCCACAATGCTTTCAGAGTTATGCCTGCTGCAGCATAGACATATCTACAGCCACAGTCACTTTGAGGTGCACCTGTTCTAGCATGGGTTATCCATGGGCCACAATGTCTTCAAAGATATACCTGCTCCAGCATGGCCTTACCCACAGCCATACTCCTTTCAGTCCCTTCAGAAGTAAACCTGCCCTGTCATGGGCTCATCCATGGCCACACACTTTGAGGTGCTCCAGCATGACCTCATGCACAGCCATTGATGCTTCAGTGTGTACCTGCTGCAGCATGGACTTACCCACAGCCACAGATGCTTTGAGGTGTACCTTCTCCAGTGTGGACTTATCCTTGGGCCACAATCCCTTTAGACCTATACCTGCTGTGGCACAGACAAAACCATGGCCACAGATGCTTTGAGACGTACCTGCTCTGGTGTGGACTTATTCATAGCCACAGATGCTTTGGGGTGTCCTGCTCCCATGTGGACTCATCCATACGTCGCAGTCCCTTCGAATCGAGCTCACACAGGAGTCCCAGCCTGTCCAGGACAGCAGCACAGAAACAGCAGCGATGCCCCAGCCATCTGCCAGCCCAGGCGCATCGCCATTGCTGTTACCAAAACGTTCCCAGGCAGAGCACAGTGAGATGATAAACAGTACAGCACTACAGTGAGCAGCGAAAGCAAAAAGCAGCCACTAATGAGCACTGGAGTCTACTATACAGTAAGGCAGCAAGCCCCATGGCAAGCACAGGAGCCTGCCAACTAATAGCTAAATAGCAAAAACACCTATAAACTCAATCTAGCACATTCCAATCATATCTGTTGTTATCTCGAACCCTTCGAGCCCCCTGTTGGGTGCCAAAAAGTACTGTCATGGTTTAACCCCGACTGGCAACTAAGCACCACACAGCCGCTCGCTCAGTCCCCCCACAGTGAGATGGGGAAGAGAATCGCAAGAATGAAAGTGAGAAAACTCATGGGTTGAGATAAAGACAGTTTAATAAGTAAAGCAAAAGCTGCATGCACAAGCAAAGCAAAGCAAGGAATTCATTCCCCACTTCCCATGGGCAGGCAGGTGTTCAGCCATCTCCAGGAAAGCAGGGCTCCATCATGAATAACAGTTTCTTGGGAAGACAAACGCCATCACTCCGAATGTGTTCCCCACTTCCTTCTTCTTCCCCCGGCTTTATATGCTGAGCATGACGCCATATGTTATGGAATATCCCTTTGGTCATTGGGGTCAGCTGTCCTGGTTGTGTCCCCTCCCAACTCCTTGTGCACTCCCAGCCTACTCGCTGGTGGGGTGAGGTGAGGAGCAGAAAAAGCCTTGGCTCTGTGTAAGCACTGCTCAGCAGTAATGAAAACTTCCCGGTGTTATCAACACTGTTTTCAACACAAATTCAAAACACAGCCCTCTACTAGCTACTGTGAAGAAAATTAACTCTATCCCAGCCAAAACCAGCACAACAATGAAGGAGGATAACGGCAATGGATATCTTGAAATGTCCATAATTATGCACAGCTCCTCCCAGTGTGAGGACTGGTACAACAATAAACCCAAAAGCTCATGACTTCAGTATCAAACATGTTGGTGAGGAGGTCTAGCATGGGAACAGAAGCCAATGTTTTGAAAGGTTATGATGGTTGATAAGCAGAAGGTTCTTGAAAACGGAAGCAAAATATTTGATGTGACAGTGAAGCAGTTAGAAGTCAACAGAGGGAAGCAAACAGAAGGTCACAATGAGACCTAGGAAATTCATCTTTCCAAATGCTTTCTAGATCAGAGACAGGAATATGGTTGTAAAGGCCAAAGAAGTAGATACTGCAGTGGTTTAGATGTGAGAAGACAAGAATTTGAGTGATGTGGATGTTGTGTGAGATCCAGTTGCAAGGTGGATGAGTTGATCCAAGAGTGCCAGCTTGGTGGGTATTGCTCGCCATCACCCGTGTGCACCATTTCTGCCAATCCTTATCTGACGTTTGCAAGTTCAGAAGAACCTAACTTCATTTGATCATCGATTAAAACAACAGTTGCCCTTTATGATGAGTAGGCTAAATGCTGTGGGTTTTCTTAAGAAGAGACTAAAGAGTTGTAGGTTTGAGTGCCTCGTGCTGAGATTCAGATCTGCAGTCTGCTTCAAAGATGCTTTTGAAGTCTTGAGGGAAACATGCTTTTAGCTTTCAGGGAAAGTGAGAGTACGTGATCTCAACTCGCTGCTAATCTGATAACTCTTTAATTTTAATCACCCTGACAGTCTGTGGTAAACCATGTGGTTAACTATTTCGGGTACAGTCGCTTCTCTCGAAGCCACAGTCTGATGTAGTTTACACGGTGAATCCTTTGATAACACAAAGATACAAGGGGATTAAAATATGCCTCACACAGCTCAGCTGTTAAGTCACTCACAATACTTTTCATTGCTGCCTTCCTCAAACTTTGTGACTTTTACTAAGTGGCAAGATAATGAAAATTAAAAAAGGCAGAACATATCAAAGCAAGAAAATGACGGGTGGCTCTGAAAGAAAAGGGCATTGCAGGACTGGGTCTGGGAGTCACTGATTGGGTTGCTGTCAGCAAAGCATGGCTTTGTTTCAAGGAGAAGGCACTTTGGGAGCCAAGGGCAGATGCCAAATGATGAGCAACTAAGAGGAATTCAAGGCCCTTTCGCAGTCATTCTTGCTGGTTGCTAAGGCTGCATTAATTACGGCTGCAGAAAATCTGAAGACACAATGACTAAGAAATTTTATTCATAATCACTGTTACTATTATGCATAAGCATAAAGGGCCACAGATCATGCACCCAAAGATCCCGAATGCCAGGCCTGATGCAACCAGCCTGTTTTGTGTTTGAATTTCTCAGCCTTTAGGCCTTAAATAATCATTAAGTAGTGCCTTATCAACTTCTGGGTCTCCAGCTCAGCTTCAGTGAGCTTTTCAAGTGCATTGAAATGATCTAACTTAATTCATTCCAACTGATTGAGAAGTATATTTAGATGTGATTTGCTGATGACACAGCACTTCATGTCCTTGTTTTGGGACAAGTTATATTTAGGTTTGCAAACTTATTTCACAGTAAGTTGCTCTTTGGTGTGCTCAGACAGAATTGAGAGTCTACTCCCCTTTCCAATGTTTGCTTATAGATGATTGCAACTTTTAATGACTTAGTTTTGCTTATTATGCCTCACTGGTGCAGGCAGCAGCTCTACGATACGAGCTTCATTAAGAAAATGTTGGTAGCGTTTCACGCTGCCCGTCTGCTGAGTGCAGAAAGGGCTCAACTGCCTGCTTCAGGCAGCGGGGGCTGGAGCTGGCTGATAGACCTGGTGCCTCCCACCACCACTCCCAGCTGCTGCAGAACATCCTTGCTCCAGCATTCTTTCTCCTCTAGAAGAAACACAAGGGAGTTGAATCAGCCCCTCCTAACAAAAAAAGTGTAGACAAACACAGCCTTCATGTCGCTTGGTGGAGACACTCCCAAGGGATTTTGCTGTATCCTGAACAAATCTATACTTATCAATGGCAATAACCAACTCCAATGTGAAGGCGGCTTTGGAGGGTGAGATTGTTCTAAAATTAAAATTAAAAATGTTCACTTAAAATAATTAATAGTTTTGCCAGATATTCAGAGCCTCTCCTTGGCTAAGAAACAATCAAAGAAACAAAGCTTTGCTTCCCTCATGTTCCTTTCAGGACATTCAGTTTCATCCCTCAGCTGTGATTTTAGCCCCGTGACTGGGAGCAGAATTAGATACTTAACTGAGCTCTGGGCATGATCTTGTATTGGTAAGACAGAAAGATGTGGGAAGTCCTTGGTGAATATAGTAGATGCACAGGCTGTCCTGATTCTTAGGCTTTCTGTTTGTAGAAGCATGCCCAGCTCTTCCAAGGACTGACTTTGCTGATATTGCTGCTGAATCATATCCACTGGGGACCAAACTGTATTATGAATGTGACGATGGCTACACAAGAAGAAGTGGCCAGTACTTGGGAATTCGGTGTCAGCGTACAGAAGGGGTTGCTACTTGGTCCTACACGGAATTTCAATGCATTGGTAAGTGATTATTGTCCTTTTTCTACACTTGTAGAGTTAGTCAGTATAAGATACATCTGGGCACTGCTCTAACTAATGATCATTTGTGCTTATCTTTGCAAATTAAAACTTGCAACAATTCTATCTTGCCTCTAGAAGTTCGGGTGCTCTGGCTTTGTTCTGCTATATGTCCTGCTGTAATTCAGCAAATGTAAATTCTCCCACAGATAAGAAAATTTTGTTGTCAACGGATCCCACAATGGAGTTAGATTTTACACAGAAGCCAGCAAGAAAAACACAGAGCTCTGAACCCCAGAAGGAAGAAAACCTTTCAGAGTTTGACCCGAAAGGTAAGAGTGAGCCCATTCATTACTGTAATGCTCCTTCCACTGATTTTCATGGAAGAAGTGTAAGAATGATGATGAGTCATTTTTAATTATTTTGACAGTCAGAGAGAAAGAAACAATTGCTATAACACCTTGGTTGAATAAGTCATATGCTGTAAGCAAATGTGTACTTTATATCCTAAAAAAGAATTAGGAAGGCTGGGTATGCCCTACTTGTTTATATTTTGTAAGAATATAAATAATGCTGTTTCCAGAACAAAAGCAATAGGTAAAATTTATCTGCTTAACCATCTGCTGCCTTGTAATCCTCCAGATTTTTGTGGTCCTCCCAAGACTATTCCACATGCCTCTTTAAGACTGAACAAACAATATTACATAGGACAAGTATTACATTTCAAATGCCAGAGTGGTTTTGATAAGCGACCCCCCACCTCTGGCACCCGCACATGCAAGAAGGTGAATGACCAAGTCATCTGGACCCCCCTTGACATGCAATGCACCAATGACAGCAGCTATAGTGATGAGTGGCTGCCACAGACTATTGAGCCAGGTAAGATCGTTGCTTTGACATCACATTGGTGTCATGATCTGTTCATGCAGGGTCCAGACCCCCCAACTCAGCACATCAGTCCTAGGGAACAACCTGCTTGGGGTTTGGGATGGAGAGATCAGCAACCTCAGGACTTTGACACTGATGGAGATGTCATCTTTAACTGATGGAGATGACATCTCTGGGAAGCACATAGCTGCATCCTACTTTGTCTTGGGTGTCCTTTCACACTAATGGCAAATTTGCAGGAATTTGTGAGCAGATAAATCCACAGTCATATACTGGGAAGAGAACAGTAGAATAAGCCTTTCTCTTTCTCTTTCCTGGAAGCTACTGGTCGTCTTCTGTCACTTCACAGTAAGGTACTGCAAAAGGTATATCTAAGCATCCCTCATGATTGCTCAGGGTTTTCAGATCCGGAGTTTAGCTAGTCCATAGCTAAACCTGACTCATGTGGTTCAGTTCTTAATTTAACACCCAGGATGCTGTTTTGAACAAAGAGACAGGAAGAAGCCCACCAACATTGAACTGTAGTCTTTATGGACCCAGATTCAGCAGGACATGCACCATTGTGGTCTGGCACCTTGAGTTTCACAGCTCAGGGAGGGAGCAGACCTCTCAAGTGAGGCTGCAGAACCTCTGCCTCTTGCTTTTATATGTGTTAAGTAAAAAAATACCCTGACCTTCATGGCCTTTACTCCACACAAATTACCCACCTTTTCTGATGGCATCTCTCCTAACTCTACAACACATGAGTTCAATATGCAGAGAGAAAACAGACCCCCTTTCCCAAGCATCTGTGACAGCACTGAGGTTCTGGGGCTCTGTCTGGATGTCAGAAGGAGCTACTGAAGATGGAAGGACCCAGCTGTCCACCACCTCTACAGTCCTCAGGCTTTCATTACCGTCCCAACCTCCTCTGAGGCAGGGGTTGAATTTTAAAGAGGTGGGAGCCAATGAAAGGTCAACACAAGATGACTTTTCCTACCAACAGAGAGTGGAAAAAAATGGTTTTCACCAGTACTTGAGCCTTTAAGGAGAAATTAATCTTGCTGAACTGTACATGCCTACTGCATAGAGTTCCACATCTGAGTTGGACTGTCTTTATAACCAATCGAGGGGAATAGATGTTGCTGGTGCTGTGCTAGCTGCCCTATTTCACATCTATTTTAGCATGAGATGAATCACACCTTTTAAAGACTTGTTTCTCCCCAGTTACTATAGCAGAGCCCAGATGACTATCTTGGAGGCCACATCTACATAATGGTAGGTCAGGTGAATGCCAGGCCTTGTGTCCTATACCAGGCCATGTGGTACAGCAGGATGGTTTGGGCAGGCCCTTTTGCCTGCAGAGTGATCTTTCAGGAGACCCTTGGCCATCGTTGCCTCTGATTGCTGCTCTGACCGTAGGAATAAATCACCTTTCTCACTGGACAGACTATTTCAGCATTGACCCATGACTTTCTCCCCTTCTTCATAGATCCGTCTGTTTCCCTGTGGTGCCCGGTTCAGAGTGTTTCAGGTACAGCAGTCACAATTTGTTGTCTGGCCTTTCTTCCTCCTTTAGGACAGTCATGGGGTTTTTTTTTCCATTGATAATTTCACTTGGTACTATCAAGATGAAAGAACTTCTTGCTATGATGGAAATAACCCATCAACAAACCAGTCTTAGAAAATGATTCAACCTATCGAATAGTCAGAGATTACAAATGTTTGAAAATTAGGATTATGAGAAACATGAGACTGGATGATGAAATAGGACATCTTGGCCTTTAATTCAACAGAAAAATAATTCCAGTTTCCTGCAAAAGTACACTGAGACCTGAGCAAGGTCAGGTCTTTGTAATTAGTGCACCAAATATTTATTCCCCCAAAGTGTTGCCTTTCTCTTTGTTATGATGTGATGTCTTTAATGGGGCTGGATAAGAAATATTCTCCCCTTTCTCAGTTCTTGCCCCAGCATTCAGCACAAAGAGATTTATCAAGAGATCACTCTTACAGAACCTCTTGTTAAAAACCTGCCCATATCTCATACTGACTCAAGTTTAGATCTTCCTTTTCAGGATAAGGGAGAAATTAAAGTAATTTCTTGCACCAAGGAAGTTTTGGGTTACATTTCTGGGGAAAAAGAGGTCCTGTCTGAAGCTGTGTTTCTAAATCCTAGCTTGGCACCTTGAAGGTCATCCTTCCCAATCTCATATGAAATAAAGACCTTAGCTGGTTCCCTTGCCTGGAAGATACAGTTCACTTCATGCTCACTATTAACAGATATCAGATCAGCACATACGTTGCTATCCAGGCTGGAAACGTTTATTGATGGCCAAGAAACAAACATGGCAATTATTAAGTCTGCTGTGCAGAGGGAGAGCTGTCAGACCTAGCCTGACTCTATCCTCATCACTGCTTTGATGCTCATCACCAGAAGAGCAAATCGATACAAAAATCAAGAATTTCTCTCTCTTTGTAGATTCGACTCATCCATCCTTTTCCTCATCTGTGATACTGCCAGTGACAGGTATGCTATTTTGTTAATTGGACTCAGACTTCAGCCCATCCCCCAAAGCAGTTACTTTGCCTTTCAATTTGCTGTTCTACTGAAAAGATCCATCTCTGTTATAAGAGCTAATAAATATACTGCAAGACTCATCTATGTCCATGTATTGGGTGAGAAGTCAGTAAAGAAAGTGTAAATAGAGACTGTTTAAAGATTTAAGCTTTTTATAGAGAGGTTTTCAAAGACTCATAAGGGATGTAAAAGAAAACAGATCAACCACAAGTCTAGATTTAAATGAAGCAATTTTCAGATTCTTTCTCTGAAATTTTCTGTGAATTCAGTGAATAACTTGAATTGGAAAAAACAGGAAAATGTAAATATTTAAATGATGTGTTACTTTCACATTTTCAAATGAGTAAAAAAAGAATGCGCAAATAAAATATTTTCTCATAGCTGAACTGAAGCATTTAGCTCAGTCCGAAGAGATTTTTTTCTCCCCCTTCCCCATTTTCCATTCAACAATTAGCTGCTAAAATAGAAATTATTTTTTACTGTGCATATACTCAAGACTTTGTACAAGGGCTCTTGATTCCAGCTGGAGTCTGCTGACAACTGTAGCGCACATTATAATAAGGAGGAATAATGGAGTGAGATAAAGGAAGGGAAGGAGGAATATTGCAAACTGGCAGAGACCACAGCATCAGTAGTCCCTGGTTATTTGGCCGTGGTTGCTTTCTAGTTGTCCAGGTCCTCTCTGCCTGGGTCCTGTTTGCCCCTGGGGGTAAAGCAGTGGGGCAATATGTAAGAACCATTGCTTCAGGGCATAGGGGCAAGATAAGCCCCTATCCCAGGTCTTGCCTGTTTCTCCCAGTTAGAATAATTGCAATAATTACAGATAAAACCAGGTGCTAACTGTGATGATTTTCTGTTTTAACAGCTATCTTTTTTGTTGTTCTTATCATTCCTGCTGTCTTTGCGTGACTCACCAAGCAGAGAATACAGTAAGTGGGACGGAACCAGGAAATTGTGAAATCTAAAAAAAAAAATTCTCTATCAGTGGAAGAGCTATCAACTGGATCAGCTATCTCAGTATTACACTGCTTAGATTTCTGACTACTTTCTTAAATGAATGGCCCTGGATTTTGGGTTGTCTGGTTCAGCTATTAAATACCAGCACAAGAAAAGGAGGAATCAGAGCTTTTGAAATCAAAAAGCACGCTTTATCCCAGCCATTGTGGAACTGAGAATGGCAGTTCAAATACTGGGTGGAAAATGAATCTCATGGGGAAATTAAGGTTAATTATGCAAATATATTGGTTTCAGATAGATTACACAATCAGTCTTTCTCTTTCTGGCTAACCTGTGGGAAGTCTGGTGGAGCATCTGCCACCATGACCACGTAATTCTTCTTCCTTCGTCCCCCTGATTTCTCAATCATGTCATGACAACTTTGTGCTTCAGACTTATTTTAGTCTGGCCTCCTCGCTGTTTCTATTACTACACTGAGATGCACGAAGGCTGTTACTGTTCACAGGCTCCCCAACCTAGTTAATGCAAGATGTCCCTATTTGACATTTGGGAGTTCTCCTTTTCTTCTCTCTCTGCTAATTCACATTTCTCTTCATGTTCCTTACTAATTACTTATGGGCTGTGGTTCTCTGCTGAATGGGGATTTTTCTCGAAAAGGAGAAGGACCTTGTGAAACCACATCAGCAGTGCTTTTTTGCCAGTTCACAATAGGATAAAGTCATAGAAAATGTAGACAACACTTTGAAACATGTTTTAGTGAGGATGGTCAACCATGGTGCAGATTGCCTGGGCCATTGTGGGATTTCTGAGAATATATTAGGTGAAAAATTGGCAAGAATGATCTACATTTCACTGGCCCTGTGGTGGAACAAGTGACAAAATAGCCAATACCAGATGAAATAGCAACTGAGATCCTAAGTGGTGTCTTCTGCAAAACGTACTGTGTGATTTCTCACAGTAAATATAGAAGAAGCCATAGAAAACCTGCCTCTTCACAGCTGCAGTAAAGTCTTTTTCCTGCTGTAGAGAAGACTTCTCAGGGAATTGCAGCATTCAGATCCAAACTCATGAAATCAATGCCTTGCTACAGAAGAAATCAGATTGTACCAGCAACTCCAAAACCAGCAGTGGCAAACGAGGAGGAAGCCTGGACACTCAAATCTAATGCATGAAGGAGGCAGAAAATATTACAGATTAATTCTTATAGGGACAGAGTGACTTTCCACCTACAGAATACGGGTAGAGGGAGTGCACCCCATCATTGACAGATGGGGAAGGAGCCCTGCCTGAAACTGCTTCCCAGAAACACTTCTCCTCCTCCTACCATACAGCAGATGTATTGCTAATATAACTGCAGCCTCTCAGAAGTGACCAGGCATACCTATGGACCGCTCACCCAAGCGTGTTAGATGGCGGCACGGTCATTACAGCCCACACACCACCTTCCCCCACAAAGAGAGATGCTGGACACCTGATGTACCCCATCCCTTCCCTATCCAGATGGGTCAAACGCAGTCACACTTTTCTCCTCCTCACACTGTTCCTCTTGGAAAAGGAAATTAAACCCATTTACCCTCTACACATAGGCTCAAAATCTTACTGGATTCCCTTATGGTTCAGTATACACATGCATTCGTCATCGCCCCCCCCCCCTTCCCAATTATTTTGGACTAGCCCCTTCCACAACAGTTACTACATTATTCCTCCAGCTCAGAAAACGATGTGGCAGATTGTGAGAGTTGATTAATTTGACAGCTCCTTTCGTAGCTGCAGAGCATCAAAGAACCTACTGTAAAGGCATTTGAGGACAGACTCAAACATACACAATACTTGATGTGCACTTATTGGGAATTTGTGAAGTTTTAATGGCCTTCTGCTTCTTTTTAGCCATATTCAGCTTGATAGGATGGGGTTCGTCTGACAAAATACAAGCATCTATGTCTGAGGCAGACAATGGGGAGGAACAACTGCCTTTAGAGAGCAGTTCATCTCACCCTATTGCCTACACCTATGCAGATGTGCATGTTTATTTATACCACATACATATATACACACACAGATATATAGACAGATACATACAGACCAAATGACTCATAGTCTAAAAGCATCTGTTTCTCTGCATTGACTCTAAACAGTGCCCAGACTGATCAGATTAGCTATAGGAGCTTACATGGTATATGACAAAGCAAAATGGGATGAAACCCTTCCTTATAATTCAGGAGATATGAGATCTGAGTGTAATTTTCTGTTTTGTGATAGTGTATGTGTCATTGTTTTATTAGTTTGCATTCCTGTTGAGTTATACTTACTCCATAGCCTTGATATTTATACTTCCGATGGCTTTTTTTATTACTGTTGGAATAGGGCTTACTTGTACTACATATCTTTATAAAGATGGATGTGTATTGATCTATTACATGCTGTTATTTTGTATGGGAGCAAACAACAATCTGCATTTACACAATACATGATAGGTTTTCACACCTGTCAACTGCTCTGAAGGCTGCAAGCAGTGCTACTAAGCTCTTCGGCTTCATTCAGTTGATACACATTACTTACTGCTAACATACCTCTGTTAAGCGCTGTGGTTAGGTTGGCATGGCTTGTCCTGCTCAGGGCATTTCACTGGAAAAGGCTAGTATTTCATCTACTCCTAGCATGCACATTTTTTGTGCAGATAGCAAGAGCAGAGTCATAGGTCTCCTACTGCTCCAGTGGTTTTTCCTCCTTTCCCTAGCCAGCTTGACTCAAGGGATCTCACCATATTTTGTTTTTGTTTCTTGGAAATTAAGAGAGACACACTGCTGGTAAGGGACGTGCAAGCAGTAGTGGGTTACAGACTGGACAACTATTATGGGTTTTAATTTTCCTAGCTATTAATGTCTACATTGAGAGTCCGAACCTGAGTCACCTCCAGCACGGGAACTGTATACATACTTTATCTCAGTTGAGCTGTACTTCACCTCTCGGTAGGTCTTGTGGGCCCTGAGTGGAAATGTTTATGTCTGAGACTTGAACCTTCAATACGACAGGCAGAGAGCAACTAGAAATCCGTAGGACCCAGCCTGGTAGCAAAACGGCACTACTGGAAGAGGTTGTGGTCAAAGGGACACCGTCACCGTTGTGCTTTCTCCATGGCTGCTCTTGCTCATTTTACATGAGATGTGGTGGTTGATACTTTTATTTTGTAGACTTTGATTTTCTCAGCATTGAACAACTAATAAACTGTAAAAATAAATTGTTATGGATGTTTAAAAGGCAGCTTGTACTTCTTGCTATTGATCTAAGCTTTGAAAAAGACAAGATTTATTTTCCGTTGCCCTCTCATTTTAGTGAAAGGTGTGACAAACTCAGGAATGTGTTGCAGGAAATTTTATTCTATTCGCATCACCCATGTACTATCATCACATTTAACCTTTAAAATGCAGGAGGAAACTAAAATATTTGGGCAAGAAGATCTCTAGCAATGATGTCTACAAAATAGATAATGGAAGCAAGTAATAGATTTTTACAATCTAAGGGCAGTGGAGCTCCCTTAATCCTCCCCAAGGGGTGGGAATACACATACTGCTATACTACTACCAGGATCCCGAGTGTGAGAAAATGTGTTTTTCCAGAAATCTGCAGTGTAAGACTCAGCCTGCACATTGCAATATGCCATCATAGGTGCCTTCATATAGGTGTCTCCATGTGAGCTGGTCCCATCACAGTGGAGATAAGAGTCTAGAGACACTCAGCTATCAAATGCAAGTGTCCACCTAGGTTGAATAATTTTCCAGACCCCATGGACAGCATCAGCCATTGACTCCATTGACTCTACTGGGAGCTCAGGCAGCAGCTCACATGGAAACACCTACAGATTGATCTGATTGCCTAAAGATTGGTATCTGCCATGAGCTGAGACACCCAGGGGTGTCGGAGACATCTACATAGGGTTGGAAGCTACAACACAGGACCTATGGGAGGCCTGTCCTCCTCTGCACTGATAGCTGGAAGCCAAGCAGCTTGGTTTGTTGTAAGACATGCCAATAAGTGAGCCGGATCCCAGCCCTAGAAGTCATGAAGACTTGCAGAATCTATCACTCACCTCTATAAATGCATTGTTGAAGAAATCTGATAAAAATATTTCCTGCCACGCTAAGACAAAAAAAATTTCTTAAGTTTAAATTTAAGCATGCTTTTTGGTTGCAATGACAAATAAAAAACAGTAAGTGGGGATCTTATGCACAAATACTGTTCAGTGGCCAAAAATGGCCCGTGTCTTAGACAATTTAGACAGTAGACACAAAGCAAGGTTGAGAAGGTGTTCAAGGAGACAGTGAAACAGTACAGATATGTGTCTCAGTCGCAGTCTTAACACTGCAGCTACCTACACATTTTTTACATTTGGTTTTACTTTTTCTGTAGGAATAACAGCATGGCAGGGTAAATATGTGCTCACCCGGGCAGTATAAAGGCATGTGAGCAACGACTTCAGCACTCCAGCAAGCACCAGCTCCACCAGTCATTTCCAGGTCTCTCATCCCAGCATTATTTTCTCTTCCAGTCTTTCTGCAGAAAAAAAATTCAGGGAAGATACTCCCTAACTAGATTTCATTTTCAAAGCTGTGGCATTCATACCCATACCAAATAAGACCCTTTCTGTCAAGAGACTCCAGAGGTGTCATCCCAACCATAGGGAGGTCCATGTGGGAGGAGGATGCAGTCCACGGCTGCAGGGCAAAGTGCTGTTGCAGAAATGGTTTGGGCCTTTTGCAACAAACCGAAAGCGGTTCTTCTACCCTGCCAACAGCCTCCACCTTCCCCTGTCTTCCTCACACAGCCCTTTCAACCACCTGATGTACCGCCAGGACCCAGCAATCCAACACCCAAGAAGTCAACAGGGACAAGGGCTCCCAGATCAATGTTCAGAGCCCACCGATCCTCGGGGAGGCTCCCGGGGACATGTCACCGTAGGTGTCCCCAGGAAGCCTCCCACCTTCTCAGGGAAGCTGGTGGCGGCACCGCTACAAGCTGACGAGAAAGTTGATTTCGCTCTGCAGGTCTGGGGCGGGAGGTGGGTATCAGAAACACCCTGCTTCAGCGTTTCCAGACCAAAATTCTCAGAATTTCCATTTCAAGGGGAATTTGGAAACTCTTGGGGTTTTGTTGTGATTCAGACTGAAACCACATTTTGAAATGACAAAATTTCCTGTGCACGAGTGGCCCTGTTTTCCAGCTTGCTCTGCTCAAAACTGAAGTTTTCTCTCTTCCAATTTTTAGTGTTTTTGTGCTGCTCAGACT
This sequence comes from Balearica regulorum gibbericeps, assembly GCF_011004875.1. Lineage (NCBI taxonomy): Eukaryota > Metazoa > Chordata > Aves > Gruiformes > Gruidae > Balearica > Balearica regulorum. The sequence goes on along the minus strand of NC_046184.1, from coordinate 4,245,932 downwards.
CCCTCAATCCTCAGTAAAGTTCTGATTTAGGGCAGTGTAAGAGGAAAATAAAACTGAAGGTTTTCATACTCTCCTTTTTAGCCTTAAGTCTCAGTGCACAGTAAAATGAAGGTAATGCTATCTTCATTTTATGGATTGGAAACGGTGGCACTGAGGTGACTTTGTAAAGCAGTCTCAGTCCCAGTCCAGGGCTCCAAACATTCAGAGTAAGATCTCAAAGCCCAGGAGTAAATTACTGTTTACCATTTATGCATGTAGCAGTTAGTTTGTTAAAACAAACCTTCATTTACTGAACTAAGAAAATGTGAGCAGGTTACTCAGAGATTAGATTCAGGTAACATAACTGGTGAAAGACATGCAGTTGTGTAATTTGTCAGAAACAGAGTGCAAATTTACATTATAAGTATTTTACAGAAGCCAGCGTGATACTTAGAAAGCAAACATTAGTTCATAGTAGGAGAACCGGCAACTTGGATCTGAAAATATTAATGTCATGGATATCACTATGGCATGTGAAAAAGCAATATCCTGAGAGTTGTGTAATATCATACAGACACAGCATGAAGCCTTTCAGCACGTGCAGTGTTAACTCAGTGTTAACTCTCTTCCCCAATTTAAAATTTTATTAATTCCTCCACATCAGATCTGAGATCTCCATTTTCCTTCCTGCTGAAGGTTTCCTCCAAGTCCAGTTTACAGCTGGTCTGGCAGAAGTTTTCCCATTCCCCTTCTACTCATTTGCTACCGCTATGCAAATATGTTCAATGACCCAATTGTTTTGATGGTGTCATTCCCCTTTTATAAGCTCTCAACAGACTTTTCTGCTGTCTCAAACCTTCAGTTCATATATTCAGGGCCCTTCTGTTTATCCCACACTCTAGGAGCTGCCAACCATGACTTTAGTCCTTTAAATCAAGAAAAGGCACTAAGGATCAGACAGAAGATGCTGTAGAGATGCAAAGATTCATTGTTCCTCCTTTTAACTGGCCAACAATAACATTTCACGTGTTTGGATGAAGAATCAGGAGGGAGAATTGTTTTTCAAGTCTCCAGGCTTTCCAGCTTATTTGGCGACCTCGCAACAACAAGGCATAACATGTGAAAATAGAGATGTTGTTTGTTTTTCAATAAACTAAACATTCCTCTCTTCTAATAGCTCCTGGCAAGATAAAGGAGCTAGGTTAATGGAGATGAATTATTATTTTTTCCTTTTTGTAGGTTCACATTTAACTGAACAGAGGAAATTCCCAGTGGGACCTCCTGTGAGACTCAGGAAGGACCCTCATGGCTTTGAGCCTCATTTCCCAGGAAAAAGCCAATCCCTGCAGGGTGAGATTAAAAGATGTGCACTCTCCCTGGACATCCAGCTAGGAGATCAGCTTGGTAGTGCCACAAACAGCACATGTTTCATGCAGAACCACACACAGTACATTTGCTGCCTACGTGAAAGGGATAGGCAAATCCAATAGCTTCAGCGTGTCCAACACAGCAGATGGAGATGGCATCTCCTTTGCCCAGGAGATGGCAAAGCCCCAGTAAGGTGCTCCCAGCCTGCCTTCCCCATGTGGCAGTCAGAGATGCTCCTGGAGAGCTTTACAAATCAGCATATTGTATTTACTCTTGCAAAATGTTATAGCTCTTCAAAATCTGGATGCATCAAAGGAGTTTTGTGCAGCCGCTTTCTCAAGCAGAGGCCAGATGATGACACTCTCTTGATTTTCTTGCTTCCTTTTTTTGGGACAGGATGTGACAACATATTGTTCGGTTCAAGGAGTTTGAACCATGGGTGTTTTTGGAAAAAGACTAAGCAAACTGCATGATCCAGCCCTTTGCAGTGAAGTGAGCTCAGACAGTGGTAGGGCCCTCTGTGAGCTGCACACCCGTTCAAACAACCCCAGCGGGCGATGCAATGAGCAATGGGGTTAATGGGGTTTAGCTCCCAGCATCCCCTCACGGCTCCTGGGCAAAATCATTTTTCCTTTGTGTCTAAAATCCCAGTGACCCACTAGTGCCCAGAGCTCTCCCCAAAGATGGACGGACACAGAACGAATTGCAAAATTACCTTCCCATCTCAGTGCAGCTGTAACTTCCCAGAGGACAGAGGAGCTTCCCACCCCACCGGGGACACACACATGATGCATGGGGAGGCTCTGGGTTCACCAAAGGGCTGTATCCCCATTCCCTGCTCATAGCCAGGGGCAGCAGAAACCAGAGTAAATCACAGATGAAAGCTGCCTGGGAGGATGTTCCTGGAGCTGGGGACCGTGGGGCTAGGGCAGTCCTCTGCTCAGCTCCAAGCTGGGGTGCTGCCTGAGGCACCTCTGATATCTGCTGGAAGGCAGCCTCCAAGCTGATTCACTTATTAATTTTTTTTTTTTTTTCATATTCATTTTACACGCTTGCTGTGGAGGGGAGAGCACTTCTGGGTACTGCCAGGGGAGAAGGTCCTGGGGAGAGCCCAGGGAGATGATGGAGGGGTGACTCACGGGGGTGGTCAGGGAGTGGGGGATTCCAGCAGAGCCTGGGAAGCGGGGGTGGCAAGGCATGGGACGGGCAGTGGTGAGGATGAGTGCGGTTTCAAGCCCCAGCTGGCATGAGAAGTTGGTTGAGCGAGTCAGAGGAAGCCCCATGAGCAACCTCTGAGAATTGGGCTGGAGGGGGGCTGTAAGTGATGTTCCTATCTTGTCCTCCTAAAAACCAAAATATTCTCCTACCTCACTGAGAAACACAGATGGCACAAGCGAGTGCTATTGCTGCTCTCGCCATGGCAGCTGGAGATGACAGGAGAAGTCCATCATGCTACCGGGCACTGCCCAGTGGTCTGTGGTGGGATCCAGTTGCCTGCGCTCAGGTGTCCAGAGCCACTGGAGATGCACTTGGGGAAATTGCTTGGCCTCTGGCTGCTGGCCCAAGTGGGTACAAATGTCCCCAGGATCCTGCAGCAGATTGGCCAGCCCCACTGGATGTCTTACATACATCAGGGCATCTCAAGTGGCCCAGGATGCCTCTATTTATGAAGTTGAGCCACACTTGGATCTCTGCTGGCTTCAGTCAGAGTGCAGGCACCCAGCACACATGGAGACACCTGTATGTAGGTGTCTGACTCTGCACCTGAACCCCACCCCATGTTTCTGTGCAGCCTCCAAAGAGGTTTGTCCTGGCTGAGCGATGAGACCCAGTAGGCTGATGAACAGCTCCTGAGCTGAGAAGTTGAGGCTCAAGCTGGTATCTCTGTAAGTGAGACAGTTTGTATGAGCTGTTTGCACTGTGATCCACTTTGTTCATTCACATTCATAGGAAAAGTGACTGGACTCTGGTGGTGATGCTTTTCTAGGTATTATGGCATCTTCAGATTGGATTTCGACAGCCTACCTCCTGCTAGGATGCTGTAGGTATTAGGGCATTACTAGCAGTGGAAATTTCAGTGGGAAGCAAACTCTGGTTTACATGTAAGGTGACACAATGATCCAGCACTGGAGCAAATAATTTATATTGTAAACTACTCTGAAACTAAATTATATGGCATATATTGATCTTTTACACTCATTGAATATATTTTACAAAATCAGTTATGAATAAATCTGCAGAAAAGGTTCAGAAGTAGAGCAGAGAATGAAATTATCCAGTGTACCACAGAAATTTGTCTTTGGTCAAAGCCTGCTGTATACCTGGTCCCTGAGCCTGGTCGTCCGATACCTCAGCTCCTGCTCTCAAGGTGTGTGGTCCAAAAGTAAGCAAACAACCTGCTAGTAAATGTACATAATCATGGTCTTCATGTAAGTTCAGGTATGGGGAGCCTAGTGATTAATGTTCCTTCTCCTTGTTTTACATATCTACAGACTTTAAGAAAGCTGGCATGTTCCTTATCCTCGTTGTCTTCCTCCTTTCCACCTTCCTCTCTCTCTTTATCCTTTGCTGTGGTCAGAATGTATCTGTAGGATAATCCTTACAGACTCTCAGCAATCCTTGGGCTCTTTCCTTGCCTGGCCCCAGGATGAGTCACACAATCACTGAATTGTTGAGGTTGGGAGGGACCTCTCAATGTCCTCTAGTCCAGACCCCTGTTCAAGCACGGTCAGCTAGAGCAGGCTGTCCAGGACTGTGTCCAGTTGGGTTTTGAGTATCTCCATAGATGGAGACTCCACAACCTCTCTGGGCAGCCTGAGCCACCCTAGACACACACCCATCCTGAGGTGGTGAGGGACAAGTCAGCAGCACATTATCAGTGATGTCTAACAAGGAGAGGAAGGAACTATGATCTGTATATGGGCATGGAGAAAAAGGGAAAAAAAGTCAAAGCCCCTCTAGTCTCAGTGACAAGCTCTGATTTCCTTGCCCATGGGTTGTTATCCAACCTGCCCCTTCAGAGTGGCCAGAGCAAGGACTCCTCCCTGAGAGCTCCCTCCAAGGGTGGGCAGCAAAGCAAACCTGCTAGAGGCTCTGCTGACCTCTTTCTCCCTTTTATCAGAGGAGAAGGTGCTCTGAGAGACAGAGCTGGAAAACTGGTAGAGAAGGAAGCAGGAAAGACGCTGCACAGGACATGTGGCAACGCTGCTAATGGTGAAGGCTCCTGAGTTTTTTATACACAGGACGAGAAGTGAGGCTTATTCCCGGGGACAGTCGCTGTCAAACAGAGAAACCTGGTCCCTCCCATAGAGATGGGTCAACACATCCTCCAGCTCCCCCAGTGTGAGGAGCTGGACCTCGTTCTTGTCGTTCTCAGCAAAGATCGCCCAAGCCTTCCTGTGGTTGGTGTCCACCTCACAGCAGGCACTCGACCAGATGTAGCTGGGTTTATTAACCCTCCCCTTGGCGATATAGTTGTTCCCAGGCACGGCGCCCACGACGACGTAGGTGGTGTTACAGCCCTGGGTCTTCCTGATCATCGTTTGCTGCTCGTAGTTGTTCCAGGCGCCGCCGTTGAGTTTCTCATCCTGGGGCACTATGTTAGTGAGGGTGAAGGTAGCCGTCCTGCTGCTGGCGTCGCCATGATGGCCACTGGGGTTCAAATGGCCACGGTTCAAACCTGTCAGGTTCTTGTAGTCTTGGAGGATAGCCTGGCTCTTGCTGAGTTGCTCTAAGCTGATGTTGAAATAATTTAAGAGGGTCCACTCTCTTTCCATAGTTTTGGGATAAGTTAGACCCATCAGCTTGACAGGTAAAGAAGAGAAGAAGGTGTTAGTATAGAGGATGGGTGTAATGGAGCAAGTTTCTCTGGAGCAGAAGTCTCTGAGTGCCGAGCACCCATTTTTTGTCATCTCAGTGTATGAAAATGCATGAATCAGAGAAAAATCGTAAAGCTGCCCCTCTCTGAAGAGCACAAGAGTTTTTTTTAAAAAAAAAAAGCTCAGAATTTGACTGCTCTCAATTTGACTTGTGACCTTTGAAATCCAGCCTGTGTGTGGTGGGAGTGTAGGTGGATGCATGAGACAATGAGCATTTTCCACTTCCAGGTTTGAAAGGTGACTTTGGTGAGACCTCTCCCCTGCCACATCTGGTTCCCTTTCCTCCCTTCTCCACGTCCCACATCTGCTCAGGCCTCTCCTCAGTTCCTCCCACCCCCATTAATCACATCCAACCTTCATCACCTGCATCTAATCACGCTATCATCAGCCTTGGCCTTTGCTCCGTTCAGCCCCATTTCCACATGAGCTCTTTCAGCCTCTATGAAAGGTTTTCATGCCTTTTTTTAACCCAATCTGTCAACACCCTAGTGCTTTACAAGCTTAGGGAAAACAAGCACACAGATATCCTCTTTGAAGGTTGTGTGTCTTTGGGAGTCCTAGAAGGTGGGCAGGATGGGAAAAGAATGGGCAGAAGAGCCATGGAGCCCACAGGACAACCAGGAGGAGATGAGGAGGACTCAGACCCTTCTGCCCTTCTGCTTTGTCCCTCACTCAGGAAAAAGCGTGTATGGTTGCTGCAGGTGTATCATACTCCTGAAACGCCAATGTTTGCCTCCTCTAACCCCATACACAGGGAGACGTGTTGGGAAACCGATCCTAGAGGTGAGGTTGTCATGGGAAGGCTATAGTTTATTGTGAGCATGAAGCTTTTTTGCTCAGTAAGCAAAAATACCTCAGTACAAGTGGGATCTGCTACTGCAGTGCTAATAACGTGTCTCAGGGCTGATGTGTGCCAGGGAGCACAGATGTGTTCTTTCTGCAGCATCACTGAAAATAAGTTAGAAATGATCAGTCTCTTAAAGGAGCTCATAATCCCCAAAGAGACCTGAGGAACCTAAATACTGCAAAAAGACCTCTGAAGAAAGTTAGCAAAATCACAGATTTTGCAGGTGGCCTGGGTCCATGGTCCAGGAGGAAAAGAGAGAAGTTTTTATCTCCTCTAAATGTGGAGGCTGCAGTGGTGCAACACCAGATTAGTTGCCTGAGTTCCTATGAGTAACAAGTGCAAATGCTTTTTTAAATAACTATAATATCTTTCTTTTCATATTTAGGGAAACATATTTAGCCTTCCTCAGGAACAGGGTCTATGGCTTTTTTCTGTGGCTCAATTTCACGTAAATTCTCTACTGCTATTGTGTCCCTAGCAATGACCTGAATTTCCTCTTCTGTTCCATAATTTGCTTGGCCGTTTTTACTGAAGGTCTGAAGTTTGTCAGAAGGATGTTTGGGAGGCCTCTGTAGTTTGCAGAGATCCTTCTGAACCAAGCCTGAGGCAATGGTGGCAAGAGGCACCTGCAGGTGGATGGAGATCGTGGACTTCTGACTTGACTGATACTGATCCTACTCACTTTTCACTTCCTGAAACATCACTCAATAAATTTACCGTGTTAATCCAACTCTCTCATCGCTGAGTGCTGTACTTGGACTTTTTCCCTGGGTCATCTCACTCAATTCTGAGTTTCTCCACACTTCTCTCATGCCACTTATGAAGCCAAATTGACTCTCAACTGGGAGCAAAGAAGCTATGTCAGAAATGCAAAACAGCTAAGGATGAAGTGGAGATCAGAGCCCAGCACAGCTGGTCCCTCAAATTTAGCTGCTGTTGGATGTCTTTTCCCCACCATTTGGTCCCCTCACCACAGCATGGGACAGGGAGGGGGGTCATTTGACTTTATAATGTAATGTAATGTAATGTAATTTGACTTAATGTTCCTATAAGGTCAACGTGGAAAAATGGGCACTTTTAGGATATGACTCATCTCATCCTCCTGCTGATGTATGAGATGCATCAGAGGAATCATGTGGTGAAGGTGTTTGAAGTTAGATGAGATGAATCTCATCCAGTGGGTCCAATTTGCATGTGTGTGGGGGTGGGAGGAAAAAGAAGTGTTTGGTTAAATGCTGCAGTTCATCTTTTAATGCCTGGAGGGTGATGTGCTGTAAGAGAGGACACTCACCTGGGGCTCAACCAGCCATGTTTTAGGTCTCTTGCCAGGTCCAGGCTGGTAGATGTAGGCGGAGTATACGGGAATACGCCGGTTCCTGTCGTACAGGGTGGCAAAGTAATACTGGTTCTTGTAACGCTGGCAGATCCAGGCTGGGCTCTCTGGCTCTATGGCTTCATTTGGGGGAGTTTCCCGAAAGAAAAACTGAGGGCATGAACTTTCAAAGGATGTCACCACCTCGCTGCGTCCCAGCCAGAGGCAGCTTGCTGACACCTGGAGCAGCAGCAGCAGCAGCATCGTGTGGAGGATTTCAAGTGAAGGGCTCTTGCTCACCTGGAGGGCAAATATAAAGAGAGACACTCAACTTGGAGAAAGCTCATCATGGCCTGGAGTAATTTCTGTGCTTGTGGGATATGGCTGGCAGAGTGGGGAGGACTTTGAGAGATCAAGGAGGGGACAACTTCTGTCCTCCTGGATATGGAAAAATCAACAGGGGAATAAGAGTGAAATCTAAAATAGTGTTTAGGTGCCTAGAGGATGCAGCAGTGAGAGAAGTCAGGCCCTCTGAGGAGTGATCCAAACCCACCCCATCTCCAATCAGCTCACACAGCAAAGTTTTCTTGGAACTGAGGCATGGTGTTGGGACAAGGCCACCTTTTCCAACCTACCTATGTTGGCCAAGAGCTCAGCAGGAAGGCAGAATCTTCAATGCCAGCACTTTTGGGTTGGCTTTTGTTTTGGTTTGGTTTTCTTTTGCATTGGCACTGGAGAAAAAATCCTGAAGCAACCCAGGAGCTAGAACCCCCCATTTTAGTATACCACCTCACTCCCTTCTGCTCTGAGGACCTTCCTACAGCAGAGGACACATGCTTTGCACAACCACCTGCAATGCTGAGCTGGGCTTTAGGGTCGCAGGGGATTTGGAAGGGAAATAACAGCCATGCTGTGCTTCCTACATGTCTCTGGCCCCAGCCAAGTTCACACAGACATTGAGCTGTTCCATAACTCCTCTGTGCTCGCAGCAGGATTAATGTCCCCTAAAGTTAGGTCAGATGTTTAACCCAAAGTGGTCCAGCTTGAGGTCCTGGCTCTCAGAGAGCTGACACTGGGAAATGTGCATCCTGCTGCTGCTCGGCTTGCATTTTCAGGTTGTCCAACCCCAGGCAATGAACTTACAGACAGAGAAGGGGACAAACAGATGGTAGCAGCAAGCACGAGGGATGATGCCTCTCTCTCATCGGCACTCTGGCTGCTGCTGTAGCATGCAGATATCGAGGGACAGCTCTTCCCACGGTTGCACAGGATTGCTGCTGATCTGCATCTTTAGATGTGCTGATTGTTTTTCCTGTACAGTAAAAGGCGCTGGTGCAGGAATTTTTATTTCTTTAACAGAAACAGGTCCTATTTTGTCTTACTCAGATGTTGACATGATTTTCAGCAGTCAGCAAGATCTTTCTGTTTGGAGAAACTGCTCAAAAATTCTCTGTGATGCTGGTAGCAATGCAGGGTGCTTTTTCTTGTTTCAGATGCAGCACAGCCTTTGGGATAGCAGTGATATTTCCATTTTCATTGCTAGATATTTGACTGAGTGGTTTTAAAATAATTACCACTTGAAATAAGGCAGGCAGGACAAGCAGCTAAAGGCATTCATGGGGGAGAAAGCTGCCATGGCCTCTAAAACACAAAACCCACCTGGGGAAGTGTCTGAGCTGAGGACTGGGAGAGGCTTGGAAAGTCACCTTGCACATTTGCCTTTTTCTTATTCTTTCCCCTGACCCTCATGTATTAATTTCCATTGGATTCAGGATACTGAGCTAGAGATACTCTTGCTCTAACCCAAGACATCTGGTCCGTTATCTCTTTACTATCGCTGCATCAGGAACATGGTGACCAGTAAGCTGAAAACTGAGAAAAGTGAACCACAAGAAGTGACTTATCAAGTACTCTCCAGATCATGACAGCACCTTCCCCAGCTCAGGCAGAAAAGTTACCGAAAAGTCTTTCTTTTGCACCACCTCCTCCATGAGCTTAAAATATATATAACTAACTTCATTTCAAATATACGGAAACCAACCTACCGTGTGAAAAAACAGCGCATAAATATTTGAATCCACATGATTCTCCTTGCAGCCCCAAAGTGGTAGAGGATCTTCAAAGGCTTCTGCTACTGGCTGTGACCTTGGAGTGGTTTATATATGATCTCCAGGAAGGCAGAATTGTACCTCATTCTGTTTTGTTAGATTTCTCAAACAGGGTGTAGAGGAAGGTTGTCCAGGGGTGGAGCCAGGACCTGTGTTTTTCCAGAGGTCTTTTGCAAGGTTATGGGCAGAATTACGATACTCAGTAAACTGCCCCCTCTTATTCAACAGTTTGATGTGAATTTTCCAGGTGACTTGGCAACTGAAGCTTAATTATGCACGGCGTTTTACAGCATTTCTGATAACCTTCCCTACACCTGTGAGCCAAACTCTGTCAGTGGGCCAAAATAAGACCTTGAATTTATCCTTTCCTGAAGCTGCACATGAGAGAGGGTACAAACCCAACTCCCACCTGCTTGGTGCATGCTGTAATTGGCAGGCAGTAATTCATAAGTGATGCTGCCAGATCAGCTGTAGAAGTGGTGCCTGGCTGCACCCCTCAGATCAGGAGGGGACTCTGCACCCAGCATCTTCAATGCATCTTGTACAACCTTTGTCAGACTCCTGTGCTGCAGACAGGGGCATTCAGGCACAACCTGATGCCTGGTGTTGGCTTTTACCTAGCCAAGACCTTGCTGGAGCCTAGGCAATAATTCATCCTCAAAAAAAAAGTCTAAGCAGGAGAAATTGCAATCATCAAGATGAATAATTAAAAAAACCCCACAAAACAAGACAGAATCTATTTTCCTACAATTAGACATCTCAGTTTACCATCAGGCATCTCCTTGTGCATCTGTTCCCAAGGCTTCCCATACTTAGTGTTTCCCTGAAGCATCCTTGGCCAGGTTCAACATTTGGCTGGGGCAGCAGGTGAGCAGCAGGAACACTGCCACAACTTCAGGGCATCCCACCAGGTTTTGGTGACTTTTCCAGATGAGTGACACATCGCCAGCACTGCTGAGGGCTTCAGATATAACAGGATCTGGGGGATCAGCTTCTAGGAGTGCCAATTCATAGTGGGGTAGTTTACTTCCTTTGGGAATAGTCTTCCTCTTTCCAGGTTTTGATCTGAGCATCACCAAAAGTGAAATTTTTCCTGGACCCCACCTGATTTTATTATTTTCTCAAAGACCAGGGATTAGCTCATGTGGTGACAATTTCCCAGCTTCTTCCAGTCTTTTCTGCCTCTAAATGTCTCTCTTATATTCTCCAGATCTTTACTTTTCTATGCTTGAGTTTCTTTCCCAAGTCATTCCTTCTGTCCTTGCCCTCCCTAAAATAAAATGTTAAAGAGCTGCAAAATACAGTGCATGCATAAACTCATTTTCTCCTTGAAGGGGGGATGTTAGAGCTCAGGAACTGCAGCCCACCCTTCGCCAGATGTATTTGTTCTGAAGCTAAGGAAACACTGTAAATACTGCAGTCAATGGTGAGAAAGGAGCAAGAGCTTACCTTGAAGCAGAGTCTCAGAACAAGCAGCTGACCTGTTGCTTCACTTTTCTCCCTGGTTGTCTGATCCCTATTGCAATATATACCCAGTCATAAATCTGCCGCTTTTCATAAAAAAGGGAAATTCACAGGAAAAAGAGGATTTTGATTGTTATTCAGGGGAGATTTGTTCATACCTGCCCAGAAATGGGGCGACAACTGCTATTTGCTGTTTCCTCAGGATTTCTCCCATTTTTGCTGACTTGCGGCATCACGTGTCAGAAGCAGATGACTGTGTCTGGTGATCTCCCTTTCCATTTCCCCATTCCCCATGGGGCACTGCCACTGCTGCCGCAGCACCCACACATTTCTGTTCCCGGCAGACCATCTCTGATGGCATTAGACCAACCAGTCTGTCTCTGAGTACACACAGATGTTCATAGTCTACTCTCCTCCAGCCTCTCAGAATATAATTAATATGTCCAGGCTATGCATTTTCCCTTGCCTGATTGTAAAGGCTTTGTAACAGCACTTACTAATGCCATCCTACAGGTCCTGGGGGCACAACTCGGTCTCTGCTTGAGGCTTTACAGCCACTGCTGAGCCCGTGTTCAGCTAGGATATCAATCTGCCAAGAAAGGAGGCTTGGTGGAGACAGAGTTTCTTCACTTAAGGGTGGATAAAAGGGATTTGGGGGGATGGATAAGAGATCAAGGTTTGGTAGGCTGCGCTCTCTCAACCCAAGAGGGCAGAGGGAGTGAGAAGGGGTGGCTCCTATGGTCTCTCTAAGGACAGCTGGAGGAAAGATGCTGGTTTTCTACATTATTAGTGAGGTGGAATTGGGACTACAGATTGTTAATGATTACGACCAAGAATCACCAGAAATGGGTATGACAGAAGTCAGGGACTCCAAGAAGTGTCCTGAGCTGCACATTGGAGCAGAGTTAAAGGGTCTGGCAACGTTTTGTACAAATTTTGATTAAAAGCTGCAGGGAGCACGACCATTTTATCTTGAATTTTCCATTTCTATACAGACCTCTAGTCCCCAGCCTACTTGCTGTGTGTCTTACCGTGTATATCTCTGAACCCCAAGGGTTCAGATTCTCTGATCTAGCAAATGCTCCCTCCTGTAGCCCAGTCAACGCATCAACAGGAACCAGTTCTTTGCACTGGATTTCACTCCTTGAGCTCTGTCCTTGCCCTCTGGGTCTGATCATCTTGCTACATTTTGTCAGGGCAAGAGCTTGGCTGTTGGAAGCATGTCTCGAGGTACTGGAGCAATGAGATTCTGGGGTTCTAGTTTAAGACAGCATTTGATGGACATTTCTGAAGAAGAATAGCAAGATACTGAGCTTGATGTCCAAGAAATCATTTTTGGTCCTCTGTTTTTAACACAGTAAAGTATCAGGTCATGGTTGGAGTGCTGCTGTTCACAAAAAGTCATTATATATGGGAAAAGTAAGAGGACAGGCAGTCAACACCAAGTTTCTTCTTTCTTCAGAAAGGACTTAAAATATGCACAGTGAAAACAGCAAGCAGCAAAAGCAGATATCAACTTAGGTAACACAATCAATACCCAGCTATGATATCAAAAATGCAATGGAAACATAGTTCAAGATTTCAAAAGACCTGATGGTGAAATCCCACACAGAGCGATTTGCAGCAAACCAGTCTTGGATGGCAAAAAGTTTTTCCATGTAACTGGCATCAACAAAAGATAACCTGGGTTAAGTCATACAGTGGACCAGTGAAACTGTTTAAAATCCTTATGTGGGCACTCTTGCAAGTGGAGGAAAATGAGTCCAGTTTAGCTGTGAATGAATGAGCAGTGGGAATGAAACCAAACTCTTCCACTTGTCCACAGTGTTAATTAAAGTAGGCAAATTTTCCTGAGTGTATCCAAAAAATGTACTATGTCTAAAATATAGATAACAGTCCAGAAATACTGTAACAAGTTGGTTGTTATAACCAGAAGAAACCATGAACCTCTCATCCTAGTCCTGAGGTCTATGAGGTCATGCTTTTGCATTTTACTGATTTTTATAAAAATTGTGCTCTAATGCTTAATAACTGTCACTATTCTGCCTTTCATGTCAGGGTAGGCAGTTCCCACGTGTTGTCCGGAGCTGTGCGCTTTCTGGATGGAGAGATGATGTGAGTGATGTTGAATGAGCTCTCCTGCAGGCCAGCTCCTACGTGGTCTGTCCTGTAAGACAAACTTCTACTTCTTCAACTTGTAAAGGTCAGAGATGGCAAAGTCCTGTTGGATCCTCTGATCTTCTCCCAGTTGGGAGCCCAGAGATTCACAGATGAAGTATTTCCAATAATTTTTCCATTGAACAGTTGAAAAGAAACAGGACCTGCAGCACTCTTCTAGGGAAAGTGTATCGAAGTCCTGATCTGGCTTCTCCACGAGGATGTTCTCCTGATATCTACCTCAGTTTTCTTCCTATCAGATGCTAATGACAGCAGTCCAACCTCCTGCTCAAAGCAGGGCAAGCTATGAGGTAGCCATCCAAATGCAGGGAAATGCAAATACCTGTGACTGCAATCCAGGAAAAGGGGGATCTTGAACCAGCAGCGTCAGAGGAGGGCACTATTTCTACTGCAGAAAAATAGGTGCCACCAAAGCCTTCTCTGGAGTCTTCGGTCTCCATGGAAGAAGCAAACGAATAGCCAAAGAGATGCTAAGTAGATTGAGCAGGGCAGGTTTTCAGGAAGAAGTAAATCACAGCAGCAGAAGCCAAATGGGCATGAGAAAACAAAATGCACGGCAGAGAAACATTGCTTGGGCATGTGAATCGAGGAGACGTATGCTATTCTGGGCTGTTCTCCTTAGAGGGCAGCAAAGATCCTGGTATCCCACGGCCACAGGAAGGACTTAAAGATGTCTGGATGCTGGAAATGCCACCCTCATTGAACTGTGTGTCACCTCTGGTTTTGGCGGGGAGGGGGGTGGTGGGGGTGGTACTCTGCGAGGGCAGAGAGGGAGCGTGGACACCCTGGGGCCAGTGCACTCTTTTGCAACAACCAGGATGCTGAGACATGAACGTCTCACCCTACCGCTATGCCAAGTATGTTCATCCTTGACAGGTGTTCGAATGAGCGTGAGCTTCAAATGAGGGTTGAAAAACTGACCCAGACCAGACCAAAGATTTGAGGTGCCCAGCAGAGGCAGCAGCTGCTTCTGTCCCTCCCCAGTGTCCCAGAAGTGGTCTCAAAGCAGCTTTGCCGTGCAGCTCTCTGTTAAGGAACATGGCCCATCTCCCATGTAAACAACACAACCCTTGTCCACGGCCATGTAAAAAGTTTCACATTTATGGAGAAAATTCAGTAAAGAGGTAAAGATGTAAAAGATTTACTAGGTTGCCTAATCCCTCCAAGGCGAATGGGTGTGTATTATTAGTTTTAAATAATTTACCTTGAGCTATTCTTCTGCACAACATGCTAAATGCTGACTTATGGCAATCCTGGCATTTTGGAGACAAATACATTTAATGCATCCTTTCCCCATAAGGATCACACAGCGTTTTTGATGTATTACAGTTCAGCTGAAAAAGCTGGCATGTAATTTGGGTAACTTCAGTTATATTAACTCCACCAGACTGAGTGTCACGGTCCCTGTGCGTGCAAAGCAGGTAACACTTGGTGACAGCGAGGTCTCTTTCTTGTCAGCGATGAGGCACCAGCCTGCTACAAATACTCACCAGCCGAGAGCTGTCGGGTTGCCTGTGGTTACTTTCACTCTTTCGGTTTCGTTCAGCTTTGTAGATCAAAAATCAGTCCGTTATTTTCACTTTCCGATTCTCATGCAGCAGCACGGGGTCTGCTGGGAGGGGTTAGGCAATAAGCAAAAGCCCTCGCCACAGATGCACGCCAGTACTTCTGTGGGTTGGGCATTGATGGATGAAGAGGGTAGCAAGGAAAAAGCAAGATATTTGCCTGGGAGCAGAGGTAAAACGCAGATGGCTAAAAGCAGTGATGTAATACTGATGTAGAAGGAAAATAAGAACTCTGTGTTTGTATCTTACGGCACATGGAAATCTTGAAATAATCTTACATAAAAAACTAACAAAAGAAGAAATAACAAGATGCCCACTCCCAAGTTCTCTATATATGGGATTCATTCATCCTATCTCAGGCATTTGAAAAACAGATTTCCAAATCTGCCCTTTATAGTCAATGGAGAGAAAAAGGTGCCTCCAGAGATGAGTTTGTGTTGGCCCAAATTAGGTATGTGAAACTGTGTAAAATAGTTCAAATTAAAGTGTTTATTCTGTGTTGAGTATAAAGGCAGTCTAACCTGATAGCTCGGTCACAAATGTCTGACTTCTAGATATTTAAAGCCTTGCCCAATAAATCCATCCCCTCTCTTGGTGACTCTGTTTTTGGGGTATATTTGGAAAAGCATTGCAGGCCAAGTCACACCATCGCTGGGATCACGTCTCCAGGTTTCGAAGCAGTTCTTTCCCACGTACCCAGGAAGAAGCTCGGTTCTTGCACTGTGGTATGAAAATCAGCAGAGAACTTCTGCGTCTTAACACCTTTTGTGGACTAGAAGTGGTTGCAGATGCAGCCTAGGTCATGTCAGACAGATGGGTTTCCCCACGGAAAAAAAATTGTTTGCTCGAAGTTCAAGAAACTCAACCCCATGACTCAGAGTGGAGAGGACTGGCTTCTTTCTGAATTTATAGTGCTGCACTAAAAAAAGCAAGTGTTGAATCGATGGGGAAATCCTGCCAGTGAGGTCAGGGTTTCGTGTTCAGGGATGGAGGAGGTGTACACTCCATAGAGGAAAAGGAAGGACTAAGCACATTCGGGTCAGCAAGCATGGGTCACTCCTGACTAGATCTTCCTAGCAATGCCTCCTCGCATGGCCTGGGTCATGAAGGATTAGCGCCAAAGGGGACGTCTAGACAGATCTGGGATCTGTCCTTTTGCATTTTCAGGGGCTTGTAAGACCCCGTTCTTCCATCCCTCCAGTTTGCTTCTCCCTCAAAGGGCTCCCTTGTTCAACATAGCAGCACAGCAGCTTCGCTGCTGTACCCAAAATAGTCAACCCCAGCCTTCAGCACAGTCTGTCAAGATGATTTGGTGAGCAAATGCACTTTCCCTGCAAGCTTGGAGCATGTCCCATTCCCCCTCCTCCAGGCTTTGCTCACCTGTATGGGCAGCGGGTCACTCACCTCCAGCAAGGTGCAAACTTTATCTGGAGAAAAGCAGCAGCACCAAGCTGAGGCACTGCTCCAGTTGACTGCTGGTCTCATTGACAGCAAGGGAAATAAAAGGGTAGTAGGTTGGACTGGAAAGTATCGCATACCCTGCAGTTGTTCCTCAGGTAAAATGGAAGTCCCAAGACATTAAAGCAACTCTGGAGCCTGAATCTGTAGGATTTCCTTCTTCCACCATGCAGTGAAGAAGCAGCGAAGCACACTTCTTCATAAGCTACATCAACACTCACAACTGTGCTTTGATTTCATGAACAGGCTGGTCTGTATGGAAACTAATCCATGCTGTGGTTTCATGCAGATACATTTTTAAGAGGATGAAATCTCTTTACTTATTACTGCAACCTGTTTATTAAGCCTCCTTTGATTTCTCTTCCTGGAAGACGTTTGTATATTAGGGCCAGGATTTCACCATGTATGTGGACTCCCAAATCCTGTTGAGACTTGGCTGGTTTGAACTCCTCTGAGATATGCTACCAAGGTGGTCTGAGGTATGGAGCACACATCTTCGGAAAACAGGTTGAGGGATTCAGGCTTGTTGAGTCTGGCAAAGGGGAGGCTGAAGGGCAGCCCAATAGCTGCCAACAGCTGCTCAGAAGGGCAAAGATAACAAAGTCAAGCTCTTTGAGGTAGAGCCAGACACTGGCATGAAGGGCAGCAGCCCCAGACTGTGGCTTGGGAGGTGCAGATTGGACAGCAGGATAAAAATGTCTCTAGGCAGGTAGTACAGCGCTGAGACAGGTTGTTGGGAAATGACAAATGATGAATTGTGGAGGTGACTCAAGGCTGAGCTGGATGAAACCACAGCTAAGCCGGTTTAGAGCTGACAGTGCTTCCGCTTCAAGCAGGAGGTTGAATTATAGTTCTCCAGCTGATGCTTCCAACTAACATTTCTATGACCCTATGGTAGATGCACCTCCCATCTTCTTCCTCCCACCCTATGGGGTCACAGTCAGATATCGTCTGGAAATCATAACAAGGCAGCAGATGGCCAAATTACCTGGTCCTGAGAGGTGTACAGTAAAGTCTTTCTACAGCCCAAAGCCACAAAAAAAAACCCCACATACCTCAGAAAGCCAAGAGGAGGGTACGTTTCCAGATCCTGCTTCAGACTCCTCTGGGGGGATAGATGCCAACCAGATTGAGACCCCATCAGCTCATCTTCCCTCACAAGGAGAGACTGATGATATCCAACGGTCTCTGCACCAACCCAGCTCCTCTGCTAGCCATGCAAAATCGTCCCACCATGAGAACTGTGCTTCAACCGCTCGCGAGCCCCAGGTTGGCACTCTGCAATAAACACAGGCTGTGTTACTGCACATTAATTATGCGGAAGGTAATTAGCAGTTACGCCAACATGAAGATTTCCAGGTAGGCTGCTGGCTCACTCTATATGGAAATTAGGTTGTTGATTGTGAGCAGAAATATGCCAGACCAAACTCCAGAGGAAGAGCCTCGTCACTAACTACAAAGAGCAGCCCCTTTGCTCAGGGGATGTGCTTTGGGTCGTCTCTGCAGGACTTGGCATCCCCTGAAGCCCACAAATGTGGCATGGCAGGAAGAGCCAGCTGTCCACGGCGGGCAACCCTGAACTTCACTTCTGAAGATGACAACTCTAGTCGTGCGGTGCTAGCCAGAAGAGATGTGATAATGCTCATCGCAGGAGGGTGGCAGATCCTGCCGAAATGCAGGCACCATCTTCTGTTAAGAGACAGAAGCTGTGATTTAAGAGAAAGCCCTCAGAGATGCTGAAGCTGCCAGGAGAGCTCTCATTCCTGTTAAGTATCATCTTAACTATGTGTTTTGTCATTTTATCTATTTGTCACTTTCTTGCCATTACTGAAAAATCCAGACTGCTAAGTAAACAGATCCTTCGTTCATAAGTCTTGCTCAGTGCTCATGCTCATTGATTCCCGAACACATTTGTGATAAAAGGATTCAGACGTAACACTTAGCTTTTCGGAAGGTGATAAAACCGCTGGGTATTAAGTGCTAAAATGCCATTAGGAGGTTGATCTTAGGAGTTCATTCAATAATCTTACTAAGTTTAAGTTTAGATCTGTGTTTAAGAGAGCATAAGCAAACCGCCTGCTGTTCCCAACTGCAGGGTGAATTTTTTCTTACAGTGGACAAGCACAAGCCAACCACTGAAGTTGAGTGCATATGGTGGGAGCTCAGCGTGAGACCCTATTTTGATTGCCTGAGACTCAAATCTTGGCCAGGAACACTTCCTAACTAAGCTGTATTCACAAGAAACTGGCTGTTGAAGCCAGACTAACTCAGACAAACAACTGCAATAACCCCCTCCTAGCTCACCCCATCAAAATGACTCAGAGGCCCAGATTTGCTTCTGGAGATCTGTTGATGGCTATGCAGGATTTGTCCTGCTGAAGAGCTAGTTCTCAGCACTCCCTTTGGAGTCAATAAAAGATGAATACTCATTTCCAGGGCACAGTTCACACCAGGCAGATGAAGTGAATTATACTATAAATGTGCTTATTTCTCTCTGATTTACCGCTCTAAGATTACACAAGACGAGTCCCACTTTATGTTGCCATCTCTACATACGTGATGTCTATTTTATATGACTTACTTTTTTATATTACTTACTTAGCCAAAGCATAACATAAAAATACAAAAGCTATCCTTTTTCAAAGCCTCTTCCTTATGGACAGACCTCTGATGTAGACAGCCCCTCCTCACTCACTCTCATGACCTTGGCATGTCAATCCAGCAGGAATTTCAGGGGAGTTTCATAACCCTCTAGGAGGACCTGCTGCACTCACAGCACCTTTCCTGTGTGACAGGATGCTCTCTTGAGAGCACAAGATAAAACTAATCAGTGTAGCAAGAAATAGGAAGGAAGGATGCACTTCATGCAATTCAGTCTTAATGTTCTTAGATCCAGTCATTTGATGTGGTTGGAGAAGCCAACAGAGGGTGAGGACCAGAGATATTGTTTTCTTACTTCTTGGTAGGGTTGACTGGGCTTAGAGTAGTGCTCCGCATGTTACTCAAGCCCAAAATTGCTGTTAGCACCACAAAATCACCTAGTGTGAAGATGAGCTCATGCTAAACTAGCTATGGGCTAGATGCAAATTTGGGGTGCTTGAGAAGTGAAGTCAAAAGCTGTTTGTGCAGGTGACTTGCTCTGAGTCAGACCTCCTGCTAGACCAAGAGCTAGCTCATGGATGCAATGGAGCAAGTCAAAAGTCAGCTTATGCCTGCTGTAGGCTCACTCTTCCCCTTGTGATGCAGCCTTACCCTGTAACACTCCCCATCCAGCCCAAATAGATGACCTCAGAGGGCTGAGCACAACCCAAAAGGACCAGTGACGCTTCCTTTGTGGCTTGGTTTTCTGCTGGAGATACCACTCCGTGGAACATGACCATCACCAATAGGATGCGTGAGAAAATCCTGAATTTCGACTCTATGGATGCAGAATTCAATGCTTATTTTCAGTGTAAGCATGTGGAGAACAAGTTTAGTATAAAAATATACCTGTGTCCATAATAAGCAAGTGGGGAAATTTGAAATGGGTATTTCCAGGAATATATCAACAAGTATGGTGAGTCACGAACTGTGGTAAGCTAAACTCAGCATTTCCTTTGTTTTGTGGGTTTCTGCACCGACATGGTTTTGAAAGTGTTGTATACGGGCAGCAACCCATCTTTCCAAGTAGGAGAGAGGAATGGGAACACAGAGGGCTGATGGGACTGCAGGTCTAACTCGAGCAGGGTGAGAAAATGAGCCATAACAACAGGCAAATTCTTCAGTGATGAACAAAGATTTTCCTCAAACAGAAGCAGACAGGAACCCATGCAGAAACGTGCTTGCAGCCAGCTCACACCTCACCTCAGCTGGCTCTTCGATGCCTTTCCTAAGATGAAGGTGCTTCCCTAGAACATAAAAGTCACAGCAAGGACTGACTGCCAGGACTCATCTCTCAGCGAGGGGTATTTGCTGGGGCAGAGAAGGTAGCTGGGCAGCAGCAGCCTTGTCTCTAGGCAAGCTGCAACAGTAGTCGACATACAGTCCACCACATGGGGCTAACCAGAGGCTGTTTCGCTCTTGAAAAGCAAAAGCAGAAGTATTTGCTGACACCAGCGAGGAAACCAGCCCAGCAAAACTGCTTTATCGATGCATTTGCAATCCTGACTGGCTGATAAGAGGCAGATCCCATCAGTTACAGATCTTTGGAGGGTTTTTTAGGTGTTTCTGCACGTGTAATCTTTGGGTTTGGACCACACCTGGTTGCCCTCACTGGATCTCTAGGTTGCCTTGGTAGAAAAAGGCAGTTCTGAGTATAGACTGTTGCACCTGGGCAAAGCAAGAGCAAATGCCACCAACGGCATTTGGGAATGGGGAACCCTAAACCAGAAGCACACCAACCTCATAGTGCAGGTACTGGATGCATAGTGGTGGGCTTGCTCAAGCTGTCCAATGTCAACACTTGGAGACACCATAAAACTCTTGATGGAGTCAACCTTGAGCAGCCTGGCGTAGCATTGTTTTACCTGCTGCAAGCAAAAGTTTGGATTCTCCAGAGCTCCTTTCCAACCTCAGTCTCTCCACGATGATCTTTTTGTCCTTGCCTGGGCTTCACAAGAGGTGAAGTGTAGCTTCAGCAGGAGCCAAATCTGTATGTCTCATGCTCAGTATGTGGACGCTGACCCCACGGGAGCAATGAATGAGGAGACTGGCCTGGAATTTGCCACCTACGCCTCTTTTTTTTTCTCCCTTTAACTCCTGTATCTGCAAAAAGTAGAAGTCTCCGCTAAAAACCCCACCTTCCTATGGTTACAGAGGGTGCTACAGCACCCTCAGGAGGTGGGGGGGGACGACACGGAGTCAGCATGGAATCAAGTCCAACCTCAAATGTCAAAAGGCAAATCTTTATAAAACCATGGGCATTATGAAGAAGATCTGGACAGTTATTCAAAATATAACCAAAATACACGTCAATGGGGGTAAGGCTGGAGCAACCAGAGGGTAGAAAACACCAGGTTTAAAGCTTGCTTTCTATGTCCTGGTTCTTGTTTTTAAGTCAGCCGCAGACCTAAATCACAGAAATCAGCACAAAATGCACTGGCTGATACTTTTCAGTTTTTTCGGTGGTAAGAAAAGTTTCTGATAAATGCAGAGCTGTTACCATCAGCCCCAACACGGTATCCTGGGAGGTGTGCCACAGGAAACACAACGCTGAGAACGTGACTCTTCTTTTTGTCCCACTCTCACACTTACTCCCGGATATTCCTCGCGGATGCTTTATTTGGAAAGCATGTTGGGGTCAGCGGCACAGACTTGCCATTAAGATCCATGCATTTATTTAATATAAACTTTTCAAAACATTATTCTTCTGCAGGATTAAAACAGGTAACACCCCTCTTTATTGTAACCTAGGGCAACTGCTCAGCCAGATTATTCCATTACAGAGCTGATCTCTCCTAAAGATCACGGGTGCCCTCCAGCCATTTGGGTATTACTTGTCAGTGCTTATAACATGAAGTCTTTTGCTCTCCTGAGATTCTTTCTCCGCCTGTCATGCTATATATTGAACTTTTATTTTTGCTCTTGGAAATCACTCAAATGTTCAGAAGAGAAAACAGAGGAATGGACTTAAAGATATTATTTACTCTCAAACTACTCCTTCGTGCTCCAAATTATTTTCATTTAGCATCCATTCAGGCAGCTCATCTAGGTAGCCTTTAAAAGACTGCATGTTGTTTATTCTCAGTCATCCAAACAAATTGGTCTGCAGGAACAATCTGTCCCCAAAGATAAGTAAATAACATTTACTAATAGCAGGTAAAAGCTCATAGCTTTATTGGTTTCTCTACCAGTCGTGGACTGACTTTCTAATAGATGGATTTCAGTGCAAGTATAGAGAATTTCTTTATCTACCTTCTGCCCAGTGATGTTCAAGGGCAAAACACACACAGACACAAGGTATTAAAAACTCTGGACTTTTTTGTTTCCTATGTTGTTTGAACAAAACCCACCCTGAAAGTCCCACTTTCCTTGCCCGAAAGCTGTCAGGCTCTCAGCAGCCTACATCAGCAACGAAACACAAGGCAACCGGGTTTTACTTTCCAAAAAACCAACTATTTTTAATATGTGCATTTTGCTTCATCCCATCCAGGGCACCCTCCAGTCATCACAGGAGAATGAGAACAGCCTGCCCACCGCACCGCTTTCTGCACAGCACCAAGACATCTCGCTGGGGAAGGGGCTTTCCCTAGGAGCCACCGTCTCTCTGCGCCACTTTGCAAATGGGAAAGCAGAGCCGGGGCATTTTTTGGTAATTTTTTTTTTTTTTTTTCTTAAGGAGAAGCAAAGCTGTGCTGCTGAGTGTCAGCAACCCCGATACAGGAAAGGGGGTTGTATGCAGCGTGTGCTAGATAGCGTTTAGCTATCGTGTGTAGGAAGTGCTGTGACGCTTCCACGTACGCAGCAGTTACTGAGACCGCAGCACCTTGGTTTCGGCTGGGGACTGACACAAGCGCAACAAGCCAGTCGTCTTGGATCCTTACCCCAAAGCAAAAAAAAAAAAAAAAAAAGTTCTTTATTGTTGAACTGAGCTACCCCAGTCAGCAAGAGCTGAACTGGAACTGGGTTTTGCTGGCAAAACATGACGGTGTTCGCTTAACTTGCAAACACAGGGGAAATTCTTTATGAGAAATGTCAGACCTGGTCCTCCTTTGACTTGTCTCTGCTGTTATGAAAAACACCCCGCCGGCTGCAGGAACAGGAGCCAGGATTGCCTGAGCTCCCATCTCAGCTTTGACAGGGACTTGCCGAAGGACCGTTGCAAACTCCTAAATCCTCTTCCTCAGCCTCCCTACCTTGATATGACCAACATAAAACATTTGGGAGCTTGTGAGTGTCCCAAACAGCACATCAGATGGACATAGAAAGGACATTTAATTCATTACCAGCCTCCAGAAAGGTTCAATCCAGAGTACACCATTCCTGGCAGCTGTCTATCCCATCTACTCACAAAAACTTACTTATTGTAGACTCCACCGCATGCCTGGGCAATGCGTGCCTACCTGCATTACCTAACTGCATTGGCTGCCCTTGCTGCTGGATTAATTTTTTTTTTTCCCTATTGTAAATCCTAAATGTGTTTGTTACCAAAATTGCTGAAAGTTTGATTTAACGTTCAGTGCGTCAGCACTTCAAAGAGGAGGTGGTCAGCCTTCTTGTGCTACAAGCTGCGATTCAGGACAGCTCCACAGTTTCATAATTGAAAAGATTTTTTACACGAGACAGGCAACAGGGGAAATAAATAACACACAAATTCATTCTTGATTTTAGGTCCCCAAATCTGTTCTTTCCCTTAGTGAACGATTTTATGAATAACCATTATTCTTGTTCTTTAAAAGTATCTGTTTTGGAAGAGCTTTGAAAGTCAGATTTGTGAATGCTTTTAGCTGAACACAAGTGTGCCTGTATGCTTGACTAGTTTTCTCAATTTAAAATAAACGATAATGAGATCTCGAACACAAAGTTCTCTAAGGAAAGAAGCATCATTATAGGTATGGTAAATCTCAAGCTCTTCATTGACCTCAACATCAGAAGGTGGCTCGCAGAAAGTAGAAACTAGGTCAGCTTCAAAAAGATAAACCTCCTTGCATTGAGCATGCTGGGACTAAATCAGAAAGGCCAAAACATAACACAAAACTGATCTGGGGCAATGGAAAATCCCTTCTTACGTGCTCTGACCATCATAATAGGACCAGGAGGAACTTTGATCTGCTTCTCAGTGCAGAAGGTAGGTTATTGGCGGGTGACACCTACAAAGCTGAAAGTGCCCAGAAACAGCAGATACCTTCAACTCGCCTGGGTCTCAGAAACTCTTCTGGGATACTTAAAAATAACCACAAGAAGTTTTCTTGGGGAATTTGAGCAAGATGAGAAGATGCTCTCAGATTAAGAAAGGCGAGAAGTCGTGCTTATCTTTAAAAAAACAGGACTGGGGGGGGAAAAGATGGATCCTGGAAACTATAGACTGGGAGGATGAACTTCATTTCATTCTGGAATGACTGCTGAGACCAACTTTCCACAAGCATCTGGAAAGTTACAGGAGAGAGGGGTTTGTCAAAATCAAGTTTTCTCTGTTCTGAAAAACGCAATTCATGATGAACAACTGAAAAAACACATTACTTTTTAAAAGGAGACCTGGGGGCCTGGGAAGCAGCCTTCAGGTACACACATGGTTTCTGCTCTCTTTGCCCATGCTGGATGAGACAACCATGGATTAAACTAAGCAAGACAGTGCAGTTTGGGTTAGACATTAGGAAGGTTTCTCTTAACCTTCCAGGTACTAGAACAGGCTCTCTTGGCAGGTAGTGGGGTCTCCATTATGGGATGTCCTTCAAGTAAACCATAAGCACAATTACTTCTGAAGTTTGGTTGGGAAATGCATGGGTTGACCTTTGAGGTCAGCCGCACATCTCTATCTCTAATCTTATGACTGTGCTTGAGTTTGCTGTTGATTTACTGTGTGCCTGAGATCAAATGACTCAGTTTTTTGGAGATGTTCCACCACAAAGTCATAAAATTGAATCTTGCTCAGTTACCTTGAAAATTAGTAACTAGTGAAAATGTGCCCTGAAGATGTGAAAGACTCCACAACTGCCTGATGAAACAACATCTGATATGCTTCTGACCAGGATCCTTCCAAAATGTTAAAAAAGGGCACAGTTAATCCCTGCCAGTTTTTTTCAGCTTAATGTCTTTGCAGCTGCCATCACGTCCTTGTAGATTTGGTCTTTAGATGAGGCAAATGAAGACAAGCATTCTCCCAAGTCCTTCAGCTAGGTTGCATCTCTCCCAACAGCAGTGACGAAGATATTTTTTGCCGTGCCTGAGCCCTCTGGGGAACACGACTTCTTGCCTTTCTTAATCTGAGAGCATCTTCTCATCTTGCTCAAATTCCCCAAGAAAACTTCTCAGAGTCAGAGCTCCTTTCTTCTTTCATTTTACCCAATCTTTTAACTGCCTGGATCTGCCAGAGACACCAGTCCCTGGTGCCATTTTCATTTCTCTTTTCTTTGAACAGAAAATACTCTAGATCACAGTGGGTGAGGAAGACACTCCCATTTGTGCCTCCTGTTAAAGTCCTCCTTTTCAATCACCTATTCAGGTGTCATCAAAATTTGACTAGGACACCTAAAAAAAAGATGCACCCATAACTGGAGGTAGCAGAGGTCTCAGCTGGAGACAGTTTCTGGGAAAACCATCCTTAGATACCAGAAGCCTTCAGTGGGTTCCTCTTGTTGCAAAGGATGGGAAGAAAATAAATAGGATCCAACGGAAGGGGACTGGCCATTTTTAGGCAGCTGGCAGCAGTCAAACCACCTAATTCAGTAGCTCTGGCTTGAAGTGGCAACACTTACAGTCACCCTAAAAACGGAGCCAGAATCCAAGAGACAATTACCAAGCTCACAGCAGTTTCCTGACCATCATAAGGCAGGAGGTATCTGGGGGACTTGAGGCCCTAGGATGTGGGAATTTGGACACTTGTGTCATCGGAACCTGAGCCCAGCTCAGCATCCCCCAGTGACGTGCCCAGAGTGGCACTAGAGAGGAGCGCAGGAGGACAGCCTCCATCCACATCTTCAGCTGAGGTTGAGGCTCTGCAGAAGGCCTGGGAGCCACAGGAGCACCATGAGACACAATCCTTCATCTGTCTATGAAATCCCCCCTGGTCCCCATCCAGCTTTTTCTTCTTCCCTCTGTATCTTCTTACTCTGCTTCTCTTCCCCTCCCGGCTCCCCTGGACCTCACAGCGTTGTCTTCCTCCCCATCCTCCATCCCTGCCATAGTCCCCTACAACCTTGGCTTCAGTTTCACTGTCTTTAACCTCACCATATGTTTACTCATATATTAGACATACTTTTAACATAAATGTATTTATTCATATATCTATATATAGCAGAGAATACAGAGATGCTTTTACACAGTATGTATTCATCAGATACCTGATCGGCAGAAAGTGCTGACTTGATCAAACAGAACATCTACAGTTTCAGAAAGCTCAAAAACATCATGAGCGGCATGATATTTATTCTCCTGCTACTTGCGATCCTGCCTGCTCTCAGCTCTTCCTTGCATCAACAGCAATTTTTTAAGTACTAGACCTGCTTCCTACCAGGCATAGCTTTGTACTGGTAGATGGAAGGGAAATGAAGTCTCTTCTCTCCAAACAAAATATTTAGTGCACTCTAATTGATTTTTAGCTTTCCCCCAAACAGGAATCCAACATAAGCCATTTCCGTGAGCCCCATTTCTCACTGCGCAGAGACAAAGTCACAGGTGGGTCATCCTTGGCCTCCAGCCTTGGTCGTTCACTACGTATCTCCCAGCTGACTTTCAGGGCTGTGTTTAGGGGTGTGACTTGTCCCCATGTCAGCACTCCAGATGTTATTCCTTTCCCATACGGCTGTCTGTCCTGCCAGAAATGACCTCCTTCAACACAGACCTTGTGGGAGCAAAGCAGCACATCACATGACATCCAATTTATGAGTAGTTTGTAAATCTGAAACAGCTACTTTGATAGACCTGCAGAATTTATTCACACTATTGTCCTTTGAGTTTCAGCATTAACTCTTTCAGAGGTGGAAGGTCTACAGGACTAGCAGTCCATGGTTGCCCCTCTTTGTGGTGGGCCACCATAACCAGATTTGGGCTCCAGCTTTCCTGGAGTGAGCTCAGTCCCAAAGTATCAAGAGACTTTTAAGAGCACAGCATTAACTTCTAACCCCCTCGTGCGTGCTTGTTTCAATTTAAAATCATTTAAATGAAAGGGGGAAATGAGAAAGGCAAAGGACAAAAGTTCAGGGTGAGCACACATGGGGAAGAAGGATAGCAGTGGTTTAAGGACAACTATTGAGGAAGAAGATTGGGAAGTGGTTGCACTTTGTCAACGTTTTGAGGAAACAAAGCAGCAACATAGGTGGTACAAAAAACACAGGAGAGACCTTCAGGAAGGAGGTGTTGGAGGAGGAGACAGGTGTGGATGCCATGAACAAAAGCAGTCCCAAAGACTCAACCATTGGGAGACAAAGCATTCCTCCAGGCGCAGGATGGAATAGCTCAGGAGGTATATGTGGGCCAACACTTATTTCCACCCACACTTGAAAGTATTGAGCAATGGCAACGGTGAAAGGGTGGGTTAAAAATAAGGCAAGCTCACAGCTTGGGTGTCCAGGCAAGAGGGCACGCAACCCCTATATTCCCTGAATTATCCATGACTCCGCTTGGGCAATGGGTAACGTAACCCATAGGACAGACTGTGCAGCATTTGAGTGTAACCAGACTTGTGCATGCCTGCTAATATTTGGCCTTCAAACCCAGAGAGGTTGCAAGAAGTGGCAGTTCCTGGACAGCAGTGCTTGTTGGACACCTCCAGTCCTGAGTGTCCTCATGCCATGGTGATCAAAGCTCCATGGGGCAGGGGTGAGCACATGCATGATGGAGGTGAGGTTCAGAAGATGCTGAGATTTGAAGACTGAAGCCTCACGGAGGAGCAGAAGGGAGGGAACCCACAAAGCTCTGCAGGGGCTGGAGCGTGTGAAAGGGAAACTACTGCATCTGTGTTAGGTGGTTTCTCACTCAGGGGCGGGGGAGACGTATGGTTGCAAATCACTTGCTGGGCAGAGGGTGTAAGTCATCTTCACAGGGAGTGGCACAGGGTTACTCGTGTGACTGGGGCTGATCTGCTGCTGCTGGGAGGATTTTCCCAGCTGCCCCAGGCATGGGAATTCAGGCTGCTGATCCCTCACTTCTGGGGTGGGGGCGGAAGAAAAGGATTCGTTTCTTTTCTGATTCCTGGAAAGCGTAAAGGGGAAGGAGGGCTTACTCTCTCTTCTTCTTTCCAGGAGACAGACACTGCCTGCGCACGTCTTTTTGAGGAAAGGAAGTTCCTCTCCACACAGCCCACATCTTGCTCAGGATGGAGGAGGACAGGGCATGGCCTTGGAGCCATTCGTTTTCTGCAGACGTGGAAGAAATTGTCCTCAAAGCTCCACCAGCATCCCTGAGTGCCTCTTCATGGTGGGAGCCCACACCAACAGGGCCTGTCCAGGGAGGAGCAGGGGTTTGTAATTCAACCCCCTAAATCTCTCATACCCCAGTCATTCCCAAAGTAGACTACAAAGCCGACCACTTCCAGTTATTACAGCACCATAATGGAGACAGGGGTCACTGACCGACTCGCATGATGCCACGTTGCAATTCAGCACCCAGGGGAATTTTTGCAGGCTTTTTGCACTGTGAAAGGAGGGGTATGCTTCCACGCAGATTACAAAGACATGACTAATGCCCTACATGCATGCAATTGCTCACTCAAGGTTGTGACAAAGGTCTGTGATAGTTGGGTTTGCTTGGCAGGCTCACTTGGGCACAGGGGAAGACAGTGAGTTTTGATAGCATCATAGACTCCTAGAATGGTTTGGGTTGGAAGGGACCTCAAAGCCCATCTAGTTCCAACCCCCCTGCCATGGGCAGGGACACCCTCCACTAGCCCAGGTTGCCCAAAGCCCCATCCAACCTGGCCTTGAACACTGCCAGGGAGCCAGGGGCAGCCACAGCTTCTCTGGGCAACCTGTGCCAGGGCATCCCCACCCTCACAGGGAAGAATTCCTTCCTAATATCTAATCTAAATCTACCGTCTTTTAGTTTAAACCCCTTACCCAGTAGTCTTTGTCAAACACGCTGTCCCTGCAGCATTGCCTCAGAAGAATTCAGCCTCTGAATACTTGAACTCTTGTTGATGTTCAACAGCCAACACAATTCCCAAGAGCAAGTACTGAGCATGGATGGGAAGTGGAGGGAAACTTTCCGTCCCATGTTTTCTGAGCTAGAAAGAGCTTTAGTCACACATGGGAAATCTGCTGACTGGGAGCGTGTGGGGTCATCAGCACAGACACTTATGAAGAGAAAGTGAAAAGCAGAAGCTGAGAAGGTCACACAACCATTTCTCACCCCTAAGTGTGAAAGAACAGCAAATTCTCCTTTTAAACAGATGCCCTGGTGCACACAGGGGACAGGAGTAGCATGGTGTCTTGGTAGGCTGTTTTGATCTGGCGCTGAGTAAGCAGCTCCTGGGCACTGTGCCCGGCCACCTCCTACTAGGCAAAGCCCTGACTGGTGTGGGGTGAGTGCAGGAGGGTGCTGTGCCAGGGTGCTCCAAATCCCTAATCCCTCCTGGGAGGAACTGCAGTGCAAATCTGCCCCTTTGAGGGGACACCATCACAGGGAGAAAGAAGCAGTGCTCTATTTTATCAGGGTGTGGGGTGGATGAAGCCCTGCAGACACTGTGGGGGAATCTGAGGGGAGCAGATAAAAAGCCTTATTTCCTGGAGATGGCAGATGAACTTCAGGCATGTATTAGCCCTGCAGCACACCCAGCATGCCAAGCATTATTTTCCATTGTTCCCTGGTGGCAGCTTTCTCCTGCAGCAGTGCTGGTGATGGACAAACCCATGCAACACCTACAGTGACTCACCAGCTAAGTCCACTGACAAACCCCAAAGAGATATCTCCCCTCCAAACACCTCTCTGGCCAGAAATAACCTTTGTTTCTTTTAACAAAGACCTAGCAGAGAAGAAGGGCTGGTTGGATGCCTGCCCTTGACTTTTACCGCAGGCAGGCTGCAGCGTTCTCATCACTGCATCCCTCTGGTCCCCACAGCAGTCTCTGGAGGTACCAAAGGATGCCTGGCGGTGCTGGGGCCAGGGCAGGGTCTGGATCTGGTTGTCCATGATCATCCATGGCAATGGGTGTCTGTAGGTTTCTGCCAGGCTATAAGGTGTGTGTTTAAATCCAAAGGACCTTAACTGTAGTTACCAGCACAAACAGCACTGTGCATGAAAGAGCATCAACTGCAGCTCTTCACCTGAAAAATGACCTATTGGACTAACTTTCCTTGCTTTTTCTCCCATATAAAATTCTCTGAGCAGACTTGGTGTCCAAGTGGAGCCACCTAGCACAGTCCTGGCTGAATTTTCACATCTTCTAACCCTTGCAAGATCCTCCTGTTCAGCCCTAGATAACAGCAGACAAGGGAAGGAACAAGACTCAGGCATCCTGACAAAACACAGACAATTAAAAGAAGCATTCCTGCAGCCAGCTCCTATAGCTGTTTGCACAACATGAACCTCATTTACATTTCATTGCTGAGATTAAAGTGTGCTCGCAATTCAGTTCAGAGCTGCTGATGCAAGTTGGGGTCCCAGCAACGAAACAAAACAGTGGAGCTGAACATGTGAAGGCAGGATGTTTAGTTCTGTTGCTAATGGGAGCCCAGAAACCTCACTAAAAAAAAAAAAGATAACAGTCAACCAAACAAGATGTACTACTGTAGCAGACGAGTGGCAAACCCAAATGAGTCAATGTTGGAACTGAAGGGGACAGCAAGTGACCCTGTGTCTCTTAAACTCACAGAACGGTTGAGGTTGGAGGACATCTTCAGATGGTTCATTGTTCCTGGGGTAATGTCACAGGGCACCAGCTCCAGAAGCAACATAAAACCAGATTAAAAATCCAGGGCACAGCTTGCGGGTGCAGAGGGCATGTTAACATCCAAATGCTGTGCTCTGTCCCTAGGCTAAATTCAAACCAATGGAAGAGCTGTCCTTATCAACGCTGCTGGCCTGACCCTGGGTCCGTGGCCAGTGACACGGCAAGTGCACAGAGAGTGAGCTGGTCTGCACGGCTTTTAGGAGCAATTACAGGTTGGTTTAACCTTTATTGAGAGCTCCTGCTCCAAGGAGACAGAAAGCCAGCTGGGGTGCGGGAGGCATCTGTTGTCATGGCATTATATGGCATTCATTTCAACTGCACGGGACTTCAAGATTTGGTAGGAACCATAAACAATCTGCTCTTTCTAGGCCTTGGTTTAAAGCTTGTTTGTTTCTTCTCCAGCTCATCTTCCTCCCCTTCACTGGAAAGTGAAGGTTTCCAGGCACTTGGAAAAAAAAAATTGGGCATGCGTTCCTTGTTCTGATCTCTTCCCATGCAGCTCTTGAAACAATCCACAGAGCCTGGAGAAAGCTGCATGGGGTGACCACGGGTGGGAGTAAAGCAGGTGAAAATGAGGTGGTTTTGGTTCATGATTCTTCTGGCTGTAGGATATAAATGCAGAAGAATCTCCAAGAGCTGGAGTGTTGCTGTGGATGGGATCAAATGCTGCTGAGTGTGAGAGGGACAGGGAGAGCTAGTGTGGGATAACCAGTGTCTGGCGTATTTCCAGGTAATTCTCCCTCTAACTGCCTGTTTTGTAGATTTTGGCTGTTTTAAATAAGGTCAGGGTGTGTGGTCAGACCTCATGTCAGACTGGGGGTTGAAGATGTTCCTTCTTTTGGGAATCAGCAGAACATGCCTCAAACACATTGCATTTAACCATTTATGGTGTCACAGGCAACAGAAACATCTCTTTTGCTGAGGCTTAATTGGTTTGGGTGGTTTTTTTTTTGCTTGGTGCACAAAGATGAGTCTCAAAACTGACTTTCCTCTGTCTAATCAATACATGGACTTCATATGTGGTGTCTGAGTGCCATGTTATAATGCTAGCACCAGAGATCAATGCTCCTGTGGTTCCTTCTACCTGCCCCAAGGGGAACTTCATGGGGCAGCTTGCCCATCTGAGAGGACTCCCCTTTCGGAGTACTGCCTGGGGAAGGATCACAGTTATTGAGCTACTGTGGGAACTGAAAAGGATGGTTTTATTTTGTGATTTGGCTTTAGAAACATCACCATCATCCACACGGTACATGGACTTCAAGGAGAAGAGGACAGAGAATGGGAAAGGAGAACATCTGTGCTGGAACAACAGAGATGGAGGTGCAGCAATGAGAAGGTTGGATGTCTGAAAGAAAACGCCTTTCCTCGTGAATAAAGGCATTAAGATTGGGTCTCGGCTGGGGATTAAAACCCGCTGTGTGTCCATACGTAAGTGTCTCCATGTGAGTCAAGTGCCTGAGTTCCCACCACAGCCAGAGAAGATCTGGTCAGTGACCACATGCAGGTTTCTGGAGCTACATGAGGTGCCTCAGGACATCTGAGAAGTCCACGCAAGCCCAGCAGATACAACACAGGGTGTATGGAAGCTCATGCCCTTCTCTACTGGCAAGTGGAGACCAGAGGCATCTAAAATGGCACGACACACCTGTATATAGCAGTTAAATCACACCCACGTGACCCTTCCTGAATTTAGTGAGGCATGGAGCTACCTTTTTAGCAGGTCTTTGTCCCTCCTGCTACCTGCAGCCAACCCTTCCTGTACCAGGATGGACCAAGAGGGCTCTTTCGCTGCAGTAGAAAGCAAGGGTGTTCTCTGTCTGACATTTGTGTCCTTAAATCTTCACTGGTAGCAACCAGAAGAGCACAAGTCTTTCTAAAAGCAATCCTGCCTGCTCTCCCAGGCCCCATGCGTTACTCAGCACGGGGACCGAGAGAATTCAAGGGTTCGGTTTGGCTGGTGACTCGGGTCTGTTAGCCAGGATGAAGCAGCCCTTGCGATGTGCCCCTCTGTGCAGGACTCTGTCACTACACTACAGTACCGCAGAACCAGCTTTCGACCTCCTCGTTCTCAAAGAGCAAAAGGCTTCAGACACCTCTTTCTGAAAAAAAAAAAAAATTTAAAAAAAAAATAGCAGCTGCACTTGTTTTTGCTGCAGGAAGTTCTCACTAATGAGGAGAAAAGAAAGTTCCTTTTAAAAACAAGGCATTCATTAGCACTTCTTGTTCTTCGCTTTACAGTCACCAATGGAGCCATCACAGTATTGCATCCTTCTTTGTGCCTGTCATCTGGCCTGCTGCTGCTCTATGGACAATAATACCCTCTGGAGTTACAGGGACCTCCATTTCTCAGAAACAAAATACAACACTGTTTTCTTCTTGCAGTCATTTTTTGTCTCTTCTCTGTCCTCTTGGGCAAGTTATTTTGCCTAGATGTTCTTCCTTCCTCACACAAATCACTACTACTGGCAGGAATTTTTAGCTGTTGAGCTAAAGATCTAGCAACACCTAATATTTTATCACCTGTTTCCAAAACAGCATTTAATAGCAAACAAATCAACCTAATTCCTCACTGTAATGATGTTTTACGTACCATAAACCTGCCAT
The DNA here is from genome assembly GCF_011004875.1 of Balearica regulorum gibbericeps. NCBI lineage: Eukaryota > Metazoa > Chordata > Aves > Gruiformes > Gruidae > Balearica > Balearica regulorum. The sequence continues at coordinate 4,212,650 of NC_046184.1, read as the reverse complement.
CACACCCCCTTTGCTGGCGATATTCCTTCCCCTCCACACTTACCTGCTCTCCTGACTCTACTTTGGCCACGCATTTGAAAGTGCCACCAGATAGGAGCAGTTTGGGTGTCTCTGATGCAAATTCATCACCTTGGGCTAAAAGTACCTGGGCTGTCTTCCAGCTCTCCCAAACTGTGGCATCCCCACCTTTAGCCCAACAAATAACCACCAAGCCCCCGACCTCAGCGCTGCACGGCTCCGCTTCTTTCTTTGCACCTAATAACGAGCTGAGCAAACACTAGCAGCGCGGCTCTGAAGCTAAAGAGCAAGAGAAAGATCTGGAGGTATAAAACCCCAAACCACAATTATTTATTTCACAGCATGACAGAATTAAGGTTTCTGTCGCTGTAAGGTTTCCGTCGGGTATTCAACCCAACAGCATGGGAACGGTGCATGGGAGTAATCTTGCCGGTGGCTCCTCATGGAGATGCCCTCAGATGCATCCAGTTGTGTCTGCCCCATGGCTTAACGCAGCCCTGGGCAATGGCTGCTCTGCAACGTGCTGGGACCGGAGGAAGTGTGCTCCTTCCGTTATTTGAGAAACATCATTTCTGATCATCCAAACTGGTATGGATTGTCATCTTGTGTCTTCTGATGATGTCCCGTCTTCCTCCAGAAACCCACCCCAGGCACCATGTGTCCTTCTGCCCTGTCTCCTGCGAAGGGATCATTGCAATTTCCTGTGACCTAGATCCTCTGGCATGGTCTAGCTAGCAAAATGCCCTGAAATTTCTCTGCAGGACAGATAGGATTGAAAAAACCAGCAAATTCGCCTCTACTCTGTCAGGTTGGCAGAGAGCTACAGTCTTGTGCTGGCCAAAGCAGCAAGCCCTGGCATCTCCCGGCTGCACGACCTGCTATGGGAGAACTGCAATGATTGAGGCTTGTACTGACACGGGCAGAGCTCCGGCGGCAAGATTTGTTACTGAACTAAACTCCTGGCAGCCGCTGGTGAATAGGTTGACTTTGTGTCAAAAGCCTTTCAGAAGCAGTGGACAACCAGAGAAATTTGCAGGATGTATTTATTTCCAAACATGCAGGGAAATTATCCTGATCTGCAGCTGGTGAACACTCAGGGGAGCCTTTTCCAGAGATGTGGATGGGCTTAAAGGTTGGCTGTGGCCAAACCAGCTCCACGGGAGAGCTCAGGGTGTAAGTGGAGATAAGCCCAGTACACAGGGAGAGAAGGGGAATCTTCCACATCTCCAGGACTGAGAAAGGAAATTACTTTTTTGGTTGCTCGCCTTCATAGAGAAGAAAATCTCCAGGTCCCAGAGCAGCTGCAGACCAGCCTCCTCCGTGGGTGGTGTGGTTTCCATGAGCATGTCCTGCACATTCCCCAGGGTGCACTGACCGGCAGCACCACCAAGGCTGAGCACAGACACCACAGCCATCCAAGAGCAATTCGGGACCTTGTCCCCTTCCTGCCATCCCATGCCTCCCCTGGTCCCTACCTGTGTTCTCCCACACCCAGTCCTGCCAGTTAACCCATCCCAGAAGAGTTACGCTCCAGGCAGGGTCATGGCAGAGTGATGCTCTGCCTGATAAACACGCTGTCCCCAGGAGCATTAGGCATCTCCTCTGCAGGTGTCCAAGTGCCCGGCCAACCCTGTTGGCCAGGATCCCGCACCATGGGGTGTCCCTGAACCCCACTTCAGCCCCCATTGCCAATGTCACCTCACCACCGGTGAGAAGCGCTGCAGAGAGGGGACATGCGATTCCCCTGAGGAGTAATAACTGGTCAACATGGCCCAGTATCTCTTCTGCTGCTGCCTTTCCCTGGAGCTCTGCCCAGCCCAAAGTGAGGAAGGTGTCCCCTTTGTCCAGCAAAGATGCCATGGGTGGGTGCTTCTGCGCACTGTCCCCACGCCACCAGCCCAGAGCAGCCTTGGTGATGCCAGCCATGCTGGACCAGGTCGGTGCACATGGTTCTGCTTCCCTCTAGTGACAATGTGGCCTCACATCAGCAGAAGCGAAGGCTGCAGCACAGTTCCACCTGCAGAGAGGACAGCTCTTCCCCACGGCCTGTGGAGACATGGCTCTTGAGCTTGGAGTCCTCGTTGAATGCCCCAAGGGTGTGGGATGGGAGCAACTCCATCCCCGCTGAGTTGAGTAGAGCTTGGCATGAAGGATTCTGGGTCCACATGAGTAATCTTTGTTTCTCTGTCCATGCCCTCTGCCCATGCCTGCACACAGGCAGTCTCTCCCCCAGCACAGTGCTGGGATACTCATGTCCCTTGGGGAAGGTGAACCAGGAAATGCTGATTTTGAGAGGACAGGGGACAGTCCGTATGAGATGTGACCTCTTCACACATATATGTGAACCCGCCTCCAAACAAAGTCTTTCAAACATTTATGCTTATAGTCCTTTTCCTAAAATGGCATCATGGAGCAGCAATGAGGAGAAGGGTTAGGATGGAGCAGGGACAGAGCTGGACTCCAGTTTAGTGGTTGGAGCCCTCAGCTGGGAAGAAGCATTCCAAAATTCCTCCTGACACCAAAAAAACCCCAAACCACCCAAAACTCATTTACAAATCATGGGACATTGCTCTTTTGGCTTCTCTACATAGCGTCTCTCCTACGGTGGCCAAAAGCAGCCATGACCTAACAACAAACGCCTCCCCTCCATACTTTCTGCAAGATGCAATCTCTGCAATGTGTCTCTATAGATTTTTTACCCCAAAGCTTCTGTGCATGAAGCATCTTCCTCAAGAAACCTCTCTCCCCACACTTATTCTAGGGTCTCTCCATCACTTTACATTATGTAAGTGAAGGAGGGTCGATTTAGATTAGATATTAGAAAGAAATTCTTTACTGTTAGAGTGGTGAGGCACTGAACAGGTTGCCCAGAGAGGTTGTGGATGCCCCATCCCTGGCAGTGTTCAAGGCCAGGCTGGATGAGGCTTTGGGCAACGTGGTCTAGTGGAGGGTGTCCCTGCCCACAGCAGGGGGGTTGGAACTAGATGGGCTTTAAGGTCCCTTCCAACCCAAACCATTCTATGATTCTACGATTCTATGTATTCACACCTGTAACATCTAGACTGCTCCTCAAGGAGCTTTGCATGTACTTTCTATTAAATTTTAGCCATCCTCCAAGGTTGTTCCATGATCCAAACCATGATCCCAATGTCTACTGGCTCTGTGATGCTTCAAGCATGCCTCATCCCACCCCCCCACCCCCCCCCCAAATGTTTTTTGGAGCTTACATGGCCTTGTATCCTGGTCCCTGGTAGCCACCACTCATCACATGGTAGTGCCCAACACCAGCTCCAATGCCCAGGGTAGCTTGACACTTGCACACCACTTTTCCTTGCCTAAAACTCCTTGTTCTCCCATCACTCAGGGACAGGCACCCAGATCTGGAGGGAGCATCTCTAGATGCTCCATGTCCCCGTAACAGCCCTGCAGCACCTGTGCTTGGTGGACACATTCTTGAATCATTGCTCCTGGTGCCTCTCGTAGCTGGGCCCCACCACCACGGCTTGCTCACCCATGATTTGTCTGCTTGCTCAGATTGACTCCCTGCCTTTTGGTTGGCCACTCCTGCATATTTATTCAGCAGGAGACGACTTCCCTTTGCCACAAAATTGATTGTTTCTGTCTCCGCTTAATTTTCTGCTTCATCACTGCCTTGTTTCGGGAAAAGGGGCTTTTCAGGGAGGTGATTCATTGCTTTGTGGATTTTCCTGCATATTCAGTTCATCGGCTGCCCTGTCCTCTCCCCTCTGTTGTTGCTTCCCCCAATTTACCCATTCCTCAGAGCAAATTGATTCACCATGAAGTTTTATTTTTGGCTTCCAGCTGTCAGGCTCCTTGCAGCTGCCTCGAGCTGGCGTGTTCCTCCCTGCTCCCCCAGCACCACGTCTCTCCTCCTCCTCATTTCCCTCTTGCTGCTACTCCTGACCGTACTCCTTCATCCTCCTTCCTTGCTTTCTCCTCCGTGCAACGCTCGGCTATTTTTCAATGATGTGAGCGTGCCACACCGATGACAAACACAAGCCGGAGGACAGCAGCAATGTCAGGGAGGTTTTGCACAGTAAAAATCTAGAGGGGAACAAGTGGGGTGAGCAGGGCTTTGGGACCAGATGCAGCTGGTTTAAGGGCTGCCACAGGTTCCCCGATCCAGGCTGAGCACACAGGACAGCTGGTTCAAGCCCATCTGGAAGTATTCACCCATGGGATAGCACTCAATAGCCTCTTTTTCCATTTTTATTCTCTCCCCTGCCTCCTCTGTGTTCATCTCCAGTTCAGAAGGGATAAGAGTCAGTAGCCATGATTTAACAGACCTGTCACTGCATGCAGAAGGTCTCCTGGGTGCCAGGGTGGCTTCGACCATCAGGCTGAGGGAAGGACCCCACTAGATCCAAAGGAGCTGATGTCTTCAAGTCAGTGAAACCAGTGCAGTCACGGGGACGTGGCGGGGATTTAGGCAGCTTAATGCCAACTGCAGCACCTAAAGCCAAAACGTGTGTCTGTAAATCCCCAGCTCAGCTGTTGCTTAATCCCAGAGGCGTCTCAGTTCTGCATAAACCCTCGGTGTGATGGTGATGCTGGCCAGGCAGAAGGCCATGTCCTGGGCAGTGCTAGGGAGCTCCCTCTGATCCTTCCCCTGTCTCAAACCTCCCTGGATGTCCAAACTCATGCAGGGTCTCAGCAGAGGGGTTTAGTCACTGGGTGCTCTCCAGGCCGCCCACCCACAGGAACCAAGCCCAGGACTGGGGTCCCTTGGACATGGGAGTCGGTGGTGATGGGCAGAAATTGACCCTCTTCACTTGGGTAACACACTGAGAGCAGGTTTAACCCTCCGAGAGATGTTTTTCCAACTTTTACTCACTCCTGGGGCTCTCCTTTGAAATCCTTCCATTTTCCAGCCTCCTTTCTGCAGTGTGGACCCCAAGCCCGGGCACAGCATCCCTGTGCACCTCACAACATGCTCTCCCTGCCCTGGTTTGGCACTCACACTACCCCTTAGCTCAACTGTTGCTTGTGTCTCCCATTTGGGTGATTATTGACCCAAACCCCATGTGTTTTAGGGATTTTCCACTTCCTAAGTCCAGGCCCTCCAGCCTCAGAGCTAGTCCCAGACCATGACACTTTTGCAGCCGTGCAAAGCTCGGGTTTATGAGGCTGCAAGCACCAGGCAATCCACCTCACCCATGCCAATGACTGTTTTCCCCATCATTTCGCCCCGCAAACAGGCTCTGTTGTGATTTCAGTTCCTCCTGGGGCTGTATGAAATACCTGGGAGCACAGATCCCATCCCAAGGGGACGCCGCTGGCAGCAGACCCCTTTGCACCTTGTTTGCAGTCACATTTGCGCTGTGCTAAGTTTAACGTGGGCCACGGGGACGTTTACAGCCTTTGCATGAGAATTTCATTTAAGGCTAAGCCAAGCACCTTCTAGAACCCTGAATACATTACAGAACATGCTCTCAGATTTGGAATCCTGTAAAAATAAGCTGCACCACCTCTGCTTGCTGCGGTCCTGTCTCCACCAGCCTGTGCTACAAGGCACAAATTGCATCACCTTCTGCTTTCCCCAGGCCTGAACTAGCTCTGCCATAAATCTGCACGGCTAGTTTGTCTCCACTAGGTTGCAGCATTAACTTTTATTTTTCTATCATCGCCAAACCAAGAAACTTGGGTCTTTTTTTTTTAATCGGCAGCTCTGCCTTGTCACCCCCGTGTGCCCTCCTGGCCCCTGCACGGGGCTCCGGGGGGCTGGTGGTGGCTCAGTGCTGGCGGTGGGGCGGTCGGAGAGACTCCCCTGGGGTCCCTGCAAAAGTGCTTCAGTTCCCATTTGCATCTGGGCTTGCCCTGTTCATATTCATTGTGAAATTAAAAGTGAAAAAAATAATAAGCATTAATTAGACCACTAGCATGAAGCGTGGAGTAAGGGGTCAGACGAAGGACTGCCAGCGAACTCCCTGTAACCTTCCAGACAGCTCTTTTCACTCGGGGTTGATGGTGATGACTCTGAAGTTGTTGCTACGGATTTAAAGCTTGATACTCATTTTTCATCCTGACACTTCACATCTTATTTAGGTTGCACCAAACTTGGTCAAAAAATGAAAGGCCACAGTGATACTGGGGATTTTGTGCTACGTGCGGTGTCACCACCAGGAAGTTACTTGTGGCCCGTCACTGCTTCGCCACAAACACGTCGGTGGGTTGAACCAGGGCTGGAAGCTGCCTGGACCAAATGTACCCCTGCAAAACTACGTGTGGATGAACCGGGATGTAGGACGGTTTCTAGAAAGAGAAATGATGTGAGCGGCATTTCCAACTCCTTCCCCTGGCCCAGCCCTGGTGCCACCCCCAAGCCCAGCTGCGAGGGCAGGCTGTGATGCTCTGGATGCTCTCTCCTGGATGTGGTTAGGTCTACCAAGGCACCTGGGCTACAGTTGCCCTCTCCAGGGCTTCATGTTGCCCCGTGGTATATGGTCTGAGGAGCGGTGGAAGCTGCTGTCTGGGCTCCTCCACGTGTGCAGAAAGCCACCAGCACGGGAGACGGGGTGGAGTCCCACGGGAGATGCTCACGGTGGGGTGAGTTGTCCCCCACAGGTGTGCCCATGGACGCTCTGGCTGCTACCCTGCTTTTGGGAGAGCAGAGCGGGGTTTGATAGATGGGTTTCTGTACTTTTGCCATGAGCAAGTGGTGCAAATAGCGGGGAGAAAGTCCTGGGGAGACTGATGGGTGAGCTAAGAGCTGGCTACAAATACTTGAAGGGTGGTTGCAGAGACAGAGCCAAACTCCTCTCCGTCTGCCAGCCTCTAACAAAAGGCATCAACTGCAAACTGGGGCTTGGGACGCTCACGTTGGATGTAGGAAAGGCTCCCGCTGTGAGGTACTGCTGCCTTGGGACAGAGACACCCCGGGCTGGTGCACCCTCTGTCCTTGGCGGGGTTTAGGATTTGGCAAGACCAAGTCAGGGCCGACAGCCTGGCTACAGTCCTGCTGAGTGGGAGGCTGGACTGGAGATGTCCCTTTGACCCAACATTTCTATGCGAGTTTGATTAAAAATAACTGGTTTTCCTGTTTCTGAGTGTCCTCAAGCTGCTTTTGTGTTGTCTCTGCAGACCAGAGCTCTCCTGTGCATCTGCTAATGAAACGATGATGTTTCCAACAGCAACAGCGACGCAGAGCTCCAGAGGTGAAGGAAGCAGCAAGGAGGAGCGCAGGAATTCCCTGCGGCAGTGGGAAAAGCCTGGACAGATGTGTGCAAGCTCTCCTTCGGAGCCATCCAGGCATCGGTCTGTGGTGACTCACCATCCCTCCTGCCCCCAAGTCCTTCTCAGCTCCCTCCTACTCAAACCCACACCCCCAGGGGCCTTCCAAGGTCTTGGCTCACTGGTGCCGTGCTCATCTCTCCTGCTCCTGTCCTACACTTGGGATATATCCTTTCCATGTTCACAAGCCACCGGCTAACGAAGCCAAAAAAATCCTCCCCGGTGCCAGCCTGGGACATCACCATCCCACTGCTTTCCTCTGCCAAAGCCAAACGCGACCTCCTGAGGCTAGAGGGTATTTTCAGACGTGGGACACAGGATGTGGTCACCCAAAGCCTGCCTGGAGAGAGAACTCTGCGGGCAGAACTGAAAGGTGGATGAGCTGGGAGCTGCCACTTGGAAGGAGCCCAGGACACATCGTGTCCTTGTGTGAATGGATACAGCCATGCTTGGGGCAGCCGAGAGCACACAGCGTTCAGCACTGCCGCTCCACCAAAACTCCCAGGGGCTCGGTAACATCTGATGAGGAACACTGTAGCAGCACCCTCAGGGTTTTCCTGGCATTTAACCAAGTCCCACAAGTACGAGCTATTCCCAGCGCAGTAAATACACATCAGTACAGCAGGCAACACTGCTCAGCCCTGCTTCCCTCTGCCTTCCCGTCCCTCCCGCGGGTCTGGTCTCTCCTCTACACGCAGTTCTTCCATAGCCGCCTCTGCTAAAGCAACGACGGACCCAATTCTTGGGCACCGAGACCACTGTGGAGGTAATAATCAGGTTTTTCCGTTAGAGATGCAGCTTCGTTGTGCTGTCCTCACTCTGCGATGTGGTTTGCAGAAGTCACGGAGGGTAGGAGAGGTGAAGAGATCTCCACATCGCTCACGTGTACTTTAGGTTTAATGGTGTCCTGTTATTCCTTCGCAGACCTACGGCTTTTTACCTGCAGTGACCTTCCCTGACTCCTTGTTTACCTTGCAGAAAAAGGGAACGCTTATTGTGCAGAGTGGAGTTCAGCTACAGCTTTTCAGCCACCGATCAAAACACTTGAAACCTAAGAAAGAGCAGCGTTTGAATTTAAAAGTCAGAATGAGAGTGCCCAACAGGCAGAAGTTGGAAGAGGGCAATAAACAAAGCGGGGGGGTGGAAGAAAACCAAGAATGGCATGAGAGGAATCTGCACCTTGAACAGAGAGTCTTGAATATCTTGCACTGGCTACTTCAAATTGAGCACCCAAAATGGACAGATTCTTCGACCTTTATTTCTCTGTGCTCCGGTTGTTTGTAAAGCAGAAATGACAACAGAGCCTCACCTAACAAACGATGTCATCGCAGCTATTGCTTCGGCCAAAGCACTTGGATGCTGCTGAGATGAGCATGAAGAAGGGGAACACCCCCCCCACCCCACCCCCCCCGCTATGTGGCCGTTCACCGAGTATCAGCATCGCGCGCACCGAGCAGGGCAGTGTCCCGTGGAAAAAAATAACTTCCAATCATGTAATTAAGGACTGCACCACAGCGCATGCACCCACGGAGGTTATGTGGGCAGCCTGAAGACACACGTCTCCTAACTTTTAAATGCTTTTTGAACATTGTCACTTCTGATGTTATTTTGGAGTGATTTACGCATAGTACTGCTCTACTATATTAAGAGCACGTCTATGTATCTTGCAAGTAACTCTCTTCTAGGAGAGGAAAGCCTGGCATGTATTCACAAACAAAGCAGTGAAGCTGTTTGCTCTGGTGTAAGAAGCTTCAGATTTTCGTGATCATCGCCAATGACATCATCACGTTACACAGACCTCACTGCTGATGTGCTATTTATTACGTTGCGGTCTCTACAATAGCTGGCCTTGCTGCTGGACTAGGATGGAAGCGGAAGGTTAAAATCCACACGAGCGCGGCATGTCCTATTTGCGGAGCCTTGCTCCTTTAAACACATGTGGGAGGGAGGACTGGTAAATCCTTGGACCCTTTTTCATCTTGCCTCAGCTGGGCTGGGCTTCGGGCTCAGTCTGTTGTCTGGTCCCTTGTCATAGCTGCTGTTATAATGATTCATCCATCTGGTTTTCTGGGAAAAGAAAATGAGCTAGGGAAATTTTTTTATTTTTTTTTTGGCTGCATCTCTCCTCAAACGATTACAACTTTGCACCCGCTGGAGTTGACAGAGGAGAAGGAGTTTTGCCCATCGTTTCTTGCGTGCTGGAGCTGACAGAGGAGCACCGAGAAGCCCGTTCCTCAAAGCCAAACCACGACGGTGATGTCCTTAACTGTGTTTCCAAGAGCAAAAAGGATCTAACATAACTCACCAGAAGATTCAGGCTGTTTTTAGCCAGTGCACTGGACAAAACCTCACGCTGATGCACTCCGGGAACATGTCTACTCCTTCAGCTGGCTCTCCGCCTACCCGAGCTCTCCAGAAATGATCCGGAATGAATTGCAGTGAGAAGGCTTGGAAAGAAATCCAGGTGGAAAACATTGACACTGGAGGTCTTCTCACTGGGATTAAACAGCTGCTCTCATTTTATCGTAAATTAGGTAATAATATGGGAAAAAAAAAATCTTAAGAGTTCATACTGGGTGATGTTTAGTCTCAGAGCAGAGCGCAACAAGAAGCTATGCTGGAGGTTCTCCTTGCTGGTTTGTATATAAGGACCGGGACTCTTCTGGTGGAGACAACGTGCCCAGCCAGCTGGTAACGGCAAGATAACCCACTTCTTGGGAAAGGAAAGTGGCAATGCAACCTCTCTTTGCCAGCAGGCCTTAAAAACACTGGTTTAAACAAGCCAACTCCACAGGATCTTTTCTACCTCTCTCCTTGCTCCAGGAACGCATTTTCCTTGGTCCAAGGTTGGTTAGACTGGGAAAACAGCAGCTTGTCTGGGACCAATCATTCCTCCATTCAGACACGTGTAATAAATTTCCATCAAATGGGTCATGTATCAAAGTCCTACTCTTCCATGCTGCTATAGCAAACCTTCCTGTGACAAATTCCTCCCTTTTATACCGGCTTTGTATCTGTTACAAGCACAGCGCACTCCTGAGAAAGCCAGATCCTCCTTGAACCCACCAGCACAGGAACTGCCCTCCTCGCTGGTCCAGCATCCTTCCTCTCTCATCCCTCCCATTTTTTTTTTTCAGACCCAACACCTTCTTCGCCTCACCAGCCTTTACTCAAATTTGCCCGTTCCATGATTTCATCCGAGGTGGGTGGCGAGTTACTCTCCCCCGCGAGCAGCCTCTTCGCAGCGGCTCCCGGGATCCCTGCCAGCTCCTCTCCACCCACGGCCTCTCCCGTTGAAGCAAAACCACACAGCTCCCGCTGCTTCCCAGGCCAAAGGCGGCATCTCACATCTGGTGGGCTGGCTTGGGAAGAGGGAAGCCAAGGAGCACCTCGCTGGGGGTACGAGCCCCCAGCTATCCCCTTCTCCTAGCACCTTCCAGAGGTGGGCACCTCCACCCTCCCTACCCACACCTGCACCCCAAAGGGTCCCTGGTTTCTTCCCAGGAGACAGCGATGGGTTATTGAAGTGACTTTTGAAAGCTCAAAGGGCACTGCAAACCCAAACTTAATTTAGAAAAACAGTTTTGCAGATTCAATACCAAATGAAAACCGGCCTGGTTTTGGTTTGTTTTTCCAGAGTTAGTCTTATTCAAAAAAGCTTTTGCATGGATTTAAGCACTCCTAGCCCTTGCTAATGCAGGAACATCAGACAGTGAGGTCAACTGGTCCCACGGCTTCAGAGACTACGGAACTAAACGGGCACACTGACAAGCAGATTTAATTCGGATTTTGAAATTTTACGTGTTAAAACAGAGTATTAAAAAGGAAAATAGAGCACAGGAGAGGTTCTCAAACCTCTTGGGTTCTTCCATCCACTCTGATTTGCCATGGTTTTAAAAATTAATCTTTTGACTATTCCTCCTGATGCCATTTCTGGGCTGGCAGCCTAATTCCGACGCCGGTGATTTATACGCTTTGCTCGGAACGCAGCACACAAGTACTTAGCTTTTTCACTCGCCCTTTCCAAACATTTTTAATGATCTGCTTCTTCAGATCTGTTTACATTTGGAAAATAAAAAGTAAACAACAACTCCATTATGAATCAAGACCACCCTAAAAATTCCACGATTGCTAGAAAACATCTCAATACAGCGACAAACGTAGCCATGCTCTGCTATGGCCGCTTATCCGTGGGAAGGCTGGTTTATAAATTATTCATGAGCATCTTAAAATTCCCAGGCTAAGCTCAACTAAAAAGTGGGTTTTTTAACACCATCGTTTCCCTCAAAACTTCTCCAACTAGAATTTTGATTTGCAGAATGGTTTCTGCAAATTTACTTGCACTGAAAGTAATTTCTCTTTCCTTCATGAACACTTCAGTTGTGATTTGAGTTCTCTCACTGGACACGTAATGAAGAATCTTTACAAGACAGCTTATTTGAAAGCCTGGGAATCCGTGATAATTTCTATGAATTTCCTGAGAAATTTAAGTCTTCCCAGATGCGATTTTGAGCAGGTTCTGATCTGGAAGGATTCTGGAACCTTTCAGCAGGCAACCCAATCAGCCCAAGCGATTTCTAGTAATGAAAAATGATTTGGGAGGCTATCAAGCCATTCTTCTCCCAATTTGTTCCACAGTAAGGACAGGCAAGACTAAAGATTAAATAATAGCAAAATCTAACAGAGAAAATCACTTTGTGCTCCTCTGGAGGCTATTAAAAGATTGGCCAACTCACCTGCGCTTACGGCTTTTACAACTGCCAATCTGTTTTAGAATTTTATGCAGCACAGTGGCATTTGAGTATCTTCCAAGGAAAATCATTAATTATAAATCAATCCTACCGGGTTTTACGTTAACGCCCCTGCATGCAGTAGTGTTACCATAGTACAAAAAGCAGCGGTATCTGAAGAAACGAGGAACTCAAAAGCCTCACATTCCCTGGAGATGTCCATGCTCTGCACCACCATGCATTGCTCGGAGAACTGTACCGTGGCTGGCTCCTCCAGACCGTGCTTGGACGCTGCTTCCCAACCATTTCATCCCTGGCTGGGCTGCTCCAAGGGAGTGCAAGTGTCAGGCTTTACAGGCTGGCATCCAGCCAGAGATCCGTAGGGCTCGATACATTAATTGCTTTGGAAAGTAGAACCCAAGAAAATCTCTCCTCTGCAGCAATCACTGAACTCAAATCCTTGTGATGCGGAGGTTTGGCTCTCCTTTTTATGGCAAGTGGCCATTAAAAAGCTGTTCTGTGACCCCCCCTCCAGGACTGAAGCCAAGTCACCTGCTGCCACAGCAGGTTCTCTGGAGAGAAAACCTGGAGACAGACCACGATGCCGAGATGGCAGCAGAGATAGAAGCTGCTCGTAGGACGACTCAGAACACCCAGCAATCTGGACGGCAGAGCAGGCGGCCACACGTCTCACCATAGACTGTTGTAGGAAAGCAAGAGAAGGGTGAGAAAATCACAGGAGAAAAATGCGTTGCCTCTAATTTCAAGGAGTTGAATAGAAATAGCTCCTGAGCAAAGGTCTGTAACCACTATACTGACTGGTAGGAACACACAGAACATCCTCTTGCCTGCTCAACGGCAGAGGGGGGAGGCTGCTCCAGCTTTTATGCCTGGAAGCCAAAAGCTCTGGACGTTTCAAGAGGAGATGCACCTGCAGCATCTGATGGATGCTGCTGGAGAACAGAAGTCACCAGTTGGATGAACTTTGGCAGAAAACAGGACAGCTCTCCGTAAAGAGTACAGCTGTCTTGAATGACGTGTGCGAAGTGAAAACCTCACTTGTACATAGCAGTTTAACTGAAGTTGCTTCACTGAATTTTGCTCCGCTCTCCTCATTGGATCTGATTTACTGGAGAAGGTATCTAGAAATTGTAACACTATTTTTGTTAGGATTACCCAAACAAGTAAGAATTCACTCTCCTGGCATCTTTAAATTGCTGTGAGCTTTAATAGTCTGTTTTACAGCATAGCAAAGCTCTGCCAACATAAGCCTCTGTTGTTTCATCCTTAGCGAAGGTCCCAGCTGGACTCGGTGAGCCTGCAGTAAAAGCCACGCTACCCAGATTTATTCTACTTGTACCTCTGCTGTCTATTACAGCACTGGAAATGTGTGCTAAGGACATGACAGCTCTCTCACAAGCAGGTTATTTTTGGCTACCCAGTCTCAAACTGGCTTGAAGAAATCAGGAAGCATCTTGTACAATATCACAATTTTGTCTTATTTCCTGTTCCTCTCTTTTACAAGCATTTTATGCCTGCATGTTTCATCAATTAACATAAGGATTAAGCTGCTGCAAAAGTTCTGACCCTCACTTATTTGCTGTGAAAACAAAGCAGTTCTCCACCATCATCCCAAGCTCCCATTCAACGTGATCATGGCATTTGTCCCCCAGATTCCCAATGCACAATGGATTTCACAGAACTACCTGATGTAGAAGCCAGACATTTTGAGATTATAATGCAAGATCACAAAAGTTTCAGACAAATTAATGTGACAACTGAAATTTAGGATCAGTGCAGTAAAGTGAATTGGTTTAATGCCTCATTAATAGAAAAAGGGTATACTGAAAGACATTTCTGAAGTATTTTTGTATTAAAAATTTCTCACTGTACATCTTCCCTCTCTCAGCCCACCATCAAGCACCTTTTATGTTAGTCCAGAAGTGAGAGCTTGGGGGAAAGAGCAGTGGTTGACTTCCAGCCCTGTTTTTGGCTTAGTCCAACTGCTTATTTCATTTTAACATCATTCCAGAAGACTGGCAACTAGGCAAACTTTGCTGACCATGAAACAATCTCCTTGGACATTACTTTTCAACTCCTGCAGGGTATCAAACAGAAGGATGGAGCAGACTTGCAAACAAATAGCTTAAATTACATACTGCGGTACCTGATCAGCTTTTGGGGATGGGTGCAATTTTTGTAAGCACTGTTTTGTATCTAAATCTGGCTGTGCGACAGGGAACACTATCTTCTAGTAGCTTCACTTTTTAAAAAGGCCAAGAGCTGTGAGCAAATAGGATCAAAAAACCCCAAACCCATTACACATTTCTCTCTTGCTCATACATATGCATATTCTACAGTGCAATGTTTCTGTTTTCATGAAGCACTTTTCTTCCTTCTTTCCCACCTCCCTTCATTCTTTCACCCTTTCTTTCCCTGTTGCTGCATGAAAGATCCTACGAGGAACAGAACGCAACCCTGTAAGCACATGGGCACACCAGTAACACTAGTACTCTCCTCTGAAAAGCCTTCCATGAGATCCAAGCAGCTCCACGAGATCTCTTGGCAGCTCCATTTTTTCTCACTATATGGTGCAGAGAAAATTACGACAGCTTAAAAACCTCGTACCTTTCAACAGAAATAATTAAAACTTTAATAATCTCCTTCAGCTGTTTTTGTGTGATCACTTTGTATTGCTTTGTCATTGATTCTTACCTTAAGATTAGTTTTTTGTGCTAACAAGTTTCCTTTAACTGTAAAGCCATCTAGACATTTAGATCCTGCCTTGACAAGCACAGTACAAGCAGCTAAACTCCAAACAGATCGATCTGCTCAAGGACTTCGCACAAGAAATCATTTAAGCAACGGTCTGTATGGGAGCTACTTAAGCAGTGGATGTACTAAAAACATGCCGATTACTGGTAAGCCACATTCTCAGAGTGCAATACTTAGTTCTGTATAGCTTTTAACCTCGACAAGAACATCTGTCAACCTCCCCCCCCCAAATACGTATGTGGGCAGGTGTCAGCTCTCTGCATCATATTGCAAAAAAATATACTGCTAGCCATCCTACATTTTCAATATTTTAATATTTTTATATTAATTTGAGGGCTAACCTAGAGTCTTTTATACTAAACACAGTACTACCTACTCCCCAGAGCTGAATCTAAAAAAGACAGATCATGAGGGTGGATTTCACAAAATGGATGGAAGTGAGAGACTACAAAGAGGCCATGTCTCTTTTGGTTTGTGATTATCTGATCCTTTCTTAGTTAACCAGAAATAAAAGTAACAAGAGCAAATACTGATGAAAAGACAGGAGAGGGGAAGAGAAAGATAAATTTGCTGCCAACAACGAGCCACAACCTTAGAAATGCCTCTAAATACTCAAAAGCTGCTCCAGTCGTTTACAGTCTGTAGCTATTTTTTAGTTTCCGCGTACAGAACAGTGGGGAAAGGCAGGATATTGCTGTTTCCACAAGTACATCTAGGAAAATATCCCCCTGCTGCAGGGCTGCCTTGCTGTAGGTTGGTGTTATGAGCTCCCAAAAAGCTGGATGTAGTGACAAGCTGGCTGAAGGATGATTTTCAGAAATTATCTTCACGGATAATGAGATCCTGCTGCAACTAGGGACACAACCCACACTTCAACTCTCCATGTCGGGCCAGTTGTGTTTCTCTGAAGAGCTGAATTTTCAGAGAAAACTTCTTAGATATTATAACGTCCTTGGGAAGATGACTCAGGGTTTTTTTTTTTGTGGCTTACACTGTTAACAGTGTAAGAGGGGAGAACGCAAAAAGCTCTCAGGCTGGCAATGAAATCTTTCACAAGATCTCGCTTTCAGCATGTCCAGAGTACAGTAATTGGAGATTGGAAGGCTTCCTGCTGCTGAGTTTTTATTTCCTCATACCACACGGCCAGATCATTAAGCCAACAGGGTTTGTTTTTTTCCTTTTATCTTAAGTCCATACTGATTATTCTCATTGGGAAAACTGTCTCCGTTTATCTTCACTCTCAGTACTGTGTGTCTTTCCAAACCATTCTGAGTATCGTCTTTACACAGATGACCTAAATCAAGACCTTGTGTTACATATTCCTCCAGCTATATAACAGCACCTAACAGCACTCGAGTTTAAACGTGTAGTATTTCTGCATTCAGCAATTGTGTTCACTAAAATAATACACTTCCCGGTTTTTGGTCCTAGATAATACCATTAAAGATTCTCTTTGGAGCCTCTTGTATAAAATTCACAAGGAGCAATTCCCCAATCACTATAACCGATTTCAAATGGTGCTAGAAAATATTATTGACTCTGAACACCAAAAGAAATCAGTCATCCTCTAAAGGGGTTACTGAGATCTGCAAGGATGAAGAGTGAAGTAGTGGACAGTATTTTACATTGGAGGATCCCAAAATACTTGTTAAGTGTTTATTAATTACCTCTATGGCATTATTTACTAAAAATGTTACAAATATTGTTAAAATATTTAAGAACACAATGACTTAGAAGGTGAAAACTGTCAAAATCAATCATTAGCTACACAAAACTTTTAATATGGTAAAGCCGATCTTAAAACACTTCAAGTTCTCCAAATTTCAGTAGACTTGGCCAATGTGACCTACCACACGTGGTCCAATTCTCACAGACACTGGCCATTTCCATTAACTACAACTAGAATATCAGGCTATCAACTTGCAACCCGAACGCTGCAAAGTCAAGTCACACACCATAAATAAGCATATTCAGATCTGCCAAACACGCCACAATGAAAAAGCAAACACACAGCAGGGATGCAAACAGCATCTAGAACTTCCAGTGCTTAAATTTACAATTATCTGCTTTAAATTCTATTGTGTCTTGTATGATACACATATGAGGTATTTACAAGGGTAGTGAAGAACAAACAAAAATGTGTCTACGTAAGGCTGAAACAAGCTTCGAGTTGTAAAGAAAGTGGAGCAAATTAAGTTCCTTTCCTTATTCCTCACCATGCTGTACAAACTTGTTGTTTGTACTGGATTTACTAGCTGGTGTACTAACATCTGCGTCTTCAATACTGTGTTGCAATTCTGTATTACACTTTTTTGCATTGTTTATGTCTGGTAAGCCCTTCTCTGTTTCCCAAGTTCTGGTTCACCACCTACAAATACTGTAAACAAGCTGTTGCCCAGCAGTATTACAGCAGAGTTTCTGCCTTTGAAATCACCCATTACATTGCTCTCCCAAGGGTCATCTGGGCCACAGAGTTTGTGGTCCCAGCCCACGGAGGGACTTCGTTTGGTGGTGGAGTTAATTGTAATGGCAGAAGCTTGCAAGGAACATCTTGACCTTCTCCTCCTTTCCATGGAGGTTTCCGAGGATCCATTTCACTGATGAAGGCAGGCATTCTTCCTCCAAGAACACTGATTTCAAATGGTGCTAGACAATGAATAGTTAAATCTAAACCACCATATGAAACCAGCTTCCTGAGGGAGCTTGTTTCTAGCTGGGATGATATTCCTGCAACAATAAATTGGAAATGCCACAGAAGAATACCTATCCATGGTGGTTTATTTTTCCTATTAAACAGTTGATGCTTTTTTCTTATTCTTACCCTTGATTTTGGTTTGAGTCACCAAACGTTCATTTCTGTTCTCTATTATAGCGCTACCAACAGAGAGAGAATTGCTTGCAGCAGTGTGACTCTGAAGAATTTTCTTAGTCAAGCTTGGACAACATGTACAAGGGTTTAACCAGGAAAGGACAACATTCATCCTACTTTTGTTACTGTCTTCTATTAACAAGTTTTGTCTGCTGAGGGCTGCCCACAGCATGACTACCACCAAACAAATCAGTGAGGAAAGCGCTGCTGCAAACTCCCTCTAGTGACAGCAAAAAAAACGTGTGAAAGGTCTCCTGTGAGATGTTAACGCATCTTATTTTTAACTGCAGCAGCAGAAGTACCGGTATGTGACAGAAGCTACATATTAATGCCTAGATATTGAATATTCATTCAAAAGGTCACGCGGATAGTCTGAAAACCAGCCCACCTGTCTGCTAGCTCTCGCTGAGGTGGTATGCGCAACATTGAAGTGTGTGCCCAAACCCAGCGTTAAGGATTGCATTAATTACGGACTATTCAGATCTGGCACTTACCACCTGATCCAAGCGCTACTTCTAAGAAGTCTGACACAGGGGTTTTTCCTGGAAGTCTGCTACTGAAGTGTGTTCTAGACAATTTATTCCCTTCAAACAGATGCAATTTTTTTTTTTTTTTTTATAACCTGTCTGCAACTTCTCATCTCAGCTGGCAGAACAAACATATCCGATCACATCTGCAGAATAATGTCAAGCAAGTTTGAGTGTTTGCACAGACTACAAGGCTCAGCTATGTCATGACGACACGTTCTGGGAAGTAGTAGATAGGTACATCACAGCCTCTCAGCGAAGAATTAAACTACCTGAAGCAGCAGCACCAGCGCAACAGGCACAGTATGTTTTGATGGCAGGGCAGATGGGGTACGGGTGTAAACCAACACTGTTTTAAGGAAACCAACCAAACGGAATAGGCTGGGCCTCTGAAAGCGGGCAGTTGCTTCAGTTACTGGAAGAGCTGTAACTATGCCAGGCCACATCAGCGTTGGATTTATTATGCAGCTTTTCTGTCCAGAAAGTGTCTGTATTAGAGCAGAGCAGTCAGGAAGCAGCTTGGCCAGGAGCAGGAGGACTGAGCTGTGCTTGTGCCCGTCTCCCGGAGCTCTGCCCTGAGTGCACGGCGGTCTGGGAATCTTCCCTGCAGGCGCAAGAAACACTAATACTTTAGCACAGTTAAAATAAGGCAGTTTTAAAGTGTGCACAGGATCGAACTGTTTCCCCAAGGCATGAAAAAGCCTCAAACTTTGCCTTGCTGTAGCGTATTCAGCTCAAGAAAAGTGAAGCTTCTTACTTGTTCCCTCCTGCAGTATAATACACCCGGTGTGTGCTGTACCTGTCTCTGAAGTCCTGTGAAATCTGATTTTAGTCGATTACAACCATCACTCAAGATGAAACCATCTGTGATCTCCTGAGGACAGTCAAATATTCTCAAATTCCTCCTCTTCAGGGGGCAGGCAATCATGTCAAAAGCCTAACTAACCGATTACATCTGTTTCTAAGGTTTAATCACCTCCAGAGATGCATTCCTCTCTTCATTTACCACAATGACAACCAAAACGACTAGCTTAGACTAGAAACCTAGCTTCTAGAGAGCTGAAGATAGACGAGAGAAATCTCAAATTACTGTGGACAGTTCCCACGAGGGTATCTGTCAACAGCACAGCTAACACACTCCTCTCCAAGAATATTTTCATGAGAAAGTCCATCTACGAAACAAGAAAAGCATCAACACTTCACTACGGTTATCTTCCCCAGACAAGGCATGGCTAAATTGTGTACAGCATCTTTTTCTATACAGTTGCATTTGTGACGTACACGGGATTTGAAGCTGAGGTCCAGTCGCGTGGCTCTGTCTTTACCATCAGCCCTAGAACGGGTGCAGACCACAGCACTGCCATCTGACTATCCAGAGAGCAAATTCTTCCCTTCAATGTCATTTGCACTTTTGAAGAAAGCATCTCTCAAAACTTGTAATAACTCTGCATATTTCTAAAACACAGATAATGAGAAACATTCTCGCATTAGGGCTGTAAAGTGTCATTTCTAAATTGGAAAAACAAATGCACTGCAGATAAAGAGCTATTGTATTGCTCTAATATGCCTCCTTCTAATTAGGTCCTGTAAGTTTTAAAACATTTTCAGATCTTGGACTATTCTGTCCTTCCTAGATTCAATGATGAGAAAAGCTGAGAGTAATTTTCTCCTTTGACTGGAAAGGAAGAAGAGAAACAGAGGGGATAATGTCTTTACATACCTACTTAGCAGAAAAGCAAGAGCTTGGGAAATAGGAAGAGCAAACCCGGAATTCACAGATTTACATAAAGAATTTAGATGGAACAGTTTGTGATTACATTTTTGTTTCTGTAGTTACAAATGAACTCTGTTCTGTAATCTTTCAGAGAAAATTATGGGAAGGAAACATCAGTGATGTAAGCCCTGATCTTAAATACTTCAAAATTCACGTGATTTTATTTGACGTCGACAGGATTACTTACATGAGTGAAGTTTTGTCTGTGACTAAACCACTGCAAGATTAGAGTTTACGATGGTTTTGTTTTGCTGTGGAGTAATTCCAGTGATTTACTGCATCAGCTTTAGCTGCATTCAAACACCTTTCAGGTAAGCCTCTCTTTTCCAGAGATGAATTCCTGCGCTTAAGCACTCAGAATAACACGTGAACTATGATCCCAGCTTTGACTGCAAATGACAACTGTGGGCACTTTTTATCATGTTAATCAGTGATAATCAGAGAGAACACATACCGGGAATAACATGGAAAGACTTCCAACTGGACTGATGATACTGTACAGGAAACTCATGAAAAATAAGTCTTATTCTTATTGCTTCCTTTCCATGCTCTGCCTTAACAGGAGCTGTGTAAATGGATTTTGTTAGAGCTTTACTTATGACAGCTTTACGATCCATCTATGACAGGCTGAAAGACCGAGTCAGCCTGTAATTTGCAGACAATAGCCTGTGAGTACGTTATGTCTGACAAACCGCTCAACTTATTGTAACTTTTTTAATTCCTTTTTTTTTTTTTTTTTTTTTTAATAAAACGTGGAGCCAAGCGAAGATGACAGATTGACAACTCTGCAGAAAGCCTCTGTTCGCGGAATGGCTATAGCACGGGAAGCGATTGTGCGAACTTCCTACTTAATGCTTGGCCATGTATCTCATTTATGAGCTGCTGCAGATACCCTATGGCATGATGAAGATCAAGGAACTATTGAGAAATTCTCTGTCAGCTGAAAAACCAATTAATACTAACTGCGGTGAGGAAGAACTGCCTACCAAGATAGAAATTGAGACTGTGAAGTCAGTTACAGATGTCTTTAAGGGATTTTTTTTCCGGTCATTTTCAACTTGAACTTAAAACCACAGCTATTGGGGAAAAGCTGCTTCATCTTTTATTTTTCTGCACCATCAATCCCCCAGCGTTTTCACCACCAGCTTAATGAATTCCAACTATCAAGAGAGCTCATCCGCTATGTAATTTGTCTTTTTTTGTTCCCTTCACTAAACAAGCAGGAAAAATGTTTTTAATTTGCAAGGCTGAATAAATACCTACTGTGTTTGCCAAGACTTTATTGACATTCATGGCTGTCCACAAAGCTGACTGACTTCTCGCAGAGATCGTTTATCTCCTCAAGGAAAAAAACCTGCCCAAGCAAGATGATGTTAATCTTTCTTAATAAAATAAAATAAAAAGAAAAGCAGCAGTTCAATAAATAATATGGTGGCTAGTGAAACCCCTTCATCCAGGATATAGTCCCAGAGCAGATTTTCATTGAGAGCAAGATCACTCAACACTGGGACACCCTCCAGCACTCAGTGCTGCCTCTGATGCAGCAATTCATGTCGCCTTCAGTTGTACCGGCACAACTGCTCACAGGCCACGCTATAAACAAGTTCACTCAAATGATTCTAATTCAAAGAGAAAAAAAGTGTTTCTTTTCTTGACTGTGGTATTTGCAGTCAACTGGTTTTCCACACGGTCAGGAAAGAGATGGCACTGCATTGCTGCTGAGCTGGAAATGAATGGCTGGGGGTAGGCAGAAACTTATTAAGCTGGCACTAGCGAAAGACATGAACTGTGGAATTACACCTTGGATAGCATCAAATCCCATCTCCCTTGCTCAGCTGGTCATGAGGAGTTGAGATGAGTTTCAGCCTGCAATGAAACACAGTTCTTGAACTTTCACGAGAAAATCAATACATCAAACTTTGAGATTCTTGCTCAAGTTTTACTAGGTTTTTATAAAAGATACAGCTTTCCCCATTGGCCTGCTGCCTGAATTTTTCCATTTAAATTTTTCTCACTGAACAATTTTGTTATCTTAAAAATTGGCAATGTGCAAGAAACAAAGCCTCTGCAGCTGGAATTTAATATGACCAGAAGGCTTGTGCTGGCTTGACATAAACACGTAAGAAAGAAAAGCACTGGGTCATCTGGGAAGAACTTAGTGACGTGACAAACTGTCACTGTCAAAATTTCCTACCCTGATGACAATACTTCACTTATCTCCCTCACTTTCCTGTGCGTTCGTTAGCTGTACTGAAAAGAGCTTCCAAGGAAGCTGGTAATCTGGGGAACACTCCTCTGGAACAGGCAAACAGCCCTCAAATACAGACCGGTATTTCATACTAGTGAAACATCCATATCTCTTATGTGTGTACAATACATTTACCTTTTTAAATTCAGAAGCTTCTCAAAGCTTCTAACAGGAAAGGTCTGATGGCTACAAGGTATTCACGATATCAATTGATAACATGGAGGAACACAGATGTGCTGTACCTCAGAAAAAACAGCCTCCACCTTGTGCAATTTTCTCCATGTATTTCTGGAACAATTCATTTTTGACAGGTTTGTCCTCAGAATCTGGAAGAAAAAAAATAGCAGAAGCTGTTTGAATTAGTCCTCTCTTTGTGTTGTTCTTCAAAGAGATAAATTAAAATGCAACTTAATAGTCGTCATTCTCTTCTTCCAGACTCTTATGCAGGCTTTTAGCCAAGTTACTGCTCCTCAAAATCAGAACTTATGTGTACGTATTTACAGTCAAAACAGGCAATCAAGGTTTACCACTAACCCCGTCGCTAGAATACAGGCATCATGTTTCCTATGAAAGGAGTAATTTTTGGTTAGAGCTTCAAAATTCATCGAAAGAAATCGCTGTGTCTGTTTCATACAGAAGTATGTCTGTAGGCACTCCTTGTAAGATATATCTAAATATATCTTTATATGCAACCTCCTGACAGACTGCCTTGAGCCCCAGTCCACCTACGCGCTGACTCCATGGCAGTGGTGTGCCCCCATGCCACGGGGAAGTAATGCCTTGTGCAGGAGAGATCTGTAAATAGCAGGTGCCAGAGAATCACCTACTGCGTAGAGCAATATCCTTGACGTACAAGTTGTCTCAGATTTACTCCGAGTTCTGTTTTGAAACCTCTTCAGGCTGATTTTGGGGATTATTAGGAAACAGAAATCCTAAAAATACAAAAGCAGGCTTATCAAGCTGGGGGAAAAAACAGTAAGATGTTTTTGTGACAAAGGCTTTAGTATATGAATTATGCATTACTGAAAACTGACTTCGATTTGTGTGAGAGGAGGGAGGTTTCTGTGCATCCAAATTCAAGCACAATGGGCACAAGCTGCACTGAAGGGAATTCTATGCAGTTCTGTACAAACATCAATTTGAGTATCTCACTCTCCTCTTTGACTGTTATTTTGCATTATTTGTGAGAATTTGAGGCAGAAAACAGTGAAATAACCCATTAACCCCTTGAAATCAATCAGTCATCACCAAATTCAGAAAGGGCTACTGAAACAGTAAGGAAGTAAGAATAGTCTGCTTTCAGCCTCGCCTCTATTTCTGTCCGTGTTCCCACCCTGTGCCCATCACCATAGCAGCTCTTCCATCAAACAGCAATCTTTGGGGGCAACAGAGGCAGGAATATACTTTTTCTTTTTTCCCCCAAGGGCATCATGATTTGCTGGATAAAAGCAGCATATGTTATACTTTAGAACAACCATAATGAACAACGTAATCCCCTGTTGTTTTCTAAGGTATGTTAACGAAGGTACTTTAACAAAGTAGCCACCCACAACAAAACTCACTGTTGCTTGTCCATGTCTCTACATTATAAAAATATTTTTTCCATTCTCACTGCCGTCTTACATACACAAAAGTATCTCATTGGGATCTGGGGAGAAAACCGATGATCATTAGGGAAAAAAAAGTAAGAATTCTTCAGCTTAAAATATTTCTTCTGACTTTAAGCTTTTGGAATCTAAAGAGCGATGAGCATCATTTTTAGAAACCACCCTGGCAACGTAGCTGTTATGTAAGTTTCAATAGAAGTGCTAATCCCAGCGCTGAACAGAAATGCCCCTGTCATGAAGCACTCAAAAACTACACCTACTGTTTATATTCTTGTGCCGTGCATTGTATTGCATCCACTCATGTCTTTACAAAGGGAGCTCTTAAAACCAGGCGCTTGTAACTTTTTTGCCCCTCTGCTTATCTTCAGCACTAGATACATTTACATTGCTCATACATGATCATGCTAGTTTGTTAAAGGATAAAAGGCGGCCTGGAAAGAATTGCTCTTAGGTATCTTTTTAAAATAACAATAAACGCAGATGAAAATGTTTATTTTTCTGTACTTTTTTTCTGGTATAATACAAACTCAAATTCTGACTGCTTTGGAAGACTCCAGGATTACTGAAGAGGAAATGAAATTAAAATCATCACACAAAAAAAAAGACAGCAATTAAGAGGGATACGAAATTCAATCAGATCCCTCCAAGTGTGATTGTTTTTAATCCCAGCTGAATTCCCACGCCTGACAGACTGCAGAGTATCTTTTAGCTGAAGACAAATATTCTTTACTCCTATCATGTATGACACTGCAAAAAAACCCCAAAACCCAAGCCAGAAATATTTTCAGAGCAAAATAAACCACCTTTGAACCCTTGTCTGTTATGCTGAAGAAGCAAAGAATCAGCAATCGAATTTTTAAAGAAAGATACCCACTTCCTACATACTCACGCTGCACAGCGACAAACACAATATACGCCAGATATATTTACACTACATACTTCACAGCAGGAAACATCACCAATGCAGAGAGCATATTCTATCAATTTACTGGGAAGAGAAAGTGTTTACCTTTCAGTTTGCACATCTTTATAAATAGGTTTTCCCCTCAAACAACATGTTTTTCCTTTGGCATATGCACGGTGCTCTCATGAGATCAGCACCTGGAATTTATAAAATGGTGTATTTAAATGCATGTTTGCATTTTCACTTTAGCTTCCCCTTATAAAAGCAGAAAAAGGTCACATGGCTACGGTACATTTTCTGCAGTTTGGTTCCATTTTGGATCACCCTGTTTTATTAGAGAATGAAAAAGCGTTACAGAAACACGGCCAGTCCACACTTGCCACCGCCGCACGGGAGGCCACCGCAGCAGCTCCCGGGGCTGCTGCCAGGGTTTGCGTCCCAGAGCCACAACCTGTGCAGACCCTGCAGGAACTGCCCGCCTCCACTTCTGCACCTTTTCGGTTAGGCCAGGCTACATCACCTAATTAAAGAGCTTGTTGCATCTGGCTTGAAGAGAGAGGGACAACAGATTTACCTGAAGATTTTAAGGGATGGATCAATGGCCTGTAAGTTGTGCTCAAGACTGGAAGAGCCAGGAGATGAGGGATCTTCACTGCACGCTGAGCAAGGATCAGCTGGATCGACTGGCATGGGAATTGATCATGCACAGCCCGATCATGCACAGCTTTGAATATTTACTGATCCTTATTCCTGAACCCCTTTTACTACTCAGTTCATGTCTTTGACTACTGTTACAGGACAAAACAGATCATCAGGATCAAAACAGACACTGTGCTTCAATAATAAACACTGATGCCGGCATATGCCATGAAAATTATAGAACTAATTAGAGGACCACAACATAATGCTCCACATATTAAACACAGCCAAGCAAGAGATGGAGAAAAGTGGCTGTTGGATTTTGAAAATAATTCTGCTTTGCAGAGTAGTTTTTGCTTTAATCTACTGCAGCTATTAAACAACTTTAGTCACATTAGAAAAATATGTCCCTATCTATCGGAAAAACGCAATGTACTATTTTGTTGCAACTTACTTGTGATATTATTAGTCTCCTCCCCATAACTGACTCCATGTTTTGAAGCTATAAATGAGGCCGGTATCTCATCATTTGAGCATTAAAACAAGGAAGGCTGAAGTTCTGTTTCTAGTCTGATTTTGAGACCCGAGAAACTCAGTTTGCGGAGATTTTGAAGCTCTGTAGATATTTACCTTTCCACTGATTTCCAAGGGAGGCACTGTAAAGCTACTTGTTGTCCCGTCATGGATCAAGACACACCAAGCCAGGAGCTTCATATAAAACAGACTAAATGGAGTTTGGTTTCTAATTTACTGCCTGAGGCAAGGAATAGTGAAGAGAGATAAAAAAAGAGGAAGCATAAGGAATAATGAGACAATAAAGACTGATCACGAAGGCAGATTAACCACCTGATGGCCTTTCTACTCTGGGCATCACAGGAAGGTATAGCTTTAAAATACAGGCTTAAATAAAAAGGTATTTTTGTGGCATTTATGGAGGGTTGGCATGGAAGAAAGCTCGTTTCTGTTGAAACTGTACTGAGCTGCAGCTGATTGCTATCAATTCACACGTGCGCAAGTCAGGCAAACATCTCAGGAGAGAAATAAAATGATGTTCAGAGATGTAGATCTGGAACTTGACTGTACACAGACAGTAGTCAAATGTATGTTTGCAGAGGAAATCTGGAAGACAGAAGACGCAGAACGTGCAGAGAGGATGTAATTGTGTACATTAAGAATATGATTAAGAAAGATCACAAAAAAACCCCAGAATTATATTTCAGTCCATCCACTCAGGATGGGACCTTGAGCTGGACACCACGATTGATGGTGCTGAATGTTTGACCAGGTAAAAAAAGGTAAGGATGAAGAACCAGTGCTAATATTTGGCTAAGACAAAGCAACTAGAAACTTAGAAGTTTCAAACGAATTCAAGAGGCAGATGTCAGCCTGGAAGCGGTGTAGGATGGAATCACAGAGGAGAACCCCGAATTGAGAATGACTGGTGTAACTTCCTACTTCCAAAAATGTGGCCATTACTAGACTAAGAAAAATTAAAATGAAACCCTAATGATTTAGTGAAGAAGAGAGTCAGCTCTTTATTCTGCCAGCATTCAAGTTCTCCTATTTGTAACAGACATGATTAATTCATCAATTAGTAAATTAGTTCAGTTAGTTCATGGTGTGCAATTAATTTATTCGACTCTTAACAGGCACGTCCTAATGTCACTTTGTAATATTTTGCAAATTCAGTTTATTAGACACGATGAGAAAAGGGGAACCTGACGGCAGAAATCAAAATTGTAACAAAGACAGACGCAAAACTTACTGAGATAAGGCACAACATAAATAGCAGTAAGCATCTGCCACCAAGGTCCGTTCCCCGCTCAGCAGTGCTGACTGTTCTGCATTAACCGCTTCGTGGTTAAAACAGGTCCAAGGCGACACGTGCAGGAACGTGGCAGCTGCCAGCCCGTGATGGTGTCCCCACAACCATTTCCCTGCAGACGGACTGGGTTTTCATTTTGTACTCCGCCTTTCAGTCCCTTGCAAATAGTTTCATCAAGAGATCTCTTTTTCAGTGAACTACTTTGGAATTCTTTGTGGTTTTAATACTGGCCAAGGAAATTCACACTGGATTATCCCCACAATTGTCTACTGTAGCAACTGTGAAGGGCAAAAGGATAAAACAGTCAAAGTGATGACTGGGATAATAAAGTATGTGCTGTGTAATGCCAGCTGCAAAGGTCTTGACAAAATAAGGCTTAAGACAAAAAGAGGACAGTCTTTACATGTAAAATCTGGTAGTCATTTGATGCAGTAGGTACATACATCTGCACACCAAAGTCCAAGGGTAATGCAGGAGCCAGGAGAAGAGCTCTGAACGGGCGTGGGATGGGGGTCTCAGGCAGCACGTGCAGAAATGCACACACACCAGTGCAAAGATGGGAGCAGCAGATACGACCTCTCTTAGCAGCTTCCTTTCAGCACACAGAGAAAACAGCAAAGGACACACACTTAACCAAGAGGGGAAAACTCAGCTGAACCATGATAACATTAATAAACTACTATTAAGTCGTCATTAACAGGAATAAGCAAAAAAAAAATTTCTTGTATTGGCGCAAAGCACACACAACTGGCACGTCAGGGAGCCCAGTCTTTCTGCTCAATGGGTGATGCAGCACTGAGCATCAAGACATTGCTGTCCTTGCAGATGGCTGCCGGACAAGTGCCCCTAACCACGAGACTGGGAGGCTGTAGGCATCAGCTACACGGCCCCGTCTTTGTTCTGCCTAAAATTTGGCAAAATTTAGGTGCCTGGAGTTCAGAATGACAAAACTCTTTACTCAGAAGCTGCTTGGTCACCAGCACATGCCATCTTAGAGCCTGGTATTACTTGCTGTTCGTGATTGAAAGTGTCCTGCTTGCAGCGAGGGAACCTGCTTCTCACCTAGACGCTGCTGCAATCCATTCAGACAAAACATGGCCTAAACACCATGTAAGTCCCCTGAAAAGGCCCCAAACCCACCAAAATCCATGCCAACACCAGAGCTCTTCCTGGAACAAGGCTGCACAGGAGCACTAGTGCTCACTACCTTCACTGGAGCCCAGACATGGAAGCACCCGTCCAGCTTCCAACTGCCCTGGAAAACAGAAGCAGTACAGATCCAACGTGCGAGGCTGAACCCCTCTCTCCAACAGTTGTGCTGCTCCTGGTACCTGAACAGGCTTCTTGAGAGCTAACCTGAGCTTCCCCGCGCTTGCTGCCATGTACGCAGACCCTCTGAATGACTGATGCCCAAATCCCGGTCTAATGCATGACAAACAAGGTCGCTCTGAAGTGTCTCCCTCTATGCCGCTTATTTTGATTCCAAAATAATAATAATTACATCACATCCACATCTCTGTCATCTTCATAATACCAGAAGCATTCCCCCAGCTGTTTCAGTCTCATTCTGTCCCAATCCCATTCTGCTGAAAACTGAGCCGTACTCTATGATCCAACAGTTTTTCACAGCAGATGTAGGAAGCATTTCCTAATTCTGGCCCAAGCAGTGAGTTCTACACCCAAGGGCAAAAATCCAGCATGGAGACATAAACTGGGCACCTATGTGCTTTAAAAAATAAATTCAAAGCCAGCTTAGCACTGGATATTTCAAAAGAGAGTGCAACACAACTAAGCATCTCTTTGATCTGAAGCTTAAATTACAGAGTTTTCCTGTGCTACTTCTGTTTTTTCATAGAAAACAGGTAATATTCTGGATTAAAGTTTGTGTATGGGGAAAAAAAAAAAGAATATTTAGAAGAATTCTGGAAGTGCTTACAAGGATAGTAACATAGAGAGAAAACAAAATTGATTCAGAGGATAGATAGTACAGCACTGAAGTAAGACAAGGAATGACTACGATATACGTTTGAGATACTGTAATTTAAGACAAACTGTAACAGAACTGTTACAGTGGTTTGTTAATTCTATTACTAATCATTGCATCACACTTTACAGACTCCTTACGGATTTCCCTCTTAACAGCCTGTTTTATCTGCAGTTTTTGAAAAAAAAAAATAAAATTACAGTAACATGCTATGAGGGAGTAATTGTGTCAAGGGGTTGGTGAGGAATAGATTCACTTGCATTTGCAGACTGGAGCAGTCCTCTCTTTACTGTACTCTCCAAAACATCAAACTGCAACAGCATTCCTCCTGCTTTCAAGGGCCATAAAAAGTTATATTAGGTTTCCAGTTACAACGAGGATAATGTGTATCCTGTATGGATGTGACAATATAGGCTAAAATAGCTAAAATAACTGAAGTAAATACACCAACTGCACTGTATAGACCTATAAAATAATGCACACAAAGCAGGAAGTCAGAAGTCTGACAGACATGGGAAAATGGATAATGAAACACTGAAAATTCATTTAAAGCTGTATAATTGAGCCCACATAACAAACACTTCTTTTTCTTCTCCTTAAGTCTACCTCCCTCACATCAAGTATCAGTATTTCTAATATATTGACTTGTACCATTGCCCGGGAGCACAAAAACCTTTCTTTAAATCTCATCTTTTTAGGAGGGGTCTAGTACTCCAGCCCCAGATATTTTCAGATGCAAGGGAATGCAGGGGAAGGACTGGATCCAGTGCCCCAGCGAAACCAATCTTTTTACTCCCCAAATCCATAGTACTGCATCCTAAAAGAAAGATGCTGAGCATGTCTTCCGCATCACTTCTCCGAATCCCCACCAGCATGATCTGCTCTTTCAAACACCCCGTGGAAGAGATCTCCAACACATGGCAAGTCCTGGACAACTCCACCTCTGACCCTTCCTGTTAGGGACTCCTGAGCAATGGGCTTTATCTCATTAATTCAGTGGTTTTTAGGAAACTACTTTTTCCTGCCAGTTTTTAAACCCAGAGGAATTTTCTAGATGTGCAGTGACAGTGCATGAGTAATAGCTCCCTCATTAAACTACCAGGGAGTCATAAAACAAAACAAATTGTTCAGCTTCCCAGTGTTTTTCCGATTTGCTTTCCCTTTCCAAGCCCTGTAGTGCTCACAAACATCCAAACTATCTAAGTGACGTCATTTATAGTCAGAATCCTTAAAGGAAACAACATGTCCTTTGCATGTTGCTCAATCCTCTGGTATTCTTGCAGTAATTTATTTTTGCCCCAGGGTAGTTTCAAGTAATTTTTTTAAAATCAAGAGCTAGTTGTGCCCACGTGAAACACATGCCTCTGAAGTGCACCATCAAAAGCTCGTCTGGCACGAGAGAAGGAGCTTTACGACGTTTGCTTCTGCCTGGTAGTCCTCGGTACGTCTCGTCTTCATGGCAAATGCTCTCCGTGCCCACAGCCGAAAAGCACGGTGGGGCAGTGCGGGAAGCCCTGAAGACGTGAAAGACGAGAACAAACCCCTGCTCTCCCACGGCACGGCTTTGCATCTGCTGCCGCAGCAGCCACGCTTGCTGCTCCTCCTGCGCTTGAAAAACGGTCCTCCATAGGGAAACAAGATATTCCGCCCAAACTTGGGAATACAGCTTGGCTTTACAATCGCCACGGGGCAGGCGCACGTTAAGAAATCGCTCTGTACCTCTTCATAGCAGAAGCGGGTAGCTGTGCTTCTAGAGCGCCTTTGATGTCGGTAGGTAACAAGTTCTTTATCCCATTTTGACATCCCAGAGTCAAACTATACAACATATAGCCTGATGATTCAAGGAATACTTTGTAAAGCCACAATTTCTACAGTATTTTGTGAGAATGAGAGACAAGACTCAGCCTCCTGTGTTTCTATTCAGGATGAAGTGGCTCATACTTGGTGCCGATAAGAGACGTACAGATCTACCCGACCTGGTACCAACCATTTCAGGAACAAAATCCTCTGAACGTCTTTGTGCATCCACTGCCAGCACAGAGTATCTTGTACATTAACTCAGATTTGGAGAACGTACATAGCAAAGATGAGAAAAGTCCCACATTTTTAAAAACAGAAGGAAAAAAAACCCCACAACAAAGCAGAACAAGACGCCAAACTCAACCCTAGGAGATGAACAGGTTTGAGAATATTTGTATTTAACATACATTTTGGTTAAGACTGCAGAAAGGCTAACAAACTACCATAGTTTTCAGAACAATCCTTTTAAGGATTGTAATCCTCACCTTACAGATTGCAAAGGAATGACTGAATAAAGTCTGCATAAGGTGACCTGAGTTCAGTGTTTTTACTAAAAAATGTGGCTTGCTTGAGGAAAATTTCTGCTCCTTTTGCCTAAACAAAATCTGGGAAGCCACAGAATGAAAACCATTTCAGACAGCCCTAACATCTCACATCACTGAGATTCGAATTCTGTCTTTTAATGAGCAGCAGAAAGCAAAGGAGCGAGATAAACTGGGAGCTCCAAACCACGGTTCCCAAAGTGGTGAGGAGACCCACTAAACATACCAAGCTCACTGACCTCACAGATTTCTCCAGGCCAGGGTTAGAAAACAAAGCAGCTGAACGCTTACTCCCTTGTAGAGGGAACTGCCGGCACTCTGCTCGCTGTCTATCTGTAAGTCAATGGTTTTGATACTGAGGAAGAATCGGCAGCTTTGAATACACATCTGAGACAGACAAAATGTAAAGTGATTAAAGTCAGTGAGAGACTGCGCAGAAGTTGAGCAGCGACCCCAGCCCAGAGCCTCAGCGATGTTCAAGAGCCTCACGGCTAATGATTTCACTGGGAGTTAGGTATTCAAACACCTCTAAGGACATAGGTTTTCAGAATTTGCCTCTTTACGTTGCTGTATAATTGGCAACAAAGGTGGGAACAACTTGCCAGCTTAGCTTGTCACATCATCCTTATGAAAGGGTGCGGAGGTACCGATGAGAAATAGGGATTTTTGTCAGGACTGAAACAGGTAGCAGACACAGTGGCAGATGGCACTGGATGAACTGAAATGGAATCGGAAAGTTCAGGGTATTTTACAGAAGGTTCATGTAAGACAAAACAAGGTAACAGCCTAAGAAATACAGAATAGTGAAGGGAGACAAAAAAGTACTCCTGTTGATCCTTCTCCTGACATATGGAGATGTTCAATGAACTAAAACAATTACAAATATTCAGGCAATTCAGATTACGGTCACAACCAAGTACTGATTGGTCCCAATACATTGGCACCTACAAACACACACACGCGTAAAGCCACCACTGCCCCACACCATTTGCAGTCCAAAGGATGAGGAAATTTCTCTTTACATTTGTTCAAACGCAAAACACAAAGTGTGAACATCACAAGAATATGCCAAAGCCAAGACCTGTGAAGAATTAAAAAATCAAGTCTTTGGATAGATACTGAAAACATCCAAGATGATTAGATTAGTTAGTATGAAAGAGTAGGAGTAAGCCCTCAAATCTTTGGTAACCGCCCTCTGTAAGGACTCCATCACCTCTCTCCCAAGCCTTTGGTACTGGCTGCTGTTAGAGATGTTACCGGAGCTGACAGACCACAGGTCTGGGACTCTGCCGGTCCCCTGCTCCTCTCTGTAGCTTAACATTTCACAAACAAGCATGCTACTGAAACAGTTTGGACCGCGTTTCCAAAGCGGCAGGGCCCACCAAGCCAGCTGATAGCTCCTCATTAAAAAAAGCATAAACAAAAAACCAACCTCTTTTCCAGGCAGTGAATGACACTAGCATGAGACTGACAACTTTCAGGATGAGGTCACCTCCGTTTCCCTTCAGAAATGAAGCTAGCAAGTACAATTAACAATAATTAAAAACTCCTTTCACAAAGGGACACTATACTTTTATTATCTCTGCTGAAGTCTAATCAAAATCATCACAATGGGCTTGTTGATTATTTTTTTTAAAACCAAGACATGATAACAGACAGAAAGAAACTGGCAATTAAGAACAGAAGCACAATTTCCTTAAGTGCTGTAGTATTTTTGCTCAAAATAGAAATTGTCCCCTACTTACCTAAAAGAGTAACTCACTGCTTACTCGTCAGCCACAGCAAAACATAACCAAAAATTCTAATTTACAAAAAAAAAAAAAATGCTTATTGGGTAAATAAATGTGCTTATGACACTGAAACTTCTATGAAAGTGTAAGCAATAAGCTGTAATCACATTTGTGAAAAGTTACTGGCTTTGAGTCTAATAATTTTCTTCTGCACAGGGCTCCAGCTGCGTAAAAACACTGAGTTTCTTTGTATCCCAATTTACTACTACAAATTCTGAGATGTTCACTGCAAGAATGCAAACTGGCTTGTATTTCAAACTATTTATTACTCATATTAGTTTTACCTTATGTGTCAGAAGAAAAAAAAAAAAAAAAGTGGTCTAATCACTAGAGATCCAGTAGCATCTGGAGAGCATTTCAGCCCACCAAATACTAATGTCTACTGCTGGGTGAGCAGAATCACTCTCTAGACTTCAGTGACAAATTGCACCTCCAGAAATTACAACAGGAGCTTGGACACTTACACGACGATTTAGTTGCCTGAACACAATGCCTAGGCCTCTTGTCATTTTAGGTAATGTTCAGGATCCTGCCCGGCCCACGTAAAATTCCCATAAAACTCGTGTTCTACCTGCCAGCCCTATGGGTATGTCCCAGATAACCATAGGTATCTCAAAGGCACCAGACACCAATCAACTGAATCCTATCCTTGTGTGCTTGCAGACATGTATGTGCACATATATTATGCTGTGTGGCCTTTCTATAAATCCCACCCATGTATTCCACTGCACATCTACAGAGTAATAATAGTAATTTTAAAAACCCTTTAAAATGTTTTTATTTTTGTTGTGGACATTAAAGGCCCCAGTGCTCTTTCTCAGGAAAGATATTTTGATATTGGTGTCTCTACCCATAAACAGGCAGACTTGCCCCATTAGATTTATCAGCAGAGCTTTAGGGTGCAGGTTAAACCTTGGCAATTGGCTTTCACCCAGAAACTTGAGTGCTTAAATCACTTCTCAAGTGTGATCACTTCTAAGAGATTTACTGCTGTAACCCCAAAGCGACCCTGCTGCTATGCAGTACACGCTATGCGCTTGCGTGCTGCCTACAGTGATCTGAGAAGCATTACATGGGCGCACGGGTCCTCCTCTCCCAGTAGCAGAGATGAATTATTTTCTTGAGATCAAGAAAATTTGAAGACAGAAGGCTAAATTTAGGAACTGGAAATGAGAGAGTTAAGTGGCAAGCGTGCCAGAATGGATGGGTGAGCCATGAAGCCCACCTGCCCACCGGCCGCATGCCCGAGGAGCGCTGGCAGGGGAGCAGCTGCCCGCTGGACAGACGAGAGGTGCCAGCCAGCAGCCGAGAATAGCAGCAGGGAAGGCGGAAGGGAAGGAAACACACGGTCTGAAGCAAGAGGTCAACCCAGTTTGAATACATCAGCATTTAAAGTATGGTTTTCTGAGGGACTGAACTCAGCAAATCCCCCCAAATGGGCAGCTCTAAAGGCTGAGGACCATGGACCGAGGATGTTGTGGCACAAGTAGTTCATTCTGTCACTGCTATTTCATACACATTTAAAGCTGAGTGTAAACAGGGAAGTCACATGGCATCCGCAGTGTCATGTAGTGACTTCCTTAGTGTCACACAGGCTTAGAACATCGCCTTTAACACCTATTAGCCCATACAGTATCTGTAAAAATGGGAACCCTGAAGCAGCTCATATTAACAACGCCCATCTCAGCCATCCTCCATGACTCAGGAATCCGTTTCTGGACGATAGCGTGTATTTTCCACTTCCTTTCCTTGCAGTGCATGTAACAGAAACGAATCTGAATGCTGACACAGTAAGTAGATTGATTGCAGTATTTTATTTTTTGGACCGAGTCCCAATTTTAATCTGATCTGGTTCTCAGATAGGAGGTTGTACATTGTCACGTAGTTTGTAAAAGCAGTTGCTACACTGATTTGACTAGATATGCAAGGCTGTGCATCTGCATATCAGAAAGCCAGATCGTGCATACTGCAGATGCATCAAATTTTCTCAGAATAATAAACTGGAGATTTACTGAAAACAATATGGAAATAATTTTATGGGCTTCTTCCAAACATGCAGATATAAATACAGGTCAAATTTGCAGAGAATATTCAAATTTGCATCGTCGTGCTTTAAAAGCAATTTGAAAATAAACCATTTTATAACAGTTCAGAGAACAAGTCTGGGAGACAGCAGATTTGGACTGTTTTCTCCTACAACTACACTACTGACTATGGATCATGCCAGGCTCTAGGAAAAACTCATCTTCGAATCAATTATCCAAATGAGAGGTGAAATTTTCCCAGCACTCAGCATCCAGAAGACACTACCACCAGCTGGGATTAAACACATAGGTGCAGTCTGCTGCCCGGCACTTTGAAAATCTGGCCTTTTAAAGGATAGTTATACACTTAAAATGGAAATATATTCATCAGTATATATCAGCAAATATAAGCTAATACCTATGAAGTGCACAAGCAGCTTAGAAGCTCGCTTTCCTACATACCAGCAATTCACTGTCCCTTTTCCAAAGTCATGCTAGCAATAAAACATGACTTTTTCTTTTTTTTTTTGTAATACTGCTTATGCAACAATACCTCTGGTATAAATTTTGAGAATGAAAAGGTTACTCTCCAGTTATGTCATATTGGAGTTCTCCCATGCTTTGACACAATTTTATTAACTTCATTTAAGAAAGAATGTAGCCTTGCTAATATAAATGGCAGTACAACAATTACCTGTATATACTTTCTAACAAGTGTACCATTTTGAGACAGTTTTTGAAAGGAATTCACACCCTATGATTTGGTCTGCACATAAAATTTCAGACCGGAATCTTAAAGCTTCCAGGTATCTCCTGCATGATCAGAGGAAGAAAGTCCTCAGATCCCTTCCTATGTATTAGCTGGTTAGCATTTCTTCCAGTACATGAACCGTAACTTTTTAAAGCAGACAAATCACTCTCTCACAAATGGATTGGTTCTACTAGACCAACCAAGACAGACGAATAGTGAAAACTTATTTCTGGCAATAAATAATAAGCTGCTTTGAACTATTTTTCAGACTAGAACTGTACACTAACGAGCCTATGTACAGGAGCTTCCATGCACAGAACACAGCAAGATGTACAAAGGATGCTGTAAATCTTAATGTAGAGGTGTGTGACCTATCTTCCAGATGGGAAGCATTATAAAAATGTTATTACACACACATATTTTTAATATTAGACATCTTGCATGCAGCTACAGTCTTAGGACAGCAATCACAATTGAAACGCATGGCTGATCGTAGGGAGAAAAAAAAAAAAAAAGATTCAGACAAAACCACAGAATCACAAGGGATGGGTGATGTATTTTTTACCACCCTCCTTGCCCTACCCCCATTTCAGCCTTGTAAACGGTTTCAGCATGCTAAAAAAAAAATAAAAATCTTACTTCTTCTTTAAGCTGTCTGGTTGTTTTCCTACAGACGCTATCTCAGCAT
The DNA here is from genome assembly GCF_011004875.1 of Balearica regulorum gibbericeps. Lineage (NCBI taxonomy): Eukaryota > Metazoa > Chordata > Aves > Gruiformes > Gruidae > Balearica > Balearica regulorum. The sequence continues at coordinate 4,175,904 of NC_046184.1, read as the reverse complement.
TACACAGTCAATACAGCTAACAGCATTAATTGCTTTCTTTTTACTGAGATAAAGTGAGTGGTTCCCTTCACTTTCTCTTGAGCAACAAACAAACAGAAAAGGTCTGGGTAATGAAAGTATTAGAAGATAGTATCTCCAGAAGTAAAATCTATTTTACAAGAGCAGGAAACAAATAAGATAATATGCATAGACTTCAGGCAGCCTATTTCAATTTTGTTGTTTAAAACGCTAGCTGAAGGACTCAGAACTCTACGGGGCAGAACTGAAGTGAAATAAGCCAAGCAAAAGGGATGCATTTCTGAGCAACGCACCTTTCGACCATGCTGTTCTGAACTTTCTCTGTAGCTTCTAAAATATACTGCTCCTTTGTGTAAACCCAAGCCACGAAAAAGTTAGTAAACCAGCTCTCCCGTAGTTAGCTTCCTGCACCTGCCCCTACAGGTAATAAAGGATTAGAAGGATCAGAATCACAATGTTTATGAAACTTTTTTTTTCTGCCCTGAAAGAAGCTTGTTTCTTATTCTTAAAATGAAAGGAGTGGCTGTGTTTTTAAAAAAAAAAAAAAAAAAAGGAAAGAAAAACAACATAATGAAAAGGAAGCACACACCCATATGGAAAAAAATGGCAAAAGACTAAGCATAGTTATTACAAATACTTTGTAACCTTGTCACCAGCAAAAACAAACAATTAATTAAACAGAAGGGAAACTTCAAGGTTTTTACTCCTGTGTATTCTCAGAATAATCTTACAACTGCCCGTGCCTTCATCGAGGTCGCATGCTGCTCTTACGATTGTTGTGATAAGTTTTAATATAAAGCGTAACAACAAACAAACTTCTAGTTAGGATTGCAATTGTAAATGTTTTAACAGTGCCTGTGCAATCCCACAGATGGCAACTAAGAACAGTGTTTTTGACACAGCAATTCAATTCCTGCAGTTCCTAAAGCACAGACAAATCATCTGTAAACACTACCAGGATTTCTGCTTATGTAAGAAATGCAAATTTGGGGCTTGACAGATCTACAACCCAACAGGCTTATTAAACATACCCACATGTTCCTCTGTAGCTTACTTTGCACAGCTACTACAGCATTTGAACATCAGCGAGAGATTTGTTCCTTTCTAATGAAAAGAAACATCTGCCTAAGCACAGCAAAATTTCTGGATTTGTCTCAGATAAAAAAATGAGTAAATACTAACTACTGTATGAGCTGGCTCAGCTACAGTTCCAAGCTTTGTAGGAAATCTAGTTTGCAACAGGTGGCCATGTTCAAAATGACAAAGATTTCACTCACTGGTTAGGGATACTTTTAAAAGTTACCAAAACCCTGACAGATTTTCCAGACACCCATGTAACCCAGTGTTACAGACTTCTGCCTGGCAGTAAAACACAGCGAGAACCACAGAGCTGGTAGGAGTTATTACAAATGCTGTTAACACTGGGTTGGCATCTCCTTCCCAGAACTGCTTCCAGAGCACAACGTGTGCAATCATCCTGAGCGATGCAACCTGTGCTGAAACCACTGAGGGGTACGCAACAGCGCGTGTGGGGTTAAAGCGCTCCTCGCAGCAGGCTGCTCCATACACCAGGTCTTCATTCTGCTGTCAAATCCACACGCAGACAAAGCAACGTAGTTTTCATCGAGAAGTAGGCCCAGCAAGGGAAAATTCCCACTGCACCTAGGTACTGGATGAAAAACCTGCGGGGACTGGTCTCTAGTAGGATTTTTCAGTCCAACACTGCATATTAAGTTATTCCTTAGTAAATACACACCTTTATGGCGGTTAAGATAAAGCCTGGAACTTCCTGCAGTACTCATTCACCTCCATGTGGGCTTCAAAAGGACTTGCTCTATTACAATAAATACTGAAAATGTACTGTGCACAACTTAATATAACTTAACAGGATAGTAGAGCTATTACCTTAAACAATAGCCTGTCTGTACCTGACTACAGAGAGGTCACAGCTAGGGCTGTAACTCTGCCACAGTAAATAAAAAACAGTTACGTGTTAGTCACGGTGAACTATGTCCAGCCTTACAGCAGTTATAGTAAAAGATCCTAATAAAAGCCCCATCAGTCAAGGTCTGATAATGATTTAAAGTCTACTTTACCTTCCCTTCTCCTTCATTAAAATGAAAGGATCTTCAGGTTTGGGAGATGCCTTTATGCTGACGTGTTGCGCATTTGTAATTCCAGTATATCCCTCATCTTCGTACCTTTTATTTGTCAGCTAAGTCCTTCCACCTGCAGCTCTCGGGCCATTTCAGCTCTTGGGAATACCCACTGCAAAGTGCAATGCTTCAGACAGACTAAAAGTCTGTTGTGCTTCACGTCCTTTCTCTATGACTTTGTTAGAGCCAAAAAAATCAGCAAATAATAATGACAGTCTTATGTGTTTCTGCAGGAACACTAGCAAAATGCCACCATCTGACCAAGGTGAAGATTATGGTTTACTGCATGAAGACACACTGAAGTTTAGGCAGAGGAAATGATGAGCCATCCAATGAGCTGGACGCAGAGCAGTGGAAAGCAACAGGTCTTGAGGGTCTGCCTGCTCACCTGCACACCCTGCAGTGCCTGTAACAGTGCTGGCTGGTCCTCTCTGCACATTCTTGAGGGGAGTGGTTGTTACCAGTCCTTCAGGTATCTTCTCAGAGTTGGCATGTAATGCCATTCCAACTTTTTTGCTACATACCTACCCATCTACTCACCCACTCCTACCTCCTCTCTCACTTGCCAGTCTAATTACCCGCCTACTCACATTTTCTCTTACTCACTCAGTAACCCACCCATTTACATGTTTTTCATTCATCTCCCCGTTCAGTTACACAACCTGATCCTCAAACACCTTCAATCCACTCACTAATAGTAATTTCACCTCCTATGATACGTCTGTCCTCGCCTCTTTCATCAACATCCCTACCCTGCATCGAGCTTCCCAGTGGCTTGAAGGAAGACCGCTTACTGCCCCAAGCTCCCAAGGTCCATGAGGCTCCATGAGGTTAAGCTCTCCACATCACACCAATGCTAACCCACTCCTGGGATCCCTTCTGAACCAGTTCTTCCGACACAATGCGGATGGATGGTGGGGACGAGGACCGCACAGAGCCGGCACTGGCCATGTCTTTGCCAGCTTGCAGGTGTGCCGTGCCTCCAGTGGACATGCAATGCACACCCTCGCCCTCACCCTACAAAAAAACCTTCATTTGGAGGCTTGCAACACAATCCTCTCATCCTCTGGGGTGTTCTGAAAGGAAAAACGGCAGTAATGCTTCCAAAACCAGTGGAGGTCCGGGGTAAAAGTGCTGGATTGTGACTGTAGACAGCTCCGTAGCCACACACCAGCTCACACGAACCAGCCTCTCTCTCATAGGGTGACAGCAAAAACAATGCCCGTTGGTCCTCTTTTTGGCCACGGAGTATTTGTTTCGGGGGATATTGATCTTGATCTAGCTTTTTGTGGTCAAGACAAGGGAAGACTTTGGAGATAACCCTGCTTGGGTGCCCGAGGCTTCTGGTAACGAAGACCAAACCCTGAAGAAGAAACAATGAACAAGCAATCCCCAAATCCCACCAAAAAAAGTGAAACTATGAAAAGAAACAATGCTTATTAAGTGAAGAAAGGCTGAGAAGATCAGATAATGGAAAGCTGGTGTGGGGGTAAAGGCTAAAATAACTACATTACAACTTCCACTATTTCTGTCACTAATGGACAATGGTATTTTTTTCATATTCCCTGCAATGCCCTCTGCATACTTGCTTGCATGCAACGCTTCCCCGCAGTTTAAATACCACAATAAAGTTAAAAATCACTTAAATTATGCTGGCATAACTCCCCCATATAAAAACATTTTCATTTCCCAGTAAAATTGGCCTTTTCAAGTAATTTTCAATAATTTCTCAAGTGACACCAGAACAGACCACTCTTACGCTGGAATAAAATATGCATCTTGCAAAATTATACTATTAGCAGTTCAGTTTAAAACCTATCTTCAATCAGTATAATTTTCCCAAATCCTGAAGAACTGAACATGCAGCACTTAAGGTTTAAGTGATACATCTAATATTCAAGAGCATGTAATACTATTCCACGCATATTTACAGGCTGTTAACACCACAGAGAGAAGAACTATTGAAAGATGAGAACATAGACTTGAAATAATAAGGTGAAACAAATAAATGGAAAAAATTAGGCCAAATAGCAGGCAAAAAAAAATATCACCATCAAACTTTGTGGAAAAGACTCCAGAAGATCATAGTGGAAGGCCAAGTTCTTAGAGTATCTCTAGCCATAAACTGCAGGGGGGAAAAAAAAAAAATCCAAACCAAAAATGTAGCAGAAAACATGTACTGGCAAGAAGTCGATCTGGATGATCTAATGCACTTTCCATCTCTAACATCTATGATTCTGTAATTCCATAGGAGCGCTTAGCAGAGGGCTGGCAAACTTTCGTAGCAACTCAATCATCTGATTATTGTGTGATAATCAAAGTGTTCAATTAAAAGGAGGTCCTTGTAGCTGGATGTTGTAGCTATGCCACGCCACTCTTGTTCAAAGTTGTGCATTACGTTGCCAGTAGAGAGCCTGATCTGAATGGCAGGCGTGCAGTAATTAGAGTTGTGGGTAGCTCTCCTAAATAGGCAAAACAGAATTTAAGTAATTAAAGAGACAATCATCTTTCTTGCAAAATGCCCGGGGGTCAACTTTTGACAGCAGATTTGATAATACAGAGTTCAACTCTGTCAACATTTATGCATGCAAATAACTTCAGTCATACACACAAGTAAGCGTTAGTGTGCTTGGATCCATACTATACAGCATTTTTAACTGTTTACTCTTCATTTGTGTGCTGAGAAAATCCTCCTATAGGGTAAAATACCAGATTGCTTCTCAGATCATGAGCTTTGTTTGCTATTTTCTGGTTATTAGGTAAGCATACATGCAGAAAGAAGAAAGCACAAAAGGACAATTGGCACGAGCACACCTTTCATGTTTAAAGCATGCGATGAGAAAAATGGATTATAGCAGTAAGAAGAATCAGGAAGATCAAGAGAAAAACGTAAAAGAAGTGAAAAAAACCTCTGAAGCAGAAGAGTAGAAAAAAAGAGGCATATAGAAAGATAATCCTTCTCAACACGAAGAACTGTGCTGCATCTGCTGGAAGCCCACTGCCTGAACCACAGCTGCCCTGCAATCTTCTTAGCAGAGTTGAGTTTTGGGGTGCTTTGCTGGTTTTTTTCCCTGGCCAATGGAAATTCTACTCCAACTCTTGATTAGGATGGGGTGTGATTTGTGGGATTATAGACAAAGACAAATTTTGTGAAAAGTATGAACAGAAGAAAAAATGCCAATTCGATAAATGCCATAAATATATGAAATATATAAATATTATTTCTATACTATTTGTTTACATTGAGGACTAGAAATTTTAGTAAGGGATGGATTCCCCTTTGCCACTGTACAATGCTATTAACACTACTCCTAATTATTTGCAGGTGTCACTGAAAGGGACAGTCCCACCTCCTCCTTTGCTTCTGGCCATGAGTTCCTGCTCCTTCCCTATCAGCACTAGCAGTCGTGCAGTTACGCAATGAGTTGGATCAGCTCTAACTTTCCCAAAAGAAAAGGAGAAGAAAAATCTCGTTTTCAACCAGATCAGCAAATTGAGTTGGCTCACCCCAAGGCCACATGGTCATCAGCGATGACCGTGGAAGAAGCTAACCTTGAAACTGCATGTGAAATCCGCAGAGCAGTTCAATTCATTAGGTACACTCTGGTCACGCTAAAACAACATGAACTCCAAGACAACGTAACAATCACAGTGATCTAAAAAACGAGTCCACAGAAGATAATACTGTCACCTTTGAATAGCAACCCAATGGTAAGAGCTCACCTGGGAAGCTGAGCGCTTTTCCCCCTGCAGATCCCACCTCCTATAAAGTCCTCAAACTGGCAGACTTCAAGCAGAGCTTGGGCTGAGGCTGCTTTCTGCCCTCCCGCTGGAGCTGGGCCAGTGCAGAAAGGAATTCAAAATTCACAAAGCCATAAAGAGAAAGCACTGGAGGGCAAGTATGACTCCATGAGAAAGAGACTCTCAGGAGAGGGGGCAGAGCCCTATATTCTGGTCCCTTCTCCAGGAATTGCTCATGCCTACTGCACTGAAGATTAGATAAAATGTATACGCAGCTCCTTTTATACTAAAGCTTAAAAAATACGTCCTATGAGCTACGTAAATACACTTGAGAGCCAGTGAGAGCTCTGCCCTAACAGGAGAACAGCATATACCTACCTGTTTTCTTGGAAATACTTTTATTTTTAGTGGATAGAAGTAAATCAAAGAGCAAAGTTGAGATCTTTACAGTTATGACTCACTTCTGCCAACTTCATGTTTTGGCAATAAAACTGCATATACACTCTCACAGGAGCCTGTAATAACAGGTCATACGGGGAATTTCAGTAGCCGCTTAGGTCCTTAAAGTTACAATTCAGGTGCCCTGACGTTGATTAGAAGTTAAAAACGCCTGTTAGCTTCCACTTAACTGCACCAGTCAACCCCTAAAGTCACAGCATGGCATGGTGGCACTGCCTGGAGGTAGTCCAGTTTGCCAGCAGACATATGGGAAACAAGTGAGGGGATTAGACACCAGAGATCATCACGTGCAACTCTACCCTGAAAATGCACAGATACAAGTGGCTTCTATTCACACTTCAGTTGCTGGAAAACATGCATTTTTATTTGGCTCAATGAATACATTTTTGTTTTTTTAAATGTTGGTATTACCATTCTAGTAGAGCAATAGAAGAGGAAGCCCTCCTCTTTTCAGGTCCAATTTTGAACTTATCATTTTGTATGCAAACTTCAGCTGCAAACTCCGCATTTGGATAGCTACAGGCCATAAAGAACTTAACTCAAAAAATTTACAAAACAAACAACAAGAAAAAGCCAACAAATTCTCTATACCTTGCCTGTGAACTTTTGCATGGGAATCCCTCGGAAATCAGTACAAATGAACGCTATCAAGACACCGCACAGACCTACGTCAAGCATTGTGTTGGTTTAGTAGAAAACATCATACTACAGGTAGAAGACATTACACACCTGTGCATCTAATTACAGATTGTGTTAAGTGCTCTCCTTATATGCAATGGCTTGTGTTTAAAAAAGCTACCATTTATGATAAAGGAGGTTTTGTTGGGGTTTTTTTTGTTTGCTTTTTTTTTTTTTTTACAAAATCAAGCCTTTCACTAAGGTAATAAGCAGTTTTCTGCTTCAGAGAGAAGTACTGTTAAACCTGCCTCCATGTGATGTCTTTTTTGGTCAAGATAATCACAAAAGGCATGGAAAATCATAATCTCTACACCAATATATTTTAGATTCTCTCAATCACATTAGGTAATGTTTTAAAAACTGCAAGGAAATGGAGATACTACAAACATACGAGTTAAAAAAAAAAAATCAGGTTTCAAAATATGTTTGGTTTTTTCAATTATTTTGAGCATGAACATCCCTGCACACTGCATCAATGGTAACAGACTGCTCCCCAAACCAGGTGATTTTCAAGAGCAGCAATTTCCCTGTCCCACCGGTGGGTACGAAACAACGAACTGAAAATCTAAGACTCCTTCTCCTCAAACAGGGCCTGCTTGTAATTTCTTAGTAAATGAAACTGCTCCACTGTAAGCCTGAGGAAATTTGATCCACTGCTTCAATACAGGTTTAACAGTTAACAATTTAGGGGCTATAAAAATTTGCAACTTCCTTTCTTTTTATCTGACATGATAAGAAAACAATGATTTTTTTTTTGTTGTTGCCTTTTTTTTTTTGTCCCTCCTGAGAACATTTGGTAAGCTTACAGTTAAATAAATGATTTTCGGAAGATATGCAGTCAATTCACAAAAATAACTTGGCAAAAAATCTAACTTCAAATATCTAATTCATATAACATTCTCCTTTATTTGTTTAATTCAAGTAAAGTATTTTCCTCCACCCTTTGCTTTCCATAGGCTTTTCACACCCACATAACAACCAAGTGACTCTTCCCTGACCCTGCCTCCCACGCCTCTTGGTACAACTGCTCGCTAGAAAGTCACCCCGTGCTTGAGCTCTTCTCCTGAGATCCAAAGGAAGCACTTAAGGAAAGGAAATCCAGTACAATGCTAAACCTTCCCTTTTTTTTTTTTTTTTTTTTTAAAACCGCTGGATTTATTTGCGGTTCTGCAGGCATGTGTGGTGTACGGACTGCCTTCTCGGTTGCTGTTTTGGAAAAGAGGGGAAAAATATCTGCAACTGCTGACTCAAGTGGGTTTGGGAACGTGAGGTGTCCTGGTGTCACCCACCCAGGGAAGAACAGCGGCAGTGAATTCCTCCCTTCATGGTGGACGGTTAGGACACAGCATGAGCAATTCCTACAGCTGGTGTCTGGAGAGGACCTGTCACAGACCACGATAAGTTCAGTAATTACTGTTCTGCTTTCCTCATCTTCTAATAATCTATGTTTTCAAAACAATGTTCTGGAAACCCAAGAGCTACAGTATCACGTATGAGCATCCTCTCTAAAAGGAAATCTGTGATAATGCTGGTGAAGCGCTGAAGGAAAGTTAAATAATACTATCCTCATTTTATCCACAACTAAGAATACGTAATGACTTTCCCAAGGAACTCCCGCTCTAAAAAATCCCTCCCAAAACCAGTTGCAGAGTAGACAGCAGATTCAGGGAGCGCGACATCCCAGACCTAGCTCTGTCAGCCAACAAGATTCCTTCTAGCCAACAGCATGTTAATGATTCGAGTTTCTTGAGAAACCACTAATTAATAGCTTTTTTTCCTTGGGATTTACAGAGCCACTTAAAAATAACATTGTTTCTATTCTAGGCATATTTTAGGAAAAGTATAGCTAGATTTAATTCCAGGGATGGACATCCGGTTTTCACGCGGAATTCAAGACCAAAGCCTTGTTCATCCAGGGAAGTGTAACAGGAAAATGACAGCGTAGCTGTGACTCCAGGATGACAGGATCCCAAAGCTGGAAGGCTGGCCCATCCTCTTTGCTGAGTACCAGAGGTACTTAGAAGAGGTTTGTAGGTTAAAGATGAGAGAGAACAGCAATTTCATACTGTTTTTGTCAACCTGATCGACAAAGTTTCCCCCCTCATTTACAGACTCCTAAACTGCGGCAGGCCAGCTAGTGTTTTCTGTAAAAGCTGCTCCAGTGAAATAAGGAATACACCTCGCCACTTTCAAAAAGCTGTTAAAGAGATTTCTTTCAATTACATTTAGCAAGATACCATCTTAGCACTGAAAATGAGAAGTAAACTTACCAATGCATTATCGGGAGAAGCATCAGAAATAAAGTTTAGGTGTTACTCAGTAGTCAGCACCTCAGCTCCTTCCTGGCACAAAATAAATCCCACAGGCAGCAGGTACTAGAACCGTCTCTCCTTTGCTAGTCATACCCGTACGCTCACGGATGTCTTCTGAATCTGCCACCAACAAAAGAAACCACAATAAGACTGCTTCCCTAATGCTTCATAACTGAGTCAGTAGGTCAACAATTCCTTCGGTTTAGGAGCCAGACCAATTCCCTTAAACACCCCTCTATTTTTTTCTTTTTTCTGATGGAGAAGCCAACTGTCTCTTGCCAGTGGCAGCCCATCTGCTTCCAGAACAGAACCAAACCGCTCCAAACCACCACCTCGTTTTGGCGCAGACATCCGTCCTGACGCAACTCCATTTTGTCTCTCACGTCTGGGAAAAAAACCACGAGAAAATACTTACAAATTGAAAGACAATCAGGAAACGGCTCCTTGTGCACCTTGCACGCTGCTGCCGGCTCTCAGCCCACATTCTCGTTTCCCATCCCTGAGATGGAGTGGCATGAAGAAGAGCACTCACGTTAATACCAGACCTATTCCCAGTCTGCCTTGTTCCATGCAAGCACAGAATATCCTGCGTGTGCATTTCAGGCGCACTGCTCGAACAAAGAGAAAGCTCTGAAGCTGCTATCCCTCTTCCCAATCCATGACTCAAAACGTCTGGTTGAAAATTGGTTTCGTAATAACCCTTTAGTACCACCTACTCACATCAGAGTGATTCTTGCAGCAAATGCACAGGAAATCACCAACGAGTGCCAATGGAGCTACTATTCCAAGAACTAGCTCTTTCGGTTATTCCTTCATCATTTGGAAACTGAGATGCTTTTACTTTCCCTATCACACAGGATATATTTTTTTTAAGAGCTTTTAACTATGATCCTGTAAAATACTTTGTTGATAAATCACCAGCTGAAAACTTGCCCACTGTAAAAAAAAAAAAAAGAAAAAAAAAAAAGAGAGAGAGAATTTCACAATACTCATTCCAGAAAATACAGTAACTCCTTTCTGGAAATAACTCACCGGACAAAAATCAAAGGGGCAGAATTAATTTTCAGCGACAGTTTGCATCCTGCAGAGCACACAAAGACGGAGTAGTCAGCCACGTGCCTTTCTGACCACCACCAGCAGACCCCTGACTCACCCAACCACAAGATGAGTCGCTATGAATGATTTCCTCTTCTTCCACACTCCCCCGGGGGTGCTCTGTGCCACTGGCGTATCCCGAGCCTAATCCCGACTTTGATGGAAATTCCAAAACTCATCTCGTAAGGCTGTGGCCACCAGCTAACGATGCAGCCATCTGCTAGCTCCCGCTTTGAGTCACCTGTCAGCAATACAAAAGGAAATTACTCAGCAGCGAGCACGTGGAAGCCCACTGCTACAGTCTCTCGTGTACCCCTTGTAGGAATTCAAAATTCTGGAGCACTCAAATCACCCTGGAAGGAAAAGTGTTCTATGCTGTAGCACTAACATTCAAAAAAAGTGCAACTTGGTTGTAAAAAATAAAATAAATAACAGGACGGCAAACAGAGAGCATTTTGGCTGGGTTTTCAATGCCAGCATCACTGAAGCTGCCATGGGAAGGGGGGACAAAAAAAAAAAAAAAAAAAAAAAAGACGACATTTCACAAACACTAGACCTTCACTGTGCGTGACAAGAAAAATAATTAAAACTACTGAGAGAACTAATCTGTGGCTGCTTAGGAAGTTAACTCTTCGAAGGAAGTGATTAAGAGAACAAAAGCAAAGTGTTATGTTTATTAAACAAGTAAACTTAACATAGGAGAGTGCTTACTCATGTAAGTAAGGACTGAGTACTGTCACAGCCCTCCCTGCAGGCGTAGGTTCACACAAGGTTGGGATCTTACTGATTATTAAGCTGTTTTTCTTTCAAAGAAATAATTCTATTAAGAAATACGAAGCACTGCTTTGCCCAAATGCCAAACGCTATCAGAAAGGCAGCCACAATGTCCTGTACCTCTTTATGAAATTCCCTTTATCTAACTCCTATTCAGGACAAAATTCACAAGGATTTTCCTCAGAAGACCCAATTAACCACTACAGTATTTACAAATCCAGTCCAGCAACAGTCATTTTTTTGTTTCATCACAAATTACGCAGCTCACAAATTCAGCCCTCCAAAACAAGACTCCCAACTTCTCCCAAAAAACAGCAGACAAATAGAAGACAGTTAGTATACATGACACTTTGAATCTTCAGGAATTTCACAAAAATTAATTAATACTAAAGATCTAATTGTCTAACCTGCTTCTGCATGCAGAAAGAGCCAGACCTGGTGCCTCTACGGTGGGGGAGGGAGGGACTTCTTGTTCCTGTTTCATACTTGACTTTTTTTCCTGCGCAGGAGATGATCTAATTATTCAACGTGTCAGTATATTGCTTCACCCTTTCTCGTGTGTCTCCTTATATTAACATATTTTAACAATTCAGCTCATTAGGAAGGAGGCGAGGAACAAAATGGCAAATTGTCCTTAAAAATCAATCACAAAGGCAGGAGTCTTTCTGTGTTTTGTCCTGTACCTATCTGAAACTCTGTGAGAGCACACATCCAACGATGCTGAACGTAAACCGGCAACAAAGCTCCCTAAACCCAATCCTCACACCACTCAGATGTAAGCGTACCTGTTCCAAGACACAAGCCTGATCGGCGAGCTCTGCGAAGGAATAATTTCAGGTCCTGCCCGATTAGGAAGGAACAGAAACTCCCAAATGACAGCCCTTTATTGTTCCCAAATGTGCTGATGCTCAGCTGCAGGCACTATCGGTGAGAGGGGGCTGATGGATCTCATGTATAATAATTGGGCACGGGTGATGAAAGCAAGGGATCAAACCACGGAAGGCTGCTACCGATTGACTTGAAATGGATCTGAAAAACCCTGAAATCCAAATATAACGTGTACGGCACCTGCATTTGCATACATAGGATGCCAGCTGAAGTTTCCGAGCCTTTATATCAAATGCTTTTTTTTACAGCAAAGAGCCATTCCATACCCACCCAGCCCTTTCAGCAGATAAGGATTAGAGAGATGTTCTTGTGTTTTAAACCTTGCATGGAATTACAACAGGTTTGCTGGAGAATTGGTTTCAGCAGGGTCCCCACGGCATATATTAAAACCACTCGTTCTTGGGAAACATTTCTTCAGCAAGTTTTGTGTATAATAGCAGGTCCTATATATAAACCTGTTTACGACTATTTCTAAAGAAGAGCTCGCTCTGAAGCAGCTCCTTTATTGTGATCGAACATGCTGGATTCGTTCCCAGTTACGGCTTATATAAGGCCTTCAAGGAAGTAGAAACTTATTTTGTACGAAATCAAGCCAGTATAGTAGTAGGTGCAACGGAATTATCCTGTTACACATTAAGTTTTACTAATAAAAGACCTGCATTGCAGTCATAAAGTTAAATGCTGCATCCCGCTACTACAAACAGTCAAATATTTCCTGCCATAAAATCAAACGCTACTCAGCCAAAGGAAAGACAATAGGTAAAAAGCATCTGCTTTTTTGGTATAAAAAGATCACATTCCTTAAAATAAAAAAAACATGTAGTAGCTGGAATGGCTCATCTTCATTGCTTGCCCAAATCTGATTTAACTTTGGTTAAAAAACCTCCAGAACACATTCAAAAGACAACCATTTTCAAATGCACGGCGTGAACTTTCTCAATGCTGTGTTTTTACAAGTATTATTTTTGTTCTCCTGAACAAATCACTTCACCAGCAGGTACATTCACGCTAATAACTAACCCAGCTTTCTGAACTGTGGCCCACAGTACAACCGTGCTAAGCTTACTCCCACGGCCTCTGTTAGGAGGGAGCAGCCCCAGGTGTGCTCGCAGGGATGGCTCACTCCAGAAACCCTTCTGAGGATGCAGCACAGATGAGTTCATACCAGATTTGGTTCCCACAGCCTCACACAGGTCTCTTGACACTGCTCCAGCAAGATCCATACTTCCCAGGACCACCAGACACTATTAAGTCACACCAAAGTCGAACTCAGGCTTTAGGACCAGAAGCTGGGTATGTGACCAGGTCTTGAAACTCAGGCTCTTGCTAGTCTGGGAATAAACCCACCAAACTGGTACACTCTAGCATCAGGCTGATCTTCCTTCAGGTGCTTTAAAACGAAAAAACCCCACAAACCCAAAACCAAACAGCCCACTAAACAAAAATGAAAGACTGTGAATAATGCCTTATGGTGGTCTTCATGCTGCACAGAGACCTGATCTGAACACCACACAGTGCTGGTGCAGGGAGCCTGCTCGGGCTAAAAACAACGTCTTACGTGGGCTGGGCGGACAGAACAGCTCCCTGAGTGGGTGCGGTGAGTACACACACAGAGCGAGACAAAAATACCCACCTCAGTGTCATTTAGGTCTCTACATCCAAATAAATAAATCTGTCTCCACCTGATTAGTACGGGCACTTTCCACAGCACCTCATCGATAACGCCAGGGCTTTTTCCCGTAGGCCTTGTCCCATTTTGTGCCACCACGCAGAGGCAGTTCAAGGACTAAACCAGCTGCAAACTAAACCTCCTCTTAAGATTAAAATGTTATAGGACTGATCTTGTAGGTACCTCAGCCTAGCCTTTCAGAGGGGTCCACAATACAGCACCGAGCTTCAGCACCAAGAACTACACTAAAATTTTCTTTGGAAAATATGGTCCGAGATGTTACTCACCCTTCTGCATCTTCCTTTCGCTAAGTCTCTTATCTGGGAAGTGGGAGACTTGTATTCTGCTTTCTCCTCCTATCCCCACAGCCTAGCAGCATGCTGTAATTTTGATACTACACATTTATGAGCTGAGTGGTGACCTCACATCCCTTTTCCTGAATCATGCCGCTGCTCACAGAGACATAAAAGATTCAGAGTGAGAGAATATGAAAGAGCAGCTTGACCCTTACCCTACAGAGAAAAGGACTTCTCTGGGCATTTGGAAGTCTAGGTTTCGATTTCTTTTCTTAACCCTCTTTCTGCATTTTATCCAAGTTGTATAAGTTAGCACAGCTACACTTCCAGCATTTAATACTGGCACACTTTTTCCCTTCCCACTTGGCTTGCTGGCAATTCTTCGATGTTTAACTCTTATTCTTTCTACAGACACCTTCCGTATTAATTCTAAGTTTGTAATTCCAGTGTTGGCAATTTCAGGGTTTTTTAGATTTCATCTCACAGGCTTGCACACAAGCAGCGTGCACAAAGTCTGGGGCTGTAGGAGCTGACAGGAACGGCTGAATTCTGACCCTGGCACAAAAAGGATGACTTGCAGGGCATGCGAGGCAGTACAGAATCGCTCTCCTGACTCACTCTGGTAGCTACAACAGATGGATCGCATAGTCCAATCCAAACAGCAAGCAAGTTTCTTGGTAATAAGAGAAAAGGACACGATGACCTCTAGGTAAAAAACTTAGGAACAGCAAGCACACATAAACATCAACCTGAGCAACTTCAATTCTGTGCCAGAGCTTGAACTGAAGATAACAGCGAAGACAAACACCCAAGATAGATTTAATTCAGACTGTAATTCACTGCATACACGTACCAAATTGTGGTATAAACCTCAGGCCTTTTAACACTCCTCATTCTAAGGCCTATTCTTATCTTGGTGATGAATGTAGGTTTTCAGAAAGATTTGGGATCCTTCTGCATTTTTTGTGCAGCCTTCTTTAGCAGAGAGGAAGCTGGAAGTACTTCAGGTTATGAGCTGGGGTGGAATATGTCCTAGTATTGATCTACAAATGCAGGGCATCTCATGACAGGGCTCTGTTGATGATTTGTTGCATGGCTACAGACAAGGTACATTATTGTTACTTCCTTCTCCCCTCCTCCCTAATGCAAAGGTGTTTTAACCTTAAATTTATTTTGTTTGCGAAGTTGATTCAGTTCCTGAAAGGGGAAGCAATAGCAGCATCAACTCTGTTTTCTTGGTAAGAAGGTACAGACCTCTTAAGTTTAGCATATACTGTATATAACAGACTAAAAAATTCCCTGTTCCTCCTTCTGATTAACAAACTCTTGCAGAGCTCAGTTCCTCAGCACTCAGTAAACCCGACAGTGTAGCAGGGGCCGTATATATTCATTTTCTGCCCAAAACAAAGGCATTTCAGAAATAATGAGTGTTGGAAGGAAGGTGGATTTGGGGGGGGGGGGGTATTTCCTTTATTTTGAGTGCTCTTAGTTTATACCACTAGATGGCACGTTTGAAACTCTTGGCATCTCAGTGAAATCACAGCAAAGTCTTTGCTCTGCATCACACCATGTTCATCCTGCTAGCCTCGCCTGGGATGGAAAAGTACAGGTAAAATGGTATCTCAAGAGCCAAAGAACCGAGATATGAGGACAGCGGCATGTAAAATGCGCCCACGTGGGAAGGCAACGTTAAGTCAGCAAGCTGAGAGCAGGACTGCCAGGGAGATCTAAGCTCCAGCACTTCTAACTCTGATCTTGGGGTGGCCTTAGTAAATCACTTTGTCTTGGGAGAGTATCTAAATGTGTGTGCTGGAGAGGGAGTTGAAATGAGGAAAATGGGAAAGGAGGGTGAGAGTTGAACCTGCAGAGGTGCAATGGTGCCTTTCACAGTGAGCTAAGCAATGCTCCGCTTTCTGCAGATCCCCGAGAGCTCAACACTGGCACGAACCCATGGGAGGGAGAGTATGCAGGGCATGAGCAAACGACGGGGGAAGATTTAGCCAACCCCCAGCATCGTGTTTTGCCATTGCAAGACCCAGCTTTTCCGAAGGGTCGAGCACTTTGCATCCCATGGACCCAAGCGCTCCACGGCAGATAAGCAAACATGCAGTAGCCCATGACCCACTGAGTTAGCTTCGTGGGCAAGTCACCTCTTGTGCTGGACACGTTTCGGAGTGTACCTAGCTGTGCCCCGGTGTACTGGCCTTGGCAGGGATGCCAGCGTTTGGCAGCACCTCTTCCTTTAGGCTTCTTTCTTGTTCTCGCTGCCAGTTCCTTAATTTAACTCAACCCACTTTAAAAGTGCATTAGCACAAGCATGTATCCGCCCCGGCTAACATTCCCTCAAAAAAAGAACAAGTCGGTTCAGCACCAATGTAACGATTGCAGGCGCTCAGAGACGGTACTTGTCATGGCATCGCACCCACATTCCCTGTGTGTGCCATTTCAATAGATGAGGATTAACAATTTACTATGAGCGCTTCAACACCTGACTCAGTCCTTGGAACTGGCACTAATGCCAATGGAAAAATAACTGTCAATTTAAACTGGAGGAGGAAAGAAATTTTGTTGATAGACCCCAAGGGCAACGGCGAAGAGTACTTCTTGTCCAGATGGAAGCAGCAATATCATCATCCCCCTTCCAAGGAAGAACAGCTCGGCCCCAGCACTGCGGGGGGCGGGGAATACAAAAAATTGTTTTCCTTCCCTTATGTAGGATTTAGCTCTGTAAAGATGCCTCAAACTAAATGGCAGATAGACAGTAAACTGCTCTCACATCATCAGCTTCACTGAAGGACCAAAGCACACTCCTGAGGCACAGCATAGGAAAGCTTGCAGTAGCACCATCCATCCTAGATTGTTCTTTGGGAATTCTGTTCTTTCCTGATCCATCAGTCTGGCACTATTTGTGTATTTACATATTCATGTTTACATAGTATCAGCCTGCTGGGCTAATATTCCTCCAAACGCACCATAGTACATTTCTGTGTTGACGTCTACAGACTCTGCCAACAAAGAGTTTGTAGAACTCAATGCACAGCAGTCTTATCCTGCAGAAATATTCCAGCAAAGCCTCTGTTTTCAATGTGCAAACAGCTCAAGAGAAACTAATATCAAACATAATGACGCAATAGCCTCATGTGAATCTTTTCAGTCTCCTTGCGTCTGCACTTTGGATGCAGGTCCTACTCCTACGAAGACACGCCAACGCAGAGATGACAATAGTTTGAAGGGATTACGGCAACTACTACAGTTTGAGCTCAGTTTTCAGAGCTACCAAAAGGAACGGCTGTAGGCTGTCCCAAAATGCAGGTTTCCATCGGATGATGCTGAACCTCTTCCAAATATGCACCTACCATGTATTTTGACTGCTTTTATGTGAGAAACTCTGATGGATGGGTTTGTTTCTCGTGTAATTACAAACTCTACTGCAAAATTTGCTGGGGAAAAAAAAATGGCAGGTACCTATAAATTAAAATCCTTGGAATTCTGTTCCAGATTTTTCTCCTAAGCCAATGAAACCCCCAATACGCTGTGTCCCAACTGGAAATGAGGAGGAGACTTGACAAGTGGGATTAATCTCACTTCTATTTAAATACCTGCAGCATAAACGTCGGTATTGGAGTTAGTCACAGGGAACCCCTTTATAGTCAGTGCAAAGAAACTGTCACTTCCATGACATGATTCATCTGACGTCGTCCAGACAGTTACTTGGGATGTTTTCCCTCACAGAAGGGAAGCTGGGAACTTCACAGCCCTGTCAGATGACTAACAGTGGTATCAATTCTCAAGCGCTGCTTTAAGCTACTGCAGAAAGCGACACGGAAAATGGGAGCTTTTTGATAATGACTTATTGTGCAGACCTCTGTCTACTTAACTGGAAAAACACAAGTTAGACCGTTGCCTCTTACAGTTTTTGTTCAAAAATTCTCTTGGTCAAATTTGCAAACTAAACTTTGCAGCACTGGCCTAGTACACAAGAGGCTGATGAAGAATTTGGGTCAATGTGCAAAGGGAAAGTAATTGATCTATTTTCACCCTTAAATAATTTGAAAGCAAACACAGCAACAAAGAGCAGAAAGTGGATTTAATCATGCAGTATCCTTCCACTTTAACAAAAGGATGTTTATGAGGAAGGAATCTTATGGTTAAGGGCAAGATGTTCAAAGTGCACTACCAGGTCTGGATTGTATTTCCCACTTACATTAACCAGTAAGTCTCCACCTCAATGCTACACACATCATGTCTACTGCCTCAGGTTTAGATTTCTGGAGAGAACGTGGTGATGGAAGGAGATCTTTGAGGAAGATGAAATGGGTGCTGCCGAAGCGGCTTCTCTAGAGCACAGCATCAAGGGCTAAGCTCTCCTTGTACAGAAAAGCTGACTGCGAAAAGGATGGATCCCAAGGACAATGACAAGGATGCAGCTATTAATGAGTAGAATTGAAACTCGTGACGTTGCTCTGGCCTCTGCAGCACTATTTGATTTGATATATCTTATCTGGAAATTCCCTGGCCAGTCAGCCTTGTTCTCAGCATAAGAAGAGTTCGCAGCAAGCGTTTCCTTAACCTCGCTGCCCTTGCTGATCTCCTCCTCAGCAGACAACCACATGTATATAAACAGCTTTCTGAAGAAACTGGAGAGACCTGAAAGGATGGCTTCTGCGGAAGTAACGTGAACTCTAAACACTTGAGCGTGTGTCCTGGGGCCGTGGTACAGGTCCTGCGATGCCCAGCTGCAATCTGTCAGAGCTGGACCTCTACCTGCAAGAAGCGGTGATCCTGTAATACAGCACCGCTCCCCCCATGCTAAGACTAACCTTGGAGGCATCACAGTAACTTTTAACACAACAGAGGGTTTTAATTTCAGAGGTCTACGCTCCTGATGCACAATCAGACCTCAAAAACATGAGAGTAATTCATATAGCTTTTAATTCTCTTCTAATTATTTATCCCCCACCTACATAAACAGACCCACTCTCACCAATACTTGTAACTTAATTACTATATTATGGTAGATTAGCAGCTTCTCCTGCAAAAACGGTGGTATAAGATTGGCTGCCAGGAAAAGTCAACATCCTTGGTCAAAGAGCATCTGACAATTAATACACTTCATTTAGCTGCCATCAATGATGTCACCAAGAGCAAAGTACAACAACAGAATTGACAGCCAGGCGGGACGGAGCTTTTCTCGAGTATTGTTCGAGCGACAATCAAACAAACCGCTCATTGTTTATCTGCCTGTGGAAGTGGATGGCACACAAACAGCTACCTACGTGTTTCTCAACACATACTGGGAGATGCTTGGGCAAATTTATCACTGGAAGAGAAGAACATATCCAACAGAATGCAAGTTGAATCATGTAAATTTAGGTAAAAAGAATCCCATTAAAGAAGCAAAATTAACTTTAAGTGTATCAGATGAAAGATTTCATTTCTAAAGCCAGTGCCTGAACAAAAATTGAAGCTACTTCGAAGATATTCAGGTCATTCAGACAATTACTTTAAAATGGCAGAGAAAGTCTGATGATCCATGTATGGAAACAGGCGCCAGAAGTTCTGAATCATTCATAACAACACTTAGCAGTTATATCATCTGCAGATCTCAAAGCTACTCTGCAAAATGGGTATGAATCGCTGGCACCCAACTGTGTCTCCTCTGCAGTTGGTTGGCATCTCCCTGCTGTACCAGGAGGCCTGGAGAGCATGAGGGTGCTTTCCAAACAGTCAGTAATTACAGCTCTTGTCCCTGTTTACCCACCTACCTACCTGCAATTCAAATTTAGCACTTCCCATGGCCGATAGCTACAGCTGTATCCCATCTCCCTCTACGCAAACACAGGAGAAAGCGTAGTTTTCATTCAATTCTGTGACATCCCTGGCAAATCTCCCTTTTTAGAGTCAAAGCTGCTTGAGAGCTCTGTTTTATTTCAATCTCCAACAGCCACACGGATCTGGGGGACTCCCTAGCACCTGTTGCATCTGAGAGCGATCTGTCATGCTACTCTTGTATTTGAAAGTAACAGGGCTCAGCTGAACTCATCTTTCCCATCCCTATGTCCCTGTACTGTTTTTTTTCTTCAGTCTCATTTATAGACCGAAGCTCTGAGATTTACTTTGCAAGAAAAGGAGGCTAATGCAGAGAGAAACTAAGTGGTGTGCTGAAATAACAGAAAAACTCTCAACGATAACAGCAGGCTCTGCATCACCAGAGCGTTGGCTTTCCCCTGATCCACTCAATGTCACTACACCCAGTTTGAGCACTTGTTTTGAGGTCACAGATGATTCCTACGAACTGCCTGTGCACCAACAACCCCTCTGCGTAATGGCAAGAGGGAAGAAGTGAAGGTCTGAAGGAGTATTTGCCTTTTAGTTGCGGCACACCTTGTTAACCACACTGCATTGCTATTATCCATCTCTATTTCTGCAGTTACCTGTTACAGCTGCATGATTACGAATATAAGCAGCTCTAACCATGGGGCAGGTACCTGTTTCTACATCACTTCCACAACGCTCCCCTCAGCCAGCCTTATTCTTGCTGTACCTATGTGCCAAGTAACAAGGGTATCGGCTGTTGTCATCAACTGTTCACGCAGGATGAGAAGTACTGCATGCTGAAACCTTAAGCAGATGTCAACCCCACTGTCCTGCAGACGAAATTCCATGATAGGACACATTTCCCTGAACTAGAGATCTGGCAAAGAGATACAAATAACAGGAAAGAAAAGAAAAAAGGGAAAAAAAGGGGGGCAGGGGGAAAAATCAAGAAAAAAGCCACTACCAAAACGTTGTGTGTTTCTGTCAGCTAAGGAAGTTTATGTCTCTTCCACACTGTTCATCCCTCAGTTTTGCTACGTATTAGAGGTCCAACTAAACCAACACCCGAGAACATATTTTAATGAAATCTTGATTCGCAGCCCACTTTTAGTAGCTACCACGACAATTAGTGTAAGATGAAAACCTTACATTCTCTCCTTTAACCTCTATTTTACCTCACAACTAAGTCATAATCTGGAGTTTTAGATACCCTCTTTTCTTGCCGCTCCAGCGATGGGATGACAGAACGAGAAGCAAAATTCCTCTGCAGGTTGAGCTTGCATTAGGAGTGACAAAGATTTTATTAAAATTGGAAAATGACTGAGACTGCACAGGAAAATACGGACTAAACCCATTAGGATAAATAAGATTCTATCGGACTAAACCCATTAGGATAAATAAGATTCTATCTTGTAAATCTGGTTTTGGGAGCAGGGTCCTCATTTTTATATAAAACTTTGTATCTCACCTCCTGAGAGTTTTCCCTAACAACGAAGTTGCCTTGTAAACGTATGTGTTTGAGATACTTCTCCCAGTAATGCAAACATCATATAATGAAGCTACAATACCTTCAAAGGAAGAGGCTGTTCAGGGTAAAGCTGAAAAACATTTATTGTCACCTAGACAAATTTTTATGAACTTGTTCAAGCAGAATCATTTTTAATATCTCATTCTCCAGGCACGCCTTCAAAGAGAAGCGAAGCTGCTTCCCCTCAACACTAAGCTGCAGAGAAAACCATTTCCTGGTCAAGCCCAGCTTGTGCCAAGATACTACTCGGCCAAGCCATAGTGCCAAGTAGTGCCGAGAACTGCAACTCACGGCAGGGACAGATTTTAACAAGCACAACT
Source organism: Balearica regulorum gibbericeps (assembly GCF_011004875.1). Classification (NCBI taxonomy): domain Eukaryota; kingdom Metazoa; phylum Chordata; class Aves; order Gruiformes; family Gruidae; genus Balearica; species Balearica regulorum. Next base: position 4,154,153 of record NC_046184.1, on the reverse strand, counting down.
TCCTGCTTTTCAAGGGGCTTATCTGAATTCCTCTTCTTTCGAATTTGCTGGATATTTCTAAGATTTGTCATGTATTTATTTCCTTCAACAAGGGTACCCATGTTCCTCCACTGGCCTCAGCTGATACTCAGGAATTACTCTCTCCTGTCCTCCTTAGCTCCATTAGTTAAACAAATAATTCAGTCTCCCACTTCTTTCTCAAGTCCATCATTTGTGTCACATTATTTTCATTTCAAGTATCATTTAAATTCAGCAGTAACGGTCCTTGGTCTTCACTGGGAATACTCAGACTTTTTGAAGTCAGTCCACTATATTTAAACATGGAGTGGGGAAATCAATTTTTTAAAAGGCATATGAAGTATGGATAATTATTGTTGTTCTTTGCATTCATAGAGGAATTTCAAAAACAAGCGTTACTAAAAATTAAAGGCCCCAATGGACAACATCTTAGTTTCAGGTGGATAAGTGACATGCCTAAAATGCTTTGCTAGATAAGGATCTACCAAGAGATCTCTAACGCTTCCAGTAACTCCAGTGCAGTCCAGCTGAGTTTAGCATAAAACACATCTCTGCTGAAATAGGGGAACTCGTTTGTCCTCCTGCCGTTCACACTCCTGTGCCAACTCTAGCACTTGCTTTGTTCCATCCAACTGCATGAATCCTGCCCCCAGCGCAGAGTCCGAGCCTGGGTTAAGCATAAAGATGGGGTGATCCCCTTCAGTGGCAGTGTGGACTTAGGCCTCATTTAGGGGATGGTGAAGATACAGCCTAAGCAACCAAAAAAGAGAAAGGTTATGAAGGGAACAAAGAAATACAGATGTGGCCAGATGAACTACAGTCTGTCCGGAAGAGGGCAGTGACAGAAAAGCAGCTTGTCCTACAACCACCAGCCCAGCACAACATGCAGCCTTGCCTAGACAGAGTGCTCTGCATCACCATCATACTAAAAGGTTTAAAAAAAGGTCATCAAAAAACATTCAAGTATATTTTTTTCTAACAAGGTTCATTAATGATACCTACTGATGTTGAAAACAAACAGGCAGACCACACACCAAGCTTAAAAAGATCATTCAAACCACAGCAGCCTCACACCATCAGACTCCTTGAACTTCAGTGAACTGACTCTTAAGCTGTAACCAGAGTCTCAGCGACAGGTCACAATACCGAAATAATTTACAAGTTAGTTTAAGGCATATTTGGTGAGTGCTCAAAATCAATACAGGGATGACCAGTTAAGAGAAATTCATTATTGGTGTGTCTGACCTTCCCTTTATCCTCTCTGCTTCCATCACCCAAACACACACACCTGCCTTTGGAAATTATTTGTGAATGACAATTGGGACTGAACAATTTTCACAGCATTGACTGATAGCCTTTATTCTACCAGGCATTTCACTACAGTGACTAAATAATCACAATTACTTTTAAAATTTTATTTCCAGCAATGTTACCAGGTAAATGTTGAAGATCGTTGATCCTACTCTAAGTAGAAGGTTGGACTAGAGACCTCCTGAGGTCCCTTCCAACCAAAATTATTCTATGATCCCATGATGCAAGTATCATGTTACAAAATTCATGCACGCTTGTACATGTTTTTTGGGTCTCACAAAATAAAAAAATAAAAAAAATAAATCTCTGCTGCCAAAAGGTACAGAATAGGGTGGCAGCAAAAAAGGACCTAGCAACTTTCATTTATACTGGTAATGCTTCGAACTTGTCTATACTTCTCTGAAATTATTTTCATCTCGGGATCTGGAAATTCCCTATGCCCCACTTGTTCCATTTCATAATACCATTTACGCTCACATGTATATAAGCAAATTCACTCTGTCAGTCACTGATACCTTATTTATTTCCCTGTGAATTCCTCTTGGAAAAGAGTAAGGATATGGAGCAACCAGATGAGTACTACTAAAGAAAGAAAGGTCACCCAAAAAAGGTGGTATGTTCTTTATTTACTATCCACATTTGAGTGTGTAAGTACGAGGGAAAATCTGACTATGTACTTCCTCCCAACCACACTGCTCTTAATAAGTCATTATATTCCCCAGAGTTACAGCGCACTTGGTCAGCCCTGATTCTGTTTTCACCTAACTTCGATTTACCCTCCTACTTCAGCCTCCTCCAGCCCACACACGTGTACAAGGCAGTAACTTGTAACAAGTTAACTCAATGAATCTGCTTCATGTCTCCTAAAGCTGTCCATCCTTTGAAAACTAGTCCTCTTTTTCACCCTTAACTCTCTATGAAAGGAGACAGGTCTCAAACTCTTTGGTTACATTTTCCAACTGAGCCCAGCAATTTCATTCCCGGTGCTGCGAGCAGGTTGGATACCTTGTCCAGAACTCTCCACCAAGTCCTTTGGTTTGTGTCAGCTGTTCTCCATGGCCAGTAAAGGCTAAGGTTACAGAAGGTCTCTCCCAGGTTTCAGTGCACAAGTACGAAGATTCAGGACTTAGAAGAGGAGAGGGTCAAATAGTGTTACACTGTCATTTTTGGGACACAGATACCGCACTCTGCAAGGAAGGACAGAATTTCATCCTGGAAGGATTGACAGCAAAACTACGTTTTGTGTAATCTTTTTCCCTAGCAGAGCCTGTAATCTGGATTACTCTGCAGCCATGACAGAGCACTTGAAGTATGCTGCACGAGAAACTTCCAGCTGGGTTCAGGTAGGATCTTCAGATTTAAGAACAGGCAGTAGATTCAAATTCACCCAAACCACAGAAGTCAGAAATGCATAGGTAACTGAAAGATTATACACATTTCCTGTACTAAAAATCCACTGAATGCTCTTTTTATTGTAAAAAAGGATTAGCAGCGTATAAACAATTTATATAAGGAGATTTTAACAATTTTATTGTGATGTGCTATTTAGCATTTGCAGAAGATCCGATTATAAAACTTTTACTTAGTTTTCCATGAGTCACCCTCTGAACAACATGTTTTCATTTACCTAACAGCAAGAACTCTTGGTAGGAGACTGTTTTACTAAATGTGGTCATCCAGGCCTTATCATCACATTGCTGTTGTATGCAAATTCTGTACAGAAAAAGGAAATTTTGCTCAGTGAACATTAACCAATTGTTCAGTATCACCTAGCTTTGAAGAAGCTGGGTGGGGCTGGACTAGATGATCTTTAAGGTCCCTTCCAACCCAAACCGTTCTATAATTCTATGGTAAGTAACACATTGATTTAGTTTTTGGCTGCAATGATATTAAATGCTCATGTCTCAAAAGAATCTGGCAACACTTGCATCACAAGTGATACTGAATACACAGCTTAATGCTATCTCTAAAGAAAATCCAGTTAAACTTCTGGACCATGAAACAGGAGTAAGGAACTCTAATACAATGTAACACAGTCAACTCTCAAATATGTCTGATAACAGGAAGCTGGGGTAACCTAGTTAATGAAAAACTATCAATAACAATACTATTCTTTGCAAAGCCAGCTCCTGGCATCTTTGGGTGGTTTTATTAGCTTGGCCACGGCACCACAGAAAGGCGCAGATCCAGCCAGAGTCCCAAAGCAACGCGGTCATGTTCCTCTAACACAGCACTTTAGCCTCGAGGGTTTGTGCAGAGCAGTTTACGTGTCTTTGCACAGCACTTTGCAAAGCCTCCAACATCAGGGTTGTTTAGTCCAGAGTCAATATCACTGTTCTGGTATTTGGCCACAGTAAAGTCACCACCCGAATAGTCTGCTCATGGACGTCACAGACCTGACTACACACCAGACCGCTTCAGCTCCAACAGCAGCAAATTCCTGTTGGCATCCCTGGGGCTGGGGTTATTCTTGCAGTATATCAGCTTTAGATCTTCATGGGAACGGTAGTGTTAGAGGCTAAGATCATCTCAGGAAGAAATAGTTTTTCCAGCAAGCAAGAAATTGGCTGTTCAAAGAAGCAGGGGGGGGGGGGGGGGGGGGGGGGGAAGAAAAAAGAAAAAGCAGATACTGACAGAGAAAAAAGAAGCCACTTTCATCCTCGCAAGAGCAATGCGCTCCAAGGACTGCAGGTCCTCGTACACAGTGCTACGCAAGTACAAAGTACGTAGCCACACGCATGCCAGACGCACAGCAGCAGCCCTAAAACAATCAAAGCAGTCAATACCCATTCTGAAGACACAATACAGGTAAAATTTCCACCAATTTCATTTTTTTTCCATGACTCGCTCTGTTCCAAACACCAATAACTTGCATAACACGAGATTGCTCAGAACAGCAAAACCAAGCTGTTGACAAAGGTGGAATATACAACAATATACCGCTACGCTAACGAAGTACATACACAGGTGGAAAGTCAGTAAACAAAAATAAAATGCAGATGGTATGTAGCTAAAGCAAACTGTATGGTTCACTGCATACCTAGCAGGCCACAAAGGAAGGGAAATTCCTTCTCAGGGTTTACATGAACAATGAGTTTCCCTGAAAACTCCAGGAGGCCGTTCCCAGCTCCTCTGCTGGCATCATTAATAGGAAAAGCAAATGCTGGAAAGGTTGTTTCAGTTCATTACCGACCTCAGTAAAAATCTCGGTACCGGTGAACTCCAGTGTAGATCAATGTGACCTCTTGCTTCAGAGCAGTATTGTTGTTGTAGCATGTACAACACGCAATGCTGCTTTTTAAAAGAAAATACAGCTGTCGATATGTCACCATGCTCAAATCGATGTTCCAGCAGTCACACAGGTCTGATCAAACCAAGTTTGATGTGGTGCTACTCAATCCCACGCACAGGATACTAGCCTAACTCTCCCCAATGTTAATACAAAGCATAAAAAAAGACACAATGTGTAACCATGCAACTGCAGGTGAGGGGTAAACTCTTGAAAGCAGCAATCCAGAAATTATACATAAAAATCCACAAGTGCTGTAGCCACCCTTATCTGAGTTGTGAATAAAATACACATTTTGGGATATGTCTGTCACCCCATTTGTTAGCAAGCTTTTGACAACTGGGCATGCAAATACAAATGAATGTGAGTCTGAAATGCTTCATTAAAATATGCTCAAAAATCCATCATGAAATTCTTTAAAAGGAAAAAAAAAAAAAAAGACAAACTGTGGCTCTTCTGCCGCATTGTTTCTCTTGCATTAAAATGTCAGTAATGGTTAAAATGTGAAAAATAGGAAAGTCTCACCAATTCAAACCAAACCGCAAACCACTATGTAAGATCATGGAATTCTACAAGTTAACAGACAAATGAACAAACATGCACACCAATAAAACTGCACAAGAAGAAACATGCCAGCTTCTATTTATTTTCATTTGCTGTGTTCTGCAGTTTAGGAAAAAAAGGCTGTAGCCGTTGACTTTTTTTAAAGCTGGAGGTAAATTTTGGAAGTTTTCATTAAAGAATTCAAAATAATTTTCTTTTTCAAAATGGCTTTGATTCAAAGCAGGGATGTAAATGGAAAAAGTTACAAAAGCGTTTCAGAACCTGAAAAAGAGGGAAGACTGGAACAAACATGAAGTCATCTATGGATAATGCTCTCCAAATACAAATTCCTACACTCAGTCTTTTGGTAATACTTTGATGTGTGCTGTGGTTAAAGAGTTGAAAGAACGGACAAAAAAGAGGTAGGTTCTTTAGTTGCATGTATGTGCAACTCACTATTGCAAAATTTTAGTTCAGATATAAGAGCCAGTCTAAAGCACTGGCACAAATTTTTACAGAAGTTTCCATCTCATATTTTCATAGGGGTTTAGAATCACTGAAGGATTTCTGATTCTGTGAACCATTCCAAATACTGACCTCGTTTTACTGACAGCAGGCACAAAAAATATGTACCAGGCATGACCTAGCAAGCCAGGGAGAAAGACTGGAGTAGAAAAATGTGGACATGAGAAGAGCAGACAGTTTCGGCACACATGAGGTAAATCTTTCCTCCCTTAATCGCTTAGAAAGTGATGGTGAAAATACAAATATTTGAAAAGCAATTCACTGACTTACCACTTAAAAAACCCAAGTGAAATAGAGTAAGAAGCGACAATACAACCTTGTTTAGCTACAATACACTGCATCTCTACTTAGTCAGCTTTTCACATCTAGTAAACGTATGTTAGCACATTTACAACTTTTGAGCAGAGGCTGAAATCCAGCCTTTAAATAGCTAAGTCCAGAGACTTTAAAAAAAATAAATTAAAAATACATGCAGTTAATCACTGAACACCAGTGCCACAAGAGCAAACCCATTTGCGAGATTTTTCATCCTGGGTTGGTCACTGAAGGTGTCAGAGTCCTGCTGACATTGGACAAACTGGTTGCTCATTTAAATGAATTTTCTGAATTAATCTAACAGCAGAAATCCAAGAATACACAGTGATGTATTGCTGCACAATTTTAAATAAACAGATCTTATTTAGCAGAGGTTAATGACTATCCTGCATGTAAACTCTTCTTGTTCTTCAACCAACCTAGTTATAGGCTCTGATCGGCTTGCAACTCAGAAGCAACTGGAGCATTGGCATGAGACGCTACAGGAATACAGTTTAACCATTAATTGTAACTGATCATATATTGTTTATCAAATCTTTACAGTCACTTGGAAGAATTCCTAGCTGTAGTATTTCTCAATTCTTACAGAATATGTTTAATACAACAGCAATAATGAATGAATTCAATTTCATTCACAGAGTGTGGAGAAAGTAGAGAGAAATAGGTATTATTAATCCTAATTTTTCAGACGGAAAATTGCAGCACAGAAGAATGCAACGACATGCCCAAGATCACAGGAAGAGAACCGTAATTTTAACTTAAAGGTTCTGATGTAAATATTCCCTGCACAATACAGTTGACTGCTAGTCTTCGAAGTGCTCAAGACTGACAAAAACAGCTTTCACTGAATATTTCAGAAACATCTACATTTTCACATGCAAACTTAACTGTATTTCAACCATAAAAACTAATGCAAACACTAGAAGCCATACTTACATATGCTATTAAGCATGCAGTAATATTTTTTTAAAACCAGGACACATAACCAGAAGGTCCTCCTTTCTTGATGTCTCTTTAAAACTCGTTACCTTGCCCTTTCCCATAAAGCCACCGCTTCCTCTTGCAGACACACAAAGCCTGTTTGTAGGTGCTGCGCAAGCAAGGAGACTGAAGACTTGCTAGGATTAACACTCTGAGAATATTTCACGTGAGGAACAGAGAAATACACCCAATAAGAGATTTCTGGAAGAGTTCCAGAAGTGGCTATCTAAGGTAATATTGCAAAATATAAAGGATTTCCGTTTGTTCTTCCTTCCTCCCCCCATGCAAAAACCTTGCAAAGGCGTTAAGGAGCATAAAATTACTTTGCAATATTTAAGAGGCATTCTTAATACTGCTGCTTCAGCCACCAGCCAAATAAAACTTTATTTCGCCATTAACATACCGCTCGTCTCGTAATTGTAATAACCTGTGCTTGCAGCCAGGGACCAGCAACACTGCTTGTGTTGTGAGAACGATCCTCTCAGAATTAAATGCTGCCAATCCTGCATTTTCAGTTTGCAGCAAATTAACAATAAAAGCATCAGGAAATCTTATGCTTCTGAAATGACCTACTAAAAATATCTTATCCCGCCAGAGAAAATAGCAACAAGAACTTGCTCATCAGTTTACAGTAACGTACTTTCCCAAACACAAAAAATGCTGGTGATACCAACAGTACAAAGAGATGTTCATGTTGGTATATGCGGATGATTAAAACAAAAACCCATTATATACTAAATTTTGGCTGCAAATATGCTGATGTCTGCTGGAAGCAGCTTTGCAACCTCCTGTGGAGCGGGTTGTGATTTTCACCTGCTTGACCTGGAATGTAAAACCCCATTCCTCCACTGAAAAAAAGTTACTGGAAAAGGAGCTCACCAAGATCGATACAAACATGTCCATCAGGCAGCTGTATACACATCTAAAGTAGTTAAAATAATATATTATGATAAAAATACAAACACCTTTTCTGATAAAATTAAAGTATTATTAAAAAGAGACACAAAGAATTACCTCTGTTCGTGTTGAAAGATATGTAGTCAGAACAAGACAAACTGCATGCTTCGAGCCGTTAATAAAAAGAAGAGCAAGCGAATGAATAGCTTTCAGATGAATCCAAATAGTTTTTGTTTCTCTGCTGCAGTTTCACCACTCCCACAGGGTAATTTCTATGTTCACTTTATAACGAAAGCAAAGTACAGGTCAGAATAAGAAAGGGAGGAGACCAAAAAAACCTCCACTATATTAGTCAGAGTTTGTCATTCTTGCTATCTTGTTTTCAAATGGGGGAAACGGGACTGGTGTGACAAAAGGGGATTTAGAGGGGGTGTTCTGCTTACGCTTAATAAACCAGAAGCTCAGTTCATCTGCATTTTATATGATCTGATTGGTAAAAGCAGGAAGCAAGAAAACCTTTCAAGTGCTTGATTTATGGAAAGATTATCACATGACTAAAAAGCACAGAACAAGAAGGGCCAAATTCAGCCTTCATTTACATTGAGGTACATCTTTTATAACTCTGTTGCCTTTGACAGATTTATTCCGCTCAAAACAGAATAAAGTATTTGGTCTCTATAAAGACACAAAACCATTTTTAAAATCAGAATTTAGCCTCTGCTTTTCAAACCCAGCAATTGTTTCAGGTCTGTTCAATGCAGAATTTCTATATTGAACAAAACCCACACCGTCTATTTGGAGGATATTTTTAAATACATTTCTGCCACTCTGTCTCCAAACAATCCCGCTACCCATTGCTGATTTACACGCTCCTGTACACTTGCACACTCCTATGAGTGTTTTAAAATCTATCATAAATACTTAACAGGCAGGACAGTCGGCAAGTGCATTGGAAATTCACTCATATTTCATAAAGAAAGTTAATTAAAGCATACACTCACTTTATTATTTGGGGAACAAAATACAAGGATGTAGTATCCAGCAAGCTATGGAAATTTTTGTTCAAATGAGAATCGGAAACAGCAATGCTCTGTTGCCAGCGATTAAGTCTACATTTCTGTGAAAAGCTGGTAGATTAGATGAGCTACAGGCCATTTTTTTTTGTCTCTCATGCATGGACTTTTATACTGAGACAGGAAAGCACGAAAGGTGAAAGAAAAACTAAAGAGGAATGTTTACTAGGATGCTACCCGAGTGCTAAGGAAAAATGGAAAGTAACAAAGGGCTAAGAAACTAAGAGCAAGCACTACAGAAGATAGCAAAACAGAACTATCCTAGCAGAGACGGCATTTTTTTCAGTGATGGCCTCAAAGCACTGCTGTCCCTTGAGCAGCTCACTCAGATGGCGAAAGGTTAAAAGCACTGAGGAAAACCTGAATCATCTGACCTAAAAATGGAAAAGAGGAGAGAGAAAAAAGACTTTGTGGTACAAGCTCGCTTCTAATATGATGCCCTCTTTTAAATACTGAAGGACTCTATTCCGTCTTGACAAACACTTGGTAAAACACACACATTATGTGTGCAGACAGTAGAACCATAATGGCAATTTATTTTATTAGGTTAGAGTCAGAAACCTCATCTGTATTTCACACACTGTAGCAGCAAACTATGAATCAACTGGGTGAATTTTATACATGGGGTTTTGCGATACTATCAAGTGTTTCAGTCGAACGTAACTTTATTGGTATGTTTAAAGGTGACATGCAGACCCAGTTATGACACTGGCATCTAATAAGCAAGTGATAAGAAGTTAAAAAGTCAGTTATCACAGAATCCTCTGTGTTGTCTGAACAGTAAGGCACAGTCTGAAGAAAGCATGGGGCATACTTCATGTAAACAGCTGAGCAATAATGTATGTAGTTGAAAATATGGCTGGTGGTCCATGAAGTGTTTTTTAAATACCAGATCCTCAGGTATTTTCCTGTACTTCAAAACAGTCAGATGTCTCCAGCATCTGCAGCAGCAACCCAAGAAAGATAAAAAAACAAGATAAAAATAATTAAAAAAAGTAACTGTTTATCATAGCGTCCAGGAAGTGGTTCTGTTTGAGAAATCCTGAACAGAAGTGGCTGCTTATTATAAACCTGTCTTCACTGGAGTAACCCAAGGATCCTTAACCATATGCAGCGAATAGGCTATAGCATTCACGTATACAAAACACCTTCTGGGAGACTTTGCATCCATACAACAGTGACTAGATCACTGGTGAGAGAGCTGCTATCAGGATTGGGTTTGTCTTACTCAGCTACAGGTGCCAAGAAATTACAGGCTTACTTTAAACTATGTTCTTGAGCAGCTGTCAAAAAGAGGCAACTGCCGATGGTGAATCTTGTTAAATTCCTTAGGAATAAAAATTTACATGAACATCAGAGAGAGAAACAGCTTTGCAGGTCAGCGTGACAGTGAAGCAGACTTCTCAATTCCCTTAGGCGAAAGCTACTTTCTCCAACTGGAATGCAGAGTTTCCCAAAAAGAGATCTTAGCATGAAAAATCTCAAACCTGTTGCTCTCAGTCTCTTGCTAATTAACTCAGAAGTTACTGGCAGATTGGAGATGAAGAAAGGAAATGGAGTCACATACTCACATAAATGGAATTCAAGTGAGGAACTAGACAGAAAATGAGTAAGAACACAGAGTAAAAACTTAACAAGTAAAATTAGCGGAGCTGTTCTGAAGCACAAAAGTTGTATGCAGAGATGCCGTGTCCCTGAACAACACGACTGTAGGTAAGAAGCACGACTGATGTTTGTGCAGCATCACGTGTTACCAGCAGCAGCCAGGAGCACTCGCTGGGGATGCACTGAGCTGTGCTTCAGGTCATCCCCTGAGGATCCCAGTTAGAACAGGTCACAAACAACAGTGTTGACACACGTACACAAGGTAACCAACCATCTCGTTCTGCACAAATACACCAATACTTGTGGCTTATTAAAAATGTTTGGTGTTTTGTTTGGTTTTGGGTGGGGTTTTTTTTGTTTGATGTGTTTTTGGGGGTTTTTTTGTTCAGCACCTTTCAAGCACTGTATGTTTCACGAAACTTTGACAGAAATTAAACTAGAGAAAAAAACCACAAGTGACAGGATTGCTGCTGGACTTGTGAATCCCAGTCTTCTACAACCATCATCATCTTATAAATCAAAACCCTTTAGAAAAGATAATAAAAGATCTGAACAATCTAAACCCACCATGTTTCTAAAAACATGATGTTTTTCATTCAGAGTGAAGACAACTCAAGACTGTTTTGAGTTATGGGAAGAATTAAAAGCAGCCAGAGACCTACAAGGGATGGTGCGTATCAGTCAGGAACCATACATCTGATGTTGCCAACCCGTCTTGGTACCACAAATAAGTAATGGCAAAGATGTTCTTTGAACTGCTGCATTTGGATTCCATCACTCGTTTCCTCAGGGTCTCCACCAAAAATTGCGGAAGAAAAGCAAATCTAAAAAATTCTTTCTAGGTTGATTACACACAGGAATAGGAAAAAATAAATGCATGCCTGTCTACTAGTTCATTCAAGACATATGCCAGACAGGAGGTATTAGTCACTCTTCTGAGCACAATATTAGGATGTTGACTGCAGCCAGTCAAAGACTGATGCTTAAGAATGGAGCCATCAAATTAGTTTCCTGGTCAAAATTCACAATCAAAAGAGAGCTTTCTCAGAGGAAGGGTTAAACATGGGAACAGAGGAGAAGAAACTGAGACTTGGAAGGTGGCTGTGCCTCGAAGTTTAATTGTCAAGTAATTCCTCCAGAGGAAAGGGAGTGTTTCTGCATGACACAGCCCACAAAACATGCGAGAGTCACATCCTGGTAAAGGGTTGCAGCTCCAGCACATCTGACCTCAGAGGACAGCTTTTATGCACAGGAATGCTGGCCAGGTGAAGACAATGCAAAGCAAAGGGAAAGGGATCTATTTCCAGGAAGGTATTAGGACGATACTGCCCTTCTTGTAGGACAAGGCTTATGTCTGGATCCCCAACATACATCTCAAAGAATGAGCTGAGTAGGCCTTTGTCACAGTACTTCGAAAGTCCGGGGACAACCCTCCTCCTCATCTAAGTGGTGCTGTCAGGCTGAAGACCACAGTTTAGCACTGTCACCAGAGAACCATACTTACATAAACTATCTCTCAGGCTCTGGCAACCACGCCAAGAGCGGTGAATAATCTTTCTATACCCTCCACGCTGCAGGAGGACAACTTGCTGTTTCCGGGTACGGAGGTACACCCAAACCACTGTTCCTTCCACACTTCCCCGTCACTTCTGTCCACCCTGTCCCCCCTCCCACTCAGAGGGAATACTGCAAACTAAATTAATTTAATAAGCCATTTCTATGCATAATACTGTTTCAAATTATATATCCATTGCAGTGTCTTCAAATGAATCTCAGGATAGATTTGACTCACTTTGCAAAATCTGACTCATGCTTCTTGAGTATGGAAAAAACAGTTTGCAGAGTTGACTTCTGTAGGCTGTAAACTCTTGAATCTCACTATAGTTTTATTTAAGCAACAGCCATGTTACCAGACCTCTGGTTCTCTATGCATCTTGAGCACTGGAGCAGAAAACAGGGAGAAAATAGTAACTGACAAAGTGAATTAAATAGTTACCTTTTGCTAAGACAGGAGCACATGGTGTACATGCTTTTTTGAGGAAGAAGCTAAATATCTTTTAAAGAAAGGTATGTTTCATTTTACTAGAGAAAGTTACACACTCGAAGTCTAAAGGCAGGCAGGCAAAGAAATCAAGTCAATATTAGACGTTTGTTTAGCCAGTTTAGCTTCTGGATACAAAGGCCAAACTTGCCTATTATGCAAGTTTTATAAGATTATACCTCCTTTGATTTCTGAGGAACTACTTACCTATTGTGAATCTGGATGGGCTCCTGTGAATTTACACTATGTGTACATGAGAACCACCAAACCTGTTCAAACTAATTACAAGAAGGGCAAGTTCCCCTCTTTATTCTTTTTACTGGTGCTCTTGGTTATCATCTAGGTTCCACTCTGAAGGGATTTACACATGCAGCTTTCACACAGTGACTGTGCAAATATCTGAGCTCCAACAGTCAATAAAAAAAACCCCCAACCATGTAAAGTGTTCTGCATTTTCAAATATATACTTCCCTAGTGGATGGTATTCCATTTAAGACTGGCTCATTCAAAAGGATAGGATGATTTGTAATGTCTGTGTAAACATCAGATCCGTTCTAAGGACATACTCAAAGGCCACTACAACATGAGCTGCTTCTGAGAATCAAAGCTGCATTCATGTTTCCTCTGAAAGCAGCAACTATTTAAGTAAACCAAGTATGATTTTACTTGAAATTTTTTTCACTGAACTGCTAATGGGTGATTCATTGTAAATTCACCACCTCAAAATGCTTCATAATGCAAAGAATCTTCCAAGGAGGCAGATTCATTTATTGAAGAGGACTAAGAGAGAAAATACATTCAAGATCAGTCTGATCTGTTTAAAGTGCTAGACAACTGGTTCTGTTGTGCCAGTGGATTTGAGGGGGTTTACATCAGATGCTAAAATCCAGAAAAAGTCAGTATCGTTCAATAGCAGTACTGTATCTTAAGAATGCAAGTTCAGCTTTCTTTTAGCACTTCCATGGCCCAAGAAAGGAAGAGCGATGCAAAGAAAATTCCTGGGTCCAGCTTGCAAACTCACACAGAACACTAGTTTTTAGCCAAACCCCTTCATCAGCTGTCTGGTTACCTACAGGGGCTACTGAGAAAATACAGCCAGACTCCCCTCATGTGCACACTGACAAATGGCAAGCAGCCAACAGTCACGAGTTGCAATAAGGCAAATTCTGTTTAGACCAAAGGAAAAAAAAATAAAAATCTTCAATACGAAAACAGTGGAAGATGGGAACAGGAAGGTTTTCAACTCTCTGTTCTTAGAAATTTTCCATTAGTAAAGGCCCTTAGCAGCTCGACCTAGCTTCCAAGTGTCTGTCTTTGAGCAGGAAGTCAAAGTGGACTACCTGAAGAGTCAAGCCCAGTTTTGCACTAATGTGATTTAATGAGACAATGCAGCCTGCTTCAAAAACGCATGCTGTGGTGCCATGCTCTGCAAGACACCTGTGAAACAGCAGCACGGCTATGTCCCGACTGAGCACCAGGCATAGCTGTGGAGATGGAGCACAGTTACACACTGTCCTCCAGACCTTAAGGCTTCTGTTGCTTCTCCCAGGTTGTACTTCCCCACTGACTGCTATTACCTCAACACTTCACCCTACCAAAAAAGGTGGGAGATCCAGGCCTGGCAAGGTTTGGATTCCCCCCCAGGTAAGCCATGCTAAGAAAAGAGAAAACATTTGGCAGCAATTTGATCAGAAATAGTTGCTGTTATGTGAGACTTGTGGACGGCGAATGTAAGGTCCCTGCCAGCTAACTCACCTACCTGAACAATGACGTGCATCATGCAATCCTTCACACCAGCTGAAGAACATCCTTCCAAGAGGATTTTCTTCAATAGAAACACCACCTCTCTTCTCATAAAATCATCTACAGTAATTACCAAAATTAGTCAACAATTTCCCAGAAGTCACAAATTGCAGTCTAAAACTAGAACTGCTCAAAAAACTCCCAAACATAATTTTTTCACTGCGAAAGACTGATTGCATGGAAATGTGCTGATTTCATCAAAATGCTCTATAAAAGGCAACAAGATTGGCCGGCAGGCCAGTCTGTCCAGCTTCCTGCCAGGCCGCCTGCCAGCCCTAGGGTGGGTACTCCAAGCTCCTTAATTCAAAAAAATAAAAATCAGCTATGAGAAGGCTCCCAGAGGATGGGGATTCTGCTTCCTGTAGCTCTCTAATTAAAATAAATCCTGTATAGATGTGTGTGTCAGGAAAGACAGGGATGCCTCCACTATCATACAGCAAGAATGGTTTCTCAACAACAGAGAAAGTCTAAGAAAATTTGTTGTATTTCAAGAGACAGATGCCATTGCTAACAGCACAGGAGGGAGAAGATGAGACATCTCTGCACGAACCTGTGAGATGGAAAAATCCAAACAAGAAGACAAATTAGAGATGGGGAATCCCTGTCTTATCCCTTCTGCAGTATGTAGAATGCAGGTATTGTATTTAATTAAAATAAATTACAGCTAGCTTGTATACATACTGCAGGGCTTTTAACACCCTTGAACTGAAACACAGTGACGCTCAGTAGCCACCCTTCAGGAGTACACCCGCTCTGCGTTTCTAGATGTGGAATACAGATGCTGTGTCACAGTACAGTTGCAGCAAGGCTGACAGATCAATGCAAAACAAAAAGCCCAAAGAATTCTGTTTCTGTATTACCGACTTACTCAGGTCCATGTATGGGATTCTTGCCAGGACAGTGGTAACGTTAACGGAGAATGCAAAGCTGCACATCAGTGTGTCAGGCAGCTTCTAAGCAAGGATATTTCATTGGATAGTTGTTTCTTCTAAGTGCAGTGATTTAACTCCTTTGAACTACACTATTTCTGCAACACTTGGCTGTGCAAGATTGATGCTTTTTCCTGGTTAACCACTGCATCCACATAGTTTAATGCCTGCTTGAATTCACTTCTTACATTCGCAACAGCATCTCAGCACAAGAGCTTCTCTCTGCACAGAGATTCATTCCAGCTGTGCTGTGTGACGCCCAGGCAAACTGTCCACTGCTGCTGGGCAAGGGCAGTTGGGTATGGGTGCATCAGCCCTTCACGTCTGAAGGCCAGAAGGTGACTAGGTGTTCAGGAATGCTGCTCAAGTGCTGTGCCGCAGGACCCGATGATGATGCAGAGTACATTAAACAGCCTGACAACGTACTTTCTGATGATATGAACTGTTGCCATTATCATCAGGCCACCCACCCATGATGCTCCAAGCTCTAATTGACTGATGTGTAAGATTAGCCAATATTAACATAAAGCAGTCTACAAAGGTCTTTTATGCCAGGAGGCTTTCGAACTCCAGCCTACTAAGTAAAATGAACAAGGAAATACCTCTTGCCAGACCATGCTCCTAACAGAATTGGAGACGCAATGTACCCAACAGTGCTCTCGATTTGAAGCTTTTCAGTGGATGTTTGGACAACAGAAAGGATCAGTTAAATCCCACCTTAAGCAGCTGCAGAGTATCAGTCAATCAATACCATTTGGAAAAAAAATAATTCTATTTGTTCTTGTCTTTCAGAAGGCATTAGTGAGGAGGAAAAGGATTTTAAGTAAGCGTATAGAAGTCCATAAAATCTTGAATCAGCATTACTGAAGTGCTTTACCAACAGCGAGTAAAACATACAGATAGCTGACAGGAGAAATGAAGCAGGAAAATGCAAAGCAAATTGTCCAAGCTTATGCAACAGATGAGAAGTACAAACAGAACACTGATCTCCAGGCTCCATGTCTGTCTCCTATTACCCTTTTAAAAATACTAATGTTACTTTGCACTACAGTAAGATTTTCCACAGTTTTCAGTGTTAATTCTGAGCTCCATCTCCATGGATTTTTTCTGATGTGGTATCATCTCACCCATTATCTCCTCCTCTAGACACATAGAATATAGAAGAGATTCAGTATTTCAGAACCAAGAAAAGAGGAAAAAAAAGTCCTATATTTTACTCTAAAGGCAAATTCCTTTTTGTATGGACATACTAAATACAGGTTTGAACTAGCACTCATTCTTGATCTTAGGAGGAGATAAAACACTGCTTAGAAACTAGGAAAATTTTAAGTGCTAAGAAGCTACTAAATGTATATATTTAAGATGTTGATTTCCTGCATTACTATGATGCATAGTGTATTTCATGTATTATCTGTTCAGCTGTATATGCACTTCACTGCAGGCAGAGATACCCAATACCCAAAATGCTGACAAACCCACCGCATGATGTTACACCTTTGGGGGAACTATAAGGATCAAGACATTTTTTAAGAGCATCCCTTTAATAAAAAATTTACTTTTCTTACACATGCATTCTGTCGCTCATACGCAGACAGCTTTGCACTTACAAGTAGAGCAGTGGGTGGCAAGCCTCTTAGGAATTTACATAGCTTAATACAGTAGCATCCAGAGACATCAGCTAGCTGTAAATGAGCTAGATTGCGTATCAGAAGGAGTACGTGGACCATCTGCACCATGCTTTGCTCAGACTAATCTATCTGGCTTTCCAACGACGCTAAATTGATCAGGCAGAACCGATGACATTGAACAGTGTATGACATGGCTTCTGGTGCCTTTCTTGGCCACAGAGCTTTTGAAAAACATTGTTGGGTTCTGGTCCCTGGTCTGCTGTGTACCTGTCGTGGTACCTTTGCACCGCAAGGGCTCTCCCTAAAACTCATCTCCCCCATCATCAAGGTTAGAGTAACAACGTCCAGAGTTTCTTAAAGCAAGCTTTAAATTGGATAGTTGTGTGTACAGGAGGCAACATTACATGTTTTATTTTCAAAGCCATCTGGGGAATTTAAACTTGTACATTACACTGAAGGTACTAATACACATCTAAACTCATAATACAGATTGGAAATATCATCTCCATGATTATTTGTGACAGATATATCCACCAAGATGTGAACTTGCTCTCTGCACCCTCTGTTCCACCCTGTCCTGTCACCAGGAGGCTGGTTCCATATGGAAAAAAACACCTGCCTCAGACAAGGTCAGTCTCTTCCAGAGTCTGCTCCATCAGGAAGGATTGCAAGACAACTGCAGACAGTGGAATATCAGTGGAAGAAACCCAGAGGACCATCCACATTGACCATCCACATAGCATTCACCCTACTCAAAAGGACAACAGCTCTCCTCCTGGAAGGCTGACAGAGCTGGTTGCCATTTTACAGCCTGAGCACTTAGTCTAGTTTTCCAAGCCAGTGAGCTAAGAACGATGTCTACTGAAGAAAGGCCATGTCTCCTGACAACACAGTGAGGTGTTAGCAAGGATGAAGGGGAAAAAGGGAAGAAGCATTTCTTCTACAGAAGACAAGACAGTCTTCAGTCTCGCAGAGACGTGCTGAAAGACTAGAAAGGAGTGCATTTCAGGCATGTTCATCACTTCATCTATTTGTAATGATTCGATGTTTTGAAGAAAAAAAAAATCCTCTTTTCATATGAAGTTAAATTTTGCCCTCAATATCTTCATGCAAGACTCAAAACCCAAAGCAAATGAAATTGTGGGATATAAATATGATATATAGAACTGCAAGCTCAAGAAGCCTGAACCAGTGATTTCTGAGCTGGAAGTAAACAGGTTATCCTGCCTCTGTCCCTCAGAGCCTAAGTGTTAGGAGCAGCAATTTATCTCTGTCCATCCCGTGCTGGCTTACACACAGGTGGGACTCGGTGGCTAAGGCTACTCACAAACATTTGGTGTCTTTGCAAGTGAAAACAGGTTATGATATAATAGTTTCCAGAATCATCAGAGATTTTCTTTTCTAGCTAAGAGTCAAGGCTTTTAAATATATTTGGCAAGCCATGTCCATGCATTAATAAACATGTCAGTATTGTCCTATATTAATGTGAATAAATGTGAAAAAATAATGTGATAGAAGCTATATGAAACAATTCTGAGTAATATATAGCCTTTAGGATACAGGCTCCCACCCATGAGCAATAGAAACTAACCTCGGTTAGGGGAAAATAAAATCTAAATAAAGTCCAATAATGATTTGTTAGTTTCAGAGTTTCATGTGAAGAGAAAGTATTATCAATGCACCAATATTTATATAATCAAGATGATTTTTTTCACCCAGCATTTCCACAAAAAGAGGTTTAAAAAGATCAGTACCCCATCGTCTGCCTGATGCTCACTCTTTCCAGCACCCAGAGACAAACACTGCTGCAGCTTATACAGGTATAAACAGTGACTTTAAGATCCTGCATTCCTCTGTCACTTTGTGTGTGTCTGTGTGCAGGTGTATTTGTGTGAGAGGATCGAGGAACACAGAGCGAACACCACTGCAAGTTGGGATACCTAACTGATCTCTGAATTTACATTTTCAGCTTGCAAATCGGTGAAAGATTAATTTCTAGGTGAACTCTGGATCTTATATATCTAAAAAGATCTGAAAACAAATGCTTTTCTCTTGCTTTTTGAGTTAGTAATTCAAAGAAAGAAAAAAAAAATAGAAAGTTTAGCTGCTAGGTGTCTTCCAAAATTTCAAACATCAGAAGTCTTCAGAAGACTGCAGTTTTGGTGGATCAGACTCTGATTATCAGACAGAGCATAAGTGAGGAAGGCCAGAACACATGCCATTTACCACTTAGCTTGGAAACCTATAAGCCAGCTTTTGTGAATACAGATGCATATATTCCAGGTTGACACATCACTTTTTTTTTTTTTACAGTTGCAGCAAAGTTGCTTTAGCAGCTGTATTACTATCGGAAACGGGGGAAAAGAATATGAGTCCTGCTCCCTGGGGCTTCCCGTACCCCAGAATATGGCTGCAGACAGCAAATCCAAAACTGATTGATAGCCCATCCTTCAGCCCAATGAAGTGCAGTGAGCAACACAGACCACTACAGAACACAGCTCCTACTCCTGTGGCACAAGGGGAGCGCTCCCACAAAGTGCACATAAAAATTTCTCAGTCTTAATGGTGGTGCCAGAATTTTGTGTATGAAGCCATCATACCACAGACACAACTCATAAAATGGAAATGTGATATGATAACTAGTCTTAGCAAACTCCTCTTTGCAAAGCACATATTAAACTTACAGGTACTTTCATATCTGACAAAAATTAAAAGTGCTATTTCAAAAATAAGTTGTGTTTTTATGTTTCCAAGTCATCTAGAAGATAGCACTGTCAAATGGAGAGTTTCTTTCTGAATACTCACTGCCTGTGTTAATGGCTACTTTGCACACATCCAATAACACTGACCTCTGTGGTTGGTCTCCTTTTATGCAATACATGCTAGTGGACCTTCTCAGAAGAAAATGGGTACCTGAAGAGGAAAATGGCTTTTGTACCACTGCTGGCTGTACTTCTCTCTTCTCTGCAAACCTTCCTCATCATTCCCTAAGCTATTACGCTGAATGGCAATATGCTCCATGAAACTCATTTGCTCACGCACGTGCAAGGAGTGGGCCTTCTCATGAGGTTAGATATTAGACTTTCACTTCTGAAGAGTCAAAGTATTAATACATACCATTGTGTCTGAAGTACACATGGTGCTCTCACTTCACAGGCAAGAGTGACAAACATGACTGACAAAGTGACTTTGTGGAAGGTACATGAGTTAGCAGAACTTCAACTGCCAATAAAAAACTTCTCATCAACTGGTCCATTTATTAGACCACTCTCCATCTTCACACAGGCAACCAACAATTCAAACAGGACTATGGCAGCAAAGACTTCTAGCAACCCTAAAAACATCAGTGTGCATACACACACACATATATATACACAACAGTTCCCAATATTACCATTTCTTCTGTAAGGCATTAACTGGAATGAATATGCTGACGTGAGACAATGTACTCTTGTTGAGATCCTATAGAACAGAAGTAATATTTGAGCCTACCTTTTAGGTGCAGAGGTTATTCTCTATCATGACTAGTAGTATCTATGAATATAAAAAAAGTTATTTTGGATCATTTTGAAGTTCGACATAGAAACCCTAAGGTTTATACCTTGCAGTAAAGCACCTGATGAAAATGCATAGTTTAATGGAAATATCTGTCTGGCAGGTGAGGCCAATAAGAATACAAGGTTCCCTCCTCCAAAACAAAGATAAGAGTAGATTTAATACACAAATCTGCTATAAATATTGGAGGGAACTGCGAAGCCTTATTTCCTATCTTTAGGTATTTAAAGATGATCAAGGATCTCAGATCCCAAAGCCTGAGTATTTTAAGGAAATGCCCATGGAAGAACTAACCCAAGAACTTAGTGCTTCCCTCAGCACAGAACAACCTAAAGGATGATTCCAATATCTGATGTCCAACTAAGAAAACATCAAAGAAAGACAACAGCGGTATTTCAGAAAGTTACACATTTAAAGATCAAAGGATTCGACCTCTCCCGGTATAACCTCGTGTTTTTACCTGGAACTCCAGCTGTGCGAAGAGTTTTGGCAAAAACACATCTCCCTGTTCTTTGCATGCATGGTGTTCCAGATGAACTACTTAGTGGATTGCCTTGGAAACCTAATACACAGAACTCCTTATGGCCTCTTGACAGAATTCCTTTCTTACCTGCTCCCAGTAAGTAACGCCCAATTTTAACAGCCTTTCCCAGTTGTCAGAAAGCCACGCAGGTTATATAATGTGGGGCCACCCTCCAGAGACCGACACACCAGGTATCACAACTTAATCATCCCTGCATGCCTGACAATTCATTGAATTACAGTCTACCTCAAGGACTGCACCATCCGTTGTGGATTTTTCCCTGCGTATGATCCTGCAGTTTCTGAAAGGTACTCTGATGACAAACCCAGAGGAGTACAAACTGGCAACACAACAGACCACATACTGAAGTAGACTGTTGCTACAGTTTACATATGTCATGAGAACCCAACAACTATGAGTGACACTCAAAGTGTAGAAGGAAGATGCTAAAAACTCTCCTGGGTGAATCTTTACTTGTTGTGGCATCATTTATGCCAAAAAGTCTACTGTGCATACCACACCATCCTCGAGTCTCATGTGCAAATGGATAGGGGAAACTAAGGAAGTCTTTGGTCATATTAATGTTTTCGACGTGAATTTTGAGACAAGACTTTTTTTTTTTCTTTAAATGAAGAGTTGTATCACAGCATGCCACAGCTTTTCTTCTTTACTTGGCTAGGCATTTCCCAGTGTAGTTTAGCATGACTCTCTAATAGCAAACTTACTGTAAATTACCATGAGAAAAGTTAGGATAATAGGGAGCACTGGACAATAGCAATTTGCCAGAACAAACATTGGCGATTTCATTGATTATCACTTCCAGCAGTGACTACGTGTATTGCAGGGAAAAAGTCGACCTGGTTAAGGACTTTTCCATTTCAAACTACGATCTCTCAGGGAATGTGCTAAGGAAACAATTGTCCTACTGAATCATTTCAAGAATTTTACAGCCAAGAAGATTTATTACCATGAAACAGGTCTTGGAAACAAGAATATTTGAGGAGACTCAATAGCTATTAAATCAGTGTGGAAAACATGATGCTGAAGGAATTGCATATGCCTGACACATGTTCTACCATTTTTTATTTTTTATTTTTTTAATAGAAAGTGTCTATAAAAAGCAAGTCTGTAGAATTACTTAAATTTTTCAGACAAAGAGACACAGGTATAAATTGACAGTCATGTAAGTAATAGGAAAATTATAAATAAAGCACCACACAAAAGCTGTTTGACAAACTGGAACCATCAATAATTTCAAAACCTATGCGTTAAAACCATACTCATCCCGTAGTAAGCAAGCTGAGACGCATTTTGTGGACTTATAGATATTTTAAAGTTGAGTCAACAATACATAGAAAACCTCACACAATCTTTTAATGAGTCCACTTGTTAGCCCATGTGAAACCAAATTCAGAATTATCTTAGGTTTTGTTATTACAATTTCAGTGTAGATGCTGTTATCAAGTAGTACATGGTCTGTTCAAGACAGTTAAAAGCACCTATCTTTAAAACTTGCCATTGTCTATTACAAGTGAATCAGAAAGATGAGCTGTAAGGCTTGCTATCTAAAATACCACTGAAAAACATCCTGCTTTCTTGACCAAGATGGAAAAACCTCCTGTGCTAAACCATGAACACATACAGTACTCTTACATATATTGGTTAAATATATTAAAAAATACTCAGCCAAAAATACAGCAGCCTTAAAGTAACGTTAAAGCTTTTCTTACACCAACTGATATTATGGAGAACACTAACAAGCTTTAAAGCCCCAAAACCCCTTTCTAGCCCTTCTTGTGTTCCTGTAGGTTGGTCTGATTCTTCAAATTTTGTATCAGAAACCGTATCAGAAGAGATAAAGCCCTTCCCTACAAACTCCTCCTCTCCACATCCTTGGACCACCACTGCTAAACAACAATAATGCAATAACACGACACAATCTTGAACTACTTCATGCCTTGACAGAGCGCTGAGAAAGGGAGAGCCATGATCTACCTAATGCAACTCACTCTGAAGCACATGGCTTGAACCCAGGTAACTCTCTACAACTCTACAAACCCCATATGCCACAGTCACACTCAGTCAAAGAAATGAAGAAAACTAATTGCCTTCTTAATTAAACAGCTGTCTTACAGAACAATTGTCCTATAGTCTTATAGAAGAGGAAAATAAGCATTCTTTGACTTACTTTTTGGATTGTCCCGGTTCATTTGTACAACTCAGTCACCATTTGTTCTTCTGAAATACAACAAAGAAAAGACAAATTCTGTTAAAAAAAAAAAAAAGTATTTGCTTGAACTGAAGTTTCTCATTATACTGTTAATTAATGCTTGAAGCTTACTGTTTGCTTTTAGTCAGCAATGGAAAATATTTCTATCATTCATTTCTGTTTCTCTGATTTGATTGCCAGAGTATTTCTGTTACATGAAACTGCTCTATCAAGATGAATTGTGGAGACTGCCTTGAGATGTGAGCATAACATTGAAGAATTAGAAATAAATTCCAAATCCTGTTGCAAAGTTTACCAAAGAAATTCCTCATAGCCATAGAGAAAGTGAAAAAATGTAAAGGAGGATTTAATTGCTCAAAGATAGCTATGTAGTGTCTCGTTAGGCTCTATGACTGTTCCTTGTTGGCCTCCACCACCTACTCCAGAAAGGTGATGACTTTCCCTTGATCTTGGGTCACATCTACGTTTCAGACACCTTAAGACACTTCAATGGGTGTTGAATACGAACAGGTTGGCCACTATGTCCTGTAAAAACTGAGAAAAGTATATCCATACCCTACTCGGAACTCATTAAATGTTTTTAAAGCATTTTGGAAGACTAAAACAAGAGAAGCAATCAACCAAAAAAACCCCAACAAAAAAAAAAATCTACTGAGTTATGAGTGTATTGTCCTTAAAAAGAATGCTCTAATGCTACATTCTCTATTTAGCCACATAATTTGTAAACCTTTAGCAGAAGCAGCAAAAAAATTCCTCATTCCCTTACTATGCCAAGTAGTGATCTGGAAGTAAAAGATCTCCATAAAGAACTGGTACACTCCAGATAATGGAATAACTAAATAAGAGGGGACGTACTGGAAAACTAAGTACAGAGCCATCTCATCACTCAAGTATACCATTTTCAGCAGAATAAGAACAGTGCTGATTTGCAAAGAAAAAAAAAGGAAAAAAAAAAGACAAAAAAGACATGGAAACAGGAGGACACCAGTCAGAAAGAACCCTGACTCTAGCTACAGTTTGCAGCCAGGACGGGATAACAAAGCAACAAGTAAATGCCAACATGGACTTGTCAACCTGCTTAACTTCCCTTTCCAACAAGTTAGAGAGTCATGGGATACAAAGAAAGTGCAGTTAATCATCACAGTCACCTGAGCATGTTAGTTTTCATGCCATGTCATACTGTTTTCTCTTAAATCAATAAAGGAAGCATGGTCTTCATACACATGCTGTAGAATTGAATAGAAAAACGTATCCAAAGAATAAAACTATTAATTGTTCGCAACAGTGACTACACATTGATCTTAACATGTGGTATCCAATCTTTAGCATCAGGAGAAAACCCAATGTGTTCAGAAGGAAAGAGTATTTCATTAACTCATCAGACAACTATGCATGAGAAGAAATGTCTTCTGAATCTTAATCAACTTAAGTTCTAAAATCTCAGTATGAAATACATTCATTTATCATTAGAGGGTATGAAATCAAACTCCTTTAAAGAGGGCACTGATAAACTTCAAGCTATTTAATTTAGCAAAACAATAGAGCTTCATGAAGAGTGTTTTTCACTAATGACCTGGCCACTATTTTTGTTACGCTTGCCTCTAAAACGCACAGCCAATATTTGTGGTTTTAAAAAAATGACATTTCTTTTCTCAAAATGTTGCTGTGAAGGAAAAAGAACAATCCAGAAAAAATTAAACTCAGGGTCCAATCAAGTATACAAAGGAAAACCACACAAGTACATATTTCATCATACTCCTTCAGATTTTAAATAGATCAACATATTTTAGAGATGGGTGTGATTTTATGCTAGCTATGCCCCTTTAAAATTGGCAACTACATCTAATTCAGTGGCTTCTTATTCCAAATTCCAAACTCCAGTTGAAAATAGATCTCACAATGGAGTCCTACAGCTGAATATACTCTAGGGGAAAATTATTTCCTTTAATTTATTCCAAAGTCATTTGCATGACAGTATATCATTAGTATATACAAAAAATATGTATTATACCAACAGAGGAAAAATTCTGTGCAAACAGTTACAGAAACTCACATCCCACCAGTGAGATGAGATTGAAATTTAAAGGGCAAACCTGTTTTGTTTCTTTAAAAAACAAAACAAACAAAAAACCCAGAGCTCTTAGTAGTCCAGAGATAGCAATTTGTTTAGATACCATGTGATCTCAACAAAAGCAACACAAATATGATTTCTTGCATACCAGATATCTCTTAAATAGCTAAAAAGAGCCACATGGACAGTGTATACTAAAAATAACTGATGTAACACACCTCTCTGAAAATGACTCATGTACAAAGAGAAGTCTTCCTACCTTAATGGTTAATAACAAATAAAGGAAGAGGAAAGGAAATACATACTCACTTTATAACTCCATCATCAACCTTGTTGTCCTGGAAACAATTCTTCTACAAGAGAAGAAGTACTTAACTACTAAAACATCTTCTGCTACTATTTTTTTTCTTTCCTCCTCTTCTACGCAGCCCTTTCACTGTTTGATAAACAGTCAGTAAGAAATTTATCCCATAAAATGGCATAGAAATTGGATCTCTTTCTCTCAGAAGAAAATATATCATTCGAGTATGCAGCACTTACAGGAACATCAGGTTTGCATGAGGCTTTTGGAAAGGATTATAATTTTGTTATTGTTGTTGTTGTTAAAATGACCTACTAACTGAACTTTTCATTTTAGGAATACATAGTGCTGGTACAAGGTAACTGCTGATTTGACAGCATCACATTTTTCCATGGGAGCAGAGTGAGAAATCTCAGACTACAGTCCACATACGCAGAAATGCACGGCATGTTCTGTCAGAAGGGCTCAGCCCTCACTGGTAGGTGGTAAACAGCCCTGAACACATACAGACTGGAACCCTGTACATAAGATTTGCTGTACGGCCCCCTCTCTTTACACATGGGCTATTCCCTGACCTACCGCAAGCTTCTTCCTTCCATGCAACTCACCCAGAAAAGTTGAGGACCCAGCTCTACTCTCAATATAATTAATGTTCCCAAATACTCCATCAGTGAAATGTTACTGCTTCCCCAAACACTGTTCAGCTCTCACAGAAGTCAGCTTGAATGTCCTGCTCTCCTCCTTTTACCAGAAGCTGAAAAGGTTAACGCCATCCCTGCCTGTGCCCACAGGAAAGCTCATCCACATACACAGGACAGAAACATCGAGTGCGACGCCAGTCAACATGTATGCCTCTTAATATGACCAAATTCCTTTTCTCAACTCCAGGAAGGACTCCATACACACTCCTAGGACAACAAACAGGATAAGTAACTTCTGCTGCTTCTGCTGAAGAATGAATATAAACCTGCAAACCTACGGAGTGAATTCAGCCTGCCTTATTCCAGTGCCTAAGTACTCAGGGTGAGAGTCCTCTTTTGCAGCTGAATACCTCTGTAGAAGTGCAAAAAGTTCATAAACCACCAAAAAATTTCCCTATTTCTGGGTTTATGGTTAGTGTATGCATTTGGAATGGAACAGAACTTTCAAACTCAGTGCTCAGCAATGTGTTACGGCATTGTTGGCCACGAACAAATAATAATAATAATAAAAAAACCTAAACAGCGTTAAGAGCAGAACTTTGATTGTCTCTCATTCCCAACAGAAAGCCCTGTACACCGAGCTGGAGTAACCCATCTGGGATCAGAAATCTTAGCAACTCCTGACTTCAGAGCAACAGCTACCTAATGCAGAAACCAGCTTAGGGACTGTTCTCTGGCCCACAGATTAGCCACAGCAGCACGGCTCGTACCTGTACAGTTAGGCAAGCTTTCCTAGCCCCAGAACAGGGCAGCCGCATCCCAGCAGTCAGTCAGAAACAATCCCTGCACCATGCTAATAATCTCTGGACAATGCCCAAGCACTGTCTGGAAGAATGCTAGTCAGCACAGGCTAAAACCGTGCCAGGCACTGTGCTACCAGTTTAACAAGATGAATTACAGTGTTCCAGTACCTGGAGCCATCCGTGCCCTTCCCTTCTTAATTTAGAATTGTTCCTTTTGAAACAGTTCTCTCTGTGCTTCCACTAGAAAAGAAAACATAATTTTAACTTTTGCATGAAATAAAAACTAGTTTTAGAAATCAGATTTATCTAGGAAACAGCAGGTTTGTTTCAGACCACAACTATTTCACTCCACATTTGCCCGTACATTGATCTTTTTGCTACACAGCCCATTTGTATCAGATGTAGCAATCTGGTCTTACTTAATCTTCAATCCACTGATATAAACATAAATATACTTATTTAAACACTTGTAAATTCTTAACTTTTAAACTATCAATGTTTTGAGTAAATTTTCCCTCTGACCCTCTCAGCCTGCCCCTGCATACTGTTTTCAAGTAAAATGCCAGAGTCTGTACTGCTCTCAGATGGGAAAAATCACAATACACTCCATTTTCAAATGACAGCTGTTAATTACCAAAATTATTCCCCCAGAGAGTCCAAAGGGGTTTTGGTTCCTTCAAAAGACCCATGATTAAATACAATTATGCTCAGCAGTTCATTCAGTGTGGTATCTTGTATTTATCTTCACTCTTTGGTAAGGAGGCCTGCATTCTCCCTTGACTTCCTCTAACTTCCAATGTATTTACAAGGTCTTTTCATGTTACCTATTAATCTTGTTACCCATCTTTTTGTACCTTAGATTTTACGTAAGCCCTACCTGATATGCTTTTATATTAATTTTGAATTGTGTGTCCTTGTTTCTACTTTTCAAATTACTTATTTAACATATGAACATGACATACAGTGCTCTGCTTTGGTCTTTTTCCCCTTTTGTGCTTTTTATTCTAGACGCTTTGTTAGCTCTCAAGTCTCCAAGTATCCTCTTACTTAACTGTCTGCTCATGAGATCATATGCTTAGTGGGCAAAATTATCCGAAATCCTCATTAATTAGGATCTAGAGTTGCTACCAATAAACTACCACCACTAACAGATCTAAAATCTCAGCCTCACACAGTTTTGAACTGCCTCTGCAAAATGCCATGGAATGTTTAGCAGTAGAACCTATTACACAATAAGGATTATCATTTCTCATCTCCCCCACTAAAAATCCAATTCCCTAGACAGCATTCACTGCACAGGCTCAATAATCATTAAAAGTATGTGTCATCAAGTAGGCAGTCAACATCTACAAAAGCCTTTCTTAACGCATCAAAAACTGAGGGGTTTTGAGCGTCCCATCCCTCATACCATGCACAATAAAATTCAATGGTGTAGAGAGAGGAGGAGGATTATTTGGAAACTGGGTACATGCATGTAAATTTAAGATTATTAAAAGTGCGGTACCTTACAGTAGCAGCAGTGTTGCATGTGTTACAAACGCTAAATTCTGTCAAACTATTTCCAGTAAATGTACTTTTTTTCCCCTTCTCAACACTAGAAATTCCCTTTGTGTAATATAAGTTATATTCTGCAATTTCTAGTTCAAATAGGACCAGGTTTACCAGCCATCTTTTAAGAGTGTTTAGACCCTCCCTCTGCTGTGGTGCAGAAGTACACTGTATCTCAGCCTTGAAAAACATTTGTTCTCCAGATTTTTTTCTTCTTATTTCAGGCAAAAATTCCAAACCATAACAAAGGTTTTGCCTTCTGCTGCCACTGAATACCAGTTGCTGCACAACTAAAACTTAACATAATGACTTCAGGCTTTTTCTAACAGCTACTTTTTTATCTATAATTTAGTTTTCAGCAGAGGTGAGTATGTCATGGATAGGAAATGAAGGCACAGTGTGATGCACCACCACCACAAAGTAGGGCAGTGGCAGCAATAGAACAAAAAAATAAATCTCTAAAACTTGCAGGACAGTGTAAAAACATAATAATGCTGTTCTACCCTCCATACAAACTGAAAATAACCAACCAATCTACAACAAAACTCTCTGACAATTATTTTTCTTCTCAGTTGGTAATGCCATGAAATACATAATGAAGTTGACACAAATAACTTCCAAAACATTTACTAATTACTTGAGGCTATTTTTCATTTTACTGATTTGCTGTAATGTCCATTACCACATGAAATCACACCAGTTTTTTCCAAAGAGATATTTCCAGTGAAGTCAGTGGGGATTTAACAAGGCCAGGACCATCATATAAATAGAAATCAGAAAATAGTATTTCCATAAGAAACCACTCAGGTTTATTGGATTAGCAGGCACTTACAAGTGACTCACACTGACACAGCCTATAGTAATCCAATCTATTTGTGATAAATACAAATTCAAATCTTAAATTCAGAAAATCACCTCTGGATTCTCACATGGTTGGTTTTATTATATGTAATCACATTAGCTGTTCTCTCCAAATGAGAGGACAAATACATTAAAATCCGAACTTTAGTAGGTTTTTTTAATACCATGAGTGCAGTATGTTCTTAACAGTAGTAGCTTCCACACTGAGCACAATTAGAGCAGGATAGAAAGAGCCCTGAGTGGAAGTGCTGTGCGGAACACAGCAGTTTTCCTGTCCCATGATCCTGCACGCACATGTTGCGCCAAAAGGAGTGGGAAGAAAAGCCATTAAGCCACCTCACTACACTTTCCTTGGAAAAATTAAGGTAGATTGTTAGATCTGTGATGGCAACCACGATGATTTCTTCTGCCTGTGCAGTGGTTTTGATTTCCAATTTGGCATTTCTTGGGGAAAATATGACTCGTCTCCAGGGGATGTTACTAAATCTTAATATACACTGAGGTGTTCTGGCACAGACAAGTGAAGCATCAATGCTTTACTGAAATCCTGAAGGATGCATTCACAGCTCTCACACCTCCTTTAAAACAGGGCAGCAAGCAGGGAGGCTGTGACTGGTATGTAGCTTATTTCTATAAATACTCCTTTGCAGCAATTAAATAATTTGTTCTTTGATACATTGTCTTAATATTGCCATAAATAACAACAGTCTTTTAAAAAAATGTATTATTAAATATCCCGTATGAAAAGAAAGTCGCAAATATAAACAAAGGTGACACGGGCCAGAGAGTGGGGTTGTGTACCAAGGACCTGGAATTGGACTGTTATCTTTATCACCAAGTATCACAAAACCTGTAATCAAATGCCACCTGTCTGTAAGGGTATTTGAAAGCCACCTATTTTCTGCCATCCGTAAAGCAAAGACACCGATCCATATGCAGAGTTGTAAATCACTGAGCATATAGATGAAAACTCATTTGCGAGAACCAGTTGCCCACCACTGAGGCCAAAGCCGCTTACCAAATACAGGCTCCAAGGCTGAAGTGACTGTTGGTATTCGGGGAACTGCTGTGCAGCAATCACCTGTACCTCCTAGTTCAGTTAGATCAAGGACAACACTACATACAAAGTACACCATAAGACTCTTTTTTTTTTTTTTACGCACACTTTCCTTCATGCATACACGCCCACTTCTAAAGAAATCTCCATTAACGGCTACTCTACAATCCTAAAAAGCACGTACATCACAGCCTTGAGGTAACTAAATTAGTGTCATCTACGTTGAAGCTAAAATCAGAGTGAAAACCAGGTATATTACTTTCACCACAATAAAGATATTACCTCAGAGAGCCCTTGCACAGCATGAGATTTAAAAAAGGTTACCACATTCTGCATCGCCTGTGAATTTGGTCATGACCCCACCTGGGGCCTTGCCCAAGGATACTCAGAATAAAGGTAAAAAAATTACCCAGTACTCAAAAATGTTGATTATATGGAACAGTTTTAATGCACTGCAACCCATGGAATATCAGATGGAAAGGGATGTGGACCTTATCATGAAGAAGAGCATAAAAGACAACAATCAAAACGGCAAAGAGCAAGGGGGCAATGCATGAGTCGGTTTGTCTGAAAGACAAGGTTAAGAAATCCCATTTTCTGTTGCAATGAATTGGGTTTTGAAAGCTTGACCTCCCTGCCCTTGTGCATTTTTCAGATTTGCTTTTTTGAGAAATTCTAGCCTCTACATTACAGTAAAATGCTATAAAATTTTCAAATAGCTAGATTTTGTGCTAACCCTAATTCGTAATCATTCTGGCCTTGCAACCATGGTGTGAAATTTACTGAGCTAGACAGCTGGGAAGGGGGGGGTGTGAAGAGTGGGGGTGGTGTTGGGTTTTTTTATTATTATTGCACTTCTGGTGTTCAACCCTTCTACTCTATGAAATCCATATTCGGAAGCCTGTAAGGATGAAGAAGATGCTTTTACTTACAGATATTTGGTCAGGTTCTAAAAGCATCTGCACCTTCATTTGCCATTAATTAATTAATCTCCTTTGAAATTTACTTTGGTGACCAAAATATATGTATTTCCAGCCTGTAGCCCCAAGTAAGATAAAAAGTTGCTCTGCTCAGAAAATTGTTTTGTCCATATTAGGCTCTCTATTATAATTTTTATCTCTTCTGAACCCTTTATAAAAGACAACTACTGAGAAACGCTTTATAATGAAACCTATAAAAAAAATTCCCTGAGCTCACAGTACTATTACAAAATTAAACCTTAACTGAAGTTCTAGGAAAGGATCACCAGTTTTTCATGTAAACTTGTGGCGAGTTTTGACTGAAGCCCTCGACCCTACCTACCCTTGCCTAAACTTTGTCTTTCATTTCCTATCTCAAATCAGTCATAACAGCAAGATGGCTTTGCTCTGTAATTTTCAGATCTCAGGCAAACCCAATGCTAATCAATTCTGAATGGTGGAACCGGGGTGTGAATGGAAAAAAGAAAAAAAAAATAACAAAACATTGAGACAATCTGTGAAATTTAGTCTGCTTTTACTACCCAAATGGGTATTGGGCATAGCCCTGCATCAGCCAAAGACAAATGCATGCAGTCATGTTTTATCGGTTCATATGCTCCGGATACACGTTGGATTGTTATCAGATGGTGTACAAATTTATATAACCTACGTACAATTGTTTTATAACACGAGAACACAAGAACATCAAACTCATGCTCAATCACTTATGCAACTATTGGTCAATTTTTTTTATATTTTTTCCCAAATTGTCCAAACAATGCTTTAAAGATCACTATCCCCCATGCATACGAAGAACTATGAAAAGCAACACTGGGCTGTTTTATGGATCATCTCACAAGGTAACGCATTTAAAGACACACGACATCACTGTATTTCAGCCTCCGTAACATTTTCTTTAGACAGGTACAAGTTGTCTCAGTGAGAAAACATTATCTTGTGCGTGTCCCATTGAAAAGATTAATCTGTTCAACACCTGATGATTCATTCACCCACATGTTAGAAGTCCACATGAAAATGACTCATTCCGTCCGTAAGAATAAACACCTGGGATACCAAAGTCCCCTCATCTTTTCCAGAGCTGGTAACTGCTTTCTTACGCAAAGGAAGGGGATGGCAGGCTTTCCTATTACTGCAGGGGTGACATGAAGGAACAACAGATACGGGACTGGGCCGTGGTAATTTTATAATCCATCTAGATCATAAAAATACTTGGGAGTAAATTTGTAGATAACTGAAGTACTGGCAGAGGAACTAATACTCCATAGTGATCTGGTTGTTGAAGACAACAACTGATTTTAATCCTAACAAATCAAAGTCACCCATGTTTGAAGGAACACAGGCTACTCCTCCGTGACTTGGACACTTTTTACCCAGAAAAGGGCTCTGAAGCAATTGTACTGAATCACTCCAGTGTGGACTTCCAGTGCAGGGCAAAGCCGTATTAAAAGCTTGGCTGATTACATCATCTTTCACTGTTTATGAAACAAATACAAATCTGAAAATTTATTAAAAGCTAGCTATGAAATCCTAAAACTAGTAATGAAGTTAATTTTAATGTTTAATTTTATTGTTACTGCTATGTAATGCTTACTGCTGTACGCTGCCTTAAGATGAACTGTGCTTGTTTGACTTGAAAGAAGCATTTTAAAGATGGTTTTCCCCTCAGTAAACTTACCTGCAAAAATACAAGCATGGAAAATACCTGATCTACTATTTTTCTTTCACCTCATTACTTCAAAAAGTAACATGGAAGCTAAAGTTAAGACAGAAAAGAAAGAAAATACAAGATCTTAATTTAGGTGAAGAAATAGAGAGCAACTTAAATTGTGTATTACTAGAATGTGATGAGAATTTACGTAAAAAGAGGGCATTAGTTTAGCCAAAAAAGCAATTAACAGACGTGAATAAAGACACGCTTGCTGCTTTCATGACACTGCTCCTTCTTTCCAGCGCTCCTATCATCCAAACACTTTTTATTGCCATTCTTTCTGGCACTCCAGAACCTGAATTTTTGACTAAAGTTGAGATGCTACTTGGAGGAATGAAAGTGGACAGTAATTCAGTAAAAGATAAGGCTTTTAGAAACACATACTCTACCTACATGGCTGGTTGTGCCAGCATGCAGAGCCCATCAGTAACACCTTGCATGGAGCACACGGAGAGGAAAGGGGAACAAAAAGATCCAGCTGATCAACATCACAAATGTGTCCTGATAAATGAGTGACTCCAGAAGAAATACTGTAGGAAAGGAAGATTGTTTCTTGACACAAAAAAGAAAAAAAGGATATAGATTCTGAACTCTAAAGCTCAGAAACAAGGAAATCAAAATGAAAAGCAAGCATTGGTTTATATTCGACGCTTGATCTATACTGAAAAATATTATTCTAGAAACTGCACTGTAAACAGGACATCTAATAATATTTACTGAAAACTCACAAAGTTTTCTTCAGGAACTAAACAGAAAGTCATGTCCTGTAGGTATTCAATCTTAAATCTCTTTTATTTCATGCTAGGTCCTAAATCTTCAAAATCTCTTCTACAAAAGGAGATTCTGCCTTCTCTGATACACATACTCAGGAGTGCAGATCATTCCTCTGTTTTACTCACTCTGTCACTCTACTGCCCTTGCTACAGAGCTATTAAATCACATCCCTCTGAAACTGTCACTCTTCCCTACTGCCTACAGCAAGGGAATTTACACAGGAATGGACAAGGCACCCTAAGCTACCCATTTTACTTGCTTCTAATTCTGTATTTCAAAAAATAAAATTAAATTAAACAGAATAAGGCATAACTGACTCATTTTTAATTCTGAGTCATCCTGAATCTGCGGATTCCTGTGTCAGATTATCTGTACTCTGAAGAAAGTATCATAATATGGCCATTTCTAACTAACTTAAGAAACATGACATTCACAAAGCAAGCAACACTAACTGGTCACCATTTTCATTTTATACTGAAAAAAATTAATAAAGCCCTCTCTGCTGAATATAATAAGAGTTTTGAACAAACAGAGCAGGTAAGATAAGCCACGCTGTGTTTCACATGAGATAAAAGCAGGGAAAGTCCCTTCCTGGCTTGTCCCATTAGAAGTACAGACCTTGAACTTGCAGAAAACAAAAATCCTCTTGACAGCAGTAAGAGATTAGGGGAAGCTCCTTCACGCAGGCCCATGCTGGGGGCTGTACATACAACATACTAATCACATCCCAAATATGTACCAGTTCTGCTCCTGATGCCATGAGTTAAACTCTTCACTTTCTCCTACACTTCCATTTTATTCCGTTTTAATATTCTGTAAAACCAAATACATTGGTTTTATGCAGTAATTCCCAGTATGACATTTACTCCATGAATGGGAGTTTAACTCCTTAAGGATGCAATCCTGACTCCTAGCAAAATAAATGCATTCCAGCAGCCTGGAATACTAGTATTTCTGGGGAAATCACCACAGAATGATTTAGCACGGTGTTTCTGAATCTTGTAATTTTCACCAGAAGAATAGAACTGCTCAGCATTTTTCTTAAAATTCTTGTTCCCAGAATTACCAGGTTACGTAA
This sequence comes from Balearica regulorum gibbericeps, assembly GCF_011004875.1. Taxonomy (NCBI): domain Eukaryota; kingdom Metazoa; phylum Chordata; class Aves; order Gruiformes; family Gruidae; genus Balearica; species Balearica regulorum. The sequence goes on along the minus strand of NC_046184.1, from coordinate 4,119,065 downwards.
GAATCTCAGATGCCAATAATGAAACATTTTCTAGTCTCCAAGGTAGCACAGAAATGCTGAAATTGGTCTTGACATTCCTCCCCCCTCCAAAAAAAACCCCAGAAGGCATATAAAGAGAAGTCCAAATGTTATTTATAAAGTCTCACTAATTATCAATTATTATTGAAATACTAGTAACCTAATTGTGCCTGAATACTTGGTCAACAACTTGGAATGTTGTTGACAGTTTCCATGCATTCCTGTCAGGTCGTCTTCACCAAAGGAAAGGGGGGGAAGAAAACAAAAAAGTACTGTTTTGTATCACAGTTTTTCAACCTTTTCAAGATTACAAGTACTGATGTTGTTACTAAAGTAAATATCTATGGCTTTAATAAAACACATGAATTAATTAAACTAAGGCGTTTCCTTCTGAGATCACTGTATCAACCACTATCAGATCAACACACAAAATAAAATCAGCAGGAGCGCTCTTCCACGAACAACAGCAACACACAGCTCTGTCAATTTATTGCTTCAAGTTCATTAGGACTCTAGCCTGAAATGACTTTCAGGAGAGAAGTAGGTGGGAGATGTAACGCTTTTCCTTAGCAAATGTCTACGTGAAACAAAAAGGAGGCATCTTAACTATCTGCTTACAGTTAAAGAACATGCTTTTATGGTCCACAAATTTTGTTCAAATACACAAGGAGTAAATTTTAAAATATTAACACTCATATTAAAGAGTCCAAATCCTATGTAACAAGTATTTGTGTCTTTAAGTTAGTGTAAGTCAACAGCAGAAGTAATGACAGCTGTATGGCTACAGTTCTGAATGCTACCTGATAAGCTTCAGGTCCAATTCAGTATCCAAACTTCTCAAGCTGCTTACAAAAGTTTGCCTTATGTCTCTATTTGCTATAGGTGAAACACTGGGCACCAAGTCACCTGTGCTTACTCCTCTATTAGGATGAAAAAAATGGAGAAGGCCCCATTTCTGGCACGCAGCAGCCTTTAAACCTCACGCATTTTCTGCAATAGCAGTTTCACTGTTCACTCACCAAACGCCTTCCCAGGCGCTGGAATTGCAGCAGTTTCTTTTGTCTCATTCTCAGCTTCTTCATCCTGATTTCTGAGCCAAAGCCTCCAAAATGGTTTGCATAGGCATGGGCTACAACTAAACTTAGGTTTTTTGCAGAGTTAAAAAGGGCTCCCAAATAGATCCCTCTGCAGAATTAAAACCTCAAATTGCAATTTTGTTCATTTATATTTTAATACAGTTTGTGTGCTAGTATTAAAGTAGCATATGGCAGCATGTATTTTTTTAAGCTGGAAGAGCTTCAACGGAGAGAAGCAGTGTCATTCTAAAAAACCGCTTACATACCAAAATAAGCTTTTTTTCCAAGTGAGTTACACCTAAGTCTTTAGGATGCTAATCTTCTTCTACCAACACAAATACCCCTTCACATCAAGCACAAAGTTCCCTTTGCACAATTATCTTTAGACTGCTTTTTATGGCAGAACACCAAGAAATAACAACTATGAAGGAAGCCTAAGTTCTCTGTTTAGAACAACGACATTAAAAAGAAGAGTAAATCTTACTTCTTGCTGTTTGTAATTATTCCAGCAATTAAGAGAATCTGGTTAAATCTTGTCTCACTCTGAAAATCAGATATTCAGATGAGATAATATTTACCCACTTGGATTCGATGGATACCACCTTTCATGACACAAGTTAGGCAAGATGAAACCCTCAATTCCAGAACAACCAGAGCTCTGAAGATCTGCAGAGATGGTATTTGCATTACAAATCTGAAAAGAAATTACTGTAAACAAGCCATATATTGTGTCACTGTCAACACCTTCATTAGAATTTGAAATCCTGCGTGAAGTGTCTAAAATAGAAAATACTAGAAACATCACTCCTGAAAAAACTTAGGGCCCTACAGAAGATAGAGAATCTGAAGGAAACAAACTCTCTGAATAAACACCAACCTGATTGCTGAGTAGTCCTGCCTCACACTTAAGACAGTGCAGAGTAAATATTTTTTTTTTTTTTTCAGGCCTTAGTAACAACAACAAATCCTTACCATTGATTTCAGTGAGATTTCTGCCTGAGCAAGGACTATGGTGTCATTTCCCTGAGAATCGTGAGAAGTGCTCAACAAGTGAACTACCAAGTTACTATATCCCAAAAAAGTTGAAACACCCTCCTGCAAACTGTAGGTGAACCCTCGTTTCAAAATAGTTAAGTACTCTGTACAGCCCTCATCAGAGGAATGGACAACTTCTCAAGTGAGTATTCTCCCAAACCACAAAAATTTTATGTTAATTTTTCTTAATTCTTGGCAGGCATTAACTGAAAACACCCCTGATCATCTCTGTCTTGACACCATTCCTGAGCATTTGTATTCAATCTTTGCTTATTTGATGGGATCAAATTAACAACACGCTCTCAGCATTCTTCAGTCCTCCAGAAAATACTCTCTTTCCCCACATTAACATAATAACAAGAGATAGTGAACATCACTGTTGAAGCAAACAGCTGCTTTCAGCCCTAGCCTGGGCATCGTTTGGTGGGCAAAAGAGCATTTCAAACCTGCTAGAAACTGCGATCAGCTACCGTTCAGCTGCATTAAACCCCAGCACTACATTATGTAATCTACATAGTCTTTAGACCAGTCTGCATTCTCACAGAGCCTAAAACTGAGGAAGCTACAGACAGAACAAAAGGGAACAGAAAACGTTCATTAACCTCAGCCCAAAGGCCACTTACAAGTCTGTATTTGCACACTTACACAGTATTGTCCATTCACCCACACAAACCTGAGCATGCATTCTCATAATGTTGAGGGTAAAGCACCACAAAATTTCCAGCGAGTCAGATCAGTCATTTGGATGAACAATCACTAACAACTAATATGCCAAAAGCTACACTCAAAAGGGTTTGTTTGGGTTTTTTTGGTAGTGTATGAATAACTCCAGACTGACACAAATTCATCTTAAAAACTCAAAAACAGCTCAACTAATATACTGCCACTGACCATACGGAACAATCAGAAAGTGGTTACACAAAAATTAAATATGACCTTTAAGGATAGATTCATTTCACCCTATTTCTTCTGTTGAAAATGTCAGGGTTTTCCTCATTTATTTAAGGTCTTTCTACAACAACTGTGGAGATGGGCACTTCCAAAGAACAACTGAGCCTGTTGATCCCATTCTGTCATGGCTACCTTTCACCAATGGAAGAACTGCTCTTTAAAGAAAATGTCTGGTTTGTAGAGGGCTACATTGTCTGGTGTAGAATGAAAAATGTCTGGTTTGTAGAGGGTTAAGCATGGGGGGGGGGGGGGGGAATTTGCAGTTTACATAGGCCACTGGCTGGTCATCAATGGATCTGACAGCTGCAGGCAATACTGCCATCTCACACTTCAGCCACACAATTCAAACTCAGAAAAAGTATCATTGTTACTACCTTCTCCAGAGCTCCCAGAGACCTTGCAGTGTCAATACTGAAATGGAATACATAGTGCTATAAATGCAAACCATATCTGATTACATCTCTATGTTGCAGACTTAACAGAGGAAAAATAGGCAAAAACTACCAACCACTAAAGTCACACCAAGCTCTTCTTCACAATCAATGTCATCTTTACATTATCTTTACATTTAATTTTAAATTCCACTCTCATTTTACCCTTTTAGGTCACCCACAAAACCACACCTTCATTTCACCCACAGATACACTGCAAGCTTTCTCCTTGCTTTTCACCACACCACAGCGATCCAGATTGCTCTTTTTGAAGCGCCACAATCGACTGACTACTCTCTGCAAGTGCACACTCACCGCTTCAGAAGACTGAAATACCAGGGTAGGATTCAATTCCCCCAACTTCAAATGTCTACAATGGGTCTGTAAGCATTCTGGGTGTCTAACACACACACACCCAGTACAGCCACTGGAGAGCTATCAACCCAGAGGAACACAGACAGCAACTCATCTGACCACATGAAGATGCTTACAGTAGGGTGAACCAAACTGCTCTTTCAGCTTCACTGGCTGGGGGAGCATCCACCATTAAACTTTAGTCTGGTGCTATTTTGGATAGCGTGGAATATTCCAGCCGGATGAGAGACGCAATGCCATACAGAGAAATTATCCTCTAGGAACTACGCCACATCATCTGACCGACTTGAGTATCTCAAAGTGCATCAAAGTTTGTGAAGCTCAAACCCTCTTCCTCCCAAAAGCACAGTAAGAGAAAACACAAAAAACAAGTTCAGCAGGACAGAGAGGCTTCCGAGTTCCGGGGGAAGATGACATAATCGTGGTGCTATGAAGGTAGCTGACAGTTATCAGTGACAAACATCACCTCTTGAGATAAAGGTGGCCGAACTGTAGGATTTCAGAGACAGATAAATTCTCAGTATTGTCAGTGTGATATAAATGCTCCATTTTTAAGACACCATTAATTACCACTTCAACAACCTTGAAAACTCACAACAGGAGCAAGACTTGACCCAGTCCTGAACTGAGTACAGGATCTTTGCTGCTGAAGAGTGACTGCATTACTCAGTGAAATGCACTTAAGTTCAGTATTTGAAACATTGGTTTTCTCTATTTTTAGTTATGAAACTAAAAAAAACCCCTGCTTGAGCAGGAGAATTAGACCAGATGACCTTCGTTAGGTCCCTTCTAATCTCAAGTGTTCTGCAAATGAGAAAAAAGAAGCTTCTTTAAAGAAAACTAAGAATAGGCAAAACAATCAATGTTTAGCGGCTGACAGAATGCTAAAAACTGCATACAGAAGAACAGGGTAAGTGTAACTTAAAAAAAGAAAAAAATAATAAAGTATGCCCTTCAGAATGTGAAGTCATACTAGGATGTCAGGAAAAAATAAAAACTTTAGCAAACTAAATGCAAATTCATTGTATTTCAAACTAAAAAATTATATTTAGAACTGATGTGCTAGGAGAAAATTTATCAAATACACCAAAAGGGTTAAGTTTATCAGAAGGTCTGCTGGGCCAGTAGATGATAAAAAGGTAAAAGGCACGCTCAACAAGACAAAGCCATGGGGAGGGGAAAAAAAACCCCAAAACCCTCAGAATTACTTCTTTGCCACAGAAAAACCCAAATGAATTCACCGATCAGTACGTAACATTTTAGGGAACTTACGGCACTGGAGTCTGCCTGCCGAGCAGACAAAGGAGGAAGATCCTCTCCGGTCAGTTGGGAACTGTTAACTGACAAAGTAATAAAATAGCCGTGAGCATGTGTACTCAGCCAGAGTTCTAAGGAAACCAAAATACTGAAAATGCCAACTGAGGGACTGCAACATGCAGGTCACGCACAGGAGAGATGTGAAGACGCTATGATTAATTGGATATTGGGAGACACCAAAAATTACCAACTTCTCTAAAAGCTCTTAAAGAAGAGTTAGCTGTAGTGCAGTAAGGAGGAAGGTCTTATTAATCAATGGTTAATTAACATGCTAAGAACTTCTCTATTTACACAGACACACAAAAATGTAGACTCCTATACAGATCTGTGGTTAGACCTCTCTCATTTAACTTAACCATACATTATGCTGAAAAGGATACAATGTGAGATCACAGGTCTATTAAATATAAAGCAGTAAGTGAATCAAAGCAGTTATCCTCAGACCTTTCTTCCAACTAGTTATTATACAGTGTGACTGGGAGAGAAAACAGAAGACGAAATTCAAGTAGATAAACGCAGGGCCTTGCGTTTGGAAAAAAAATAACTAACTACACATAGCAAATGATGGGTTCTAAATTAGTTTTTCCCGATTAGGAAAGACCTTGAAGTCACTGTAGATAGCTTTATGAAAATACAGTTTTCACAGGGGTTGATAACAAGAGCAGCAAAAAAGCCAACAGAATTTCAGGAGTAATTAGGAAGGGAACAGAGACCGTAACAGGGAGCAGCAGTGTGACACTGCATTCATCTGCAGCACATTGGTATACTGAACTCCGCACGCTGTTTTGGTCCCCACATCTTAGAAAAGAGGTAGCACAGCAGTGTACAGAACAGCGAAGACGAGACTTAGGGAGCAGCTTGCACACAAGGAGAGATGAAATTCAGCAAGGTTCCTCAGCCCACAAAAGAAAGGACTGAAGAGAGATCAGATAGAGGTGTAAAGAAGCAGAATGGGAGCAAGAAGCAGAGGTATCACACAAATACTTTGAAACAAAAGCCTTTTTCACAAGGTGAATGCATAACCTGTGTAATTCAAGCTCTAGGACATCAGGGACAACAAAACTGGTTCACATCAAACAAATTCACGGAAGCAAACGTGGAGCTGTGATACAGCCTATGATTCAGGACTCCCTAACTGCTGGTTGCTGGAAGGATGCGTGACTGCTGTGGGAAGCAGAACTACGTTTCCTGTTCTTGCACACTTCCCTAAGCTGCAGCTATAGGCTACCATCATTAAAACAATTTTATGCTATAGGTCCTTTTCATCTGACCCAGTTTTCTTAAGACTGCATTAGATGTTTTCTAATGTTAACATCAGAAAACAAGAATAAGTACCAGTTCTATTGCTAAGGTAATTTCCTACACTTAATCACCTAAAACCAGTGTATATTTATGACTGTGGAGATTTATTCAACTGCTTAGTTTCCCTTATTCAACATTATTTTCTATATACTGGTAATGCAGAGTGTGATAAACCAGTAAGTTTCAACCAAGTTGCTTTTAAGAACGGAAACTCAGAAAATGAAAAGTGCTATGCTGTGAACAAAGTAGGTCTGGCCCTTTTACACATTGAGGCAATCATCCTCAATCATCCAAAAAGGTGAATCCCTTCCTTGCTGTATTGTTTTCAAAGATGAAATTACAAATACACGGCTGATGAAGAATGACACTGTACCTTACCTATGAAACTATCCATTCCTACGAAAGTTTTTACAATGGCTCAACATTTACAAGTGTACCAAAACAACACAGTGAAACTACTACAAATTCAACTGTGCCACATGCAAAAGCGGGCATATCCACTTCTGCTTTTGGCAGGACTCGGTGCAATTTCAGCTCTTCTTTCCACGGGGATCTGTCCTGGGATCTGTTCCCAGCACTGTTCAATGAATTCATAAGTGACATGAAAAGGGCTCAACAGTGAGATGACAACTAAGTTACCCACAGTAGCAAAGACAGCAATTGAGTAGGAAAAACTCGAAAAAGACTACATGCAGATTACTGACTGGACAATAAAATACATCAATGAAATTCAGTAGTGAAATTCATACAGTACCTCAATGAAATTAAGCAAAAAGTAGGATAACTGGGGGTGGGGAAAGTGGTTCTAACTTCGTGTATAGGTCAACAGGCTCTGAACTGACTCTTAACACTTGGAGCAGGCTGAGGTCTAAAAAATTATGACTGTCATGGAGATAGGGATGAATTATTTACATCTCTTCCAGTATGAGAAGTGGATTTTAAACGGAGTTCAGGTTCAAAACTTAACAAAAGAATATGGTTCCTCACTCAGATTGCTGTGTTAGTTCAGCTATGGAACGGCCTAGTATTACACTTCCTAATACTTAGCTTGAAAGTGAGATTTCATGGCTTGAAAGGGAGATTTAACAAATTCCAAAGACAAGTCCAGAAAACGTAGTGAAAGAGGCATCCAGCTCAGTAAACTCCTGTACTACAGATGTCCAGAGAGCATGCAGGAATATTCTATATTCTTGTTCTGTTCCTGTGCTCCTCAGTTACCCACCTTTGGCCATCGCTGGAGACAAACTACTGCTCTAGACAGGTGTACGAGAACAGCTGCTCTTCTAATCTAACATTCACTACCTCTCTAAGTCATTTTGTCTAGCATGGGTACAATATCCTGAAGAACTTAGCGTTAGCACCTCTTCCTTGCCTGTTATCGAAACATTCACTGTAGAGAGCAACTTAAAGCCACATTCCACCTCTCTGCCAAATATGATTCTGTAATTCTGAAGTCTTTATTTTCCTCCTCTTGCTATTAAAAATAAGCTATACAACCTAACATGAGAAATTCAAATCACAAATGGGGAGTTCTAAACAGATTAATAAAAACGACTCTACTACTAAAAAAAAAATTCTTAGTTATTTCATTGATTCCGAAGAGGACCAAAGTGGTCCTAGAATGACAATGAAGTGGACTGACCTTTATTCTACTCTAGACTTTTTGCATAGTTTGTCAGGGAAAGTTCTCTGAACTACACTGAAAAAGCATATCCGAAACACAGAGCAGTAATAGCCGGCAAGGAGAAAGGGATCTTGTGACTAAGGATAAGGTCTATCATCTCATAGAGAATTCTATTTGCAAAACCATTAAAATTGCAGTGCTGATTTGATCCCCATAAACAATTCATCCACCTAAGTACAGCAAAATAGTTCTCATTCTGAAAGGGTGGTGTGATTGCTGTCACTGTAACTGCTCTTAGAGCAGTGGCTGGTCACTCAGAAGACTCTGCACAATACAGTGGAGTATAGCACATTTTATTGGAGTTTCACATTTTTATAGTGGTACTGATAGGCAAAAATAGTGTCCTGTATCAATACACCCTGGAAAACATTGTCACTTTTGGACAGGTGATTTTTGCTGTCTGGCTCCTTGGAGATCTGAAGAGAGTTAAGATACAGTTCTAAAAACCTTAAGATACACAACTTCACAGTGTCCCAGTGACCAGTATTTCCAGATATTATCCTTCCTCTTCTCTGGGAAGGTGAAAATCTTTCCCATGACATCTTAATGACATGCTGTGGCAGTGTGTTCCCCTCACACAGAGACACCTTAAGCCATCATCACCAGTGGGGGTTGTGATGGCTACACCCAGCTTAGGCCAGCTTTTGGGGGATGGATGGCATCATAGCAGCCAAGGGCTGTCTGGAACGTCATGCTGCTATGTAAATATGACTATAAGTCAATCATCTTACACTATAAGTAGACGGCCCAGAGCCCACTGAGGTCTCCTGCATGGCAGTGGGCTGCACCCCAGGATCTCCCCTTGAGCGGGGACACCTCTGAAGGTTACTCTTCGAGGTTGAGAGACCCCTTGCCGCAACAGATCCTCAGCAAGTGACTGACAGCATGCTAAAATTTGAAATCTTATGTAAGTGATATAAAGGAGTGATTGTGCATATATAATCCTTTAGATATAAACTGTTGACCAAGTCTGGGACTAGGATTGGATCCAGCCATACCTACACTCTTCTCTGAGGAGTTTAGAAAGTGAGGGGGTCCCTTCTGAACCTCATGACTCAACAGGAGGGTCTCTATGCAGTAAATAATCAAGTGTACCTTGCCATCAAATCTTGTTAAACCACTGTGGCATTTACTGTTGAACTTTGTTAATTCACTGTTTTATATGAATAAAGTATATTGTGCTTCTCTTTTTGAATGAAGTGCATGACTCCATCTGCAAGACGCTTGATGCATCTGCCCAGCCTGATATACCCTAAAACTTCCAGAGGTGTAGGGCTCAGGTCTCCAAAATAAAGTCTACGCAAAAAGGTCCATTTGTTATTTGAGTTCTCTTCCACTAACTGCTGCTTATCACTCTTTCCCTGTATTTCCTCTACATTTTTATTCTAGCTCCTCTTGCTAAGGAAAAACTCCCTGTGAAAAATCCCAACCTGAAAAATTACCTGAATTTCCAAGCAACAAGAGGAAAGTGTTACCTATTCCAGGAAACAGTGCTATTTACCCAACAAAACTAATGTATATTTTAATGACACTTAGACCACCACACTGTAATTGACTCTTTTGATACAGTTGTTCTCATGGTATCGAAATAGGGGGGAAAAAGAAATCACTGTATCAAAATAATCTTTAAGAGAATTATTGTATCACTATTTCCCATTTTTTCTTTTTAAAAAGACATCAAATTACTCCAACATGGAGCATAACATAAATCCTCTGTTACAGAAAGAGGAGTACAAAGAAAATTTTACTTCTTATGGGTGCACATAGCACTAATTCTTAATAGCCAAGGCTGCAAAAACAACTTCTATGTTGCAACGTACTGAATCACTTTAAAGAATTAAAATTACTGAACAAATCACTGCTCCTAACTTTCTACTCCCCTTCAGTCCTGTAAAACATCTCAGGGATAAAGATTATTAAAACATAAGCTATATTCAGAACATCAGAAATCAATTCTGCCTAGCCACTGTATTTTCTTTCACACAGTCCAGCTGCCTAAATTTAGCATGCATGTTTTTATTTCTATTAGAAACTATGTTAACAAACTATGTGGCTCTCCAGTATCCTTGATACTTATCCACAGGCTGGTATATGAAGTCTGAAAAAAATGCCAGGGCCAAATGTCCGATTTGGGAAAAGGAGGATGAGTAAGTGGGTTGTACCAGTAATCAAGTACAACTCCACTTAGCATGGGAAGCTCTGCATAGGGAATTAATTACAGGGGGAAAAGCATACATGAGTTTCACATATAAATACATCAATTACACACTGAAAAGTTTCTGCAAAGTTAGACAGCTAGGCTAAACGAGTGGTCCAGGCTGAACCATCAATGGAAAGAGAGAGGTTCCTTTCTAGAAGCAAATAATCCCCCGCAAGGAGGTCTGGAATAGGTACCTTCAGGAAGCTGTTCATCCTACCTGCTTTTCACCACCTGCTTCAGCAGGACCTGGAAATCTAAGTTTCACGAGAAGAATCCCATCCCTTGCATTTGAGGTAAAACAGAAAATCTGAGGTACTTTCACGTATTTAGTATGTTTTTTTAGGGCTGTCTGAGATTAACTTCTCTATGTACACTCTTGGGAATAATGCACTACTTCACGTGATTGCTACCTAGCTATTACATTAGTCTTGCACAAATACACACACGTGCTCTTTCACAACTATCCACTTCCACCTGAGTTACTTCTGCTTCTTGGAAAGCAAAAGATTTGGATCCACAGACACTGACTACCCTTACTCAACTTGCACTGTGTCTCAATTTTGTATCATCTTCACTATGCTTTGTGTAGATATTTGCCAGCGTACTCCTTTCACATGTGGAAACAGTATGTCTCCAAAAGCATTTTCCTCAGCTCTATACTGAAAGGAACTGAACAGCCTGAAGAATTACTTCAAAAAGAAAATCAATCTGGCAGTTAAGCCATGGTTACAACGAACCAATGAACTGGAAATCAAGTATTATGGTTGAAAATTGCAGCTGAACTCAGTTGGTACCTACAAGTTGAGCTTCCGAAATTCTGTAACTGCTGTAAAAGGTAACTGGTTACTGGATAGGTTCTACTTGTACTTCCTCACATCAAAAAACTGCCATCATGCAATTCTTATTTCTTCTTGGACCCACCGTATCTAAAAACAATGATCCTCTTGTGCTGTGGAAGGGATGGAATGCAAAATCCCATCCACATCCCAACAGAATCCCACAAACATTTTGGCAGTAAAAATTTATTATGTAAAGTCCAGATGGCATTCCAAATATTTCTACTTCAAAATTTAGGAATCATTTTTTTGCTTAAAATAAACTACACAAAAGCATCACGCCTAAAATTAACTATACAAAAGCATCAAGCTAGGTAACCAGACTTAACTGAACACTTATTTGGACTATGGGAAGAACGTTAATGTGGCTTTCTTAATTTCATTGTCAGAAATGAATAGTATTTTTCTATTCAAATATATTTGAATGACTGGCAGAGAAGGAAGATATAACAAGCAGATACATCCAGTAACATATTATACTTCAAGAACTCCTCCAGTTATCTAAAGCCTAACAGCTTTACCATAAACCTTTGTAGCAACATTTCAAACTTCCAGAACCAAATTTGCTAATTTTGTTATTCCTTGTTATTGTAACAGAGTTCTTTTGCTTACCTTCTGGTTGCTCCACCATGCAATTTCAGCTCTGAATCTGGGAATGTGGTCTTCAAAATGCTTTTAGCTGGTGCTTCACCAAACAAGCTAAACCCAATTATCAGCTCAGTTTCAACATCAACTTAATCACTGCATACCCTTTAAACTCTGGGATAAAGATCGATCCTGGATTCTGTCATTTTGCAGTGAGCCCACTCCTACATTCCTTTTATATCTATCACTTCACTGAATGCCAAAGAAATCTCAGTGTACTTGGCATCAAGGCAGCACTTCCTATATTTATGCTCCCACTAATGTATGCTCCATTTTAGTCCTTACCAACTTAAAATCATCTGTGAGGAAAGACGGCATAAAGCGCAAAACAGTGCATGCAACTGTTTTACTGATACAAAATACTGTTCACCCACACTGCCTTTCCATCGTCATCTTTCTCCTGGATTTTCTGTGTAAATATACCCAAAAAATTAACATAGAAGGATCCATGGTAGTTTTCTTAAGTAAATAGTATGCAGTCATATAAAGATTGTTGCTCCTACTCAAACTTTCAGTACCTCCAGAAAATAAATCAGTACTTTTTAATTGTACTACCTTAACTTTGCTGGCAGAAACACATTTGATTCTTCAAGACACGTGAAAATGAAGTGCTCTCTCCAGGCAAGAATTCCTTATATCTGGCACACTAACACTTCATCCTTTTTAATTATTCCACAGGTGGTTGCCTTGGAAACTGCCAAGTAGCTCTTGGATTTGAGGGATCCAGCATGAGAAAGTAACAAGCCTTTGTAGCCACGGCATTTGGATCCGTGTTGGCTGCAGCAGAGTAACAGAACAGCCGTGAAAACCTGAAAGAGATAATTAAAATTAACAGAGATTAGCTATATTGCTCAATTCTTCAAAAATAAAATACAATGACTGTTGATAGCTCCTTAACAGTGGATACAAACTAGGCTTCAGGGAAACACTGATTATGTAGCTTTCCAGCACAGCACCGAATTTCACCTTCCGGAGGACAGCACTAAAATGTTGATGCTGAAGGAGCTCACGAGTTCAGCTTTCAAGATCAGGCAATAGGAGATTTTCCTCAGCTTCAATAGAGACCTTCCTAAATGTCTGGTCAAACTGCCTGAAATTCTGTGCTATTGTTTTTCCTTGAATAAAAATAGAGTAACTATAAATAGCTCTCATCAAGAATGCTGAATCACTGTATTTTGTATCATAAAGCAAATTGCTTCAAACTTTATTTAGCCTTTAAAACTAGGAAAGTTTTGTTTGCTTAAAACACAATTAAAAGCCTAGCAAAGCATCTCATTCTGCATTCATATAGCTTGTCTAAAAGTACAGAAGATTTTCCCTTCCCTGATTTCTCATTATTTCAAAAGCTGACAATTTGCACTTAAAAAAAAAAAAAAAACAAAAAACAAACGACCCACAAACAAAAACAAAACACCAAACCAAAGCAAAACCTAATTACAGTTTCTGTCACTGGTCAAAGTTATGAACTTCAATTTTTCAAAAATCTTTGTTTTCTCACGTTCACTTTGTTAACAAAAACAGGTTAACAGTAAGCCTTAAAAAAATAATTTTCACCAAAACTATCAATCATGCAAATAGTCACACCTGCACCCAGCAGCTGTCTCATGAAAGATAGCTTACAATGATTTCTCAAGACCTCACTCAAATACGTATGTGTTTTGCTTTGGAGTATGAACAAATTGCCCGGCAGGACCTCAAGTAAGACAGCACCATGGAGGTGGATTTGCCTGCATCTTTCCATAATGAGACATCTAAAGGCCACAAGAATGTTTGTTCGTTCTAGAGGTAAGTTTTACCAGAAGTAGAGTAAATTACGTGTTTATTTCACCAAAGGAAAAAAATAAAGCAAGGTAACAGAAATGAAAGGGTTTATAAACAATTTCCCCAGTGCCCACTTTGTCCTTCCAGGTCCTCTCCTTCAGACTTGCTCTCAGCATGACAACTCAGTACATTTCTGACTTGTAGAAAACACCACGTAGCCTGCTTTGGTCCCAAGGGAAAAAACTGCTTATGCATCTATCCCTACCCATTTCACAGTCCTCCCTGCTTCTAGGACTCTGCTCCTCGTAGGCACTTTCAAAGTCACAGCAAACCTCAGAACCACTTAAAACTCATCTTTTAACTTCCTGAATAATCACCAAATGGTACTGCTGCCTTCCCAATTTCTTGCCTTCTTTAACCACTTGCTTGATTGAAAATTAGCGTAGGAAATAGTTTTCCTTCTCTCCCTTCTTCCCTCCCTCATCAAATCCCACCAAGGACAAAGCACACTTAGAGCAGACCTATGCAGGTTGCCTCCTTCCTAGTCGGTTTTGTAATTTCTCCTCGCTTCCTCCTGTACATCCTTTTCAGTCACGTAACTTCCCCATTTATGAGCAAGGTTTCTGAAAGACGAGCTGACAAGAACAGGCATTTTTGTTTCCCTCATTCCCCAGCAGTTCCAGAAGTAAGACCTGTTTAATTGTTTTTGGACGCAACTTAGGATGAGCTCGAGTTTTCTCAACTCCCCAGTGGTCCCACCAGCCCAGGGCACACTTGCCATCAAACCTCCGTCCTCTGGAAGAGGCAACCTGTCTCCCTGCACTGGCTCTGGCTGAAATGGAGTTGATTTTCCCCATAGTGCTGTGCTTTGTATTGGCGTATTGTCAACATCAGGGTTTTGGCAAATGTGGAGCAGTGCTCACAGAGCATCAAGTTTACCTCTCTAACATTTCACCCCCCTCACCAGTAGGCTGGGGGTGGGCAAGATCCTGGGAGGGGACACAGCCAGGACAGCTGACCCAAACTGACCAAAGGGATATTCCACACCATATGATGTCATGCTCAGCAGATAAAGATGAGGGGGTGGGGGGGGATTTCTTTTTTATGACACTTCTCTTCTGGAGCAACCACTACACCTACTGAAGCCCCATTTCCCAGGAAGTGGCCGGACATCACCAACTGATGGGAAGTAGAGAATAAATCTTTTGTTTTCCTTTGCTTCTGTGCACAACCTTTGCTTTTTCTTTAACAAACTGCCTTTATCTTGACCCATGAGTTTTTTCCCCCCCATCTTATTTTCTCCCGCCTGTCCTGCTGAGGAGGGGATTGATAGAGCAGCTTGGTGGTTACCTGGTGTCCAGCCAAGATCAACCCATCACACTCCCTTTCAATCCATCAGGTTTGTTTTGCATCTTGTAGGGGTTCTCCCTGCAGAAGTGGCATGCCAAAATACTGTGGAATATTGGGAGCTTTTGCTCTGTTCCTCCTCTTTACGGTTACGGATAAAATTTCATGCATGTCCTGTTAATGCAGAAGAAAGCCTTTCTCCTTCCCAGTTCTCTTGAGTCTCTGACAGACTGAGTCTCCAAAGACTCAAGATGACCCTTTTATCAAAACTAGGGTTTTTTTTGAGGAAAGGTAGATTATTTTTTTTTTCTTCCCTGCCTCAGGTATCTTGACACTACTCTCAAGCACATCTCACTCTGTACTCATAATCTTATTTTGTTGCTTCTCATAGGGTGGACACAACAACTTTATCTACAATGTCAATTCAGAGTGTTAATCTGTCATTGTTCCAGACGAAATCTGGTACACAACCAATTCCCCAGCGTTAGTCCTTTTAATCCATTGAGAGGTTTCCAGAAACAGGACATCCAGTTCTCAACAGGCACCAATGCCTCTCATTTTCATTTGCCTTAGTCTCAGAGCAGTATCATCCTGAGATTATTCCAAAGTTGTGTTGCAAGGCTTCTTCTACGTTGGTTTAAATCCTACACCCTTCTAAAGGTATCTCTCAATAAGCTGACTTCTAGAGTCTTTGCCTATAGTAGGTGATGGAGCTACTGCATCTTTTCCCTATCCTCATCATTCCATAGCACATAAATAATTTCAAAGGCTGCAAAAGAGGTCTTGCCAGCTTCTTTTTCATACATTTTAGAAACCTTGAAAGATGCATTTATGTTAAATGTATTCATTTTAACACATACTCTTCAGATATTCTGTTCCTGTGAGCAACCCTACCCATTGAGAAGCTTATCTTTGCCATGTTCCTCCTGCTCAAGCTTCTCAGTCCCAGTTCAGTCTCTGCCTACCTAGTGATCTGACATTGTTCTTGGGCTCCCGGACTGTCCTGCTGCTCCCTACAAAGGTCACACATTGGAGCCACATAATTAATCCAATGCCTGACTTCTTTGATTTCTTTTAGGTTCTGTAACCTTTATCCCTGTCAGGTGCTACAAAGACACCTGGATCAACAAGGAGCTCCACTAGCTGACTTTTTGGCCAATCCTTTGAAGAAAGGGATGTCACACTCTCCACAGCTCTTTTCTACACTTGAGGGAATGTTTCTGTGCCAATCTCTCTTCAAAACATAAATAAAATAAAATCTTCTGTCTCAGTCTTCAGAGGACATATGTCTTTGCTCACTTCCAGCTTCAGCCCCCAAGCCTAGGGCTGCCTTCAGATTCACATCTTGTCTCTAACACCACCATTACGAGACCCTGAGTCGCCAAGCGCTTGGAGGAGCTGCCTGCACCCTTCTTCAGAGCGAGCATCATCAGAACACCAAAAGCACTGTAAACTCCAGAGCTCAGTGTTATTAGAAAAATACATAAAACATGGAACTCTTGAACAGTAAAACTAAAAGCAAGATGAACAAAAGATTTTTAAGTAACTCCCCTAGTCCACTGTGGTTTCAGGTTTTTTTCAAGCTTGTTCTCAATCCATTAACAATCTAATTTTGCATAATCCCTATGCATCCCTGAAGGAAAGTCTTTTGTTTCACATTTGAGCATTTACTGAGACTGTTCCTTTTCTCCTCCTTCGTCTCCACTCCTGATGCAGGCTCCTTTCCGACTGGTCTCTACCCCTGCCTCTGAAAAGCCGCTGCCCTCCAAAATATGCTCAGATGCTCTCAGGGAACGCAAACAGAGCAACCAGGACAGCTCAACAGGGAACCTTCCTCCCATTGAGCCAGCAAAGATACAAGTAATTCCAACGACATTCATGATGCATCCCACACTGAGGTTTTCAAAAGGGACCAAGGAAGGTCAGATTGCCAGAGCCTTAATTAACCGGATCCGAGAACTTAATTCCCTTTTTCCTCTCTGGAAATTCCTGATTATTTTATGTCGGTAAGGTACATTCAAGCTACAACCATGCCTCTTAGTGCAAAGTTCTTTGTTCTGTTGTTTCATCCACAGCTAAATTAACAGGTTTGGCAAACTTCATGATCATTAGTTTTAAAATTGTGGTTTCTCTAGTTACAATTTCTTTTCTCTTAAAAAAGTCTTCAAAATTTGCTATGCACAAAACTGATACACAGCAACAACCACATTCCTTAGTGAACTAGAAAGCTGATGTCCTCTTGGTAATTGTACTTTTAGCATCTGAAGGAGGCACCTAGACAGCTTTTACCAAGTATGAGACTTCCTTTTAATTTTATGTTTTGAATGTATTTAAAACATCTATGTTGTAGATCATATATACAATAGCAGAGAGGCACTGTAGTGAGAGCGAGTCTCATTGCCCTCTTGGGAAAATAAAGTTAAAGCCTCCCACTGACTCCAAATGCAGTTGAGTAAGGTTCCAGAAACAATTCATCATTTGAGAGTCTTTCTTTAAAAAAAGTTTATTTCAGCACTGTTTACTGATCATCCCTTCTTATGTTCTTTATTTTCCACCTGAAAACAAGTTAAATGTTATTTTAGCAAGATGTGTCAAACCTGGATAGCTTTTTTGAGAAAGCTTGTCAATAATTTTGTATGGTTTACTAGTTGAAATATAATGAGGGGAAAAAAAGCAGCAATCTTCTGACTACTCTTATGGCTGGCAAGAATCCCATTTTTTCACAGAGATTTCTGAAGAAAGAAAAGACCCTATGTTGTGAAGAAAATTATTTGCTCTTTACTGTGGTGGTTTTTTTAAGGTTTAATTGCAAGTGTTTGGTAAATAAAAACGCATCTTAAATTATTTTGAAGTACAAACATCTGAATCAGACTGCAAAGCCTTCTTTAAAGTATTCCAGCTTCAGTGATAATCATCACAACTTTGCTATTTTACAGCTTTACCAGGTTAATACATATCTGCACAATGCATACTGAAAGACGAGAAAGAACAGAAAAGATACCCTTTTCTGTCTTCAATAAAAACCTAAGAGTGAGAGTTTTAAATTAGAAATATGGGAATTTCCCCTATAAAATCACAGGTGGCCAGAAAATTTTCACCCAAGAATGTTTTGCCCAGATTCAATAAAAGAATTATACAAAATAGATGTAAAAAGAATGATCAGGACATAAGACACTTTGCCTGGGACATGACTGCTCAAGAACACATGCCAACCAGCAACTATATGAAGGGAAATGAGAAGATGGGTAACGAAGCTGGGAGGCTCAGTCAGGTATAAACAAAGACAACTGAAGAAGAGGTGCAGCAGTAGAACATCCTAAGGACAACTACGGCTGGGAAGCTTCAAGGAGCTTCCTTTAAAATAACCAAAAATCAGATGGTCACTTTAAAATAGTTTCTGAGTTGAATGTACACTGGTTATCAGTCAGATCTTAAGTGAAGTGATTTCCTTGCTCTCCACTTAAGTGGTGGCAACAGCCCTGATGAACAGGGCTGTTAGGAGCTCCTAAGCAAAAATGGAAGGATAAAGAACAGATTCCTCTTGCAAAACAGGCCTCTCCAAGTGTGTTTATCAGTTCCCATGTGTAAAATGGGATCTGTACCAGCTAGAACGCATGAAGATGATATCTTGATGAATTAATACACAATCAGATTATCCAAAACCAAATTAATCTCTCGAAAGAAGAAGGAATACTTTTTAGTCTCAAGACTTTTTAGTCTTCTGTGCTGCCAGAAGAGACATGGAATCAGCATACTAAATAGTAAGAAATAGTGACTATATGCTTCATCTGTTCAGCACTGTTGCCTAAACAGTACTGGAATCTTTTGGGAAGAAAATGTAACACCATTTTATGTAACAACTTTCACTATAGTAAAAGTTACTGGTAAAATTAAACGCAAACCAAAAAAAAAAAAAAAAAGAAGTATTTTGACAGCACTTAAAAAAAAATAAAAATTGGTCTACAGTTTCAGCAGTATCTGGAAGACATTTTTTTCCTTATATAGAGAACATCAGTGTGTGATGCCACAGAAGACTGGTACATATTCTGACTTTCTAGTTCAAAGCTATGCATGCATGCACAGCGACAAACTTCACCGTGTTTTGTGGTGATAGCATAGGTTTGAAGCCACTCCCTTGCCCGGACTGGATAATCTTGTATTGCTGGGTTTGACTTGTCCCTAGGACCTCTTCAGAGCTCCGTGTCTTTCCTTCTCTCTCTCAGAAAACTGCACCCTTCCTCAGACTACAAAGGAAGCACAGACAACTAGCATAATGTACATCTCTCAGATTTGTAAAGGTTGACAATGCTCTCCTCTTACCAAAAACTATAATAGAGTATTCCAGACATGAGAGCTGTCATAGAGATTTCCTCCAAATGCTCTCATAAGAGAAACAAACATTCAGTATAGAGGGGAAAAAAAAAAAATCATTTACTGTGAAGTTTATGTGGTTTAGTATTAGATATTGTTCAACAGCTAGGTCTTAAGATGTCCCATTACCTAGTAAGTATCAATTTGTATCTTTAAGACTGAGTTTATTTTTTGAAAAAATGTTTACTAAACACAGTCCTGACATACTGGGAATTTCCACTTTCAAACTGGTAACACTGATTTTCTTCATATAAGCCCTATAGTAAAAAAGTAAGCCCTACAGTAAAACAGTCCAAAGCCTTTTCTCCTGGAGTATCAGTTGCCAATTTCTACAATACAGATACTAAAAATTTATCAACAAAGCAAATGTTAATACCTTGACAATACTTGCTTCTGAACAGTTTTTGCTACATCAAATAACTGCATTTTTTATTCCAGTGTTCTGATGTACACCTGGTTGTGAAGTCATGGTGTTAACACCGTGAGGACCAACCCATGGACACAGAGACACGCTGCTGGCTGCAGAACACCACGAGTCACCATTAGAACATTATCATTTCTAGCTGAAAATGGCCAAGAACCAACAGCTGCAAGTAACTCCGCAGTTTCACCATCCAACAGCAGTTGGGACAGCTACCAAAACAGGCAGCTTCACCCACTTCTCATCCCTGACTGTTCATTCCCATTCCTGTTCCACCTCCTTGCTTGTAACAGCACCCTTCACACAGCTGTGCTATGAACCAGATCTTGGTCCTGACCCTGGACAAATCTGATTTTGCTTTTGTTGTTGCTGGTTCTGCAGTGGGTTCACTGTACAGCTGTAGAAGGATCAGGCCAGAACCAGGGCCAGTGCTCTGGCCACGCCAGCTGGAATCAAAGCAAGAACGAGTGACTGGGGGAAGCGGACTGCTTTTTTTCAGCAGCTCTGCCAGTTTATGCCAGCTTAAAATTCCCATGAAACTATGGAAAACTAGGAACTAGGCATATTCAAGTTAGAAATGCAGTAAAAGATAACAAAAAAGAAGAAGAAAGCACAGAGTGTTTAATCAATAGAACAAATTACTAAGATGTTGAAATCTTCATTTCTAAGTAACTTCAAAACAAGATAGCATGCTTTTCTGAAAAAGCTTTTCAATAAATGTCTGTTCATTTTTCAAACATGAGCTGCTGAGCTCAAAACAGGGAGTGACAGTTACACATAATGACCTGCAATACCCTAAACGTCAGACTAAATTATTCAACAGTTCCTTCTGCCTCGTATCTTTGAAACATATATATATTTTAGTTCTCTCCCTGGTTGTGTCAGATTAGCACGCTTTAACAGTTGGAAGCAACAGAGTCAAATTTAATGGTATCTCTGCTTGGAACACATCCAGGGGTTGAATCCGATTTCTTCATGTAGAAACAAGAAGCTCTAACATTTGATCTGGAATTCGTACCTCGTTAGAAAGGAAGCAGCAGAAGTCTCACTTGTTCTTGCTACCAAGCTGGTGGTGAGGGAGAAGGAGCCATGCTGTGCTAGAACTGGTTACCGACCTCGTCAAAACTCTCAGCTGTGAGCGCAGTGAATGGTAATTTTGCCTGCCACAAGCAGACAGTCTCAGTGAGTAGGAATCTGCACGTTCAGAAGCACAAAGTGGGAGGGTCAAATTAGAAATCTTGGCTTTCAGCATCTTCATGCTTCAGTATGTTATGGGTGAAGGAAGATGCTTTCTCTCTGCCTCAGTAAGCGTATAGTATTTCGTCCTTTGCAAAAAAAAAAAACCTATAAATTTACAAGACGTGTAGCACTTGGCAGCATTTCATAACTGCTGAGTGACTAAGATGAGCTCATTTAACACAATATAGAAATAAATGTATTATTTTATATATCTAAGCCTATACATTTTGCAAGGCAATGAAAGAAGGAAGAGGAAGAGATGATACAGTGCATGGTCTGAAGAGTATGGCCTGCTGCCAGTGCCCACACATAATTATTCTCTCTTTTTCAGCCTCTGTCATATACACACACCCCCTGGAAAAAAACAATCCATTCAGGGCAAGTAGGAGCATTTTTCTAGTCCTGCCAACTTCTGCCAAAATTCTATTTTCATTTTAAAATAAGGATTACGCTCATTTAACCACCAGATAGTTAACTTACGCAGCAATATCAGTCAGGAAAGTAGAAACAGAGCAAGCAGGTACAGGGCAGGGAAACACAATTCTTTTAAATTCTCTCCTACTTTCTGTGTGACCGGTGCCTTCCAGCAAAGTGGAATTAATCAACACCACTGGCAAACTGCACTTTTAAATCCAACACGCAGAGACAGAATATGGATTGGAGAACTGTGGTCAGGTAGTGGGGAGAACAGCCATCAATAGACAGGATGTGAAACAAGTGCTGGGAGATACAAGACCAGCACTTATCACACCTAACTGCTGTTTGGCATTATATACCTTGAAAACCAACTGTAAGCACGCACTGTAAATGAAGACACTGCACAGAAACATCTTAACCATCAGGAGTCTTTAAAGTCCTATTACACTTTCTACAAATTCACATCCTCTGTTGTAGGTTTGCTCTTTTAAAGTGGCTCAGCTGTGGCACTTCAGACACAACCTCCTCAGCAAAAAGAACTGTGTGGTGCTTACACTGGAGGTAAACCAGTACAGCACCAAAATCCAATGCTACACAAGACTCCTTATCCTATTGTTTGTGCTGTTCAATAATATTAACTAGGTTTCACAAAAATTCGTTCAGCATTGTTTCTAATAACCTAAAACAAGAAAAGATATTTCACTCTTCGAAAATGGATACCTGAAATTACCAACCTCCAGTAAGCATACAGAAAATACTAAGAGACACCAGCAAGCAAAGAACAACAGAAAAGTATTTTTTCTACTGTTTAGATCCAACACTGATTGCCCAACAGTTTAAAAACAAACTTGAGCTAGCTAGGAGACAAGTGGCAGTCTACTCACGTAACAGGCAGTTCAGCAAGGGCTAGTTTGTTAGGCTGAAACAGGACAGATAAAACCATCAGCTTGGGCTGATGTGGTTATATCTTCAACACAAGCTAAAACTAGCTTGGGAATCAAAGCAGAGCGTTGCAGACATTGCTGGTACTGCCGAGTAAGCATATGAGAGGCCAGAGGCATAAATCAACTAAAATCCAGTAGGGAACTATGTAGGTACTAATCACCTGGTTTATCCCTGAACTGATATATTTAAGCAAGAAAAATTCTATTTTTAAAAACATGTCCATTTACAAAAATTGCCTTCTGTTTTATAAGCCAGACCCGAGCTGTTCACTGTAAAAGGATTCCTCTTTGATCAACGCTGACATCGTACTGATGGGACAGAAATTCTGAACCGCATCCGTCCCTGCATTACTGTCTTATGGTCCAACTAATGCAAAGGTCAAGAACAAATGTACCCAGAAAACAAAAGACACCCACTCTTATGCATTAGAGTAATATGTTTACTTGATTAGTCATAAAGAAGTTAATTTGCCCCCTTGAATGACTGAAAATACCTTAAATTACTTCAATCTTCTCTTTGCTACACAGTAATTACAGGCCTGAATCAGTTCCACAAGAGAAATTCATTTCTAACCACAACTAAGGTATGAGTATTGCAATATCTACTCCTGGAAAAATAAGGAATTACACTGATTTAAACACAAAACAATGAAATTATTGTTATTAGTAGTAGCTGCAAGCTCACAGAAATTTACTAATTAAAGCAAAAAAAATCAGCATTTTAAAATTTCTTTAGAGAAATTCTATGCAAAACCACCTCATTTGAAACAAATCACGCCCTTGTGTAAACATGAAAATAAGATGTAGTCAGCTATTACACGAGTATTAAACTAACCCAATCTTCCTTTATAAAAGTTGCCAAGAGAATGTTCTTTTGTTTAACCCTTTTTGATTTCTGGAAGAAATGCCTTCAAAAACTGTATCTGCTAGAACTGGGAGTCTGAAGTATGACTGGTAATTTACAATCAGTAAAGCCCATTTTTTTAAGCCTAAAATTTTAGTGATAAAAATATTTTTAAATGGAAGTACAAAAATTAAAAAAAAAAAAAAATCACAGTAGTCATGACAACCCCATCCCGTTTCCTTCTGCTCACCCATGTCATCAATATATCTAAAATAAGATATATTTTATATATCAGCAAGAGACATCTACTCGTGCAGAAAATAATTTTAGAAGAACCAACAGCAATAGCCAAGGAGAAATACCAGCATGTGTCAGAGATACACCAGCTAGTGAAGAGGCACTGGCTTCTTGTGAAGAACTGAAGAAGACCCTTGCACAAGTCCCACCATCAAATCAGCAGAACCACACTGATTCTGCTGTGAAAAGAGACGAGGAATCACACCGTGCACCGTATAGGTGCATAAACCCCTCCCAATCATCTACCAAAGATCTTGGGAGTCTGGGTAGATCCCTGCTGGCTGGAAGTTAGCCAGTGTTATTCCAATTTACAAGAGCATAAGGGAATACCTGGGACACTACAGACCTGGTAGTCTAACCTTAGTTCCTGGAAAAATTACGAGTAAGATCGTGCTGGGTACCATTGGAAGGTATTTAAAGAACAATGCAATCATCAGGCAAAGTCAACACAGGTTCACCAAAGGAAATTCCTGTTTAACTGATTTGATATCCCTCTATGATAAGGTCACCACCCAGTGGATGAAAAGGAGGGAGTGGATGTAGTTTTTCTGGATTTTAGATACTTTCCCTCACAGCATTATTCTGGACAAGTTGTTCAGCTGTGGGATGAGCGGGTTGACAGTGCTATGGGTGAAGAACTAGCTGAAGGGCAGAGCTCAAAGGCTTGCAGTGAGTGGGGCTACACCTGGCTGGCCACTGGTCACCAGCGACGTTCCTCAGGGCTTCATCCTAGAGCCAGTTATTCATCAACAATCCGGATGCAGGAGTTGAATGCACCATTAGCAAGTTTGCTGACAATACCAAACTGGGAGGTGCTGTTGACTCTCTTGAGGGACAAGAGCCCCTGCAGAGGGATCTAGATAGATTGGAGCATTGGGCTGTGATTAATAGGATGAAATTTAACAAGACCAAGTGCTGGATTCTGTACCTGGGATGGAATAACACCAGGCACAAGTATAAATTGGGAAGGAGTGGCTGGAGAGCAGCCCTGCAGAAAGGGATTTGGGGATGCTGGTTGACAGCAGGCTCAGAAGTCAGCAGTGAGGGCAAATCACATCCTGGGGTGCATCAAACACAGTAGGACCATCCGGTCAAAAGAGGGGATGATCCTGCTGCTTTCAGTGTTGGTGCAGCCTCACCTGGAGTACCGTGTGCAGTTCTGGGCCCCACCATTGAAGAAGGACGTGAAGGTCCTTGAATGCATCCAAATGCATCCCTTTGAGGGCAACAAAGCTGGTGAAAGGACTGGAAGGAATGATCCTTGCAGGTCCCTTCCAACTGAGTCTTTTCTAACATTTACATCTAGGTACAAGCACTAAATGGGAAAGATCCTGCCTAACCATTGCAGCAGGGCACCTACAGATTTTATAGGAAGGTTTTGATGTGCACTAATTTCACCAATATGACTCAATTGTAACTTTTTCCCCCTCATTATTTCAACAGCAGGCAGCATTTTCAGAGATGGCGAAGTCACCTGGGAACATCAGAACTCAGTCCTGTAATTCACCATCTCTAATCAATCCATACAACTATTTTAAGACCAGCAGTCAACTGCATTGCACAGTTTGATTACAAGAACAGAATAAAACTCAAGATTATCTTTGGGATTTTAATGGTAGAATGACCAAGATAGCACTCTGCTATTACATATTTAGAGTTTAACAATACAGATTCATTTTATTCTAGCCCATTACATTCCCTTGTAACTGCTCGATTCATACAAAACAAGAAAGATTCTAGGTCAGCGCCCATATAAAAAAAAGGAAAATAGCAATAATTCTCCATTCTGCCCACAAAAGCCTATTTTGGCATATATTGATTTCATTCTGGAAGACAAAAGACCCTGGATTCTACAGATTTCTGCAGAAAAACACCACAGCACACCTGTATAAATCCAGATTTCTTACAAAGCACGGTAATCAAACCACACAATATCGTGATTGGGATTTACCTTGCTTGACTTCTACAATGTAGATGTCTGCATCTAAACAAGCTATCTAGGTACCCACTGTAGGTAAAGGACATCTAACTGAAGTAGTGGAGCCTTTAGCATGATTTTTCACTAAATCCACTTTCTCCATGAGAAAAGAAGGAATTGCATCCTAAACTTCTTAAGGTAGCCCTCCACTGACAGTAAAGAATCCAGAGTGACCTGCTCAGATATAGTCATTCACCTACACTGTTGTTCCTGGAGATATCAAACTCGTTGGCAATTGTAGGCTTCTCTTAAACAAGTCCAAGGCACGCTCTTGTCCAAAACATAAAAACCCTGGCAAAAGGAAGATTTGATTTGTAATCCTGGTATCAAAAATGATACACACAAGCCCAGAATACTAAAGACATGCTGACCCCATGGTCTTCAGCCAAGGAAATGACGCCAAGGACAAAGATATTCTGCCCTCCTAGTCTGACCACAACCTCTCTCTGTTGAAAAGATGGTATTTCATCATGCCATGAGAGAAATGAACCATCACATCTGATTTTCTTTCCTGAAACTGCCAAGTCTTTTATACCTAACCAGGAAACAATGGATAGGCAAGAACCTTAGACAAAAGAAAGAAGTAATGAAATGCAGGTAAAAAAAAATCACAATTTATCTTACACACAATATATAGTAGTCTGCCTCAATCTTTACATCCATGACAACGCAGTGACCTATGACCAGCAAAACAGACAGCATAACGGGATGTCAGGGGTTCAAAACCAAGCTATCTCTGACCTCTCAATCACACTATAGTATAGGTGGGGGGGAGGTCAGCCTAAAGCATTCTGAAGTTATAAGGCCTGTCTTTACAAATAGGGAATTATATTCTAGATCAATCTAGTAAAAAAAAATTTACCTCCTCCGATCATTTTTTGACTTTTATGCTTTCTTCTTATAATTAGACTATATTGCTACCCACATAACAGAATGTGGAGGAATAGAACACCTAATCCTGCTCTTGTAAATACTGTACTACTCATGATCAGTTTCTGAAGATTTT
Organism: Balearica regulorum gibbericeps; assembly: GCF_011004875.1. Classification (NCBI taxonomy): domain Eukaryota; kingdom Metazoa; phylum Chordata; class Aves; order Gruiformes; family Gruidae; genus Balearica; species Balearica regulorum. Next base: position 4,092,570 of record NC_046184.1, on the reverse strand, counting down.
ATTTGGCATTTGGTTTAAAAAAAAAAAGCAAAAAAAACCCCAACCAACCAGTCAAAGCAGTGCTTTCTACTCAAAAACACCCGAATGCAAATCAACTCCAAAGTTTTCTTAACCGAATATGAAAATTATGTATTACTACTTGAAACATAAAGATACAGAAAAGAACCTGTGCTGTTTTAACATGCACTTCACTGACTTTGATCTGGTGTCAGCAAGGGGTTTGACTTCTTAAGTATGCACTATCAAGTCTGATCACTGCACTCCCTTCAAAACTTCCTAGCTTGTCATTCCTGTTAGTGATTCAACTGCTTCTCAAGTATTCCGCAGAAAAGAAAAAAACCTGAACAATACCAGGAATAACATCCTTCTTTTCCTGTTCGGGTACATTTATGTCAGTCACCTTCCTCTTCCAAGAAATCTTTTGAAATACAGAAACATAATTTCATTAAAGCTCATCACTACTGCGGTTAGAAGCAAGCTCTGCAAACTTCACCCTTCGTGGTCAACAGCTCTGATAACTGATAAAAAAATCAAGTTTGAAAACTCTTTCTGTACATCAATTTGCACTGTTTCTGTTGGAAAAAACACTTAACTGACCTTCATGCACTGAACAGACTCCAGCTCCTGTTTCTACACATGCGTTTACTCTATTTAGTTACACTCAAGCATTCTATTCTATTTACAGTATATAGGGATGAATACTCTGGTCTTTCCCTCGTTCTCCCTCTCTTTTCTGCCACACTCTATATCAATTTAAAATTGAGGATTATGTCAAGTTTGTTATCAAATTGAAGAAATGGATACCAGCTAATGCAAATGAACAGAAACAACTGAAGACCCTGAAAATGGCTTCTGGATATACTGACTGCCAAATGTCTACAGACATACTTGTGCACTGTTTGGTTAAAAGCTATTAAGACAGGTCACATGAATAGATAGGAAAGCCTTCTTCAATCCCATGTTGGTTCAATTACCTTCAATCTTCAATAAACCAACTACAGTGGACTACAGCATTGAACAATTTCCGTTAGACTTTTAAAAACTAAGTATAAAAACACTCTTCTGCAACCCAAGGAGCTCTATGCAACTCCTCTACCCTGGACCTCTATGAAAATTGAACATCAGATTGATTCAGGTAAAGCTTGTGTCCGAGAGCAGAACATTAATTTCTTTGCTCCAGCTCTCAGAGCTATTTACATGACTATGTGAGACATGACAGACACAAGTGTTGAAATTGCTTTCCTGTTGTAACAAATCTCTTTGGTCAAAAGAAAAGACTATGTTCTAACATTGACAACATACAGTTCATTGTCATTCCCAAACCCATCCAGTATCCCAATACTGCTACCACTTGTGGCACTTAAAAATCAGAAAATCCATTTAGCAAGGAAAAATTTTTTAGATAAAAAGACTAAAGGAAGAGGAGGGGAAGAGACAAAGGTTTTAATGTAAACGATAGTGAAAAAAACTATCAACTACTGAGTACAGCAATATGAGCACAGATTTACTTCTGGAAAAAAGCTGAAATAACCCTTTGATCAAGGTTTGTTGTGACTGTAAAGCAAGTTGTAGGATTTCTGCTTTATCCCTAGAATCTTTGAAGATAAATGGAGATGAAAATTTTGTTAGAATCATGCAGAACTGGTTTCTTACTTTTAGGGTTATACTAGCAGAAATATGGCAATAAGAAAAGCTACATCACATCCTACACCACTCTACAATACCACGATCCGATTCTGTTTGCCTTTACCACATAAATGATGCTAACATCAGCAATACACTGCTGCAAAGACAGTGTTTTCCATCAGTGCTGACATAGTTCCTGTAGTTCTACATCAAAGCAAACGAGTACCAGATCTAACTGATTGCTCACTGTAATGGTAACATAAAAATCCTTGTATCTGTGGAGACAAAGAAAGCCTGCCACTTCCCCCCCCCACCCCCTTCCAATTAGAGAAGGATGAATGTTTCATCCTCAGTATACTCTGGAAATAAACCTGCAACTACTTTGGAAAAGTATTTCAGTCCTGGCAACCAGCTGAGAAAAGCTGATATGTAATGTCTGAACTTCCTTGGCCCATGCCTCATTTCAACCAAGAATCCTTTTCTTGAGTTCGTATTATACAGCTCTGAAGCTGAAGGAAGAAGGCTGCTTCATTGATTTGCTCTTTGTAACACCTCATAGGCTGCAAAATGCAAGTCTAGCAAATCTGTTGTAATGGAGTCTAAACGCTGCAAAAATTAGGATTTCACGTATGACTACACTCCTAGTGGTAAATGCATACAGTATCCTAACGTGCTACACTACAAATACTAATACTCTCAGTAGTACTGCATCTGTACTGCTTCAAGTGCCTGCCCATTAGATCGTTGCCTGCTTTAACCTCCTGCCTTCCTCCATCTTCCCCTGCCCTGATCATTCTTCCAAGTCTGCATCAGCTGTCAATCTGTGAGTCTCACAGCCAAATTTATAAGACACTATTTTAATTTGATTTTATTCACAAAACAACATCCCAGTATTAATCTGTTTTGGTAACTCTCGAAATCTGAATCATTATCTTAATGTGACGCCTTGAATGACTTCCAAAAGACTCACCTTTAGTCAAAGGTTAAAAGTTTCTACACTGTAAAGCAAAAACCTAATTAAATAGATTTGTATAATTCAATGTAATGTAGCAAGTAATTTTCTAATTTAAAGGGTCTGAATAACCAAAAACTTACTTCACTACCAACACAGTACTGTCTTTGGAGAACACTGCAAATATTCTGTGACACTATAAATCTGTGTTAATACTCAGATAGCACCAACAGCCAATTCTCTATGATACTTCAATGTACAAATGATACTTCAGCATTTCATCCAACTTTTGGAAAAAAAAAAAAAAGAATAAAAATACCAACAAAAACCAACGTGAATTTTGAACATTCCACAATTAATATTCTGTGTTGCAGTCTCATCCTCATTCTCCCCACTAACTAAAAAAGATCATAGTCTTCTTTCTGGGTAATAATAGGGGATCTCATCTTCACCTTCTATGCTCACTTTTCAACATTATAACGAAATCATTTACAAAAATAGTGCAGACCTCTAATGACATAACAAGTAGTATTGTACAGTGTTTCTGCTCATACTTCCATCATTGCTTAGAGCATCGTAGGCTATTTTTTGGATGAGACTAGTAGGTTTTATTAAAAAAAAAACCCAAAACAACAAAAAAACAAAAACCAAAAAACCTTTAAGTACTTTGCTGAGTCTGGTCCTACTTCTATAAAGTTCTGCAAAATACAGAAAAATCTCCACAGACTCCCAAACAGCAACACTTCAAAAAAGGTTGCCTCGACAAACTTGTAATTCAATTCAAATTATGAAGAATTAAATGATCCAGGCAGCTACAGCCTGAAATCTGCAGAATGCCCAGTCTTGTCTGCAGGGTCAGCGCAGATCCTCCGTTGACAGTCTGGAATAAGGCTGGGTCCTTGTTTTTCAACACCAAGTGCCTCATGCAGAACACCCAGTTTTTGTTACAAAGCAGAGACTGATTCCCACGAAAAATAGTAATAAAGTTAATTGAATTGAGATAATACAAAGGGATGGACAGGAACTATAGTCTGCAAGAAAATTAAAAAAAACAGGTTTTGCTATAAGGATGAAAGCAACACAGCGAGTACCAGCAAATGTGTGAAAAATTAAACTGTGTTAGACAGATAATGAGGTGAAGGTGAACAAATGTGTTTAAACACAGAGATTTCAATAAAGCATCTATGCAACAATTCCAGACCGCAGGTTTTATCAAAAGGAGGTTTAGTGGTTTGTTGTTCAGTTTAACAACATGAAACTATAGAAACAAGCTTCGATATTGAATATTCGATATTCAATTTACAGTTGGACTTGATGATATTAAAGGTCTTTTCCAACCTGAGTGATTCTATGATTGAGGAAAACGTCTCCCAGTGAAGTAAGTTTATGAACCTAGAGATGTAAAACTATATTCATTTCACAAATAATATTTTTATTAAGATATTGTTCAATCTTCCCCAGATCTACCAGGGCAAAGCAATTACTAAGTTTCAAAAAAAATCACTTAAAACTGGGTTGTGCTCTTTTTTGTAGTCTCAAGGGCCATTACTCTGGAAGAGTCAGATGATGCATTTTCACTTTTATGCAACACAGCAACTCCTACAGAAGTTGCAATGAATTTTACACACTGGAAGCCTGTAAGATTATATTCTATACAGCAGTCACACATCACACTTTATTAATAATCTGTGTCTTAGTTTCTCTTTCTCTCCATCTGGTGTTATTTTCCTGCATCCTTCACTAACTTTAAATTTGAAACCATTTTTCATTTTCTCATGTCATGTTATTTAAAGCATATGCTTCAGTTATCATCTTTGTCTGCATGTGTGATATCAATAATGATTCTATACAGATAGAGTCAGATTCTGAAATCTTTATTAGGTAACAGCTTGCTTCAGCAACATGGGCAGTCTACAAACTATTTAAATCAATTAGACTAATTTCCATATTACTCAACCTGATACAGACACTGTAGATCTGAATCTAAGTAAACACATACAGACAACTAAAAGAAAAGCTATTTGCAAACACTGTAAAAGATCACAAACAGATTTAACGTGAATCAAGATGACAGCAAATGCCATATCAAATCCCAGCCACTGATCCATCTTACATAGCGTCCTGCCCAGCAGAAGCCACCATAAACATTTCAGAAAAAAGCGTAAGGAATTCCTGCAATACAAAATTGTAAAATAAAAGATTTAAAAAGGGATCATTTCTACCTAAATGTCATCTATTACTGGCTGGCATAGGCCCTTGAGAATAAGCATTCTTCTGATTCACTGACAAAGTAATCACCATGAGATTTCCAAATGTTACCGTACTACTTTTTAGTCAATTACACAACTCCTTTAATTTCAAGTAAAATAAAATGTGAATTAGCACATTATTATATGGCGACCTTTCAACACATAATTTTCTAGCACCAAACCAGTTAATATGAAAAAGGTAAACAATTAGTTCCTTAATATCATGGTCTATGTGTCCTCCTAGTGATAACTATCTGAAACTGCAGTGACATGCTGTTAAAAGCGCCTCTTCTTTGTTTAACTCTTTATTTACTTCATTTTACTTTTTTTTAGGGAAATTGCAGTTGTCAAGCCATACACTGCTCACCTTTACTCACATAAATAAAATCTCCGCAAGCTCAACACTAGGTGTACAGCTGGGAATACAATGAAGATGTAAAGATAGCTAGTAGCTATTGCACACCAAACATAAAACCAATAGAGCAATTTAACATTTCAGAACAGCATACAAAGGCTAAATAGCCTTTTGCAAAGTACTTCAAGGTTTAAGTTCTTAAGCAACATAGAAAACAGAAACAAAAAAACCCACAAAAAAACCCCCACCAGATTCCAACACAGTTTTCAGCTAAGTCTGTGTGCCAAGGTTTCACCCAAAGCTCAGATATTTTAAATATGAATAAACATGCAGTGTTCTTTCAATGCGATAATTACCTGTGTAATTGTGAACTTCAACCCCAAGTCTATTTCTACAAAGCAGCTGTACTCCGTCTCTATAGTCCAAAGGCTTCAGGTCACTTAATCTAAATCCTTTTCTTTCACAGGTTATTGCATTTCATCTTCACGCTCCTTCACAAGAGCTTCACCCAATTATTATTTTTTTTTACCTGTCAGGTGATTAGACCATGCACCGGACAGAAAACTGGTGAAAACTGATTCAATGAGATATTCCCAGATTATCTCAGGTGAACAACAATGCTAAGCTACACAGGAATGCAAAAATCATTAAGAGCTCTACGAGACTGAGCTGAAAGGGAAGTCCACCTAGACCTCAAATTTGACAATCAGCATGACTTTTCAGCATAAGTACTTCCCTTAAGTACTGTCTTAATATCTACAAATCTTACTGTCATGCTAAAGGCAATACAAGCTACTGTATTCTCCCCAAGATCTGTGATAAAAGGAAACACACATAGAGCTGTTATTATATGTGTAATGTAGTGCCATGACAAGCTACCTAGTTACCTCTAAACAAGAGGAGCAGGTAGTAGTGTTCAATTTAACCCGATACCTCAACATCTTCAGACATGCACTACAAACACCAGCAAGTGAAGAAGCATTATAACAAAAAGTGCTATCATATTTAGGGTGTTTTTTCCCCTGAAGTCCCGAAGCTGCTAGTGCTGTGAAGTGGTAACTTGTATCAGTTATTAACATTTCAGAACTAACAGATCCAAGCACAAATAGTTAAAAAACAGAAGTCACAGATAGTAGTGACAACACAGCAGCTGCATTATGATACTGGGGCAAGTACACTAATGCCTCAGATGAAGACACATAAACTGAACCTGCTACTGTAAAGTTAAGCTTGATCCCAAATGCACACACCCACAGCTCCCAGTAACTTTAGTACGTAGTCTCTTTTTCAGATTCATAAAAATAGGCAATTTTTTAAACAATGAACACCAGAAGTAAGAACACGCTGAGTAGTACGTTCATTCCACAGCTACAAGTTTGAAACTTGAAGAAAAAAAAAAAAGAGAAGAAATAGTATGAACAGAACAGTGAACAGAGGCATCTCAAGTAAGTTAAAAACCTGCATTCTCCATACAGAGGTAATAAAAACCACAAAGCTGAGCTCTGAACTCTAGTTTTAGAAATCTGCAAACTGATTCCTGTATGGGCTGAAGAGGTTTGACACATGTAAGAGGTATGACAGGCAAGCTATTGACAAATGCTAATTACCAATAAAATTACCATGGAAATTTAGAGGAATGTTGCCAACTATAGGTTTACAGGCAGCATGTCTTTCTGGGGACAGAATGAGTTTAGTAGCTATTATAAAACAGCATGCTGACTGACTAAAACCACATTATTATAAAACTGTTAATAATTAAAGAAATATTTCCTTTTTTAAGAATTTCCCATTATTATTTCTGTGAACTCTAGCAAGTTACAATATATCTTCCATGGTTATCAAACAAAATAACCCAATTTGAAATGAATGAGTAAATTATTAACCCCAAATATACATGCTTATTTTCGACATTCAAATTGAGACATGATGTTCAAACATTCATTTTCACAGCAGAAGCTCTGTATCTTCATATACTGCAAAACTTAATGTACAAATCAAAGCACTCCTTTACAAAGCTTTTCTAGTTAAGTCTTTACTCTGCTAGCCTAGATATTAGCCTTAGCTAGTATTTTTACCCAATTAATGTGAAGGGAAAAAGAAAAGAAAGAAAAAAAAACCCACACCAGAAAACACAACCACTCCCAGAAAACTCAACCAAAAACATCATCCACACATTTTAGGATTACAATGTTACTTAAAAGATATGTACATTTTTAGTTATTTCAGTTCATCCAACTTAGTATAATAAACAAACAACCCCTAACCAACCAAACAAAACGACTCACTCAGATGTAACTCTTAAACTACCTTAGAACTCCATTTTTTCCTCCAGACATGCTCTTCATCTTGCCTGGTTCTCACACGCACTGACCTGCCACAGTTTAATTAGTTGATATTGCTTTATGACTGTATTTCCACATTTTAAAGAACACATTTTGGCTGAAATTACCTCTTTTACATTGTAAAAAATAATGTTATACAATCCAAAAATATGTTCTATGTTAATCAAATGAGTAATGAAGTATGGCTGCTTGTTTCCTTTTTCACACACACATATATATGTTTCTTTTTACTGCCAAATCCTTGACATCTTACGAAATTTGATGGCTACTTCTAAAACCTATGAGTTTAGAAGCCACTGACAGCAGGAGAACTTTGCATTCAAAACCCAAAAAATTTAATTTTAACAAGCTTTACAAGAAGCTAACTGCCTTTTATATATTTGGAACTCAACATGGAAGTAGGAACACAAAATAGTTTTGCTGATGCTGGTTTTACCTCATTATTTTAAACATAACTGGATTATTTGTCAATGTATGACTCACGGTTTACTAAAGCTTGAGACTGTCAATACTTTCTACGTGTCAGACTGTGTGTTTAAGTTGTTCCCATGCTACCACCAACTGCACTCGTTTTTGTAAGCTGCATTTCTCCGCAGTACCTTCTCCAATACAGCTTGTGCTCTCTGCAGCGTTACCCTCCATTATGAGGTACCACTATTCTGCACTGATCCATAAACTCTGGAGTAGAAACAAAAGTTAAGGTGGACAGTCAGAAGCAAGAAAAGAGAAAACAAAACACAGCTGAGTTTTTCTAAGAAATACATTTTTAGATTTACCATGTAAAACAAGGTTTTCAGGAAGTGGCTCATACCGGAAGCCAGTGACCTCACAGCTTCTTATAAATACCACACAATTACAAAATGAAAGAGAACAATATTTCTTGCTACCACTTTCTTTTAACATTCACGTGTTAACTATTAACTCAGTGCTTCCCAATTATGAAAGCCAAACCGTAAACGAAAGAATATGGTTTTTACAGGTTTAAAATACGTATTGATGCAACACTTGTGCCACTCCAAGCAGTGAAACACCATTAAATCTCTAATATCATAACCCTTCAATGATTTTAATTTTGAATCTTAAGTCTATTGTGCAAAGCCCTAGCATGCAGAGGATCAGTTATCCCTCACATCTAAACCAGTCATCAAAAACCCTTGCATTCTCCAATACCTGTCCCCAGCCTTTTCCTTCCATTTCCAAAACTACTTGTCACTACTTGTCCATCTGGTCACCAACACTGTAAGTCCTCTTATAAAACATGTTTTTCTTGTATAATTTAAACAAGATTTTCTATGTAGATTCCCAGCAAGCACCTTATCAAAGACCAGGGAAATACTGACTGTTGAAAAGCAAGTCTTACCAGAGAAGGTGTCAGCTTACTGTAGCATAATTTACTTTTGATAAGCTAATTTTATCTTCTTTATCATGTACTCAGTGTCTCACTCTAAGATTCCAGAAATCTACCGAAGCCATAGTAAGAGTCTGTATCTGTCCAAGTCTTTTTTGGAGCCTGTCAGCTCACCTGGACTTCAGTGCTTCAGCACCATTCACTTTTACATCTGCCTCGGTTTCCAAACCATCATGTGCATTAATCATCCTGCCTTTTCCCCACCTCCTTACAAAGGACTGAACCAAACCTTCAATGACAGCTCTGCTTCCCCATTCTATTTTTTTATTTGAATAACTGAAGAATCCTTTGATATTCATTAAGATGTGTCAAACAATGATAAACGTAGCTTGTAGGTTCTGTTTATCTTCTCATCTTTTAAAGCAGGCTCAGTCCTTTCTGATTCTTTATATTGCTTATTCTTTAGTGGCTTTATCCAAACATTTGGATCTGAAGCCCTCACTATTTCTACCCAATTAATACAAAAATCTAACTATTCTTGTATCAGCTCTCATACCACTGATTGAAAGAAACTCCCGCCTTACTCTACGCTCAAATCTATCTGCGGGTTGTCCGTCTGGTTTACTTCACTGAGTTCACTAGCTCTGACTGAGCTGAAATGCCTTCAGAAGAACTGGACCTCACCATCTGCTTTTTTCTAAATCCACCAATACATTCTGGGACATGTTTTAAATCTTGATAAGAGAGCACACAAAAATCCAACTTTTTCAATACATGAACTGCACTACTCTTTTCTAAAGATCTCCCTGTGGTCCTTGTTGATGGATCAATGCTTAGAATTACAAATTTATCAGTTAGGTTTAGGAATTAGTTTTGATGGGATTTTTCATTAGTAATCTTGGCTTTTGTTGATGTTTGTTGATAAAACTGAGTTAGGAAAGGAGAACCAGGATACTGTACAAAAAGAACTGGATAACCTCAGACTGCAGTAATAGTAGTGGGATGAATTTCAACAGCAGAAGATGCATGGTCATATATCCGGGGTATAAAACATATTCCCACCAGGTAAACAGTTCCTTAATTTGGAAACTACAAAGGAGGAAAAAGCCTAGCCCATTACAAAGTGACCATGGGTTTTAAGAGTGACCTATCTGTGAAATAAAGCAATTGTGACCCCAATTTACAGCTGCTTGAAAATTCATCTCATTACTGCATGTGCCCTGTTCAGGAAAGATGGATTCAGACTCGATCATGAAGAGAGAGGCGCTTTTAGGTAGCAAAAATGGCAACACATGATAATGTCTACCTTTCAACTGAGAGTTCAGTGTTTGCCAGAATGCATGGACCTGGTCTAAGGGGGGAAAAAAAAAAAAAAAGAAAAAAAAAAAGGGACATCATCTGATGACTAGTAGTTGCCATAGATGAAAATTTATGGTTTCTCAGCTAAGACCCATAATGGCAGCCAAAGGATTCCCTCTAGACCACGAGCAGAAGAGAGTAAGAGAGGAGCACTGGTATAACTGGAGAGAAAGCGGTTGCTTGTTCCTGCTGCCTCCCAGCAACAACGGATGCCTGCCTGAACGAGCTCCTGCTTTGCTATTCTCTGCTCCATCAGTGGTCTATGCTAAACTGTTCAACTGCAGGCATCAGTCAAATTGCTAAGAGAAGCAGCACCTGCAGCCTCCACACTGGTCTCAGCTGGGAAATGACACAACAGCACCAGTTCCAAAATGAAAGGCAGGACCATGAAGTTTCTGAGGCAGGAAATGGAGGATGATTCAAGCAGTCATTTCATGCAGTCTCAGCTGCGGAGCAGCAGCTAACAACGACAAGACGATTAAGCATAGTTTCTTAAACCATGCTTCTGCTTTGATGAACGATTCCAACTGCACTGCACATCAAAGCCCAGCACAGCAAGCTAACTCACCGCAGACTTCAGATGTTCTGGGGGATATCAGAGATGCTAAGGGACACCATGTCCCATGCTGTTTTAACAGTGTGGGCAACAGACAAACTAAGGTGCAAATCCAGCTCAGATCTGAGCCAAGTACGCAGAGCAGACACAGTTTAGGATGACCAGAAGAACAGGAAAAAAAAAAAAAAAATCAATACTGTGAACACAGACTAAAAGTTTTGTTTGCTTACCTGACTGAAGGGGTAGTAAGTGATATAATTTCTGGTCATAAAAGCATTCAAGGAATAAGCATGAGGAAAGAGAACCGCATTAAGGCAAAACCTGCAATTATCATTAAAAAAAGTGGATATGAAATGGCCCTTCAAAATGTTAAGCTGGCAATTCAAAGACTTTCAAGACCCTGGATGCTCAGATGGTTAGAATCTTTCTTCTAACTCTAATAATGGAAGTAAACAAAAAACCCCTGTCCTTGAGACAGAGTTTGATTATTTTAAAGTACAAATTATATAGGCATTATACAACACCAGGCTTCCTATGCCAAATGACAAGGCTGAGAAACATAGGAAGCAATTTCTAGGTCAATATTCTTACTAGAAGTTACCAGAAATTCTGCAGTAGTATCACAAACACCATCAGCAGTAAGTACCTTACACAGGAATAAGGTAAGAAAAAAATAATTATCAAATACTGAAGAAATAAGGAAGAAAACTGACCCAACTCAAAGCTCTGCTATCTAAAATGACCCCTTCAGCAATAAAACAATGGACACAACCTGATGCTCTCTGAAGGATCGCATTGCAGTCACATCCAGACATTCTAATTTTCCAATTGTGACAAGAAATGTCTTACAGAAAACAGAAAAACATACTTAATAATGCAAGAAGAAAGGGAAATGATCGCTGCCTATTAATGGAATACCTTAGTGAAAACAAGCATGCATGAGCAATTATTCTTCATGATTTTTTCAAGCTATGTGGAGTCCAAATTATCAGTAATAACATCTGCTATGGTAGTTCACTTGTTAGTTCAGCAGTCTAAGTACACACCACTGCTACTGAGCAAGTCGAAGCACCTCCAGCAGCTAAACCCCGAACACGTTATAAGCAAAATTTTTGACACCTAAAATGAGTTTTAAGATTCACAGATGCTGTAGGGCAACATAACCTCACTGAAGTCCTAATTTAGACTAATGCATAAGTAGTAAGATGACTGGTAATTTTATGGGCACGTAGCCTAGAAGATTTATTTAGAAGCTAGCAGTCATGGAGGAATTTCTACATCGGTAGTAAGTCAAATCTGAATGCCCCAAATCATGATAATTAAAGGGGAGAACAAAGCCTTTAAGAGAAAATAATCATGGTTACAAATGCATGGTAATGAGTCATGTAAAAAGAAAAACAAAATATTTCCAGTACGTGAGCCAGATGACTGCTGGACCACATCAGTTTACGATAAAACACAAGAACAGATTTTTAAACATTTGAAGATAAGCTCTTCAAAAGCCAGCATTATCCTGGGCCAACACATTAATCTAGTGGTAGCACAATGACATATCTTACCATGAAATCTAGATTTAAGATTCCTGCTTTATTCCTGAACTAACTTCTGCACCAGAGCTTCAGGCATTGACATCTCCGAAGTTAATTCCTCCATGAACTGAATGGCTATTTCAGGAAAAGGTATCAACCCTTCTGTATTTACAATCAGGTTCAAACACCACCACTTGTAAGAAAGGGCAGTAAGCAAATGAACAGGAAACATGTCCAATCGTTAGGATTATGGAAGATACAAGCAGAAATTCAACATGTAAGAAGACGAGCTAGCGAAGGTGAGAGCTCCAGATACTGCTGATACTGTCACGTAGCCGAATATGGGACGGCACATCTTCCTATGTGGATACACTGCTGTCTTCCCCACCCAAAAAGAGGTAATGAAACAAACATGAATGCTTATAATATTCAACCCACAGTCCTCTTAAGTGAGCAAAAGTGTGTAATGCTACGTACTGAGAACATGAATTACTACTAACCAGACAAAATATAGAGAATTTCTATGAATTGCTCAAATTTGATTTTTCTGTATAAACATTTTTGTTCAACTTTTTGTATGAAGCTTTGCTAAAAGAGAACCTCACCTATTCTGGTCTCCCTGTGTTGGTCATCTGTCTCTTCTTCATAGCCTCTGATTTTTAATCTTATTTAGTCTGGGTTTCTGCACTTCTACACTTTCAGTCCTCTCTCAGGAACCACTGCCCACAGACAGCACTCCACTCCCTTGCTGCCTCCTCTGTTGTGCCCTCTTTGCTGGTGATGCTGATCCATACATATCAAAGACCCCAGTAAGGCAAGCTGACTATGGATGTATCAGTTCCAGCCAGCCCCTGCTGCCCAGGCTGTCAGAAGACTCCTTCTCTGCGGTCCCAACCTCTGTTATTTACAACATTCACAGGAGACGAAGAACTTAGCAGAATTGCAAATACAAACAACTTGAATCCTGAGCTATCAGTGAAGCTGGTTAACATAATGTAATACTTAAATATGCTCTTATAAACCACAGGAGGGATTCAGCAGTAGATGGTACTATTAATATAAATATTATTTAACAGAACCCTTGAGAGGCACAGAATGTAGAAGTAGAGGGGTCAGCTGAGTACCAATTAGCTGAAAAAACACATCTTTACGATTGTCATCTATTTTAAACCAAGATAATCCTAGCAAGGAAAATTAGATTCCAAAGTCAATCCTGGAAGAGATGTTGCTATGTCTTAAGACTGACTGTAAGCCAGTCTTAAAAGCAAGTATCCTGAGAAGCTCCATCCATCTAGTGCACACAGTGGAGATGCCAGGGAAACATGAACCTTAAAACCACAGGATGTTAACTCATTTACTTACAGGCCTTGGTCTACAGAAAAAAAACAGGTATGACTATCACATTCCTGACTCAAGAAATCTTTACGTTTTAATGAACAATACAGCTCCAATCTGTAGGAGGATTCCCTTAAACAGGTGCCTAAGATGGATTTTGCATTCATCTTCATGCTTTGAATATCTGGTGGCAACGAGGAGCAGGAAGAGTAGAAAACACACGTTATGACTGAAAGCTGGTCTTCTGAGGCTGACCATGGCTAAACTTCACAACACTAACAAGAACAGGACACCGTGCGAGGCCCACCACTCACAGCAAGGATAGAGCGCATGGGGAGGACCTATTGGTGCCCTTCCTTGCTCAAATTTCTACTGTCTTGTAGAAACAAGAAACCATCTTTCCAGAACCAAGCCACAAAGATAACCTGGCATTCAGCAAATAAGCAGTCTCCTTTGGGAAAGGCAGAAAAAAAACCCTGAAGAAAACAGAGGAATCAATGCCACCTGCAGGAAAGAGATGGACTTATTCACCCCTATTTTTGTTTCCTGCAAGGCAACAGCAGATTGAAGACCTAGTGTGGATACTGATAGCAGGCACAACCATGAAGGAACATTTCAAAAATGGGATGAATGGAAAAATCCTGGAGTGAAAATGAATCACTGCAACCTCTTTCAAAAACTTTATGCATTTCTGTTCACATTACTAAAAAGAACAATGAACAGTTAACAACATTGGTTAAGGTCTTTGTAAAGATTTACAGATCAAATATGAAAATTAAATAAGCCGAGCATAGTTTACCCAGGATAAACTTTGCAAGCCAGAAGAGATGCCAGTTTATATGGTAACATTAGAGGTATACAATAAATGTTGACACAGCTACCTACCGAAGAGGCTGCATCTGAAAGTCTCAGAGCTGACTTCCAGTTTTAGTCCAGCCAGGAAGATTTTTCTAACGTAGCAGAGTAAGGAAAAAAAAAAAAACAAACCCCACTGTCCTTGTCTATTAGGAATTGTATGCACATCATAAACCTGTTCTTCAAAATATACCTCATTTATTTTGGCTAAATACAATTTTTTCATGGTAACCGATCTTGTAAAAAACTGCCAGAAGACGCATTAGTACTTTATCAGCCCATAGCATCTGGAACAGAATTAAACCTGTTAATGATAATAGGAGCACTTTGTAATTCCAAAGAAAAACATCAAGAAAGGGACAGATACAACCAGAGATACTCTACAGAGACTAGGACCAGGATAACATTAGACATGACGAGTTTTATTTATAATATTTACCTGATCCAGCAACTAGGAGAATAGTCTTACATAAACCTTCTGAAAACTACCTTCACCCACAGGAACACGGAGTTTGCTTTACAGGAAAGCACTAGAAGGGCTTGTTTTTTTTAAACTAGTGGTCTTTAAAGTACAGGAGCATGCAATACATCCTGAAGAGGGGGAAGGGCACGAAAAAGTTAAGAACTGCTGGTTTAGAACAAAATAAGAGCTATAAATGAACATAACTGCTATCTGCAGATGCAGCATGTGTAAAACACAAGGGAGAGGAAAAGAGGCATTTACACTAAAGGCCACTATTTGTACAACAACAAAGGAACGTAAGCTGGCAGTGAACTACATTTGTGCTAGAATTGAAACCTCAATTCTCTAGAAATCAGTGAAATCAGACAGTGGAACAGCCTTTAGAGAAGAGCAATGAGGGTTTCAATTTGGAGCCTGAAAACTGCTGCGGGAGTTACACTGCACATTTGCCTGCGGCAGTGAAGGACTAGATCCTGCCATCCAGGCCGCCCTGTGAGAATCTATTTTCCATGCTTCTGTAATTGAAAGAGTACTCTAAGAGATGTCTCTCTCCCATCACAATGCTAGGGGCCTGGGTTAACCTATCAAACATCTCTACCAGCACTCTTCCCCCCGCCCCCCTATTATGCAATTTTAGTCTCCAGTACAAATTATCACTGTTTGTAAATGACTGAATGTCACTTACAAGGTAATACTGCTTTTGAGTAATTTAGCTTTACTCTGTAAATAATATTTCAATTCACAATTCATAGTTACTTCTCCCCAGTCACCATCTCTTGAATTTTTCTCTCCAATATTCAGCAATGACTTCTTTATGAATGTCAGCAATTCCATTAACAAGAAGGACTGGGAGAACCGACATTCCCACCGAACTCCTATGGCAGTAGCATAGCTGAACTTAGCCTTTGTTAACTCCCTTTAACCTCAACACCAGTAATATGAAAACTGCATTTTCCTGAAAACCAAAAAGGTGGCATTTTACTAAGCCAACAAAAGACCTCCAAACACACAAAACCAAATAAAAACCCCCAAACACCCAAAACAAAAAACCACAAATAAAAAATACAAATGCCAAAACAACAACAGAAAAACCACGCCAAAACACACAAATAGCTGTGCTATGCTACAGGCTTATCAAAACAGCAGACACATTCTGTGTTAGTGAAACCACATATATTAAGCTGGCCTGATCTCATTCCTGTTCCATACTGTGTGAATACTACACAAATTTAAGTGGTTTTTATATTCAAAATACTGATTTCTAGGTCAAATTTTTTTATGGATATTCTTTAGATTACCAAAACCTGACAGGGCTAACAATCCAAAGGTTAAAGCCATTTATATTTCTTTTTATGGGAAGGTGCGCAGTTCTCTGTCGAAGCTACCAGAATTAGTTGTGGTTCCAGGACAATAATCTTTGGAGAAGTAGCAGGTCCTGCAATGCCGGAATCACCGCTTGGCTTTCTGTTTATACAAACAACAACAGGCTTCACTGAACAGATGTCCACAGACAGAGATAAGAAGGAAAGAGGAAGAATCAGACGATCTGCCTTGAATAGTGGCCACTGCTACAGCTCTAGAAGAAAGACGGTATCTCTGAACTTGAGCTGACAAGGAAGCTGGAGTGACAAGTGAGGAAGGGAACTCCATCCAGGAGCCCACAGAGCAATTTCTGGTAGCTTTGGCAGTTGGGGCCCACTGCACAGCACTGTACTGCTGATTTCCTCCGGCAGAGGGCAACGGCACTCCCACATCCCCCCCGCTATGCTTAAAAGCCTCTTCGAAACGAGTGTAATATTTCATGCAATTGAAACAGCACCGACATCTGCCTTAGAACAGAAGCAGTATTTAATACTGCAGGATTTTAACATTACTGCTCCATTTAGGCTCTTCTCACATACATCTTTTCTAGATGTATGCCTTGCCAAGAAAAAAAAAAAAAAAAAATACCTGTTGCTTTTCACGGAGTTGGAATCCTGTTCTCTATCAATAGGATAAATGTAATCCTGATTGCTCCGGGACCCTGGGGCACTGCCGTAAAGTCACAGAAATTAGAATATAAAAAAAATCTCCCAAGAACTACAGATGATACAGCAGATGTTAACAGATTAACATTTTAAGTTATGGTTAAAAAAAAAGGGGGGGGACACGACACACAACTCCTAAAAATGCTGAACTGTAGAACTCACAATGATACAGCAACTACACCTTGTTAAAAGCATTAACAGTGCTTTCAGTTTACAAAACACATCCAGACAAAAGCCAGGAATGTCCTATTTCTCCTACTACTAAAAGTAAACACTGCAGTTAGATGCATCTTCTCCCTCCCAGGAGACTTCACAGCTGCTTACTCTAGCTGGATAGCAAGAAACCTCCCAAGTTTCAATAAACAAAGATAGTTCAGCTTCAAACACATCTCTTCTGGATGAGCAACCACCAACCACCCAGTATCCGGCCACTGGGAAACACCTTACTCTGCTGATATAAATAGTAACCAAGATAAACCAAAGCAAATACTTGGGTTTCTTTCTGAACATTTCTAAAATTTGAACATCAATTCGATTCTACCTTATTTCCTCTGCAGACTGTAGCTTATGAAGCTACTATCTGTCTTCATTTTACAGCTCTATTTTTGCAGAAGCTCCTACAGTAGCTACTACAGTTACGCTAAAATTCAATGACTGGAACATAAATATAGGTGTTATTCAAATTGTGAAGCATGACCAGCAGGTCAAGAGAGGGATTCTCCCTGTCTACTCCACTCTCGTGAGACCCCACCTGCAGTACTGCGTGCAGCCCTGGGGTCCCCAGTACAAGACAGACATGGAGCTGTCGGAGCGAGTCCAGAGGAGGCCACAAAGATGATCAGAGGGCTGGAGCACCTCTGCTATGGAGACAGGCTGAGTTGGGATTGTTCAGCTGGAGAAGAGAAAGCTCTGGGGAAAGCTTATTGCGGCCTTCCAGTCCCTAAAGGGGCCTACAGGAAAGCTGGAGAGGGACTGTTTACAAGGGCATGGAGTAATAGGACAAGGGGGAATGGCCTTAAGCTGAAGGAGGAGAGATTTAGATTAGATATTAGGAAGGAATTCTTCCCTGTGAGGGTGGTGAGGCCCTGGCACAGGTTGCCCAGAGAAGCTGTGGCTGCCCCTGGCTCCCTGGCAGTGTTCAAGGCCAGGTTGGATGGGGCTTTGGGCAACCTGGGCTAGTGGAGGGTGTCCCTGCCCGTGGCAGGGGGTTGGAACTAGATGGGCTTTGAGGTCCCTTCCAACCCAAACCATTTTAGGACTCTAGGAAATTAGCACATTTTCTGGGTATTTCATACACAATGTTACTAAATAAATACAAAGTCATCTTTCTAATCTGAAAATGCATGTACTATCAAAATTATACCTGATTAACACAGATGAAAAAGAATTAGCCCAGAGTCAGGGTATGTTTTCCAGAGAGATCCAAACTCACTCCGGGACAAGTTCTGCAGACAATGTTCAAGCCAAGCTAACAAGCACTACAGAAAAATAAAGATTACTTCAGGCTCGGCACTACAGTAGCTGCACTCAGACTGCTACGTTTTGGTGTAGCATACAGGCAAATCAGCATGTCCCTGTATGCAAAGACAGGGGTCAGAATAGCTAAATTTGGTAATAGTAGAGCATGATGATTATCAGGTTTCCCTCTCCCCATTCTGTTTACCCCATTTTCCCACTTGGGCAACTAACTGCTGCTTCTGACCATTTGTGAGACAACACAAAGAAAAAAAAAAAAATCTCGGTATTACTAGCAAGCTGCCTTCACAAGTTTTTCTGTTAAGCTGAGACTACTGTGCAGCATTCTTTCCATGTAACTGTATCATGGGTTTGGTTGCAAGGGAGTAAGAATTTGAAATATAAAACAGAAAAAAAATTATTTGACTGCTTTAGTATCTTTGCATTTACCAACTCTGCCTACTTGCTACTTAACTGCACAATTTACATTCTTCAACAGGATCTACTCCTTTAAACAAGATGTGTTCAGAGGAGTGTTCGCAAAATCATGGCTTACAAACAGTGTTATAAATGCCATTTAAACCACTTGCTTCTCATTTTCTTTTGTTTATGCTTTAGTAACAAATTTCTAGTCTAGCAAGATTAAAAAAAACCCTCACCATCAGTAGTGCCTCATTAATGCTTCGTAATAATTATGCAAAAATAGTTCTCAAGTAACAGTACACTGAAAGTTTACTGTGAAAACCAATTTGAGAGTAGTACCATCTCCCCTCATCCACAAAACTTCCCACGTTGAGACCACAGCATTCATAAACTAAACCATTATCAATAATAAAACTTCAATGTCCATATTGATTAAAACTATTTAATGCAAGCGTATTATTAAAATTATTGCTTTTTATTGTCCTGCCAAATACAACACCTGACGTAAAAAGCTTTTACAACATTTTCATCTTGACTGCTTTACTACTGTAACTAGTATCTTTGCTATACACGTCAGTCTTTCATAGATCTCCAAATTTACATCTGTGGAAAAGCACGATACTGGGGACATTTAACACATTCCTTCTAGAGCTCAGGGTAGTTCACGAAAATTCACGAATTAGGACCCTCTCTATGCAAGCATTAAGTGCCCTGATCAGGAATCTACAGAAGGATGAAATCTCTGACCTTGGTAAGGGTAAAACTCAGAACAGACAACTCCGATTTCCAGCCTCGGTCTTAGACAACAATGCTACATCTGCTGGCTGAGGTGCAGCATTCTGATGGTGGATATTATACTGTATTTTCATGAAATGTAAAGCCAGAAAAAAAAACACTGTTTATGTTTAAATTTGTGACAAACAGTTGCAGCCCCATTAATTCCATCACCAGTCATTTAGAAAGCCACGAGTCGGGATCCAAAATTATCAAACTGACTTGAAAGAACTGCTGAGGGAAGATTTTTATTTTTTTTTTTTTTACTTTATATTTCAGCATTCATGTTTGCAAGTACCCTTACCCTCTATGTCACAGTATTTTCAAGCTCATATTCTGGTATTACCAATAATTCCAGGAGCAAGATGTTTATGGAAAAACACCCTGCAAATGTGACATGATCAACTGCAGCTGATACAACACACAGGAGCACAAAAAATACAACTCCACGTTTTTAAGTATAAAAAGGAATATATTAAACACATGATTACAGCAACTGAAAAAAAAAGGTCCAGTCGGGATTAAAGAGATCTTCTTAATTTTAACCATGTAATAGGCTACTAGTAGCATAAACAAACATGTTTTTAAAATAAGTTAACAATTCCCCTTTTTATTAAAACAGAAAACCAAAGGTTCCACTACTTCCTATCGCAAAACCAATGTGAAAGCTCGTTTAGAATTTCCTTTTCAGATGCTTTTTAAGTACTTACAAACAGTAAAATAATGACCTTTTTGCCACTGAAATTTGGCAAGGTATTAGATCCCAAAATGAAACTTTTAGTACCTCTCTAAGAGATAAATCGGTATTGTTTATACAGTAAGTGGACAGAACTGCCACAATAGCTATTTTTCATAGCCCTTTTTATCATATACATTCTATTCGTCACCAAAACAGCTCTGTAGAACACAGTGTACAGCACACGTTGTGCCTTGTCATGAACTGACAGCAATTGAAAAGGTGGTGAACTAAGTTACAAAATGAAGTATTTTTTCCTCTAGCTATCTGAGAAGATAAATGATCTTAGTTATATTAAAGAGAAATGGGATATGGGATCCAAAGGGCTCATTTTACCTTAACTGCATCTCACCAACAAAAATAGAGAAAGCAATTTCCTGGTGCATCAATTCCACCAGCGATTCCATGCACACTCAAAGAAAGTCAGATGCTGGCACACGCTGTTACTGCACACCTCCTGGTATTCTCAAGCCTCTACTCTGCTCCCTACTAATTTCCTATTTTAAGGCAGATTTTTTTTTTCCCCAAAAAAAAGGCAAAGATATGCAGATATGCCTGTAGAAATTGAGCATAAACGTATTTCTGTAGGTAACACAGTTTCAAATGACCCCTATAACCACCAGAAAACATCAGCTCTCCACGGCATATGCCAAATACAGCCAATTACCACCCCAGTCCTTCCACTGCTACAGTGGCCCTCACTTCTTTCAGAGCCATTACCCTTCTTGTTATTTTAAGGCCATATTCCCTCGTCATCAGCACCAGTCAGTATCTAGAAACTCTCGTAATTTCAGATGCAAAAAATCGTACTGATAAAGTTAAGATGGAACAGAAGTGAAAGCACATGAAGCATCAGAAACCATCCCCAATTCATTTACTGGACTAGACCAGCATAAAACTGCTAACCTTATCTTCCCGTCCTCCTTCGCATGTTCTATATTTACAGGGCATTAAAATCCTACTCGTACTAACAGAAGACTCCTTTCTAGTGCAACTCCGAAGCAATTAAAAATATCTATGCATGGTCCTCACCGTTAGTTACAAAAACATCTCTTCTTCCTGACCTATTCTCGTTTATCTACTGTTATTTAACTCCTTAAGGCTATTTGAGAGTCACGATGTCATTAATGGCTATGTAATACTTAAAAATATATTGAATTTTTAAACAGTACGACAGGAACATACACAACAAAACACAGTTTGTTTTTCCAACCCTCCTCTACTTACTCTAAACCAAAATATCTTTGAATCTAGAATAGCGATCTTCGGGTTTTTTTCTTTTCCCCAGCTTGTCAGCCCCAGAATCTCTAGCAGTGGAGAAATCTGTATAACGAACATAAGCCCAGGGAAAACAGATGCCCTTTCCTCCGCTGCTTCCTACTGACCGCGGGTAAGCTGTTTGCAGGCGGCTGGGGTCCACTGCCTGCAAGCTGAAAGCCACCAATCTAGAACCGAGTATCCTCTTACTGTTTGTTCTGCTATCCGAGAAGTTACATTAAAATGACATTACGTTCCTCAACTCCAAACTGACTAGTCTTTTTCCATATAGCCTATTAACAACCATTCCTCCAGAGCTTTCCATAAAATCCTATTTCCAGAAGCAAAGAATTGTCAAAACTGAAATGTCATCATTTAAGATACCTTACTTTGCCACAGATTCGGACATGACACAAGTCCTTCATGCTAAAGTCTGCCCAACCTACCTATAAATAGGCTCAAGGCTTCAGGCTCAGGAGACTGATAGCTAAACACGATCCTCACGGCGTTGCTCTGCGTTACCTACATAAAGCGGCATGCCTTAACAACGCCAGGCTAGGCAGATACGTAGCTACTGCTGTGGCTTACGCAGGATAGCACGGAGGGAGGGGAAAAAAAAAAAAAAAAATTCATCACTGGGCATAAACAGCTCTCTTCCGGAGAGAAAAACCTCCCTCTCTGGAGGCTAGAGCCAGCCGCAGATGGGCAGTCACGGCTCGGCCATGACTAGACCCACCAGCCGGGGCCAGGCCCTTCAGGTTTAACGGGGCTGGGCCCACACAGCCGCTCCCTCCAGCGGCACGGTGGGCAAGGCCCCGTGGCAAGAGGGTCCCGGCCCACTCCCCTCGGGCGGGAGGGCTTCAGCACCCTCCCCCCACCCCTCCTCCCGGAGCGGCAGCCAGGCCCGGGCCCTGTCAGACTCGGTGGCCGGGACGGGCCGAGCCCCCCGCCGCCGCCCTCGCCCCACGGGTCCCCCGGCAGCGGCGGGCGACGGCTGGGGGCGGCGCGAGGCCGGGCCGCGTGACCGGCTGAGCCGGCGGCACGTGGCCCCGACCATAACAAACAGGCGGGTGGGCGGGAGCGGGCCGCGCTCGCGCCCTGCCAAGGGCGGGCGGAGGGAAGGGGGAGGGGGGGGTGGCAGTGAGTGAGGAGGGGGACGGCCGCCAGCGGTGCGGGGATTGGTCGCCGGGCGCGATGGGCGTGGCCGGCGGTCCCACCGCCTTGGTGCAGTGCTGAGGAGGCGCCAGGCGGGGGCCGCTGCCGCGCGTCGAGGGGTCGCGCGCGCTTCCCGCCCTCAGCGAGGTCGCTCTCCCGAAGACCCCCCTCACGGCCCGCACGGCGTCGCGCCCTCACACCCGCCTCCCGCCACGGCCCCGGGCCCTCACCCCGCCGCGGACATTGCTGCACGGCCGGCCCCTTCCCACCCCCCCCCCCAACCCCACCCGGAGCGCCGCGGGCCGCCCGTCTTCCCGCAACAGCCCCGAGTTGCGCCACGCAGGAAGCGCCTCTGCCCGCGGCAGCCGTCTCATCGCCCCGCATGGCCGGTCTCCCCCCGCTCCTGACCCCGCTGCCCCACCGCCTGCTCCCCTCGGGAGCCTCCCGCTGCCCTTCCCCGGGGCCGGAGTGGGGGGGACACCCCGCTCCAACGCTCCCCTCAAGGGGACCGCTTCGCCCCGGGCCCCTGTCTCCTCACGCACCCACCTGTGGGGCGACAGGCCGTGCCCTCGGCCGCTCTCCGGCCGACCCGCCTCGATCAACCAGCGAGCGCTCGCCTGCTCGCACCGGGCGCGGAGCATGCGGAGGGCTGGGGGGGGGGGGGTGGAAGTGCTAAATATACCCGCTGCCGGCGGCACCGCCTGTGTCACGGACCCGGGCTGGCGAGCGGCGGCGCGGCCCGGCCCTCCCCGCCCCCCCACCCCCCCGCGGCCGCATCTTGTTTTCTCTATACGCACTTGGAAATGCGGACCGGCCCCCCCCGGCCGGCGTCGGGGCGCTGGGGGTGGTGGGGGGGTATTTTGAGGGGGATTGTTGTTATTTCTGCTCGATTCGGGATACCCACGCAGTGAGGAAAACAACACGGCGCGGTCCCGTCCTCCACCAACCCCCCCCAGCCGCAGCTCGGCTGTCACTTGGCTCCTTCCCCCACGTCGCGAGAGGCACCCCCCCACTATGTCGCGACAGCAGCCCGCGCACCTGCCGCGCACCGTCCCCCCGTCACTTGCCGTGTCCTAGGAGGGGGTGCGCGCTGGGGGGGGGGGGTGTGCACGCCTGCCTTCTCCCTCCCCGGGAGGGAAGGAGAGCGGCGCCGGCAGCCCCCGCGAAGCGACCGGCCGAGGGCTCGTCGCTGGCAGCCAGGTGCGTGGGGGCTCCGCGGGTGGGGTGTGGGGGGAGCGGCGGGGAAGGGAGCGGGCGGTGGGAGCCGGGATGGAGCGAGCCTCCCTCCCTCCTCCGCCTCCCCCCCCCCCCCAGCGCACACACACACACACACACACACACCCCCGCCGCTTGTGTTTACCTCAAGTTTGAATTTTATCTGCGCAACATGAGCTGGAATGCGGACATGGAGGGCGGGAGGGCGCGCACACACCCGCCGCTCCGCGGGGACACGCGACGCCCCCGGCCCCCCCCACACACACCCCGCACACACACCCCCCCTCACACCGCCGCCGCGCAAACATGGCGCTCCCGCCGCGCACGCCCGCCCCGCCGGCACCCCGCGCCCCCCGGGGCGGGCGGGCAGCCCCCCGCCCAAGTCCCGCCGGTAACTTACCTCCGAGAGCGGCCGCTGCTCCGCCGGCTTTCCTCCCCCGGGGGAGGGTGCCACACGCAGCCCCATCAGCGGGGCTGCCACATCTGCCGCGCTCCCGCTGCGCTCCCGGGCGCTGAGACAGGTGCAGGCGCGGCGGGCGGCGCGGAGCGGCGGGCGGGCCGGGGCAGGGGCAGGGCGGGCCGGGGCGGGGGGCACCGCTGCCCCGCCGCCTCCCAGCCGCCCCGGGCTCCCCTAGTGCTTCCCTCCCCACAATGTTGTTTCATTATATCATGTCCATCATGTGACACCCGGAGGCCTCTCTATGGAAACTTAAAGGGGACTTTCACGTGACGCCACCGCCGCCGCCGGACCCGCCGGTACCCCCGGCCGTCCCGGGGGGCTGCGAGCCCCGCTGCCGCCCCTCCGCCGCCCCGCCTGCCCTCCCCCGGGGGGGCTGCCCTCTTCGCACCTACCGCCCTCGGGATTTGCGAGTCAAAGCAAGTTGCTGCGCTCGCTCGTTCTGTGATTATTATTATTAATTAGAGTTGTTGGGGTTTGTTTGGGGTTTGTTTTGGTGGATTGATAGCTGTTTGTTTTTTTTTTTTTCTTTTTTCCCCTCCCCTTTTTTGCACCGCCTGTGCTGCTGATCGCTAAGGGAAATAACCTCTCGCTGCGCTCCCCGACCGGCCAGGCGCCTTGCAAAGCGGGGACGGACCCCGCTCCGCGATCCGGTGCTCGTCTGCGGCCGCCGTGGGTCTCGGGTGCTGGAAGCGGCAGGAAAAAAAAAAAAAAAAAAAAAAAAAAAAAAACCCAAAAAAAAACCAAACAAAAAAAAAAAACAGCCAAAGAAAAAAAAAACCCTTGTTTGTGTCAGACTGAGGAGGCTGGAGCGATGCCGTCGGTGTGGCTGTGCGGGGTTGATGCGGTGGTCGCGAATGTGGTTTTTAACTCCGCCAGTTGGTAGGGAAATGATTTTCCGGTCTAACCTGTCATACCGCCGGTTTTCTACAGCAGGTTGTAGTAGAGAGGTGCTGGAAGGAGCCGTTTCTAGGGATGTATGTATACTTGCCATTGCAACAATGCAAGCCGCGTGTACAAACAGCCACCCCTCACAGAAGAGGAAAAAAAAAAAAAAAAAAGATGAAGCTATTTTCCTTGCTTTGAGAAGACCTCGCTCCCCCCCCCCCTTCCCCTCCGCAACCCCGCCGCGGGTCTCCAGCCGCCTGCCTGCGGCCGGGGGTGCGGACAGGCCGGGCGGGCAGCGCCGCGTTCCTCAGGCTGCTGTTCTGCCTGCGGTGCTGAAGTGGGTGTTTGTTCCCAGCTCTGCTCCTGACCCCAGGATTTGGGATGGGCGAGCTAAAGCCAACCTGCTCCACTATCCCATCACCGAACCTGTGCCAGGCTGACGATACGCAGGGGGGTTCTCGGGGTTTTCTCCGTGAGAGGGAGGCGCGCGGTTCCCGCGAGAGCTCCCCAAATTCTGTGCCCGAACCGACGGTGTTGGCTGTCAAGTTGCAAGGTTCAAGGGGTGAGCTTGTAGCAGGGGGGGATGGATTTGCTGCTGAAAACCGAAGGAGGAAAAGCATGCCGCATTCCTTCCTTCCCTACGGCTCCCACTGGAAATCGCGGCCCCTCGGCAGATGAAAGCGTTACCCACAGATGCAATAAATTTTAAGTTTGGAATTTAATTTCTTCAGTGTCCCGCCGAGTTTTCTTGAAGGGAGACATATAAACAACCTTTTTCCCATCTGCGGGGTTGATGCTGATGCCCGTTACGCATCCCGTCAGCCACGGGAGGGGATCGGAGCCGCCCGGTCCGACGGCGCAGGCCCGATCCTGGCAGTGATGGCAGATCATCTCCCTGCGCTCTCCTGCTAATGCTTTCGGAGTGGAAGGACCAGCGCTCTACCCCACTCATTTCTAAATGCCTGTGCAATGAGCTGAATACATAACAGATCAGTGTTTCAGATACTTCTACTATTATTTTTTCAAAATTTTCAGGAGTTTCATAGAAATTATTAATTATTTTAGCTGAAAAGAGTTAACTGACTGAGGAACAGTTCATCCTCCTTTCCTTCCTTCTTCTCAGAGTCTTCCCTCTATCCACCCTACGCTTTATCTTTGTTTATCTGTCCTTTCCCATCCAATTTTGGGAGGATTTCTACCTCTGGGTTTCTTTCTGCCATTTTATCCAGACCGTCCCACTGCTGTGGATTCTAGCTCCGGCATGCCTCGCTTTCCATCTCCCTGGGCCTTATTTCCCTACCTCAGTAAGTCTCTTTTTATTCCATATTTCCTTCTTCAGATCATCTTTAAGGGAGAAAGAGGCTGGAGCTGGGACATAAAGTATTCTTCTAGGACTACTGCCAGAACTGATCTGTTTTAACGCTGCTGCTGCTGCTGCTGCTGCTGTTCTGCTGTGTCATGGGAAGAGAGTTACCTAGCCACACCAACCCTCGGAAACGGCACCTCAGGCAGAGCCGCTTGCTGCAAACCCGAGCCGTGTTTTACCAAAGCCGAAGGGTAAGTTTGTTTGGTGCAGGATTTAGGCTGGAAGGAGAAGGCATCATTCCCTTTCTGGGCTCTGACGGGGAGATCGGTGCACAACGTTGGGAGATTTGTAGGAGGCAGAGTGGCGGCAGCAGCAGTGACAGCGCATCATCACACAGCTTTATTTCATTTTGTCAAGCCGAGACGCTTTAGATTACAGCTGAGCAGAAAAGCAAAACGATGCATTTCTGTAAAAAGGGTGCGCTTTTTTTACCAAATTTGCTTTAAATTCTTGCAAGGAGGTCTTGCACTAAGAAAGAGTAGGGATTCTGCCTCCTCTTAAAAGACGTTGTTAGTTATAAAATCTTTATGATGTTGGCTCCTTCCACCTGAGCCTGTTTCCTTCAAAAACTTACTTTCAGAAATGTGAGGTTTAAAGATAAGTCTCCTCCCTCTCCCCCTTCCCAAGCTCATGTTCCTTGGAAAGGCCTGAAGAAGCCTAAGGCTATGTCTGCCTGTGAATGAAAAAGGTTTGAATAAACACCGGCGTGCACATACACGTGCATATACACGGGCACGCACAGGATTTAAAGCATCCCATTGAAGTCCACATATAGGAAAATCCTTCATCATGTGATAGGCTTTAATATCTGCCTTAAAATTAATCCCTATCTGATGGACTCTGTGTTTGTGTTGTGGCAGATCACAGGAGGCTCTATAGCTGGGGTTCCTGTGCAGGTTTTTAAAACTGCCAAATAAAATCCCCTGTTTGCTGTTGGATTAATTCGTGTTTTCACAGCAGCTACCTGGGAAATGTTCATCTTGTGAAAGCAAGTAAGAAAACTTTATAGGGCTCCAGTCATATTTTTCCACAATAAAAAAAAAAAAAAAGGCTCTTGTCATGAGGTCAGGACAAGAGCCGATGCTATTCCACAAGGAAATGGTTAAAGGGCTCGCCAGAGTTCTTCAATTCCTCTGTTAGAGATAACAATCTTGGGTTTTATTACAGCTTGAGCTTTGGAGATGGTCCTGGACTTAGAAATTACTTATCAATGTTGTCTTTGCTTCTTTTTTGTTCATTTTTGTCACTGAAACTGAATCTTCTCGTTTCACTTCTCTTTCTAACTTGTTTCACTCTTTAGTTCCCATGTGTTAGAAAGTGCAGTTTCATTTAGACTCTCAGCAGAAGAAAAGAAAGCCTGAATCCAGAAAGCAATTTGCAGAAATATATTTTCTTTACCACTCACATGAAAACATTACTACTCAAACAGATCTAGGTATAAACAATGCTGACAGGCCCTCAAAACCAAACCCAAATTGTGAAATTGAGGCAAATAGCCCAGAGAACCTGAAATGTTCTGGTTTCTAAAGCACTGGCTTCTGTCAAAAATAGGGTAAAATAAAGCTTTGTTTACGTGTAGAGCAGAGTGTTTGTTGATCGAGTTTCTAAGGTGATGTAGCAGGAAATACTGATCTTAGGAAAAATGACATGAACAAAGTATGAAACTATAATTCAGCAGCTGTTTGTCAACTGATAACAGGAAAAAAGGATATTTAAAAAGCAATGAGAGGTTTTCATTGAACTTTTTCTCTCCCTTGCCGGCAAATATAAAGGGAGCTTCTCACCTGCCCTGCTCCTGTATATAACTATTTGCAAGAGCAGAGCTAAACCATTTATCAGAAGGAATGTTTCCGTCGGATGCAAATACCTACACTAGCTGCTGTTTCTACGTCATGTCACGGATGAGACTGATGCTCGAGCAAGGTTATAATGTACCTGCATTTTCTCCAGACTGGTGCCAAGCTTGCTGAGTCATTTTCCCTGTTCCCATTCTGCAGTCGGCTGCTCGCTCGCTTTTCCCTGTTATTTGTGTGGGTCGTAAGCCCAGCAACAGATGAGAATAAATGCTTATATTTCTTTAGGCTGCTTCCCTAAGGAAATAAAGGTTCTGCTGTGCTGCTTTTCTCTTCACATCTGTATCCATCCCCCTCTCCCAAAAGCTTCTGAACCCATTAATGAATTTCAGATGAATTTGGGAGAAAGCAGATATTTCAAAGACAGTTACATTCCTGCAAGTTGCGTGAAACTCGGTGCTCGGGTAGGAGGGAGAGACACGGGTCAGAAATTGAAGCAGAATTTAGCCATAACGCATCAGGCTGTCAGCCACCTTCCGGCCACTCAACCCGTACGCACCAGCCAATTAATCTATACGGAGCTACGCCGAGCCACAGCGCTGCCGTATGCTGCCTCGTACGGAAAAGCAGATGAACCAGGATAGTTCAGGGAACAAGTTGTTGTCAAAACAAAGCAGCAGAGGAGTTTAGGGAATATCATCGCACGAAAGGGAAAAGTTCATACCTGGGAACGCCTTTATGTCATTTTGGGGAACAATCTAGCTTTTGCGTCACTCCCAAAGCAAACCACGGCAGAGGAGGCGTGTAGGGCTGTTGTTAGAGCTAGCACGGTTTGTCAGTCCAGTGTTCTGCTGGTCTGGGCACTAAAGATAGAGGAAAAGATCCCCCATCGCACCTCTTCTAAATGTGGTCCGTAGACGCGTGGCCCCTGAGATGCCTGCACCCCCAAGAGCAGTGTAGTCTCAACAACAGGCTTTAGCCTGCTGAGTCCTACCAGCCCCGCTCTCTCAATCTGCCTTTCTGGTGTAGCCTCGCTGTAGCTGAGATTCAGAGTTGGCTTATACTTGCAAAGAGCCAAGCCTGGGGTGTCTTCTCATGGACAGAAAGGAAAGGTGCTGAGTTCCTGCCTAGGCTGGAGCCCTCCCGACTGCCTAACTGAGATTATGGCATGGGAGAGCTCTAGCCCTGCATCTCCGCCTCAGCATGTGCTGGGAGGCAAACACAGGGATGATGGTCAGGTCAGGACCGGAGGATGGGATCAGACCCATCCTTACCTGAGAGCAAAAGCTTAAGTTAGGTGTCTTTTCTCTACCAGCTGCACCTTGCTTGGACCCACCACTGCAGTATAGTTATCCTAACGCTACGCGTAACATACGGTCTCATCTCCATTGCAATTAGTTTGATGCAACAAACAGTTTCAGCGTGACAAACTGCAAGCTAAAAAAAGCCATGCCTTCATATGCATAAGCTGGGTGCACAAAATATGTATTGTGTGCCACCTCCCTTATGTCCCATATTTGTTCCTCCAGCAGTCACAAATAGCATAGACTCCAGCAATACCACACGATCCGAATGGACTCCTGGAAATGTAGGAGTGATCTGGTACTGGTGCTCTTTGAAACTAAGTCATTATTTATTCTGCCATGAGATGCTGCATATGGACCTCTTCTGGAAAGAAGACTTTCACATAAAAGTTAAGATTCATTAATCTCTGATGATTAATCTATAAAATTGGAGCCAGCCTCTCTATCAAGGAGCATGTTATTATCTCTGTTACAGCTGCTAGACACCAGCTGAGGTCAGGGGCCTCATTTTCCTGGACTCTATGTAGTCATACCCTAGGAGATAGCCTCTGCCTTGAAGGGCTTACAAAGCAAAAAGACAAAAGAGTGAGCAATATAACTCTCAGGCAGAGCAAACACAGTGACCTTTTGCAAATGTCAAGTTAATACCATGATCTGGAAGTGAAAGGGGTTTATCAGAGGGTGGATGGGTCAACAGTGATGGGAGACACTTGGGGTAGGGCGATTGAGATGAAGGAAAAGCCGTAGGAGAAGCTGCATGGTATGAGATGGACAGCAGAGCATTATATGGTCAATTGGCACATCCAGGCTAAAAAAAACAGGAGTCTGATGACCCTGCCCACAGATCACAGTGCAACCAGCTCCTCCTACCTGTATCCTCTTCCCCAAAGCCACACAGCCTGGAGCAGGGAGATGGAGAAGGCAGGGGGTGGACAGCATGGTTCCTCCTACGTGCTGGTTCCGCACAGGCGGCTGGAGGTGTGATAACCCTGTTTTGGGGGTTGTTTCTCTCTGTGGCTTGGCCTCCTGCAGCTGTGTTTGTTGCAGCTGAGCCTCAGGGCTGGAGTCAGACATAGTTCAGCACTCTAAGGCCAGGGCAGCACATAATTGAATATTAACAGGAACAGCTCCAGGAGCTACTGGGATTCAGGAAGTCACAATTCCTTCTCTGCTGCTCCTTCGTCTTAGTGGGAGGTGATTGCTGGAGGCCTTAATGGATGTGAGACATAATATACTTCCCTCACATTAGCTCCAGTTTGCAAACCGAGGCTTTAACCACATCCTACCCTCTCTGATCATTTCCTCATGCACCTTTTCAGTAACATGTGAAGTGCGCTAGCTACAGCCGCCCCGGCGTCCCGCAGGCACCCAAGCGGAGAGGTGCAGAGACCATACAAATGTTGATTTTACACCTCGTTTCTCCAGTGAACGAAGGGAGTCTCACCTTTAAGGCTTATCAAAATTTGCCAAACATAAATTATTGAACTCTTTGCCTCTGTTTCATCCTTTTGAGAATAAGAATTATTTATTGGCTGAATGGGGATGCTTGAGCATCACACAAGGTCCATAAAGTGATTTTTAATTTGAAAACCTTTGGAATCATGCCTTTGCTAAATATTCGAGGTAAAATACAGCAACAAATTCATAAGTACTAGTGACTCTCTGTGCTGCCTGTCAAGACCATTTGGAGCTGACCAGCGCTCGGTTTCTCCCTCTCCAAAAGTATGGATGGACATCATTCCCTCCCCAAAACCATGCTGCAGATCTACATTGAGAAATTCAGTCTACGGTCATGTTGCTTGTACAGAATAAACAAAGTGTTTTACAAGAAGAAAGATGCCCACAGAAACCTGTCTGATCACTCAGAACTTGGTGCTAGTCTAAGAAGGGAGAAGGTAACACCTTCATAGCACAAGAAAATTCCCAAAGACCCTAAGGGCTATGCTGAGCAACAGTCAAAATTTTAAATTCCTTCCTCTTCTCCTGTTTTGATTATCTTCTTTCTCAACTTTAAAATTCACAGTGTCTTTGACCTTGGTGTATCATTTTCCTTCAGGTCCATCAGCACTTGTTCATTGCATGACCCCTTTATTTTTTTAAAAAAAACCTTCCTCAATCTCCTTTTTTCATTAGTTGGTGTACAATAGACTCTACCACGAGACTGCTTCTGGTTTTGTTTGATTTCTCTCTTCCTTTATCTCTACCCAGAGACATCCAACAGATTGTTTCATAACCTTCCTAGAGTTTGGAGAAAGTATATTCCTGTATTGCCTGTGAACTCCCTCCTCCTTTTTCCTCATCACCTGCCCTTCTTGAACAACAGCTCTGGCAAACTTTATCCATGTAGTATTTCTTTATTGCAAATTAGGAGCTCCTTGTCAGGAAAAAGTGAGAAACGCTCTGTTTCCCTGCCATGCAATGTGTGTTTTTGCATGACTGCTTTGTACTCCAGCACATTCACTAATTTTTCTAGCCCTTGGAAGTGAGGACCGCAGCACTACATTCATCGCCCTGTCAACCACACGCTGTCTGGGGGAGATCTGCAGGAGAGGAGGCTCTTTGTTCTGCTTATATAGAGCTACGTTGGTATACATTAGAAAAGAAAATTGATGAAACTATGCAAGACACAGGAGGAAGGATTGATTTTGTTACTGGTTGGGGAAAGCTCCATGCTTCATTTGGCATCACTGGCTTCCTCCTCTTGTTGGATAATTAACACTAACAATGTGTTTGAAGCTATGCTAAAGTGCAAACACAAGATTTGCATCAATATTTTGTATTCTGGATGGGCACGGGGAAGATGGAAGCATTGGCACACCTAGAGAAGACAGTCTTGGAAAAGCAGAGCTGAAGAGACATCACGAATCCGTCCTGGGTGCCCTGAGCAGAATCCGACCATCCCTGAGAGAGGCTAATCGAGGATTTAATTTAGAAATTTTTGTTTTCATTCAAAGAAATTTGCTTTGAATTTGAAAGATTTTAGGTTTGATTTGTGGGTTTTTCTTCTTTCCCAGATATCCAGTAACAACCATCTTTGCGGGAAATCAAGCCAATTTAGTTCTATTGTACCCAGAACAATTGTCAATACCCTTTTTATAAGTCTCCTCTGTCTTAGAAGATAGTTTTCATCTTCTCCCACAGTCTTTTCCCTTCAGGAAAAAGCAAAGAAAGTCTGTCAGCCTGTCCTCCAAGTTTGTTGAACCGTTTATAATCCTTGTTGCTTTCCTCTAGCCCCTCTACAATTTGTCTCCATCTTTCTTCTACTTTCTCCTAGTGCAGCATCCAAACCTGCACCTGATATTCCAACCGAGCCCTCATTAGAGTGGAATAATTGCTTCTGATGTTTCACCTATTACACCTATCTTGTTCATACACCCCAGATAAGATTTGCCTTTTTCGGCAACAGCTGTGCACTGTTCGGTGTCTCGTTCACGGCTCTTTTTCCTTTGAATGGCTGCTTGACCAGCGATTTGCCATATTTTCTTGCTTCTGACCTCACTGGTTGATTTTGTACTATTACTCCAGTTTTGTAGCAACATTTTTGAACGCATACTCCAGGGTAATTATATATTCTTTATTTCCTTATTTTGTCATCCAAATAACTAATGAAAATATTAGAATTGGGTCCAGGAGTGAATCCTGTGGGACCCCATTTGGAAAGCCCTCTAAATTCTAAGGAAAGGAATTAGTAATTCTTGTGTGAATACAGTTTTTTTCTGTCAAGTATGTCTTAAGATGATTTCATAGAGATCATAGTTCCCAGTTGGCTTATGGGAATGTCATGTGAAACAGTGTTAAAAACGCTGCTTATTTCAAAATATATGACATATACTTCCTCTCCTGTATTCTACAACACAGTTGTTGGGTTCAAAGAAGGAAATTAGATGCTTTTTACATCACTTCTTTATGACAAATCCAATCTAGTTGATTGTATATTTCTATTATCAGTTGAGTGCTTAATAACTGATTGTTTTTCTGCATTACATGCTAAACGGACTGCTGCATAATTCCCTAAGTCCTTCTTCCCCCTCTTTAAAGCCCGGCGCTACGTTTGCCCTTCTCCCCTCCTCTGGGATCTCCCCCGTTCTCCATGAGCTCTCCTGGATAATTACTAATGAGTCAGAGATTACTCTGGCTAGTGCCTGAAGTGCTCTAGGGGGAACTTCATCCAGTCCTGCTGACTTGAATTTGTCTAACTTCTTTGAATTACTTTAACTGTTTCTTTTGCTATTTTGGATTCTTTTATCCCCTTGGTAAAAGTAGTTGTGATAAATATCACTTCATCATCTTTTCTTTCTTTTTCTTTTTGTTTTCCTCCATGGGTAAAGCATAAGAAATAATGAATGGTCTGGTCTTTTTTCTGTTGTTACGTCTGTTCTCTCATTTTCCGTTAATTCAGTTACGTATAATTTCCATTGCCTTCCTCTTATTTCTGATACCTTTACAGAGCATTCTTTTATTACCTTCTATATCCCTTCCTAATTTTGTCCCTGGCCTTTCTCATTTTAGTCCTCCGTCGTCACACTATTCCTTTACAGATACAATTTTCCTAGTCTTGTTTCCAGTCTTTGTACAGCTTAATGTCCCTTCTCCTTTTTCAGCTTCCCTCACTCCTTCCTTTCTACAGAGGAAGAGGCTCCATCGTTTTGTTATCTCTTCCAACTCAATTAACCTCCACCTTCCTATTCTCAGCAATCTCCTCCCCATTACTCAGTCTAATCTCGGAGAGCAACAAGAAGTTCCTCCTCCCACAGGAACTTTGCTCCATCATTTGAACTTTTCTTGCCAGCCTCTTCCAAATATAATTTAAAGCCCTTCTCCTGGGCTTGCAAGGCAGTTATTGTGCAGTTCCTCTATGCAGAGCACCCTTGGCTCGTTTGCCAGGTAGAAAACCATTATTTATTTTGCTCTATTATTGCAGATCTAATTAATAATCGATTTGTCTCTTAAACCCATCCTCACCTCTGCAATATGCCAGTCCTTGCCCTGACTTTTACTTCCAGCCAGAAGAATGAAAGAGGACATTTCCCATTCCCTCATCTCCCTTCCTCTTCCCAGTGCCTAGATTTAGAGAGTAGCTAGGAGGCTTTATTAAAACTCTTTTTAGGGTGGTAGATTAATACGATGGTTCCTGTAAGCATTACAGAGGTCACCTGCCTGCTGAGGCACCCCTCTCCAGCTCGGTGGGAGACCGAGTAGGCATTTAGGAAAGGCAATTAAGAGGTCTGAGTGTACTATGCATTGAAACATCCCTTTACCCTTTGAGATTTATAACGTCCAGCACACAGATGGCATTTTTTTTTTCCACCAAAAATTGTGTTGATATCTTTTAGTAAATCAGACAACAAACCCAGGTTCATATCAAATGTATTAAATTAAATTCCCAGCTCTTCGGGTCACTGTTCCTCATAAAATGATTACATCTCTAAACAAGGAAGAACATAAACCTGCAAGGTCGCATAAGCAGCAGACCTGCAATTCCACCTACCTCTTCTTTCTCGTTAACTAGACACAGGTGACTCTTGCTCAAGGCTTTCCTTGGGCTCTCCAGACTCACCAGCACTCTCACAGAGTAGTAGCATTTAAGCCAGATGAATACAGCTATCAACTTCCCTTTTGGCAGAGAACAGCAAATAAGTAGCGCTCAGTATCCGAGAAGTCTGTTCCTCATCGGTGGGGCTACTGGTGAAGCTGAGTATTTTGCCACATTGGAGCCAGCGTGTACCTGCAGTGCTGAGCCCATGGAGAACGCTTGGTGGGACCCAGAAGAGTAAAGGTTATTCAGGCTTAAGAAGAGAAAGCTTACTGCTGTCTTTACATGTAGGAAATTATTGAAAAGACCATGCTAGATTTTTTTTTGGAGGTGCGTAGTGATAGAACAAGAGGTAACAAACCCGAGTTGCAGCAAAGGATATTACAATTAGGTATTAGGGGGAAAAATGACAATGAAGGTGGTCAACTATTGGAACAGGAGTCCAGAAAGCTTTTGGGATTTCCATCCTTGCAAAACTCAACTGTGCAAGGCTCTGAGCAGCCTGACTGAAGGTTGAAGTCAGCCCTGCTGTGAGACAGGAGCTTGGTCTGGAGGTCTTTCCCTCCCCAAATCGTTGTGTGATGTTGAGATCCTATGCGGATGGGTCTGGGCTGGTTGTATTGCTGTCCTGCTCATTCCAGCTGATTGCCAACAAAATTGCTAGACTGCCCAAGCGTGTTGGTTCTGTGTGCATAACTTTGTAAGAATATTGCGTGCAGAATCCAGAAGACTATATTTCATATAATAGGAAAATCCCAGGTAATTACAAATTCATTGGTTTAACACTGATCCCAAACAATATCAAAGAAAATCTGATACAGACTATGATTAGTTATGAATTAGAGGATGCTAACCTGATTGATATGCCTGAGCAGTTTTATGGAAAGCCTGTCATGTCAAACAAATGAATGTTTTTTTAATGAGAATGTAAGTTTGGTTAATAAAGATAAGGCTGTTATAAATTATTTAGATTTCTGCAAGTTATTGAACAGTTCCTGAACACAGTCCCAATTAAAGAAAAATGGTACAAAACGTAATATGGTATACTAAATGGATTAAAAATTTCAGCAGGAGATCTTATAATGTAATTTGAAATTCAATTATACTAGAGATATTGAAGTTTTCCATTTATTTATTTTGGACCCTGAATTGTTCAGTGTCTTTAGGATTGACCAAGAGGAAATGATAAAAATCATCACTGATAAACTTTCAGATGACTTGAAAGTCAGTCATACCAGACCCATGGTAGGAGAGCGGTGAGGAAATAAGATGAATTTAAATACAACAAAATGCAACATCACTGTTGTTAAAAGTCTAGATCGTGTTTGCAAGACAGAAGACAATGGCCCGGAATGTGGGAGCAATGAAACAGCCGAAATAATCCGCTAAATGGGAGCGTGCTGAGAATAAGAGAGAATTGTGTGGCAACCCCAACTCAACTAACAGCACTGAAAGCTTTTTTTGCAAGAAAAAGACTTTGTGACATTCTTAAAAATGGAGAAGAGATTGATTTGCCACCCAGGATGGCATTCAAAGAGCCATTGCAAGGAGGTACAAATCACCGCCATGCAGGGATTTACATCAATACGAGAGTAGTATATTGCTGCTACCCACCTACTCTGCACCTTGCAGGCACTTGAGACACCACTTCACTGCCACGGCAGGGATCCAGGATGCCAGCAAGCAGCTGCAGAAGGGAGCGAGCCTCCACGGCACGCTTCACATTTCCCTTCATCGTCCCCTTTCCTCACTCGCCGGCACTAAGCATCAACTGGTTTGTTGGTACACGGGAGTCTGCAGCCTCCTTCAGCTGTCACATCCTGAATCTCTGCCAGATTTGTGTTGCAAGAACTGATGCCAGTGTTTTTAACCCTGAGTGTATTTGGCCCCTAGTCTTCTCCATGACATAGAATAAACATTAGGGAGGAGATTCAGGCTTCAATGAGAAATGCTTTCCCATGATACGTTTTCATTTTGGCATGCACACTGTTTATGATGAAAG
Source organism: Balearica regulorum gibbericeps (assembly GCF_011004875.1). Lineage (NCBI taxonomy): Eukaryota > Metazoa > Chordata > Aves > Gruiformes > Gruidae > Balearica > Balearica regulorum. The sequence goes on along the minus strand of NC_046184.1, from coordinate 4,055,216 downwards.
GATCCTAAAATAATTGTATTAGATGAACCGTCTGTTCTTCTTGCTTTGAGGCCAGTACAGCATGACATTTCAGAGATAAAATGTTGTAGAACAGCCTCTGACTTATAGCCCAATGGAACTTTTCCGAAGCCATTCTTCTTTCTCCTTTTATTTGCGTGAGGTTTATAACCTGAAAACGTCAAGCTTGCATCACAGCATTGCCAAAAGATCGTCCTGTGCATTAGCTAAACCTTAAATTATCAGAAAAAATAATTTTTCTTCAGAAGGCTGATTCACAAGCAGTCAGCTCCTCAGTGGAAAAAAAAACCCAAAAAAACAACAACCGAACATCCCTCCAATACAAAGGAATTTCAGGATTCACAAGAAATACTACATTTCCAAGAGGAGACTCATCTGTCCTTAGGAGAACTTATTTCTGCATGCAAGTTCAAGTGAGTCTACGGGACCTTAAATCAAAGGAGACCAATGCCAGATCAGTTGCTGAGTAACTGATACTGATCATCACATCCTGACCAGCTGGATGAATGACAGCAACAATTTCTTGGGATAGCATCTGAAGTCTTCTGCATTTTCTTTCCATGCAATTAACTCATGACTGCAACCTTAATGAGGAGAAATTAATTTGTGTTGCAAATAGACGGTTTTGTACCGTGTCCTTTGGACAAAGGTATGTAATTATAAAAACTCTGAATCATTATGCACATTGCTTAGATTATTGCAATTACAGGAAAGTGAAGAGAGCGCCTTGCCAAATGCTTTGAGAGTCACAGGTGAAAAGGGCTAGCCAAAAGCCACATCATTCATGTTGGGCCAGATTCTGCCTGGCTCCTTTGGGAAGTGCTCTGTATGTGGAAACAGGAGGGGAAAACTCTTAGCAGGTCCTTGCTGCTGTTCTCCTTTATCGACTCTACTTTGTGGAAGGAGATGGGATTCCATCATGGTGGAGGGACATGGTGCGCCTTGAAGGAGTTCAAGGCCATGTCCCTACCCTCTCCACCCACTCATCAGCTGTGCTGGGGGACACAAGTTGTCCCTAACATGAGGTGTGGCATATGCACATGGGAAAAGTCTCCTTTGCATGTTCCTGCAGCTCCTTTTGCCGTAGACAGTGACCACACGGGGCACAGGCTGAGCCAACCAGCACAACTATTTATGTTGCACTCACTTTGGATAGTTGCTTCATAGCTCAGATTTTTGAAAGCCACTGGGGACAGTGATGAATGGAGGACAGTGGAAGTGTGAGCCTAAAACATGACAAGTCCTGCCCCCAAGAGCTTGGGACTGGCATTTCTGCCTGCACCTTAGCAAAGGAACGGGACAAACCAAGCAAGGCATTGGATCATTTATTTATTGTTCTGTGCAAAGCACAGGGTGTAACTATCACCAGTCATTTTTGGCTATTGAGCTAGCACCAGACACCACTGTGTTACTATTAGAGCAAAACATATTAGCTAATCGTGAATTTACTTTTAGCCACGGTGACTGCACGGCTTTCCTGTTTTTGCGCAATGCTGCAGGACATGAGACAGATCCAACAGTCACCAATTTCTCCTGGGTGGAGATTCGCTTATTGCAAACAGCCACATGGGTGTGGGGATGCACATAGGGGCATTGCTGGAGGTCGTCTGTCGGACTGGTTGGACCTTGGTCTGATCCAACAGCTGCGTCTACACTAATGACTAAGTAGGGTCAGGGAACAGGGTCAAGCATTGCCCGCACTTAAATTTTTAGTGTGGTCCCTGGTATAGTTTTGGCTGAGGCTAACGAATGCTCTCCCACATCATGTCTGGACACAGTCCTGAGCTTAACACTCTTGATGAGTGGTTTGGCTATAAGGTCCCTGTTTTGGAGAGCAGAAGAGTTTATCCTGGTGGCCGGGTGTTGCCAAATGGACTTGAGGCCAAGGAACACAGCCGGTATGGCTGTTACTCGGTTGTTCTTCCCTAGCAGTTGCTGTCAAGAAGCGTTACTGAGGTGTGCTCCAGTTCTTTGATTTGTCACAGATTTTTAATGCAAAGAAGGCATATATCTCCTAGTGGCTTAATGGTTCACAGCTCGTTTTCCCCAGAATACAGGAGGTACATTAACCAGTCCTAAAGACTTCTTATTCTTTACTTTGTCCTTTTTTTCCCAGCATCTCTTTTTCTACTTTCATATGACTTCTCTAGATAAGCAGAGGTTTCCAGCACTCAGAGAGAGGTACTAGAAGAAGCTCGGTAATTGGGTTTGTCTCAAAGCAGAGCCTCAGGCAACATAGTCAGCACGTATAGACCATGGCTGGAACATAGCCCAGGGCACTTGCCTTCTTTTTCTTGGGGATTGTTGGTGTGGTTTGCATGAGAACATCCAAAAATGTCCTTTATGTACCAGGGCTAGGCATTACAGGCACGTGCTCTGAACTTACACCTGCCTCTCTCCAACCCCCATATGGAATGAAGCTCAGCCTTCGATGCTCTGGTGCCTGAAAAGCACAGTAGCAGTGCCCATAGTGAGAAACCAGCTCCTCGGTTCCTAGGTCCAGGAAAACAACCAAGCCCTGGCCACATCCTAAATCCACATCCAAGAAAGACCAACGTATGACCCAGCCTGTCCTCTGTGCAAAGGACACCGAAGCCACAGTGTGCTCCATGCTCAGAGGACCAGGACCATACCACAGCAAGCTCTGTAGCAAGAGGACCAGGCATACCACAGCAAGACCCATCAGGTAGCACTAGCATGGACACCCTACCCATGCTCTCACCGCTGGCTCCTCCTGTGAGTCGAGGCTAGCTCCTCATTCTTTACGTGCCTCTTGGTCAACTGCTGCCAAGAGACATCCTTTGGGGCTAGCATGAGCTCTCCTGGCTATCCAACCCTTCTACAGCGCAGACTCAGAAGCCACCGATGGGGAAGGAGCTACTCAACCCTGCAGGTCAGCCATGACCCATCCTGGAAGTCAGAGGCTGTGCAGCCTTAATGGAGATATTACACACACTTATCTTTTGTCAACACTTTATTTTTTTGTTAATTTTGGGTAAACAAGCTTCTTCTAGCAGAATAATCCATCTTTTGCTTTATGCTGACTTTTTTCCGGTATAATATAAAAAGCACATGGGCTTTTGCTAATGCTGTTATTCCAGCAAAATATTTAGGCATGGGCTTAGCCTGATTCTTTGACAATATTCCCAGATTTATTACATGCAACGAGCAAGCACAGAACAAGTATTTCAGTGACAATCTCTGGATTGGAAACAGACACAAAGAAATAATTTCTCTTCTTTGCAACATCCTAATTGCTCCTTTTACTCTCCGATGGGCTGTAAGATTATCGGTTTCCTAGGAGGTTTCCTTACGATGTCTCATACATTTAAAAAATTCCTATTTGTTCTAATGCCCTTTTCTGCTTGCGCTTTTAATTGTCCCATAGGTTTTTCAATATCCAGATTATACCAGACCTTCCAAGGTTTAAAGCCTACAATTTCAAAAGATTTTAAGTGATTTTAACGCCTTTCTTTCAATATGCATCTGTGAAAGTTTTATAAGATTTTTCTGCCGTGCTACTAATTTTTTAGTACTATTGAGTTGTATATTTTAATAAAGACTAAAATAGCTGAAAGACAGTCCACTTACAAATGAAAATATGCAATTTTAATGTTACATAATACACCTTTATGGGAAAAATCTCGTAGAACTGGGTAAGGAAAGAAAGCAGTGGGAGTCAATAAAAATTTAACTCAGTTTTATGGAAGTTATTTTAAAATGCTGTAGAGTTAAACAGAGAATAATTTAATTTTTACAGAGTTTTTAATAACCTCTAAAATTCTATTACATTGATTTAATATCATCTAAGAGCTCAACAGAAAGGTATAATTTCCTGCTAAATTCTATAGGATCGTACCGTAGGTTTGTATGCTAAAAATACTTTTATGCCCAAGAGAGTATCTTCTCTGAGCAGGAGACTGCCTCCCCCCAGCTGCTTCTCTCTGTAAGATGCTTTAGCTTCAGATCCTTTTGCTTGCATTTTGTTTCCAATATTTTATCTCTACGGGATAAAAGGGAGGAAAAGAAGAAAGAAGAGGTTGCCAATTTCTTTTTCAGTTACTTTGCTTAATAAACTCAGCGTCTTTCTTTGCTTGCCCAAGTCTCTGCTGTTGGAGATTCCATATCATGTCATAAATGCTACTTGTTTGAACAAACAGAAATTTATTTATGGTGCTAAAAGGACTTTTTGTGCTCCTTACCTCATTTGCAACATTATTACCGATTGATTTCTGCTGTACCTATTATTGACTTGCCAGCAATATGCCAAAGTAAGGTTGGGGCTATGTCAGAAAAATTTGTTGCTTTACACTGAGCCTTTTTCAGCACCGTTTACTCAGTATTGTTCCTCTACCCAGCTACTGCTCCAATAAACCAAAACAGCTAGCTGTTGTCTGAAATGAAGAATAATTGGAAACACCATGCCTGCTTCCTTCAGCGCAAGTAACAATTCGGCCATTTAGGGCTCTTCTAACACTCCTGAATGCTGAACTACTAAAATCTTGGCTCCCATTAGATGATATCAATATTAAAACTTACAAACTCCTGGCAGCATTTACCTCTGCGCTGCACAAAGACGGAGCAGTCAGGCTAAAATAACACACGGGATCTGAATTACCACCTGCGAAAAGCCAGCGGGAGGAGTGGCAGCATCTTACCTGAGCGCTTCCTAGCCTGGGATTTGCTTGAAAAGTGGCAATTAATGAAGCCTTAAAAATGTTCTCCGGGAAGTATTTGCAGTGGGTCCGCCCGCGAGCTGTCCGGAGTTGCCTTTTGTTCATTGTGTCCATGCAGACCTCTCGTGACGGCCTCCAGGCTCGCAGCGTGAGCTCCGGGATGCTGCTCCAGCACGGGCGGAGGATCGGGAACAACACCCGCGTTTCACCCGGGGCGCTGAAGCTCTCAGAAGGTCGGATATGGGACCCCGGAGGAGACGCGGGATGCCAGAGGTAAGGCTGGGACAGACCCCACCAGGGCTGGATTGCACCCTCCTGCTCCAAATACTTGAGTCTATACCCCCAGAGAGAAGATGTCAGGACCTCACTAGGTGATTACGCTGAGCTAGCTATAAAGCCAAGCAAGGAAATCCTCTGCCTTAGACACGAAACGGGATGTAGACCCAACACAAAGGACACTAGTGTTGTCTCCTTCACAGCAGCTGGCTGTGACTCATCCCTTGGTTTCCTCTCCTAGCCATGACTCGTACGTGCAGGGTGATGCACCTGTGATGCCACCTTCTTCTTGGCTTTGACCGTGACACGTCCGATGGCAAAAGTCTCTCCCCAGCTTCTGTCTCTTTGAACTTTGAGCTCTCTCCCGTGGCCTCTGTATCGCAGGGACGCTGCATTGGCAGTTCTCTTTCGCTTAGGAAAAGTCATTTCTGGCTTTAAACACAAATGTCTCCTGCCTTTTCAGGAAGACATGGGCATGACATCCTGTTTGGATAATGACTCTCCCTTGCTTGTCTGGTTGTCAGGTGCAGGACACCCCCAGCATCCTTTGATTTGAGGAGATTTTCAACCACCCTGAGTTTCAATGGGGAACCATCTGCAAATATTTTTTTCAGACACAGTTCAACTCAGCCCATTGGCAATGAAGATCTGCAAATCTTTCCCAGAGAAAACCCCTCCAGCACAGTCTGAGTCCTGGTTTTGTTGCTTTTTCAAGGATATAAACCCAAGTTCCAGGAGGAACATAGAGCAATAGTGACTTCCATGATGAAAGTGTCTAAAAAAACCCCATGCATGGCATTTATACTTTGCTTTTGGACCAGAAAATGTAGAGTGGCAGAACCTGTGAGCTGTCCAGAGGGCTAGGGGTGGGCAGAAGGACCCCTGCGTGAGAATGACACAAGGTTGGCACCCCTTCCAGCCCACGCATCCCCGCTGGGACTAGACTACACCTGAGCCCCAGGCAGGATGCAGGAAACACCAGAACCTCCAGGAAAAGCCACCGTGGATTTCATTACTGATGCTCGTTGGCCACAGAAGGTGTTTGGGTACTGTAGTGATAGATAAAGCACGAGGATGGAGAGAGGGACACAGGACACCATCAACAATCTTCACATCTGATGGCACAGCACAGATTGGGAGCATGAATCCGCTTCTAGCCTTTATAGCATGGGCAGATTTTTCAGGCAATAAAGACAGTAATGAAATTATTTTGATTCTTTCAACAGACGATTCCCATGTACCATGCAAATATGGGTGAGTTAAACTGCCCAACAGCCCTATGAGTAAAACAGGTGTTCCTGTGTCCTTCTTATGGATATCATAGAAGGAAAAGTTGGAGACGGACACACAACCCGGCAGTGACAGCAGGGATTCTCAGGGGAGATGTCCTGGCTCTACTGAAATGGATGGAAATCCTGCCACCGGCTTTACTGGGATTTCAGCCCAGGACTCTTGGATGCTTTCTGCACACTTCTCTTGCTGTCTCTGCATGATATAGTGAAGCTGCAAGAGGCATTGGATTGCATCATTGCTTGGGCATCACATGAAAAAAGCCTTGTGCAATGCATCTCCTGTGCTACTGGAGTAATTTTTGCCGTCTCGTGTGGCACATCTCTTACTTTGTTTTAAAAGTATAACTGGCTGACATGAAGGTATATTATATTATATTATATTAGTCCCTGGAAGTCCAAAGTGGTACCAGGAGAGCAGTAGGGCCCAGACAGAAAATGTGTTACAGCCCATAAAACACTATCCTTTGAGTGTGAAAGGTTAGACTGAGCTATCCAGCTATCTCTTCATTATTTAGAGTGGTTAATTATGGGATTAGATTGATGCACAGAAGGCCTTCACCCTCCACTGTGCTAGGTGGTGCCTCCAATGAGACAACACACAACTTGCCTGTACAGGGCAGGGAGAAAAATCCCCTTACCTTCCTCATGTAGGCTGCAGAGAAATTGCACCTGGGTGCTCACGTATCCAAAGCATGCCTGAAGAAATGAGCAGGTCCAGCCAAGAAGAAGATTTGGAAGAACAAGACGTTCTGCAGTTCATGGCCAGCACATTTCTTTCCTTCCACACCTGTAAGACTCAGCTGTTATATCTGGCGCTGCTTCCTCGGGATCACTGTACTGCTTAAGTTATGGCACCAGATTTTGTAGAAAGGGAAACTGAGGCACACACAGGGGGACGAGCGTACAGAATTGCTACCACCCAACACGCTGGACATTGCAAGAATGGAGCGTGTTCCTTCCACTTGGCCGTTACACCTCATGCCATCTCCCTCTCCTACCCCTGCTCCATAAGTTCCCCCTCACACCAGACAGAAAGCATCACCCGCTAGTTTATACACAGCACTTCCCAAAGCACCTGCCTTCTCCTCACAGGTCTCCTTTCCGAGTTGTGAGGATGCCAAATCCCGCTTTGTAAGATGGACCTGGTGGTGCCACCATCTTCTAAACCATCCAGTTCTTCATGTGCTGGGAGACTCCTGGGGGCAAGGTGCTTTTTGAGGCAGATCCCTTTGAAGAGCATCCTCCCTCCTCAGCCTGTGCTCAGACTGGAGGTGGCACAGCTCATCCCCTGCTGAGCTGAGCAGTCACAAGGAGTCATCTGGCTGGCAACGAGACAGGGGCTGGCAGCACCGGTTGGGGTGTCACCACCCCAACCACCAGCTTCCAAAGTTCGCTACTGTTGTGGTTGACATCCTTCATCCCAACCGCAGCAGTGCAACATGTTGCCAAACAGCTGCCGGCGTTGAAATGTCTGCAGCAGCCGCTGGCAAAAGCAGCCAGTGGGATTCAGGGAAATACTACAGCTGAAATCACAGCAGCCGGAGCTGGTGCAAGGAAAGCGTCCAAACCCTGAAATCACAAAGCAGCCATTAGATGCACATGAGCAACAGGTCAGGGAGGCAGATGGAGTCATGCGCAGGAGGCGCATCCCTTCGTGAGTCAGGTCCTTGTCAGAGGCGTATGACCAGGAGCAGGAACATGCTAAAAAGCCCAAAGTACTGGAGCAAATCCCAAAAGTGAGTGGTGCACAGTTGACTCGGAGGAGGCACTGCTGGCTCCGTGTGGCTCGTTCTGCTGACGCAGAGCTCCCCTTCGAGTGGAGACACGCTTGGCAAGCGCCCCGGCGCAGGGAGGCATGCGGGGAGTTCAAAGTCGGAGTCATGCATGGTGCATGAGATCATCTGGTTGGACCTTTCTGAGATGATGAGCTGATGCATTTCCCTGGTTCACCCGGCATGGGGGCCCACAAGCATGCCCAGCAGAAGCACGTGCTCCAGCCCAGAAAAAGCACCACACAGGGAAAGAGTGACCATTCCCTTTGCCACTCGTTCTAGTGGTAGATCAGGTTTCCCACTACGGTCTTGAAGTTTTTCTCTGATTTGAGCTTGTCTGGCTTCCACTTTGAGTCATCGGTTCTTGCTATGACTGTTTTGAGGTTTAAAGAGCCCATGAGAGTCCAGTATCCCACATCTGTAGAAGCACACACGAAGAGCAATCTTATTCTGCCTAGCTTCTGACCAGCTAAAAAGCCAGAGCTTTCTGCACCTCTCCTTCCAAAGCTTCACCTCCAGCCCCTGAGCAACACTGATCATAGATTCATAGAATCATTTAGGTTGGAAAAGAGCTTTAAGATCATAGAGTCCAACTGTTAACCCAGCACTGCCAAGTCCAACCACTAAACCATGTCCCTAAGCACGACATGCACGCGTCTTTTAAATACCTCCAGGGATGGTGACTCCACCACTTCCCTGGGCAGCCTGTTCCAGTGATTGACAACCCTTTCGGTGAATAAATTTTTCCTGATATCCAATCTAAACCTCCCCTGGCACAACTTGAGGCCATTTCCTCTTGTCCTATCGCTTGTTACTTGGGAGACGAGACCAACCCCCACCTGGCTACAACCTCCTTTCAGGTAGTTGTAGGGAGCAATCAGGTCTCCCCTCAGCCTCTTCTCCAGGCTAAACCACCCCAGTTCCCTCAGCTGCTCCGCATCAGACTTGTTCTCCAGACCCTTCCAGTTTCACTGCTCTTCTCTGGACACAATGGTTCTCTTCTGTTCCTTTTACCCCTTTTGAAACATGCTTTCACAACCACAAGCTGGGCAGAGCTCCCCACCATGTGTGGAGAGGAGGACGTACTTCTTACAGAAGGCTTGCATTAGCCATTTTAACCAGTCTCACACTGGGAGATCATATTGAGTTCCTTGTCTCTTGCATGTTTTCCACAGTTAATCTTTTCAGAGGATAATCCTTCAGTAGACAGGGATGACCTGCCGTCCTTCTCCCTAGGCTGAGAACTTTCCATTGGTGAGTGTTTGAATGAGCACAGTTTGCATGGGGAGCCCAAGTCAGACTATTCATCCACCCATGTGTTATCTGAAAGTGGCGCGTCGCCGGCAGTGACTTTGTATTTACCATCAGAACTCCTTCTGATCCTTGTGACACCTCACCTTCAACATTGCATTTGGTGCTAGTCCCCAGCTGAGGCCGGTCTTTGAGGTCTGCCAGGCAGCCAGTTTTTAATCCATTTTACAAAGGGTTCTTTGATAATTTAGAGTGCCAGTTTTTTAATGGAAATGTATTACCAACAAGTTAAGTATGGAGTATGGGGTACGAGGACAAAAGTCTGAGCATATTGTACAGTCATAATTGCCTCTATCAAATAAATCTGTATTCTCATTCAAGAACGATAAGCCAGGCTCATTTGAAAACACTGTTTTTCTATCAAAACCAACTTGACTGACATTGATTATATTCTTGTCATTTAATTCCATATGGATTGAAGTGCATGTAGCGCTTCCAGTGTTTTGCATGGGATCTGTTGTCATGCCTATAGTTACCTGTGCTGTCCTGCTTGCCTTTTCATCAACGCATTATCCTTCTCCTGGCCTTCAGGAGCTCCTCCATACGCTAAGGCTTGCAGTAAAATTAACACGAGCAGTCCAGAAGCCTATGGAGGCAGCTTTTAAGGACCCCTTGATGCTAATTTCCTGGCTGACTGATCTAAAAATATTTGCCTGTAGTAGATATCCAATATCCTCCTTGGTTCTACCAACGGATGAGATTCATCTCACCTAATTTTAGCTGCCGAAAAGTCAGGTGTTCGGTGTGAGCCAAGTGTCTAGCCTCCCCCTCTCTAGTCAATGGAGGGAAGCACTTTTAGAAAGCAACTCATCCCACCCATCTCTGGAGTGACTGAATCACCCTCCAGAAGAGCTGTCTCTCTCCATCAACTGCTTAGAAAGGCAAAATAGCTAGCTGGATCAGACGCTAATGCTCGATAGCCCTCTTTCCTTTTAGTAATGATTTAACTTCTCCATTGCAAGGACTCCTTTTGCTCCTCAAATACATTAAATACTTCTCCTTATCTTCCTTATCCTCCTCAGCCCAACCACCACCATGTTGCCTCTCACAGCTGCAGTTTCCCTAATTATTCCCTACATGACACCTTCCACCTGATATCTGTATCCCCTTTTTCCCTTGCTTTTTGTTCATTATATGCTGTTTTTTATTTATTCTTGCTGCTTTCATCTTGCTGTTCACCCAAGATGAGCACCACGCTGAACACAGTAGTTTTTTTGACATCCCCAAAAAACTCTTCTTTGCAACCTTTCCATTTCCATCCAGGGGGTTTCATCTCAGTGTTTCATCCCATTTCTCTCCACAGCTTTGGGAAACCGGCCCCTACTGTGCTACCAGCTGCTGCATCTCTCTTTGAGTCTGTTCTCTCTTAGCTCATACCAAATGCTGTCGCAGGTGATGTTCACAAGTCTATGAACAGCCACCAGCTCTCAGTCCAGTGATAAATATAATTTTATCTGTCATAATGAGGTTTGAACCAGTTGGCTCCTATTTGGTGCAAGACCATTTGTGTCGGAAATGATCTCCTTTAATTTTTAGAAGGCTTGCGGATGTTTTTTCTGCTGGCTGCCTGTAATTTGTCACATACCTGACTCACACTGACGTTCCCCTTAACAACAGCTGTATTTTCTGAAATGTATTATGAAGATAGACTCACAGAAAAGCTCATTTTACTCTGTTTTGTAACTCCGTAACCCATGTTGATTCTCAGATGCTACAAATACTTGCTTTTGGGCTTGATTACAATCAGCTTGCCTTGTTTTTGAAACCAAGAGGATATAGAAGATGTAGGGGTCAACATGCCTCAAGACCACGCCTCTAATCATGTCTTTACCAATAACTCATAAAGAAACCTTGAGACGAACCACTTTTTCCCTCCCCACCTCCCCATCACTACAGGGAAACAACATCAACTCTGCTTTGCAGAAAGGTCTGAATTTCTTGGATGCAAAAAGTTGCAAAAGTACAGACAGTTACTACTGCAGACTCATGCTCATAAGAGAGGTTTTCAGCTTGGAGAACATTCAGATCTAGTTTCCCTTTTAAATAAACTGGCTCACATGATTACCTCTGTAATGAGCTGGGACCCACAAAAAACACGCTGTAGCTACCAGAGTTCAGAAGAAGTATTAGTACAAGAGAGCACCCATAAATGCCCCAGAGCCAGATTTACAAATACAGATAAGACATGGCCTGTAAAAAATCAGACATCAAGTCCAAATCTGAATTCTCCTAAGAGTCGTATTTATTCATTTCTCCTCCCTCTCTCCCTTTCCTCCTTCCCTGCTGCTTTTGCCAAAGTAGATGAGCTGGCTACCATTAATGGCATCATCATCCTGAACATTTCTCATGTTGCAGCACCGAGACCTGTTAAACAGAATCACCGTGTAATGGCATTATTTTGCACTTTTATACAGTACCTTTCCGCTGGGAACTCCAACACCGTCTACAAGCACAAATCAATTAAGCCCCACAACGCGCTGCCTGGTAGGAGCTATCACCCACCTTTGCCAACCACCATGCAGAGGCTCGGTCTGATTTGCTCATCCCATGCTGCAAATCCATGGTGGAGTCAGCAGATGAAAGCAGGGACTGGTTCCCCTGCCTTTCCGACTCCCTCTGGGGCACAACCTGGCTGGAAGGGGCCAACAGAGTCATTTCTGCAGTTCAAAGGTACTGGTGGGGGGCAGCTACAAAGTGGGGGGAGCTTTGGCATGTTCCCTCCTCCCCTCTCCCCTCGGTCTAGTGCACCGGGAGGAATAAAAAATGGTGGTCCATCGGTAGAGAGGACCTTGCTGCATGTGCATCTTGGTGGTGGGAATTCAACCGTGCAACAGGTCGAGGGCTGGACAGCTCCAGCGAAGGTGAAGGCACCTTGGCTCCCCCAGTCCCACCTCTGCACACTGAGCCTGCCGGGATCGGGGAGAAGCATCCCCCAAATCCTGACCCCCCCCCAGCTCCTGCTTGAGCCACCAGGCTCCTTCTCTTCAACCAAGCACCGGCGGAAACGCTCATGCCTCATGCAGGAAATGGTGCAGCTGAGCAAATCCTCCCTGTCCTTCCCTTAAATAATTTAATGTCCTACAGGAGCAGATGACCCCTGCTAAGCAGACTGTCAGGAGAGCAGCAGCCTTTGATGCAGTAATTGGAAATTTCCATTCTTTGCTTGCAGCCTTGAAAAACAGAAGAGTCTAATATACTGGGAAATCTCCATGCTGAGCTAGGAAATTTCCATGATGGAAATTTTTAATATATTCTCTGGCTTTAAACTATTCAGGTTGATGAGGCTTGGGGTTTTTATTTTGTGTTTCATGTTGTGTTTGGGGGTTGTGGTTTGGTTTGTTTCTGTTTGTTTGTTTGCTTTGCAATTTGCTTAAAAGAATCAATGAATGACTGTGGAAAGGGTTCGAAAAATCAGCCAGACCAAAGCAAAGTAATGCATTTGCAGGAGAAACACGTGCAGGACTAGCAAGGCACCTGTAACACTCCTGGCCGAGTCAGAGATAATGGGAACCTGTATTTTAACGAGACGATAGCTGCCAGCGATGTGGCAGAGGACAGCGATGACTCCGCAAGAAGCTCTGCAGCACAGCTTTGAAAGGTTGGAGCTTTTGATGCTCTTTCCATAAAAAGCCCAGGAGCCCAGAGGGTGAATATGCTTTTGCCCACTCAAATGCTTCGCAGACCACACAAAAAAGCAGGTAAATAGTGGAGAAACAGCTCTTAAGAGGTACCTGTGTGAGTCTTCAGTCTAAATACCTGGCAGTTCTTGCTCGTGCTTTGAACAGAGAGTTCTCAGGGACCGAAAATATAGGAGGGAATTGTCAGCTGTGCTGTAAAAATTATGATGAGGAGCTCGTAGGAATGAGGGTGGGAGGACAGCAAAGGAAACACATTGGAAGCAGAGCTACCGCCTTTCCTGAATGTAATACTGAGATGCTGCACAGGCTCCCGGTTGGCTTCTGCAAACCTGTCCCAGGCTGCAGCCTCTGAGGCTCTGCCAGAATTGGACCCAGCTCCCTACACGTACCTCGTCCTGCCACGTACGAGTGGTGGGGCTGCTTCTGCCAATGTCCGGCATCAAAATAAAATGTGGCCTTGACGTTTCAAAATAACATGGCCCTACCTAAACCTAAGATCCCTCGGCATACAAAGCCCCCTCCATCCAGCGGGACAAACCAGCAGAAGTGGTTGATCTTATCCCTTATCACCCACTGGGCCAGGCTGCAGACTTATTTACATAAGTAGAAATCAGGGACTCATGGAGAGCAAAACATTGCAACTTCATTTGGTCAGCCAGCTGTTTGCAAGTGGCAGGGATGGGGAGGAAGGGAGACAGCCTGATCCGCACCAGGGGCTCTGTCTTTGTGCCAGAGGGTGCTTGTGGGGTCAATGCACGGACGCAAGCACCTCCACAAAGCCAGCCTAACCCAAAGGCAATGGGAACTTCTTGGCTGGCTGGTTTCTAACGCCCCAAAAGGTGGTTTTTTCCTTTTGGCCACATGCCCCCGAGTGAATTCAAGATGTCCTTGCCAGTTCCCAGCATACAGAAACTCAAAGGAGACACTGAACTGGGATGAATGGTTGGGGGACCAGTCAGTTCTTCACGCCCAAGCACACAACAACAAAAAGCAAACTTGTGGCACAGCAGGGAACTTCACCGCTGGAAGAGCACGTTACACCAAAATATCAAAGGCCTTATTTAATTGTGCTTCTACGGGGCTTTTTAAGCTAGGAGAAGCCACTGGTCAGGTGGCAGTGGGTGAGAAGAGGTAGGACTGGTCCTTCAGAGCACCAGTTCTTTTGCCATTGGGTCAACTTCTGAGAGTATCCTGAAGATCCCCTTTGCTTGTCCATCATTTAAGCCCTAAATACAAATGAGCCAAGACACCAAATCAGGTTATCTCTAACGGGGAAAAAGCTAAATTGTTGAGCATCTGCCTGGGACATGTTGACTATAGATGACAAAATCAGAACTAAATACTGTTCTGCATTTGCAATCAATGCAGAGAAGTACGTACCCCTAGGGCACAATTCATCTCCCCGTAAAGCAGACATCATACTCAAGCATAAGTAAAATTACTGAGCTTAGAGTCTGGCTCTACAACACAAGTGGGTGGATCCAAGCCTCACAGACTACAGAAGTGGGTGACTTTGGCTAGACAGATGGCTTTGTCACTGAAATCTTGTATTCATTTATCTGTCCTTAAATTTGAGTCCATCTGCTGTCTCCTGTGTTAAGCGCAGAAGGTAAAAGCCGTTGCTGGGGTAAGGTCAGTCCTTTTGCTCTGGATTTGTGCAGCTTCTTGCGCAGCAGAGTCCTGGTCCATACGTACAGTACCCAGGCACAGGAAGAATATGAACAATGTTCTGCTTCCCTCTGGGTTGGATTGTTCAACCGGGATAGGGCCCTTACCAAAAAAACCTATAAAAACTCTGCTGGGCTTTCACTGTCCTTTGCTAATGATAGTGTCTTTTTTATTTTCAAGGATTTCTTTATTATTTCCTCTTCGCTGCTGCTGCCAAAGAGTCACTTGAGTCATTTCCTCCATCCTGGAGGTGAGCCAAGCTCAGGATCAGGTCTCCAAAATCAGGACCACGTCTTTGAGTGGGAGATGGGCCAGAGCCCAGGACCTGGTATCCTGGAGCTCGACGTGTGACTCGGCCACCACTCTGGGATTGGGGCACTTGGGGCATGATTTCGGGCTCCTGCTCGCCGGGTTTCTCCGCTTTGCAAACTCAGCTTGACCTTAGAGTTCAATTCACCGCTGGCTGGCTGAACTCAAGCCAGGTTTCCTATGAAACGGGGCTCACACCTGAACTTTTTGGGCTTGGGGTGTTGTTCAACCCAAGCAGGGAATACTCCTCCCGGCTGCCTAATTACTACTTCTCACAGACTGCAGATGGAGAGGGCAGGAGGAGGGCGGATCGCTGCTATACGTGATGGCATAGCAATCAGTCTGACTTTTGGACCTATTCCTCAGTGGTTTTATTTCTGAAAATGATTTATTAGGACGGGCTGTTTGATTTAATATGCCATGGAAGTGCTCTATGGGTCACAGAAGTAAAAGCTGATGAAGGGCCTTCAGCAAATGCTGCCAACAGTACTTTGCCCATATTTCCTTCCATGTTCCAAGAGATTTGCTAGATTTGTGTTTGGGGGGGGGGGGGGGGGTTTGTTAGCTCATTAAGACCTGCTCTAGGTCAAGTTTTACTGGCATATAGAAACTGTATCTCAAATTTACAACCGGAATATTCACAGCCGAGGGATTTACGTTGAGACTGAAGCTGTTTAAATAATCAGTCAGTCAAGGAGCAGCCATACTTTCTGGCCAGCCAAAACAAACCCATCCAAATGGGATCAGCTCCAGAGCGATGCCAGTGCCTGGTCCGTGCAGAGTTAAACTGTCCAACTGAGTGATTGCAAATGCTGAACACCATCAGAAATTGTGATTTCGCCATGTATATTTCATGAGCATAATAAGGAGCCACATTTGTTAAAGAAGCCGGTGCTTATGAATGATGCACTTTATCGCTCTGCTCCAGTTACCTTAGCATTTCTCCCAGCCGCTGGAAGATTACCCACATTATACATTCAACAGGATTTGTTCCAACCATTTTCCAAAGTGAATTTTCACTGTTCCCTGTTAGCTTGGCTTCCCGAGGTAGCGAGGCTTACGTGTTCGAGTACCGTGCATTTGGGTTCCTGCTTATGTACCTGTCTCTATGACACCTCTTGTAGTTGGTGAACCTGTTGGGGATCTTCAGCTGAATTTGACAGAGAGATGGAGAACTCAGAAGTGCAAAATTTCTGGAAGTTAAATGAAAGCAAGCAGGCAAAGCGGAGGAGCAAGGAAGAGAAAGATTGCAGACTGACTGTGACTCCCCTGGGAATCCAGATAGAAATGAAGTCTTGTAAGACCTTCACCTGCAAGCGAGGTGAGCCTGAGCCTCCACCATATGAGGCACTAGAGAATCCACACACAAAATGCATCCTTATCTTAGACCTTATTTGTTACTATCAGAACTACTGTTTGTTTTGGTTTGGTTTGGTTTGGTTTGGTTTGGTTTGTTTTATTTAGAAGTTGTTATTTTAAAGGAATAAGTACCTTGTGGTGCAGCATCAGAAAGGAAAACACAGTGAGAGACACCATTACCAGGTGGAGCTGAGCAGAAAGCACTGTGTCCCGTTGTGAAGCTGTGCGGTACTGAGCAACGGAGAAAGAAAATATTAAACGGAAACAGGCTGTAATATTGGCTCATGGCCTGAGCACAGGCCTGGGAGTTTGGTAATCCCAGGATCAAATCATGTCCCTGATAACAACTCCTTTTATTGCCTACAAGCACTTGGGGTTTTGGCTACCTTAGCTAAAAGAAGTGGGCATAATAGAACCTGCCTCACAGGATCATTCCTATCCAGCAATATATAATCACTCGATGTGATCAGAGGGTAAAATGTACCCCATGGTGAAATAAAAGGCACCAGCCATCACTCCTGTAGGCATTCAAAGCTTCTCCCTACCTTTGACAGCTGCCATGCTACGGCAGAGATTGTTCTGCTCAGCCCCAGCCTCAGAATCCAAATTTAGATCATGTCCTATGACTAGAATCATTTACATGACAAAATCTGCCTTTCTCCAGATTCCTCTAATTAAGTCCTGCCTCCCTCGCAGGCGAAGCAGTTATCATGCTGGCGGAGTGTTGCAGGAAACCCGCCATGGGAAAAGCAGTGTGTCCATCTGCAGGATGCTCTCCTGAACCCATCAAGATGTAGTTGGGTACTGGGCATCCATCTGCAGGATGGTCTCTGGAGCCCATCAAGATGTAGTTGAGTGCTAGACACCCATCTGCAGGATGCTCTCCTGAGCCCATCAGGATGTATTTGGGTGCTGGACACCTCAGGGTCAGCCCAGACAGGGGTGAGGTCTCACCATCCTCCAGTGCTGGCTGCAATCCCACCATCAAGCTGCTGATGTGACTGGAGTTCAGGAGCCAGAGGAGACCACTGGCCTTGGGACAATTTTTAGGGAGGATGTGGATCTTGTAAAGCTGAATGGTTGAGGGTGGCTGAATGAGAATGGATGTTGGCCAATTTTTGTCATATCCTGGGTCTCCATTGAGCATTTGGGGTGGAAAGGCCCACTGTGCTCAGCAGCAATTACCATCCTCCAGTGGACATGCTGAGCTGCTAACGTGCCTGGCAGCTCAGGAATCAAAGCTATGTGGTCACACAAATGAATATGAATGTGTCTCTTGCTGGTGATTTTAGGAAATTCCTTGCGTCCTTTAACCTATTCTAGGAAAAAACCTCCTTACGTATTCATCCTGGGGTCATTCAGGTTGTCTCTGAGTTACTTGCAGCACAGTATGGTTTCAAAGACTTCCTTCTTGAATAGCTGCCGTCTCCCCTGCTGGGAAGATCTGTATGTATAACTGGCAGAGGAACTTCTTCCTCCTCCCATGGGAGGAATGTGCGTGGAGCCTTCGTGGTAATTCCCACCTCTGCAGCCCCTGGGAGGATCAGACCTCACCTCACGTCTTCCATGCTGCAAAGATCCCTCCGCTGAGGCACCCAGTGCTCTCCCAAAGCTGACTTGCCAGCTGCTCCGTGTCTACACGGCTTGGACGGCATGCTTTGCATGCTGACACCGTTTGGTTACTTGGCAGGGAACAAAGGGTTTGACGTGCCATCGAGGCTCGGAGCACAGGGAGAGGGTTGCCGCGGTCGTCAGTAAAACACAAAAGAAGGAAGGGCGGCACTGGGAGCTCCAAGTGCTACAACTCATCTGGCTCCAAAAAGTCTCAATGAGATGGGTCAGTATTTGCTATCCGCTGGTGGCACACCGCCATCCCTGCTAGGTCTGGGCGTGATTCGATATTGCCCGTATTCCCCTGGACAGGGGCACATAAGCAGCTGGAGCAAGAACGGCAAGGAATCTCCAGGAAGCACAAGACCATTTGCAGGTGATGCTGCTGGAAATGCTCTTCCCGGGGAGCAGCTCTTCCTCCAGCCTCCACATGCCAGGACATATCGTCCTTCAGATGAGTCACAAACTCCATGCCCTCAAACTCAACACTGGCTCCAGGAGTGACACCCTCATGCTCCTCGCGAGAACAGTGTGTCCCTCCCCATCACCAATCCAGGCGGTGACCTGAGTCCTCTGCCCTCCTCTTCACCCATCCCTCCATCGACTTCCCGCTGAGAGCCATGCACAGTGTTGCAGTGGGGAGAGGACACATGGGACGTGAATGGCAGCAGCAACATCTGAGGCACGTTGGGTGGAGACGGGGACTCCGGCGTGCTTGTCCCCTTGATAAATGAGGTTCTGGACTCTTGGAGGCTCAGCCGCTCTACCTGACGGTGTGTGAGGGCTCACGCTGTATTTATCTATCAGGAAATGCCCTTGAACCTCCTTCCCATGAATATGCTAATCTCCCAGCAGCACTTTTTTATGGTGCAAGCAGGTCTCCCCTGCCCATCAGCCACAGCGTAGCACTTTGGGCAGCTGCCTGTGCTTCCATTGACGCAAAGCTGCTGCCAAAGGCAACCTGTTATCCCGAACAGGAGCACATCGGTTTCACGCTCAGACTCTGTGCAGGAAAAAGGGTCATTTCGCTCAGCTATTTCTGCCCGTTTCCACCAAAGTGATCACAATTCAGGGTCTGTTTCTGTGTTGGATGCCGACCACATAATGCTCTTAATCTTGGTAACTGTAGTTTATTAAGGTTCTTGGAAACTGGCAAAATGGCTTTCAGAGGGATAAAATAAAATTCCCAAACTCCAAATCAGTGAGGAAATTCCCTCAGTGGATCATGGCTGAAAACAAACATGTTGTTTTTGTGCTTCCAGAAAATCAGCAAGACTAACAGTGCCATTGTTTGTGTAAGGGGGATTTCCACATTTCAGGGAACAGCTTGGAAGCCGTCGCAGCGGCTGCCCTCAGGAGAGCAGGAGATGTGAACCAGCATCAGGAAACCATAGCAGGTTAAAAATCATGGGATTTTATAAAATTATCATACAGATTTGGGATGTGTTTTGGTTTTTTTTCTTCTTTCTCTGCCTGCTTTCTGAACCTTTAGGGGGCATATTTTCCTGCTTTCCTCATAGCGTGAGGACCACAAATATACCGGTCTATTTTTGCCCCTAATAAAAGCTCCTTGTCACAGAGCCACGTGACTCTGGGCACCCTTGCGTCAAAGAAGGCATGAAATATCACAAGATTTGTAATAAAATTACATGAGTCAGCAATGCCGAAACCTACCATGAGAAATGAATACGCCATCCGGAGTAAAAAAAAAAACCAACTGATTTTTAAAAGCTGTGCTGGGCTGCGTGTTAGGACAATTCAATTTTGTTCTGCTGTGTACTGGGAGCAAAGGGATTCATCTGCAAAGTGTCTGCTCTCATCATCCATCCCACCTGAGCAAGGGTGGTCCATGCCAGGGCAGGCCGGTGGGCTGCAGACCATGTCCTCTTCTCCATCCAGCTGGTGTCTTCTGCATCTCAGGAGAGCATCCATCTCCTGCCTGCGGCTAAAGAAGGTTGAGCAGCCCAGCAGGACCAACTGATTCTTCTAGTCTCTCAGTGGGACTTATGGGATGAATTTTTGCTCTACCAGTGTCCCATGTTGCCTCCACACTTGCTACCTAAGATCATAGATACTTTCCAGGTGAAGGACCTCATGGAGACCACGCTGTATCACTCTGGAAGGGCCAGCAGAGAGCACCAGGCTGATCCTGTTAATTCTGGAAGGTGTAGAAGCAAGGATCCTCCACATGCTGCTGTTGTTCTGGGAGATGAGGACCATATCAACTCTAGGCTCAGTCAAGGCAAACCCAACACTTTCTCCTAGTGTCCCCCTTGCTGGCCAATATTTTATTCCTTTTAAATACCATGAGACCAAAAACCATCCAAAGAGACACTCAGCATTTCTTCAGGTCCTCAGGAGCCGAGGGATCTCAGGAGGGACTTGCTGCCTGGCAGGACTCTGCCCAAGGCAGGGACTGAAAGCTACGCAGGGACGGAGCCCACTGGCCCGGGACAGAGCCACGAGAACGGCAGACAGGGAACAAGGGAGAGGTGAGGGAGCCAGAAATCTCTGTCTGGTCTTGCTGGCCTTCATCTGTCCATGCAGATAGATGCTATCACCCTAAATGTTGCAGCGAGATATTCCAGCCGCAGCTGATTGCCCTGTCTGATACCATTTGGGAGATTACCATATCCCTTGGCTGGGCTGCCTGCCAGGAAAACATGACTGAGAGGGCGATAAGAAGGGTGCTTTGCAGGGAAGGCGATGGCGTCACTGCTGACAGGGATGTTACCTCATCCCCTCTGAGTAAGGACCGTATGACCACTCTGAAACTGGAGCAGTGGCTTGGCATGGGGTGACCCAGGGGGCCCCGGGGACTGAGGCCAGGGTCACATTAGTCCTGCCACCGCAGATGAATCTGTGACAAATATTTGGGATGGGGCAGGAGCTTGGGATGTGCTGCTGGGACATTTGCTCTGTCTTGCTGCAGACTGGCGGTAAGGAATTTGGTTGTTCTTGGGTTTACAGCACAAAACCTCTGCCCTACCATGCTCTGTACGGTGTGTCTGGGTGATGCAAGGTCCTTTTGGGGCATGGGGAAGAAGAAATCACTGCTCTTGATACTTACTAATAACAGAAAACTACGTTGCCTTAATTTCAGCACTTTTTTCAAGAACAATATGAAAAAACTCAGCGGATAAACTCCGAAGCTCGCACCCAGGCATGTTTGTGGTGGAACATCCTAGCCAAGCAAAGACGAGCAAGCACGAGGTGGGAAGACCCTGGCTTAAAAATATCCGTGCAACCTGCAACAATCCATCTTGTGTGTGTGTATTCTGATAGCCCTTAATTACACACTCCCATGCTATTTTTTGCACTGAGCTGCTGCCTTGTTCGGTGCTCAGGATGTGCTGTGCTCAGTTAATGAGCAGCTAATCAGTGTTGGTTTTTTGGCTGCTTGCTGCTGAACCCTGCAGAGCTGGCCAATGGACCTGAGAGCCCTGACAGTACAGGGATAGTCCTGTGCTGTCTCCAGGTGGAGGGCACCTGGTGTGCTTTGAGTCTGCTGGGGGTTCAGCTGCTCTCATTGAAGACATATTGCCAACGGCCGTTTTGGAAAATTATTGCATTCAGACAGATATTCACAGGAATCCAAAGGACAATCCTACTCCAAAGCTTGAATCCACGAGTATTTTCTTAAAAGGGAGAAACATCTTACATTTCCCCAGCCCTGTTCTTAGAAATGGCTGAATGATTTTGGCTGAAGGTTAAGCAGTAGTACAAAACAGTGTAGAAAACTTCTGCCCTAATTTTTCAGAGTTCACCACTTTAAAATCAAGATGATGCATCTTGTAATGGGAAGGTTTGGGTAATTTACTAACCCGTCTTGAAGTTCTACCTAGAAGTTAAAAACTGTACATCTCCATAAAATCATAGAATCACAGCATGTTTTGGGTTGGAAGGGACCTTAAAGCCCATCTAGTTCCAACCCCCTGCCATGGGCAGGGACACCCTCCACTAGACCAGGTTGCCCAAAGCCCCATCCAACCTGGCCTTGAACACTGCCAGGGAGCCAGGGGCAGCCACAGCTTCTCTGGGCAACCTCTGCCAGGGCCTCACCACCCTCACAGGGAAGGATTTCTTCCTAATATCTAATCTAAATCTCCCCTCCTTCAGCTTCAGGCCATTCCCCCTTGTCCTATCACTCCATGCCCTTGTAAACAGTCCCTCTCCAGCTTTCTTGTAGCCCCTTTAGGTACTGGAAAGCTGCAATAAGGTCTCCCTGCAGCCTTCTCTTCCTCAGGCTGAATGACGCCAACTCTCTCAGCCTGTCTCCATAGCAGAGGTGCTCCAGCCCTCTGATCATCTTTGTGGCCTCCTCTGGACTCGCTCCAACAGCTCCATGTCTGTCTTGCACTAGGAAACCCAGAGCTGGACGCAGTACTGCAGGTGGGGTCTCACAAGAGCGGAGTAGAGAGGGAGAATCCCCTCCCTCGCCCTGCTGGTCACACTTCTGATGCAGCCCAGGACACGGTTGGCTTTCTGGGCTGCAAGTGCACATCACTGGTTCATGCTGAGCTTCTCGTCCACCAACACGCCCAAGTCCTTCTCCTCAGGGCTGCTCTCAATCCATTCTCTGCCCAGCCTGTAGTTGTGCTCGGGATTGCCTCGACCCACTTGCAGGACCTTGCACTTGGCCTTGTTTAACTTCATGAGGTTCACACAGGCCCACCTCTCAAGCCTGTCAAGGTGCATCATTCAATAGCATTAACTGCTCCAAAGGAGAAAGCAGCTTATCTCAGCATACTGCCAAACAGAAAGGGGAACACTTCAAAAGATTCAATTTCCAGATTAGACTCAGGGATGTTTCCCTTGTTCTTTCCCAAAAGCTCTTTAAAACAAACATCTCATCAAAGATACCAGCAAATCATAGCATTCAGTATTTCAGGGTCTCTGAAGGGTTCAGGAGACAAAAATAACTACAGAAATACCAATAAATCATGACCTCAGCCTGATGAGATGAAGGACAACAAGGAAATACTGAAATTAGAAACACCTACCAGAAGTACAGAAATGCTTTGTGTCTTTCCATAGCCCTTACGATCCCACCAGTGCAGGGTCTTAGTTCAGAGGGCGAGGCTTTCATGAAGGCATTAGCTAAGAAAAAAAAAACTGAATGAAAAGGGCAACTGATGTATTATAGCTCACCTGAATAAAGCCATTAGATCCTGCCATATCATCAATAACTCTAAAACTTGATGATACAAACCAGCGTCTTTGTGCACTTCCCAGCATGTCGGATATGGTCCATGAGAGTCCTGCTGGGCTCCTCATTCCACACAATCCTGTTCCTCCCCATGTGATGTGGAAATGCAGAACCAACATCATTGCAATATAGAAGATGCCTTGGCCAACTTGAGAGATGCCAGTAGAACATCTACCAACAAAACCATATTTTTTTATGATCCTCCACTGCACAGTGGAGGTTGCCCAACATCATGTCCACTGTGCCAGAGGCAAAAACTAAAGCCCTGAAAGATATTTAAGATCCTTAAGAAGTATTCGAGGCAAAAAATAAATGAAGCTATGAGCCTTGCTTTGCACAGAGCTCTCTGGTGAGCCAGGGTAGAACAGGCTCGTGGACTTTCTGATTTGTGATACCATACCAACCAATTTTTGAACTGACCATTGTCATAATATCTAAGTGGAGGTACTTCCCCCAGCAATGAAAAGCTGTTGTAGAGATTAATTTGGTACTATCCTCTGAACTCAACAGGCACGTGGTACCCTTAAATGGATGCCAGGCTTTGACAAGTTAAGGGACCTGGACATGTTTATAGGACAAGTAGGACCATTTATGCAAGAGGTCAGGTTCCACGGCTGGGCTGTGGAGTGTCTTACTGAAGCACCTTTATAATTCACAAGAAACAAAGATCATAGCATTATAAAGGCCAATCACAGTAGCAGGGCTTGATTTGCTTCATTTTAAGGTTGGCATAAAAAATGACAGATCAATCTCTAGATGCACCTGCGTCTCTCCATTAGCGGGTGACTAAAGGGAGCTGAGGGTGATGAGCTCAGTAGATGCCTGCTGTTGACACCGAAGTTACGGGAGATAAGTTCTGCCCCTTTGCCTGGGGTCCGGTGTAGTCCTCCTGGGACGGAGGAAGGACATTGCTTCCTCATTGCGCAAAGGAAAAGGTCAACCGTCGGGCTGCAGCGGATGCTGACCAACCGTGTCACTGACTGCTTCTGCGGCAGGCTTCGCCCCCATTGTCTTTGCCAAAACTCAGCCACTGCTGACTTGCAAAGACTGCCCAGAACAATCCTGTTTCATTGCCAGTCGGTCACGTCTGGACGCTGAACCTTGTCCTGGACTAGTTGCAAAGACAGGGCAGGAGTAAAGTCCTCCCCCTTGGTCGTGACTCCATCGCTTTGGGATCTCACTGAGAAGTTGCCTTCATGTGACTACAAGGGAAGAGGCCACCGGGAGCGAGGGGCAGTGGCTCCGCAGTACAGCAGGCGCCTGGAAAACTGGCATCCCCACTGCCGCTGTGCTGTGCCATTGGCTCGAGAAGAGCTGACGCATCGCTCAGGAGTCGCTGTCGGCAGCAGAGCAACCTTCACCGACCTTGGCTCTGCGGATGATGTGGCTCCTGTTGGTTAGTCAGCACAACACCTGGAATCTGTGCTTGAACACTTGGAGGCAAAAGCCGCCAAACTTGGTCTCTGTTTCTCCTGGATGAAGACCAAAGCTCAAAAGCTGGCAGCAGGACAAGTCATGCAGAATATCCAAGTGAATAGCTGTTCTGTTGAGGGAGTTGAGTGTATTTATCTCAGCTCAGAGCAGAGCTCTCCAGGCAGGTGTTTTCTGGATGTGCCGTAGAGCAATGTCCTTGATGGGCTTGCTGAGGAGGGGATAATACAAGCTCTAACTTGACATGAAATCCAGCCGTAATAGACCTGCATCCAACTGTGCTACTATACATCTCCAAGAGAGACATGCTACTGAAGTCACTCACAGGTGCTCAAGCTATTTCACAGAAGCTGTCAACATTATTTTTCTGCTGTGCTAGAATAAGATTGGTTAATTGTGAGAAGTCAAGCACATTTCAGGATTTGAAGAAGGCAGCATCAGGCAGGCGTTGGAGCAATGATTCACACTCTTGCACAGGTGGCATGTTTGGGTGAACCCACAGAGTAGACAACACCTTAAAATTCACCACTGACATCTGGCTGGGCCAGACCCAGCCTAGTTGAGAACTGTGCTCAACCTCACATGTCCTGGATTCTGAAAAAGGGAGGTCACCAAGGCATCACCTCTGCCAGTCAGAGATCATAGACAAGGCCATGCATGGAGACTGCACCATGGCCACATGGATCTGGCCACCACAGCCAGATCTCAGCGATGAGGGTGTACATAGCACACTTAATTAACAGATAAAGAACCTGAGGTGGAGACCATTTAAGCAACATGTCCATAGCCCCAGAACAAGGTTGTTTTAGGGCTAAGTCATGGTGAGATGGAGGCTGCTGGTCTGGTGGTTGGCATGTGCATCCATACTTTGAGAACATACAGGTTCAGTTCCCTCCTCTGCTACAGGTTGCCTGGGTGCCCTCTGGGAAGCAGTGCTGTGAAGTTGAGCTTCATCACAACTGTTGGGCCCACAGTAAGTCCTCCAAGCCTGATAAATATGCTTTGGAGCCCACTATGATAACGGGGAGGAACAAAGTATCTCAGAAGGCTCCAAGCAGCTAGCTTGAAGGAGGAGCTCTTTGGGCTTCACTCAATCCATGTTCACAGCAGAGTTAGATGCCCTCACGCTTTCCCTTTGTAATGCACCAGGGCACCTCGTTTTCTACTCCAAGGATGGTTGGGGATGTAACACCCTCCTCTATGTGCCCCTCCTCCTTGCTACACAGTGGTCCAGCACATCCCTCGGGTGGGCCACAGTTGGTGCCATCCTCTGCCCACTTTCCCCATCTCCCATAGGCATGAACCTTTTTTGGCCATATCTCTGGAGCGGACACTGTATCTCACTTGACAGTGAAGCAGTCTTACTTTGCAAGCTATGGCTAAGGCCCTTAGTCTTTCTTTGCCTCAGTTTCCCATGTGCAAAACAGGTCTTGGTATTTTCCTACCTCTGCAGAGCAGCTTGAGGATAAGTACATTAGAAGTTGGGAGATGTCATTCAGGTCCTAGAGCACTGGGAGCCACAGATGTGGCTTAAATAGATGGTGTAAAGCCTATTAAAGGAAAATCTTTGCTCTGAATGTAGAGATAGGAAAGATATAACAGGTCACCCAGCCCTTAGCCCTGCCAGTGTAGGATTGTTCTGTGCATTTACTGGTCTTCAGTCTTGTCAATGTGTACGTGCTGCGAGCAACTTCCAGTACTTCCACCAGGAGAAAATTCAGCATTTCACCTAAACACTTGCTCTCTTCACTTCATCCCTTTATTCCTGTTTATCCCCTTGGCAGTCCACCGTAAAGCTTGTTTCCAAGCTAATAACAGGGGAGTTACAGCAACAATGAGATAATGTCACGTTAAAGGGATGACTGTGCTAATACCTCTGTTTGGCCTGGGAGCATCACCTGGGTAAATTAAATGCTCCCAGGTGCATGAGCTGCAGCAGAACGGATTCCCTGAATGAGGTGCCCTTCTTCCTCACGTCTCTGTGTGCGTAGGGTTTTCATCCATCGTGTAGGCTTTTCATCCATTGTTGGACAAGGCCAACCTCCGCCGGGTTAGGCATGAAGGTGGAGAAAGTGTGATAAATGCATGCAAAGGGTAAACGGTTGCTGCCCAGAAGCCCATGGTGAAAACACGGTGCTGACTTCTCAAAGTCGAACCCTCATCTCAGCGGCCAGGTCCCTTGGGCATAAATCGCTCTTAAACTCAACCTGTTTTTTCTCATTTGCCTTCTCGTCTCATTTTTACTCCGACTCTACAGACACAAACCCATTTGTATTTCATGTCTTTGCAAGTGGCATTTTATTCAAAGCTTTCATAAGGTGTTTTTTGTTCATGGTGTCCCTAGAGGGCTTCTGGCTTTGGCAGCTGAGATGATGCTTTTCCAGCACCACAAGCTGCCGAGGACTTCGCTGCATTGCTTTTTTTGCAGAAGATCCTTTGGTTTCGCTTTAATGACACGCATCTTGGGCCAATAGATGAAAGCAAATAGGGTATTTCAGTAGCTTTTCACTCTTGCAAAATTCATAAGCTCCTCAGCACCACCCTGGGAAAGCATCAGCTCAAGACGCACAAGAATATATGCAGAGGCAAAACTTTTTGCTGCAAGGAAACCTTTCTCCAAGCCCCATCATCTGCACGTGTATTTCTGCCAGTTACTACTTTGTTTAAGCCCTGGGTAGGATTGTTACCAAAATAGCCAAATCATTGCAGTCTACAGCTGTTAGATGGGCTTTGATCGCAGTCGTGGGGGGCATAGGACCAGATGTGGGGGAGGATTTGAGCCTGGTGCGATATGGCTCGCTCCATGCTGTAGGCTGGATTCCCCTGTGTGCCGCTTGGTGACGTTGAAGGGATGCTCAGAGGATTTTTGGTGCGAGGAGCCTAATTCTGTTCCTGCAGCTCCCTTTTAGCCATGTTTCTATTTTGTAAACGTCAATCAGTCGTGGGCTTGTTTTATTTTAATCAAAATCTTTTCATGGCAGGCTGGACCTCTTTGTGCAGCCTTAGAAATGCCGACGCTTTTATTACCAGAAAGCATTATTTTGAGTCACTCTCATTCAGTAGGGCATTTGAGAGAAATCCGTGGCAGCCTTTGACCGCTAAAATGGAAAAAATTTTTAAAAACAATTTGACTTGTCACAGTTTTCTTTGAACTCGATGATGACTTGATCCATTTGCCTCTATTCAACCCACCCATTCCCGCACATCTTGCGAGGCATTTCCATCAGCTCTGGTGACAACAGCAGGTCCAGCTCCTGGCAATGACAGCATCTGGATGAGGCCATAGACCTCTTTGAGTTGGCTTTTCTAACACTGTTGACGCAGGCGATGCATTTTGGGAAGCCCAGCTCAGACATTAATTCCCTGATTGCACATATACCTCTGAAATTACATTATTTGGCCAAGCTCTAAATTCAATTCAACCATGCAACTTCTGATGTCACTGAACGCTGCCCTTTTGCAAGTCCAAGCCAAATTTTGGCCCTTGTCTCTGGCCATACAAGCTGAGTAGAAAGACATCCCATGGACGAGCATAGCTGTTTGCTCTGTTCCTCCATCTGACGTGATATTCAGTCCGTCAATCGATCTGACGCTGACTGCTGCTATTTAAGGTTGCCTCATTGAACCCAGGTTGCGTTTTTTTGGCCGGGTAATTTTTGCAGTGGGTTGCTGTTGAAGAGCACACGATCTTGTATTGATTTGTCCTGAGCGCTGAACACAAAGGGCAGGAGGGATCCTGGAGTCTCACTAATGCTCCAGCTCCGAGCATCGGTAATTAGCAGTGCAGCAGCCCAACTCAATGAAGAAGACGACAGGCTTGGCGATCTGCTCTGTCATCCAAAGTCTCCCTTGCTGTCCTGTGTGCCATTTTATTCTGGTTTATGATTTGTAAAGAGGCAGCAGCACAAAGGAACAAGGCCCCTGTGGAGCTGCACAAAACCAGGACAAGGCAATATCCCTTGTCACAAGCACTCAAGACCCTCCTGGGTCACATCCTGTCCCCTGAGTCTCGTCTTAGCTGACCACTGCCCACAATGAAGGATTTGCTTGCACATCCTGCTATTTGTAGCCTGTCCTACAGGTCTCAGTGGACAGAAGGCCAGTGGGCTGGCAGAGCTACCTGTAACAGCAGAGCCAGCGTGAATGTGCAGAACTAGTATTTGATTAATTAAGGCTTGCAAAGCATGTTGAAGACCATAAAAGTCTGCAAGTGTGGTCAATTTAATATTTGCATGACATCCCGCTTCCATTGCAATAATTCCTCTCCCACGTTGCAATAAACTACAAGCAACCTCACACTTTTAGGAACTGGCTTGTTGCTTTATCACCTTGGGGACCGTGACATTAGCACCCAAATACAGAGCAGGCACACAGGATCCTGGTGTGGGACCCAGAGCATCCTGCCCACTCTGGAAACACCATTTCTCAGATGCTGTGGCCAAGCTCCTGAACTCCAGGGGTTTGGTGGAGCCAGCTCAGGAATGCCTGGGTTATGTCATGGTTCCCCTGAGAGGAGAGGAGCTGGAGCAGGTTAAGATTTGCTGTGCTGCTCTCTTCCCTCCTGTGCTGTTCATTTTCCAGTGCAGCTTCCAAAAAAAAAATTCATTAAAGGTTAGCATGATTTTGGGTACCATAGCCAAGCCTGCTTCCCAACGCGGAGATGCAAGGGTGGATATGAGAATGCAGCAAACAGTCTCTTGGTCCTCTATCAGCATCTCTAGCTGATCATGCTGCCTTTGTTTTCATCCCTTCACCTCTGCCTGTGCCTGGGGAGCCACCCCTCAGCCATGGAAATGAAAGGTAGCTGGAGAGGAAGAAGGGGCTGTGGGAGAGGGTGAGCATCCTGCCTGCTGGTCCCTTGCCTGCACCTTGCTCAGAAGCAAAGCCCCAGCTCCCCGGCAGGTCTCCTAGTACCGACAGACCTTGCTGCTTATAAAGCTGCATGGAGGACACAATGAAGTTGGGGGAAAAAATGTGTCTGGGAAAAACAGCACAGGTGGTTTCTGTCCTCCAGCCCCACATCTCCATCCCTACCTCATTTCTTCCTTGTGTCCATGCCCCTGCTTTGCATGATCCCACCATCACCCATAAGCATCCAGTGCTGCAGAGCATCTCCGCCCTGTACGGAGCAAAGCTGCTAAAACCCTGGCATGACCGTGGATGATGAGACATCGTCTGCTCTGCTGTAGCATCCCCAATAACTGCACATGGCAGCTCCCGTGGGGCTGCTGAGGGATGGCAGCGTCCGCCTCAGTCAGCCGGGCAGCAACGCTCGGCTGACTCCTCATTGGTATGTCTGAGCTCCTTTAGCCCTGTGTGCAGCAATGCCCTGCTACATCCCTCACCCATGCCCTGCTTTCCTTCCTGACCTCCTGCCCTGCTTCCTCTGAAAGCTGCTCAATCCCTCCCCATCCCTCTTTTTCTCAGCTTCTCGGGAAGGAAGGGAATGGGGTTTTTTCAGTTTAGCAGTTCAGGTGGCATCTCAGCTAACTCGGGCTGAACCCAGTAGTGAAGAAAAGAAAAACACATCCAAAAATGGAGTCCCAAGATCCCTAACTAACAACACTGCACCTGCTCCATGCTACGCATGCCCATACTGCACTGTCTACAGGCTCCCAGGCTGCATCTCCTGTTTCTGTACTATAAAGACCAGGGGGAGAGAAGATCTTTTCCTCTGTTTTGCTCAGCCTTGACACAGGGATGCTCTAACAGAAGTTTTGGGTACCCTCAAGCCAGCCAGTATCCCTGACGAGCAGGAAGGTGATGATTTTCCAGCCCTCGTTTTCAGGATGCATTGGAGCAGGACCCATGTTTACCTCAGTGTTTCTCTTCCCCATGCACAGTGGTAGCGCCGAGAGCATTGGAAGTAGGCTGATGTTTCCTAGTGACTAATTAGTACGTTTTTTGAGGTCTGACCATCCTCTGTAGCTGGTCCCTTCTCAGCTGCGCTGGCCGGCGAAGGAGATGAAGGAAAGGCTGTGGTGCTTCATTTGCAAGCGGCATGTCCTTGGGCCACTGCATAAATGTGCTTCACCCAGGAGAGGGGCCGTTAGGGCTGCAGAAGGGCTGGCTGCTGCGGGGAGCAGGCAGGTACAGCTGCCGCGTTCCTGAACGTCCACAGCCACCGTCGCAATCCCCATGTACCCAGCCTGGGACAAATCTGGGGCAAACCTGGGATCACATCCAACCACAGCCATTGCTTGGGGCCTCTGCCCCTAACAGCACTGTCTGCCTTCAGTTACGCCTCATCCTCTGCCTTTTGCATCCCCACCAACTCCGCTCCTTGCAGCGAGGATTTTTATTTTCCAGCCTAACCTTTGTCTCGTTGAGCCAGTGAGTCATCTCGCTCATTAGCTGAACTTTGAATATCTCTTTATCCGCTGGATCCCTTTCAAGCTCGTTCCCTGGCAGCGGAAGCGCCTGCTCGCCTTCGCTCTGCTCTGGATTGCAGAGGAACCGCCTGCATTGCTCTTGCAGCGGCATCTGTCTCCCCGGCTAAGGCACGCTAATAAAATCAGAGGGGAGCAGGGATGGCTTTCAGCCCGTGCGCGCCTTCCCGTGCCCTGGGGTTTAATTGCTAGGAGGCAGCCCTGACTATTTAGGAAGCCCCCCAGGTTTTCGGCTGGTGCTTGGCCCTCGTTCTTCCACCCACCGCCTCTGTTATTGCTGCAGTTTGTGTTTGCAAAGTGACAAGGACGCTCTGCAGCCGCTCTCAAAGCTGGTTGTGCTCATAATCGGCTGCTGGCGGAGCCTGACAACCAAGGTGCCTCAAGGACCAATCTTCTTGTGGTCCTCTCCAGAAGGTCCAAATCCTTCCTTAGTTGCCTGCTCTGCTTTTTCCCCCTTGCTCCATACACAGACCTCCCAGTGAGAGCAGGGATGGCCACGTGGCAAGGAGAGGAAATTTAGGCTCTTGCAACTGAATGGAAAATCTCAGGGGAAGAGCAGGAGAGGGTGTGGGTCAGGTATGAAAGGGCACGGATGATCTACAGGGTTTTAAAGCAGGTCAGAGCAATGTAGGTGACGGAATCACTGCTCCTGATGTGCTCCTGGCTGCTTCAGCGTGGGTGAAGACTCGAGGAGCCTCTCACCTGATCGAATAAGAGCCGAGAGTGCTCAGTCAGTGTGAGAAAGCCCTTCCCCACTGCTCCCTTGAAGGTGAACAGGAGATGACTTTATCTCCTGGAGAAGGCCAGCAGCCCCCTCCATGTACTTGCTGCCTTTTGGCCGACTCGTTTGCCACCGATTATTTTTTCTGGTCTCATAATATAGCAGCACTAATTGCCTTTCCAAATTGCCGGGCACGTGATCGAGAGCATCTCCTTTGGCATCTCAGCTCTCCTGTGCCTGCTTACGTGCACACCGGTAATTTGTGTCTCTCCGAGCCGGGGAGCTGGAGAGCTCTTCCCCACGAGGAGGTGATGATTCATGTCCTCAGAAAAGGGAGTCAATAAAGCATGACTAAGGCAGCCCTACATCAAGATGGTGATTAGAGACTGCCTCCGCATCTTTGTCCGGAGTGGCAATAATACTGATTGTCTTTATGATTTTTGTCTTGCGGGGTCTTTGCCAGGCTTCCAGCAGTCCTTTTTATTTATTCATTTATTCATTTATTTTTGACTCCCGTGTTTCTCAGAGTTTGGATTTGTTTTTTTGTGCTTTCTGGGGATGAGAAGTTTTGACGACCTACAAATTTCTCAGCAATCTAGCAAGAGTAGTAATTCACGCTGCCCTAAACCAGCCCAAACAGAGAGATAGGTGTTATTAATCACTGCTATGGGGCTGCTTTGGGATTGCTTGCCCATGAAAACGCTTCGGGGCAGAAGACTTTGTGAGAGCTTTTGATTTATGAACTCGCCACCAAATGCACCGAATACACAGACAAGATAAGTGCACACTGGGCACAAAACTAATTATATACTATCTGCAGCCAGCCATTCACGAGAAGGTAAATTAATGCTTGGCCACGAGACAGAGCATACTTTACACCTTTTGCAGCCCAGCTCCCAAGAGTACGTGTACACGCAAGTATCCCATAACCTGGAGATTTGCTCTCATGTGGTTTAATGCTGTTCCTCAGTGCTTCTCCAATTTACCACGTGCTGAAGCATTCTAGGAGCAATGCATGGACTCAGGGATGTGCCTGGCACCCAGATCACCACTCAGCTCCGCTCTTGATGGGTCCGGGAGCGTTTCTCTGGTGGCTGTGCTGTTCAAGCATGGCCTGAGGAGGGTTTTTCTTTGCCAGGTTACTTCATGCTGGATCAGCTCCCCAGCTCAGATTGTTGCACAGACCCATGGCATCAAGGCAAGGGATTTCGGGGCTGTGAGGATGTTAAAGACAGAACAGCAGCCTTAGCAATGGGTAATATGAGGATGGGGCTTGGGACCACTGGCTGATGCAGGAGGCATCAGGGAAAAGTCCTCTTGCGAGGAGGGGCTGCTTGGAAGACCCTCCATCAGGAAGTGATTGCATGTCCTGGAGGTGGGACACAGAGATGGCACCCATCACCTGACGGTGTTTCGTGGACAGCTGGGCTCCAGAAATGCAACAGTGAGTGGAGACCCTGTCTCGAAGCAGTCGTCAAAGCCTGCAGAGGTGATGAGGGGGAAGACAAAAGCCAGGAAGGAAGAGGCACTTCCCCGCACCCGTGCCAGGAGGATGCAGCACATAATTCCTGGTGCAGAGGTCATGGTTTCCATGGCAGTCCCCAAGGCTCAGCCTGATGTCCCTAACCATGGGGAACTAAAATACTGCTTTATCCTACCTGCTTGCAAAGCCGGTTATCCTTGTGGTACCCAAGTGATGCCTAACAGGAGAAAGCGCACCTGGGATGGACAAGCGCAGGAGGACTGGGACATGCCTTAGCTTAGACGCTGAATTTAGGCTCTGCCTCATCCCATCCCCAGTCCAGCATGGTCCCATCTACCCGAAAAAAGCTGCTTCGACGTCCTGAAAGGGCTGATTTCTCCCTGCAGTCTTTCAGATGTGCTTAAACTTCTCCATCAACTCACACTTCTTATTACTAGCATCATTTTTATTACCTCCATCAACGGTGCGTGGGGCTGCCTCCAGGGGGCAAGCCAGGATGCCTAAATTAGCTATAGGGAACCTGTATAGGTGACCTCAGTCTGTCCAGGAGCAGTGAGGTATTCCTTGCAGAGACCCAGTTCTCCTGCTTTGCTCAGCCCACTGGAGCCTCTGGCTCTATCAGGTGCCCTGGATGAAAGCATCTCCCCACCTGGCATCTCCTCCTGGGTAAATAAGCAAGTAGAGGAGGTACCGGCAGTGCTGAAGCATGTTGCTGATGGAAACCTGAGTTTTTGGTGGCCTCAATCACCCTGCTCCCTCCTGCCTTCCTCCCAGTTTCATGGATGCTCTTCCAACAAAAAGGACACTAAAAGCCAGATCCCAGCCACGTGTCGCAGGTGTGGGAGCACCGCCGCACCCGGTGTTTGCTTTCCTGAGTGGGGACACACTTTGGGTTAGACCTCCTGGTCCTGGCTCTGGGTCCTACTGGGGACAGTGATGCCACGGGCAAAGGTCCCGCTGGGGATGGTGATGCTGTGGGTGAGGGTCCTGCTGGGAACTCCCTGGCCCCAGCAATGCTGCTTGCTGCTCGGGTGCAGGTCCTAGTCTCAGCCCGCCTGCGAGGCTCCTGCTCCTGGTCGGTTCCCAAAACCCAGTCAGATGACAGGGTTATTTACTAAGGCTGGCAGGAAGGAAAGGCCATAAATTCCCCAGATATAACGGCTGAGTCAGAGAACGAAGCGGCTGCGGCCAATTCCAGCGTGGCCTGGAAGAGCGGCTTAAAGGGAGGGAACAAGGTCAGCTGTGGCTTGTGCTGTCCCTCCCCCACCCCAGGAGGTCCCTTGGAGGCTAGGAGGGATGGGGAGGTATCAGACAGCAGGTTCTGCTGGCTCCCGGTGGTCCTGGAGCTACTTTGCCCAGGGAGGCCACCCTGCGTTTGCTTCCTGTGCTGGGAGGCAGCAGTTTTCTTTGGTCTCCTGCCCTGCTTGAGGATCATGGTTTGGTTGAAAGGCCTTGCAGACAGCCTGCCCGTCCACCCCAGGGATCACTGCTTCTCTGGCAGGAAAGCAAATGGTTCAGCCTTCAGGACCAAACACCATGTATTATCTTCTACGGGGGTTTTGCAACCCCTCGGGTTTTTTTAAAGAAAATAATTGCACTTCCTAAAATTAGCCCTGACGTGCTGCAAATGCAAAATCAACACATTTCATTAAGGGGGAAAAAAAAAAAAAAAAACCGCCATAAGGAGACTTTTGGATCCATTCACATGCACGTCTTTTTCCTCTGTTTGTTTGGTTGTTTGGGAGCAGATCTCCAGCAGGCTTCAAGCAGCCACAAACCAAACTGAATAAATATTGTCTCTCCAGAAGGCTTTACTTCACGCTGCCTGCTCCTGCCCCTTGCAGCGTACAGCCTCCACGGCTGACCCACCCAAACCCCATCCCTGGTAATTTTGTTTCTGGTCCCCTCATCAGTCATTGCATCCATCCTTTCTGCTCTCTCCAGGTTTCCTCCTGCTCCAGTGGACTTCTCAGGGGTACTCAACCTCCTGGGAAGGACTTCTAGTAGGTGACGATGGCGGGTCCTACAGTTTCCAACCTTCACCCCCCATTTAAGGCTTTACAAAAGCTCTGGGAATTGCACAATGCACTGTCTGAGGCCTGAATCCCACCACGTCCCCAGGCCTCTTGGGTGTCACCGCTGTATTTACCTCCTCTCTTCCGGCCTCCTTTTCCTAGTGTGGTGCTAGTGTCTCAGACAAAGGA
This sequence comes from Balearica regulorum gibbericeps, assembly GCF_011004875.1. NCBI lineage: Eukaryota > Metazoa > Chordata > Aves > Gruiformes > Gruidae > Balearica > Balearica regulorum. The sequence continues at coordinate 4,019,849 of NC_046184.1, read as the reverse complement.
TAAGGCCACCAGGTGATGCCCCAACCAGGGCATCTGCTATGAGCCAGCCAGGAGAGAGGACAGGGTGCTGGGACCTGCGGGAGAAACTGCAGGTGAAAACAGCACATCTCCTGCCATCTCCAGCTCTTCCTCCTCTCCCTCCAGCCTCAGTCCCCAGCAGATCCTGAGAAGGTTGACAGATGAAGGTCTCCCCTTCCCACTGTGGCTCCTGGCTCCCTCATTGAGGGTAACACTCTTCCCATTCCTTGCACCATTGAGCTTTACCTGTGAGGAAAGACAAAAAGTCATGAAACCAGCCCCATCAACAGCCTGTGTCCTTCCAGCCTGCTGAGAGAAGGCACGAATGCTCCCAGGTCTCTGTCCTCTGCTGATCCCTCTCTCCTGATGGCCAGGAGAGCTTGGCTCAGTGCTCCAGGGACATGGTTTATGCTGCTCAAGCAATTCATGGCTGTTGCTCAAGACCTCACGGATGGAAAGGTCTTGAGCAACAGCCGTGAATCACCCAAGTAGCGTAAAGGGAAGGCAGTCAAGGAGCATCTGAGGTGCCAGGGGAGCGTGTAGGCAAGCACAGACCTGGGAGGCTTCTGGCAGAACCAGTTTAAGCTGTACTAGCGGGCTGGAGCACTGAAGGCGACGTGGAGGTGAGATGGGACATGCGCTTGAAGGCACAGCGCTGTTCTCGAATAGGCTGGGCTGCTCATCATCAGCCTTTCAAGTGGTTTGTGTTGCAGGTGGGGAAAGGAGGCAGGTAGTAGACATGGAGAAGGCGGCTGCGTGCACTGGGACTCGCAGCTGCCCTGTTTGCTCCTGAAACATATTTCCAAATATCAAACCAGCTAAGGATGAGGAAGGCTGGGTCTGCAGAAGGACCTGTGAAAGACACCCATAAGTATGTTCGGAAGGTTAAAAAGAGAGACTGAGTGGGCTAAGCGGTGAGTAATGAAGATGTCACTCAACAAGATGAGATCTTTCTGTGTATTGAACGCTGCATTATATTGGATGGAAATTTCCAGGTGTTTGGAACAAAAGTGGATCTAAATCAGAGAAAACTCTTTATTATTTACCAAACTGCTTCAAATTAACTATCCTCTTTGTATCTCATTTTATACTGGAAGGCATTGTCCTTCCAGATCATTAGCAGAGATGTTAATGAAACTTGATCTTTAGCCCTGACTCTTGTTCTACTCCGATAAGTGCGCCTTGCTCAATGTAGCACACTCTTGTTTAGGATTACTTACTGCATTTCAATGTGTTTTCAGTTTGTACAAACCACATTTTAGACCAATGCATTTTTTTCTAATTTTTTTATTTCCGAAGACAAAGAAGCAAAATACATTAGTCAAAATAAAAACACATGTTCGTAAAGGCTGTGCTGTCTTTATCCTCTGTCTGTGCCGTTCTCTAACAGCATTCCTCTTCACACCAAAAAAGAGCTGGAAAAGAAGAAAACCTGGCAGTTTTCTGTGCCTATCATCCTTTGAGTCGGACTCTTGTCTCATGGTAATTTTATTCAGCATCTGGCTTCTGCAAAGTTTCTCCCCATTGACACTACTGTGTGGACAGAATCAAGCTCTAAATATTTTATTATGATTTTTTCTTAAATATTCATTCTATTATTTTTATAGGCTGGTGATTGCCAGAATTATATTCTCTCCTTTTTTTTTAATTTTAAATCACCACTGCTTTTTCTTTCTTCTGCCTCTCAAGATGATATTGTTCAAAGATTCTAACATATAACCACCCAAGGATCAATATGTTCATTAACTAATCCTGTTATTAGCAGCTGAGAATGAATACCAGAGGATGTCTGCAACCTACACAGACTGATTTAATAAATATAAAATTTCTCAAGAACACGTTTTTCCTCTTGATCATTCTCCTTTCCTTTCTCCTGGCACTGGGAGGACAAGATTTTAAGGAGCTCTCAGAGTACTGGCCCTTTTAACTTGTCAATAGTGTCATTTTCCTCCTCACTCATCTCCTTGCTACATTTTTGGGTGTAAAAGCTCGTCTTAATCCTTAATGAAGTCCAACTAGTTTTTCTGCCTGGCTCACTGTCCTCCTCCCAGCAATCCTTAACTGTCTCAAAAGGTTCCCACTTGGTTACCTCCCTCTATTCTCCAGCCACGGGCAGATGTTCGCCCCGCAGAGGGCTGTGCCAGCCAGAAATGTCACCGTGCCCCAGCTAATTGTTACCTTCCTCAGCTGGAAAGGACATTCTGCATCACTCCGTCAATGGCAAGTATCATCCTGACCCCAAATCCTCCGCGCCCACTCCAACGAGTGACGCTGCTTCGTGTTAAATGGGCTGGAGCAGCTGGTGGGTGGGGAGGAGCGGCTGGAGGGGGAGCACATGCAGTGGCACAGCTGGATCCAGGAGCGCACATCTGTCCACAGCTCCCCATCCTTGAGGAGCCTCTTGAGACTCAGCCTTGGCTAGCTTTTATGATGTTGGACGATCTCCTGGCCTTTAGCCCTGTGTAGAGCCTTGCTTGGGATTTTCCAGCCTTCTCCCTCACTACTGCCTTTTACTGTCCCTTCAAATATAGATTTAAACCCCCCCAAATCCCTGTTTTGCTTTCTAGCCCTGTGCAATCCTCTTTGTAGCCCTGCTGAACTCGGCTCACAAGCTGTGCGTCCAAGGTTTCCCATCCATTCCCAGTCTCTGAGAAGCAGGTTTAGGAAGGTCTTCCAAAGCGTAACTCATCACATGAGTGTATGCGTCAGACTTTTGCATTGGGATGAGCAGCTGAATTAGAGAGAAGCAGAGAGGAGGTGGAGGATTGGCTGGAAAAATATAAAAGCAGTCTCAAAGCAGCAAGACAGCACGACCCAGTAGTTTTAGGGAGGCTGGGGTGGTCCTTCAGGCGTACAGCTGGAGCTGACTAGCGCTGACGCTACAACGGATGGTGCCACTTGGCCACGGGCCCCTTTTCAAAGCATCATGCCATCCTCTGGCTCCAAGGAACTGGCGACTCAACCTCACTCAAGGCAGCCGTAACCAGCTGTGACAGCTTTGATTTGCCTGCACTTGCCGTGCTGCCTCCAGGCTCTGCTACAGCACCCGGAGGAATCAGCCCTGGCTGACAGCTTCGTCACCTTGGGCTGCCTGCAGCTCAACCGCCCGACGAGAGACGTTGGTCAGGGCTGCTCCCAAAATAGGAGGGAGGCTCCTGGCTTTGGGTCAGATGTCCCCTGTGCTGGTCTTGTTGTCGGGGACATGCTTTGTGCTGGTGTTTCTGCACTCACCATCCAGATGTGCATCTGTGGAAGGGGGAAAGGAGGAGCGTTTCAAGTGCAGAAGCGTTTTGAGGGTCCCATCGCATGCCTGAAGCACCATTCCTATTACATGGAAAGCACAAAAAATGGAAAACCCATCCCACATTAATCATTATCATGATCAAACCCAGAACCCATGGTGATTTAGTATCAGACAGCAGTCCTGCCATGAGGAATAATGGCTACATCACATGGACTCGATGGTCATCACCTCACGGGGCAAACAGGAGCGGTGACGTCAGCCTGCATGCCTGCACTCCCCTATATGATGGCTCTCGTGTATTTTAGCTTTCAGGTCTTTCTTCTTCCCCAGCACCAGATCATGAATGGATTTCTCATAAAGCAACTCAGAAACTGGGTGTGATTTTGACTGTGTGCACCCAGAGGATCCTGATGCACGAAGTGCATGAGCTAATGCAAAGCCCTTGAAGGTCTTACTATTTTATCTGCTTATTATGTAGCTAGAGGAGACTAAGCAGTGAGGGAAGGTCACAGGCTTAGGGGATCCTGGGGCTGGCAGGGACAAACTTGGAGGTTCGCCCACCGCCATCCTGGCTGCAGCTCTGGGAGAAGCCATCCCTGGGGGGGACGACAACCAGAAATCACCCAAGGCATGATCTCTACAGCCTTTTCCTCCTGACCAAGGGAGTCATTTCCCATGGAAGTAACCCAGAAAAACCCCAAACACCTCATTGGTTCTCTTTACAAACTCAGCCATGGCAGGGATGCTCTATTATCTTTCAAATCACAGCGATTTGCTGCTTCTCTCCCAACTCCATAACAATAGTGCGTCCTTAAAGGGCATTTTCCCTACATTTATCCCATGTCAGAGAGCTCTGTAGTGGTTTATACAGAGGGAAACTGAGGCAGAGACAAGGCAAATGCATTTTTCAGTGCTAGAACTGCAGTTGTGGCTCCTCCAGACTTTCTCCTCCACCAACCTGCCAGGGTTGAAATTGCTGAGAAAGAGAAAACAGAGAGATTTGGGCAGAACTTTCCCCAAATAAGCATTAAATCCTCATCCTACTTCCAGAGGCTTTCCACTGCTGCCCCAGGCAAGTCACTGAGTTTATTGTGAGTCAGAAATAATGACACCTCTTCACTTAGCAGCGTGAGGATGCAGAAAGGAGACTATTGCTTAGCAGCGCTAAAACCCTACCACGCTCCTATTAACCGTGGATTTCTGAACCTGCTTCTCCACACGCTTTATCAACACGTTCACAGTTGCTGTTTATTTGGAAGAATTATTTAGCAGCAAAAGCTTTCCTAGTGGTATTTTGACATCTGCCTTTTCTCCAAGAGGTTCGCATCTGAGATGCAGATGTGTCGGCTACAACCTGCTGCGTGCAGACAGTGAATTGTTGAAGGAGGTTCAGACGCAACAGTTTTGAAATGTAGAGCCCTAGGGCCCAATGTACCCCACCTGTATTCTCCAGGCTGTAACAACACTGATACTTGTACTGAAATCAGTGGTAAAGTTTTCATGGACTCTCACTACGCTGAATAAAGGCCTACAGATGGCACCAAGCCGAAATGTGATTGATGATTTTGCAAGCGCAAGCCAAAGGTGGGTGGAAAATGCTTCTTGGAAACCAGCTTGGTAGCACTTTGATGCCTTCTGAAGTCTTACCAGGATGTGAAAATATACCTGGCATTTTGCAGCTGTAAATATGGTCTTCACAGCCACATACAGCACTTCCAGCTGCACAGATGCTACTTATCTTTGTGTTCTTCTGGAACAAAACCTTGCTTTATTTTTCTCACTTCCAAAATAAACTTCCTTTTCTGCACTCCCACAGAGAATCGCCACCGGGAAGAAAAGCTGTGCAGAGTTTTCTATCCAGCAGATTGCCTCTCTGTTCCCTCTACCCTGAGAACCTGAAAGCAGAGCAGGGCTACTGTTTACAGAAAACCAAAGAGCATTTAAAGATGTCTTGTTTCTAAATACATCCATTTCTGATTGAAAGAAGCTGAGCGAGTCGCATTGAAGGAACTAATTAAAATGTAAACAGCGTCGCTTTTAATTGCTAGCGCTAAAAATTGTCATTATTTATTTTAAAAGTCGAGGTGCATAAGAATATGTGTTTAATTGCAAAAAGAAGGAGGAGGTGAATTTTAAATGTACTTTGGAGATGCTGCAGTCTGAGCTCCGGCTGGTTGTTCCCATGAGAAAAGGCAGTGGGCTTTCTCACCCTGCAAGTCCTTTGATGCAGACACACGGTTTGATAATTTTTTTTTCTCTTTTAATGCATCTGTTTGTTTGTTTGTTTGGCTTTTCTTTTTCAAAATCCTATTTCCCATCTTCTGCAATTCTCACTTTTGGAGGAGTCTGGAAATCAGTCCAACACTTCCAGATCACTCATTATTGGATGTTTTTCTGTTCACGCTGGTAAATGGCTCGATTGTGTGTAATTAGTTAAAGATGTGAAGTGCCGACTAAGTGCTAAGTAATGTTACATAAGCGTAATGTATGGCAGACACACTGTGCCACAAAAAGCATAATACTATTTTGCACTTAACTAGCACCTTTTACCCCAGGTTGGCAGAGCTCCTCACTACCGCTGCTGGAGGTTGTCAGCACCCCGGCAAACTAGGTTATTGTTTTAATACATGTTTACAGCTGAGAAAACTGAGGCACAGAGCAGTTAAATGCCTTTCCCCCATTCCCCTGGTGAGTCACCAGCTGAGCAGCGCAGCAAAGCCAGGCATCCCAAGTTCCACCGCCGACTCCAGTTAGGGGTGATGCTCCGTAACCCCTGGCTGCATGGCTGCCGCCACGCTGTCAGTAAAACCCTGAGGTCACAGTCCAAGGACAAGCTAGGGGCAGAGGGGAATGATGTTTCGGATGGGCTCTGCAGACGTTGCAGCCCACCAGTACATGTGGAAAGGACCACTGGGTCAGCGCGCGGCTGCGGGGGCTGGTTGTAGGTGTGCTGAGACAAGTGGCTTGTGTCCTCAGAAAGGCTCCCATCCCGGTGAAGGACGGAGACCTCACCTCTTCCCTCTCCGCGGTAAATACTTGCTAGAAAGATCAATTTCCTTTGAAGGTGGCAGGCTTCTGCTTCCAGCAATGTGTTTTTGTGGGGCTTGCTACATTGAAGAGGGAGAGGAAGAGCAGCTTCATCTTGCTTCATCACATCATTTCCCAGCTCAAGCCCATCCCATGAATACACACCGGACCGAGCTGCCTGTTAACTCGAGGACTTTCTGCTTGTGAAACACAAGCATCCATGCAGTGAGCCAGCACAGGTTGGGACGTGGTTGAACCACAGCAGGCCACTGCTCTGTGCCTAAAGTCACTAGCCAGTAGCTGGGACTTGCCACCTCGATGGGATGCTGGTCCAGACTCATCCAGATTGGCCCTGGAGGGCTTGGGGCAGGATGTGCAACATCCTGGCTCTGTCCCCGTGGGACATCATCCTATTCTGTCCCTGGGCACCCCTGCTCTGCCACCCTTTTGCAGCATTGCTATGTTCCCCTCCTTCCTCTTTCTGCTGAGCGGAGTCCTTGCAGCCTCTCCCTTCCTCCCTCCCCAAGGCGTTTTCTCCAGGCCTTAAATTGCTTTTGTAACTGTGCCCTCTTCAGATTTTCAACATCCTCTGGAAAATTTGATTTCACACCGTATTTGTATGTTTAACAAAAATAATTCCAAACACCAAAAACAAGCCGTGCCCTGACTGGCGTTACGTAGCATTTGTGATAATTGGATTCTGAGAAAGCCAAGCACTTTCTGGGGTTTAATGAGATTCAAACTTTAATTACTGTGTCCCTTTCCCAGGCATGCAGTGGAAGCAGGGAGGAAAATGACCATAATCAGGTCTTCAGCATGTTGCAAGAGATGGCCTCGATGGATCGCGTTTCAGTTCCTTAATGAGGGGCCATTCTTGCCACGCACAGTTGGAAAGTCAGTTTCTCTTGCATCACGGCCTACATTTACATCCCCTAGGATTTTGGCCAGAAACCACTGCTGCGTCCTCTCAGAAGAAGGCACTTCTCCACTGATGGAAAACCAGCAGAGATGGACCTGCAGGACAAGAGAGGGAGACGAGGACATGTCGGGAGCCGGTGGAGACTTTCGTTAAGACCTTGATAATGAGTGATATAACACAGGGTGGTCCTTGGGCAGGATCCAGGGTCCCTGAAGGATGAGAATCAGCTTCCTGCAAGCCCCTTGTGCGGCTCTTCTCCTTCTGCACGGCGCAGATCGCAGGCAAATCTTGCCTGTAAGGCTGAGATGACTCATTTGCTGGCTTTCTCACTTCCCCGCCTCCATCCCAGGGGATGCGGTGTTTTGCCGAGTCTTATCTGCACTGAGGTTGGAGGAGGCAGATGAATGCAGTGGTTTCATATCTGCAGAACGGCAGCTTCAACGGAGGGATGGGGTCATTAACAGAAATGCTTAAACTTTATCTGGGAGGAATCAAGATACCGCGTGGTCATCTGAGAGGACCTTTAAATTGCAACGTTCAGCCTGTGTGATGATGTTCAGATGCAAGCCAAGAGAAATTAATTGAAAAAAAAAAAAGGGCTTTGTTAGACACTGCGTTAAATTCTTCACAAATGAATTGATATATTGCCTTACGGTGTTCCCACATCCACTCATTTTGTAGACTGATAAGAAATCTCTCCATCTATGTGTTCTTGATAGTCCCATAGCTTAACTTTCCTTATTCCATCATCCTTTAGATGGTCAGAGATTTGTGTCGCGCCCTGTCTTTCCCCTTGTTGTATTCGGGACCCAAGTCAGAACTGCCAGGTAAAAATTTCCATGATTGCTCTTCTTTCCATTTCCTGACCTCTTTTCCAAGTTCCCAGTTATCTCCCTGGTTTTCCATCACTTAAAAAAGGTCACCGCTGTTGCTTCTTTTCCTCTCTCAGCAGTCTGGAGTACATGCTGTCCTTGCCTAATACATGCAAGCATTTTCTTGGAATTACCTTCTTTTTAATTGCTAGCTGGTTTTGCATTCAGTCATGTACTCTAGATGCCTACACAGCGAGATGCGACTGCTTCTTGCTGGCAGCAGGGGAAGCCAAGGTCTAAGCGGGCAGGAGCAGTGGGTGGCTTGAATCACACTTGACATGAGACACCCCAGCAGTTGCCGTGGGCTGGTTTGGCACCTCCAGTCTGCCCATGGCCACTATCTCCATGGGTTCCCAAGGTTACCCAGCCACTTTCTCCGTTGACTGGATGTTGGCTTAGGAGGAGGAAACCCTTCTTCACAGCTGCGGGGTCAGCAGCAAAGGAGCTGCATGGGGAGCTGGGGCAGGTGCTCAGGGTAGAGGAGCTCAGTGGGGCCAGTGCTGTGGGGCAAAGCCTTGCATGGGGCCCAGAGCACCGCTGGGGATGTGTTTTTTGTGGCCTTCCCCTCCAGCCTTGCCCAGGCAATGTCAGGCAGAGCAGGATTACATCTTCCAGCCCTCACCCTCTGGAGATAGACCTGTCTCTCTGGTACTTCTTGGGCTGGCGTTTTTGCAAACCCTTCACCCTCCTTTAACTGTTCTGTAGCATCGATCAGTGTTTTGTTGTTGCTCTTCCCCCACCTTCCCTTTTGCCGTGCAAACCTGGCTTGACTCACGTTTTCTTCTTCGCTTGCTTTGCCCTTTTCCATTTCCAGAATGAGTTATTTTTATCCTCGGAGCTGTGTATTCCCGGGGGGGAGCCATGTCTGCTGCTGCTGTCCTGCCAGAGGAGGCAGGGATGTTCTGCCTCCCCTGGGTTCATCTTTAGGGCTCCGCAGCAGGCATGGGTGATAGGTGCTCCCCAGATATCCATGGCAAGTAGGGAGTTGGAAACTGTGAGAAAAACTGCAGCTTTGGGGCACGTGTAGGGGTATATTTGGTGAGGTTATATTCTCCCAGTTTTGCATAGAGCCATATTCCCCTTCTTTGACAAAGATGACCAGATTTGTGCGAAAGGACAGAAATAAGGGTCTTGGGGAAGATAAGAGCGTGAGCTGGAGGCTGAGAGCCTTACCTTGCAGAAGGGCACAGGCAGCCTTAGGCCTCAATGAGACAAATCCCAGGAACAACGTGCCCGCATAAAGGCTCTTACCCAGGGGCTTATGCAACGTAAACTCCTTCTCTCCCTGCAGCAACCAAGGACCTTGAATTTTCTGCACATAAGTCTGGACAAACATGAATACATCAGCAGGTAATGCAGGATGACCTGTTCAGGAAGCAAAGTCCCTTGCTAGGTGTCCAGACTGGAGAAGGACAAGCTGCCCTTTGGGGTGTCCATCGTGTTACAGCCAGGACCAGGAGAAACTGGGATCTGCTTGGCTTGTGGCATGCAGCACCACTTCAGGACATGATTTGAATGTTGTCTTGTGTCCCAGTCTAAACCAGCAAGGGAATGAATGAATGGGGCTAGGAAGGAGCTTGTTTTATTCCAGCATGTGTCATGCTGGTACTCTCTGGGCTGGGCTTTTCCAGGTGCCCATATTGAAGGACGAGGTGTCTTTCTTCTCCTCTGGCCTTGGGTAGGGTATCCTTCCCCTCTGGCACATCTGGAGCAGGACCCCTCATTCTCAGCTATGTGGGGAGGCCCCTGAGACCCACAGCCAGTCCATGGATGGGAGCAGGTCAGGAAAGAAGCACGGATGGCACCCACACAGCCCACAAACCGCTGAGCTCTGGCTGCCAAGCCCACAAAGATGACTGCCCGTAAGCACAAGTCCATCCCAAGCCTTCAGCAGTCACAGGACCGTTGTCTCCTTCCTCTTCCCAGGAAGCAGATTGCAAAACCACGTAACCGCAGAGACTAGCAGTGTCTGAATAGGCTCAGGCACCAGTCCATGCCCATCTGTGGCTCCTGGGAAATTGCTTCCTATGGGGCGGGAGAAGCTGAGCGTGGTGAGAAACGAAGCCTCCTGCTGGGTATGTGGCTCTCCTGTCTTCGCAGAAAATGGAAACACTACCCAGCAATGGACTGAAAACTCCTGGATCTATAGGAAAAAACAAACAGCTCCGTCCCATGTGTCACTCCCACAGCACCCCCAAACAGTCTTTTGGGGGTGGGGGGCAGGCCTTAGGCTCAGGCTCTGGACAGCACAGAGGAGGTCATTTGGGTGGATTTGCTGCTGGGGCAACCTCTGGAGAAAGAAAATGCAACTTGAGACCAACCAAATGACCTGCACTGAGAGAAGATGCTCATTCTTTAACATAATTATTTTTTTTCTTTGGTGGAGGGAAAAATTGTCCCTCTTCATGGGACCAGTGGGTCTCACTTGTTTTCCACTTGAGCCTGAGTGCCAAAGAGCGTCTTAAATGGAGCATCAAGCCATGGCATGGAGGGTGATCTTGATGAATAGGTATATCCTTCCCTAAGCCCTGCCCTTCCTAGAACTGCGGGCAGTATTTCCACCTACTTAGTACAAAACCAGGAATAGACACAACAGGAAGCAATTCTCTAGAATAAAGCAGCCTTTCTGAGACATCAGAGATTGGGCACAAACCCTCCCTGGGGCGCACTGCGATGGGGTGGTGGGTTTGGCTTGCGGCTGTCTTACAGCAGGCAATGCACCACGACAGCATGTCTGCAGATTTTCATTTCATCAGGCCTGGCAAGTGAAAGGATACTCTCCTTTTCCGGAGGTCAGGCATCGCTCCTCCTTACGGACCACTCTGCAAAGGTTGGGGAATGCAAGCAGTGGAGAGTATCAGTTCCAGGTTATCCGTGTTCCTTTTTTCCTGGCTCCTGGCTGCATAGATCCCAAGTGAGACATCCATACAGTGTGCAGAGCAGTTGGCAGAAGCTGCTGAGACGGTCTGTGGCTGGCTAACCACCTCTGGGGAAAAGAGAAGGGAGTTGGCATCATCTCCACGTGGCCTGTGGCTGGACACTCAACAGGAAACAAGGAGAGCTCAGCAACCTCACTGGAAAACTCCTCTTTTGTACAGATCAAAGCATGAGACTGTCTCCAGGACAAGAAAATAAATAAAGAGTGTGAGAAATATTGGCTCATTTAGAAAAGATGCAGAGGGAAAATGCGCTTCCCTGGTGTGGCTGGAAAGCAAAATAGCCAAGCTTGCAGAGGTGGGATGGCAGATCACAGTGGCGCTACCAGGATGGCACTGGGACAGCGCTGATGGTTAAATAATTTTCAGATACAACAAGAAGAGGTTAAAAACATTTGTTTATGAATCCAGAGCATAATTAGTAGTGAGTCACAGAAAGTGTTGTTCCAGCTACCGAAAAAACAAGCCGTCGCTGAAGGGTCTGCTGGTCATTTGAAAGCATAGAGAGCTTCAGCCCAAGATTCCTTCCTTAATTGCACCACTCTTGGGCACTCGCTCTAAATTAAGTGAACAGAAGCACAAGAGAGCTAATGCACTGCTCTGAAAGGCAAACTATTAACCAAAGTGTCTCTCAGATGTTTAACTTCAAGGAGACACGATTGAAATCTCATCAATTATGATCAGTGGACATGAGAAGGGCTTGAAGTTCATCCATAACATAATTTGCAGAATAATAAAAATTAAAGATGTGAAATCTCTTTTAGGTTAATTCTACTTCAGTCCCTAGGGTGAGTTAGATGGGTCTCTCTATCATGCTTCCTGCTGTGCTGCATGCATGTAATAAATGCAGCACAAGAAAAGTTTCCCCGATGCACTTTTGTTACTTGTAGGACTTTTTGTTATTAAATATTTACGCAACAGTTACAGACGTAAGCCCTTTCTGTGCAGTCCCAGTCATATTCCTTGCTTTTGTCTTCACTGGCAGTTTTCTCTTTCCAAAATCCACAGTTATTCTCACAGCTCTTCTCCTGGATCGCAAATAGCTCTCCGCTGTCCCTGGCATCCTCTTCCTTTAAACACTTCTCGAAAGTGCCCTGCCCTCAGCAGACTAGTCAATGGGAACAATGAACTTAGGGGAGACAGTGACATTCCTGATTGAAAAACAAGATTGAGTCCTTCACTTCCCACTGTGCTGCTGACAGCAATACTACTAAGCACTCCTACCCTATGACGCATTACCCAAACATTAGCTAATTATCCTGCCTGACTCCTTAGAAAGTAGGCAATTAAGTATTTAGCTCCATTCTCCAGATAGGGAAACCGGGGCACAAAAGGAGGTTAATCGGAGAAAGGCCAATCCTACTGTGTAGGGTGGAGAGCATCCCTGCTTTTTGGAGGAGCAATGTGAAGTGTTGTCTTACTCATCTTGGTTGTCTGCAATAAAGTAGAGCTTCTTTTACGGTTGGCATAAAAGACCAGCACCTTGGGAGAGTAATTCATCCTTGCCCAAGACCTATCCCATTCAGCTGGGCTGAAGCATCCTCTAGGAAGAGCACCCAAGGAGTTCACCTTCTCTGTACTCTCAAGGGGAAGGGGAGCACCTGGGAAGGTGCGGATGCCCCAAACAGACAGTGTGAGTCCTCTCCAAAGTGCAGACAGCAATGTTGCCAGGATCAGTGCCCAAGAGCTCCTGGATCCTGGGAAATGTTTTGCTGGTGTCATTTAAGCCAATTTTGATGTGCATCTGGGACCACTGCAACAGAAAGTGGGCTGCAAGCCCCATCCTTCCTACTATCAATTTGGCGAACAGTGCTCCATCACAGCCATGAATTTCGGCTATCTTTGGAGGGAGCAAATACTGAAATGAACTATTTTTAAAGCAGAGAGAAAGAATTTAGCAGAAAGGTCTTTAAAATACAGCAACAGAAGGAGTCCAAACCTAATAACAAGAGGTCTAGCCATTGTGACTAAGTACTCTGTGTGTAATTACGGCACTATAGTAACTATTGAATTCCAAGGCACATTTTGCATCTGAAACACAGGACAGAGCATCTTCTTTGGGTGATTCAGAGAAATAATCACAACACCCAAGCGCTCCACGTAGAAAAGGGAGAAGTGCTGAACTGCAGCGTGCGACTGGTGTGCAAGCACCACCCCCCTGGGAGCAGCCTTGCCCAGGATGAGCGCACCTGCCTGGGGGGGGGAAAGAGATGAGCAAATATTTTTAGCCTGCGGCACAGCTGCGAGCATCTCATCTGCTTCCTACGAGTGCTCGCTGAATCGTGGAGTGAAGACGAGCGCGGGGGTGCAATCACACTGGTGAGCACGGAGAGGGTGGCACGGGAGTGACATCGGAAAAGCGCATTTTACTGAGGCACGGAGGGTGTGAATACGATTTGTGCCGCCGTTCCCATCTCACCAGCTATTCCTGCCCTCGGGTGCCCCGTTTCAGTTCAGACAGGGCCAAGCACGCAAGGGTACCAAGGAGGTCTTCTTTCCTCAGCGTGGCTCGGAGCCACTTGTATCCCTTAAAAGGCATCTTCTGACTCAGATACACTCTCCTCCATTGTCTGGGGCATGTTGTTTTGCAGCTGGAGACTGGTGAATGAAGCTGAGTTACTGACCTTGATTCGAAAAAAATGCCTGCTTGTGCTTTGTAAAACAAGCCTTTTAAAGCTGGCTTTTACACAAAGAATTATGCCAACGTGCGTATGGAGGCACTGGTATTTCAGGCCCCTTTCAATCTTCTGGATTGCCAGTGAGGTCTTTCACTGATTTAAGCCTTTAACCAAAGGACGGATGCAGCAAGAGGTGATGAAGAGGACTCAAGCAGGTATTCAAGTGCGTGGCCTAGGAGCAGATGCTTGGATCAGGGCCTAGATCAGAAGAGGTATTTCATCATGTTGAAGGAGGTGTTGTTTTACTACGTTGTAAGAAGGCACAGATGATCCCTCTCCCTAAATGAAGGGGAAAAAAAAAAATAACCTGTCTTTGAAGCTTGCTCTCACCCATTTTTGGTGCAGATATGCATTGTCGCCCCACAGAAAATGGGTCTCAATCAGCTTTGCCACTTTTTTTTTCCATCGCATCATCAAAGTAAGAGACTATTATGAGTGAGGCTAGTTTGGGGAGTTTTTAGGAATTGATTCCGGTCCCGCTCCAGCCTTGCCCACAGGTTAGAGGTATTTTTCTTTGAATATGCTATGGGAGGCAGCATGTCTTTAGTTTGGGAGGATGCTCTTCAGCCTGGGTCCAGCATGGGCAGGCGGGTTTATTCCCCTTGCACGATGTAACGAGTTAAAATGAAGCCCTGGCTTTGCAGAAAGAGCTCGGTTAGGTGAGCAAGGATCGCCAAAATCTGGTACAACAACACCCTGTCAGGCCAGCGCTCCGCTTCCGCTCAGAAAACAATAGGAGTTTACACAACTGCAGCCCACTTGAGGTTTTCGCCTTACTTCACGGCTGAGCAACGAGACCCCAAATGTTACAGCTCTGCCTAATGTCCTTGGCTCTGTCCTACTTTGGAAGGAAACATGCTGTGGCCTGTGCTGCCAGTGCTATTTCCTCTCGCTTGTCTTTAAAGGTCTCTTTTTCCAACAGCTGATCGGCTCTGCAGCTCCGGGGAGTACGTGAGATCCGGCTGGCCCACGATCGAGCTGGTATGGCCGCGTGCCATGTTGTTGTTTGTATTGCTTTCATTTTTTTGGCGTTACTTGGCTCTTCCACGCAACTTGTTTTCATCCTGAACTATGTGCTCATTACATATCCAAACACCCACGCAGGTTTTGCATGAGGAAACTCGAAACACACGCGCAGTAGAGGAGCAACTTTGTGACGGGGGGAATGAGATATTTGTCTTGAGGCAGACACAAACAATTGTCAAATCCCTGAGCTGCCCGTGGTTGGATTTCAAACTTACTGACGACAAGCATGTGAACGACGTGCGCGCATCCTCCTGGCAAAGAGATGTGGGGGACATCTTTTGTGGTCACCCTGGCCTCTCCCAGAAACTCCAGCTACTGTCCAAGGCACCCATCCAGGGACCGCCTGGCTCTCTGGCAGGCAGCGCCCTGAACGCCAAAGGGACCCATTTTTACTGCTAGAAAAGCTCTCACTTCCCCTCTGCGGCCTCATCCTCACGAAGCAGCCAGCCACAGGCAGTATGGATCTACCCGGCCAGCTCAGGTCTGGGAGGCACCAAATCGTGCTGGGGGGTTTCAGCAAGGTCCCAAGCGAGGGCGTCAGAAATAGGACTGCTCTGAACGGTGTTTGCTTCATAACTGCCCTCTTTGGTGTTCTTCCACAAAGCAGGGGGTCTGAGTCGCTGCTGGAGGTGGCACAGGGCAGCGTCAGTGCCGTTGGGCTCCCCAGGTTGCACGGATCCAGCATTGTGTTAGCACAGCAAATGCAGCATGGCCCTGGACTAGCAGAACGGGGTTCAGATACTCATGTTTTCCGAGTCTTTCCCATTTTTATGGCCCCACTGCCACTGCAGTTAAGCTCCAGCAGCCGACCTGATCGGGATGCGGAGAGCTTAGCTGGAGGCTTGCAGGCTGTCCAAATCTGCAGCGCGCCGCTCCCTGCATGCCACGCTCCTCCCCACTGTGCTCAGTCCACTCAGAGCGTGGAAAAACCCTCTCCCAGCGACCGCTGGTAACTGCATAGCACTGGGCGGGCTGAGCCAGAGAAACTGGGGACTCAGTTTGCAGCTCGGGATTGCTTTGCTTCCTCACAGCCTTCCCTGCTGCCTATGCTGCAGCTGAATAAAGATTTTCCAGGGCTGTCAGTACTGTATATTTCACCAGCAATCGCTTCGCTTTAAGTCCAAAATGCACTAAAAATAAGCTGGCTCGGCATCCAGGTCTTGATTCAAGCGGTAACAGGATATCGGACAGAGAAACTCCTGGGGTGGTTTGCACTGTGCAACAGCGAGCAGGGAGCTGCTGCCTCTCCCTCCTCCTCTTCCTCTTGGCTACTGCAGGGCTGTTGCCTACCACTCACTTGTAATCCCCTGAATTTCATATTCAAAGGTCACAGGTTTTAGATGACATCACTTCTCTTGGGCAGGTTGTTAGTGAGGCTCCAAATGCTGAGGTAACATCTCCTCCTCTGGGGCTGGGAGTATATTATTGGCAAGATCCTTAGCAAACTATTTCTTTTAATACTCCTGCGGTAATTTTGGGAGGGGGATGCCTGCAAGCATAAGTCTGGATAACTGAAGTCTGAAATGCCACTGGAAAGAAGGCCACAAACTTCAAAAAGCTTTGTTAGCAGAGGGAGGTGTGGATATTTGCGCTTTGTGTACGGACTTTGTTGCGCTGTTGCAGAGCTGCGTGGCTTTGATACCAGTGAAAATGCTGCAAACCCTCCTCCTGGGAAGGGGTCTTGAGATGAAGCACTTGCTGCCCCCCCCTTGCTTTTGAAATACCCAGTGATGTTCAGCCTTCAAGGCTGCTGAACGAGTTTTTCATCCGCAGGCAGATTTTCTGCCGCATTCTCACTCGCTTTCCTAAAATAAAGGGGAAAAAAAAAAATATCCTTGTGCTAATTTAATCTAGCCAGGCATCTTGCTGTCCTGCCTGATAATATCTCTCCAATCTGTCATTTCCAACAGACAGCTGTTTGTTTGTTTGGGGCTTTTTCCCCACCCCGGTCTTGAAATATCTCCTTCTCAAGCAGCCTGGAGCTGCCCCGGGGATGTCCAAGTCTCCCCCCTTGCTTTGGTGGGGACTCTGGGAGAAAACATCTCCCTCCTCCAGGAAAAATCATACAACAACCTTGGACAGAGAAACGTGTCAAAGATGACCCAATTTACGTGCTGGTACCGTAGGTGTTTGGGGTTTCAGAGCCAGTGTCCTAGCATGCAGCAACACAGTGGGCCAAAGCACTGAAAAACAACCCGGTGGAGGAATGGAGATCCCGACGGCAGCTTCCCTCCAAACTAGGCACGGCACCGCAGACCCGGAGAGGTACCAGTGCTGCTGGCAAATTATTCAGCAGCATCAACTGCAAAGGAGGAAATGATTAAATAGAAGTTATTTCCTAAAATCCACAGCAAAAGAAAAAAAAAGTTATTAAATACAACAGTGTGCACAATGTGGGAAACCACTTGGGTTCCTTCCCACAGCCCAGACCGCCAGGTTGCCTCTCTGTGAAGCATGTAGACAAGTTGTTGTATGGACTGAAAAAATGACCCAAGAAAGAAAGAAGCCCCTGATTAATTCTGGCACCCAGCGCTCAATCTACAACTGCTTTCAAACAGGATTGTTGGTCAAAAACTACATCTGGGAACTACTCGATCATCTGCATTTTCATTTTACTTGTTATTTATTTTTATTTATCTATTTACTGGTATTTATGGTGACTTTAATAGCTTCAAATCCTTGGGAAAAAACCCAACCAAAAACAAAACCCCAAAAAACCCACCACCGAGCATTTAAAAACTAGCAGAAGTGTCAAAACAAGCTTCTTGGGAAGTATAAGAATACACAGTCAAATATTCAGCTGATAAAATGGAGCAAGGGAGGATAACTGTGCTACCCACAACAGGGATCAGTGCAGGAGCCAGCCTGGGATTGAATCACACTGGGTTTTCCTAGATCCCTCTCCCAAGCACCCACCTGTGGCCAGGGCTGCTGTGGGGCTGGGAAAGGAGATGTCCCCATTGGCAATCACCACCCCACTCCATTCCCACCATGCTTCCCCCTGAGCCCCACATCCTACCTCAGCCCCACGGGGCATCCCCCAAGCCCCACAGCCCACCTCAGCCCCACAGAACATCTCCCAAGCCCCACAGCAGTTCCACAAGGCATCCCTCTGAGCCCCACAGACCACCTCAGCCCCACAGGACATCCCCCAGAGCCCCACAGCAGTTCCACAGGCTGTCCTCCTGAGCCCCACAGCCCACCTCAGCCCCACGGGGCATCCCCCAGAGCCCCACAGCAGTTCTACAAGGCATCCCTCTGATCCCCACATCCCACCTCAGCCCCACAGGGCATCCCCCAAGCCCCACAGCCCACCTCAGCCCCACAGAACATCTCCCAAGCCCCACAGCAGTTCTACAAGGCATCCCTCTGATCCCCACAGACTACCTCAGCCCCACAGGACATCCCTCTGATCCCCTCAGACCACCTCAGCCCCACAGGACATCCCTCTGATCCCCTCAGACCACCTCAGCCCCATAGGGCATCCACCCCACAAGCCCCACAGGGTGTCACCCCCTGGGCCCGTCACCCCACTGGAGCCACAAGATACATCCCTCCTGGAACCCCACAGCCCGTCCTCCCGCCCGGGCTCCACCTCAGGCCACCACCGCCCCACACAGACCCCCACCACCGCCCCCCGCCCGTGCGGCCCCTTTAAGAGCGCGGCCCCGCCCCCCGCGGTCGCTGCCGGGGCCGCGGCTGCCGCTGCTGACAACAAGATGGCGGCGGCGGGGCCGGCGGGCCCCGAGAGCCGGGTGCTGGGCTACACCCTGCACCGCTGGAGCAGCTTCTCCTCCACCTACCTGCCTGAGTGAGTCCCGGTATCGGCCTCGGCCCCGGCATCGGCCTTGGGCCGCTCCGCACCGCGGCGGGCTACTGGGCCTGCGTTGGGCCCTTGCCGTGGCCTACGCGGGGAGGCCGCGGCGGGCGGCGCTGCAGTGGCGGCCGCTCCGGGGGGAGCGTTGGGGGTGCGGGCCTGGTCACCGCCGGTGGCGGGGTGCTGGGGCGGCTTGGGCTGGCCTGAGCCCCTGGCTGGTGAGGGGAAGCCTGGCCGCTGGGCGGGGGTGGTGGTGGTCGTGGTGGTGGTGGTGGGGCTAGTCAGCAGGATTGTGGGGGGCTGTGTGAGAGAGTCTGTACAGCAGGGTTTGGGGGGGGGATGTGGGAAGGGCTGGCCAGCAGGGTTTGGGGGGGCTGTTTGTGAGGAAGAGTCTGTACAGCGTGGGGGGGGGCTGTGTGGGAAGCGCTGGTCAGCAGGATTTCGGGGGTTGTGGCGGGGAGAGGGTGCTCAGCAGGGTTGGGAGGGTGTTTGGAGAGGGGGTTGAGCACCAGCACTGGGAGGGGTGTGTGTTTGGTGGGGGGGCTGGCCTGGGTGTTGGGGGGGCTGGCCTGGGTGTTGGGGGGGCTGGCCTGGGTGTTGGGGGGGGGGGGGGCGCCAGGCTTGAGAGGGGAGGGCAGCGTGCACGAGCGGTGATCACCAGGTGTGGGCAAGGAGGGGTGCCTGTAAGGAGGAGAAGCTGGCCCCAGGTTTGAGGGGGAAAATGTTTGTGGGAGAGGCTGGTCGCCAAGTTAAATGGGGAGAAGGGTAAGTAAACCTTACCACCCCGGCCCTGCAGGTGTGGGTATGTCGGGTGCCTGTGGGCAGTGTGTTTTTTGGCAGCCGGGTTTCCTCTTCTGCCCCTGACCTCTGAAACGCTGGAGGCTCGCTTGGCTACTGTCACCTGTTGTGTGTGGTTTTGGGGAGGGGATCATCTTCTGCCCTCACCTTCAGCTTTTAGGAATTGGGGGTTTGGCAAAAGGAGACTGGAGCTGTGTTTTACAGTCATCGGTTTGCGCTGCTGCACTAATGTGACCCCATCCTGAATGGGATACTTGGCTGTGTGGCCCAGCTATGGCCTGTTACATTCCTGTAGTTACTGGAAGTAAAATTTGGAGCAACTAGAATGTTTTGATACACCTTTTCTATAAGATAGCTTCAGTTTTGGAGTTTGAGAGGACTGTTAGGAGTACAGACAGTGCTCGGGCACCTTAGTCATTGCCATCTGTAGAGTCTTGTCTAATCACTGATTATGCTGAATGTAATAACCTTTGATTGAAATATCTTTAAGTCACCCGCTATCAATAAGTGACAGGGTTGCCTTATTTGTTAATTATTAATGTCATGAATTATCTCTCCTTTCCAAAATGAAGTGAAACTTTAAAAAAAGTTGTGCTGACTAAACTCCTAGTCGTTGTATCTTTCTGTATATTTGCTTTGTTAGGTATTAAAAAGAACTGGATTCTTTTCTAATTGATAATCTTTGGTGGTAATTAAGTAATCCCTTTACCTTTCTTGTTAAAAAGACTTTACTTCAAGGCATTTCCTTCAGATTGGTGATCATGCTTGTAGTTATTTCTACCAGCATTTCTGGCTTTCAGCATTGTGTTAAGGTGTTGGTCCCTGAATGGAAGGGTGACAGTCCGTTATTGATCTCACTGATGCAATACAAAGAGATAATATTGTCTTTCTCCTTGATATTCCTTTCCAAGGCTCCTGTTAGTCCTTTTTGCTACAGACTCATGTCAGGAATTAATGTTCACGTGGTATCTGCAGTGCTGCCCAAAGTCCTTAATGTCATTGCCTTCTGTGATAGAATTCCCTTTCCTATAGTAGGGCTGGTGTTTTACAAATGTATGACCTTGCATTCGGCTGTTTTTTAAGATGTTGTTCAAATGTGCTTATCATCAGTAAATACAATTTTAATGGCTCTTCAGGAGTGTTCAATAATCACAGCAATGGAGTTATTCTCCGGCATGCTGACCTTGGTCTGAGGGATGCTGGTGCTAATATTTGTGTGCTGTCTTCTACGAAAGTTTTGGGTTTTACTTGCTATCTGCTAACTTGTGATTCCCATGGTCTGGGAGAGACCTTAAATGGGATCTGAAGTGGAAAGGGGGAGGCTTTCACCTGTGATTTAAGATTAGATTCTTAAAAGGAGAAAATTTATAAAGAAACATATGGGAGGGTGGGTTTTTGGGCATGGAGTGAAGATGGAAAACTTTAAAATTGTTGGGACAAGAATATAACATACTGTGCAATGAACATGTAGATAGAGCTAAAAGTTGTCTTGGTATTTAATATGGAAACAGAATGATGCTTTTCTATAAGGATGTTAGGAATTCTGGTTATACTGTAGCTTAAGTTTGCTAGTGTAAATAGGAAGAAGCTACTTTAACCTTGAAGTAGAAGAGGGACTCTGTCATAAGCTATGTAGGAATACTTGTTTAATAATGTTGCTCATCGTTGGGAGCAGTGGTATTGTTGCTCTTCCACAAGCACTTTGCTCACAGAGTAGATTAGCCATGTTCTGTGTCAGCTAAGTATGATTTAAACACACTTCTTAACTGGTTGTATGATTTTAAATGGAAACCAAAGCTATGAAATATAAAACTTTCAACACTGTTGTCCAGGGAAGAAATTACGTGTCTAGTAACTTACATTGCATCTGCTTATGTGATGCTGAACTGATACTGAAACTCTTCAGAACACTGAAATCACCTGATAACTGCTCTTTTTATTTAAAAAAAAAAATTAAAATTAGTGTTTTTCAGAGACCTTTCTGGTCATGTTCCAGTTTAGGATCAGTAGTCTATTGAAAAACAGCGGTTTTCTTTCAATGACAAAAGTTTCTTCTGGTGAATGCCGGCATCTTTCCTCTTGTGTTTGTTGGTGGTACCAGGGGATTGCTGGATCCGATTTCTGGCTGTTTTACCAGTGCTGCAGCTACCTGCACGTTTGCAAAGACCTTTCCAAACATTAAATGAAGATTGTCCTTCTCGAGTCTGCCAAAGAATAGTTCTACTGTTTTTCAAACTGCTGGAGTTGTCCTCTGTTGGCTTGCAGCTACCAGCAGGAAGACTGACTTGGATATTTATTTTAAAAACACTGTGGGTAGAAGTGAAAGAGCTAGTCTAGTAATAGTGTCTAGTTCAGCCTGTGTTGTAGGGGAGGTTGTGACTTTGGGAAGAAAATTGATCCAAGAGGAAATTTGTTCTTGAAACATCTGGTGTTCCCAGAGACACTCTGCCTGTGCAGAGGCAACCGTGCTTTGAGAGGCTTCGGCTTGTCCAACTTGGAAAATGTTCAACCCAGCACGTCGCCTGAGACTCCTCCATCCGATCCCTTCCTCGCCTCTCTGCAGTTCCTCCCCGAAGGAATGGAGCCGCGTGGGAGGCTGCTCCCTGATATCTCACAAGGGACTAACCTAGGGTTTTCCCCACCACCACCAGTTGCTTCACATGAGCTACACAAAGAATTGCTGGTGTCTTTTGACACATGCTGAGAGAGACCTGGACTTTATTCCCCTGTCTCCTCTGGCCTTCTGCAGAAAGTGATGAGCTCAGTCACTTCTTTTTTTGGACATGGAGGGAATAAACAATTTATAGAAGGTAATGTAACCCGTGTTCAAACTTCGTTTTTCTGGTAAGGAAAAGAATCAAAAGCTATTGCTCTGCATTCTGAGAGAAGCATTTCATACCCTGAGTTTTTTAATACCCTGTTTTTGTACCTGTTCTAGTTTGAACTGCCAGCTAAGGTGAACAAGAGGTGAAGTATTGTGCTCTGTGCCATGGCGGTCATGTACCCTTTTGTATTGCCAAACGCTTAATTGCTGTATCCTAGGACCATGGTTTCTAGTGGTTACATCAGACTTGTGACTGATGATATCTTGTAGTTGGCTAATGCACTCAGGTCCATTTGTAACTGTTTTATACGGCTGCAATCCCACTCAGACTAACAAGAGCTTTCTACTGTGTTATGCTAGTCATGTACTTTTGTAAGGAAGTTTCATTGCGTTTCTGTTGCTCGGATCTTTAGAGTTATTCAGGTTTTCCTGTATCATATGTCTGTAGAGGAAGATCAGTATATTTCCTGGATTTGACTTGAGGATTTCTATTGATATTCTGTTCAATTTATTGTTGTGCGAAGGTCGTTATTAAGAATATAAAATAAGATTGGTTTCTTAGCTGATAATTAAATGCCATTAGCAACATCCTCCTAATTGGTAGTCACTTTTTCATTTCAACACATTTTTATTTATTTCACTGTGGACTTCAGTTATTCTGGTAATTCCAGTCTTTTCCAGTTTGACATGTTATGTGGTACTGCATCAAATGCTGAAGGCTGGATGGCTCTGTTCTCTCTTTCTTAGAAAGTATACTGAAATAGAGAAAGATCCAGCTGATTTGTTACAATACATTTAAAATAATTCTGGGTATTTTTGCTGTTTTTCTGTATTTCCATCAAACCAGGGGAAGTAAACTAAGTGAAAGATACTTTGGTAGTAAAGTATGAGTGATGCGTAGGCTTCCAAAGTGAGAATGCAAATGTGTTTTGCTTTTTAGTTAAGAGGATGTGAGAGTAAGTTCCTGCCCAGTCTAAGCAAACATCTACTGCTGTATTGTGTTTACCCTGAAACAAGGACATACTCTTGTGTTTTCATATGTAAGGTATTGCAAAGCATTAGCAAGAAGGCACTGAGAACATGTGTAACAAACTTTTTGAAGTAAAGTCCTTAAGGATATTTAAAAAGACCCAAACCAACAGCCAGAAAATAACCTGAATTACAGCTACGCTGTTCTGTGAGATTTCTGTAACAGGAAAAAACATGTATTTGTGGCTAGTGAAACATGATTCTCAGTTTCTCCTTTTACCACGTGAAAGCGATGATTCAGATCTATACCTTACAGGTTCATAAATCTTGTTATAGATGCGTGCAGGTCTTGCAGAATCTCATGTTCAAGTTGAGATCAGTCATGACTAATGAGAAAAGGTTTGTTTTTTTTCTGTTCTGTTTTCTGATACCGAGCTGTTTTCTGTTGAGGTCTCAGCAGTTTGAAGCTATCTAAACCAGACCAAAACGGTGGACTAACAAAGTGTGCTTTAGAGCTTTTCTGGCAGGGTGAACTGTGCTCATCATCCATACACTAGAAGTCTTAATGATACTGCTTATGTCTCATGGTTTCTTAAATAACTTCAGTTACATAGCAGTCATGATTTCCATTCTAGCTGTAGAACTGTGACTTTGTGGGTTTTTTGCACATACAAGCACGAATGTAGTTTTTTTCAACTTAAATTGTCAGCATTTGTGGCTTTTGTTGAGTATTTTAGTGTAGCTAATTCACTTTCCTTATTGCTTTGCCTTGAGATATGGGAAGATGAACAGGCACACCTGCTGGCTGTCTGTAATTATGTGCTTGTGATGTCTTTGCAATATTGATCGACACTTTTAACATTTACTAAAATGAGCTGGGAATGCCAACGCTGACTAATGAAGCGAGCTGGCCGACTCTGTTCCCCTCTGGTGAACCCGGCGTATAGAAATGTTCTCAGTTCTGCTTCTCGTCCTTTTCAGTGTCCAGTGGAAAATATTTTTTTTTTCCTCTGCTTGTTTGTATGGATTTTCTGGATGCTTCTAGACAATCTGTGCTGACAGGCATTTTTCTCCTTGCTTACATCACTTCTGTAGCCTAGGATTTTTCTCTCAAATTCAGTACTTAAAAAGCAAAATATTTTTGTGGAAAATAAAGTTACATACAGATTGAATACATAAATATTAGGTGCTTCGCTAGTGTCTGATAAGGTGAAGTGGTGAGAAAGAAAATGGTCAGAAAAGTGGACGGAATGAAAAAATAACAAAATTATGAAGTTGTTCATTCCTTACACTGGCATCAGAAGTCTGATAGCTCTTGCTTCCCAGGTAAAAGCATAAATGTTGTAGTATGAGAAGAAATTTCTTTGAGCTCCAGTTAAAATATAGCTGTTGTTTATGAGATGAGACAGTTTTATTTACTGGCAGAAGGATAAAGGTGAAATGCTAATTGCTCTAGCTCCCCGGTGTGACTAACCTCATAGAACCTGTATTACTCTGATGTTCAACCTTTTCTGGGATGGCATTTTTGGGGAACATTAAGGATGTAAAATTTTCATAGGAGGTGTTAACATCATCAGATTATGGATCATTTGTTCTGTATGTGGCTTTATATCCTGCAAGCTTTATAAAGGTTTTCTAGCTCCTGATTACTAATTACTAGCTTAAAGACTTAAACACTGTTTCCAACAGAGCACATTTTCCTTGGGACAACTATTGTTATTGCTGAGACAGCATGTACAGTCTGTTTGATTTTTTTTTTTAACGTGGCAAAGTATGTAGTTTATTCTGCACATTCATCATCATTTTAGCAGATCACCATTAAAATGCACAGTTAGGTTTATCGCTGTCATTGATTTTATGATGTGATCAAGATTTTTTTCTGTTGAGGTTAAGTGGTATGTGCAGCATTGATTCACTTAGTTATCTAGAGGTCAACAAGTTCCAAACTTCCAAAGCAAGCCAGTGCTTGACTTAGTTTAATTGCATGTTAATATGAACTTCTAAAACCAAATGTAGTTTTGCTTTTTTGACTACGACCTGTTGAATTTTGCAGGAACAGTGGACTGTAAGTTCAGCTGGGTCTGAATTCAATAATTTACTAGTTACTGGAAGGGGAGGAGGGAGTGCTGAACATGAAGGGTGGTTTGCTACCTTAGGTAGCTGCTATTTTAGTCATTACTTGAAACTCAGTATGCATAATCTTTGAGAAATTATTTCCTGGATCAATTTAAATCAAGGAATACAGCCATATATTTAAGTTGAGGATAGCAGCCTGCATGTCTGAATTTAAACTGCAAAAGCAAACTGGTTAATAGCACTTGCTCCTCCTGTGCTGGTGTGTTCTGCAGTTCCTGGAAAATGACATGATCTTGATAATGGAGAAAAATTGCGCACTGCTCATTTTGAGTTTGGTGGTGTTTTCCTCAGTCCTCTCTGCCTTTTCTCCTCAGACTGACTGCTGGGTTCATAATGTCGCTTAAGGTCTGGGAAAGTGCCTGAAAAACACTGAAACTCTGCTTAGGACATTACCTGTATTTTTCTTGAATGTTTTTTTCTGTAGATACATACTTCAAGCAGCATTTGGCTTTTACGGTAGCTATTTAAATACTAATTTTCTAGCCTATTTTACATTTGAAAGTTGTATGAGTAAAGAGATGCTCTTAACACAGAGTGTTAAAATGGAAGAAAAAAAATTTGGATTAGGTAGATTGACCTGTGAGTAAGGAATTGCTGAATCAGTTCCCACCCTGCTCTTTCATGATGGTTTGCTATTGCTAACTTTCACATTTTGTCTCCTTAAAAAACTGCTTTCTGGTACAGATTTGGAAACTGTCAAATGTGAAAGTAATGTTGGCTTGGGAACTGGTGTACCCTTTAGCAGGAATTATTTATATAGCCCCAAAATACAGAATTATTCCCTAATGTAGCTCTGGGGGCAAATTTTTCCAATTTGTAGCGCAATTCCCCAAATAACCAGTACTTAATGACAGCATTGATTGTTGTTTCTTTATTTTCCCAGGTCAGTATTTTGTCTTCTGCCTTTCCTGAGTAGAGTTGTGTTGCATTGTTAGTGAGAGAATCTTGTTTTTTGAAAGGAAGGCTAGTACAGTGACGGTGGCCCCACCTGGAACCAGGAGGCATTTTCTGTAGAATTTTTTTGGTGAAGAAGCTCCGTACCTGACATTACTTTGGGCATGGGGGGGCTTCGGTCTGTTTTGTTGAATGTAGTCTGCTTTAAATTCTTTTACAGACATCAGTTTTTTGGGTGAACTTTTTACTAAGTGTGAAGTTACAGTGCTGATGAATATTAAAGATGTGTTTATGGCTTACATTAGGAATTTATATCTTTGCATGTAATCACTTAGTCTGTTTTTTGTGGATTCCTCCTTTGAGTGGAAATATTAATAGTATTGTGGCATGTGAGAGCATTGTTGCAATGGTGTGAAATCATGGAAGACCTAAATCTACTTCCTGGCCTTTGTAAAATTTTTCCATATGTGCATTAGTCAAATAAAAATACTCCACCAAGTTTGTGATGCTTCCAAAATACAGCATAGTGGATTTGCATAGATGCGTGCTAGACATTGCCTTCCTCTAATCTTCTTGTAAAGGGTCTGTCCCTTTCCAAGAATAGGCTTTTGGAAATGAGAAGCGAGAGCAATGCAGTGCAGAAGTGTGATACACCACCGGTATTGTGGAAGATTTGGGAAGTCTGTTTAGTGGCTTTTCTGGTGATTGCTGGCAGTAGAAATCCTTCTGTTCACGCATTGTCTAAACTATTTTTCCCAGCCAGATGTGAGATTTTTTTTTTAAAATTAAAACTGAACTTTGGTATAAAGTGGCTGTGACTAGCGATGTCTTAAACTCGGGTGAATTTTACTACAATATCTTATTTATTGGTTACAAATCCAGCAAGCTGAAGAATCTAATATCTTCATCTTTTTCCTTGAATATTGAAGGGTAGAATTAATCCTGTTCTTGGTCTTTTATCAAGCCAGGGATTTATTTCTGCTCAGGGAACCTCCTCATAGGCTGGGCTGCATGCATGCCGTGTTGCTTGAGTTAGTACTTTGTGGATCACTTAAAAGGCTGGATTTCAAACATGGCTTATATATGTAGAAATGAACACTGAGTATGAAACGAAACGGGCAAAAGAAAAGGTTCCAGATAATCTTGTGTTCACTACTATCAGTTCACTAAGATGATCAAGTGAAGCAGTCTTTATAATTGCTGATTTCATCAGCAATTTAAGTTATTTTCTTTTCAAAAAGTAGATGGACCTTAAAGTACGTGGAAGAGATCTGTTGTTTCAGTGATCTAACAATTCTTAAACTTAAAACCAAAGCTAGTGCGAGGAGAGAACAAACATTGATAATTTTTAAGCTTAAAGGTTCAGCATCACTTACCAGTTAACTTATATCTAAACTGTAATCCCTAAACATTGGGACAATAAGGCTGGTAATCATCTGTAATGTGTGAAGGTACTGTGGTTACCAACATATGCAAATAGACCTGACTTTATTTTTTTTCTCCAATTTGTTTTTCTGCTATGCTAATACTGATGCTACCAACCTGGAGCTGGGAGTTCTTGCTGCTAAGGATTTGGGTTGCTCAGTGCTGTGATACAGTCAAAAGTTTAATCCGTGATTTAGGGTTGTTGAGTGTCACTGGAATAGAAGTTATTTACCAGGCTCTGATAACTTGCTGCGAATTCACTATGTTGCTGCAATTTTAGTCATTATTGGTAACATTTAATTTCTGACGTGTCAGGAGGAAGCACTGATGAATCAAAAAATATCTTGTTTAAAGAAATCTTAACTAGATGCGGGAGTGAAAAGCAGTAGTTTCTAAGTTGTGTAACTGGAAATGTCTGCAACAGTGTCACTTTGTGTTTAAGAAGTAGTTTGGTTTTTAATAAAGGCCTTTGTGTATCCATGGGCTGGGAGCGATGAGAGGCAGCTTAAAGGTAAACTGTTCATTGAGAGAAATAATTGAGAATCTGGTCTTAAAAGAACTATTTCTAGGCCAGAGCTAAGTGATACTTGTTTTGTTGTCCAGTAGTCAGCTGTGATCTGCTAAGTATATTTCTGTGAGGTGATTTCTAAATACATCGGTTTATTTTTGCATTCTGTACTTGCTTAGCTATTTACTTTCAATAGAAGTAAATTTATAATATACTGGATGTTTGTGTGAAACCCTGCTGCTGAGGAGATGGAAGCAAATTTAAGCAGTAAGCTGGTAAATCTAGTAACAGTATAGTATTTAAAATTGCACACTTGTGTATAAGTTTAATTCAGACTTTGTTTTACTATGCAACAGGTCCTCCTGTACTTAGCAGTGGGGTTAAGAAGTCCTGGGCGTTAAAAAATGCAAACCCCCAAACCACCCAAACTCAAAAAGCCTTGTTTCCTGAATGTCTCTGCATACTGCCTAATAATTGTGCATGTTTTACTGTGTTTCAACCAAGAAATTTTCATGTCTTCTCATCTTTATGCCATTTTAAGCAGAGAAGTTTTCCATTAGAAAGGAGAGAAATTTTGTAACAGTCTAAAAAGCTCTTGGTTTTGAACTGCTTTAGGGGAGAGCCACAGGTACATGCAACGTTTTAAACTGCGCCAGGCGGCTTGAAATCGGCATTAGTTGCAGTGAGTTTCTGGGAGTTGCAGGAGAAAAATTTCTCTAGTTCTTTCCAGATCCACGGAATAGGGATTTTTGGTGGTGGGTTTTTTTTTCTTTCTGTTTTTTCTTGGTTAAATCTGTGTATACATTTCATTGTCTGGGCTGGGTGAGAGTATCTCTGTTGATGTTTTGTACTGGCTGGTGTGATAGTTCCACGCGTTTGAAATAGTTGGCCCACCATGTCTTACAGTCCTCTGTAAAGTGGACTTAGTGGAAATTTTAGTCTGTGTGTTCTAGTTGCTGTATTCTTCCTAGTCTGTTTTGGGATGGTTGTAGGAAAAATAGAGAAAATGGTCAAATGGACAACCCCAAAGAAAGTGCTCTGTCTGTTTTCAGTCAGGCTGTGTTTTCATAGCAGTCCCAACTGCTTTTTGCAGTTCGGTGGTGTGGTACCTCAGCCGTTCTCTAGAAGAACCGCATCTGAGTTCTAAGTCCTGTTGGAGATGCGTGTGCCCTTTTCTGCACAGCTACTCTCTGAAGAGCAGTTTGAATGTTCCAGGCAAAGCTAGTGTTTTGGATTTGTTTATTCTTAAGGACTTGTTCCTAAAGATGAGGATTTCTTTAATAGCTTCATGAAAATATTTAGGTTAGATGCAAATTATAGCAACCTTAAACCTAATTTGCAGTATATTCTGCAAAGTCATTTTATTTCTCCCTTCCTCCCTCCAAAGCAAAGAAAAACTCTTGCTTAGTGATTGTCGTGCCTGAAACCACAGAGCTTTTTGCACAGAAAAGTCCTCTGGTAATACCAAGTGTGGGGACGTCTCTGTAATTCCAGCAGAGATCAGCCAGCAGTTGGTACAACGGATGTGACGGTTTCTGAGTTGGTAAAAGGAAAAGTTATCTACTTCCAGCAGTTGCAAGGCCGGCATCTGCATGGGTAATAAAAAGAAACTTCCACGGTGTTCTGCCAAAAGAGCTTTCTATGCAAAGCAGCCAGAATGATCCACTTCTCTTTTTTAGCAACTGAGATGCTTACAGCAAAGGCTTAGATGCCAATAGCCGTGAAGGAAGCTAGGTTATGAATTTAAGGGACACCAGTACCACCTCTGGATGTGTTATTGTTTGTGGTACAAATAAACCAGCTCCTTCTGCTTAGCTTTTAGTGTGGGGCAAGAGTGTCCGCAAAGTAGCAGAGGTACCACAACATCTAATTTTTTTAGTAGTTACTTGCCAGTGGGAGAATGGTATTGGGAGTTCACTCCAGTATGAACCCCTTATCAAGATCCAGCTGTTCACCTTTTTTCTCCTTTGGTGCTGGCACTAGTAGTAAGCTGAATTGGAGACCTGATCTGACTAAAGAAGTTACTTATGCTAATCTTTATTATAGCTGCTGGTGTAGGGAGGGGGAGGATGAGGTGTGAGTGGGTGGAATGGTCCCTCTTGGCAGCGGTGTAGATTTATGCTAGACTAGATCTTGTATCTACAGTTCATGATTTTGAGTTATCTCAAACAACATTTAATGGGTTGCTTTTTTTTCACAGGAAAAGCTTGCGTAAAACTATTTGGTACTTGTGGTAGCTCAAGGGTTTACAACTACTTTTTTAATGCCTTGTGAAAATTACATGGCAAGTCATCGAGTTAATGGCATTTTCACTTTAAAAGTTTTTTGGATTTTAATCTAGGTGTCATATCTGAAAAGCCTGCCCCCAGGTACTGTGCAAGAGTTTTGTGATGTGCGGAGAGGGGCTTTTACATGGAAAAAGATGTCTGTCATTAGGATATGCATTTGTTTGTTTCTTACTGTCTCATGACTGCTGGAATGTTTGAATTACTCCAAGCCCATAAATTCTCCTAAACCATTACAGTAAATTGTCTTTGTGTGTGTGTGTGTATATATATATATACTTATGTCTTCAATGTTTGTTTAAATAAATTAATAACGCATATGTTTTTAAAACATATTTATAATTCCATTGACACTGCTATCTTTATCTTTTAAATTTCTTTTTAGCCTTAGTTTTGTGTGAGCTGCCTGTTCCTTTTCTCTGTCTCTGCAGAAGGATTTTTATCTTGTCTAGCTGTACTGATTGAGGTCCTCTTTGGTTGTGGCAAACTGATCTTTGACCTGGAGAAGCAAACAAATCTACTTCTAAAAATACGATCTTTGGGATCTGTCCCAGTTATAAAATGCCCCTTTCCAGTAGGGCATTATCTGACCATGTAACAGTGCCAATTCCTGCAAATGTTGCTCAACGTGTGAAGACCTTATTGTCTAATGTTTAAACAAATGTAATAGCATCATAAATAAAATTTATTCTGTAGGGTAAACTGTTGTCTTTCGTGCTAGGATAAAGTTCCATAAAGGAAAAAAGCCATAAAGTGTTATCTGGCTTTATCTGTGTCCCTTAAGTATTTCATACAAGATACTTATCTCCTTTAAGGTTAGCAATTTTTTTCTCTCCCCAGATATTAAAAGGTATTAAGAAATTAATAAATATTCTTTTGCCTTGCCTGTGGCATGGTGTAGGAGACTGCAGGTATGATTCTTCTCAAAACAAGTGTGTTTTGGTTTCTAGTGGTGACTAGGCTTTTTGAGACTCGCAGCTTTTTATTAGAAATCTGTCTCTCATCAGTTCCCAAATTCTCCCCTTTGGTTTGCTTGGTTCATTTTGTCCCTGTTGTAATTAAAGGCAGGGGCTAGGTTTTCTCTTGGAGTTGAGCTTCTTCGCACTGCAAACTAGATGTACTTAGTTGGATGCTTAATTATACAGACTAATGGCTTGATGTTTCCTATTTTGATGGGGTTAGAGCAAGAGGGTAGTGCATGTCTGTATACTGCTCACACGTTTTCTCCATTGAGGATGCATGGATAAATGTATTATTAAATGCCATGCTATGATGGAAACTAGTTAAAGGGAGAGGGAACCTGAGTTTTGCTCCGATGCCACGTAAGAATCATGACATGTATCTTGTAAAGCCTGCAGATGGACAACCACTAGTCCAGCTCTCTAAAATAAGTATTTTAAGGGGCCACCCTGGTCTAGCTCCTTGCTGTCTCTCTTGTCACAGTGCAGGACTGCTTGGATACTGTTGCTAGTGTGGTGATTTTGGTCTGCCCAATGTGGAAAGAGCGAGCTAATTTCTCTGTCTGTTAATGCTCAACCTCTGACTTAACCTCTTTCCCTTCTGAGCTTTTATACGAGCGCTTTTTTCCTCCAGTCCTTTGTAGTAATCCAGATGCTCGTGTTCTTTTCCTCCTACACAGCAGATGGAGATGGCATAAGCCTTTTGATGACTGCTTCCTTCTTTTTACATAAGTTTTACGAGCTGGTGAGTTCGTTAGTTGGACGTGGTAGAGCTCGTAAGCCCTGTCCAGCAGGTGGTGCATCGTTACCTCGCCAAGAGCTGTAAATATTTTAGGGATTTTTTTTCAGTCTTTAGTCTGGGAGGTGAGCTTTACCGCATGGTTATAGGAAAGGGGAAGGCAGATCCTTCATATGTTTGTCATGATGAATCTGTTTCATTTTAGCCAAAGAAAACCTATTCAGAGTTTATGTTAATTACCGAAATGTTGTGCTATTCCAAACAGTAAGAAAGCAACGCAGAGGTAATTTTGCCAGTTGAATGGTGAATTTCTGCTTTCCTGAATGTTGTTCTAGGCTTGTAGCTCATATGAAAAATACTTGTAAAATTTGGCATGAGTTAGATGGTCATCTTCCACACTCCAAGAAGGCTTAAGTAGGTTAGCAGCTTGCTTTCTCTGTTCCAGTATCGCCTGTCTAGTAAAGGACAGTTTTTGGCTTGCTAACTGTTTTACTATTCATCATTTTAACCTTATTGAAAAGTTCTTACCCCATTGAGGTGAATGAGACCGTTTTTTCCACTTCACTGCGGACTTGGGCCTACGTAAATTCATCTGTTTTACATTTATTTCTTAATTTGGATTTTTTTATTTCGCAACTTGGAGCTCCATTTCACAACCACAAGGCTTGGAGGCGTATTTTGATGGGTCCTGTAAAATAGCGATATAGAAAATTTTTAATAAAAGAAGGGGGAGAACCTTAGTCTCTGCCTAGTGATTTGGGTAGTTGCATGAGAATGTTAATTGTTCTGTGTGTATGACAGATCTTATTGAGGAGGTAAAATAGAATGTGGCAGTTAGTTAAATTGCTTTTGGCTTCTCATTTTTTAGGAATATCTTGGTGGACAAGCCCAATGATCAGTCCTCAAGATGGTCTTCAGAAAGCAATTATCCTCCCCAGGTAAGCGTCTGAATCTCTGCAACAGTTACGGCTGTGTTGTACAACTTAATATATATTGGAGTTTTGGTTTTTTTTTTTTAAATGTAGGCTGCTACTATTTATATTGACAGTCTTTATAGGCTACTTTCTCTCCGTAAAATGTGGATTGTTGTGTTGGTACGTTAGGTATTTACATTTCCAGCAATTTATTTATGATCTTTCAAGAAGTGCTTCTTTGCCGGGGAAGTTTCACGTTTCATCCTTGACAATTGTGGTGGTACTGGAAATAATCTAACCTTATGGTTAGATTAAGCTGCTAATGAGGCATGCAGGTCCCCCTTTGTCAGCACTACTGGAAACTGTTGTAGATTGCTGGCCCGGAATCCTAGATCTAAGGAGCTTGTGTTTGTTTCTCCTAATAGCACATTTAGAAATGTAGAGTCTGTTTAGAGAGACGTGAATGTCACCTCTTCTGCTGCTTAATCACCTTATTAAAAAAAGATTTGTATTGATTTTAGCATCTAATTTGCTTTTCACTATTTACTAGTTTGTTAGATTACCCAGAAAAAATATGCTTATCCTTTTACTTTTTTTTCTCCAATAAATGTGTTATCCTTCTCTTTATGCTAGATCTATACCTTATTACTCTAGTACTGTTTGATCAGCTTCTGTATCTTACGCTGCTTGCTTTAAATTGTTTTGTTTAAAACGCTGATGCACAGCGGAGTGTGTTGCGCAGTATCTCGCATTTAAAGTTCTGCTTATCTACTTACATAATCCAAGTATTCCTCATGAGTTAAGTCTCACAGAATTTTTCTCTAGGTAATTCTTGCTACTTTACTTGGAAGGTGTGTTAAAAATCTAGACTGGCAACTCCTTATAGCAGCAGGTCATTGCATCCAGCTGAAAGGCTTTCATCTTGATTTTCATAAGTGTTCTGTACTGTTGTGTCTGTAAAAGTGGGGTTTTTTTAGGAGGAGATGGAAAAGTATTCTGTTTATACCATTAATGTGTTTCATAAACCTGCTTGTGAAGACTAATACTTTGTGATCCCCTTGATGCCTCTGTGCATCTACTGCTCTTTTAATTTGTTTTTTTTACATATATACGTTTTGATAGACAGCATAGGAATTTATCCCATAGCCTGAAGCAGTTTTAGTCTATCTAGGAACTATTGATTGCAGGGTAATGAGCATGTATTGTATGCCAGTCTGTGCCATCTTTCCTTTCATGCAGGAAGCACATGTTTTTCTTAGGACTTTGTTGTTCACAAGGCAGGGTTGGCTTCTGGTGTAGCTTTGGACTGGGTTTTTCACCTGAGATGCTTGTAGTTCTTGCTAAGAGTTGCTTTTTCATTTTCTGAGCCATCCTGAATAATTTGTGCTTTTAAAAACCTGGTTCTGGAATGGGAATACATCTCTTGTAACTGGATGCTTTAGAATACTCCCAACGTATGCTTAAAGCTGACAAGCTGTGATACAAGTTATATTCAAGCATGTACATTAAGCAGGGAATAATTAGTGACTTCTCTACAAACCACATGAGCTTGTTGAAGAGATGTCTTCCAACAATTTTATGTGTATTGATCATGGCCTGAATGAAGATGCTGTTGCAGAACTACTGAACTAACCCTGGAGAATTGGGCACTTCCCCACATAAGTCATTTAAACCAAACTTTTGATATGAGAGAGATGAATTACCATTATCATAGATCTGTATCTATACATCTTATGTGTCTCTCGCCTTTCTCTGTGTCTCTCGTCTCTCATGCAAAAAGTCTTCCTACTGGCGATTGAGACTGGCAAGACAATATTTGAGTTCTATTCTGTGATATTTAAAGACAAAACCAACAGAAAACCTGGCTGCCTAAGTGGGAAAGGCCATCCTTCTGGATTCCTCTTGCTTCAATCACTGTATCCAATAGTGAAAATATAAAATACTGTGCAGTGGCTCATGTATTGAGCAAGCCCAATCCTGAGTGTGAGAGATAATGTATTAACAGTGTCTCTAATATGTACTTTAGCTAATTCTCATGCTTCTAACCTGAGTGTTTAATTATTCATGTGAAGCATTTTTTTACAGTGTAACTTCCCTGTTGAAAAATTAACTGGAAGAGGAAATGGGAAATTAAAATTTGCAGAGGCCTGTGTGCAAAGAATGTTGTTTGTTATTTTGGTTTATATAGAAGCAAACAGTTCCAAATTGTGTTGTCTCACGTTTGACAAAAGAGCTTCAGATTTGGCTATGTTTGCTCAAAATAGCTAGTTCTTGCACCTTGCCCGTTGAAAGACTGCCAACTTTTAATGCAGTTAAAACTTCTATACAGGTTTTCTGCTTCCTTGTTCTTGCAGATGGCTGAATTTTTTAAGGCAGATTCTTAGCTTGGAAAACTTCAGTTGAAATAGCAGTTGACTGAATTATAAGTGCGGTGGGGAGAGAAGTTGGGGGGAAATTACTTGCTTTATGTTAGAAGTTGAATATTTCATATTCCAAAGAATGAGGATATATACACATAACTTTTAATCCCCAAAATAAATGTCATGTCTCCTATGGAAAATGAAGTTGCAAAGCATTTTATGGATTGTGTGTTGGCATTACTTCATTTAAAAATTGGTCGTTTTTGCAGTGACGTGCTTGTTAAACTGTGTGGGCAGCCTTAACAGTCCGGGACAGGAAGTGAACTAAAACTTGGTAAAATAAAGCTTTCCTTGTTTCAAACTTTACTAGCTGAAACTAGGGCTCAGACACAACACAAGGACTAATGTCAGTCATGCTCACTGGAACATGCCATGAGATATTTTAATAAGCTGCAGCCCTAATCACTAGTGTTTCTCACCTTAGTGTAAAGGTTTAGTAATGACCTGCCAGGGTGGTGGTGCTGTGCTGGCTTAGAGTTAAAAATACACATCCCTAAACATTGAATTATTCCCTTCCCTTGGTGATGGAAACAAAAAACCTCTCCAGGCACCTTTTCTTTCAGAGCATTCCTCTTGCTATAGTGAGTCTGAATCAGAAGAACATAGGTAAAAATCTGAGAATGTGTTCAGTAGCTCAGTGAAGATCCATGCTTTGCAGTAAATGTGCCAGAGTCCGGATTAAACTTTTTGAAAAGGGAAAGAAAATGAAAGTGAAAGTCTAGACACTTGGAATGCTGCCATGTGACTATATTTAGTGAAGGGTTTGTCTACCTTTATGGGTGTGGTAGAGTTAAATAATTCTTGTGGCCATGAAGACCACCAGTTGGTTATGAATGAGTGCCAGTGAAAGGAAATACATATGGCAGCTGTTTTTCTGTTTATTAAACTAGATATCTTTCTTGAGTCTTGAAATAGAATGACCCAGAAATTATATATTCAATAACAAACCTGTTATGTAGTAACCTATTCAGGCAGAAGAGGGCTGATCGTTCTATTTTTAAACTAGTTCTAGGCTTACGTGGGAACTGTGAAGCAATAAGGCTGGTAACTTTGAAGACCATGGCCCTGGCATAAATGCTCGTCCTGATGGCTCCAGTGATGGTCTGACTTGGAAGACTGCATGCAGGAGAACATTTAATTCCCCTGACTGGCTTGATTAGTAATGCGTAGAACAAAAGGATAGATTTTTATTTACCCACAGGCTTAATTGCGAAAGCAGTGGGTAGGCTTGTGTAGTGGGCAAGGGCAGCCCCTGTTATTTTGTGTTTTTATTTTCACATGCAATACAAGTTTCACTACTCCCTAATAAAAAAATGCTTGAGCAGAGATGGTTAAAGAGAAAGAAATTAATAAAATACAATGTGACTCTAATGCACAGGCAGCTTACGTAGTGCAGTTTGGAATCTGGGCCAGCGTATTTGTGGAAATGTAAATTTTGAACAGTTAAAGAGCATATGTATAACGTTAGTGGCACTGTCCAAACAATTGGTTTCAGTTTTGCATCTGAGAAGACCAGTTTTCCTCTCTTGATTTCCATCCTGCTGTGTAGATTGTATCAGGAACTAATTTAAAGTACATTAATAAAATTTACACTCAGCTGTGTGATGCAGAAGCATGCATATGGTTGTCATCAAATGGTAGCACAGACCAGAGCTTCAAAAAAGTTTGGGATTTTGCTGCAGCTCCCAGTGTGACAGGACTGGATTTGCTTTTTTTGGGTGTACAGTAACAAGCTGTTGAGGTGCTGAAGTGCCATACGTGACTTCCTCTGCTCTTTGTGCACCTTCACTTACAAATGCATTTAATCATAAACCAGAAGTTTTACTCTTCTAATGTTTCATAGCATCTTTTTTTGTAAGTGGTGTAATTTGAGGCTTAACAATTAGGCTGAGGTTTTTGCAGTTACTCCAGTTAGTGTCTGTGTGCTGTGCCATGCCTCTAATGAACACACGCTTCAGTTTATAATTTGGATTTTTGGAATACTTCATGAATACTTGGACATTAAGTGTACTGATGTTACTTATAGCAGTAGGACAGAAAAGTGTCAAATATGTTGGTATATGTACTTGTTTGAAATCTCATGGACTTGTTCTTTTCAGGTTTAATAAATCACTTGATTTTATGTACACTTTTATCACGTCTTTCAAAGCTATAGAGAATAGCTTGTCACATCTAAAATCCTGGTAGCAGTCCAAAAATATCCATGCAGCCAGCTGTATGCAGCTCTTGAGGCAATATATTTTTTTCGACATCAGTGAGATTTGTAACCTGTTCCCACAATGGCAGCAGTGTGTGTGTTTATGTATAAACCCAAAAAGTACATCTATGTATGCGTATTTGTGTGTATATGTATTTAAAAAATACAAAAATGCATGTACAGGTATTGGGCCACAGGCTTTAAAGCAAACCTGTCTTTTGTTTCAGTCAGCAGAAGAATTCATGAAAAGGTTGTCTTTAGCTTTTATGCTTATATTTTCTGTAACATCCGCCTGACTCAGCAGGTGATGGGACGTGTGGAAGCAGGAAACAGGTCTGTGGAGTTCCTTCCCTGTTTGTAGGCTTAAGAAATCACTGCTAGCCATGGGAGTAATTGCCATGCCTTGCTCCCTTCTAGACATGTACGCAGAGATCAAGGATCTAACTGCAGCCCTGGTCTTCTCTAGGGTAATTTAGGGTAAGAATTGAATAATGCAGGATGACGTTTGCACCAAGCTTTTGCAAATCTTGCGTGGTACTTGAGAAAGTATGTCTTCGTGACCCAAGCATTAGGTTTGTGATTCCAGCAAGATTAAGAATCGCAGTTGCTGATGCTGGTAGTGCTAGCTTTGCTTTTTCAGCTTTGGGAGAAATCTGCGGGGAAGATACGATGGTGTAGGAGGAATTCTTAGACGTTGTTGTGTACTGTCTGTTCTGCATGGGAATTTTGGCAGTGGGCTGTGCCATGTATCAAGTACTGCCTTGCTCATTACAGGACTGTCCTTTTCCTCATCTCTTTCTTTCCTCTGCTTTAGAAAAATCTGTTTTCTGTATAGAAATTTGTTTTTTTCTGAAGTTTGGAAAGCACTTTGAGACAAAAGCATGGCTTACTGTTAGTTACACTAACAGTGGATTCTGACATTTAGGTGGATGGTGTTCTTCACAAAACTAAACATTTCTCATTTAAAAAAAAAAAAAAAAATCTAGAAAAGCACCAAAACAGTCTTCTGTTGTACGCTAGCAGTGCTGATACTGGTTTATTTTCTTCATTCTGAAAAAAATTGAGTTGCTGGAAACATCTTTGGCAGTAAATTTTCCACATTCTATTAGGTACCTACCCAGTCAGCATTATCTTCTGTAACCACTTTATGTACAAGTATTTCTTTTAAGCTGAGCTTTTTGTAGATGTAGTGAGGACCAGCTGTTGAGATCATGCGTTTATCCTGACGCTCTCTAAAACGATGTCAGTACTACTCCTAGATTCGGAATCAGTTTCTTTATAAGGCCACAACAGAAAGACTGAGAACTAAATGGATGGGAAAATTTGTTCAGCTTCTCAACCTGAAGATGCACTTCTAGGGTAAGATTGTCCTACTGATGGAGCTGTTCAGCACAAGCAGAGTGATGCTCACGGCACTTTATGGGGAGATACTAGTTTCTACTCAGGAACCATAGAAAGCAGTCGCATGCAAATACTAGATGTCGATGAAAGGCTCAAAATACTACGTCACGTCTGCTTTGGCAGTGCCGCTGCTTAGAGGAAAGGGCCACCAGCAGTGCCTGCAGTGGGAGGTGTCCGATAACACCTTACTGATCTGCTTGTACTGTAGCCTTGGATCACAGGGTTTTGCAACAAAATCCAGCATGATGAGAAATTTTGCTTCTGCACTTCGTCTCGTTTCTCTATTGTGTACTATTTTCGAGAAGTTAGGGAAGAGAATTAAACACATTATTTTCAGGTAGAAAACTCGATGTATTCTGCAAAAGAGGATGTCTCCGGTCTCACTCTAAGACCTGTTTTGTAGGGGCAAGTTAAATGAACTTGGTGCTCAATGGTCCCTGATGAATGGTGCAACTGCTTCTCTGCATACGCTTTTCAAGTGGAACAGATCTTGTCCTCCAGCGTTGCTGGTGAAGCTACTAGCTGGGGCCCGAATATAAATAATCTGAGTATTTATACACTGGGGGGGGGTGTGTGTGTGTGACATCTGTGTAAGGGGGGAGCAAATGTTCACAAGGGAGAACAGTTTCATTGTTCTATGTGTAAAGCCCCTTTATTGTCAGTTAAGTGGCTTGGTTTTATTTGGTATGGTTAATAAGCAGTTGGTTCCTATGTTAGCCACACATCAAACTTAGTCTGTGTTCAGTGGTTAAATAGTGTCAGCCCAGAGAGGAAAAGTAATTTGATGTTCTCTTAGCATGTGGAACATACTGTATTTATCTAATTGTGTATTCAGTTTAGGTTTCATTTCAGGCTGTAGTGGGCGTTTGAATCATCGTTCTCCGTAGTTTGATCCTATTTGCCAGATTTCAGGAAGTCTTGCATCCAGCTTGAAGGAATGCATGTAAGCCCTGAATAGAAATGCTAGGAATAGGTAGTTCAACCAAATCTTTTTCCTGGATAAACTGCTTTTAAAGTAATATTCCTAAAACCCCTTTGCTTCGTTCCAGGAACAAAGGAGAAAATATAATAACGGGGAGGGATCATCTTAACTTTCATCCCCTGACTTTGTAAACTGAATTTTTGAAGGCTGTAATGCTTCTCCCTTAGTCTGTTTTGCAGCCTTGGCTTTAATATTGAAATTCACTGTTCTCTCTTCTGCAGTATTTGATTCTGAAACTTGAGAGACCTGCCATAGTCCAGAGTATCACATTTGGCAAATACGAGAAAACGCATGTCTGCAATTTAAAGAAGTTTAAAGTCTTTGGTGGGATGAATGAGGAAAACATGACAGATCTCTTATCCAGGTAAGATGTGATTTCATCAGCTATGGTAATCATAAAGGCTGGACCAAAATGCTCTTCTCCTTCACTCCCAAGCAGACACATGGCTGACAGTGTAATAGAGCTGTGGTTGTGATCCTGCAATTAGCTGCCCTTGTGTTTATGGTCAGGTCAGAGAGCAGCAATCCCAACACTCGCTCCAGGAAGCCTTCCTTATCCTGCTCTAACCATAGAGGCTTTGTGGAGAGCGAACTCTTGGAGATTTGGAAGAGCTGAGAGCAGGGCGCAATGTTGTTGGATTGCGATTCCTTTCTTCTGTGTGCTTAAGGCACAAGAGAAACGATTCCCCGAGTGTGGGTAACTTAAAGTAGCTTTTAAAAACCCAAATAACCTGCCTGTGTCAAGGACCTGGTTGCAGCTGTAAAGGTCTGAACTAGTCAGCTGCTTTGCCTTTCTTCAAATGGGTAAATAAATGAAATAAGCAAATGGAAAACCTCTGTTTTTCTTTTTTCAGTTTGATTTGGTAGTTGTACTGATAGGGACTAAAGAAAGAGCCTTTTGGCTATTCAAGCTATCTAGAGCTTCCGAGTAGTTGCTAATGTAAATTTGCAAGGGCCTTTTAAGGAGCCTTCTGTTTCAGAAAGGGAAATGATATATAAATATCTAGGAGTACAGGAGAAATGAGTAGCAAGGACTAGTCTATTTTTGGAGGCCTACAGAAGGAAAGTCCACCTCCAGGGAATGTATGGGTGTACGTTATCTGTAGGCAAGCAGAATAGCCATGGAGAAACATGGGAAGTTCTTTGTTGCAGATATCCTTCAAGACTGTATAGAAACTAGCCACAACCGTTCCCGCCCTTTCGCCCTCTTTAGATAGACCAGTCTTGCAATTTGACTTTATTGTTCCTAGAATTATGGGGGAGGAGGTCTTAGTAGCATACTAATTATTGATATCAATGTCATTTCATTTGTACTGAAGTTTAATTAAAAAATTCTTATTTTTGGGACCTGTGCTTGAACCTTCAGTAAAAATGGACTTAAAATTTGTGATAAATTATACTAAATATTTGATATTTTTATAAAGTGATGCCCGTAAATGAATCACAAAGCACTTTGGCAGTGTGATAATTCTGAGAGCTGGTCCATCTCCCTCTTAAAAATGGAAGAGTGCGGTTCAGGCCAATCTCTTGCTGAAGTTGCAGGGTTACAGGCGTAGGCAAGCAGCATTGATCGGATGGCAGTTCCCTCCTGAAACCACTAGCCAGTGCTGCCTCCCAGGGAGATAAGATGGTGGATAGCAGTCCAGGCATTGGTCCAGCATGCGTACTTATGATTCATAGTGATATGAAACAAGCTTCGCATTTCAGGCATGACCTAGATTGCGTTTATTAGCTAGTCCTAAAATACAAGGTAAGATTTAGTAACCTTATTTATTTTTTCCCACAGTGGCTTAAAGAATGATTATAACAAAGAAACATTCACCTTGAAGCATAAAATTGATGAACAGATGTTCCCCTGTCGATTCATTAAGATAGGTAAATGCATTTTTTCAGCATTCTGAGTAGAAAATAATCTCTTCTTATACTTGTGCCAGTCTTGGCACTTGTGACTTCATTGTACTCAGGCAAAGTATCCACAATAGCTGTTCCATTTCATGATCTTTTAGGCTGGTTAGATTGGAACACAGTGAAGTCCTGTTACTAAGAAATAATAGCTTCATAATTTAAATTCTGGGGAATAAAAGTGAAATACAGTCATTTTAAGAAATACAGTTGTTGAGTCAACTAATTGCTGGAGAAGCTGCTTACTGTCCTACTATAAATTGCTGTATAGAACTTAAAATCATTAAGCTAAATACTGGTAAAAGTTTTGGGGTTGACAACCCTAGAGTTTGAAAAAGGTTGAATTCTTTTTGTTCTCACGCTTATGAGACAGAGCAACAGCAGAAGCCTTCCTTGTTCTCTTCCTGCTACTCTAATCAGTACGTCTCATCTCTGGCTAAAGGTGACATCCAGGGGCAAGGAATTACACCCCGTGATGTCTAGTCTTGTTTCTCTGGTGAAGTTTGCTAAAATGGGTGCTAACGAAGGCCAGTTACTGTGACTTGTGATGGGAGCAGGTGAGGATCTCTCTTCCTTGCTTCGTGCAGGCCAGAGAAAACAAGGGTCTTACAGTGGCTGTCAGTGATGCTGGTTGGATTTAATCTAAGAATTTAAGGTCTTTCAGCTTTTTGTATCTTTGTAGCTTTTTTTTTCAATAAATTTATCTTCCCCTTCCTGCCTACTGAGATAGTGAAAGAATGACAGGTTTTAAACTAACTGTTGAAAGTTAAAAATAGAACAAGGAGGTAGTCGCTGAAAAATGAGGTAAGATTCTGTTGACTAATTTAGATGAATTTAGGAGTGTTTTGAAGTGTTGGGTAATTCCTTTGCCAAGACTTGGATGATAGTGGCTGTGTAGGGGCTCCTCTCAGAGCCCTTTGCGCTAGTGTCTGCTACACAGCTTTCTGAATCTCATGTTTGCCTGAGGAATTGAAAGTTTCAGGCTAGGAATCAAAAAAGTCATTTGTGTGCCAGAAACAGTGGTAATTCCCATTCTTAGAGAAGTAGAGAAATTGGTTGTTCATTGGGTTTTTTTGGCTGCTACTTTTGGAAGCATCTGTAACACTTGGCTTTAGGAAACCTCAAGAGGAGTAGAGGAATAGTTAGAGTTAAAGGTTGACTACATCAGGAAAGTTAAATTGATTTTTTTTTTTTTTCTCTTAATGTATTCTGAAGCTTCCCACAGCAGTTTTTTGGGAAATGTTATTTTTTCATTGGCTAAAAACCAGCAAGTAGTTACTGGAGGGCTAAAGGGGCAAATGGAAAGATTGCTAGCTACTTCTCTGGATGTGTAAATTGTATTCCAGCAAAATGTGTTCTGATGTTATAAAGTGTGGCAGTAAGTTGGAGCTTGTTAGGAAAATGAAATGCTGATTAATTCCTACTACCAGGATTTTTTCTGTGACGTAGTGTTAATAGTTACATGACTTATTTTGTTGGGATGGGTTCCTCACATAGCAAGAAGCATTCTGTGTTATATACATTAATATTAATTTGTATTTAACTACGACTTGCTCACTAGTTATGGTTAGAGATGAGTTTTCCCTTTTAGCTGTGTCTATAGCTTTTTGTTTCTTGCAGGTATCTTCTATGAAGAAATTCCTGTGCTAGTACAGAAATGAAGATTATCTTTTCACCAAAACCTATTAAAACCTTTAGTTGATGGCTAGCGTCATTTTGTTTATGAAGTTGTGAGAGTGTTTTTTGCTGTAAAACAACTGCAAAATGATGTTACGAAATTCTGTTATTTTTCAGATTCACAGCTTGAATATGTTTTCAGTTTGTTAAAATTTCCAAGCTGCTAGCCAAAGTAACTCAAAATTTGAAATACCATGCTGTGTTCCTTGTAATACTGCCAGTAAACATGAGGCCCAAATCTGCCCTTTTGGACTCTGAGACTGACACCGCAAAAGTTACTGTTATCAGTGAGGTTTGTGTATTTGGGGAAGGCCTCAATTCGTTCAGCAGTGACTTGCATCAGGCATTTGCTTTATAATTCTGCAGATAAACAGACTGGCTGATACACCACTCTTAATAACCCAACAGTGAGGTTTACATGGGAGGAACGTGACATGGGTACATCTGTGAGAGGGGAGAATACTTCCTACAGCTTCCATTGCTCACATGTTAGAGGAAGTTTCAGACTCGTAGAAAGCAGAAAAATTAACTTCTCTCTCCTTTTGTCAAGAAAAGACTTGCACGTCTTTTAATTGA
This sequence comes from Balearica regulorum gibbericeps, assembly GCF_011004875.1. Classification (NCBI taxonomy): domain Eukaryota; kingdom Metazoa; phylum Chordata; class Aves; order Gruiformes; family Gruidae; genus Balearica; species Balearica regulorum. Next base: position 3,975,706 of record NC_046184.1, on the reverse strand, counting down.
ATTAGTTCAACTTCAGTTCCTTAGTGCTGAAATGCCCAGTTGTGCAGGCTTTTGACCTACTTGACAAGTAATTTTTACATTTCATGTAGCACCTCATTAAAGAACTTGGGAGGGGGAAGAAGATATTTATCTGGACAAAATAATGAAGAATAGTCATAGAATGCTTTGGGTTGGAAGGGACCTTAAAGATCATCTAGTTCCAACCCCCCTGCCATGGGCAGGGACACCCTCCACTAGACCATCTTTTTAATGTCTGTGAGCTGTTGTTTCTGGCTCTGTTTTTGTGGTTACTCCAGAGATTTTTTTGTATTGTGTCCTTGAAAGCAGGTGGTGGTGTAAAAACTGCTGTGAAAGAGCTCGAAGAAATGCCTGGTGTAATTCTCATGTCAGTTTGTTACTAGCATGGGAGTTATTAACTAGGCTTCGAGATTATTAAGCTTTGGTGTAATAGAAATGAGCAATACTTTTTTCTTTTTAAATGGATGTTTCCAGTGTTAAATGTTTATCTGCATTTTTCCAAACATGAACTGTTTGTGTGTCTGCTGCCTGTAGATGAGGGACATGGAAATTAGCTTGAAAGAGGTATTTGAGATTATTGTACTGACATTATTTTACTGAGTTTAATGCCTCTGCCAACTGTCCTCTCTAGTATACAGGGTTGCAGTCCTTGTTGGCGCATAGCTTCTGATTATTGAGAAATATCCCCTAAAATTATCCTTGTGTGGCTAAAGAACTGTGTAAGTGACCTAAATACCTTCTGCTTCTGTTGAAGGGATATTGATTTTTTTGTTTAAATTACTGTTTTTTATTACTGCTTGGCACCTCACTGTGGAGTGACAGTTCAGCTGATCTGAACAGTTAGATGTGTTTCAGGGCGGATTGTAGTACCTGCAGCAAAAAACCATGCTGAGATGGCTATATGGTAAAAATTGGAGAAACAACTGTAGCTTTAGGCTTCAGATTCAACACCTTTAATGGTAGCGTATTTCCACCTCAAAAGGATGTATATGTGTGTGTGGAAACAATATAGCAAACAGTGGATAGCATGAGATGTGGCCTCTGCAGCTGTGTTTCAGGGTAGGGTATTCATTGAATTTGAGAGTAGGATGTTTCTCAGCTATGGCAGAAGCTCAAGTAGGTTTGTGTCTACCTTGGCTGCGGTGTGAAATTGAAAGTGGTTGAAGGGGAGGACATATGAAAACCAGCCACTGGGAGACATGAGAAAAGAAACAGGAGTTGGACCCAGGAGGGCTTATATCCACACCCAGCATCCTAGACTGCTGTTACCTCCAAACCTTGTGCAAAAATAAAAATGAGATTTGTGTGTTACACTGACAAGTAATGCTTATCACTGTTTGTGTGACTGTTGCTACTTCCATATTGCGCTTAGTGTCTCTGTTCCAGGTCTAAGTTAGATTGTGGGTGCTCTAAAAGCAGATTTGTCTTAAGAGCTAAGCAGACCTGTGGAGGCCTCAAAAAGGAGAGGGCAGAGGAAAGGATGAGAGGAGTCGCCTTCGTGTAGTCCAGGAGCCAGGGAAGAGGTGCAAAAATGGGGAGATGATCCAGCAGAATGCTTAGTCTTTGGACGAAGGGAGTAGAGATCACGTTGCAGTTCCAACTCTTAAGCTTTCTTTTCCTACTCCTGTGGAGTAGTTTAAAAAGATGAAATTCTGTTTTCCTTGCCTGTGCAGCACTGTATTCCTTATACAACTTAATGTCTGTTTTCCTTAAATTAGATGATTGCACCATGAAAAATCTTGATGTTTAAATCACCATTTCTGGTGTTTTGTTTCCTTCTTGTAAACAAGACTGTTGAAAGTTAACTGGGGGGGAGGGGTGTTAGCAAGTTGTTGGCTTTGTTTTTTTTGTTGTTGTTGTTTTTATTTTTTGTGGTGATAGCTACCCAGAATTCTTATGCACATCTTGATATGTCTTACAGTCTGTAGTTGGCTACCAAGATAAGAGGGTGAAATGTTAACTTTTTCCAGGAGAAGTTGGTATAAGTTCTGAGAACTGCTAAAAAGAAATAGAGGTGGACCTCTCTGCTTTGGAATGAGATGGGAAGGTGTTAATACTTAAGTTTGGTTTTTCACCCAATGAACTCAGTATTATGAAATTGGCCTCAAGTTTACCATCAGGAAGTTTATGGTCTTGGTCCATTTGAGGTGGTCTGTGGTTTGGTTCAGTGTAAGAAGCTGATGGATAGGTTTTGATTCTTTATAGCTGAGCAAATACCGAATTTAACTTCAGTTTGGTCTTGGTCTGTGTTTGGGTCTGAGGAAAAATCAAAGATGACATTTTACATTTTACTCTTGTGGTATTTTGTCAGTCTGCCACCTTACTAGGTGGGATACCCAGGATTGAACTTATCCATGTATTTGGATTTAAAAGCAGTAATGTTTTATGACATTAAGGTACCGTATTGGCAGCACTCATCTTGTGCAGAGGACAAAAACTAAACAGGAAGGAAGTTTCTTGGGCAGAGTGTATGCAATGTGGACGGAAGACAGGTAACTTGGTTTTCTTGACCAGTTGATTTCTCTCCTGTCTCCACAAACATGCACCTACTAGGAACTGCTCCAAAAACATCTCACTGTGTATGCTGAACAGCCAACTAGAAAGAAACTGTTTGAACGGGATGATTTGAGAGCTGTAATGTATAAAGTACCTACTTATGGATATTAAAATCAGTTCGAATTGCATATTCAAAGTCTTTTTGGATCTTTCTAAAAATCTCTTCTTCTGATGACTGTTCCCAGAAGTTGTCACAAGTATTTACCAATAGGTTCATAGAAACACCCTTTAAAATGTAGAAAATCATGTGTTTGAACATATGCTTTGTGCCCAAACACACTGCAGAAAATGATAGGTCTAGCTTGTTTGAAATGTAAATACTTAAGAAACTTTAACAGCTCAGGAACAACTTGAAGAGAAATTTTGGTATTTGTTTCCTCAAGGAGTAGGTCAGAAAACCCGTAGTTCAACAAGTTAATATCAGTGGTATTTTATAGTGGTTTGAAAGACAACAAGCAATTTCTCTGTGGCAAAAATAGTTTCTGTGGAAGGGAGGAAATAGTGGACAACATGCTGTTGCTGGTAACAACTCATTCATCTCTAATAGTATCTTTTCCTGTTTATCAGTTACGGTCAAATAAAAAAGAAACAAAAGTATTTGAAGTGAAACCACTTGATTTCACTGCAGTTTTAAGGAGTCAGAGTTCACACAAGTTTTCTGGGGATTGGAGTTGCTATGAAAAGCAAAACCAAGTCTTAACTTGCAGGTTAATCAGTAGATCAGTGCAAGACCACAGATGTTAACACAGAGTGGTAGAGAAGCCTTAGGTGAGAGGCTGCAGTGTGTTTCATGGATCATTTAATATTTTAAGTATGTTAAGTTTGTTCTAATACACAGATAAAACAGTATTAGCCAAAAAGCTGCACGGATTTAAGCTTTTTTTTTTTTAAAAAGATACAGTATTTAAACTGGAAACTGACAGTTTTCCCTCCCTCCCTCCTCCACAACTTGCAGATGTTACTAATTTTGTAAAATTTAAAATATCCAAGCTTCTTGTCTTCGCCATTAGGGAAAATAATTGTTGCTGACAAATGTGGAAATAAGTGTACTATGAGGAGCAAATACTGTCGCTAGTATGCTCGTGATTCTCATCCATGTCAAAGCTTGTTGCCTCTTTGAGCTGTTTTAAATGATAGTATTTTTGCTCTTTTGCTTAAAGCAAGCTTCTGCTTTGTAATGATCTGCTGTGTTAATGTTGCTTGGCACAGGTTGCTTTAAATGACAACTTTAACGTGACGTATTTGGTAATTTTTCTAAGCTTAATTAAACAAACTAGAACTTAAGTCACATTGGAAATACTGAATTTTGTGTAACCTTTAAAAACGTTCTGTTTAAATAGTACTATGTATAGCCTGATGAGACTAATGCAGTGGTTGCTGATATTTATGCATTCTTTTTTTTCCTTTCCCTTTCTTCTCCAGTTCCACTCTTATCCTGGGGACCTAGCTTCAATTTTAGTATCTGGTATGTTGAACTTAATGGCATTGATGATCCAGATGTGGTCCAACCGTGCCTCAACTGGTACAGCAAGGTAGGCCTGCATTTTAGATGCCTGTTTGTTTGAAGATTTGGAGTCTCAGAATCTTGTGAAACTTCTCTTACTGGAATTACGTGACCTTTTCATTCCTTGAATATCAGCTATTAAAACAACAAACACGCATAGTTAAAACTCAAACCATATGGCTGAGTTTGACTCTTAAGTGAATCTTTTTTAATTGTATCTACTTCTTCTCTTTAAAAAAAAAAAAAAAAAAAAAAAAAAAAACAAAACCAAAAAACCCAACAAAACCAAACCCCCCAAAAATCTCAAAACCACCACTGGAGGGGAAAAAAAAAAACCTGCTAGGTAGATATCACAAGAAAAACATAAAAGAAAGGAACACCGAGTCAAAAGGGACAGTATTAGTAAAATAGTTTTTGTATTGGAAGAGAAATGAATCTTAACAAAGCAGATTCCATTTCTCCCTCCTCTTGCCTCTTGATTAGTCATTGTTTTACCATACCAATCCTTTTGTAGAGCTATATGTGAGCCTGGAGCCTTTTGGGTTACATATGCAGCTTTTGTTACAGGGTATAAAAATGAGCTTGTTTTAAAGAGAATCCAGGTTGGTGTCTTTCCTGTTGCAGCTCCTTGTGCTTGTGATGTTTTCTTCTTAGTCTTTTTGCTGAATACTCCGGAACAGAGGGGAGCTGATGCCACTGGACTATGAGATGAGATGATTTATACCACTTGTCACTTTGATAGACAGAAAGTTCAAAGGTTTCTAAACATTATTTCTATAAACTGTATTAAATAGAGTACAACAGATGCCTCTCCTGTGGGAGGGAAGTGCATATTGACAACCAGAATTCATTTTGTTGCTGCTTTTTATGCATAGATCTTCTGGAACAATTCGTGAAATTCATGTTGTGTTACAGAGAAGACATCCTTCCCAGCTGAATAAAACTGGGTAGTGGAGCAGTGTATCTCTGCTTCCAGAAGGAAAAACTTAAAAGGAGATAAAAATTGTGCATGTAGTACTGAGGCTCCCTCACCAGTTCATGGGTTTGCCACTATGGTAAAGAAACCTTGTGGTCATGCTGTCTGGCTCATATATGGTTATACCAACATCACAAGTTTCTTCATGGAGCATTTAAAAATAGTACTAAAAGTCACAGTGGAAGTTGTCTGTAGCGGCTTTATGATTAAAGTGGTATTGTGGTCATTAGCCTGCTGATTACTGATGTCCAGTTCTGAAAAGTCCAGTTGGCTGCTGATGGTTTTTGGTTTTCTGTGCACATGGTGGTGTCTCTGGCATTTTTGACCAGTTGCTGCAATTGGGAAGCTCTGCCTTTTTTTTTTTTTTTTTTTTTTTTGGGTCAGGAGCTGATGATGATGTCAGCATCTGTTTTGTTCCATCTTATCTCATGGAATTGACACTTTTCATGGTCAGCATGTATGTAGTGACATCTTCTTCAGGGGGTGCCAGCATTGTTCTTCTAAAGCTTAGAGCCCTAAAACATCAAGACAGAGACTTAGTCATGATTGTTTGGGCTCTACAAGGATCAGTTGCCAAAGTTTTGGTGATGAGTGTGTGTCTCAATGCTGTTCTCTCTCTCAGTCCTGAGAGGGCTCTGTTGCTGGATCTGTGTAGGAGGATATATGCGCTGACCCATATTTGGGGAAAGGCAGAAAGGTTGACCTGTTTCTTCCAGTTCTTTGAGATGATGTGACTATTTTCATGGATGTTCTTGGAAGTCTCAAAGGCTTTGAAATCTAGTAGTTCTTTACTGCCTGAAACATCAGATGAGAAGAAGGTTGTACACGAAGTTGCCCATCCTTTTTGTTGTGTGTATTTCAACCAACAAAACCTCCCTTTCCTAAAGGGAGTGGAGTTGGGGGTAACAGATAAGGACTCAAAGCAGCAGGCATGCTCCTCAGTTCCCTCCTTACTGCTTTCTCCTTGCTATCCGGCTCAGCCTGCTGCCCCCTGAAAGACTTTCGCTACACTTTGCTTTTACTGAAGAGTGGGCATACTTCAGCAACTAAGAAGTGGCAGTTTATCGATGGCTATCACTTTTGGTTTTTATCATGAACGCTTAAATGTTTCAAATTCTACTAGTGTATTTAACAGTGCTAATATCTTAGTCTCATACTCTTGTTACATTTTTAACCATAGGAATTATTTACAGCTTTGATCTGAAGCTATTATTTCAGTTGTCATCTCTTTAAACCTGTATGACAGCATTTAAAAAGGAGCCTTTTATATACTCTTTATACATCTTTTTGCATCAAAAAGTTTTTACATTTAACTTCTGAAGTGCTACTATGGCGTCACTTAAATGCAAGCTTCTATATTGCATCGAGTGGCCAGCACACATCCAACAGTCATTTGATGTTTTGTAAGTCAAGTCTATCAGTCATGAGAGGATCAATGGAAACATACCAAGTCTGGATTTTGTGCAACGGCTAAACTAGAGGAGCTGAAAGTGCAGAAGCTGGTTGTTCCTGGTGTGCAGCTATCCTTTTGCTTGCTATTCCTTTGAGGAACAAACAATCTAATGTGGGTTTGGCCTTGACTGTTGTAAGTGAATGTTTGCTTAAAGACAGTGTCTTAGGGATCTCTTAGGGAAAAAAAAAAATAAAAAATTTTCCAGTTCTGCTGTAAAACTCTGTTTTAGTTTTAATATTACTTTGCCACAGTCTTGCATTTTTATCGGTACGTGTCCTTGGCCTTTTTCATGTGGGCTGGGAACTGATTTTCTAAAAATGCATAGTTCTGGCTATTTGCAGCTGTGAAATACTGATGGATTAAGAACTAAAAATATAGCATGTGGCCGTGTTTCTTTTTAGCTGCTTCAGTTTATGAGATTCTTGCTATGGAGCCATTATTCCGAGAGCACTAATTTTTGTTTGACGTTAGTGTTAGTTCTAGGTTTTGAGAAAGATTCTGTTCATTTAAATACCATGAACTTCACTTCTAACAGTGGTGTCCACTTAGGAGTATAATCTTTTGTCTGTCATGTGATCAATCTTATAGATGCTTAAGTTACATTTGCTTTTTATCACAGTAGTTGTGTGTTAAAGAACGAAATTGAGATTATTTTTTTCTTCAGTGCCTTAGAATTTGGGTTTGAAGAGTCTATTTAAGTTCTAAATAGTAGAATCACTTATTTTAAAGATCTGTGTTACTTATGTGTATTGTTAGCAGCTTTGAAAACGCAGTGGATGATTTAGTAGGTTAACAGCACAAGCTGTAGCTCTTACGCAGCGTTTACTGTTCCCTCGCGTCTCTGTGCCTGTATGTTTGACCCAGCGTGGGTTTCTTTAGCCTTTCTCACCCCTTCCCACAGCTGAGTGGGAAACGGGGCGCTTTGGCTCATCTGCAGTATGAAAGCAGGGGTTCTGCTTCAAGATACGTGGGAATATTTTGAAGGTAAAACTTTGGCGTGCACATAAATCCTTGCTGGCGTTGATCTGAAACCCTCGTGAACCCGCAGGATTTGGGGTCAGCCCTGCCTTCTGCTTTTCTGTTGCCGGAGCAGTGGTCACTGCAAGTATTCCTTTTCTCGTGGCTTTTTTTTTTTCCTTCTAGAAAAGCTGTGACCTACTTACTCTTCTAAATTATTTTGTTATATAAGAGTCATACAATCAAATTACGTAATGCTGATAGCAAAGGCTTTTTCTTGCTCTGTACTTTGTGTAGGCCTCGAACAGTAGGGCCAAGCAGATTGGGGGGGAAATAATGGTCACTCCCAAGATCTGGGACACTGTGCACTCTTTTCTTGTATGCTTATTAAATTGGATGATACCAAGTTGTATAATTTCTATACTGTTGGAAAGTAAATGCCTGCACAGCTTGTAACGTCTTTCATATAGCATTCCTCTGTAAGCTCGTGAGCAATTTATGTGCAGTGTGTGTAAGAGATCCTGCTGCTGTCTCCAGGCAGGTTCACAGGTAGCTCCCAGCAGTGCTGGTAAAAGAAAAATCTACACGTCTCATAGGTTTTCTTGTGTTCCAGTAGTACCGTGAACAGGAAGCCATTCGCCTTTGCCTAAAGCATTTTCGTCAGCACAACTACACCGAAGCTTTTGAGTCGCTGCAGAAGAAAACCAAGATTGCTCTGGAGCATCCTATGTTGACAGACCTGCATGACAAACTGGTATTGAAGGGAGACTTTGATGCTTGTGAAGAACTGATAGAAAAAGCTGTGAATGGTAAGAGCATTAGAGGGGTTCTGGTATATTAATTAAAAGCATTGAAATGTTACTGCTTTGAATGTTAATGTACTTAGTAGTAGAATTGGCTAGTTCATGTGGTATTTCATATCTAGTGTTGTGTACTATCAGCTTTTGGACTTGTTAGTATGTGTCTGATGAAGCCTAAAAATTCAGTCGTGTAATCTCTTACCACTGCTACTTTTGGAGCCTCTTTCCCCCAGAGGTGACGATGTGGTGCACGTAAGAGTGGGTAAAGACAAGTTCTTCATGCAAGTTGCTGGCAAGCTGACAGTGGGCATAACAGTCAGAAAAGTTACTGCAGTGGTGAGCAGGGAGGCGTAAAACCTGTTCTCAGTAATGATCTGTATCATGGTTTCTGATTAGAGCTTACCACTGAGTTGATGTTTCAGCAGAAGTTCTCAGCTATATTTGAATGAGAATGCTGTCTTTGCCTATGGGGAAAATAGTCCTTGGAGAATGGTGCTGAAGTAGTCACAGTGACTGGAGGCAGAGGTTACCTTCCCTTGCAGAGCAGGACATTGGCAGCTGCTTTCATTGTAATTAATATTAATTTTCTATTTGGAAACTTTTACCTCCAAAGCACTGTGTGTAAACAACTCTCAGCTCCTAAAATGGGACATATGTACCTTCTGTTGATAGAATGGGATACAAAAAGAATTGGGCTATTGCACTGAAGTGTCTCCCGAGGACCTGTGTAGTGATTTTTTTTGGATCACAGTCTGATAAATAGAGATGCTCTTGGTTGTGAGTGTACTGCTCGTGACTGTGTGCAGTCACTCTTCATCGGAAACTTGTACTGGCATAAGAAGAGAACCTTGTGCCTGATGCCAGTAGTTAGGGGCTTAGTGGACCAATTTCATGGATATTTGGCACCAGAGATGTGTGTTTATTTTAATTCTGGGCTAATCATTCATTTTGTAATACCTTTTGGATAGATGCCAGCATACCTGCTTGATTCCATCAATGTGGTTTGTACTAATAAAGTTGCAAATGGTTCTCAGGATATGATAGAAATGATGGCTTTAAAATCAAGGTTTGCCTTCAATGAAAATCCATGATCTTTTTGTAAGCTGTTCAACTGTGCGTAATGTTAGGGAGCTTATTGCAACAGGTCATCAAAAACTGCAGTAAATGGCTTTCTTTGGGTTTTGGGTCAAGGTTTCTCAACGATACAGATAGAACAGCTGAGCTCTGCCCTGCACTGAGCTCCCTGAGCAGCTACAAGCATTAAGACTGAGAATTGCCAGCATTCATCCTCACCCTCCTGAGTGTTGCCTGCCCTCCTGAGACCATGTAATGTTGTTGGCTGGGATGGGAGCGTGAACAGCTTCCTGCAATGCAGGGGCATTTTGCAAGCAGCAGCTTCCTCCTGATTCTTAAGGGTGAGTGAGGGTTGCAGGATGAGAAAGCAGCAGGGAGCTGTGGCTGGCTGTTACTGTCTTTGCAGTGTTTCTCAAAGACACCAGTGCCTGGGGGCAGCTGATGAGCCCACCAATATGAGGCAGGATCTGCTGAGAGCCAGAGGGATGCTGTATGCTGATGGTGATGATTTTGCCAGTGCATTGGTCTGCTGCCTCATCTGTGGCTTAATCTTGTCGGTGCCTAGAGGCCGTCCTCTTTCCACTTCATTGCAGGCTGTAGTAGAAACTATTTCTTGAATGGAATTTCACTAGAGGTCTAGAATGTGCTGAATAAGTTCTCTCAAAAATGGACTTTTTTTTTTTCTTGGGCACTAATTAAGTGAATGTTTATGGCATCGTTTTTTGAGCTGTTGTACGTTGATTTCCTTCTTAATATTTACCATACTGCATTTATTCTATCCAGCAGTTTTCCCCTAGGGCTTGAGCTGAGGTGGTGCTTCTGTTTCCCCTTGTACATTGAGAGTGGGGTTACTGTCTGCAGTTCTTGGCTTTTCCAGCCGTGGAAGTAATGGCAAAGGACTTGCCTGGTAGAAAACTGCAGGTCTTGTCTTGAACCAAGTGTCTTGTTTGTCAGACAGTACTTGTCAGATTTGATGGGAATAATCTTGCTTCCTTGGTTCTTTTAATTGTGTCCTTTTTTGGAGGCTGGGGAACTCAACATCACTTAAGCAAACTAGAGAAATATCCTACAGCTTGTTTTACCAGTCCTTTTTTGTTCCAGCAAGTATTTCTAGTAACATACTGTGGGTTACTTAGCAGGAAGGTCTTCAAGTAGCATCATTAAGTTTTGTCACTGCTTCTGAGGGACAGAATAATATGCATGAGGATATTTATATTGCTTCCTTTTAATCCAACACCTGGCTAGCTGAAGTTAAATGTCAGTGTACGCATCTCCCATTGCTCTGTTGCTCATCCTTAATGATTTTGCTTGTCTTTGAATACATTAACCTTCCTTCCCCCATCCTGCAATTCTTTATGCTGTCTTCAGCTTTTATACCCATGTAAAGCTCTGTCACTTCCCAGAACCCTTCAGAGAAGTGCTCGCTATCCTGAGACATTGAGGCTGTATCTCATATTTGCTTTAATTTTTACTAACTGGGTCAATCCTGCCCTTACTCAGGACAGTGTGTCTCTTGGCACCTCACTTGCTGGCACTGGTGCTCGTGCTACCACATGGCAAACCAGGTCAGGGAGCTGATGGGGCTATGATGGGGGAGAGGATAGGACAGATCTCTTCTGATAGCCACAAAAAAATGGAAACTGCAGCTGGAATAGTTTGACTGGAGTTGTATAAGATGATAGTCAAGTCAAGGTGTTGAATATAGCTGGTATTTAACAGCTGGATCCTTCTGTCGGTATGAAGGGAATAGATGTTTTCAGCTTTCTACACATTCTCCTATAGTATTGCTACCATCAGCTCCCTGTGGTCCTCCATGGTTACCTGTTCTCATTTGGTTCTGCGTCTCTCTCAAGCTTCTCTAGTTGAAAGAGGCTTGTTAGCACCCAGTGTTTTACCATTTTACTTTCTTAGCAGCTTTGTTGTGAAGTCTCCATAGCTTGCTGCTTAGTCTCTAAGGTGTGGGTGTTCTTTTGACTGAACTCCTCTCTGATGTGTTGTTTTTCCAAATAAAAGCAGATTAACTTTAGTCTTGTGTATGGTCCGTGTAGTGTAGTTGGAGAGTTAATTGAGATACACAGATCCTTAAATTATCCCTGAAATTGTTCAAAGAGCGAACTGTTCTGTAACAGACTGGACATGAATATGTGAACTTCTGACCTGTTGCTGATCTGAGAGTTCATTGCCTTAAAGGAGCAAACAGAAGTGCAATGAGGGTGACAGAGATACTGCACACTCAGTTCAGCCTAAAATCTCTTCTGTAGAGGCTAACATTTGCAGCGGTAGGTATTTAAAAAGTGAAACGCGATGCATCTCTCGCAGGCTATTTCCATAGGCTTAGTCATGTAGAAAAAGAGTAGGTGGTCAAGAATTAGTGCTAGCAGAGCTAAACTCTTGTTCTTTTGCATTGCTAATGATGAACGCTGTCTTCCACCTCACATCACCAGATGATTTCTTTTGAGAGCTCAGTGGCAGGCAGCCACACTTTTCCCGCAGATTCTTTTGACTTGTGCATTACACTTAGAAAATGGGCAAATGGAAACTCTGGCAGCTGCCTGACTTCCTCTCAAAAATAAAAGGTTCCCTAAATCTCAGCTGGTTCACAGACTTAGTTCAAATGCTTCACATTTGGATTCATTCCTATAGCTTTCAGACGGCCTATATTATTGAAGAAAAAATCTGCTTAATATTCCTACAGAGAGTATGCAGAGTGCACATTACTTAGTTGAACTGTTTGCAGCTACTGTAGACATAGAAAGCTGCTTGAAATGGATTGAAGATCTGCTAGGTTTGTATTAGTATTCTGGGGACTGAGGTGTTCCTTCTGGCAGTTCCCGTGTCAGTACGTGATATGTGTTTATCTGTTGACAAGTCGTCCCCGTATGACAAACAAGAAGTTGTGATGCACAGCCTGCAGGCTCAAATGTCTCCCAAAACTTGGGATGCACAGGAACACTTGTGTTCTTCTAGAAGCTCTAGACATGTATACCTTAATTTCACCTTCAAATATGTTTGGATTTGTTTCTGAGAAAGTATGGATGCTGGCTTGCTGCTTTCTACGTAGTACTGGGATATATGGAGGGGAGAGGCTTGCTAGTGATCCGAAACCTATGCTAACTAAAGGTAGGGCTTGCATAGAAGAAAGCATATCTTGCAGGGATTTGAGAGCAAACCTTGTATCCTGTTTCATTTTTCTTAAGAAGGAAATGTGAGAGGATATTACAGCTTTGAGGCTGGGAAAATTAATGTTTCCTTGTTGCTCCAGCGTTTGAGGAAATTATTGAGTAATGGCTGGATTTTTACCTGGTATCATCTTTGTTTTCTGCTTCAGCTTTTCTTTAGAAGGATTTTTGTGAACTACAAAACCCTCAATCTGTTTAGATGTTTTGGGTGGGGTTTTTTGATTTAAGAAAAATCTTAAACCAAAATCCAACACACAGAAATTATGGGCTAAAGGCTACTCTGAAGTTTTTTCAGCCATTGACAGTGAAGTGAATAGATTTTAGTAATTCTATCTAGAGATGTGTGTTGTCTAAAAAGAAACAACACAATTTTTACTTGTTCCTGATTGGCTTCAGCAAGTTAAATATTTTTGTCCACAATGTTTGTCCTAATCCTTTCTAGGTAACTGGTAGTTGGCTGACAAAAGAAAGGCTTAGGTTATCAGAGAGGTAGAATTTACTAAGCTTTAACCACTGTGAACTTCATGTTGTTACATCCAAAATGCGTCACAACTTGCTGCGAAGGGCTTGAAAATAGTACAAAATAAAAGTACTGGTTTTGGCTGTAATTTTAGAGAGTAAACACGGACATTGAAATGAGAGGCCTCCCGAGCGAAGGAGATTTCCTTTAAAAACTTGCATTTAACACTTTTTTTTCTACAGGAGACTTGAAATTTATTTTAAAATACTGATTCATTGGAAACAGCTGACAAATCTGAGCTGGCCTAGATTTGATCTTCAGTGCTTTGCAGAAGCTTTGGAGACCTTTTGGTCAGCAAGTGCTCTCCTGGCAAGAAACATAAGGAGTGTGCTAGAATAGGTCTGGCATCGGGTACAGAATCCACCTAGAAATCCTCCTTTTTTTTCCCTGGTGGTGTCAGACAGGTGATGATTCAGCTTCCAAAACAAGCCGCTGCTGGTTTGCGGTGCAAGTAGGATGAATGTGGAACTGCTCCCAGCAGAAAGAAACATTTCTGGGAAGCAAGCTGGAGTATTTCCAAACCAATGTCCCATGGAAGACAAGAAGCATTATTAAAAGAGGCTGAAGGCACAGTAGGGGAGAAGTGTCATATCTTGACAAGTGCAGCCTGTGGGTGTTGAGCATGGGAGAGAGGTTAAATCACCCTTTCAGATCGTATGTGGTGTAATTCATCTCCTGAGCTATTTATGTCCAATTATCTATTGGCTGCCATAGGGATAAATATGGTTTTGCGTTCTGTCTTCAAGACCAAACGCTCTAATGATAACCAAAAGGCTGGATTTCTGTCTAGGTTTGTGGCTAGAAAAATCTGTCTGAGTCAGTATGGACTTCTTAAGAGTGCATGCATTTTTGTTGGAAGCTGGCTTTTCTGAATCAGAATTCATGAAATCTCAAGTTTAAAGCCTCTCGTGCCTTGCCTCGACTTTATAAATGCTGAAGAAGTGGGAGTTAGGAACCCTAGACTTAAAACCAAAGCAAACCACTTTTCTACCTAATGCTGAGCAAACTTTGGGCTTTCCTCAATTACCTAATGCTAGGAGAGCTGATGTTTTTGGCTCTAGGACAGGTGAAAGTAAAATCTGCCCTGCCTTCACAGAGCATTTAATTTGAAAAACTTGCAAAACTGAGTTTATGGAAGTTGAAAGCAGTTTTGTGTTCTAATACCAAATTCAGCACCTTTCAGGAACTCTTGAGTGCTCTTGTTTTCTTGTTCTCTAAATAGAGAATTCATCTTCTCCCAGGAAGTACTTGCTGTTTTAATTAAAACCTGGATTTCAGTCATGACAAACTACAGGATGCCAGGAAATGCTTCAGAATATTCTCTGGATGTTGTCTCATGCTTAACCAAGATTTTTACCTTTTTGTAAATAAATAGAGATGTGTGCAGTAAGGATTATTCTTTTTTGTCTGTATGCCTAACAAAGAATTTTTCTATAAATAGACACATTCATAATCTGTTAAATTCTTACCTCAAAGTCACAATTAGTGGGGGCTCAAGAACTAAAAAGTATTAGATGCAACTTAGTAATTTCATTTTTCCTTTCTCTGCTGGGGAATGTAAAACTGATTCCTGAGCCAGCTTGCTGGGTACCATTCTACCAAAGAGCATCTCTGTTGGGTATTACATGATTCAGGACCCCTGAATGCATCCTCCGTCTGAGTGGTATATGTGCAGTGCACTGTTTCAATACAAAACTGTGTAAATCTCTCATTGAAATCCTCAGTCTGCCTGTGGTAATTATCACTGTACTAGTGATGTAAACTGGGTGTATGAACTCCCACTTTTTTCAAGTAATGCGTAAATGTGAAACAAATGCTTGTCATGAAGAGCTTGTGTCTTGAGATAGTGGGGTGATAGGTGGGATATAGCCAGGTGAGCAGTGGTCAAGGGGCTGGCCATTAGTGATGTAAGAGTTTGTGCCTGCAGAAGGTAAGGTAGGGTTGGGGTTTTTTTTGGTTTTTTTTTTTTTTTGGTGGGGTTTTTCTTTTTTTTTTTTTAGAGGAGACATTTGAAGAACAAGAAGTTCCCCAAAGGCTTGCTAAGCCCTTCCCAGACTGAAGAGCAGTCCCAGGGAGCGTGGGTGTTATGAATCTCCTTTTTTTAAAAAAAAAAAACAAACCACATTTATGTGATAGACTGATAACATATGATGAGAATTAGGAACTGACCTCTCGACGCTGAAGAGATGAAATGAGAGGAAGGCACAAGGGGAGCTTGGACAGAGTACTGGAGTTAATGCTTCTTACAGAAATGCTGCAGTTGGCATATCTGGCCAGTGACCTAATACATCTTCTGTTTCTCTTCTTGCTTAACTCTCTGAAGAGAATGTAAACTATTATTTTGTTTTTCATCCAGCACTTGGTTGTCCCATATCGTAGCATTTAAACAATCTGCTTTTCTTCCCTTTTCTTAGATGAAGCTCTAGAGATGCTGCCTGACCTAGTTTTAACTTAACATGTACTAAAATGGTTGAATTTTACACGCACTGGCAACTTTCCTTTTGCTTAAATAAGGGGGAGGGATTCTATTCTTAATTAAATACACCACACTGGAGATTTAGACAATTGGCATGACCTGCCAGGCAAACCGGGTAATTCTTGATTGATCTAGTAACAAGTAATCTTTTTATTTTAGTGCTTACACATTTAGTTCATTAACAAGTTTAACAAACTCACTGATGTATGTAGAGAATTTACTTAAAATGAAGGCTTCGGAGTAGCATACTGGGTTGAGTTAGGCTGAAGTTACCTGCATTAAAAGTGATTTTGCTATAATGGAAGTATAAATGTTTTATACAGCAAAATTTTTGTTTTGCAGATGGCTTATTCAATCAGTATATCAGTCAACAAGAATACAAACCTCGCTGGGGGCAGATCATCCCCAAAAGCACCAAAGGTAGGGACGTTTCTTAAGGTATAACGCATGTACTGTCAGTTCTATCTTGTTCCTTTGAGGATATTGAGCAAGAAAATGATGCAAGAAAGCTGCCTGTGGGACAGTTGTTTTAGGGAATGGTTTTGTCTATGAAAAACGTGCATTTGCCTATAAAGTCAGTGAAATGCAACCTGGTTTCTGGTTGAGCAAGGAACATTAGCTGTAACTTTGAGGATAGCTAATCAGTTCAGAAACAAATGTTAGAATATAGGTTAAGCATGAGAGCAGTTACCTGTATGACTGCATTCAACACATGGAGTCAAATTAAATGTACAGCAAAGAGTGGCAAATAAATACATTATATTAACAGGGAGTGTTTTAAATTTGAGGTGCATCTTTTGAAGTCTTGGTCTGTTATATAGTAAATCTAAACTGCAGAATCTTTTTCCATCACTTTCTGCCTTGAGAGGAGACTTGTAGCAGCAGCCTTGACGACAAAATACAAAAATCGCTGTCATACAGCAAATGTAGGATTCAAGGTGATAATCGCCAAATGTGGAGCACTGTGTCCGAACCTCTTCAGAAGGGTTATCTATGAATACAAGCAGATTTCTCTTCCAGCAGGACATGGGTTATCTTTCTAATGTTGCTTCCCATAGATGACACCTGTCCTGAATGCTTAAGATGTCTAAAGCGGTTGGAAAGCTGCTTTAATTGGACAGTTGGAATTCCCTTATATGTGAGCATAATTAATTGGTGCAAAGCTAGCTATGCTATATCTATACCATTACCTCTTTGCTTCCATCCCATGGGTACGTTGCCTTGTCATTTGAGTATCTATTCTCACTGCTCAGCCTTCAGGCAGCTCTCGGGTGGGGAGGGATGGAAGTGGGAGCAAAAGGTTGTCTCTGTCCTCACTGCTGGAGAGCTGCAAAGATAACTCAGACCTCATTTGTGTGGACCTGCATGCGTCAGGAACTCTCTAGCTCCTTTCCAAGGCGCTCAGAGTTGCAGTAGAGTACTCTATTCACTTTAGTTATCTGTACTATCAGTCACCAGATAATTCAATATAAAACTGTGCAGTTTTATAATGCACAGAGGGATACTACTTGGAAAAAGTGTTTAAAGAATGGTGACTAAATTGCTCTGCTTCCATATAGTATTTAGGCCAATACATGAGGATGTATCTTTCTTTGGTTTAAAAATTTTATAAAGGAAAAACTCTGCCCTCTCGGTTTTTTAAAGGTGATGGGGAAGATAGCCGACCAGGGATGAGAGGTGGCCATCAGATGGTTATAGATGTTCAGACAGGTGAGTAGCTGCTAAATTTCTTAACTAAATTATTTAACTGGATATTTTTCAGATAAATATGCAAATGTGCTTTTCTTTAGACTCTATCAACTTCAAGTTTTGAGGAAAAAAAATGGACTTTCTGATAGCTTGTTTAAATACTCTGCTTTCTCTCTGGAACTATACTCCAACTGCGTTTCCCACCCCCCTTCTTCCGTATTAGTTCTCTGTTATGCCTTAGTTGTTGTCTTGTCTTAACTAAGAATAATTGTTTTTAATTTTTTGTCCCTCCTACCCTCTCTGAGCAGGAGCTTAAACAAGAGAAGAGAAGTTAGGGATGATTATTTTCCTTATCTGCTACATACTATGCTCTTTGGAAAGTGCTTAAGCAATGGATCTGATGTGTTGAAACATTCCTTGTATTTTGTTTGGGTGGTTTGTAACTTCCACAGTGTGCAAGAAGCTGCTGTTAAATATAATTTGTTAGGAAACATTTTTGTAAAAAAATATCTATAGCAGTTTAAAGAATGGTTCAGCCTCTGTTTCAAAGAGCCTGCAAAGAAAAGAAAGGCAAGGGGAGTATAAGTAACAGTTCCGGTGATTGTTGTTCTCCGTAATTTTCTGTATCTTTGTCTTGCTTTTATTTAATCAGATTTCTGTGGTATGTCATTCCTTACAGAAATAAGGAATGCATCTGCCTTCGTCTTTGCTAAGTAAATGTTTTTTATGAGTAAAAGGATTGTTCTTAGGAAAGGAGGAACAAGATCGGGGTGTGAGTAGCAGAGAGGAGTATAGGGTGGCATTGAGAGAGTTGGCAAAAAATTACCATCGCTGTATCTGTTGTGGTCATATGGACAGAGACTGAAGCATGTGACAGGATAGTACCTTCCAGAGTAATTTGCTAAGTCATAGTGAACAAGCAAAAATGCAGCAGTAGCTGCAGTCTTTGGCTTTTACTGAGAGTGTAGTTACTGCTGTAGAGGAAGCACTCGAATTATTTTGTATATGAAAGCAAACTTTTTTTTTGGTTGAAGAGGTTTGAGATTCATTAGAATAAAATGCTGCTGGAGGATTGCTGGTGTTTGCCTACAAAAGAAGCTGTGAACGCTCCCTAGTGGCCTCAGCGAATACGTAGACTGTGGCTGTTTCACAAGCGTGCCAAAGAAACATGAGGCTTGTCAACTGGGAAAGGATAGTGCTTTAGACCTCCTGAAAAATAATATATTCATAGTAGTGCGAGTCCTTGTTTCGATTTCTGTTGGTTTTCTTAAGTCCTAGTAAGCTTCTTGTCTGTGCTTTTGACTTAAGTTTTCACTCTGCTTTAACAAAGCAGTAAAAAACATCGGTATCTTTTTTTTACTCGCACAAAACTGGCTGGCGAGCACCCACAGAGGTAGAGTCCTGACGTGGAAGAACAGGATCTCTCTCTCTAGCATGCTAGTGGTCGCAGGATACCTTCAGAAAGGTTCTCTCTGGAATATTTGGGAAGTTGCTCTTAGTTTTGCTTTCTGGCGCACTGAGGCTTATAAAAGGCTAAATGTTTTTGAAATTATCAGTTTTGCCATTTAATTTGGCTCACGAACAGGCCGGGGGAAGTTCTTGGTGCTGTTATTCTTAAAGCCAGCTGTTGGTGATTACTTGAGTTTTCCTGTTGAATATAGGTGGTGGTTAATGAGACTGTGGGAATTTAGCCAGTTGTGTCGGGATGCGTGTTACAGACTGGAGCTGTAAAGCTCCCTGGCTAACCTTGAGCAAACTTAGTGTTAATGGAAAAAGGAGCAGCGGTGTACTCTTTCCTTGAAAGACATCCTCCCTTCCTTACCCACGCACTTGTTTTTTTCAGAAGTCTTTGGCAACTGAAGGAAAATAAGCTCACTTTGTACTTCTCATTAGAGGGGTGAGGTCCTTTTCAAAAACTAATATTTTCTTCAACTTTTATCTTTTAGAAATGAAGTGAAACACCAAAATCATAGATATAAGGAGGTTTGAAGTTTCATATCACATAAAATAGATGCTGGAAGCAAATTTTAATCTCTGATGTCCAGACCTGCTGTAGCTGTAACTGAACTATAAATGGTTCTGCTTTTTGATTAACCTCAAGGAAATACTAACCAGTTATTACTGACTACAAAAATATAAGTTTATTTTTAATAAGTTTTGCAATAGTACTGAGCCTGCTGGATGCGCACGTGTTAGCGTTAGGATAGAGGATACGGGTTGCTAAGCAGTTGAGCTAGATCTCAAGTTGCTGATAGTGCGTTGAGTTGCTGAGACTCTGTTTATGCTCTAAGTTTCAGGTACAGTATAGTTTATCTTGGTCTAAACTGCCTTTTAGCGTGTTTTATCTTCCAATTAGGGTAGGCTGAAACTAGCTGAAAGAGCAATTGTGGCATCTCTGTTGTCAACCAGTAACTTGTGCTGTAGCTCATTTCTATCTGATGTTCACACTCTTAATACCTGCTGCAGCTGTCTTAGAATAAATGTAGTGTTCTTTGTGCTTCGAAAAAATCTTAAAGCAGTTTGAAATGAAAGTGTAGGTATTTTGGGATACAGCATTGACAATGCAGCCTGATTATCTTCCTATATAAAAAAAAATAAATTGGGAGTTATCGATTCTCACAATGCCTTCCATGCTTTTAATCAGATTAACACTCAGACTGGAATGACTCTGGATGGCAGAATTAGGAAGCTGCTTTTGGTATGCATATGCAGAAACATTTACTAAGAGGCATTCCTGGTTATAGTTGGAAACCACTGTTATGTACTTTAAAACTTTAGATGTAAATGAAAAGAGAAGGCTTATGTTATTTTTACTTCTTCCTGCAAGGTGCATATCTTACGTAGCTCTCCACGTGGGAGGCTGGAGAATTTCTGCGCTTTCTTACGAGGAAGGAGAAGTATTTGAGTAGTCACAACCCAGGGACATTGATTAAAACAAAAGTATCCCCAAAACACCAAAAGTGAAAACAACCCCAAAAGTACACAAGACCATACTATGTTAAGCGTGCTGAATGCCAGTCATGGAAAAACTATACTGCTGTTTATGTAGACCCTGGTGAAATACTCAAGCAGTAAAATGCGGGCTTGTATATAGTACTGTGTTTCCCAGATGCATTAAGCCCTAATGCAGTTTTGGACAAGGATGTAGGCATCTAGCACTGGTACCTTGATTAACATAACTTTGATTATACCCTCTCAGGCCTTTTTATAAATTCAGATATGGTATGCATTTCAAAATACCAGTGCTTATTCTGGAAGAAAGTGGAAATGTGTAAGTGGATTGCCAAATTCAAGTTTTAAGGAATAACTTTAGAGGAATAGGTGTACTGTGTTTTGGATAATTTTCCATGATTAAGGTGGAATTGATCTCCTCTGCACTTACAGAGCAGACACAGTTTTATGTGAACAACAGTGTAGTCCATAAAGACATATAATTCATTTGGTAACGGAATTGCAGACTACATAGAAATCATTCTATTAGAAAAAAATAATCTTTTGTCATATGTCCTGTTTGTTTAAATGTTCATCTTTTATTTCATTTGGATAAAGCCTTCTGAAGTTTTCTGATGAGCCTGCTTTAGAATTAATAGCTAGGCAACCAAGATAATTTTTTTGTCTTCATTTCTCTTCTCTTTGGCAAGTGAAGTATTTTTTGAAGGAAAATATTAGTGCAATGGTCTTTATTAATGTGTTACCTCTGTTTGCTCACTGAAGTGAAACTATTCTCTAATTTTGGTTGTACATTATTTTGCTTTTCCTTTCGTAGGAACAAATTCTGCTTACTTCATTCTATTAGATAAGTGAGAACAAATCTGTAGGTTGGGAACAGTGGGAAATTCAGAGTGGTGGGCACGGTACGCCCATAGTATGTGTGGGCAGCACAGTGGACATGGTGAGGCTGGCTCAAAAGCAGCATGGGAAGATGAAGAAGATGAAGTGAGAGCAGCAGACATGAAGGATGCTGTTTTGCCTGAGGAAAACACTGCTATCCATAAGATATTTAAAGACAGGACTTGTGTACAAGATGAAGAGATCTCTGAAACAAAACACAGATGGCTTCTAAGCTCCAAAACACAAACAGCTGCTGAATCCTGGAGGTTACTCAACTTCACAGTGCTTTTGCATTTATAGGAAGACTGTATGCCTACCCAGACCAGCCCTAGCCTGACAAAACTTACATCCAGCCACCACCTACGTTGAACTGTGATTCAGAAACTAAGTAACATAATACCTCAAGAAAATTTAAGGTCTAGCTTTATAGTTGTGTTCCAAGTGCTCTTTACAAAGTGGACAATGCTGCTTGCAGATAGCTAAATCTATGGTTACTACATAGGGAAGTGACATCCTTTTGTAGAAGGCTTTTGAGATATCTTACACCTAGATTTTTTTACTTCTGAGATGGGTCCTTTTTAGTTCCAGGAACACTAATTCTCAAATATGCCCTCAGCAAGTTTGGCCTGGTAGCAAATTGAGAGGGCAGTAGTTGATGAAGTAGAGAATAGGGCTTTGAGTCAAAGGGACCCGACACTGCAAGGAGACCCTTGTGAAGTTCAACCAAGACAAATGCGGAGTCCTGAACCTGGGATGTAACAGCTGTGTTCAATAGTATAGGCTGTGGACTGACTGCACGGAAAGAAGATTTGCAAGGTGATAGACAGCTGAACGTGCGTCAGCAATGTGTCCTTGTGGCAATGAAAGCCAACCTCCTGCTAGGCTGAATTAGCAGGAGTACGGCCAGCAGGTTAAGGGGAGTGATAATTTCCCTTTGTTTGGTACTTATGAGGCCACATCTGGAGTACTGTGTCCAGTTTGGGCTCTGGTACAACGAGGATGGTGACAATCTGAAAGTGAACTCAGTGAAGGGCCACCAAGGTGTTTGGAGGCTGGAGCACATGGTGTATGAGAAGATGCTCAGGAAGATGGTTTTTTTTTTCTCAGCTTGCAGAAGAAAAGGCTCGCGGGAGGATCTTAGAGCTGTCTTCAACTAGCTGGTGGGAGAGCATGGGGAAGATAGATCCAGACTCGTTTTGGGGGGTGCACAAGGATAGGATGAAGGACATCGGACACAAATTGCAGGGGAAATTCCAGTTAGTTATTAGGAGAAAAAAAAATGTAATGAAGATGATCAGTCATTGGAGCAGAGGTCTAGACAGTCTGAAATATCCACCCTCTGGGATACTCAAAGCGTGACTGAATACTTCCCTGCGCAACCTGGTCTGTCCCTGAAGTTAGCCCTACTGTGAGGGGTTGGGGAGACCACTTGATGCACTGGATGACTTGCAGAGATGTTTTAGGTCCATAATTCTTTCATGTTCCATGGGGAACTAGTCTAACAGAGACATGGAAATATCATTTGACCAAATTGTTTAGTTAAACATGTTACTAGGGTTAGAATGTATTCATTGTGCTGATATGTTAGTAAGTAAAACCAGGGATGCTCAGGCAGACCAAACATCTTTTATCAGCCTGGCTTTAGCAATTTGCTGCGTATATCCTGATCAGGTGAGGAAGACTCGCTGTGCTAGAATCCCACCAAGGATTTCACCACCACAGAAGATGGACTTAACAGAAGTTGTAAAAGCTGACTTGGAGAACCCATCTGAACCTAGACTGAAACTCCCCCCGGATTTTTGGTATTTAGCAGCGATTGGAGAAGGCTACATTGCATAGTTTTCTGAAAAATAGAACATAAGGAGAGGTTGACAGGCAATATGTTTATTTTTTGGGGCATACGTTCTCCAATACTTTGCTGAGGAGTGCTCTGGCAACTTCTAGTCTTCCTAAGAGTAACGGAAGAAAAGAATTCAGACGTTATAGAAACATTTTTGGTTGAGCAAGCAGTTTAGAAATGTTCACAGAACATATTTAATTCAAAGTGTTGAATTTGTATTCAAAAATAAGTGTAGAGGACATAAGGTTAAGATGCTGGAGTAGAAATTTGACTTCCTAAATGTAGCTGGTAAAAGCTTTGGGTAAATATAACTGCTTTCATGTTTTTCATGTTGCCTTGCAGGTAGGTTTGAAAATTCCTCTGCTCAGTCCCTAAAGCAGAATAGAGGCTTGCTTTAATAAAGCAGCATCCATATTGCTGTATTACATATTGCTCCAATACAAAGGAAAAATCCTTCCCTCTGCCAGAGCAGGATCCCCTGCTCTCATCTTGAGTTCCCTAGTGCTACTAATGTAGAAATAGTTGTATTGATGTGAGACTGCTGTGCTCCCCTCGAGCTTCCCCACTCCTGCTGCCTGGAAGCTTGTGGTATCTTCCCTGTGTCTGCCCTCTTCTTTGAGAATTTGCTGATACGTCGTTGGGGCAAGGCCTGGGAGTGCTGGGCATGCATCCTGGGTCTGTAGTGGTTGGAGCTCTGCGTGCAGGATGAAAAAATAACCTTCCCTGCAAAATCCGAGTTGACAAATAGAGCAGAAGGTATGATACTGGTTGGGGAACAGAGTGAAGTTCGACTTCTTAAAACAAACAAGCAAAACCAAAGAAAAAGGACCCCAAACAACTGATTTTCTCTTACACCATGGGTGAACAATTGCAAACTTTAGAAGAACTATGAAAAATTATTTTCTTGACATTACCAGCAACAAATGCATTTATGTATAAGAAATGTTCCTTTAAAAATACAGAGACTATGTGTGTATAGTTCTGTAATAAGACTAAAAAATGGTAGTAATTCTGAGTCTAGATAGTGATTGAGCCATTCTTTCTGAGCTACAGTTTTACATCAAGATGAAAAATAAGTTTGGCACATCGTTCGTGTACACTTGTGTTATCGTGGTTGCTGTTGGACTCTGGGGATGCTCAGAGTTTGCACTAGCTGTATGATTGTACTCCTCTTTCAGTGCTTACGTGCTATTTAAATCTGTCGGCTTGATTTAGGTAACTTTCAGAAATCTGAGTTTTCATCGGATTCATTCAGGTTTGCTATTAAATTTCATCTGAGACAACAAAGCCTTTACAGGCAGGCATGACGTTTTGGCAGGGCCCCAATAGGATACTTAGCTGGTGCCAAATCTTTTATTTTTCTCGGCTATCAATGAAGCTGTTGTGGTAATGTGGGTTTTGTGAGCTGTGAGAATTTATGCGCACAAAGGGACCTGCTCTTTGCAGGGAACACTGGGAGCCCTGAGTCCAGGAGGAAGGGTAATTAAAGTTAATGAACCAGGGTAACCTTTCCATGGTGATGACCACTATCCTGATGGTAGGTAAGGGTCAGGGACTATTCCCATTTTATAATCTCAATTCTAACTCTGCTCTTTAATTGGTGTTGGATTAAAAATTGGCCATTACCTCCATAATAGAACTAGTTCGTGGATTTTAAAGGAGTTTTTCAAAGCTCTGCAAGTCTTCAGTGGCTTGTTCTTCTTGGACTTGGCTTTGTGTTGTGTTTTTAATGCAGTCTAAAAATGAAGTATTTTTAGCATTTGAGACCAGATAGTGATGTTTTATAAAAGGAGCAGTTTAGTTATCTCTCCATGTCAGAATAGAGACTTCTTTCTTAAATGCTTCCCATATTCAGAGACTTTGTCTAGTTTTATCAGCAAGTCTGAGAAGCCTTTGAACTTGCTGTACATGGAACAGTTGTGGGTTTAAGGTAACAGGCTCTAAAGAGGGGCCTGAAACACTGACTTAAATCTGTAACTCTTGTACTTACTTGCTTTTGCAGTATCAGGTAAGTTACTTTAAGACGCTTCCCTTGAAGAGGATTTCATGGTTGAAATAAATCTTGCTTTTTAAGGAATGGACTAAACGGAAAAGCTTTACTGCTGCAGTCTCAGAAGTCTTTCTAATCTATAGATCTTGTACCAAATGGGGTACAAGCTGAGATGTCATTGATAAACTACAGTGCACGGTATCCAAAATGGTAAAGGTTGTTAATTTGTCTGTCTTGAATTTTAATCAGAAGGCTGTGGATTTGATTGCCTCTTATGTATATGTAGAAATAGAAAATGACTCCTTGAGAATCGGCTGTCTATCAATGCTAAAAATTTCCATTACTAAACCAAACCACATTTCTTTGTCCTGGTGACTGGATCCATTCAAAGAGGAGCAGTGCTTTAAGTAAGAATTGTTTTCAGTTTCCCTTCTGATTGTCTATTTGTCACAGGTGTTTCATAGCTATTAGCTTGTTTAAAGGCATTCTCTTAAAACAAAATTAACATGTCCTTCTTTATTTTTTAATAGAAACTGTTTATTTGTTTGGTGGCTGGGATGGAACTCAGGATCTGGCTGACTTCTGGGCATACAGTGTGAAGGAAAACCAGTGGACCTGTATATCCAGGGATACCGAGAAAGAGGTAAGTTCTGCAAACATCCATACAGTTAACAATACATGAATTGTTGCACAGAAAAATGCCATGCTTCTGAAGTGCTTGTATTGATACATAGTGTGCAGAGTGCGCCACAAGATTCAGACCTTCAAGTTCTGAAGACTTTTTGAAATGCTTACATTGGGAATTTGTGAGATGGATGTAAATTTGAAGTCTTAAGATTACTGGAGGGGAAAGGTTTATTTCTCAAGAGCAGGCTGATTGGCCAAAAAGAATTCAGTGAGTAGAACATGAGTTAAATAATTTGATAGGACAGAACAACCAAACTGACTAATAAACATTTCAGACCTGAATGCTGGTGTTGAGCTTCAGAAACAAATTGTTTGGTTTTTAGCCTCTGTCAAAAATGTGAGTAGAAATGGACAACTAACAGACAGAAATCTAGAGGACAAGGGTAACTGCCAGAGGCCACGCAATCCCGAGAGCTTTCGTGGTATTTGAGCCATTTTCCTTGGCGTGTTTTGCTATTTGGCATAAGAAACTTCTGAAATAAATGTAGCTTGGGTTATAGGAGGTAACAAAAAAAGTCCAAGACCTTTGGCTTGATTGATTAATTTTACTGTATATTGTGACATGTTAAATTTCCATGTGGTTATTGTGTTTTGAGTTTGTTACTTGTTTGTCAGAGCATAACTTCAGGAAATTCATGCAGCCTCTTCTTGAAGGTATGAAAAGTTTGATTTCCTCAACTATTTGAAAAAAGTATAAAACCGTCTTATTTCCCATTTGTATTTTTCCAGTTTCTTGTCATAGCTTATTTTGTGAGCTTCTGTACCAGATTAAATAACACTTTAATATTGCCACATTTTCCTGGCAAAGGTGTTTAGAGGTTGTAATCAAGTAGGACAAATAGCCTGAGCTGAAATAAAATCTCACAGTAAGGCACTTCCTGTAGCCTTCAAATCTCTGCGCATGTCATGCACTTACTGTTTCTAACATCCTTTACAAAATGGGCAATAACAAAACTGAACTGATAGATATTCCGGTATCTATCATAATAGAGCTGTATAAAGGTAAAATTGTCCTTACATTTCATATCCTTGTAAGCTGGTTCTTTTACTCTTATTGTAAGTCTTTCCTCCCTCCCCCGCCAGCCCTTTCATCACTGTTTAGAGCTCTTGCATATTCAGTGATGTGATACTGAAGCTGGATTTAGTCTTTCAGGGTCCAGTTCTGTAGGCTGGGCTTGTGTTGCTTCTGTTTGTCTTGAACCGTGGGTTTTACTTGAAGAAACATTCGCTATTTACCCAACAGGTAACCTCCTAAAGATAAAGGAGGGGAGGT
The DNA here is from genome assembly GCF_011004875.1 of Balearica regulorum gibbericeps. Taxonomy (NCBI): domain Eukaryota; kingdom Metazoa; phylum Chordata; class Aves; order Gruiformes; family Gruidae; genus Balearica; species Balearica regulorum. Next base: position 3,948,883 of record NC_046184.1, on the reverse strand, counting down.
GTGTGTGGCATAACAACAAGTGGAAATCGGGACTCATCTTTTTCATCAACTATATGGTAAAGACCTAGACCTTCCTTTCCTTTGTCTCCCTTTATAAGGAGGTCAGGAAAATGAAGGACAGCAACAGAAAAGGAGGCATAACAATTTTAACTGTCTCTTTTTTTCACTTTTCTTCTTGCTTTGCAGCTGCTTAGTGTGTACGTTTATGTAGCTCAGGATGCAGTGAAATAGGACCTTTCTGTCAAAAGGGGGTTACTGTGTTTTTCTTCCTGCAGAAACCAGTGTGGGTAGTTCTGATGTTTAAGGGATTAAATTCCTTTCTTGCTGGGATCCTGCTGCATCCAGTTGAGCTTCTGTAAAGCTTGGGAGGCCTGGCTGGGATGCAACACATCAGCAGTGCCAGGAGCAGCCTATGTTTTCTCTTGCAAGTTCCTCATGCCTGACTCTGGCAGGGTAATGCTGGGATGGGAGAAAGAATGGATTTGCAAAGGAGGGTTGCAGAAGAGAGGCTGTAGAAGAGTTGTGAGTTCCCACAATAAAGTATCTATAAAGGGATCCTGGAGGAAAAGAAAAATTACAGGATGCAAAGGAAGGTCAGGAAATTCAAATGGAAGAGGGGAAGGGTCTTGAGCTGCGAGGAAGCAAGAAAGGAGAATTTAAAGAAAATTTAAAAAAAAAAAAAAAAGAGAATGAGTTGAATGTATGGGTAATTTTGACGAAGAGGCATACTTAATAGAGAAGTGCAAAGAAATGTGTGTGTCTTAAGAAATGGAGTTCAGAAGAAGGCCTGCTGAGGCACAAGTCCAGGGTTTTGGTGACTTACTGAGTACAGTGAACTGGCAGCTGCTGTACTTGCAAGCCAGCAATGTTGTGGGGTTTTTTTGGTGTTGGTTGTTTTTTTTTTTTTTTCTAAAGAGACTGGATAAAACCTGATTTAGAAATGAAAAGGTCAGTCTCAAATGTTGAGGAGTAAATTCAAAAACAAAGACTCCAGATGTTTCTCTAATAGGGACATCAACTGTTCACAAACAGTTTGCTAAAAGGAAATGTCTGTTGACGTGGAATGTTAAAAAATATTCAGAGTAGATTCCAGTAGAACTTAGTCTTGGTTTTGTGTTGTATTGTGTTGGTTCTGCTTCTAGCTCTTTTGTTCTAATTAGTGACAGTGGTTAAATTAGCCATTCAATAATTAAGCTTGAACAAGAGCAGAATATGGTAAAAGTTGCGTCTTATCTAGGGTTATCGTAGGGGTAATACGCAGTAACGCTTTTGGGATAAAGGCACTGGTAGCTTCTGTTGCAATGCGTTATGAAAAGGTTGTGTGACCTTTTTAGTAAACTGTTGCTGCTGTTTTTCGAAATTTGCCAGTGAGCTGAAGAAATGTCTGTCACCTGAAGTTGCATTTGTGATTTTTTTTTTAACAGTTAGACTACCAAAGCTAATTTTCCATAGCCCTTTTTACATCTGGAAGAAAAAAAAATGCTCACAGCACTGCTGGAGTAGCTGATCACTTATAGTCTTACAAAGGGGGTCTAGAGGACTTACAGTGTTGGGCTGAACCTCCAGTGTATGTACCACAGCTGCTGATGGACAGAGACACCTGACTTAGAACTTGCCTACCATTCCTTCAGTGTATGGATCTGGCAAGGCTTCTGCAGTCCTTGTCAAATCATCCTCCTCCAAGCCTGCATCTTCCTGAGGAGATGCACCATGGAGCTGTACCCAGAACTTATGTCCTTCTGTCTCCTCTGTGGAGTGCTCGACTGTGCAACAGCTCTACTAACCAGTTGGCATGAGGCACAGCCAAAACATGTTTATCTAAGAACCTTCTAGGGTTTTCACCCTGAACCAAGTGGAATGTTCTGACAAATGCCGTTGTCTCCAGGGTTTATTAGTGGTTGTAGATCAGTAGATCTTTTCAGGATTTGGGAATAAATAGTTGTGAAAAAAAGAAACCCTGACATTCCTTGGACAATTTGATCTTAGGCCAGTGTTAATTAATGGAGAAACTTAAGGTGTCTGTTCTGATGTCTAATGTTTCTAGTTTTCAAGCAGCAACTTTCTCTTTTGAAGGCTAATTTAGTGAAATTCAATACAGGAGGACAGTTTAAGTGAACCGTAGGAAAGACTTTGCTTGGTGTAACTTGATAGTTCTGTGGATTTTTAAATAGGATCAAAATGTTGAGGGATGTTGATGCCTCTGGAGATTTGATAAATGAGAAGAGAGTGATAGTTGGCATATTTTGTATGTCGCTAGTATTTCTGTACCTCGTTTCAGTATTTCCTAGAGACATGAGAAGAGATACAAGATCTCCCTTCAAACAGCGTGTTACTGCATAAATTGGTAGCTTCTGTGGTGCATATTTGTAAACATGGTATGTTGACTCATCCTCTTTCTTGCTTTTTTAGAGGAAAATCCTGTTCACAAATGATCTCTGTGAAGGACGTGGAAATTGTGTAAATGGGTTAGGTTTAGGTGATACTGTGTTTCTCAAAAACTTTTAAAGTGTTTCTTGCCAAAGGTAGAAGTGAAGGTCTTGTCATAGGTTAACTGGTTGAGAAGATAAATCGTTTTTCACAATGAAGGAAAGCGTAGGTCAACAAGTGCCTACTGTTCAGTAGGTTCAAAAATGATCTAGCAAATCGGTGTATTGTAAGGTGACAGTTTGCTGCTAACACTGAGTGCTTTTCCAGGATACTGAAAGTAAAAGCTGACAAGTATAGAAAGATCTCGTAACAGTGAGAGCCAGGGTGAATTTAATCTGCTATTGTATTTCCAGTTAAATTTTCTATGGTGTCTGCATGTGTTTCTTTGTTTGTTGACATGGATGAATTTACCCAAAACTTCAATGTCATATTACCACACAAGCATCTTACGCATTTGTGTTTGTGACACCTATGACTGATTTTTTTTTTTTGGGTGTGATGCAGAAATACATAAGCTTATCTATGTAAAGCTTTTACTCTGTGCTGTTTTAGGTGTAGGAACTGAACTATTCTCAAATATTGACTCCTCCCCGCAGATGGTAATATAATTTGGAAGACGCTTTAAGTAACTTGAGGATTTTGTTTCAAATAGTGATGTTTATGGACTTGAGATCTAATATACTGAATCTGCCATGTTGTACTGCTGAGTAGTTCCAGTTGTACAGATGCTCAGTTGTACGAGACGCCTGGTGCCACAAAAGCACATAGGGAGAAAGCAGCTGTCCCCAAAAGCCTGCAACAGAAACTTGGATACTGCAGATATACCTCTGAGCCAACTTCCTAAATAGTGTAAATGCCTACAAAAGTAGGGACAAAGAAGGCAGATGTTGAAGTGAACCAAATGAAAAGTATTCTAGGCTGATCCTATGTATCACATGCTAATATTTTATTTTCCTCTCTGCTTAGTAGCATAATGGTTTTAAAATGTTCTAGCCAGTATTCTTTCTCCAAATGTTAGACTTTCAGATATGCCTGACTAATTTCTCCAATGATTTCCACACAGGCAGCCTAAAACAAAAAGACCCTGTTGAGGGAGGAGTACCTTGAGAATTTTTTTGGGGGGAAACTTTTTTGAAAAGGTTTTCAGCTTTTAAAGGTAACTTGTTACTTGCTTAGGCTACCTTGTGTGCCTAAGGAGCTCTGTCCTGTTAACCCTTGTTTATTTGTCTTTGACTTCTTTTTTAAAAAAGAAAAGATCATCCATATTTTCAAACCGCTCTAGGTCTTAAATTATTCAGTTCCATCACTAGGCGCCTGTAGTTCTTGCTTCTGGCATGAAAAAAACCACAGAAACCCAGCCAATCTTCAGTTATTCCTAACATCAGGTGTTTCAATGTGTGGAGGTCCTTTTCCTCTACGTATTGATATTGAAGTCACTCTTATAGAGAAGGGAGTACTTAAATGCATTATACGTGGTGTTTCGGAGGCTGCAAAACTTTGGCAGTCCTCAGCTTGTGTGTGCCAGTCTTCAGATTATAACATGGATTTCCAAACCATCATAAAGCCTTCAGTTGCAAAGGGTGCAACTTGTAAACTGCTTTTACACCTGAAAGTAATGCATCGTGCATAGTTGATTTGTGGTGTTTATGTTCCGATAAAAATCACCACTTCAGCTCTAGCTTATGATGAGCTTACTGCTCTCGTCTCTGATCTGGAATGTGGCTTTATTTTACTTACGTGACTTTATTAGGAAGTTATTGCATCATCCAGTTCCCTGTAAATTGCAGATGAGGCAGTATACAGAAGCATGCTAGGGTGGCTGTGAATGCATCTCGGGGAAGATGACACATTATTCAACTGCGTAAAGTATTACAAAATTTTCAGGTAAGGACTTAGCAAAGCGATGGATAGTGGTATAAGGAATGCTGATTTATATCCTTTTGGGTTTTAAAGACACAGAAATATGCACCTGTAAGACAAGAGCCAGCTGGACTCCCTGGAACCCTGCATTTCACATGGAATGGATAGGGGAAAAGGATTTTAAAGAAACAGGAGTGTATGCAAGGGTAGAAGGTGGGAGGAAAGCTTATTCTCTTGCCAGCAAGGTGAAAGTAGCTTTTCACACCAGTCAACTTTGCTTTGGGAGTAGTGTCTTATTTCAGCTAGACTGTGAAAGCCTTCCGTTATGTTAACACTCCTCAAGCTGTACAAATACAGAAATCCCTAAAGAAATATCAGTTATCCCGATGTGGTAACATAGGGGAAGCATTCTCAAGTAGTATCATAGACAAATCCTTAGCTAAATTCTCTGGATAATTACATGCTTGAAAATGTAGTAAGTTTTTGTGGACCTTGCTGCTAATAAGTATTTCTGCCACCAGGTTTTGGAAGTAATTAGGACTTAAGCTTTCTGAACTGCCTTGAGAGCATATACTGGCAGAATGGATAGTGCATTGATATGTTGAGTTCTCAGACCTGAAAGAGCTTAGTATGTTTAATAGGTCTTAATCCATCAGTTTTCCAGGGCCTGTATGTGATGGAGATTTTATTGATACTGTATTCAATAAACTGTTGGGTTCTAGTCCTTGTGTTACTCCATGCATGCTTTGTTTTCAGTGCTTTCTCTTTAAAAGCTTCTCCACACGGCTTGCTGCCAAGTGTTATGCTTACTCTTCTTAATATATGGAAGAGAAGGGTTTAGCATGGTGCGTCACAGACCTCCAGTGAAAATACTTGCACTGTTTCTTGGCTGATTTTCCTCTCTGTAAATTATTGCAAAATTGAAGATGCCTTGTTTCTGAAACTATGACACAGCAGAGACTGGCTGTGTACTGCACTTCCAGTGGTAATTGATGCGGTTCCTGCAGCTGGATAACTAAATTATGTTCTGAGAATAGCTGAAAGGTGATATAAACAAAAATTCCAGAAGCTACATCTCTCCTCATCTGTCAGTTCAGGAGAAGGCACGGCAGTCGCCGCTTCTGGTTTTTTTTCAGTGCTCAAAGTATTCTGTTCTGGTGTGTGTGTATATATTTCTTTTGCTGTGTTGCTGTAATAGCTTAACAGAGGAAGACTGCATTAAACTGTTCTTACTATCTATATCCCTGAGATGGCAATCTCATAGCCACGGGTTAGCCTGAGGGGAAAAATTATACAGCAACTTTTATGACTTTGTAACACCTCTGGGTACAAACTACTCCTTTGTCATCTGTTTAAGGCTGTCTTTACTTTCTCAGAAGTATCTGAGAGCCTGTGGCTGTCGAAGTATTTAAACTTGTAATTTCATGTTTATCTATCACCAGCTATTCAAGGACAATTAATTTAGAAAAACCCAAACCTTCAGAAATTCTAGCCTTGCTGCATCCTTGTCTTTGTGGCTAAGCAGTCCATAAATGACTAGTTAAATATTTTTCAGCCTGCTAGCCTGTTGGTCTGCAAGTGTGAATGTAGCTAAGCCAAATAGTTTGCATCTGTGGAAAAACCTCTCTTGGCTGGACCTTCGCTAGCCATTGTTACTGGTAATGAGAGGACAGCGTGAACTTGTGATGCATGCAAAAATGACCTCATTCAACATCCTGCAATTGTTAATGGGGTTAGTTAAATTCGGCACACGAGGGATGTTGTCCTGAGGGCCCATCTCTCAGAGCTGGTGAAAGCTCTGGTTCTGTGGTGGGTCGTCTGTTATATTTCATCAGTGTTACTGAGCAGTTCATGTGTACCAAAGCAACACTTCATTTTTTTTAAATTTAAGAAGCTATGATTTTATTCATGTTTCATCAGTGTGAGCAGTGCTCGATTTGCAGGTAAATTGTGTCTTTTGTTAGAAATAGCACAGTATTGATGTCCTTTTGCTTCGAGGTTGTCTTGTACTGGGGTATTACTTCAGTGCTTCTCTTGTTTGCATTTGTAAGCTGAATTACGTAGGCTGGATGACTTACTTTTGACTGTAAATTAAAGCCTAAACAAAACCTTCGTATGTGTTCCTGCAACCTGCTTCACATAAATGAAAGTATTTTTTCATGCTGTTTGCATGCTTGAAGCTTTGTGAGTTTTTTTCCTTTCCAGTATTTCACTTGCCTAGAAATCCTCTTGATCATGGGATGCCTTGGTTTACTGCAACGTAAGATCCATGATGTTATGTGTTACTGGAAGGCCTCGATGGTACCTTGATGCGAAAGCAAGCCAAGTGAGAGCACGTAGCTCAGAAATAACCCAGGAACGTGGCTCCCTGCACTGACAATAACGCAGGCATTGGTTGCCAAAGTTGTTTCTGCACTGTAGGTAAACTCATGCAACGCAGCTGTCAAAAGCAAAATATTGATGCTTTGGAAAATTCACAAGTCAGTTCATGGGGCACATTTTATTTCTTTAGAGGTGCATTAATCAGGGTTCATCAGAAGCCAATAGATGATGTGCTACTTCATTCCTCTATGAAAATACTCTGGAATTAGTCTCTGCTGGGAGACTAATTTTGAACAGGTAATCTCCTGGGAACAGAACATTAAGCATCTATTCGTTTTCATAGCAGTGCTCCTGTGCTGCACGGAGTCTGTGCTCATCTGTGCTGTGATTAACCTGCACTGATCCCTTAAGGAAGGAGCAAACAGTCTGAGCAAAATCTTATGCAGGACTGGAAGGGATTGGCCCCTCATGGGTCATCAAATCCAGTCCTGTGCTATCATAAGGATCATGTCGTATGATCTCTGAGCTTAATCATTTGACTTATAAGCTCATTGAACTGTTTTTAAAAAATGGAACACTGGACCATTTATTCCTTACATCTAGTCTAAGCAGGAAAAGTCTCTTTAGGGATGCTCAGCTTGAGGCCATGAAGTATCCACAGTGAGAAATTAGGACTATCCCAAATGTGTGCATGCTTTAGAAAGGGGAAAAAAAAAAAGCATCATCCTGTTTGGTTTTTTTGATCTCACCTTGAACAGATGAATCTAAACTGTGTGCTAAAAGCTGCCTCTGACTTTAATCTGCTCCATCATGTCTGAGTCAGTTGCCCAGAAAGGACTTTGTCACTAAATCTATTTATTTGCATTGCTATAGGAGGGTATTTGTAAGCAGATTAGCCATAGCTCAAATACTGTGTCAACTGACCGAAGCATATTAGCTGTGGCTAGACTTACTAGTAGTCAATTATTTTCAAATACTTGTCAGAAACATTTTGATATTCCAGCCTAATATTTGTCATAAGACATTTAACTGTTCTGTCTGAAAAATTGTCAACCCATGGCTTTCCAGTGCTGGTCCAGGGGAGTTTTAAGTGTCGTGATTCTTAACCAAGTTCTGATCTATTTAATAGGCTTCCCAAAATATTTATTGGCGGAACACATTTAACTGGCATACTCTCATAGAATATTCTTTATAGGTGGTACAGCAGCTGTAAAAGTAAGTTGGAATATCTGTTATCTTTCATAAATAGCAGCAAAAATATCTTAGAGTGGAAATGCATGGCTGCTGACCTAGTGTAACTCTTAGCTTCATGCGCTGCTATAAGCTTTTACTTATGGTGAACTCGCAGAGTAATTGAATGAATTGAGTGTACTTCCAGCATCCAGAATATGTTTTTTAGAGCTAGATTCCCATCTTGTGCTCCTGGAAGCATTTGAGATGCCAATTTAATCCTTTGCGTCTACCCTTCGTCACGCTGAAAGGTTTCGAAGTCTAATGCTAGAGCTGTCCAGTCTTGGACATCAAATGACACGTGTAGCACTGATTTCCACCATCGTAACAGGGCAGGAAAAAGTAGCAGGGATATTCTGTTTATGAGAGGGTCTTGCACGCTTAAGAAACTCTTATAGAGGGCACACACCCCTGGCTGTGTACCTGGCCTGCTGCGGCCACAAGCGTTGTCGTGAGGCTCCTGTGGTGTGACTGAACGTGCAAGACCCTGCTCCGTCGGTGACTTGGCGCTGGCTACATGGGTGTTAGGAGCAATGCATCAGCTTCCGCTCCTTTTGCTTTGTGTTTTGGGCTGATGGGCAATGCAAATGCCCTGTCCTACTGGAAAAAAACAATAGATTGAATTCTTTTGTTAGGTTTCTGGCACCTCTAGGTTATGAGAAAGTTAAAATGCCTTCTGTGAGCAGCTTGTATGGGATGCAAGTGTTGTGTTTTGTGTATGGCTGTAGTTGTTTGTCCTGCTGAATTTGGTACTTATCTTGAGTAGAGCAAATAATTTTCAACTCCAGCTTAGATTAAACATTTTGGGAGTACGCATTAGCTGAAGACTGGTGTTGATAAAGCACTAACAAGCTCTGATCTTAAAAAGTGTATAGACTTGAATGAATGCCAAGAATAATATGCATTTCCTTTCATTTTCAAGATTGTGGAGAACTTTCCCTTTTTTTTTTTTTTTTTGAGGGGGGGATGGGGTGGGGGATGGAGGAGGAAATGAATTATACTCTGTAACTGGGAAATGAGAGCAATTAATCTCTGTAGTTGTGTGTAGGCAGGAGGGACTATTTGTTGCATGACAGCCTGCTCTCAGAACTGGAAACAAAGTAGGTTGTTTGTGTCTTTTTATGTCCTCGTCCTAGTTTGCTTTAGGACAAGAGCATTTACCTCATGACGCTTATTTTTGAACTTTATACTGGAGGCAGTGTTCACATTCCATTCAGTCTTTTACAGCACCAAGAAGGGAGAATTAGTCAGCTGTTCTTTGTTTTTATTTCCCTGACTCTTGAACAGGGTCCAGGCTTGCTCCTGAGGTTTTTCATCTGGAGCAGTCTGAATAAAACAGATTTTCTTGCAACTGAAAATGCTTTATTTGCAAAAGGTTATGATAACCAAAAGAAGCCAAGCTCCCCCAGTTTTTGTTTTGGGGGTGGGATGGGGAGTGGAACTGGCTTCCCGCAGTCCTGTTCACATTAAAGCGGGTTTGTAGGACATTTATTTAAAAACAAAACAAAAAATGAAAGCTATCATGTTTGTGCCTTAGCGGAGCATGCCAGGATGCTGTTGCTAAGATGATGCATGCTGATTTTGGCATAAATAGTTATTTGAGCAGACCCTACCCTAAGGAGTTGAGTCCCAATCCTTTCTCTCCTGTATAGGAACAAATCAATTATTCTAGGGAGGCAGTGTTGTCTCTCGGTGCTGTTGTGTTGCTTTTTGAAAACGTTTTGTAAGTTAGTCCTTAAGTGGGATAATTGCTTTCAGCATTTGCAAGTTAAATGAAGAAAGCTCTAATTAGATTTTATAAAGTGGCTTAGCATGTTGAGAAGGCTTTTCATAAAGTATACTGTGTATTCACTTGGCATTGCACAATTGAATTTCGTGTAGCACTGACGAAACCAAAAAATCCTATTTGGCCTTGGTCGCTCCTGGGCGCTTAAAGGATTGAAAGCCTGTCTTAGGTGGTACTCGCTATACATACTCTCTTCCTTTCCCTGCCATCCCACCCTCATCAGGGCATTTATCTGTACCTTAGAGACCGGAGGAGTTGCATCAAGACCAACCTGTTTGAGGAAGGATATCAGAGTAGGGCACAGAAGCTTGGTATTTTGTAGCACTTCAAAATGGGGCCATGGCACATACTGTTTAATCTGTTTTAGCCGTTATTATGCTGTGCTAATTGTATGGTGGTGCTGCGTGGCAGAGAGCCATTTTGTTCAGGTTAGTCTTAGCTCCGTGTGGGCACTTATTGAGTTCCACAGAAACTGAACAGTGCCCATGCTTAGTAATCTTTGGTATTGTGTGGTGTCTTGTAGGTTAGAAATGTGATATGCTAATGCTTTACTATTGGCATCGCAGCCTTGGCATAAGCGGAGAGACTGACCAAAGCAGCGTAACACATTGCTTGCCATCTGAATAAGAGCGTAGCCTAGTCACAAGCTTCTTTCACGTGTGGTTTCTGCAATGTGTGTGCCAGGAGCTTCCTGATGAGAATTGGAAAGAGTCCCCAAAGCCAGTGTTTGTTCAGATCATTTGGGTGCTGTTGTTGGATGTGACTTACTAGAGCCTGTTTTAACTAAGATGTACTCTGTTTAGGAAGTAATACCTTTATTAAATCAGTCAATCCGTTCTTGAAGCTTCATCTGAAAAAAATTTAGATCCTGTGTGCTTTAATAACTTTGAAGACAGTTCAATGAAACTAGATCTAAAGAGCAAGTACTTAATAAGAAGTTTTGCATTGATTTGTTATGACTTCAGATACCCACAGGAGAAGATGAATGCAAACTGGTCAAAACTATTATTTGTCTTCTGCTCTGCTCAAGAAGACTTGGGCTTGTTTAATCTTCTCTTGTGGTTGTCGCTGTGCAGGTGAAACTGTCTTTATTAGCTGCAGATGTGTTTGGGAATGGCAGTTAGTATGTCTAGAGAAGTAGCAAGTACAATAGAAAGTTTTTGTGTGTCTACAGCTTATCTTTGGTGATAAGGACCAGATTTGAGTAAGGGTATAGAGATCTCTAGTAAGACCCACTCACCTTTGGACATTAACTCATGGATCGTCAACTGCCTACATCCTGGCAGGAAGGGACAAAAGATTATTCTCCTGCTTTCTAAGCATACTTGATCTCTTCAACTGTAGGTTAGAGAGAGTCATGTCTGTTATTGGCAATTTTTCTTACTTCTTACTAATAATAGGTCAAGTTCTTCAAACGCTTCTGGAATTAGCAAACTCTTTCCCATTTGAGTCTGGTGGGTCACTTTCTCCATGACAAGTTGTGGAAGTGTGTTCTTTGTCTGAACAACAGGCTTGCTATTGTAACCACATGAAGTATGCCTCTTTGGATGAACATTCGCAACCACCCACGGGCTCTTGATTCACTTAACCACATGTGCCTTGAAGTGTTTTATTCATTTTCAGTGTCTACCCGTATCTGTCTTTGTAAATGGACTTTGTGTCCTCCTTTGAAGTATATACATACTACAAGGACTTCCTTAATCAAATTGAGTAGCCCTCAAGCGAACGCGGATTTAGGCCTTTCCCCTATTCTACCTCAAATGTCAAACCAATGTGTACCACTGTTTAATGGAGTTATTTACTCATATTGGTAAACATGTAGACTCAATTGGAAAGTTTTGGCAGCTTCCATGTGATCTTGTAAGTGATATGCAGGAATTACTCCAGTGTTCTTTGAGAAAAGATTATTATTTGAATGAAGTTTTCTCTATTACAAGTTCATGCTATGGTAGACTCTGCAAGTTCTGAAGTGAACTTGAGGTGATGAAATTTCTGTGTCTGTATAGATGAAATGGTCGTACTTAAATCCTTTAGTTGCTCTTTAAAAAGGCAGTTATTACTGTGTGAGATGTGACCAATACATATCCCAAGAATGAAGATATTTTTCCTAAATTCTTTTCTTCAATTTAGCATAGTCTTAGGATTTGAAATTTGTATGTTGCATACTTAGCCAGTGTAGTACCTGTGCTGTTGATACCAATGGCTTGAAACTGGTATTGTGGGTGCTAAGTGTCTTAGATTCATGTCTGTACTTTGATAAATTTCAGTTGAAGATGCAGCAATTCTTCAAGGCAGGTCTGGAAATTGATAAATTGGAGATTTATTCCTGAAAGTGCCAAAGACGTTATTTGAGCAAATTTAGTAGGATTTACTTTAGACCGTAGAGCATATAGAGGTGAGGGAGTGGGGTAAGATACTTAAATCAGCAGGTTCAATTAAAAAACTGCAATGAAAGCACAGGTAGGTCCTAACGTTTCATCTACATGGCAGCTGTGCCAATGCAAATCTGTGCTCTTTGGCAGGGGACCAATGGTGTATCCTTAAGCATCCCAGCTGCATAACTAGAGGTAGACTTGGTCTGCTGGGGTTACTTTGTGAATCGGGGGCTTGTGAATACTCAAGTCGGTACTTTTCATACGAAGACACTACCTTTTGTGTTTGGAACAGGGTCCTTTGGAAGATACTGATTTGTATTTTCTAGGAACGAAATAAAGTATGGTGCCGCCTTCTCTTTGAGCTTCTTCCATGTGACCAAAGGCAATGAATGAACTTCTGCTGCATTTCAAGAGTTTGTGCTAATATTTCACTTCTGTCAATATTTTTTTTCAGAAAAGAAGATTATCTTAATTGCCATGAAGTAACTAATCCTCAAAGCTGTAATTCATTGCTGACATAATGCCTCATATTTACAAAATACAAACGATTCAGTTCACCTCTTCAGATCGTTGTTTTCAGTTACTGTAAACAGTTTCCTGTAACTGGTCTTTAAACAAGAAATTGAATCTTATGAATAGTAAAGTGTTGACTACAAAAATGTTATGTTTCCTTTCATATTTTATCCAACTTAGTGAAAAGTATTCCATGAGTATATTTTAAGTTTCAATAATAATTTCAGTATACTTTTTTCCATGACATTGTACAATTATGAAGATTTGTTTTCTGTAAAGGTGGTATTTGGTAGCACTTGGAGCAAATATTGTGCTTGTTATTTGGTGTGGTGTGACTATTTTTCTTTAACTCTAAGCCTTCTAATAAATGGTGATTTTATGTTACATCTTTGCCTAGTTGCATAATCTTTATTTTTCAATAGATTTTAATAGATTTTTTTCTTTCATGCTTCAGTCTTCTGTACAGCTTTTTTATTTCTCAATTGAATTACCAGTTTTCATGTTGGCTTCCAGACTTACAAAGTTAGCTGACTAGCATTGTTCTGGCGTCTACATTTATAAAGTGCCAAAACTTTATACAAACTTAGATCAAATAAACAGCTATAAAATTTATCTATAAGCATGATGCCAGATTTTTTTTTCTTTCTTTGATTTTTTGCAACTAAGGCTTTGCACATCTTGATTTCTAGTATTTTGGAGTACAAGAATATCACTGTCATGCTTCAAGATGGGTGTACAAAGGCTCTCAAAATTAGATTTGGGAAACAGAAGTGATACTACCCAGTACTGCTAGCATTGAATAAATTACTCTATGATTTAAGTTGAGCACTTCTGGATGAATAAGCACATAATAATTTGATAGGGGCCCTCTGTGTTTCTCTTGAAGATCATAACTCGTGCAGCTTTGCTTACCGTGGGAAACTTTCTTGTAGTTGGAGGCTGGAATGGCCATATCTATTTGTGAAGGACAGGGAGTGCTTTTGATACCTTCAAAGACCCATTAAGGGATATGATTGCTTGTGGGAGTGTCTGATTATGATCTGTTAGAAAACAGCCTATTAATAAAACAGAGGCTCTTGTAATAGAGCACTTCTTAATCTTCCTATGTAGTTATTTATAGGCTGTGACATCTTAATTTGCCTCTCATGTGCATCAACTTCTGTTATTTTAAAAGATCAAGTAGCTTTCACACACCTCTGAGAATCACTTCTGGAGGAAACAGTCTGTTTTCTAAGGAATCTTACAGAAAGGCTTCAAGTCTTCTATTTGTTGTGAAAAATGTGTTAAGGTTTTTGCTGGTGTCTTTCTAAAGGACAAAGAAGTTATGAAATGTCCTTTTATATATATATTTATATATTAATCCTGTATTTGATTACAAGCAGATTTTCTTGAATTCTCGAAGGATTTCCAGTTGCTGATAGTAATTATTTGCCCTTAATGAGTGTGCCATGACCTACCTGGAGCTATATTAAATGTATTATTCTCTTTATTTTTGTGGTTGTTTTCTTTATTAGAGTGGTCCTAGTGCCAGATCTTGTCACAAGATGTGCATTGACATTCAACGGAGGCAGATCTACACACTGGGACGCTATCTGGATTCCTCCGTGAGGAACAGCAAATCTCTGAAAAGTGACTTCTATCGCTACGACATTGACACAAACACATGGATGTTACTAAGTGAAGACACTGCAGCGGATGGAGGTCCAAAGCTGGTGTTTGATCATCAGGTCAGCTACACTGATACTCTTAGCCCAAGTTCTCAAAGTTTGCGAATCAATTTTGATCATAGCCTCCTGCGGTTTAGAAGTACTGTACCAGGTAACATAGCAGTGATGAGGAAGGCTGTGATCTGCACTCGGTTAAAGTCGAATAGCATTGTTGTCTAATGCCACTGGCTACTGGTATTCTAATCAAATCGAGTCAGAAGAATCATAAAAACCTTTGCCAACTAATTCATTTTATTAAGACACATTTTATTAAAGCTCAAAGCACAGTTCATCTGTTTTTAATCAGTCTTGTTGAGCTGGGTTTGCAGATCTGCTTGCTCAGAGGGCGTTGGGGAGCAACTCAAAGCTGTGTATGGTACCTTCAGAAGAATGCTATAAGCAAACTGCTGAAATGAGGCCAACAAGATCAGGATTCTTTCAAAATTGGTTATCTTTTAAAATTGGTAGAATGTGCTTGCTTTGTAGAGATTGAAACATCTTAGAGGAGTGCCTATTAATCTTTTAAAAAGCCACACCTGTCTGTGTGTTCACACTGATTACTACTTTACTGATGTTGTATGTTTAATGACTTTTGCGTACTTGGAAAAGGTAGTTTGTTCTTAATTTATTTTTACAAACCACAGCCAAGAAACAGCACATCAGTATTCATTTTTAAAGCAACTCAAGAATTGCTTTTATTGGTACTAGCTGTTTTGTAACTAAAGCTGTTGTTTGCCAGCACAATACGCATTTCTGCTGACACCGAAAATTAAAGATAAGTGCTGTCGGCAGAACAAAAGCCAATCAGTCTTTCTGTTCTATTAATAACGAATACCAGTCTCCCAGGTGTTGGGGAAAAGGCAAAAGTAAATTGTCAGCTGGCAAGGCTACTCTTGGTGCCTTGTTTGCCTGCTTCTGAAATTGTTTCTTTTTTCCCTGCTGTCTCTTAGGAAAGAATGTCCTCCCTGAATTCTTTATCAATCTGCAGCTCTTCCTCTCCTCTCCCTCAGTACCTACTGCGATAGCGGTTTTTGTTTAACCTTCCCAAAAAATTTGCTGCACTAGAAGTGTTTTGTGTGGGCTTTGCTGAGTAGCATCTCTATCTTACTGTAATCTCATATGTGTGTGGTTTTTTTTTCCCCCTGGTGTTTTGTAATGCTCTGTGTTGTACTGTGTCTGAAAACATCACCTGGAGTCAGGGAGGTTTGTTTGATTTGTACTGCAGTGCATCTCTTGTGTGCCATAACCTGAATTTAGACTTTGGGGATAAACATATTTCTGCTGCAGTATCATCAAAAATCCTTGGCCAGATTACGGCCCTACTTTATGTTGAAGTAATGGGGGTAAC
This sequence comes from Balearica regulorum gibbericeps, assembly GCF_011004875.1. Taxonomy (NCBI): domain Eukaryota; kingdom Metazoa; phylum Chordata; class Aves; order Gruiformes; family Gruidae; genus Balearica; species Balearica regulorum. The sequence goes on along the minus strand of NC_046184.1, from coordinate 3,933,316 downwards.
AGTAAGTATATGCTTGGAATGGAATCTGAGTGACAGATTACAGACTGGTTTTGGTTTGGTTGAGTGATGGTTAGTAAATTAAGCAGTGATTTTGAATTTTTCCCTTGCGTAGCCATTGTCAGAGGTGATATTCTGTTAACTTTCTGGTAGAATTGGCTGTGGGTCCTGGTGATAGACTCTAAAATGTTTTTCCCTAAAAGCAGCAACTAGAGGCAGTTTTTAGGTGACGAAGAGTGCATATAGTCCTTTCTTGTTTTTGCTTATGAAATAGTAAATTGAAATTAGACTCACTTTTAAAATAAAGGAACTCTTTTCTAAGATTAATACTTGTCAACCATGAAGACACGTGTGTTTTTATGCTCTTTAGAGGCTCAGAAGGTGTGTCGAGTACTAACTTCTTAGGTATTGCTTGCAGAAGAGGGATGTTTAATTTAAATCTTAGTGTTCAATTCTTAATGTGCTGGCTTAAAACTACTCTCCTTCTTACAGATGTGTATGGATTCTGAAAAACACATGATATATACCTTTGGGGGCAGAATTCTGACCTGCAACGGCAGTGTTGATGACAGCAGAGCCAGTGAACCGCAGTTCAGTGGATTGTTTGCTTTTGACTGCCAGTGTCAGACATGGAAACTTTTGAGAGAGGATTCCTGTAATGCTGGACCTGAGGATATCCAGTCCCGAATAGGACACTGTATGTTGTTCCATTCTGTAAGTATCTGCACCATTCCTTGATTTATGATGCCTGACTTTAAGGAGAACATCTGGTTTTGGTTTTTCTTGCAAGTTTGAAGCTCTTTAATCTCCTGAGCGGTGTGTTGTCTCACTTGATTTTATGTTCACTGAGGTTCTCATGCTTCTTTGGTAAGTGCAGGTGGTATTAATTCAAGTCTTGGAGCTTTCATGACTTCAACTAAATAAAATTTCAAGTAAAAAGCAAGGTGAATTTTAAATAGTTGATTTTAATTGAATAATGGTAAATAGACTCAAAGGCTACGGTTCAATTTGATCTAAAAAGTTTTTCTTTTAAAGTTGGTAGAGCAACATAGAAACTGCTGGTGTAGAAGATACCCTACATAGTTATGGGAATGGTAAACTTGACTAGTGCAGGGACTGACGGGGTGTGTACTGAGATGCACAGGCCTCATATTCCTTTGTCACCCAGCTGCTCCTTGCTGTCTTGAGCAGCTGTTAACAGTTGGGCACAGATGGCATGATGGGCACTTCATCTGGGGCCTGATGGAAAAGCAGAGGGCTGAGGGGACAGGGCATGTATAGCATTTTATTTAGTAGTGGGTATTAAAACCCACCTTCCATGGCCTTTCCAGTTGTGCTCATCAACCGCACGTTTGCTTAAGTACAGAACATGGGAACTGCAGGGTGAAGGAGGTGGAGGGAGGATGGTTTGTGTCATCCATGTTCTGGACTAGCTTTTCACGTCGGTGTTTCCAGTGGAATAGCAGAATACAGAGGGAATTAGCATTAAGTAGGAATGCTTGCATAGGTAGGTGTGGGGCAGTGGCAGTTCTGCACTGAACTTACATGGCAGCTTCTTAGTGGTACTAAGTGGAGTTTGTAGAGTTTTGCTGACGTTAAGCTCGGACTTAGGGGTCGGGAGGAAAAGAATTAAAATTAATGCTGTAGTGTTCAAGTGTATACTGATACCACCAATTCAAAACTGACCAGTCTGAACAATTTACTGACTTTCATTTAAAAGGGAAAGAGAAAAATCAGAATTTTTATAGTGAATACTGTGCTGTCAGAGCTTTCAATTTTATTTTTGTTTTGAATGACTCTAAAATCTGGTGAAAAACATAATTGCCACACAATTTTGCACAGGTACCTGAGGGTTTTCCAAGTATGTATCCGTGGCAAACATAAGAATACAGGTTTCTGTAAGCACAGGTCGTGGAAGTTTAGGTCGTTTGCTGTTTTCTCAACCATTTGAAAGAAAAAATAATCTGCCTCTTACAGACTTTCCACTTGGCAAACTTGAAAGAGGTAATAGACCTGTTGTTCTTCGCTTTCTGCTTGCCATTTGCCTGTTCTGAGTTTAGTAATGTGCTGGTACCTGGATGGTTTCTCTTACAGTCCATCTTTTGTTCCTGTTTTGGGTTTCTTTTTTTAAACAGTGAAGTTATGATCTAACAGGTTTTATGCATGGAGACTTTTAATTCTTTAATAATAAACTTAAAAAATGAATTGCTGCTTTAGTGTTCTGAAGTTATGGCTTCATCAGGCAGGGCTACAATAGTTAACTACGTAAAATCTGCCTAGTCACTGGAGCTGACGCTCTTGGTTCCAGGTTTGTGGTCTCATATTGACCGAGAAAGAGAAGTCTTTAAAATTGCATTTGTGAGAGGCTTTTTGGGGTGGAGAAGCTGTGAGCCCTTAATGGCTTAGCTCTTGAAACTGAGAAATCATAACTTCAAGAATCAGGAAGATAAAGAATCCAATCAGGAATTCTTAAGTTTTTATTGAGTTTGAGAATAATACACTGTTCTGCAAAATTGTTCCTGTGAATCTTTGTGGAGATGACAGTAAAAGATACTTACCAGATTAAGACTGGCAGACCTGATAGTTAAGGTGTGATTTTAAGCTTACAAGAAACATATCTGATACTCTTTGATTCATTAATGTTTCTGTTAATAGTCAAAGTTGGCCAACATACTTTCTTGAGCTTTGTAAAGACGTACTTTTTTTTTTCCATTCTAGAAAAATCGCTGCTTATATGTATTTGGTGGCCAGAGATCGAAGACTTATTTGAATGACTTCTTCAGTTACGATGTAGACAGTGATCATGTGGATATCATATCAGACGGCACTAAGAAAGATTCAGGGATGGGTAAGAGTATAACTACATATTAATTTCTTCCTGTTGGTACAAATGAGAGATATATTGTTAGGTAGGTGAAAGGCCAGCCTCAGTGTCTTGTGGTATCAGGTTGGCCTCCTTAACTAGCCCTATGTACCCAAGTAAACTCCTCAGTATATAGGTTAAACTTATGCCAGCTCTTTTGTCCTTCCCGTCATTTGACACTCAAGATCTTCAGCACAATACAAATAATTGATGCATGAAACCACATAGCCCCTCAAAAGAAAAAAAATAATCAGCAAAATAAGAACTAAAAATATCTTCTTTGAAACTCTAGCAAAGACAAAAAAAAAAAAGACTGAGAAAATAATTTTTGTTAAACCAGGAAAGGAGAAAGCAGGTTTTTTCTAGTTTTCACCAAATGAAAGATTCCATAAAATAGAAGTAATCTGCTTGGTTTTGAGATGCAGAAAGGCAGGGAAGATGCTCAGAGACAGAGAATTGGAGTAGAGGGACAGAGGTTATTTTGCCTGGCAGGAGCTGACTAGAAAGATGAGACCTGTTGTCCTGTTATTCTTGTACTAAATTATCAGGGAGGGACTAAAAAAGGTAGGAGGAGGGAGCAAGGCTTCAGTTGTTAGGTTCATACCACTGGAGCTAAATATACCAGGCATAGTTCTGTATACCAGAAACCTTTAAAAAACACCCAAAAGGCATTGTAACACAACCATGAAGAACTGATTTTATACCTCTTCTCCTCAAATGACATCGAGAAGAATGTTCTTTTTTTTTCCAGAAGGGATTTCTGTGTGTATAAGCACATCATTTTCCTGTGTTACAAATACCCGGATTTTCTGCATACAGCTTAGAAGTGGAAATTTGTGTTGCAGTGTGTACTACAATAGGAGAGAAGTTATGAATTTTTCTCAAATTATGTATATTTGGTCCCAGTCTTGCTTTCTCTTCTTCCAGTTACCAAAATCCCAGGAAGTTAATTTATCTTGAATTTAGGCTGCCCTCCTTATTTTGATCAGGCTTAATTTTTAGCAAGTAATTTTGCTAAATTTTTGAAGTGAATTATTGATTTTTATGAGTTGTTGTTTGTTCATTAATTTAGTTATGCCAATGAGGGAGAAGAGTACCCAAGCTTTTATTCTCTGGAGTCATTTATTTACTTGAGTGCTTCCAAGAAAGAACCTGCTTGTATTGTTGACAATCTGCTTTATTAAGGTGCCTGCATGTTGCCTGATGCTGCTCTACACACACCCACGCACCATTTGTTGTCCTTTGAACTTCTAAAGAATTGATTTTTTTCCCCCCATGAAATAGCTAGCATTCTGCCATTTTGCTTTTTTAAAAACTATATTTCTTTATAGCCAGAAGCTTTAAAACATTTGGCTTCGAGCTGACACCTGTGTCTACTTCGGATTTAAAGATAGCGAGCTTGTCATATGGCTGGAGAAGATGCTGAGTTCTGCTTCTCAGCAATACATTAACTGCAAGGCTCAGTTAAGCAAATGAGACTATAATATTTACCCCATCTCCCCGTTCCCACAGACCCTGAAGTGGTGAATAGTAGACTTTGTAAGAAAATGACTCATTGGAAATAATTCACGAGTAGATTTTCAGTTTACTGTTCTCCTGTGTGTAGAAAGTAAACAAACAGATTTGAATGTTTCCCTTGCTTTTGAAAGAAAATGCTAGGATTATTTGCATTTTAACAGGAAGAGAACAAAATACATGTTACATTCAGACAGCAAATGCTGACAGCACTATTTTCACCCAAAAAAGCAAGTCTTTATTTTACTCTTGTTAAGTGGTGATATACCATTTTGATCTGTGTGAACAAAGTGATTCCCTGACTGGTCGCTGTGAACTTTTAAGCTGCTTGGTGTGATGAGTCAAGTTGAGGATGCCTGACCTAAATGTTCCTATAAAGTCCCGTGATTACATTTTGTTCCTGGCTCACATGTGGCATTCAGTTCTATTCTTAGTTGAGCTATTTTGATTTTTACCCTTTCTAAAGGAACTTAATTATGCATTTGTTTAAAATTTCCATTAGAATAGTGAGAAGATCTTTAAAAAAATAGTAAAATGGATAGTTAAGGAATAGCAGTAATACGGAGTTGTTGCAATGCTAGAAAACTACAGTAATGATATATTGGTTTTGCTGCTCTCATCTTCTGGATGAGATATTTATGCTGTCTGGTGTTTCTTTGCTCTTAGTTGTGCTTTTGAAGTTGATCCTGGAACCAGTTCCTTATATAGGTGATGTGTTTGAGAGAATATTGGGTGATAAATATTCCAGAGGAGGTGGAGCGAGTCCAGAGAAGGGCCACGAAGCTGATCAGAGGGCTGGAGCACCTCTCCTATGAGGACAGGCTGAGAGAGTTGGGATTGTTCAGCCTGGAGAAGAGAAGGCTCTGGGGAGATCTAATTGCGGCTTACCAGTACCTGAAGGGGCCTACAGGAAAGCTGGTGAGGGACTGTTTATCAGGGAGTGTAGTGACAGGACAAGGGGGAATGGGTTCAAGCTGAAGGAGGGTCGATTTAGATTAGATGTTAGAAAGAAATTCTTTACTGTTAGAGTGGTGAGGCACTGGAACAGGTTGCCCAGAGAGGTTGTGGATGCCCCATCCCTGGCAGTGTTTAAGGCCAGGTTGGATGGGGCTTTGGGCAACGTGGTCTAGTGGAGGGTGTCCGTGTCTACAGCAGGGGGCTTGGAACTAGATGATCTTCAAGGTCCCTTCCAACCCAAATCATTCTATGATTCTACGATTCTATGATAAATATTGCCTAAATTTTCTTGGGAGTAAATGAGAATAACTTCAGCAAGTTTAGATGTGCTTTTTTAATTACTGGGTGTTGTCATTTAACCTGACAGGCAACTAAAAAGTTCAAAGTTGATCAAGATACAATTTATAAAAGACGGGTTTGCACACAGCTTTGCCTACTAAAAATGTCTCCTGACTCTGCTTTGAAAATTAGGTAAGCATTGCAGCTCTTAGCATCTGGCCATGCCATTTGCCAGTGAGCAGAGCACAGTTGCTTTCTTCAGCTCACTGTATCAAAAAACCTGGTGCTTTCTCTTTGCTGTCAAGGAGGGCACTACAGTGAAATTAGGCTATTAGGAATGGTTATCTTTCTGTTACGTAACTGTTGGGAGGAAGAAATTTGTTAGTTCAGCTAGA